>NC_072404.2:79197500-80447500 GCF_028858775.2 Pan troglodytes | reverse complement strand
ATCCCTGGGCTGTCACCCCGATCCTGTCCCAGGAGATGCTTAGAAGCTGCCTCATGCCAAGATGCCTCCTAAGATCATCTAGAAGAATCCAGTTGAGCTAAGCTCCATGGCTCTGATAACCCTTTCTAAAGAGAGATCTGGTGAGTGGAAACCACAGATGTCTTCACTGATACCGAAGTTCAAGAGGAGGTTACCAGGGAGCTCGGGGGTTGGGGAGGAGGACAGAAGACGCCTCTGGGGTGGAAGTGAGTTGGGCACAGGTCTAGGACAGAACTCACACACCTGCCATCTCGGCTATCACAAGGGAGCTTGGGCCGGAACTCCGGGTCAAGAGGCTAAATGCAAACACTGATTTTACGCCGAGCCTCTGCTTAGCCAGCTAAGTTAATGGCAAAAGCCTTAAGTTATGAACAATGCCTCCAATTAACAAAAAGAAGCCATTTAAAATGGCATAATGGAGCTTGTAATTAAGTGTTAGTGTTTTATATGGAACCGTTTCCCCCAGGGGAGAGGTACAAATCAGCTTTTTAAACTCATAGAGCGTGAAGAGGAAGGGGGTCGACTGCCTGCGGGGGCCACTGCTTGGAATGCCAGCCTGCTGAAGGGGAGCCATGCCGAGGGGACACTGTTCAAGGCACTTGAATACTGCTTAGCAAGATGAGAGATTAACCCTTAGACTCCAACTGAGGGGCCCAACCAGGAGGGGGTGCTCCCCTGGCCACGGATTACTGTATTATTTTAGTGGCAGCTCTTAGAAGTATTACAGACAGTGCTAGCTTCACATCAAAGATCTAAGGTTAGGATCTCTATTTTTTTTAAAAAAATAAATAATAGAGGAAAAAAATACACAGAACTGCAAGCAAAATTTAACCAACTGATTGTATCTGGCACCAGATGTAAGTCTGGCAAAAAAGACAGAATGGGAACCAACAGTAACCTAGTTAAAAATCTAAGAAGTAAAAACAGAAAAGAGAAAACAACACATATGACTAAATTGCTTGGGAGGGTCAAAATGACTGCATTTTAGACTGTTACTGTTTGGCCACTAGAATGGACAAATCTGTATTTGTCAATTTCCTCAGATTTAACACCTTTGTAAATAACAGTCATGCCTTTAAAACTAAACCCTAGCCTACTATTTCCTGTTAACTTCTTTTCATTCTTATGAAAATTAGACGATATTTAAAGATTCATCACACATGATGACAAAAGTCCCTTGAGGGTTTTGTGGAGAGGACACCACAGTCGTCAGGGCTCTGCCACTCACTGTCCTAAGGGTCACCGATGGGAATTCACTCTTCTCAATGCACCTGAATCGAGCTAGATGTTGACCCGTGTCCCCTTAAGCTCCTCTAATTTTGAATTCTCTTCTCCCTGAACTGGATTTCAAGTTCAGAAATGATACCCCCAACAAAAGACAAACGAACAGCCTGCCTCCCAGCCCCCTAGAGCCTTCTGAAAACTTCTTATTCATGAAAAGGCATTGTCTTTAGTGTAGTGACTCTCAAAATTTGTGAAAACGTGAACTAAGTGCTGCAGCTGCAGGTTAAAAGACTGTAAATGAAATAATCTCTAAAACATCATGCAAGAAACGTGGTTTCACATCTTACAGTCAAAGTCCTACAAGTTAATTAACAAGCACATGGAGGTGGAACAGCCAGAGCATACCTTTAAAATTATAACTCCCTCCCACCCCCCAAATAAAAAAAAAGTAATATTAATTAAACTTAAGAAATAATGAATGCACCATTAAAATGTCATCCAAAGACGCTGACCTAAGACAAAGGTTTCAATGATACACAATACGGTCAAAAAGTTTTCAATCAGTAATATACAGTATGACAACTACATCTTGTAAATTATACCCAATACTGCTGGCAGTCTATCCCTCTAAAGAATATTTGCCCCTTTCATCCCTTCCTAACAATCAGATAATAAAATACAGCACCTATAAATAAGCAAAAAAAAAAAATATATATATATATATATATATATATGCCGAAATCATCTATTGTTAAAGATATGGCAATAAAGAAGTCTAAATTAGCAAACTTGTAGAAGCCGTAACTGATAAAACAGCTTATTGAAAAAGGTGGCAGTAATGCACTCTACGTGTGCACAGGTACTTAAGAAAATACACAGACGTATAAAATTGCACACACGCACACTCTCACCCGCCTCTATTCTCACGCATATACACATAGACAAGGGAGGAATCAGAGACAAGTTAGACTTTCAGTTTGTACTTAGACTGCCCTAAAACTGTGCATAAAAAGAACTAAGAGGCGAAATGAAAGAAGGGCAAATGGTAGGTTTGGAAGTTGAAGAGCATCCACGTTTTGGTGTGAGTTTGGGCCATTTCTACAGGGATGGGAGTGGGGAGCCTAGAATGCCACGTTCTCTCTCCTGCAGAGAAAGGAAGTTTCCCATGAGTTCAACAGGGTCATCAGTGCTTGCGGTGGGAAGAAAAAGGGAAAGAAGAGAGAGAGTGCGCATGTAAGCCCTGCCCAGGCCTGGGGAGTGTCTTCCCCTGGGAGGGCTCAGTTCATCAGGTGTCCAGGAGAGTGGTATGAGGTGAGGTGCCTTCTGTGCCAGAGAGAGATCCGTAGACTGCTATCTACTTGGGGATGGGCCCGTCTGGCCCTGGAACTGCCTGCTGTGCTCGCCTGGACTACTCTCTCCTTTCTTTCAATGCCTGCACACGTGCAGACGCACAGACAGATTGAGACACCATAAATTAAACAAAATTAACAGGTACATGCTACAGTTCTAACTTGTCTCCTAAACCTCCAAGATATGAGGTCTGATCAGCGTGCTCTGCAGTTAGAGGTTAAAAAGCAGATTATAAAGTACCTAGATTCGGATCTTTTCTTTTTTTTTTCTTTTCTTTTTTTTTTTTTGTCCTGATTTGGCCTAGAATGGAGTGTATCAAACAAACCCTGGTCTGCAAAACCCAGGGTCAGTTAAAGCTATACATCAATGTGCACTACATGTCAGGATTCTATTCACGTACAAGAAAACACTATGTCAGCTACCACAAAATCAGAGTTTCCTGATGTGACGTTTTCTTTTTGTTAAAAAATATGTGGAGTAAATGTGTTTTATTTTAATTCAAAGCTCGGAGGTTTTGGGTCTGAGAGACCTGTTTTTGTTTTGATTTTTTGTGCACCTGCTTGGGAGGAGCGGCTTTCTCAATTGTCACCTCATTTACTCCTCCTGCGTCCCTCCACAGTGGACCTCGATGAGGTTCACAGTGGGAAGATTTCCTGTTGGAGGGTCAGGAGGTCACACAGGTAGCACCGGGGCGGGGCCAGGTTTGCCAGGGTTGGCCTCCCAAGTACTCCCTGATGGCAGGTCTTTCCACTGGGGCGAGAACCTTCTCACAGATTCTGTCCAGAGCGGAGTTTCTAGAATTATCCATCTTCATGGCTCAGTCTTGGGGCCCTGCACAGCAGTGACTGGCCCTGGGGAGCTGGCTCCCCTGAGGGCATTGTCGCAAGCATGGCTGCAGAGCTGGGTCGGGACCCAGCTTCACCACTCACTCCCTTGCTGGGTGACCCTGGGCAGCTTCCTGAGCTTGTGAGCTGGTTCAGTTTCATCGACTGCAAAGAGGTCATGAGAGCAGAAACACCTGCCCAAAGTACACAGGAGATATTGTGATGTGCTGGCTCACGCTTATAATCCCAGCACTTTGGGAGGCCGAGGTGGGCGGATCACCTGAGGTCACCTGGCCAACACGGCGAAACCCCATCTCAACTAAAAATACAAAAATTAGCCGGGCATGGTGGTGGGTGCTTGTAATCCCAGCTACTCGGGAGGCTGAGGCAGGATAATCGCTTGAACCTGGGAGTGGGAGGTTGCAGTGAGCTGAGATCCAGCCACTGTACTCCAGCCTGGGTAAAGGATTGAGACTCTGTCTCAAAAAACAAAGTACACAGGAGATATTGTGTGTGGGGGGCTGTCTAGCACAGATTCTAGTTTCTGTTATATTGTTTTCCTATTTTGTTATTTGTATGGTACATGCACATTTGATCAAATTCAAAAGATACTGAGAGTTTGCAATTATTACAATGAAAAGTAAGTCTCTAGCCGGGTGTGGTAGCTCATGCCCATAATCCCAGCACTTTGGGAAGCTGAGGCGGGTGGATCACCTGAGGTCAGGAGTTCGAGACCAGCCTGGCCAACATAGTGAAACCCTGTCTCTACTAAAAATACAAAAAATTAGCTGGACGTGGTAGTGGGCACCTGTGATCCCAGCTACTAGGGAGGCTGAGGCAGGAGAATCGCTTGAACCTGGGAGGTGGAGGTTGTAGCGAGCCGAGATTGCGCCATTGTACTCCAGCCTGGGCGACAAGAGTGAAACTCTGTCTCAAAAAAAAAAAGAAAAGTAAGTCTTACAAGTCTCACCCAGCCACACAGATTCCCTCCCACAGGCATCTAGTGTTCTTAGTTCCTTGTGAGTTGTTCTGGCAGCAGTCTCTGCTTATAATGCATCAGCATATATATATATATATATATATATTTTCTTTTATACACAAATAGTAGCTTACAGTTTACACTTACAGTTTCATTTATTTTAACTTGGAGAGTCATACATATTTATACATAGGAAAACATCTGGCCAGGTGCTCAGGCCTGTAATCCCAACATTTGGGAAGGCCAAGGCAAGAGGATTGCTTGAGCCCAGGAGTTTGGGGCTGCAGTGGGCTATGATTGCACCATTGCACTCCAGCCTGGGCAACTGAGGGAGAATGTGTCTTCTATTTTTATATTTATTTATTTATATATTGTTTGAGATGGAGTCTCACTCTGTCATCCAGGCTGGAGTGCAGTGGTGCGATCTTAGCTCACTGCAACCTCTGCCTCCCCGGTTCAAGTGATTCTCCTGCCTCAGCCTCCTGAGTAGCTGGGATTAGAGGCACCCACCACCACACCCGGCTAGTTTTTGTATTTTTGGTAGAGACAGGGTTTCACATATCAGCCAGGCTGGTCTCAAACTCCTGACCTCACATAATCCACCCACCTCAGCCTCCTAAAATGCTGGGATTACAGGTGTGAGCCACTGTGCCTGGCTGAAAATGTGTCTTTTAAAAGAAAGAAAAAGAATTTTGAGAGACTTGAGGCGGGCAGATCACCTGAGGTCAGGAGTTTGAGAGCAAACTGGTCAACATGCTGAAGCCCCATCTCTACTAAAAATACAAAAATTAGCTGGCCGTGGTGGCACACGCCTGTAGTCCCAGCTACTCAGGAGGCTGAGGCAGGAGAATTGCTTGAATCTGGGGGGCGGCAGAGGTTGCAGTGAGCCAAGATCACGCCACTGCAGTCCAGCCTGGGCAACAGAGCAAGACCCTGTCTCAAAAAAAAAAAAAAAAAGAGCAAGCAAGCAAGCATGCCTATTCTCTCTGTCACTGGGCAGACATACCATCTCTCTTCAACAGGTCTGGGTTCCCTGTTAGTGGACAGGCCAATTGTTGCCAACATTTGCTTTTACCTGACAACTGCACGGCTCACACATTTTGCATGGGAGCAAATGCAGCTGAGAATAAATTCCTAGAAAAGGAATCTCCAGGCCAGAAGACAGGGGCATGCAGAAAGTCCATTGGATTTGCCACGTTTCCCGAGGTGGTGGCTGTTTCCGAGTACAGGGCCACCAACATTCAGGAGAATGTCAGCTCCCCCGGTCCTAGTAGCCTACTCGTTATCAGTTTTGTAATCCTTTTTCTTTTTTTGAGATGGAGTCTTGCTCTTGTTACCCAGGCTGGAGTACAATGGTGCCATCTCGACTCACTGCAACCTCTGCCTCCCAGGTTCAACCAATTCTCCCATCTCAGCCTCCCAAGTAGCTGGGATTACAGGCACCTGCCATCATGCTCAGCAAATTTTTGTATTTTTTTTTTTTTTTTTTCAGTTTTAAGGGCATTTAATCAGGAGGAAAGGTTTGGAAAACGAACTCAGGTGTATTTATTGTTTAAGCAGAAATAAAGTTTAATTTTTGCTTGAAGATGGTTCTTAATTTCTTTTAATCTAATTCCTAATCCTCACAAAGATCTTTCCAACAGCAAGTTCAGTAAGTTCAGGTAACAGTACGTCACCATTGGCTTCTGGCTCACTGAGTGATGGTGGGATCGCGGTTTCATCTCTGTAAACTTGCCCTTGACTGGGGAGATACCATCTCCTTAAAAATACTCTTCATTTTCCTAAGGAGTGAACTGCTGCTGCACGAATTCTTATTTGTGGAGGGAGTAGCTGCCTCCTTACTTCACCTTCATGCACCAGTGCAGCATGAACAGGGGCTTTATTGATGGGGCTTGGGAAGCTGTAATAAAGTCCAGCATGCAGATTGGGAAGGTTTCGTATAGCCACCAGGAGACAAGGGTCAAAGGAACCAGCCTCTGTGGGCTCTGCTGCTTAGAGTACTTTGTCCTTTCTCAGTTCTTAAGGGCAACTGGGAAGGAAGAGGGATCAGCACTTCACAAACTGGTGGGTGACCTCATAGATTCCCACAGACTCCTGGGCCTTTTCATCATAGTCAGTCCAGTCCTTCTCCTGCAGATTAATGTCACTGAAGGCTGTCCCTGACTCCACACCTTCAGCAGCAAACCCAGCCTGCGGCTGGAAATCAACTGGTTCAAGGCCCCGGCACTCAAACTCCACTATTGTCTTGAAGTTCTCATTGTCTTCAGCATTGTAAGCCTTGATGGTGCTGCTTAAAATCTCGATGGAATTTTCTCTTGCACACAGCTTGCACTTCTGGACCATGGAAGCACTGCCACGGCCCCCCTTCAGTGCCACACTGTCCATCAGCCGGATGTACTGCCACTTGTCCGAAATCTCACCACAGTTGCCACATTTCATCTTCAGGTACCACCGGAAGTCCTCGCCCACGGGCCGGAGGTTGGTGATGTTCTCCAGCGTGGCTTTGAGTTGCAGCGCGATTTTCCCCATGGTAGCCCTCTCCGCCCGGTGCTGGCTGCGGCCGTTGCCGTTGCTTTCCGGCGCGTCGTAAAAGCAATTTTTGTATTTTTTTAGAGATGGGATTTCACCATGTTGGTCAGGCTAGTCTTGAACTCCTGACTTCAGGTGATCCACCTGCCTCGGCCTCCCAAAGTGCTGGGATTACAGGCTTGAGTCACCACGCCCGGCCTCTTTTTTTTCTTTTTCTCTCTTTTTTTTTTTTAGAGAGAGACATGGTCTTGCTCTGTGGACCCTGCTGGAGTGCAGTGGTAGGATCATGGCTAACTGTAGCCTTGACCTTCTGGGTGCAAGTGATCCTTCCACCTCAGCTTCTGGAGTAGCTGGGACCATGGCATACACCACCATGCACCCCACTAACTTTGTATTTTTTTGTACAGATGGTGTCTCACTATGTTGCCTAGGCTAGTCTTGAACTCCTGGCCTCAAGCAATCCTCCTGCCTCAACCTCTCAAATACCTCTGACTGTAGGCACAAGCCAACACGTACAGCTAATGTAAAATTTTTTTTATAGAGATGAGGTCTTACTATGTTGCCCAGGCTGGTCTCGACCTCCTGGCCTCAGGCAATCCTCCTGCCTCAGCCTCTCAAGTAGCTTTGACTATAGGCACAAGCCAACATGTACGGCTACTTTTCAAATTTTTTTTGTAGAGATGAGGTCTTGCTATGTTGTTGCCCAGGCTGGTCTCGAACTCCTGGCCTCAAGAGATCCTCCCACCTCAGCCTTCCAAGAGAGGCCCTTGGGGCCTAAACCATGGCTGGTTTCCCTAGAACAGTCCAGCCAGCACATCCCTCCCTCCCCCAGAGCCTTCAACCACCTCCGCCAAGAGTTCTAGATCCCACAGTGACCTGGTCACCAGCCCTTCTAGAGTATAGTTGCACAAAACAGATGTAAACAAATGAAATCCTCCCTTCTCCAGAGCAGTAGACCCTCAATAATGCCACCCACAAGCCCCTTAGCTTTGTTGTGCCATGCTTTCCCGGTTTCTGGTTCAAAGCAGCAAGAACCAGCTCCAACTAAACAAAAAAGCGTTCATTAGATGGATATCTAGTATGTCACAGACTCTCCCGAGAATCAGGCATGAAGGCCCCACATCACGTTGTACAAGTGGCTTGGTGCAGACACCCTCATCACTGGCCCTGGCCCCAGACCCCTCATCTCACACCAACATGGGACGCCCTGTGCTGCCGCTGCAACTGTTACACTCTGAATCCCTCTTCAAGACAAGGCTGGGAGAGCCAGCGACAGATTGTTGGCATCTCTGCTGGGAGCCGGGAGAAGGAGGCCCCTGGACAGAGACAAAGGGGGTTCTTGTGTTTGGGAGCCCAAACAGTGGCTAGATTCACCGCAGTATCTTAAATTTCTCCATGTCAGTTTGAGACCAGCCGGGGCATCACAGCAAGAACCCGTCTCTACAAAAAAATTAAAAAATTAGCCGGGCATCGTGGTGCTCACCTGCAGTCCCAGCTACTTGGGAGGCTGAGGCAGGAGGATGGCTTGAGCCCAGGAGGTTGAGGCTGCAGGGAGCTATGATCATGCCACTCCACTCCAGCCTCAGCGACAAAGTGAGACCTTGTCTCTTAAAAAACATAAATACATAGGCCCAGCTTGGTGGCTCATGCCTGTAATCCCAGCACTTTGGGAAGCTGAGGTGGGCAGATCACCTGAGCCCGGGAGTTCGAGACTAGCCTGGGAAGCACTGTGAAACCCCATCTCCACAAAAAATTACAAAAAAAAAAAAAAAAAAAAAAGAGAGCCATGAGTGGTGACATGAGCCTGTAGTCCCAGCTAGTTCGGAGGATCACCTGAGCCCAGCAGATGGAGGTTGCGGGGAGCTGTGATTGCACCACTGCACTCCAGCCTGGGTGATAGAGCGAGATCCTGTCTCAAAAAAAAGAAAGAACAAACAAAAATAAACAATGCCAGGCACAGCAGCTCACGCCTATAATCCCAGAACTTTGGGAGGCCGAGGCGGCTGGATCACTTGAGGTCAGGAGTTCAAGACCAGCCTGGCCAACATGGTGAAACCCTGTCTCTACCAAAAATACAAAAAAATTAACTGGGCGTGATTAACTACTCAGGAGGCTGAGGCATGAGAATTGCTTGAACCCAGGACACAGAGGTTGCAGTAAGTTGAGATTGCGCTACTGTGCTCCAGCCTGGGTGATAGAGGGAGACCCTGTCTCAAAAATAAATAAATAAAAATTTAAAAATAAATTAATTCAAAAATGGAATTTCTCCGTGTCACACCCCAGATGACAGCCTTTAGCACCCACTAGATGTCTCCTGGACTCCTGGCACCCACAGTTTTCTCATTTGATTCTCATGACACCCTGTTGGGTAGATAATCACCTCTATTTGCCTGAGATTCCCGTGACATGCCAAGAATGCTACAGCACACTCCATTTCAGAAGGAAACTGGGGCCCGGGCACAGTGGCTCACTCCTGTAATCCCAGCACTTTGGGAGGCCGAGGCAGGTGGATCGCTTAGTGGTGGTCAGGAGATCGAGACCAGCCTAGCCAACATGGTGAAATCCCCATCTCTACTAAAAAAAAATACAAAAATTAGTTGGGTGAGGTGGTGGCACATGCCTGTAACCCCAGCTACTCAGGAGGCTGAGGCAGGAGAATCGCTTGAACACAGGAGGTGGAGGTTGCCGTGAGCTGAGATTGGGCCACTGCACTCCAGCCTGGGCGACAGAGTGAAACTCTGTCTTAAAAGTCAAAAAAAAAAAAAAAAAAAAAAAAGAAGGCTCCCTGCCTGGGGGTCACTGGACTGTTCTCAACACCTACCTTTCTGCTGTAGCTCCAGCCCCTAAGGGCACATGAAACCCTCCCCTTCTCATCCCCATCATCCCTCCTCATGGGAGCACAGCCTGTGAGCTCGGGGACTCCTAGGGCAGAACATCCTTAACACAGGATTCAGCTAGGGAAGCCAGCCAAGTTTTTAGCACATTCCCAGAAACTGCTCTCTGGGGAGGGGGTGAGTCAGAGGGTGGGGCCGGGAGGGGAGCCTAGTCCTGGCTCCACCATTTAGTCCAGACACACCAATCTCTGGCGGGCATAAAAACAGCCAGGCACGGTGGCTCACACCTGTATTCCCAGCACTTTGGGAGGCCAAGGCGGGCAGATCACCTGAGGTCAGGAATTCAAGACCAGCCTGGACAACATGGTGAAACCCTGTCTCTACTAAAAATACAGAAATTACCCAGGTGTGGTGGTGCATGCCTGTAGTCCCAGCTACTTGGGAGGCTGAGGCAGGAGAATTGCTTGAACCTGGGAGGCAAAGGTAGTGGTGAGCCAAGATTGTGCCACTGCACTCCAGCCTGGGCAATGTCCAAAAAAAAAAAAAATTAATATTTTTTTTAAGTAGAGCTGGGTTCTTGCCATGTTGCCTAGGATGGTCTCGAACTCATGGGATCAGGCAATCCTCCTGCCTCAGCCTCCCAAAGCACTGGGATTACAGTCACCATACCCTAGCCTCTGGCTATGTATTTTTACAGACCCACAAAAATGTTTTTATTTATTTTATTGTTTATTTATTTTTTTGAGATGGAGTCTCGCTCTGTTGCCAGGCTGGAGTGTGGTGGCCCGATCTCGGCTCACTGCAACCTCCACCTCCCGGTTTCAAGCAATTCTTCTGTCTCAGCCTCCCAAGTAGCTGGGATTGCAGACACGCGCCACCACGCCCAGCTAATTTTTGTATTTTCGGTAGATATAGGGTTTCACCATGTTGGCCAGGCTGGTCTTGAACTCCTGACCTCAGGTAATCTGCCCACCTTGGCCTCCCAAAGTGCTGGGAATACAGGCATGAGCCATCGTGCCTGGGTGTTTTTATGTTTTTTAGAATGAGAAGAAAAAAAATACATATATATATACATATATGTATTTTTTTTTTCGAAACAGGGTCTTACTCTGTTGCCCAGGCCAGTCTAATTTCAAATTCATGACTGTGCACCCCAAGTGGGGTTGATTGGTTAGTTTGTGTGTGTATGTATGTATGTATGTATGTATGTATGTATGTATGTATGTATGCATTTGAAACAGGGTCTTGCTCTGTTGGCTGAAGTGTGGTGGTGCAATCATAGCTCACTGCAGCCTCAATCTCCTGGGTTCAAGCAATCCTACCACCTCAGCCTCCCATGTAGCTGGGACTACAGATGCATACCACCACGACTGGCTAATTTTTTTTTATTTTTAGTGGAAATGGGGGGGGGGTCTCATTATGTTGCCCAGGCTGGTCTAGAACTCCTGGCCTCAAGTTATCCTCCTGCCTTGGCCTCCCAAAGGGCTGGGACCACAGATGTGAGCCACCATGCCTAGTCAAACAGGAGTATAATAGTAATGAATATGTAATAATGAATCTGGCCTGACTGGTATCAGTCAGTCTTTATGCCAAAGCAGTTGTAAAATACACATTTGAATATCTTTTTTTTTTTTTTTTTTTTTGAGGTGGAGTCTCGCTCTATCACCCACGCTGGAGTGCAGTAGCACAATCTCAGCTCACTGCAACCTCTGCCTCCCTGACTCAAGGCATTCTCCTGCCTCAGCCTCCTGAGTAGCCAGAGCTTCAGGGACCTGCCACCACGCCTGGGTAATTTCTATATTTTTAGTAGAGATGGAGTTTCACCAGGTTGGCCAGGCTGGCCTCAAACTCCTGACCTCAGGTGAGCTGCCCACTTCAGTCTCCCAGAGTGTTAGGATTACGGGCGTGAGCCACCGTGCCTAGCCGTATTTGAATATCTTAACCCATATAAGTCAAACATGCCTAGGGCTCACAAAAGTTACAGTGCATCCTGGCACAGGAGAGGAGGCAGCTCTTGAGTTTCAGTGCATGCTTTTGATATTCACTATAGGTCAATGTCGTTGAAAGAGAAAGTGTTTGAGGCTGGGCACAGCGGCTCATGCCTATAATCCCAGCACTTTGGGAGGCTTGAGATGGGAGGATCACTTGAGGCCAGGAGTTCAAGCCCAGCCAGGGCAACATAATGAGACCCCCCCTTTGCTACAAAAAATAAAAATATTAGCCAGGCATGGTAGTGTGTGTCAGTAGTTCGAGCTACTCAGAAAGCCGAGGCAGGAAGATTGCTTGAGCCTAGGAGGGGAGGCTGCAGTGAGGTATGATCGCACCACTGCACTCCAGCGTGGGCGACAGAGCCAAACTCTGTCTCCAAAAACAAAAACAAGGCCAGGCGTGGTGGCTCAGACCTGTAATCCCAGCACTTTGGGAGGCCGAGGTGGGTGGATCACCTGCAGTCAGGAGTTCGAGACCAGCCTGGCCAACATGGCGAAACCCCATATCTACTAAAAATACAAAAATTAGCCGGGCGTGGTGGCAGGCGCCTGTAATCCCAGCTACTCTGGAGGCTGAGGCAAGAGAATTGCTTGAGAACCCGGGAGGCAAGAGAACCCGGGAGGCAGAGGTTGCAGTGAGCCAAGTTCGCACCATTGCACTCTAGCCTGGGTGACAAGAGTAAAACTCAGTCTCGACAAACAAGCAAACAAACAAAAAAAGCAAGGAAGGAAATTCTTACACATGCTAAAACATGGATGAAACTTGAAGACATAATGCTAAGTGAAATGAGCCAGTTACAAAGAAAGACAAATAGTGGTTGCTTCCACCTATGGGAGGTATCTGGAATAGTACAATTCACAGAAGCAGAAAGGAGAGTAGAAGTTTTCAGGGGCTGGAGCGGGGCAGGGAAAGCAAGTTGTTTGTTGAGTGTAGGGTTTCAGTATTGCAAGATGAAAAAGTTCCAGAGATCTATTGCACAACGATGTGCATATAGTTAATACTACTGTGCTGTCCACTTAAAAATAGTGAAGATGGGCCAGGGGCGGTGGCTCATGCCTGGAATCCCAGCACTTTGGGAGGCCGAGGTGCATGGATCACCTGAGGTCAGGAGTTTGAGACCAGCCTGGCCAACATGGTAAAACTCTGTCTCTACTAAAAATATAAAAATTAGCTGGGTGTGGTGGTGCACGCCTGTAGTCCTAGCTATTCAGGAGGCTGAGGCGGGGAGAATCACTTGAACCTGGGAGGTGGAGGTTGCGGTGAGCTGAGATGGCACCACTGTACTCCAGCCTGAGCAACAGAGAGAGACCTCGTCAAAAAAAAAAAAAGCTTAAGATGGGCTGGGTGCGGTGACTCATGCCTGTAATCCCAGCACTTTGGGAGGCTGAGGCGGGCGGATCACCTGAGGTCGGGAGTTCGAGACCAGCCTGGCCAACATGGTGAAACCCCGTCTCTACCAAAATACAAAAATCAGCCAGGCATGGTGGCGGGTGCCTGTAATCCCAGCTATTCAGGAGGGTGAGGCACGAGAATCACTTGAACCCAGGAGGTGGAGGTTGCAATGAGTCAAGATCGCGCCACTGCACTCCAGCCTGGGTGACAGAGCCAGACTCTGTCTCAAAAACAAAAAAAAAAACAAAAAAGAGAGGCAGCTGAGGGGAGGGACAAGGGTCATTAGTCCACATGGGAGCTGGCTGAGGCTGGTGCCCAGGGATAGGGGAGCTGAGTGGGTGCAGGCCCAGGAAGTGAGCAATTGCCAGTGACACCGGGTGGAGGGACACGTGGAGGAGGAGTTGTGAGCTCAGCTGCACAGGACATTACTCCAAATGGGGCTGAGGAGCAAGGGGGACCCCCACACTCCCCACCTCCCAATGCTGAGGCGTGTGGGTAGGGGGCTACCCAGGAGGGCTTCAGGGAAAAAGTGTTCTGAAGGAAGAGGCAGGAGGGTGGTGAAGGGGACATTTGGGGGCCACCCCTTCTCCAGCTGGCAAAATTGTCCTGTCCCAGCTGGGTGCGGTGGCTCATGCCTGTAATCCCAGCACCTGGGGAGGCTGAAGCGGGAGGATCACTTGAGGTCGGGAGTTTGAGACCAGCTTGGGCCACACAGTGAAACCCGCACCCCACCCCCCACCCCGCCAAATCTCTACTAAAAATACAAAAATTAGCTGGGCATGGTGGTGCACGCCTGTAGTCCCAGTTACTCATGAGGCTGAGGGTTGAGGCATGAGAATTGCTTGAGCTCAGGGTGGTTGGGGGAGGTTGGGGGGATGGAGGGTAGAGCTGAGCTGGGATAGTGCACCACTGCATCCAGTCTGGGTGACAGAGTGAGACCCTGTCTCAAAAAAAAAAAAAAAATGTATCTTATACCTTGAGGGTCATGGAGTCTTTCACGCCTTCCTCTGTGTGTGTGTGTGTGTGTGTGTGTGTGTGTGTGTGTGTGTGAGTGTATTCAGGTCAACTTCTGGAATGTCTGTTTCATTTCTTGGATCAATCTATCTGTTCAGGTGTCAGTACTAGACTATTTAAATCCCTGTATGTATGTATGTATTTATTTTGAGACGGAGTTTTGCTCTTGTTGCTCAGGCTAGAGTGCAATGGTGCGATCTCAGCTCACTGCAACCTCCACCTCCTGGGTTCAAGTGATTCATTCTCCTGCCTCAGCCTCCCAACTAGCTAGGATTACAGGTGCCCACCACCACACCTGGCTAATTTTTGTGTTTTTAGTAGAGATGGGGTTTCACCATTTTGGCCAGGCTGGTTGAGAACTCCTGACCTCAAGTCATCCGCCCGCCTCTGCCTCCCAAAGTGCTGGGATTACAGGCGTGAGCCACTGCGCCCAGCCAATCGCTGTATTTTTATAGTCTGCTTTGTTCTGTAAATGATCCGTCTCGAGTGTAACTCACTAGTGGGCTGTGTCCTTCTTTGGTGAATGTCTCTTTTTCCCATTAAACTGTAACTCTCTGAGGGCGGGGACTGGATCTGTTTATCTGTTTAGTTCTCCCACTGAATCCTCACTGTTAACCTAGGGGTCTGGCACAATAATTGTGTCCAGTAAGTTTGTTTTTTTTTTTTTTTTTTTTGAAGCAGGGTCTTGCCGTGTCACTCAGGCTGGAGTGCAGTGGTGCGATCAGAGCTCACTGCAGCCTCGAACTCCCAGGCTCAAGTCATCCTCCTACCTCAGCTTCCTTAGTACCTGGGATTACAGGCACATGTCACCATGCCCATCTAATTTTTAAATTTTTTACTTTTTCTTTTTTTTTTTTGAGATGGAGTCTAGCTTTGCTGTCCAGGCTGGAGTACAATGGCATGATCCTAGCTCACTAAAACCTCTGCCTCCTGGGTTCAAGCGATTCTCCTGCCTCAGCCTCCCAAGTAGCTAGGATTACAGGTGCCCACCACCATGCCCAGCTAATTTTTGTATTTTTAGTAGAGATGGGGTTTCAGCATGTTGGCCAGGCTGGTCTCAAACTCCTGACCTCAAATGATCCATCCCCCTTGGCCTCCCAAAGTGCTGGGATTACAGGCATGAGCCACTGCACCCAGCCAATTTTTAAATTTTTTCTGGAGATGAGGTGCTTGCTATGTTGCCCAGGCTGGTCTCAAACTCTAGGCCTCAAGTCCTCCTGCCCCGACCTCCCAAAGTGCTGAGATTACAGGCATGAGCCACTGTGCTCATCCCCAACAATTATTTTTGACAGATAATAGGGATGTCTCCTTGCTCTCTGTGTCTGGCCAAGTAGCCCCAGGTGACACTCTTTTTTTTTGTTTGTTTTGGAGACGGAGTCGTGCTCTGTTGCCCAGCCTGGGGTCCAATGCCGTCGTCTCGGCTCACTGCAATTTCCGCCTCCTGGGTTTAAGTGATTCTCCTGCCTCAGCCTCCACAGGAGCTGGGACTACAGGTATGTGCCACCACACCTGGCTAATGTTCTTATTTTTAGTAGAGACGGGATTTCGCCATGTTGGCCAGGCTGGTCTCGAACTCCAGACCTCATGATCCACCCGCCTTGGCCTCCTAAAGTGCTGGGATTACAGGTGTGAGCCACCATGCCCGGCCGTGACACTCGTTTTATAGCATCAGGCTGGTGACCAGAATGTCATGGCTTCTGGGCAGAGGCCAGCTTCCATGCCGTATCCTGTCTTCCTAGTGCAGATGTCCCCAGCTGCAGTGAGTACCAGTGTGAGGGAATGGGCTCCAGACTCCCAGAGGGGCCACAGGGATGGCCACGCCAAGCTCTGGGGAGTAGCCGATTCCCCAGCACCTGCCTGCCCATGCACCTTTGGGGTGACTCATGAGACAGGGTGGGGCTCCCACCTGCCTTCTCCCAAAAGGCAATCAGCTATAAAGGCTCTCAGAGGCCCAACCAGCCCCAGGTCATCAAACAAGCCCCAGTTCCATGGCAACCATTATACCCATTCATCAAGGAGATGTAGAGGGAGGTGCTTCCTGGTTCACCCCACCCTCAGCAGAGACAGACCCCAGATCTGGGCCTAGGACTTTGTGCAGGGAGGGGAAATGCAGGTGACTCAGCCCCTATTCCTCCATCAAACCAGGCTTGAAGATGGGTTAAATCAGAGCTTTTCATTCCACAAAAGAGAAATTCTAATGGGGTCAGAACATCGATCTTCTAATATTTGAAAGCCTGTTAACTAGGAGAGAGAGAGCGAA
The DNA here is from genome assembly GCF_028858775.2 of Pan troglodytes. Lineage (NCBI taxonomy): Eukaryota > Metazoa > Chordata > Mammalia > Primates > Hominidae > Pan > Pan troglodytes. The sequence continues at coordinate 80,431,066 of NC_072404.2, read as the reverse complement.
CTATTTTGTTGTAGGAGGACCCACCCAGCTCTGACGGTTTAAAGCATCATGAATGCAAATTTGAACTCCAGAAAAGCAGAGCTTCCTAACAATGGGACTTCCACAGCAATGGGATCTGCTTCCTCTTTCAGTGTGTGCCTTTTCTATGAGCGAGAGACTCCTAGGAAAGCAGCAGCCCATTAGGAAAATGTGTGGGAACTCACTCGTGGGTTCTTTATTTTTTTTGAGATGGAGTTTTGCTCTTGTTGCCCAGGCTGGAGCACAATGGTGCGATCTTGGCTCCCTGCAACCTGTGCACCATGAGTTCAAGTGATTCTCCAGCGCCCTCTCCTGAGTAGCCGCGATTACAGGCATCCACCACCATGCCTGGCTAATTTTTTGTATTTTTAATAGAGATGGGGTTTCACCATGTTGTCCAGGCTGGTCTCAAACTCCTGACCTCAAGTGATCCACCCACTTTGGCCTCCCAAAGTGCTGGGATTACAGGCATGAGCCACTGAGCCCAGCCGGGAACCCACAGATTTTTTGGATGGTCTCTGAATGTCATGTAACTCTTTTATTTTTTATCAAAAAAAAATTTTTTGACACAATATCTTGCTGTGTTGCCCAGACTGGAGTGCAGGGGCAAGATCATGGCTCACTGCAGCTTCTAACTCCTGGGCTCAAGTGATCTTCCTGTCACATGAATCTCCCAAGTAGTTGGAACACAGGTGCCAGCCACCACACCTGGCTAATTTGGTTTGGTTTTGTTTTTTTAGAGATGGGCTCTTGCTATGTTGCCTATACTGGTCTTGAACTGCTGGCCTCAGGCAATCTTCCTCCCTTGGCCACCCAAAGTGCTGGGATTACAAGCATGAGCCACTGTGCACAGCTGAAATTTTTCGACTTAGTCTTTTTGTACATGTGATATTTTATTCATAGAATCCATAAATGGAAGGGAAATTTCTGAGTTCAGAGCAATACATATGATACAAAACTTGATATATAGACTAGAGTTTCTTAGCCGAACTGGAGGGGCTGGCTTAGGTAATCCATGGACTCCCTGAAATTGGGGACACCATTGGAAATATGTGTGAGCTCAGGGACAGTTTCCTATGATTTTCAGGCCTCAAAATGTCTCTTGGACTCAAAATTGCCTTAGGGCAGAGGACGTGTGTACCCCCAGTATAGAATCTCGGACAGTGAATGTGAGTAAACATTCGGCAGAAAAGCTCTGCCAAACTGAGTGCTCTCATGTGACTTTTTCATCAAGTCAGTATTCCTGGGATCTCTTGTACATGATAATCTCACTCTTGTACATGATAATCTCACTCTTGTACATGATAATCTCACTCTTAGAAGGTTTCATCGTTTCTGCTTACCCTAGTTTTCTTTCCCACTCTGTTCCCTCTCCCACCAGACTGGACTCTGAAATGGGCATGTACAGAGACGAAGAGACCCCAACATGCTTCAGGCTTTGAGTGGAGAGGACACAGCCTCTGCTGGGACAGGGAACAGAGGGATGTGGAGTCCCTGAAGATGATTTTGGACAATGGTCTGAGGTTGGGACAGTGGCAGGAGATACCATTCATCCAGGATCTCCAGGACAAGAGATCAGAATGGCAGTTACATGTGTTTTTTTTCAAACTGGTTGCCAGGTTGGCATGAGCCATGACATCAGAGATTCCAACCTTCCTGATTGGAGGGACCGGACTCTGTGGTGCCTGGAGATCAGTTGGACAACAGTATCTTCTCAGAGCTGTTCTCCACTCCTGACTTCTCCTAGGCTTGAGAATTGATAACATACTCTTCTGGATCCGAGCAGTGTCCAGAAGAAGGCCATGGACAGAACGGAGACTAGGTTCCGTAAGAGGGGACAGATTACGGCAAAGATCATGACCAGCCGTCAACCGCACCCCCAGAATGAGCAGAGTCCCCAGCAGAGCACCTCGGGGTACCCCCTCCAGGAGGTGGTGGATGATGAAGCGTTGGGACCATCAGGTGAGGGGACTGGTGGAAGAAGAGGTGGGATAGGATTGACTAAGACGAAGGAAGGGGGCCGGGTGTGGTGGCTCACGCCTGTAACCCCAGCACTTTGGGAGGCTGAGGCGGGTGGATCACCTGAGGTCAGGAGTTGAAGGCCAGCCTGGCCAATATGGTGAAACCTCATCTCTACTAAAAGTATAAAAATTAGCCAAGTGGTAGTGGTGCACACCTGTAATCCCAGCTACTCAGGAGGCTGAGACAGGAGAATCACTTGAGACTGGGAGGAAGAGGTTGCAGTGAGCTGAGATCACACTACTGCACTCCAGAAAAAAAAAAAGAAAAGAAAAGAAAAGAAAAGAAAAGAAGGGTCAGCGGTCAGGAAGGAGAACCTGAGGAGGCTGTGTGGGAAGAATGGAGAAATTCAGGCTGGGTGCGGTGGCTCACACCTGTAATCCCAGAACTTTGGGAGGCCAAGGCAGGCGGATCACTTGAGGCCAGGAGTTTGAGACCAGCCTGGCCAACATGGTGAAACCCTGTCTCTACTAAAAGTACAAAATTGAGCTGGGCATTATGGCAGGCACCTGTAATCCCAGCTACCTGAGAGGCTGAGGCAGAAGAATAAATGGAATCCAGGAGATGGATGTTGCAGTGAGCTGAGATTGCACCACTACACTCCAGCCTGGGTGACAAAGCAAGATTCTGTGTCAAAACAAAACAAAACAAAAAAGGAGGGACTCAGAGAGCCAGGGACCAGGGAAGGACATGAAGCAGTGTTTGGAGGACAGAGAGAGAGAAGAATGGGGAGGGGAAGGAGCGGCACATGGGGTTGAGCAGAGGAGAAACTCAGAAAGATGGCTTAGAGAAGCCAGCAGTCTGCGAGTCTGGGGAGGGTGGAGAGTGGTTTGGGGTTTGGGTCGGGGTCTAAGGTGATCAGATGCAGAAGCATTACACGGTGGCCTGGTTTCTTTACTCAGCCCCTGGGGTAGATCCCAGCCCCCCATGTAGGTCCCTTGGCTGGAAAAGGAAGAAGGAGTGGTCAGATGAATCTGAGGAGGAGCCGGAGAAGGAGCTCGCCTCTGAGCCTGAGGAGACCTGGGTAGTGGAGACGCTGTGTGGGCTCAAGATGAAGCTGAAGCAACAGCCAGTGTCACCCATCCTCCCTGAGCACCACAAGGACTTCAACAGTCAGCTTGGTAGGAGGACACCCCAGAGAGCACCTCCAATGCTGTTCTTTCTAAAAAGAGGAAACTTCCAATAACCACACTTTTCCAATGGGAAAGATACGCCCCCAGTGGGTGAGCTCTCCACGCAGGAGGACTCAGAAGTGATCACTCATGAGGGACACTTAGGAGACGATAGAGGACTAGGCTAGATTTGATAAAGTTTGGCGCTTGGGATGAGAAAGCTTGGTTTCGGGCCAGGTGCAGTGGCTCACGCCTGAGATCCTAGCACGTTGGGAGGCTGAGGCAGGAGGATTGCTTGAACTCAGGACTTTGAGGCTGCAGTGAGCTATGACTGCACCACTGCACTCCAGCCTGGGTGACAGAGCAAAACCCTGTGTCAAAAGAAAAACGAAGGCGGGGTGTGATAGCTCATGCCTGTAATCCCATTACTTTGGGAGGCTGAGATGGGTGGATCACTTGAGGTCAGTTGTTCGAGACCAACCAGACCAATATAGCGAAACCTCATTTATACTAACAATACAAAAATTAGCCAGGCATGCCTGTTATCCCAGCTACTTGGGAGGCTGAGACAGGATAATCGCTTGAACCCAGATGGAAGAGGTTGCTTTGAGCCAAGATAGCGCCACTGCATTCCATTCTGGGTGAGAGAGCGAGACGCTGTCTCAAAAAAAAAAAAAAAGAAGGAAGGAAGGGCCCAGAAGTCAGGAAGGAGCATGTGAGGAGGGTGTGTGGGAAGAATGGAGGTACTGAGGCAGGGTGCAGTGGCTCACACCTGTAATCCCAGCACTTTGGGAGGCCAGGCAGGCAGATCACTTGAGGCCAGGAGTTGGAGACCAGCCTGGCCAACATGGTGAAACCCTGTCTCTTCTAGAAGCACAAAAATGAGCTGGGCGTTCTGGTGGGCACCTGTAATCCCAGCTACTTGGGAGGCTTAGGCAGGAGAATCACTGGAACCCAGGAGGCGGAGGTTGCAGTGAGCCAAGATCGCACCACTACACTCCAGCCTAGGCCACAAAGGAAGACTGTTTCTCAACAACAACAACAACAACAACAACAACAACAACAACAAAAAAAAAAAAAAAAAAGGGACTCAGAGAGCCAGGGACCAGGGAAGGATATGAGGAAGTGTTCTGAGGACAGAGAAACGGGAGAATGGGGAGGAGAAGGAGCGGCACGTGGAGCTCAGCAGAGGAGACAGACAGAAGGAAAGATGGCTTGGAGAAGCCAGCAGTCTGCGAGGCTGGGGAGGATGGAGAGTGGTTTGGGGTTTTGGGTCGGGCTCTAGTGTGATCAACTGCAGAAGCATTACACCGTGGCCTGGTTTCTTTACTCAGCCCCTGGGGTAGATCCCAGCCCCCCGCATAGGTCCTTTTGCTGGAAAAGGAAGATGGAGTGGTGGGACGAATCTGAGGAGTCGGAGGAGGAGCTACGGAAGGTGCTCGCCCCTGAGCCTGAGGAGATCTGGGTGGCGGAGATGCTGTGTGGCCTCAAGATGAAGCTGAAGCGACAGCGAGTGTCGCTCGTGCTCCCTGAGCACCACGAGGCCTTCAACAGGCTGCTTGGTAGGAAGACACCCCAGAGAGCACCTCCAATCCTGTTCTTTCCAAAAACAGGAAACTTCCAATAACCACACTTTTCCAATGGGAAAAATATGCCCCAGTGGGTGAGCTCTCCATGTGGGAGGAATGTGAAGTGATCACTCATGAGGGACACTTAGGAGATGATAAAGGATTAGGTCAACTTGATAAAGGTCAGCGCTTGGGATAAGAAAGCTTGGTTTTGGGCCAGGTGCAGTGGCTCCCACCTGAGATCCCAGCATGTTGGGAGGCTGAGGCAAGACGATTGCTTGAACTCAGGACTTTGAGGCTGCAGTGAGCTATGACTGCACCACTGCACTCCAGCCTGGGTGACAGAGCAAAACCCTGTCTCAAAAGAAAAACCAAGGCTGGGCACAGTAGCTCATGCATGTAATCCCAGCTACTCGGGAGGCTGAGACAGGAGAATCGCTTAAACCCGGGAGGCAGAGGTTGCAGCGAGCCAAGATCAGGCCACTGCATTCCAGCCTGGCCCACAGAGCAAGACTCTGTCTCAAAATAAATTAATAAATAAATAAAAATAAAAATCAAATAAAGAAAAACAAAATCAATAAACAAAGAAAGTGGTTTCAGCTGTGCCCTCTGAAACTTAATGTCTCTTACTGACTTTTCTAAACCGAAGTGTCTCCATCCATAGTGGGGGATACCAAGGCCATGGTCACACCCTGATGTGACTGTCTCATGAGGAAATGATGGGAATTCCTTTATGACTCTGCAGTGGTCCCTCCGTGTCTGCTGGAGGGGGTCCTGGCTGATTCCCAGCTCTACATCCTGTAGATTCTCACACCCAGGGCCTCCTTCGGCCTCTTCTCAGGGGAGTCTCAGAGCAGGAGCCTCTCTCCCTTGCCCAGTGAAAGTCATTCTCCCCTCTCCCATCCACCTCACCCGCGGCCACAATCCTGAGACTTCCCCCCGGGAGGCACACTTCTCCTCGCTGCCCTGCTGCTCCCACGGAAACCCTGTCCTGCTTCTCACACTGACATCTGCTCTCTAATCACAGAGGATCCTGTCATTAAAAGATTCCTGGCCTGGGACAAAGATCTGAGGGTGTCGGACAAGGTAAGGTTGTTCTCCATGTAACTGTTCCTGTTCCAACGCATGGCTGGGGGGACGGCGCAGCTTCCAAACCCACAGTTCTCCCTCCACCACCTCCCACCAGATGCTCCTACAGTCTTTTTTTTTTTTTTTTTTTTTTTGTGAGACAGAGTCTTGCTCTGTTGCCCAGGCTGGAGGGCAGTGTCTCGATCTTGACTCACTGCAGCCGATGCCTCCCGGGTTCAAGCGATTCTCCTGCCTCAGCCTCCAAGCAGCTGGGATTACAGACATGAACCACCACGCCTGGCTAATTTTTGTGTTTTTAGTAGAAACGGGGTTTTGCCATGTTGGCCAGGTTGGTCCTGAACACCTGACCTCAGGCGATCCACCCGCCTTGGCCTCCCAAAGTGCTGAGATTATAGACGTCAGCCACTGTGCCCGACCAGCTCCCATGGTCTTGAGTCTTGGCACCCACACATTTTTTTTTTGTGAGACAGAGTCTAGCTCTGCTCCCCAGGATGGAGTGCAGTGGCATGATCATAGCTCATTGCAGCCTCTAATTCCTGGGCTCAAGCAATCTTCTTTCCTCAGCCTCCTGAGGAGCTGGGACTAGGCACATGCCACCATGCTCACCTAATTTTTGAAATGTTTGTAGAAACAGGGTCTCACTATGTTGCCCAGGTTGTTCTCCAACTGTTGGGCTCACATGATCCTCCTGTCTCCACCTCTCAAAAAGTACTGGGATCACAGGCTTGAGCCGCCACTCCCGGCTATTCTTGGTCTTTTTATGATTTGTCAGCATCTCCCTCAGGATTCTGCTGGTCTCTTGCAGAGTGAATGAGTGGCCCCTGCCTCTCCTATGGGTCCTTTGGGATCTGAGCTCTGGGCCACAGTCTGGCCGCAGCCCTGAAGCTCCTGGCCCCTCTACTCTCAGCTCTTCGGGACAGTTCTCTGCCTGGCACACAAAAGACCCTCCTGACACCAGCCGACCTAGACACACCCCCTCCAAAGATCCCAACGGAGCCCACCATCCTGGGAGCATCACCCAAAACCCTTCCTCTGGCTTCTCGGATTTGCATCCGACCTTCGAATACCCCTCCATCCCGCAATTTCCAAATGAGTACAGTCACCCCAACACTGAGGTCCCTTCTCTGATGGGCAGCCCCTCCCCAGACCCTCATTCCCCCTCTCCACAATCTTCCTCTTCCAAGATGTGACCTCTCCCTGTGTTCCTTTCTCTCCATCAGTATCTCCTGGCTATGGTCATAGCGTATTTCAGCCGGGCCGGCCTCCCCTCCTGGCAATACCAACGCATTCATTTCTTCCTGGCTCTGTGAGTGGTTTGCTGCCTCCTATCCATCAATATCCAATGCCCTGGGACAGCGGGGGAAGTGGGATTCCAGCCTTTCATTTATTCTTTCACCTATTTGTCCTCTTTACTCTGTGTACAAAAAAGAGAGGATTATACTATCATAGACTGTTGTTTCTAAACAGAAACTCAGGCTGGGCACAGTGGCATACGCCTGTAATCCCAGCACTTCGGGAGGCCGAGGCAGGCGGATCACCTGAGGTCAGCAGTTCGAGACCAGACTGGCCAACATGGCCAAACCCCGTCTCTACTAAAAATAGAAAAATTAGCTGGGCGTGGTGGTGTGCATCTGTATTCCCAGGTACTCGGGAGGCTGAGGCAAGAGAACCCTTTGAACCCAGGAGGTGGAGGTTGCAGTAAGCTAAGGTCGAGTCACTGCACTCCAGCCTGGGTGACACAGTGAGACTTTTTCTCAAAAAAAAAAAAAAAGCCAAAAAAACAAACTCCAATGCCAGTGTACAAATAAAAGAATAAAACAAAAGGAACCATAAACCGCTCCTAAGGGGAAAAGAAAAGGAGTGGAGGAGCGGACATGCCGCTTCCTCCAGCAAGCAGACGTTTCTGGTTCTTCTCTCTCTCTCCTTCCCACATCAACCACAAACGCCATCGACCTCCTCTGGGTTCCCATGACAGAGGCCACAGTTCAGGTCCCCCTCGCATCACTCGAATCCACTGTCAAATGCTCCCCGCTGGGGTCTCCTGGAGTCTCTCCCCAAGCCAGGGGGCTTCCTAGTGCAGCCTGAACATCTTTCCAAAGCACGACAACCTCACTGCCCACCTGAACAACTTCCTTAGCTGATGCCTTTCTCTATCAAGGCCAAGGTCCACAGTGTCAATTCTACCCTCTCTACAATCTCTACAAGCACACTGGCTCGCCATCTTGGTATTTCCTGGCTCGGCTTCACTGCTCCTTCCAAATGCCCTCCACTCGACTTTGTGTTTGTGTTTTCTGTCTGGGTGTCCCGCACACATGTGGCTCTGAAGGGAAGGACCCATTCCTTGAAGTCAGTTCACCCCACAGCCTCTGTGATGCCTTCCCTCATCTTCCAACTTCTGCATGCCCGTAGCTCTCTAGTTACATCCTGGACACTGGGATTAGGTCATCTGCCTTGATTACTCCCAGTCCCATTAGACTAGATGCCTGTAGAAGGCAGGGTCCTGGCAAAATATCAATGTATTCAATTTCTTTTATTTTTTTGAGACAGACTTGCCCTGTCCCCCAAGCTGGAGTGCAGTGGTGAGATCATAGCTCACCGCAGCCTCCATATCCTGGGCTCAAGCGATCCTCCCACCTCAGCTTCTTTATTAGCTCCGACTACAGGGCTGTGCCACCACACCTGGACAGTTTGTTTGTTTGTCTGTTTATTGAGACAGAGTCTTGCTCTGCCTCTCAGGCTGGAATGGAGTGGCCCAATCTCGACTCACTGCAACCTCCGCCTCCTGGGTTCACACAATTCTTATGCTTCAGCCTCCTGAGTAGCTAGGCCTAACGGGTGTGCCACTGCACCAGGCTGATTTTTGTATTTCTAGTAGAGATGGGGTTTCTCCATGTTGACCAGGCTGGTCTCCAACTCCTGGTCTCAAGCGATCCACCTGCTTCAGCCTTCTAAAGTGCTGGGATTACAGGCATGAGCCACCGCGTCTGGCATATTTCTTCTATTTTTAATAGAGACGAGGGTCTTGCTATGTTGCCCAGGCCCATCTCAAACTCCTGGCCTCAAGTGATCCTCCTGCTTTGGCCTCCCAATATGCTGGGATTCCAGGCGTAAGCCACCACTCTCGGCCACCAGTTGGGTTTTTGTCTCCATCCTGAAGGAGTGGGAGACGCCCTTGATCAGGTCTCTGTCCAGCAGAGCCCTCCTGAGGAAGGCATGGCTCTCTGCAGGGTGGGTGCCAGTCCTGAGCTAGGGACGGTCCCTTACCTTCCTCTCTGGGAAGCTGACCTCAGCCGGAGGTCTCTCCTGGTGGTGCCCCTGAGCAGCAACCTGATTTCTGTCCTCAGCTACCTGGCCAATGACATGGAGGAGGATGACGAGGACTCCAAACAAAACATCTTCTACTTCCTGTATGGGAAGACCCGCTCTCGCATACCCTTGCTCCGTAAGCGTCGGTTCCAGTTATGCCGTTACATGAACCCGAGGGCCAGGAAGAACCGCTCTCAGATAGCCCTGTTCCAGAAACTTCGGTTCCAGTTCTTCTGTTCCATGAGCGGCAGGGCTTGGGTTTCCCCGGAGGAGTTGGAGGAGGTGAGTGGGGCCTGGGGAGGTGGAGGAGGTGGGGAGGAATCAGGTGGGCTGGAGGCTGGACGAGGGGAGAGAGGGGTAACCTGGCGAGTCCCCGTCTTCTCAAAGGGCGTTTGTTTTTCCAGATCCAGGCTTATGACCCAGAGCACTGGGTGTGGGCACGAGATCGCGCTCACCTTTCCTAGAGCTCCAGGGACCGTGGAGGCCTGAGGTCATCGGCCTGAGAGAAGGTACATCTACATCCTCCGGGGTAAAGGCAGAATATTGGGGTCTATTTTGGAAATCCGAGGAACCCAATTGCTTGATCCGGCTTCAAGCCTGGGCAACGTGGCAAGATCCCCTCTCCACAAAAATACAAAAATTAGCCAGGCGATGTGGGACGCATCTCTACTCCCAACTACTCAGGAGGCTGAGGTGGGAGGATCGCTGGAGCCTGGAAGGTCGGGGCTGCACAGAGCCCTGATCCTGCCACTGCACTCCAGTCTGGGTGACAGAGTGAGACCCTGCCTCAAAAATAATCATAAATACTGAGTTTGGGGAGGTTCATTATGATTGACGCACTTGAGTTACCGATTTGGGTCGAGGGTTCAGTGAAGCTTTGGTTTACATCTTGTGCAGCTAACCATGTTGAGCACAGAGCATGAGACTTCATCATGAGGAGGTAGGATTAAGGATTAGGCTTCTGGACTCGTGGTTCGTGATGTTGTCACATTAGAAACACATCTAGCATGGTTACAAGTTTAGATCTTAAGTGACACAAAAGGCCCCAGCTGTGATGAAGTCCAAAGCCACATTCTCTGAGGGTGTCCTACTCCCTGGGCAGACCCACCCAAAGTCCTTGCTATGAAGCAGATCACTGGGGCTGACCTTGGGTGTATTAAGTGAGTTTTGGAGTTGTGGTCACCAAAGTGTGAGTTTCACAGTTGAACACGATGGTTCAGAAGCAGGGTATAGAATGAAAGGCAGCAGATAAAATTGCATTTCTCAATTGCTCTGAACTCTAGACTTGACATGGGACGTGAATAACCTTCCTGTCTAGAGAGCTGCCTCCTTGAAGTGTGACATTGTCTCTCTCAATTCCAGAACACCCGACCCAGGGGAGATGTGGATTTTCAGCAGGAACTTTATTCCAATGCTAATGGCAGACACCAGGAAGGAGGAGAGGAACCATTTGTGCACATCATCTAGAAGAACGTGGACCATTCTTGATGGAGCTGAATACAGTGATCACGTTGTCCTCCTAGGAGCAGGGGTGGGGGGAGGGGGGTAGGGTCCTTCTAGGAGTCCTTGGAGAAAACTAAGAAACCAGGAGTGTTTCCAGTTCCACCCTTTCCTGCGGCACCACCACCCTTTTTATATTGCTGAATTCCAACCTCCCTGGGGCGGAACCTGGAGGTCCTGTTTCTTACGGACTTGGTTGCCACAGTCCAGGAGCATTTGAAGGCACAATGCAGGGGCTCAGATTGGCACAGAATTCTTTTGTGAAATATCAGTGCCACAGATTGTAACAGATAGCTTCATGCACACTCTGCATTTTATTGGTTTGTTTGGGAAATGTTGGCCATTGAATTATTCATAGATTTATTTCAAATAGTTTGGAAATTGTTGTACTTTTGAAAACATGCTGTTCCTGTAGTTTTTTGATGAGAGTTATAGTTGTTATATATACATAAAGATAATTTTCTTTTCATTTTTAAGAGATGATTCTTTTTATCCTAAATATTTTATTATCTTTAAATTTGTTTCTGTATTATTATATGTGCTCCTGAAGCGAGCACTCTTTTTATCTATGATACTTCCATAATAATCTCTTCTATTTATAGCTATTGGTAGCTCCCCACCAGAAAAAAACATAATTCTGGTGATAGAAATTTTTATTTGCTGTTTAGGTTTGTGACTGAATTGTGAGAATTCAGTTGTGATTTTTAACATGTCTCAGATATATATACTAACACGTCTAATATATACTATCTATTTTATTGGTTTATTTTGAAAAACATGGGTATAGAATTATTTAAATATTATTTTATTTATTGAAATATTTATTAAATATATTTATTTATTTAAATATTATTACTTTCAATATTATTTTAAATATTTTGGAAATACTGGTATTTTTGAATAGATGCTGTTTCTATAAAGCTGTGTGATGGGTGTTATAACTGTTGTATACACATACATATAATTTTGTTTTCCTTTTTAAGAGAGGATTCTTTTCATCCTAAATCTTTTACCTTTCAATCTTTGTATCTATTATTACACATGCTGCTGAAGGGAGCATGGTTTTTATCTATGATACTTAGCTAACATATATATTACATTTATAGCTATGTAGTAGTTCCCCTAAATTCTTGTAAAAATAAATTTTTATTTGATATTTCATATATGTTTGAAATGTGAGAATTCAGATGTAATTTTTTACCTTGTTTTGGCATGTTTGTATGTTACTTTAAAGAGGATGTGTGTTCTAAAGGAGGACATGAGCTGTGTGTTTTCAAGAGAACAATAGAGTGCATCTCTTGGGGAAACATAATAAAAATGAACTTTTCTCACCTTCACAGCAATTGTGATTATATTGGTCTGGATTGATTATTTGCTGCCCAGTGATATTTTTCCTTAATGGGGTTGTGGTTATTTGAACATATTTATTAGCTCTGGAAGAAAATTCTGTGCTGTTTTTTATGTAGAAAAGAACATAAGGCTGGGTGCAGTGCTCACACCTACAATCCCTGCAGTTTTGGAGGTCATGGCGGGAGGTTCACCTGAGGCCAGGAGTTTGAGGCCAGCCTCAGCAACATAGCATCTACATCTATTTTTAATTTTTATTTTTTAAAGAAAAACAATAGAAGAGAAGGCTCAAGCTACAGGGTTTTTTTGTTTGTTTGTTTGTTTTGGAGACAGAGTCTTGCTCTGTCTCCCAGGCTGGAGTGCAGTGGCACAACCTTGGCTCCCTGCAACTTTCAGTTCTGGGTTCAAACAAATTCTCCTGCCTCAGCCTCCCAAGCAGCTGGGACTACAGGCACCCATCTGTATGTCCGACTAACTTTTGTAAAAATAGTAGAGACAAGGTTTCACCATGTTGGCCAGGCTGGTCTCGAACTCCTGACTTCAAGTGATCCACCCACCTCAGCCTCCCAAAGTGCTGGGATTACAGGCATGAGCTACTGAGCCCAGATGCCAAGCTAGAGTTTTAAGGCAGGAAATGAGAGAAAGATATTGAGAGAGGAAAACCAGGTGGTAAGAAAACTCTAAAGGTGGCCGGGCGTGGTGGCTCACGCCCATGATCCCAGCAGGAGTTTGAGACCAGCCTGGCCAACATGGTGAAACCCTGTCTCTACTAAAAATACAAAAATTAGGCAGGCGTGGTTGTGCACGCCTATAATCCCAGCTATTTGGGAGGCTGAGGCAAGAGAATCACTAGCAGAGATTGTGTCTCCTCACCCCCTCTCAAAAAAAAAAAAAAAAAAGAAAGTTCCTTCAGCAGTTAAAGCTGTGAAAGACAGGCACTCTGCCATGCAATTCTTTGTGATTTTTCTTTTTTCTTTTTGGAGTTGGGGTCTTGCGCTGTCACCCAGACTGGGGTGCAGTGGTGTGGTCATAGCTCACTGCGGCCTCAGACTCAAGCTCAAGCGATCCTGTTACCTTGCCTTTCAAATTGCTGGGATTATAAGCATGAGCCACTGCATCTGGCCTGTATGACACAATTCTGTTTTTTTGTCTTTTTGGGGGAGGCGGATGGAGTCTCGCTCTGTCACCCAGGCTGGAGTGTGGTGGCGTGATCTTGGCTCAATGCAAGCTCCGCCTCCTGGGTTCACGCCATTCTCCTGCCTCAGCCTCCCGAGTAGCTGGGACTACAGGCACCCGCCACCATGCCTGGCTAATTTTTTGTATTTTTAGTAGAGACGGGGTTTCACTGTTTTAGCCAGGATGGTCTCGATCTCCTGACCTCGTGATCTGCCCACCTTGGCCTCCCAAAGTGCTAGGATTACAGGCATGAGCCACCGCGCCCAGCCTATGTGATGCAATTCTGATGTCAACTCCCTGATGTTACCTCAAATGCCACAGGTTAAGGCCACCAGCCCCCACCAGGCTGCCCTTGCTTTAGACACACCTGCAGGCTTGGGTGTCCTCAGACCACATGTACTTCTCACCAACTGGCTGCAAATTTGGAGGTTCCCACCATGCCCTCAAGTTCGATAACTCACTAAAACAACTCACAGAATGCAGAAAAGCATGACACTTTCTTTCTCTTTTTTTTTTTTTTTTTTTTTTTTTGAGACGGAGTCTTGCTCTGTCACCCAGGCTGGAGTACAGTGGCCACCATGCTTGGCTAATTTTTGTATTTGTATTAGAGACGGGGTTTCGCCATGTTGGCCAGGCTGGTCTTGAACTCCTGACCTCAGGTGATCCACCCGCCTTGCAATCCCAAAATGCTGGGATTATAGGCATAGCCACCATGCCCGGTCGACTTCTAGAGTTTCAATAACAGAGATGTGATTCAAGAAGGGAGACATGTTTTGTAGATGGCAGGAGCTTCATGAAAAGAAGCCAATGAAGGGCAGGACGTGTAGCTGTCTACCTACAGGAAACCAGCCAGGAGCCTCCCCACAGGGACTTCAGCACAGATGGCCGGGAAAATCTGCATTAACCTGACCTCTGGACCTAAGAGAGGACAAGGCCTTGACCATTTCTACAGACTCACAAGATGCAATCGCTGTGGTCCATGCCCGTGGTGTGATCTGGGAAATGGGGGGCCTTCTAAATGCCAACAACAAGGAAATCAAATGTGCAACAGACAGAAATACCGGCATTGACGTGGGCCATGGAGAGGCCTAAACAGATGACTGCAGTTCACTGCTAAGGTCATCAAAGGGGTGACTCTGAAATAATAAATTTCAGATGCCATGGCCCAAATAGCTGCATGAGGTGGGGAAGTCCTCCACATGCCTCTGCTTCCTTCAGTACCTGTTTATGAAATAAGCCGAGGTACTTCCCTGGGGAATTTCCTTTCTCTTTCTTTTGAGACGGAGTCTTGCTCTGTCGCCCAGGCTAGAGTGCAGTGGTGCAATCTCAGCTCAATGTAACCTCTCCCTCCTGGGTTTTAGCAATTCTCCTGCATCAGACTTCTGAGTAGCTGAGATTACAGGTGCATGCCACCATGCCCAGCTAACATTTGTATTTTTAGTAGAGACAGGGTTTCACCATCTAGGCCAGGCTGGTCTTGAACTCCTGACCTCGTGATCCACCCGTCTTGGCCTCCCAAAGTGCTGGGATTACAGGTGTGAGCCATCACGCCCGGACTTTTGTTTTATTTTTTGAGACGACGTTTCACTCTTGTTGCCCACGCTGGAGTGCAATGGCACGATCTCAGCTCACTGCCACCTCCTCCTCCCAGGTTCACGCGATTATCCTGCCTTAGCCTCTCGAGTAGCTGGGATTACAGGCACCCAACACCAAACCCAGCTAACTTATTGTATTTTTAGTAGAGATGGGATGTCACCATGTTGGCCAGGATGGTCTTGAGCCCCTGACCTCTAATGATCCACCTGAATTGGTTTCCCAAAATGTTGGGATTACAGGCACAAACCACTGTGCCCAGCCCCTCCCATACCTCTTTTGGTCAAGGCAGCACAATTCAGAAGAATCTTGCCAGGGAAGACTGGTAAATGGATGTCGACGTGATGCCTATGGCTCCTGGTGGATTTAGATACCTCCTGGTGCTTATTGATATCTTTACCAGTTGCATGGGGGCTTTTCCATGCCAGACTGAAAACGCAGGAGATCAATGATCAACCTTCAACTATTTACTAGCAGAACACTGAGGGGACTGTGCGGTCACCAATACCTCCTATTGCACTTGGATAAACACCTCCCAGGAAATACAGATGAATAGAAAGGACATAGTCAAACAAGCAGAATGGCTGCATTCCTTCAACCAGAAGGGCCATTAATCTGTTTTCACACTGCTATAAAAACTATGAGAAACTGGGTAATTTATGAAGAAAAGAGGTTTAATTGACTCACAGTTCTGCGGGCTGTACAGGAAGCATGGCTGGGGAGGCCTCAGGAAACTGACAATCATGGCAGAAGGCGAAGGGGAAGCAGGCACGTCTGGCCATGTTGGAGCAGGAGAGACAGAGAGAGTGAAGTGGGAGGGCTGCACGCTTTTAAACAACCAGATCCTACAAGCGCTCACTCAATATCACGAGAACGGCAAGGGGGAAGTCGGCCCCCAAGAGCCAATCACCTCCCACCAGGTCCCTCCCACAACACTGGGAATTACAATTTGACATGAGATTTGGGTGTGGATACAGAGCTGAACCATGTCAAGGGTAGTTCAACCGCTGAGATTGATTGATTGATTGATTGACTGAGATGGAGTCCTGCTCTGTTACCTAGGCTGGAGTGCAGTGGCACAATCTCGGCTCACTGCAACCTCCGCCTCCCGGGTTCAAGCGATTCTCCTGCCTCAGCCTCCCGAGTAGCTGGGACTACAGCACATGCCACCATGCCTAGCTAATTTTTGTATTTTTAGTAGAGACAGGGCTTCACCATGTTTGCCAGGCTGGTCTTGAACACCTGACCTCATGATCACCCTGCCTCGGCTTTTCTTTTGCTGGAATTACAGGTGTGAGCCACTGCACCCGGCCAACAACTGAGATTTAGAAGGCAGTCGAGTCCACTATACCGCACCTCACCTGGTTTCTTCCTCTGTTGGGGCCCCTCGTGGCCACTGTTCTGTTACTTTTTGGTCCTATTTATTTAAATGGATGGTGAGCTGTTTGTCCTCCAGGCTCCAACACTTCCACCTTCAGCTTGTATTACAACAATACCAGCCTTTCAAGCTACTCCGGGTGACCCCAGAACTCGTTTGAACTCAGAAGCCCAAGACTTTCATTCCTTTCACTTTAGGGGACTCAGTGCCCTGCTCAGCATGAAGTCGAAGCAGAAGCATGACCTCCATCCCTAATCCCTCAAGAATGAGGAGTGGAAGGTGTTGGCAGGAGGGTGGCGGTGAGGTTTGTAGATCTGTAACTGCATCAGACCAAATCTGGTTCAACTTTTTTTTTTTTTTGATGGAGTTTCACTCTTGTCACCCAGGCTGGAGTGCAATGGTATGAACTCAGCTCACTGCAACCTCCACCTCCTAGGTTCAAGTGATTCTGCTGCCTCAGCCTCCAGATAGCTGGGATTATAAGGGTGCACCACCACACCTGGCTAATATTTATATTTTTAGTAGAGATGGGGTTTTACCATTTTGGCCAGGCTGGTCTTGAAGTCCTGACCTCCACCTGCCTTGGCCTCCCAAAGTGCTGGGATTACAGGCGTGAGTCACTGCACCCGGCTCAGTTCAACTTTTATGTAATGAGGTTGTCAGTTGTTTTTCAATTGCCATGGACCCACAGGTTGAAGGGCATGTACCCTGTGCATGCCCAGGGTAACCAAGCATGCAACCACGGAGTGGAAACTAAAAGCTCGGCCTGAAGAGCTGAGACTGATTTAAGAACTGGACACTCCATGGCAGGAGCCAGGATCCAATCAGATTGAGTTTTGCTGTCACCCCATGGCAGGATCCAGTCAGATCACACCTCCCAGCATTACTTTATTGCAAGATCCAATCAAATCACAACTCATTACCCTATGCTTATAAAACCTGACATAGCCCCCAGCTGGGTAAGGGAGATTTGAGTATTTCTTCCTGTGTTCTTGCTAGCTGACTTACAAAAAAGCTTTTAAAAAAAGGCCACGCGTGGTGGCTCATGCCTGTAATCCTAGCACTTTGGGAGGCTGAGGCAGGCAGATCACTTGAGGTCAGGGGTGCAAGACCAGCCTGGCCAACATGGTGAAACCCTATCTCTACTAAAAATACAAAAATTAGCTGGTCATGGTGACACATACCTATAATCCCAGCTACTTGGGAGACTGAGGCAGGAGAATCACTTGAACCCAGGAGGTAGAGGTTGCAGTGAGCCAAGATCACACCACTGCACTCCAGCCCGGGCGACAGAGTGAGAAGACTCTGTCTAAAAAAAGAACAGTTAAAATTAGCACCAAATGCTTTACGAGTAAAAAAAGTTTTTAGCTGCATATGTTTAAGTAACTTTTTAGATTGTAAAAAATACACATACAAAATGGAAAGGCACAAAGAAGAGAGCAAAAAGTGCATGAGATCTCACATCCAAGGATAACCGCTGAGAACATGAAAGTGCTGACTCTTCCAGCCTTTATACTATACACATTTAGGCCGTTGTTTTGTTTTTATAAAACCGTAATCATATAATACAGATAGTTTTATAATCTGGTTTTTAAACACAACAATTACATAACATTTAGCTGTTTCTTTTGCATTCAGATTCATAAGGGTTCCAGTAACTCATTCATCAGAAAACTGAGAGAAATAGTCTCATTAAAATATAAGTACATAAGGCAGGCATGGTGGCTCACACCTATAATCCCAGCACTTTGAGAGGCCGAGGTGGGTGGATCACCTGAGGTCAGGAATTCGAGACCAGCCTGGCCAGCCTGGACAACATGATGAAACCCCGTCTCTGCTAAAAATACAAAAATGAGCCAGGTGTGGTGGTGCGTGCCTGTAATCCCAGCTATTCAGAAGGCTGAGGCAGGTGAATCGCTTAAACTCGGGAGGTGGAGGTTGCAGTGAATCGAGATTGTGCCACTGCACTCCAGCCAGGGCGCCAAAGTGAGACTCCATCTCAAAAAAAGATAAAAATTAAAAATAAAAATAAAAAATATATATGTATATATATTTTTCCAGACAGGGTCTTACTCTGTCTCCCAGTCTGAAATACAGTGGCGTAATCATAGCTCACTGCAGCCTCAAGTTTCTGGGCTCAAGTGAATCTCCCACTTCAGCTTCCCAAGTAGCTGGAACTACAGGTGGATGCCACCATGCCCAGTCAATTTTTTTTTTAATTTTTCATAGAAACAGAGTCTCACTATGTTGCCCAGTCCTAATAAACACTATGTGATGAAAAGAAAAAAGTAAATCACCCTAAAGTTAAGTCTTTAATGTTAAGTCTTTAACGAGAAATGCAAATAAAGCATTTCTCAATAGATTATGGCAAGAGAATCAACTGAAGAATAAACATCTTTAGTAAATCTTTTGCTCATGTGCATTAACCAATACTCTTGAAAACCAGGATTAATTTACTGTACCTTCTTAATATTCCTTTGAAATTCCTTATGGCGCACAGATAGTGTAGAAAATAACTGCTTCACGCTGACTGTGGTCCCTCTGGGGTGGGGGTAGGGGGTTTTCTGGATGATTTTCCCATCGTGATCAAACACCAGTCGAGTCCCAACCTTCGCCGATGCGTGGCAGGTAGAAATGGTGACATCGCTGTGAGAGAATACCAGGCGTGGTGTGTTCAGTGAGAGACCCGTGATGTTGAGCATTGACTACGCTTTTCTTCACTTGCTTTTCTCTCAAAACTTTCTTAAAAAGCTGATGATCCCTCTGAGATAACCAAGATCTAAACGGTTGAGGAGTCATCATAAAATCTAAGGTTTGGCATCTAAAAGACAGCGAGACAGAAAGCACTAAACATGCTTTGTTTTGATAAAAGCTTTGATTTCATTTTTCAGGTTGAATTGCAAAACCATAAATGATCTCAAGGTTTATTTATTCACAAATAGAGATTTGTTTTGTTATTACTCTTCAAATAAAATTGTTTTAAAGAATTTTTTAAAGAATTAAAAAAATGTTTTTAAATTTTTAAAGAATCCAAAAGATATTATAATTAAAATGTATATGTAGGGCAGGGTGCGGTGGCTCATGCCTGTAATTCCAGCACTTTGGGAGGCCGAGGAGCGCAGATCACTTGAGGCCTGGAGTTCCAGACCAGCCTGGGCAACATGGCAAAACTCCATCTCTACTAAAAATACAAAAATTAGCCAGGAGTGGTGATGCACGCTATAGTCCCAGCTCTTCAGGAGGCTGAGGCATGAGAATCACTTGAACCTGGGAGGCAGAGATTGCAGTGAGCTGAGACTGTGCCACTGCACTCCAGCCTGGGTGACAGAGTGAGACTCTGTCTAAAAAAAAAAAAAAAAAAAAAAAAAAATATATATATATATATATATATATATACACACACACACATATATATGTGTATATATATACACACACATCTATATGTATATATATATTTAAATATAATTAAGTACTAGGACTTAGATCGGCAGTGAGACAAAACAGAATTCAGAAGCTAGAAGCTGAGATACCGAGATAGAAAATTGTAAATAATAACGATTCCAATTAACTTTCTGAGAGGTTTTTCTAAGGGG
The DNA here is from genome assembly GCF_028858775.2 of Pan troglodytes. Lineage (NCBI taxonomy): Eukaryota > Metazoa > Chordata > Mammalia > Primates > Hominidae > Pan > Pan troglodytes. Next base: position 80,411,367 of record NC_072404.2, on the reverse strand, counting down.
TCAAGTGAATGAATAAAAACATTGTATCACCTCAGTGCACACAGTGAGCTCAGAGCTTCCCCCCGAAAGCCAAAAGTTTCAACCTCAGTTAGGTCGGCAAACTCTTGAATCTTACATGTGTGATGTTTCAGAGCTGAAAGAGACTGTAAAGTAAGGACTAAGATACCTCAAGTGCTAAAACAACGGATATACATGATATCTAGTAACTGGCTGAAAAAACTGTTTTTGCGTTTCCCAAGACAGTGTTACTCAAAATTCTGAGACATGTGGCCCAATTATTTTATAATAGGATTAGAAAAAGTCAACTTACTTAAGCCTTCAAAGTTTTCTTCTTCTACCCCACATCCATTGTCTGAAACTTCAATGAGATCCACTCCATAGTCCTTAAGCTTTAGATCTAGAAAGTTTAAATATTTATGTATTTATTAAAAATGGACCCATGCTAGAATGGCATGAACCCGGGGGGCGGAGCTTGCAGTGAGCCGAGATCGCGCCACTGCACTCCAGCCTGGGAGACAGTGAGACTCCGTCTCAAAAAGAAAAAAAAAAAAAATGGACCCATGCTATAAGCTTTTATATTGATATTATTTATAACATATGCAAATTGAAGAGTCATAACTATACCTTTAGTTAAACGTACGAGTATCATTTTGTATATTTCATTTTTATAAAGCCCTTTCTGGCCATTTACTAGCCCAGATTAAATAGTTTAGCTTTTTCTTTCCTCTTTTTTTTTTTTTTTTTTTGTCCATAGGCTAGTCAAATGAAGCAGTTGGAGTGGAGAAGGAACAAAAAAATCTGTAACTGGTTGTGATTAGTTGTTAACACCGTTGCACTTTGACCAGCCTTTTCTTTTGAAAGAAATAATTTTAACATACCCAGTAAGGAGAAAGGGGGGCAGGCGCGGTTGTTCATGCGTGTAATCCCAGCACTTTGGGAGGCCAAAGTGAGCAGATCACCTGAGGTCAGGAGTTCCAGACTAGCCTGACCAACGTGGAGAAACCCTGTCTCTACTAAAAATACAAAATTAGCCAGGTGTGGTGGTGCATGCCTGTAATCCCAGCTGCTCGTAAGCCTGAGGCAGAATTGCTTGAACCCGGGAGGCGGAGGTTGCGGTGAGCCGAGATCGTGCCATTGCACTATAGCCTGGGCAACAAGAACGAAACTCCATCTCAAAAAAAACAAAAAAAAAGACAACTGGTTCTGGAATCAGACTTCCTGGATCCTATTTTACTAGCTTTATAATCTCAAAAAAAGGAAATTTCCTGTTCCTTAATTTCCTCATCTGTAAAATGAAGATAATAAGTTCTATCTCATAAAGTTACTCAGCTGATTAATAATTTTTTAGGTTTATTTTATTTTGTTATTTTCTCTTTTTTTTCTTGTTTTTTTTTTTGAGATGGAGTTTTGCTCTTGTCACCCAGGCTGGAATGGAGTGGCATGATCTGATCTTGGCTCACTGCAACCTCCACCTCCGAGGTTCAAGCAATTCTCCTCCCTCAGCCTCCCGAGGAGCTGAGATTACAGCCATGCACCATCACATCTGGCTAATTTTTGTATTTTTAGTAGAGACAGGGTTTTACCATGTTGGTTAGGCTGGTCTTGAACTCCTGACCTCAAATGATCAGCCCTGCTCTGCCTCCCAAAGTGCTGGGATTATAGATGTGAGCCACTACTCCACGCCTATTTTATTTTATTTTATTGAGACGGAGTCTTGCTCTGTCCCAGGCTGGTGTGCAGTGGCACGGTCTCGGCTCACTGCAACCTCTGCCTCCCGGGTTCAAGCAATTCTCATGCCTCAGCCTCCCAAGTAGCTGGGATTACAGGCTTCTGCCACCAGGTCCGGCTAATTTTTATATTTTTAGTAGAGACAGAGTTTCACCATTTTGGACAGGCTGGTCTCAAACTGCTGACCTCAGGTATCCACCCACCTTGGCCTCCCAAAGTGCTGGGATTACAGGTGTGAGCCACCACACCCGGCCTACTTTATTTTTTTAATAGAGACGAGGTCTCACCAATTGGCCAGGTTGGTCTTGAACTCTGGCTTCAAGCAATCCCCCCACCTTGGCCTCTCAAAGGGCTAGGATTACAGGCGTGAAACACCACGGCCAACTATTCTGCAAATTAAATGAGATATTTCTGTGCAATTCTTAGCATAACACCTGCCTGGCACTCCATAAGAACACAATAAAAGCTGTTATTATTATTACTACCTAGCTAAGTACTAGGCACATAATAGGTGCTAACTTTAACTTAAAAATAATAATTTATTACTACATCAACACTTGATAGTCTTATTTCAATAACAAATGTTTCTCGACTACAACAACATACACTGATCATTTCTTGTGGCTTAAAACTCTCCCAAACTTACCAATATTGGTGGCACCAGCATCCAAACTGTTTTCTACTAACTCCTTCACCACAGTGCTTAGACTCAGTACCACCGGCCCAGAGCAAATCTGATGGACTGACTTCCGATCGATAGGTTTGATGGCCTTAGCAGGTTCTGTACTAAAGAAATGTTACAAGAAACAAAGCAAGTATTCGGCTATATATTTTCATCCTGATTTTAACTGTGGGAAATGACTCAACACTGTAAATAGTTTATGGGTCTAATCTATTCATTTATTATATTAACAAATACATTTATTATATCCAGAAATAGAAACACTGTTTTACAATCCTTAAACATGTACCCAAAATACTTCTGGATAGATACTTCAAATTCAACAGATCCTTACTATCTAATTATACTAGGATCCACATGGAGAAAACATACATTCTATCTCTCAAATTACCAAAATCTTTGGCAACAATGGTGTCTTTCTTGAAAACTGAAAGCATGGCCTGGTGGGGTGGCTCATGCCTGTAATCCCAGCACTTTGGGAGGCAGAGGCAGGCGGATCACTTGAGGTCAGGAGTTGGAGACCATCCTGGCCAACATGGTGAAACCCTGTCTCTACTAAAAATACAAAAAATTAGGCAGGCATCACGGTGGGCGCCTATAAACCCAGCTACTCGGGAGGCTGAGGCAGGAGAATCACTTAAACCCAGAAGGCAGAGGTTGCAGTGAGCTGAGATTGCAGCATTGCACTCCAGCCTGGGTAAGGAGCAAAAAAAAAAAAAAAAAAAAAGTGAAAGCAACATAATTTCCCACATAATTAGAAATACCAACAGTATGCTGGAAAATACACAATGTTTAAGTGAAAATCATCTCAGAAATTGGGTACCAGTTACATAACTATTCCTTATACACAGTTGCCTTTGATACCCTACTCCAAACTGAAGCTGCCAGCTGCTGTCTTAGCAAAGACCCTCAAAGTTCTTGCTGTACTAACTTTAAGAGTTTTATAACAGTTTTATCTGCCCTTATTCCCTGCTCCAAGCCATCCTCCACTCTATCACCAGAGCTATTTTTGAAATCACAGATCTGGTCAAATAATTTTTCTGCTTAAAAATTTACTAGTGCCCCACTTCCTACTACATGAAATTTAAAACCTAGTCATCACTGGGCCCAAAACTACCTTCTTTTCAGAATCTCTCTAATTCTTTCCTTTCATCAAGTCCCCTACATCATCACCATTATTATTATTTATTATTATTATTATTATTTGAGAGTGCTCACCCTGTCGCCCAGGCTAGAGTGCAATGGCATGATCTCAGCTCACTGCAGCCTCCGCCTCCCAGGTTCAAGTGATTCTCCTGTCTCAGCCTCCCAAGTAGCTGGGATTACAGGCACCCACCATCACACCCAGCTAATTTTTGTGTTTTTAGTAGAGATGGGGTTTCACCATGTTGGACAGGCTTGTCTTGAACTCCTGACCTCAGGTGATCTGCCCTCCTTGGCCTCCCAAAGCGCTAGGATTACAGGTGTGAGCCACTGCAACCGGCCGTCCCCTATATTGTAGCGCAGTGAACAATTGTTTCCTGAACATCACAAGCTCTTTTAGACACTACAGTGTATAAGCAGGTCTCTCTCTAAACCGCTCTCCTCTTCCTCCTCTGCCCAACCAATGTCTACTCATCCAAAGAATGTATCCCGTGTGTTCATTAACTTAGCAATTTCCAGTAAACCGTTTAATTGATAACTTCTTAAGAGAAGGCAGGAAACCTTCATGAAAGAGAAATCATTGGGTATTTCCTACAGCATTTAACACATCGTAGGCCTTCAATCAACCCTTGTGAAATAAACAAACCTCTTTACTCTTCATTCCACCTTGCTAAGAATCTCACCTAAGTCTGTCTACCATGTGAAACTGCAGATGACCTCACAGAAAATTGAAAGAAGTATCTCTAAAAATAAATTTATTAGGCAACACACTATAGGCTACAGTCCACTTCTGATTTTTTTTTTTTTTTGAGGCGGAGTCTTGCTGTGTCACCCAGGCCGGACTGCAGTGGCTCGATCTCAGCTCACTGCAACCTCCGCCTCCTGGGTCCCAGCGATTCTCCTGCCTCAGCCTCCCAAGTAGCTGGGATTACAGGCGCCCGCCACCATGCCCAGTTAATTTTTGTATTTTTAGTAGAAACTGGATTTCACCATGTTGGCCAGGCTAGGCATGAACTCCTGACCTCATGATCCACCCGCCTTGGCCTCCCAGAGTGCTGGGATTATAGGTGTGAGCCACCGCGCCCGGCCCACTTCAGATATTTATTTTCAGGAGGGAGCGCATTTAGATACAGACCGAAAATGTATTTAAATGTGAATACATTTAAATGTAGTTACTTAAATCTATCTAATATATTTAAATGCAGAGAGCGAATTTGTGTTTACATATCTGACATGGAATGCAACTGTGCTAGCCAAGATTCGGTGTAGCTTACCAGCCAGAAATCACATATCCTAACAGGTAGAAATGCATTGCATTTTGTAAAACTGCGCAGCTATGCAAATTAGGATGTGTCTGGACGCTCTACCTTCCCCAAAATAACCTCAATTTTTTAAAAAGGCCAGGCAGCGTGCATCAGGCCTGTAATTCCAGCACCTTGGGGGGCCGAGGCGGGCGGATTGCTTGAGCTCAGGAGTTCGAGATCAGCCTCAGCAACATTAGCGAAATCGCCGTCTCTACAAAAATAAAAAATTAAAAATTAAATAATATAAAAATAAAAATAAAAGGGGAGAGAGAACAGGTAGAAAGGAAATGCATTCAGTCTATGGGGATTTCACGCTAGGGCTTCAAGTTCACGGCCCTGTGATGGGATGTGGGCAGGGCCTGTCTGGGACAGGCCGAACCCAGCTCCTTACAGGGCCGAATCCTTTGCCCGCAGCCAAGGACCCCGAAGGAGCCTGCCTCGGCCTCAAGGCGCAACCAAGGAGCACTGGATGGCTGGGGCGCTGAGGACGCCGCTCCGGGGCCTCCACGCCTCGCCACGCCCCTCGGCCATGTTCCCCCCATTTCCAGGGAGGTTGGAATGCCGTGGTTCTCAAGGAGGACGCGCGAGAAGGGAGACCGCGAGCCCAGCTCACCTCTAGCTCTCAGCTCGCTCCATGGACTCAACACCCGATCCGCCTCGGGGCCTGGGAAAGTTCCCTCCACGACTCCCACAGGCGCCCCGCCTCCTGGGCTCCCATTGGCTGCTTTTGACGTTGTGCTCCACCCTTTCTGGGCGGGGCGGAAAAAATACTTCCCGTCTCTCCTTTTCGCCTATTAGCTCCGTCAAAGGTCGAGTCCGTGACGTCAAAGAGCATGGGCCAATCAGAGCACACCGGACTGCGTTTTTTCCGAAGGACCGCAGCAGGGTCACAAGGGAGATGTCCGCCCCCAGTCGTAGCCTCCGGCGGTTTCTGAGCTTTGGTGTTTGGCACGCGCCACCCTCTCTTGCTTTGGTTCCGCCATGCCGATGTACCAGGTAAAGCCTTATCACGGGCGCGGCGCGCCTCTCCATGTGGAGCTTCCCACCTGCATGTACCGGCTCTCTAACGTGCAAGGCAGGAGCGGCGGCCCAGCGCCCGGCGTTGGCCACCTACAGGTAGGAGCGCGGGCCCCTCCTTCCCCCCCACCGCGCGCCAAGTGCGCACGCGCAGCGGCGGGCTGCTGGCCCGAGTCCCCCCGGGCCGGAACGAGTGTGTCCCACCCGGTTTGCGGTCCCACCCGGTTCGCGGTCCCACCCCGGCATATGTGCCGGCCGGCCAGGGACTCACCCAAACCTTTATGTTTTAAAAGATTTATTCAGGCCGGGCGCCGTGGCTCACGCCTGTAATCCCAGCACTTTGGGAGGCCCAAGCAGGCAGGTTACCTGAGGTCAGGAGTTCGAGACCAACCTGATCAACATGTTGAAGCCTCGTCTCTACTAAAAATACAAAAATCAGCCGGGCGTGTGGCGGGCGCCTGTAATCCCAGCCACTCGGGAGGCTGAGGCAGGAGAATCGTTTGAACCCTGGAGGCGGAGTTTGCAGTGAGCTGAGATCGAGCCATTGCACTCGAGCCTGGGCGACAGAGCTAGACTCCGACTCAAAAAAAAAAAATAGAGACAAGGGTCTCACTGTGTTGCTCACGCTGGTCTCAGACTCTCAGGGCTCAAGCAATCCTCCCGCCTCGGTCTCCCAAAGCGCTGAGATACCAGGCGTGAACCACCGCGCCCGACGAGGAAAAAAAAAAAAAAAAAAAAATATATATATATATATATATGTACACGTGTATGTATATATACATATATACACACGTATATATATAGATATATACGTATGTGTATATATTTCTTTTATACGTATATATATAACATATTTTTGTTTTTTTGAGACATTTTGAGAATAATTTTTTTTTTCATATGGCTGCTTAAACATGTTAGTTTAGAGATTCTGCCCTGTGAAAAGTGAATAGCACATAAATGCTCATTTTGAGGAATTACAAAGCGAACTCCAGGGTCACCACCTCCCAGGTTGACACACATTGTCACCGCTCCATTCTTTCCACTTAAACCTTCCCCCCAATCCCCCCAAGGTCCTGATTTTTATGGTAATTATGTCCTATTTGTGTCTATTATTTTGTCAACTAAGTATCCCTAAACAATATAGTCTGGGTTTTTATTTGTTTTTTTTTTGTTTGTTTTTTTCAGACAGAGTTTCACTGTGTCACCCAGGCTGGAGTGCAGTGGTGTGATCTCGCCTCACTGCAACCTCTGCCTCCCGGGTTCAAGCAGTTCTCCCATCTCAGCCTCCTGAGTAGCTTGGATTACAGGTGCACGCCACCACACCCAACTAATTTTTGTATTTTTAGCAGAGACGGGGTTTCACCATTTTGGCCAGGATGGTCTTGATCTCTTGACCTCATGATCCACCCTCCTCGGCCTTCCAAAGTGCTGGGATTACAGGTACGAGCCACCATGCCTGGCCTTTTATTTCTTTTTTTGAGCCCATTCTCTCCCTCTTTTATTTTTAAAATTTTATTAAACATAGTCATTTTATAATCTATGATAGATGATTATCTAAAGTGTTTGTGAAATAATTTTGTCAGTGCCTTGTTTCTTTATATGTTTTACTAGGTTTATTGTGAGCCACTCATTTTACCTGGAGTTCTTATGTGCTGGAATTCTTTGGGGCCTAGGTCAAAGGTGGGTTTTTTTTTTTTTTTTTTGAGACGGAGTCTCGCTCTGTCACCCAGGCTGGAGTGCAGTGGCGTGATCTCTGCTCACTGCAAGCTCCGCCTCCCAGGTTCAGGCCATTCTCCTGCCTCAGCCTCCCGAATAGCTGGGACTACAGGCACCTGCAACCATGTTGGCTAAATTTTTGTATTTTTAGTAGAGACGGGGTTTCACCATGTTAGCCAGGATGGTCTCGATCTCCTGACCTCATGATCCTCCTGCCTCGGCCTCCCAAAGTGCTGGGATTACAGGTGTGAGCCACCGCGCCTGGCCCCAAAGGTGGGTTTTTAAGAGAGGAACCTGCTGTTGCTTTGACAGTTGCCTGGGGACACTCCAGAATCACTTTTCTTTTCTTTTCTTTTTTTTTTTTTTTTGAGACAGGTTCTCATTCTTTCTAGGCTGGAGTGCAGTGGTGCTATCACGGCTCCCTGCTGATTTGACCTCCCTCAGTGGCGAGGTGGTGACCCTCCCACCTCAGCCTCTCGCATAGCTGGGACTATAGGCATGTGCCACCATGCCTGACTAATTATTCTGTTTTTGGTAGACCAGCCTGGGCAACATGAGTTTCACTTTACTTGGGTTACTGCTCCCAGCCTGAATCACTTTTAATTATCTGAATGATTATTCTGGGCTGGGTGTGGTGGCTCATGCCTATAATCCAAGCACTTTGGGAGGCTAAGGTGGGCCTCACTTGAGGTCAGGAGTTCGAGACCAGCCTGGCCAATATGGTGAAACCCTGTGTCTACTAAAAATACAAAAATTAGCCATTAGCCAGGCATGGTGGCACATACCTGTAATCCCAGCTACTCGGGAGGCTGAAGCAGGAGAATGCTTGAACCTGGGAGGTGGAGGTTGTAGTGAGCTGAGATCTCGCCATTGCTCTCTAGCTTGGGCTACAGAGTGAGACTGTCTCAAAAAAAAAACAAAAGGAAAAGATAAAAAAGATTATTCTGATTATGTATGTGGTATGAATCTTGACTGCAAATCCAGATCTGAGGGCTCACTATGGTTATGAATTCTCAAGGAGGAGTTATTTTTTTTCCCTCCACTGCACCCTCAGGTCATAACAAGCTAGTTTTCTTGCTGTCGCCATCTGCCCTATAGGTTTAGTGTTCAATCTCACTTCCTTGAGGATGTGACTCTTTGCAGGACCCAGCTTTATTTAGGTGCCTCCTCTTGGACTACTCGTCTTGGAAGAAGCTTAGACTCTACCTCCTGTGCTCTGCACTCCATGCAGCCATCTGGATACAAAGTCAGGGTCCCCAGGGATTAATGAAACCTTTAGGGCAAAAGTCAGTTTGCTTACCTCCCAGGGTTGCTACTACACCTCATTTTTGGACTATATGAAATTTTACCTTTCATTCTAGTTCACCAGTACATTGTGAAAGATGTTTTAAATGTTTTACAGAAGTTTAGATGGTTCAACTGGGAAGATCATATAGGATTTCTGTTCTGTTATATTGCCAGAAGTAGAAGTCATCTGTATTTTTTTTTTACTAGTCTTTGGTAGATGAGTGGCTGGATAGCTACAAGCAAGACCAGGATGCAGGATTTCTGGAGCTTGTTAACTTTTTCATCTGATCTTGTGGATGTAAAGGTGAGGAAACTGCTCCCCCTTTCTAATTCCCAGCCTTTTGTTCCTATGTTATGAATTCTTTCTCCATTTAGATAAGTAGGATTAGATATTTCCTAAATAAAGGAAGATAGTAAAGCATTAGAAAAATTTTACTTATTTAGGCCGGGCACTGTGACTCACACCTGTAATCCCAGCACTTTGGGAAGCTGAGGCGGGTGGATCACTTGAGGTCAGGAGTTGAAGACCAGCCTGGGCAACATGGTGAAACCCCTACTAAAATACAAAAAATTATCTGGGTATGTGGCTCATGCCTGTAGAATTGCTTGAACCCAGGAGGTGGAGGTTATAGTGAGCCTGGATAGCGCCACTGCACTCCAACCTGGGCGACAGAGCCAGACTGTCTTCAAAAAAAAAAAAGGAGAGAAAAGTTTCACTTCTTTAACTAAATTTTTTGTTGATAAATATGGGAAGTGATCCAGTAGGGAACCATGTTGGTTTAGAGACAAGAAACTTTGGGGAAAAAGAAGTAATCATGCTTATGTTATGGCACAAATTTGAGGACACCCTTTAGTCTTTCTAGATGCAATAATCTGTTATTTTCTTACTGTTTATTTCCCAGCTACTTTGCCCATATTTCTCCTCTGTAGCTGTGGTACCCCCAGAACTCTTACTGCCATGGCTTAATTTATTGGGACAGATGGTCTCAGTCAGGTTGTATTATATAAGAAATCAGCGTCTGGCTTAGTTTTATTACTCTCTTTTGTTTTGTTTTGTTTTGTTTTTGTTTTTGTTTTTGAGACAGAATTTCACTCGATTGTCCAGGCTGGAGTGCAGTGGCACGATCTGGGCTCACTGCAACCTCTACATCCTGGGTTTAAGTGATTCTCATGCCTCAGCCTCCCAAGTGGCTGGGATTACAAGCATGTGCCACCATATGTGGCTAATTTTTTTTTTTTTTTCTTTGAGACGGAGTCTGGCTCTGTCGCCCAGGCTGGAGTCCAGTGGCACAATCTCGGCTCACCGCAACCTCCGCATCCCAGGTTCAAGTGATTCTTCTGCCTCAGCCTCCTGAGTAGCTGGGACTACAGGTGCGCACCACCATGCCTAGCTAAGTTTTGTATTTTTAGTAGAGACAGGGTTTCACCATATTGGCCAGGCTGGTCTTGAACTCCTGACCTCGTGATCCACCCATCTCACCCTCCCAAAGTGCTGGGATTACAGGTTTGAGCCACTGTGCCCGGCCTACGTGGCTAATTTTTGTATTTTTAGTAGAGATGGGGTTTCGCCAGGCTGGTCTTGTACTCCTGACCTCAGGTGATTCACCTGCCTTGGCCTCCCAAAGTGTTGGGATTACAGGCGTCAGCCATCGCGCCTGGCCTGTTTTGTTGTTGTTGTTGTTGTTTTGTTGTTGTTTATTTTTGGGCACAGTTTTTCACTGCTTGATTCCTTTTTTTTTTTTTAAACAAATCCTGCCTCAGGTTTATTTGTACAAATAGTGCAGGAGGACACCAGTCCTTCTGTCTTCACGTTGGCAAACAGAGATCTCTACTCTGAAGCCTTTGTACAGGCCTGGGCACTTTTGGGAGCCTGAGCTGGAACTGAAGCTGGAGCTGCAGCCTGGGCCTTCATTTGATCCTTGGCCTTTGGCTGGTACAGTCTGAGCCCTTTGGCATTGTGGGCACAAGCATGCTTCTCAAGCTTGGGGTGGGCAGTGTAGGCAAGTGGGCTTAACGTCCTTGGGCTTTACGAGGGGCTCGATAGCCTTGGCATGTACACCCATGACCCTGGCATTGTTGCCCTGCATCTTCTTTTTTTTTTTGTTTTGCTTTTTTTGTTTTGAGACAGAGTCTCACTTGTTGCCCAGGCTGGAGTGCAGTAGTGCGATCTCAGCTCACTGCAACCTCTGCCTCCCGGGTTGAAGCAATTCTCCTGCCTCAGCCTCCCAAGTAGCTGGGATTACAGGCACCCGCCACTACGCCCAGCTCATTTTTTCCATTTTTAGTAGAGAACTGGGTTTCATCATGTTGGCCAGGCTGGTCTAGAATTCCTGACCTTGTGATTCGCCTGCCTCGGCCTCCCAAAGTGCTGGGATTACAGGCTTGACCGACTGCGCCCGGCCAGCCTGCATCTTCTTTAGGCCCTTCTTGTTGTGCTTCTTGGCAAAGTACATATTCCTCAGGAACTTGGGGTCCATCCCCTTAAGAGAGTTGTATCTTTGTGATTGGGGTTTCTTGATGCCACTTCTGTGTAATTTTCAGCCTGGTTGTGTGAGGTGTGGTTTTTGGATTTGGCCGTGTCTACACCATAACCTATGGCTCCCTTCCTTTGGGTTTTTAGAGAGATTGCCTTATAGCAGATACACAGTTGGATGTTGGCAGACCGTTGACCAGGGGGTCTTCTGATTCCCCACCTAAGCTCTTTGCACAGTGTTTCCTTGCTCATATTCAGGTATATCTGTAAATGATCACAGCATCCTGTTATTTTCCTTGTAAGCACCTCATATCCTTCATTCTTTAGGCACTGTGAGCCCTGAGATGTTCAAGAAGATGTCCAACTCAGAGATCATCCAGCACCTAACAGAGCGTTTAATGAGGTGGAAGAAGATGACCAGGATCCTCTTACCCCTCTTATTTCAAAACACAATGCCTATTATCCCCTTCTTTTTGATCCTGTGAAATAGGGTAGCTTTTAGAAGGTGGAGTTCAGTCTCTTGGGGGTAAAAGAGATCTGAATATGCCTCTCAAACTGGGGAGACAGCCAGGAAATGAAGCATAACAGAGATATTTTTACTAGACTGTTGGGTTTTGACATCCAAGCCCCTATGACTTCATGGACCTGGTCATAACTTTCCCATCCTTTTCATACATCCTTTTGTAGGACTCGGGGGACTATCCTCTGACAGCTCCAGGTCTATCCTGGAAGAAGTTCCAGGGCAGCTTCTGTGAGTTTGTGGGGACATTGGTCTGTCGGTGCCAGTACAGCCTCCTCCATGATGACTTCCCTGTGGACAACCTCATCTCCCTGCTCACTGGCCTCTCAGACTCACAAGTCCGCGCCTTCTGTCACACTAGCACCCTGGCTGGTGAGCATTCATTTTCATTCTGGACATTCTCCTGGGGATTTATAGGACTTTCCTCTGTTCTCTGATTCAGGGTCTTCTTTCCTACCTGCGTCTTGGCTCTTCACTTCAAGGCCATGCCTCTTTTATCCTAAACTTCAATCCAGTTTCTCACTGGTGGAGTTTTGAGAAGGGGTAGATCACAGCAACAATTTCCAGGCTTAGTATTTTTGTCAGAGCCCACCACTAGGGGTATGCTGATGGTTAAAAGAAGACCACAAGGGTTAGAGGGAAACAGTCCACTCCAGGACAGGCAGTCTTAGGATTTTAGGGTCACCCACCTCTGGCTTCTCATTTTTATTGCCCTTCTTTCCTTCTATTTTTTCCTTCTACTCATCCTCTCTCCTCTGACCTCAATAATGATTTCTTTATCTCTTTTTCCTTACTCAAAGCTATGAAACTGATGACCTCCCTGGTAAGAGTTGCCCTCCAACTGAGTCTGCACCAAGATAGCAATCAGTGTCAGTATGAGGCTGAAAGAAACAAGGGGCCAGGGCAGAGGGCACCTGAGCGGCTGGAGAGCCTGTTGGAGAAACACAAAGAGGTGAGGAGTGTTCCCTGCTTCTTCCTTCCCTTTTTCCCAACTTGCACCCAATTCTGCCACAGACCCCCTTATCAGGCCCTGGGCAGTCTTTCAAGATCATGAATAACAGAGTCTGGCAATAGTTTCATAGACCCATCCTGTAAGGGGTCATTGCATGCTCACCTTTTTTCTGGGTTGTGGGCTCAACAAATAATGTGTAATTTAGAGTTCTCTCGAATTCCACTTTTGCTCAGTTTTTCTTTGTCAGCACTTATTGTCAGAAGAGTTTAAGTGCTGTACCTGCCTGTCATGCAAGGAATTAAGTTTTGACCTACTCGTCAAGGGTGCAGTGTGCAAGTGACCGCAGGAGTACTAAAAGCCAACCATTGACAAGGGAGGCCAAATTTTCAAGGAATGGAAAGAGCACAGGCCTTCCAGTGAACTCCTGGCTTTAAATTCTGTTCCATTTAGTCACTAGCTCCATAGCCTTATGTAACCTCTCTTCAGTTTTCTTTTCTTTAAAGAAAGGGATAATCTCACCTTTTTGTGAAGAATAAATGAGATGATGAGTAAATTGCCTCACTTGGCACATAGTAGTTTTGTTTCCTTTTAAACTTAAAGATGACCACCGGAGGGCATAAGCCATAGCAAAATCTTTGACACTGATGAAATCTTTAATCAGCTGGGTCTGTCATAAGAGTAACACTACTGTTTTTCTCCTTACTTTCTGTTAGTGTCTGAGACCCCTCCTATGAGGTTGGCAGGACTCACCATGTCTGACCGTATCATTTGGCTATTTCTCTAGCCCTCACAAAAGGTCTCTTCCATTCTAAATCATTAGAGAAGGAAACTTTCTACTTCTGTCATTCTCTTTTGTTATTTTTAATTGTCAGTTTGATCTTAAAAGCTTATGTGTATTAATCTATCCTGGATTTTAAATTATGTACACAGTGCGAATCTTTCTTTTATTTTTCTTATTCTTTCTTTTTTTTTTGGCTTCTCTGGGCTCTTGCTTAGTCAATTATCATTATAATTCCCCCATTTTATCCTTAATTTCTTCCTCCCCACTATTTTCTTCTCTCCACTTATAAATGTATATAGGCTCTTGAATCTTTATTTGACTCTGCTCCTCTGTGAATTACTCTTTTTTTCCATCCTTCCTTTTAGGGTAGTATTTCCTTACTTCCTTAATGTCCAACTAACTGAATCCTTTTTGCTACCTAGCTTATTTTCCATTTTTCTTTGAAACTGTTCTTTCCAAACCAATGACTTCCTAATTCCTAAATCCAGTAGCCTTTTCTCAGTCTCCCTTTCCCAAATATTTTACATATTTGCTTCACCTGTTTTTGCTATGTTACTGTAAAATATGGACATATAGGTACTTCAGCCGTAAAGACTTAAGTATGTCTGGTCGAAAATGATATGTTGTTCTTACATAATTGAAGAGGTGGGGTCTGTTGTCTTAAAGAATGTTCCCTTTCTCCTTATAATTCTGGTTCTTTGGTGTCTATTGTTCATGTGATCCAGGATTTTTCAACAATGGCACTATGGACATTGCGGGGCTGTCCTGCCGTGGTGGGATGTTTAGCAGCATCTCTGGCCTTTATCTACTAGATAGATACCAGTAGTACCCTGCTCCCCACCAAGTTCTGGCAGCCAAAAAAATCTTTAGACACTGCTAAATCTCCCCTGGGGAACAGAATTAGCCTCAGTTGAGAACCACTGATCTAATTCCTTTCTTCTTCTTTTTGCTGGTTCCACTACTATTAAACAAACTGCACTTACTAAAAATTTGTTTTCCAAATTGTTAGAAACATATACGGGCATCATACCTGGAAGATCTTGCAGGTTCAATTCCAGATCACCACAATAAAGTGAATATTGAAGTACAGTGAGTCACACAGTCAAAAAATCAAAATTTTTATTTCTCAGTGCATATGAAAGTAATGTTTACACTGTAGTCTCTTAAGTGTGCAAGACTATTGTCTAAAAAACATGTATGTACCTTAATTTAAAAATATTTTATTGCTAAAAAATGCTAATGGCAATCTGAACCTTTAGCGAGTTACAGCTTTTTGTTGATAGAGGGTCTTGCTTCCATGTTGATGGCTGCTGACTAATCAGGGTAGTGGTTGCTGAAGGTTATGGTGGCTGTAGCAATTTCTTAAAATAAGACAACAGTGAAGTTTGCTGCATCTGTTGACTCTTCCTTTTACAAAAGATTTCTCTGTAACATGAAATGCTGTTTGATGACATTTTACCCATAATAGAAATTCTTTCAAAACAAGAGTCAGTTCTCTCAAGCCCTGGTGCTGCTTTATCAGCTAAGTTTAGGTCATAGTCTGAATCATTTGTTGTCATTTCAACAATATTCACAACCTCTTCACCAGGAATAGATTCCATTTGAGGAAACCACTTTCCTTGCTCATCCATAAGAAGCAATTCCTTATTTGTTCAAGGTCATGAAGTTGCAGCAATTCAGCCACATCTTCAGTTTCTACTTCTAGTTCTCTTGCCGTTTCCACTGCATCTGTAGTTACTTCCTCTACTGAAGTCTTAAACCTCTCAAAGTCATCCGTGAGGGTTAGAATCAACTTAAGTCTTGTTAATGTTGATATTTCGACCTCCTCCCATGAACCACAAATGTTCTTTATGGCATTTAAAATGGTGAATCCCAGCCAGGCACAGTGGCTCAAACCTGTAATCCCAGCACTTTGGGAGGCTGAGGTAGGTGGATCACGTGAGGTCAGGAGTTTGAGACCAGCTTGACCAACATGGCAAAAACCCATCTCTACTAAAAATACAAAAATTAGCCAGGTGTGGTGGTGCATGCTTGTAATCCCAGCTACTTGGGAGGCTGAAGCAGGAGAATTGCTTGAACCCAGGAGGCAGAGGTTGCAGTGAGCCAAGATCACACCACTACACTCTAGCCTGCGCTACAGAGCAAGACTCCATCTCAAAAAGAAAAGAAGAGAAAAGAAAAGAAGAAAGGAAGAAATGAAATGAAATGGAATGATGAAATGAAATGAAATGAAATGAAATGAAATGAAATGAAATGAAATGAAATGAAATGAAATGGAGAATCCTTCCCAGATGGGGGGTTGGCTTTTTCTGGTTTTTGTATTTTGTTTTGAAGACAGGGTCTCGCTCTCTTTCCTAGACCGGAATGCACTGGTGCAGTCATGGCTCACCGCAGCCTCAACCTCCTGTGCTTGAGTGATGTTCCTGCCTTATCCTCCCAAGTATCTGGGACTACAGATTGCATACCACACCTGGCTAGTTTTTGTTTTGTTTCTGTAGAGGCAGGGTCTCACTATGCTGCCCAGGCTAGTCTTGAACTCCTGGGCTTAATCAGTCCTCCCACCTCAGCCTCCCAAAAAGTTGGGATTGTAGGCATGAGCCACCATGCCTAACCCCAGGAGGTTTTAGATGGACTTTGCCCAAATCATCAGAGAAATCACTGTGGCAGCTATAGCCTTATGAAATGTATTTCTGAAATAATAAGACTTGAAAGTTGAAATTACTCCTTGTTCCATGGGCTGCAAAATGGATGTTGTGTTAGTGGGCATGAAAAAAGCAACATGGATCTCCTTGTACATCCTCACCAGAGCTCGTGGGTGACCAGGTGCCTTGTCACTGAGCAGTAATATTTTGAAAGGAATCTTGTTTTCTGAGCAGTAGGTCTCACCCATGTGCTTAAAATATTCAGGAAACCATGCTGTGAACAGATGTGATATCATTAGGCTTTGTTGTTTCATTTATAGAGCATAGGCAGAGTAGATTTAGCATAATTCTTAAGAGCCTTAGGATTTTTAAAATGGTAAATGAGTATTGGCTTCAACGTAAAGTCACCAACTGCATTAGCCCCTAACAAGGAGTCAGGCTGTCCTTTGATGCTTTGAAGCCAGGCATTGACTTCTCCTCAATAGCTGTGAAAGTCCTAGATGGCATTTTCCAATATAAGGCAGTTTAGTCCACACTGAAAATCCATTGTTTAGTGTAGCCACCTTCATCAATGATCTTAGCTAGATTTTCTTGATAACTTGTTGCTTCTCTATCAGTATTTGCTGCTTCACCTTGTACTTTTATGTTATGGAGAGGGCTTCTTTCCTTAAACCTCATGAACTAACTTCTAGCTTCAAACTTTTCTTCTGTGGCTTCCTTACTTTGCTCAGCCTTCATAGAATGGAAGACAGCTAGGATATTGATCTGGATTGGGCTTTGGCCAAAGGGAATGTTGTGGCTGGTTTGATCTTCTGTTCCGACTACTAAAACTGTCTCTATATCAGCAATAAGACTGTTTAACTTTCTTACCCTTTGTGTGTTCACTGGAGTAGCGTTTTTAATTTCTTTCAAGAATTTTTCTTTTGCATTCACAACTTGGCTGTTTGGCACAAGAGGCCTAGCTATTGATTGGCCTGTCTTGGCTTTCAACTAAGCTTAATCATTTCTTTTTTTTTTTTTTTCTTTTTTTGTCTTTTTGAGACAGTGTCTCACTTTGTTGCCCAGGCTAGAGTGCAATGGCGTGATCTCGGCTCACTGCAACCTCCGCCTCCCAGGTTGAAGCGATTCTCCTGCCTCAGCCTCCTAAGTAGCTGGGATTATAGGTGCCTGCCACCGCGCCCGGCTAATTTTCTGTTTTTAGTAGAGACAGGGTTTCGCCATGTTGGCCAGGCTGGTCTCAAACTGACCTCAAGTGATTTGCCACCTCGGCCACCTAAAGTGCTGAGATTATAGGTATGAGCCACCACGTCTGGCCTCTAAGCTTAATCATTTCTAGCTTTTGATTTAAAATGAGAAACATGTGACTCTTCCTTTCATTTGGATACTTAAGAGGGTTATTAATTGACCTAATTACAATATTTTTATGTCTCAAGGAATGAATAGGGAGGCCTGAGGAGAGAGACAGAGACAGGGAAACTCTTGTTGGTAGGGTAGTCAGAACACAGACAACATTTGTTAAGTTTGCCATCTTATATGGGCATGGTTCATGGTATCCCAAAACAGTTACAGTAGTAACATCAGGCTGGGTGTGATGGCCCATGCCTGTAATCCCAGCATTTTGGGAGGCCAAGGCAGGTGGAGACCTTGAGGTCAGGACTTCAAGACCAGACTGGGCAACATGGCAAAACCCCTTCTCTACAAAAAAATACAAAAATTACTGGGGCATGGTGATGCATGCCTGTAGTTGCAGCTACTTGGGAGGCTGAGGTGGGGGGGATCACTTGAGCCCAGGAGGTTGAGGCTGCAGTGAGCCGTGTTTGCACCATTGCACTCCAGCCTGGGTGACAGAGTGAGAACCTGCCTCTGACAAAAAAAAAAAAAAAAAAGTTATTTTTCTCCACTAAGACTTGGAATGGTTTGCTGGGTAGCAATGGAGATAGCTGACACATCCCCACAGCCCTCACCTTCTCTCACTATGTGGGGTGTACCCAGTCTCTGGCTTCTAATGTCGAGGGCCTCCAACTTGACACTTCTAGCTCAGAGTATGTTCTTAAGGCCTTGCCTCACTTATAGAACTTCCTAATGGTTAGCTATGATGCATGGCAAACACACCTGACAACAGTAACATCAGCATACCTTGAAAATGACCCCATGGTCTTAAGAAGAGTATGTGTTGAAAATTCTAAGCTAAGGAATCCAGGAGTGGCCAACCTGGAGATTCATTTCTTATCTGTGAGGAACATCTGAACCCCTGGACCATCTAGGGGATGGTGGCCTTTGTTTGGGGTTCAGTGAAGGTTGCCAGAGGGAGGGTGCTAGGGGGAGGGTGCTAAGTGGAAATGCTCTATAAACTGCATGCTTTTTTTTTTTTTTTGAGACAGAGTCTTGCTCTGTCGCCCAGGCTGGAGTGCAGTGGCGCAATCTCGGCTCACTGCAAGCTCTGCCGCCTGGGTTCACGCCATTCTCCTGCCTCAGCCTCCCGAGTAGCTGGGACTACAGGCACCTCCCACCACACCTGGCTAATTTTTTGTATTTTTAGTAGGGACGACGGGGTTTCACCATGTTAGCCAGGATGGTCTCAATCTGACCTTGTGATCCACCCACCTTGGCCTCCCAAAGTGCTGGGATTACAGGCATGAGCCACCGCGCCCGGCCCAACTGCATGCTTTTTGTAAGCAGGTGTGATTCTCCTGTTCCACCTGCCATGTCTGGACTACCCTGTAAGTCCCCTTAATAAGCCCTATGTCTTGCCTGCTGGCCAGGCATGATGGCTCATGCCTGTAATCCAAGGACTTTGGGAGGCCAAGACAGGCAGATCACTTGAGGTCAGGAGCTTGAGACCAGCCTGGCCAACATGGTGAAAACTCCATCTCTACTAAAAATACAAAAAAAAAAATTAGCTGGGTGTTGTGGCATGCACCAGTAATCCCAGCTACTTAGGGGGCTGAGGTAGAAGAATCTCTTGAACCGGGGAAGCATAGGTTGCAGTGAGCCGAGATCACGCCATTGCACTCCAGCCTGGGCAACTAGACTCTGTCTCAAAAGACAAACAAACAAACAAAAACAGACCAGGCACAGTGGCTCATGCCTGTAATTACAGCACTTCGGGAGGCAGAGGCAGGTGGATCGCCTGAGGTCAGAAATTTGAGACCAGCCTGGTCAACATCGTGAAACCCTGTCTGTACTAAAAATACAAAAATTAGCAGGGCATGGTAGTGAGTGACTGTAATCTCAGCTACTCGGGAGGCTGAGGCAGGAGAATTGCTTGAACCCGGGAGTTGGAGGTTGCAGTGAGCTGAGATTGAACCACTGACTCCAGCCTGGGCAGTAGAGTGAGACTCTATCTCGAAAAAAACAAAACAAAACAAACACGACAGAAATGAGAAAACAAAACCCGGCCAGGTGCGGTGGTGCAACGCCTGTAATCCCAGCACTTTGGAAGTCCGAGGCGGGTGGATCACGAGGTCAGGAGTTTGAGACCAGCCTGATCAACATGGTGAAACCCTAGCTCCACTAAAAATACAAAAATCAGCTGGGCATGGTGGCAGGCGCCTGTAATCCCAGCTACTCAGGAGGCTGAGGCAGGAGTATCGCTTGAACCTGGGAGGCAGAGCTTGCAGTGAGCTGAGATTGCACCACTGCACTCCAGCCTGGGCGACGGAGCAAGACTCCATGTCAAAAAAAAAAAAAAAAAAAAGAAGAACAGAATGTTCTAGGCATTTTAAAAATACATTTTATTTATTTTAGTATGTATTCATTTATTTTTGAGATGAAGTCTGGCTGTCTTGCCCAGGTTGGAGTGCAGTGGCGAGATCTCGGCTCACTGCAACCTCTGCTTCCTGGGCTCAAAGCACCCTCCCACTTCAGCCTCCTGAGTAGCTGGGACTACAGGTGCCTGCCACCATGCCTGGCTAACTTTTGTATTTTTTGTAGAGATGAGGTTTTGCAATGTTGCCTAGACTGGTCTCCAACTCCTGGGCTCAAGTGATTCTCCTGCCTTGGCCTCCCCAAATGCTGGGATTACCGGTGTACCCACCACACCTGGCCTCTGGGCAGATTTTTATGTTTTTATTTTTAATTTTTAATGTTTTTTTTTGGTATCTAAAATACCAAAATACCATTCTGTCACCCAGGCTGGAGTGCAGTGGCATGATCTTGGCTCACTGCAACCTCCGCCTCTTCATTTCAAGCAATTCTCCTGCCTCAGCCTCCTAACTACAGACATGTGCCACTGTACCTGGATAATTTTGTATTTTTAGGAGAGATGGAGTTTCACCATGTTGGCCAGGCTGGTCTCAAACTCTTGACCTCAAGTGATCTGCCTGCCTCGGCCTCCCAAATTGCAGGGTTTACAGGCCTGAGCCACTGTGCCCAGCCTAGGATTTCTTTGTCTTCTTCCAGTAAGTGTTAGTTCAAGCTCTCCTCTCCCCACTGTTGTTTCTTATGAAGGCCCTCAGCAATCTTCTAAAAACCATATTATAGATCTAAAGTTGCTTTTCAATTCTGGAATTCAAAAAGGTCTGGAGGCTGGGCGAGGTGGCTCACTCTGGTAATCCCAGCAATTTGGCAGGCTGAGGCAGGAGGAGGGCTGGAAGTCAGGTGTTCAAGACCAGCTTGAGCAACATAGCAAGATCCTTGTCTCTACATCTCTACAAACAAAAAATTAGCTGGGTGTGGTGGCATTCACATGTAGTTTCAGCTACTCAGGAGGCTGAGGCAGGAGGATTGTTTGAACCCAGGAGTTCGAGGATGCAGTGAGTTATGATTGCACCACTGCACTCCAGCCTGGGTGACAGAGTGAGACTCTCTCTCTTAAAAAAAGAGGAGGCATGGGTGGGCATGGTGCTCACGCCTGTAATCCCAGCTCTTTGGGAGGCCGAGGTGGGCGGATCACTTGAGCTCAGGAGTCCAAGACCAGCCTGGCCAACATGGTAAAACCCCGTCTGTACTAAAAATACAAAAATTAGGCAGGCTTGGTAGTGGGCACCTGTAATCCCAGCTACTAGGGAGGCTGAGGCAGGGGGATAGCTTGAACCTGGGAGGTTGCAGTGAGCCGAGATGGTGCCTCTGCACTCCAGCCTGGGTGACTGAGACCCTGTCTCAAAATTAAATAAATAAATAAATAAATGAAATAAAACTGTGGACCTCCGTACCATAGACTCTGCAGCCATGAAAAGTGAGGAAGCCTTCCTGCACCCACAGAGGCCAATCTCCAAGATATATCATTAGTGAGAAAAGTGAGGTGCTGAACAGTGTAAATGGCATACAGTTTATGTAAAAATAATTATATGGCCAGGCACGGTGGCTCACCCCTGTAATCCCAGCACTCTGGGAGGCCGAGGTGGGCGGATCACGAGGTCAGGAGATCGAGACCATCCTGGCTAACACGGTGAAACCCCGTCTCTACTAAAAATACAAAAAATTAGCCGGGCGTGGTGGTGGGTGTCTGTAGTCCCAGCTACTCAGGAGGCTGAGGCAGGAGAATGGCGTGAACCTGGGAGGTGGAGCTTGCAGTGAGCCGAGATCATGCCACTGCACTCCAGCCTGGGCGACAGAGCGAGACTCCGTCTCAAAAAAAAAAAAAAAATTGTATACACCCAGATGTGAACGTATATGCATAACCGTTTCAGAGAATGCACACAAGAAATTGGAAACAGCTCTTCCCTCAGGAGAACAAACCAACGTGGCTGCGAGACAGGAGAGAAACATGAAATTCTAACAGCTTACTCTTTTGTACCTTTGGAATTTTGTAAATGTGCATTCCTCATTTGAATAAATAGACATCTTTTTTTTTTTTTTTTTTTTTTTTTTTTGAGACAGAGTTTCCCTTTTGTTGCCCAGGCTGGAGTACAGTGGTGTGATCTCAGCTCACTGCAACCTCAGCCTTCTGGGTTCAAGCGATTCTCCTGCCACAGCCTCCTGAGTACCTGGGATTACAGGTGCCTGCCACCATGCCTGGCTAATTTTTGCATTTTTAGTAGAGACAGGGTTTCCCCATGTTGGCCAGGCTGGTCTTGAACTCCTGACCTCAGGTGATCCACCCCCTTGGCCTCCCAAAGTGCTGGGATTACAGGCATGAGCCACTGCACCCAGCCAGTATTTTATATTTTTTTGAGACAGGGTCTTGCTCTGTCACCCAGGCTGAAGTGCAGTGGTGCAATCACAGCTCACTGCAACCTCCCCCTCCCGGGTTCAAGCGATTCTCCTGCCTCAGACTCCCAAGTAGCTGGGATTACAGGTGTGTGCCACCATGCCCAGCTGATTTTTGTATTTTTAGTAGAGATGGCGTTTCACCATGTTAGCCAGGCTGGTCTCAATTTCCTGACCTCAGGTGATCTACCTGCTGCCTTCCAAAGTGCTGGGATTATAGGTATGAGCCACTGGCTTCGGCTAGGAAATACTATTGGAACCCTGCTACTGAAAGTGTGGCCCATGGACCAGGAGCTTGGGCATTATCGGGAGCTTGTTAGAAATTCAGAACCTTGGGCCCTATAGCCCAGACTCCACCTTTTTTTTTTTTTTTAAGAAGGAGTCCTACCCTGTAGTGCAGGCTTGAGTGCAGTGGCATGATCTCGGCTCACTGCAACCTCTGCCTCTTGGGTTCAAGTGATTCTCCTGTCTCAGCCTCCCAAGTAGCTGGGACTACAGGCATGAGCCACCGCGCCTGGCTAATTTTTGTATTTGTAGTAGAGACAAGGTCTCATGTTGGCCAGCTTGGTCTCGAACTCCTGACCTCAAGTGACTTGCCTGCCTCAGCCTCCCAAAGTGCTGGGATTACAGGTGTGAGCCATGGTGCCCAGCCCAGATGCCACAATTTAAAAGGCTTACTTTCCTGGGTCAAGCTGCCTTTTTTGGGGGTCATTAGGGAAGGAATGGATGTGTGCTCTACGGGTTCTTATAATAGCAATGAACCTTCATAATCAGACTCATTCCTTAATTTTGCTTACTTTTTCATGCAGCTGCATTAATACTACATTGTCAAAGACAAAGACGAACATGAGACATGAGATATGAGTTTTAAAAGGAGAGAAGAGCAAAAAAACAATACAGCTATCCAAGGAGCAAGTGCTGAGCTTGTGAAAAAACAGCTTCTATTTTATTAAATAATAGTGTTCCTGCAGGGATGTCTGAAGTACTCTGCAAGGCTAATTAGGACAGATCAATGTACACTTAACCTCTCCAGAAGGCTGAAAGGTGTGTAGTGACTATGTGTCATTAAAAATTTACTTGACCATGGGCATCAGATGTCCATGAAAGAATGACCCTGGTGAGTGCTCTAAGTTTTCATTTTACTCATGTCATCCTCAATGCATCATAAATGCCATAGACACCATTACTATCACCCAGGCTCATAGCAGCTGATGTGCTGTATATGCTTGAGAGGGTGGTATCAATTAACTATATTATCTATAAAGCCATACTTGCAATTACTACCACTTCACAATTTATCATTAACACATTTGGCAGATTTTTTTTCTCCAAAGTAACATTTATTTAAAGGTTAATCAAAATTCTTAGAACAGCATTTATTATAATGTGATTTTTGATAATTGACTAAATCAGTGGCTCTTAAGAACACCCTCATCTCAGTCCCGCTCAGTATACACCACAGTGCCATTTGGGGAAAAGAAATACATATTAGAAATGTTCGTTTCAGACCTCGTCATGGAAGATCATATATTAATGTAATCAGGTGGTACATTTACATGCTCATTAGTAATCCATCATTAGTCCAAATGCTCACTATTAGGAATAAATGTACAACGAGTTATTCAGAATACCCAGAAAGAGTATTTCTTATTTAAACATTCAGGACAAGCTGACTGAAATAAGAGCACACCTTGAATTTGAACTTTCAAGGCACATCACTAAAGTCAATCAGTTATGTCAGGACACTCTTCTATAATAATCTCAATTATAAAATTCCTGCCTCTCCCTAACACAGGAGTTGGAGGGAGTTCCAATATCTGAATCTTTCTAATTCACTGTAACTGCAAAAAAATCTTGATGAAGTGTGTATTTAAATTTCATGCCTTAATACATAGCATGCCACTAAAACCACATTAGTTATGCTTTATGCTGCTTAATCATACGTCAAAATCTGTAAAATCTGTTCTTGCATGCTAAGGTAATTTAACTGCAATTAATCAATTAAGAAAATAAATAAAATATAATAAATGCCAAATAATGTAACTTCTTTTAAACAGACCACTATCTACACATTTATTCCCCAAATACTTATTAGCCGACACCATATAAGGAAAACGTAATAAAAAGTAGACTTCACTGAGCCTTTCTCCCATTAGTAGCTTGCTCTAAACTTACAAATGTTTTAGAGAATTCTTTGGCATGATCTGACTTTCCAACTAAAATGTGAGCAACTTGAGGGTCAAACTTATCTTTTTTTATCCCGTGTGCCCAACACAATGTGTTAATCATAATAGGTGGTCAGTTTGTTGAATGAAAGAATTGAATGATTCAAATATCATGAACTAAATTATTTTATCATAATGTTTATGAACTACAATACTTATATTTTTTCTTCTGACAACTATACATTATACTTCATTGGCATTTAACTAAAAGTAGTAGTACACTCTTAGTTAACTTTTTCATTTTTTTCATAGAGTCAGTTAGGTTTCATAGAACCATCAAGGTAGGTTGGTAGATATATTTGTTTGTATTTGTTCCTCTAAATGAAAATGGTGATTTTTTTTCAAATATGTAATTTAACAACTTGATGAACATAGTTGCGGACTAAGACTTGGGAGGCTAATTATAAGTTATTAGTCCAGCTGGCAAGAATTTATTAAGCACCAACTGAATAAACCAAACTATGCTAGCAGCTAAAAATATATGAAAGGATATACTGAAAAAGAAAACCATGTCCTGCCTTCCAGACCTTAAATCAGAGAAGGTACATACATGTGCATTCAACAAACATTACTGACTACACTTTACACCATGCAAGGCACTAAAAGGGAGGAGGACAGCCAACAAGTCTCAGTTCTCAACAAGAAGCTAAAAAAGAAATTAAGTAACTGCATGCCAAGCACAAAGTCATGAATATCACTGAAAAATTACAAACTGATTCCCTTTGAAGCCTCAGGAAAGAAAGCAGGTGAAATCATGGAAGTCTTAAGGAAGTAGGTGCCATTAAAAATAGTTCAAGAGAATTTCCCTGATTACATAAATTAGTGAATTCACTAGTGATGAAGGCATTGAAAGTAAAGGTCCAGAGGTTTTCAGAGTAAGTTACTCACTTTCTTAAAAACAGCAATCTGTTTGTTCATCTCATCAAGTTAGTTTGGTGACATAAAAAAATTATAACTTCTGAATTAATGGCCATTCAGTATGAAGAACACTGAAGAAATTTCCTTTCAAGGTTCCTGATGGTAATTGTAGCTGAGGAATCTCAAGACTGCAAGTATCACAAGAATATTTTAACAATCAGGAGGTGCCCTCCTACCGTTGCACCACTTGCCCCATTGTGGAAGGCCACACTGCAATACAGTAGCCCCTGACCACATGTGGCTATTGAGTACTTGAAATGTAACTTTCTCAAACTGAGTTGTGCCATTGGTGTAAAATACACACTGCACTTCAAAGATTTATTTTATTTTTATTGAGACAGAGTCTCGCTCTGTTGCCCAGGCTGGAGTGCAGTGGCACAATCTCGGCTCACTGCAACCTCCGCCTCCCAGGTTCAGGTGATTCCCCTGCCTCAGCCTCCTGACTAGCTGGGACTACAGGCACGTGCCACCACGCCTGGCTAATTTTTTTTTTTTTTGTATTTTTAGTAGAGACGGGGTTTCACTGTGTTAGCCAGGATGGTCTTGATCTCCTGACCTCCCGCCTTGGCCTCCCAAAGTGCTAAGATTACAGGCATGAACCACCGTGCCCAGCCCGAAGATTTATTTTTTAAATAATGTAAAATACGTCCATAGTTTTATATCGATCACCTGTTGATATAATAAGATTTGGGGGTATATTGACTAGAATGCATATATTATTAAATTATTTTCACATATATCTTTTTACTGTGGATACTAGGAAATTTAAAATTATATATGTGGCTCACATCATATTTCTCTTGGATTAGTGCATGTCTAAAGGCATTGTGAAGAAGAATAATTTTTTGAAGTATATCATGCTAGAAAGGAAGGATGCACTGGCATTTTAATATGATTATTTGATATAAAAATAATAAGCTACTCAACACATGCTTCCCCATAGCTAGGAAAAACATAAACATTTCTCCTGACGAACTGGAATCTTCTGCCCCACTCTGATCTGGTAGTAGGTGGCATCATTTCTATGCCTCTCTTTTTCTCCAACTGGCAGAAAGGTGAGCCTAAAATTCAAGTTATTCAACTGCAGGATCTTTGAGGGAGGTCCTGGTTTTCTGGTTTAGTTTTATCCTACGCCCTTTTATTACGTGCCTTTGTTTTAATCCTTATTTTAATGGTTTTATTATCATAAGTTACCAAGATAGCGTTTTGGAACCAAGAAGAGCTATGGAGAAACAGAGTGAATGAGACTCATACTATGGTGCAATCAGTGAGATGCCACCCTTCAGAGCTTGGAAAGACTCATTATGTCTGAGGCCCATCTCTCTGATACAGGTGTGAAGCACAAGGGATGTTTAGCAATACCAGCCAGGACACACATTTGGGATCACAAATACACAGCAGAAACTATTCACAACTGACAACCACAGATCCATAAGACAGAAAGGCACCATATTCAAAGGGCAGAAAGAGCACTGAAGTCATGCAAGCAGCTGTAAGTAATAGGGTATCATATCAGGCAGAAGTAGCAGAGACTATCAGGAATACTTAGAAATCAGGCAGATGGTGGCCATCATCAGATCTGATTCTATTTCATGAAACACCACAGAGTGGAATTAGGGCATAGTGACAGCATCCAAAGATCCAAGGAAACTTAGCAGAGGCCTAGTCCCGTGTAGACAGAAGGGGACAATTTCCATATCTATAGAGCCACACTGGCCCCTAGGATACAATTCGGAATCATGGCCTCCCAGATCTAGTGAACTGCAGAGATTCCAGCTCAGAATGAGCAATAATATGGGAGCCCAGCAGTAGTAGCAGGGCCACTATATGTACCCAATGAGGAAAAGAGAGTCAAAGGCTCCAAATATGCTTCCTATTGTTGTTGAGTTTGGTCCAGGGACTGATAGGTTTGCTGCAGGTGGGAGTAGATTCAGCACACTTTTGTTCAGGCAGAAGCAGAGGAGGGAAGGAAGATGTGGCAAATGCCTTCTCTTTATAAACTGGAGGGATTATAGTGGTGCCTATGCAACTCTTGTTCCAAAATCAACGCTTTAAGAATATTTAGGCAACTTTAAAAGAAATACTTCTTCTGAGCCTGGCCAACATAGTGAAACCCCGTCTCTACTAAAAATACAAAAAAAAAATTAGCTGGGCATGGTAGCGGGCGCCTGTAATCCCAGCTACTAGGGAGGCTGAGGCAAGGAGAATTGCTTGAACCTGGGAGGTGGAGGTTGCAGTGAGCCAAGATGACGCCATTGCACTCCAGCCCGGGCGACAGTGCGAGACTCTGTCCAAAAAAAAAAAAAAAAAATTCCTCTTCGGTGGCTTTCCAAATCTATGGAAACCGTACTGCTTCCTGTTAATTCCTATTCCTCTCCAAAAATGCTTGTAATATTTTTAATAGTATGGTTGTGTATATCCATTTTAGCACTGGTGCAATCTTAATTAAGGTTGTAGAAAAAGTATAGAATTTGTGGAACGTTGTGTAACTTTGAGAATCCTTATGACTGCATTTTAAAGAAATAATTAACAATAAGGAATAACTAGTAATTTTTTCAGCTATAGAGAGAGATATGAGAAGACGAGGACACAGGAAAGATCATGGCCATATAAAAATCAGGACCACAGAGTCACCACAAATTATCAGAAATATTCTAAGTCAAGTATACATAAACTTGACTATTTTCTTAGAATGATTTTAAAAGATTTAGCACAAAAATGGGTTTCATTTCAGAGAATCAAAATCAATAAACATTTTAAGTGAAAAGTAGTACACAATTGACTACAACAAAAAATAAGGAAAAGTCTTGGGATTGAATCAACCATAAATGACCTGTTAAATGTAAAGTACATTATGACTATATAAGCAAAATTAAAAAAAAAAAAAGGCCCAAGACCCAATGAATTCATCAATTTTTTAAAAAGAAGCATGAGATCAAAGGTAGAACTAAGTGGTGAATTTCACAAAGTAGACCTAGGCAATTTCAAATTGGCTGCTATACTTTTCAAGGTAAAGGACACAAACCAAAGGTACCTATATATACTTTTTGTGATATTTATTTCAAGGAGACAGATCAAATTAAAAACTTCAAGAATGTTTTCAGCCTGGTAAATATTCCAGCAACCCACATAGGCACAGACTCAGACACTTAGTCCAATAGAACTCCAAAGAGGTTTTCCTGACACTGAGAAGAGGGGGTGAGTTTTGGGGGAAAAATTTTTAAAAATAAAGTACTTCCAGTCTATATATTGTAAACTCACCTATTCAAGGATTTGTGAAATTTAGAAACAGCCTAATAAAAATTCTAGGACAACTGAGTTGTCACAACGTCACAAGAGCACAAATTCATATTGAGTGACTTTTCTAGTAATATGAACAAAACCAACATAAATTTCCCTCAACATATCAGAAATAATATATATTCTATTTAGTTCCAAGAAAGAAAAAAAAACTTTTATAACTTGAGAAAACTCAAAATATATGACAATCTGTCACTAAATTAAAATAAGCTATAGTAATAAGTGACTATGTAAAAAACCCACTACAACCATGCGTTCATCTTCACGTACAAAGGCTATTTCTAAATGGGTCGGAGTAAAGCTTTGGCTGATACATGCTGATGGCAGAATAGGGCCAGAAATGAGGCAAAGCTGTGTGTATTCCAAAACTCATTGATATTTAAATCTGGAGTGGGTCTTTGTGCTTACATTTGAACATGTTGTGAGAACATGAGCCTCCTGTTGCTTTGTAGTAATACATGCTCATTCTTACAAAATGTTTGCCTTGTATGGTTAAGGTATTTTACTGAGGCTATAAAAGGAGGGCATATTACTTTGGTGGGGGTAGAGGAGAATCAACACAACTATTTTGCTAGTGCACTACTGCTAATACATGTCCTGCAAATAGAAGCATGACCTGATGGGGAAGCTTTAAGAGACAAGAGTAGTAGAGACGTTTGTCTTATGACTTGGGAGTGGGAACAAGGTATTCCCCCATATGTATGTATTACTTCCCCTTTGCTGAAATAAGCGCAAGAAATAACTAATGGTTTTCTCCGCTATAGAGACAGAGATAGGAAAGGATACAAAAAAGACCATGGCCATAATAAAAATCAGGACTACACAGTCACCACAAATTACCAGAAGATGAGAGAGAAATACTCTGTCAACTATACTACTGACATACACTGGAATGTCTTCTTAGAAGAAATTTTAAAGGATTTAGTGAACAACCAGTTATTATTTCAGAAAATAAAAATTAATAAAAATTTTCAGTGAAAGGTAGTATACAATTGGCTATTATAATTGGCTGTTTAGTTCTTTGTACCCTTCACAAAATTGCAAGATATTTTTTAACTTTTTATTTTAAAGTAATTAAAATTTCACAAAAAACATGCAAAGAAATGGACGGGAAGGTCATGTGCACCCTTCATCCCGTCCTCATTCTCAATGTTAACATCTTGCAAAACTGCAATATTAAAACCAGGAAACTGACAATAGTACAATCCATGGAGCTTTTCATAGAATCCATAGATATTTCACCAGCTATACATACAGTTATTTTTGTTTGTGTATGTGTGTATAGCTCTATGTCATTGTATCACATGTGTAGCTTTGAGTAACCACTAGCACAATCAAGACACTTAACTGTACCATCACCATAAGACTCCCTACTGCTACCACTTTATGCACACCCCACCCTCTCCCCTTCCCCTCCCTAACCCCTGGCTACCACTAATCTTTCTCCATAATGATCTTATTTCATGAAGGTTGTATAAATGAAATCATTCAGTAATGTATCTTTTTAAGACAGATTTTTTTTTTCACTCAGCACAATTTCCTTGAGGTTCATCCAGGTTGTTACCCATAATAACAGTTTGTTAGTCTTTATTGCTGTAGTCTATAGCATGCTTATATCACAGTCTGTCCAACCATTCACCCATTGATGGGCATATGGGCATTTCCAGTTTGGTGCTATTACAAATAAAGTTGCTGTGAACATTCATGTTCAAATTTCTGTGTGAAAATTAAATTGCAACATTTTTAAGGGAATGAGTGGTGTTTTATTCACCATTGTATTCTCAACACTTCATATGACACATAATAGGTAATCAAAAATGTCTGTTAAATGAATGAGTGAACCAAAAAACTGCCTCTAAGTGGCAGAAAATAAAAAAGGACTCATCTGTTGGGGGAAACCTAGTTGGGAGGAAATAGGCCAAGAAGAGGTCTTGAAGTGGCACTGGTAGTTTTAAGACTACAGCAGTGTTTCAGAAAGATTTCCGACACACGAACAAACACACATCAATCAGAATATTTTTAAATTTAATTTAAATATTGAGCTTCATATTAAGAAACTGTTTGGATTAACAAGCTATAGCTGACCTTTTTAAGAAACAACTGGGGAGACTTCCATTTCTAGCCAAGAGGGACTGAAAGGGACTGGATGTGCCCTGCTTCCTGAAACAACCAAAAATAAACCCTGACAAAATATATGAAACAATGGTTGTCAAGACATGAGCTATCAGACCACAAAGAACGTTGATCCCTGAGGGAGGTGAATCCTATGAAGGCTCTGGCTTAAGCCCGTGAAGGTTTCTTAGCAGTGGCACAGGAAGGGCAACTAACTCAAGGGAGGCAAACTCCATGAATTGAGGAAACAGAGCTAAAGATATGGGATAATAAAGTAGCTAGAACTTACAGGACAGAGTTCAGGAGAGAGCAGATGCACAGACAACAATCTCTTGAAATCTGCAGAGAGTCTCAGAGATCTGGATATGTGCATGAGGAAGCTACCCAAGGCTGAGGAAAGAAGCATCGGAAATAATTATACGGGGAACAGTACCTGGCACCTTCCTAGGGCTGGAAATAGGCCTTTTCTCACCAGTCAGAATGGAAAATCTCTTAATTCATATGCAATTAGGTAGAACCTCAGTAGTGAGAAATGAGGTAGACTATGCACTGCTCTGGTCTCTCCTAGCTAACATTTTAATCCCAAAAAATTGAAAGCAAAAAGAGCCAAGTGAATCTATCTATATCTAGCTGGTGGCATAATCACACCAAAAGAAACAATTTTACATGACTTAAAACCTCAGTAATACATACATCTTTAAAGAGAAGAAGGGGGCTGTACACAGGGTGTACACAGGATGTGTACATCACTACTGATGGTAGTAGTCTTGGTATTATTATTCTGAGCCTGTTGTATTTGTAGCATAAGCAAATAAGTACGCTACTGTCATTAAGAATTAAGATTGTAGGATGGTCGGCTGGGAAGAAAGGACATTGATATGATACAAGATTTATGTGACTAAATTAAAATCCTGTTGGCCTGTATATTAATAGGAAGTATTAGTGTGAGCTCCTGATGTATTTAGTCTTAAAATTAAACATACACATGCACACTCTCACACACACACATACACACACTTTTTCTAGCTCTTTCCTTTGAAAGGGCCTAGATTAAGGACAAAGTCAGTAGCAATGAGCTCACTAATTTTAAGATTACGGTTTTCAAGTACTAGTTCCAAGATAAAAAACTAAAATTTCTTGGATAATTCCCTGCTTCCAGGTTTGGAAAGGAAATATTAAAGATGAGCCTGTTATATTTTGTCACACCAATTATCCTGGAAGCTCTCAAAAACTTGAGGTTCTTTCAAAAACACAGAGGAACCAACTGAGATAAACTTTGAGTAATCAGAGATGTGGCAAACTGGGCATTCATAAGTATGATAACTGCAATAGCTTGAAGCGCATTAATGTTCACAATGAAATTTTTTAAACCATTGGTAAACTTTAGAGGATGTTAAGGAACCACACATTATATTAAGAACTGATAAAGGGAGAGAATAAAGCATCCATCCTGATTTTCTTATATAAATTGAAACTCTAACAAACTAGTTTATCTTTATAGAAGCATTCCACCCAATAAATAAACCAGAAATGACAATTATATTGCCATTTTTCAAGCTCTAAGGAATAAATAGATGTAGGCAATGATCAACAACACCTGCTAACGTCACAAAAAGAGAAACAGCCAGTAGTCTTGTCCCCCATCCCCTAAATGAATTTCATCAAGTTTCTAGAGTCTTCACTACCCATTAACAGGTAAGAAACAGGGCTGAGGAGCTCATTAAATGACTCTGCAGGAAAGCATCAGCAAATGCAGACTACGGAAAGCTCTACAGCACAAACAATCCAGTTTCTTAAGAAACAAGGAAAAATAAACATAAACCTATAGATTAAAAGAGGAGACACATTAACCAATTACAATGTATGGACCTTATTTGTATCCTGCTTCAAACAGTAAAGAATACAAAACTTTCGGAGACAACCAGAAAATTTTGAATATTGGTTTTGTATATTTGAGAATAGTAAGAAAATGTTGACTTTTTAAGTGTGGTTAATTTTCTAGATGTGGTTCATTTTTAAGTTAAAAAAATCTTATCTTTTAAAGATACAGACTGAAATGTTACCAGATAAAATGATGTCATGTCTGGGATTCACTTCAAAATAATTTGAGGTGGAAGTGGAAAGTGGAAACAACAATTATGAAACAACCTGGCCCATGAGATGATAGCTGTCGAAGGTAGGTATGGTTATACAAAATTTCATTACACTTTTCCCTCTACTTTTCTAATATATTCTGAATTTTCATAACAAAAAGTTAAATACACTTAAAAGTAGACAAATACATACTAATTTGAGGTGGTGGTTAAGGACTCAGAAGTTACAGTCCATGTGTCTGAATGAAAGTACTTTCTCAAACATGCAGATATCAGAGATTTGTAGGATTCCTTCAATGGAGACCCATGTTTTCTCCACACAGAACACTGGTTTCTGAGCAAAAGTAGGCCCTCTTTCTGAAAACAGATCTGACAATATGAAATGGTTGGCTACTTAACTGAAGATACCAAAAGGAAAAAAAAAAAGGACACCAAAAAACTGGGTCTACAAATGTGGTTGTTGGTTCTCCTTGTTTTTTTTTTCAAATAAGGCTCGGTTTAGGAGCAGTCTAATAGAGCATGTGACTGCTATACTTCCAACAGTATCTTTGCAAATAAATACAACCCATACAATTCAATTGTCCATCCCACTTTTCCTGTTTGTTTATTGCTCTTCAACAGCAGTTTCACCTCATGCTTTTTAATTTTTTCATCCTGAGGCAAGGAAGAAGGATCTTTAGAGTTGTTAAAAAAGTTTCCTGAAGTCAAGTAATTCATTAGAAAGTATGTTTTATCCAGAATCCTATTGTTTCACTGCAGAAGGAACACTCAGTAGCTTGTCCAAGGTTATGCCAAAGGAAGTCTCCTCTCTCTCGCTTATCTGAATCCTATCCTTCCAAAAGAACATGCCCAGGTCCAATAAACAGAGTTCCTAAAAGGACGGATGTCTCCCATTTAAAAAAATATTTCCCAGAGTCTCTAGGTTCAATGTCCTACAAATAATCAGCATTCAAGATATGAATTTACTAACTTTTAAAATCTATACAAATTTAAAATTTTCAATATTATTTTATACGCAATTATCCTATCTATGATATTACTGTCTAGCATTATTATAAAAGTATCATCACAAATCCTAATGATCATTTCCACTAAACGCCTGAAAAGGTCATGGGAGATTTAAATTCTGATGTGTGCTTTGGAAGTAGAATCAGCTTTTGGAGAAACAAGGCTAGGGAGCACTTTTTGAGGCCGATTACATTTTTGGAATTATTTGCCAAGTTGTATTGCCAAGTTGCATTGCAGAACTTGTAAGAAAACTTTTTCCTTTTTTTATTTTTATTTTATTTATTTATTTATTTATTTTTTGAGATGGAGTTTCACTCTTGTTGCCCAGGCTGGAGTGCAATGATGTGGTCTCAGCTCACTGGAACCTCCACCTCCCGGGTTCAAGTGATTCTCTTGCCTCAGCCTCCCAAGTAGCTAGGATTACAGGCGCCTGCCACCACGCCCGGCTAATTTTGTATTTTTAGTAGAGACAGGGTTTCACCATGTTGGTCAGGCTGGTCTTGAATCCTGACCTCAGATGATCCACTCACCTTGGCCTCCCAAAGTTCTGGGATTACAGTCATGAGCCACAACACCCAGCCAATTATAACTAAACTTTTAAAAATATTTGTCCCCATAGTTAGAATTTTCATTAGTGTATTTATCTTTTTCATGTAGTCTTGTTTA
Organism: Pan troglodytes; assembly: GCF_028858775.2. Lineage (NCBI taxonomy): Eukaryota > Metazoa > Chordata > Mammalia > Primates > Hominidae > Pan > Pan troglodytes. The sequence goes on along the minus strand of NC_072404.2, from coordinate 80,376,650 downwards.
CAAAGGCCATTTTAAAAGTTGCTGTCCCAGGCTTATAAAGTAATTTTATAATGTCTTCCTATCGACCATATGAAAAGCATTCATCTCTGAGAAAGTATCATAAAGAAATTCTACTGTAATATAATTCAAATATTAAAGTAAACATAAAAAATTATATTGTATGACAGAATACCAAAAGAAATAGAAAATCTCTGCAAGAGGGTATTTAATTTCTGATGAAAACAAAATAGTACTCTTTACAGTTTGGCCTATCACATGACAGTATTTCTCAAAATCCTGCTAAATTAATGTTGGAGCACACTTCTTCAGGCATTAATGATTTCAGTAATGGTCAATGGTAGTTGATACAGATAAGAAATAACTGATAGTGATATCAAATCTATACATATTTGACTCTCCCCACATTTCTAAGTGATCTAGACCAGAGCTAGGTTGTTTATATGGTAGCCACTAGTTACATGTGGGCTATTTATATTTAAATTAATTAAATGTAAATAAAATTCAAAATTAAGTTTCTCTGTTGCACTAGCCATGTTTCAAGTACTCAATAGCCACATATGGCTAGTGAGTACCATATTGGATGGTGCAGCTATGGAACATGTCCATTATCACAGAAAGTTCTACTAAACAAGGTTGGTCTACATTAGAGAGGTGACTACTGATGAATGGAAAATCTCAAATATATACATAAATGTGTGTGTGTGTGTATATATATATACATATACACATTTATTTCTATAGCAATTTTCCTTTTGTTATAGGAGGTTTCATTAAATATGTCAAATTTAAATTTTTTTTCTGGAAAAATTTATATTTTAATGTAAACAGTTAAAATTGTGCCATGAGCATTGTACTATAGATTTTCATTTCCCTTGTATTACAAGGAGAATGAATTCAAAAGATTCCATTTTCTCAAAATAGTGAATTATAACATTACCTGGTCTTCCCCTTCAATTAGCATTTTCTTTCTTTATAAACATCTATTCTAAGCCCTCTCTGCTTCCAATTTTACTCAGCCAAAGCCCACTTTTATTATGCAGCAAGGAAATCCCACTTCTGGCCTCAAACTCCACTTTCAGTGGAGTTTGGTAGCACTTCCGGTCTCAAACTCCACACTTGTGAAGTTTGTGAGTTACATAAAAAATTAAATTCCTAGCCAGGTCTTCCTATTGGGTGAGGAGGCCCTTCCAAAGTTCCAGCGAATTCCTTAGTCTGACAACTTTTCTCAATTCAGAAAGATGTGTTTGGTAACATATATTAAAAGGCAGAAATATGCAAATGCATAAACAATAGAATTTGACATAATTATGTGATAAAGTGAAATGCTCCTGCAGTTAGTTATTGAACATGAAGGACCTCTCTAATTCTTCAGAGAAACTGTGAGATAATCTCTACCATTTATGCTTAGCAAGGAGCCATGCTGCAGAGGAAAAGTAGAAATACACACGAGTGACAAAAGCAAAAAAAAATATATATGAAAAACTCTGAAACCACCCTCAATGAAAAGTAATATGTCTGTATTTAAAGAGTAGGTAAATCATATAGTGAATTTAGAAGGTAAAAAATGAGGTCTATAATTACATGAGTATATAGAAAATGTTAAGTGTTTTCGTGAAAAGCTATATAAACAATAATGAATAATCATTTCACATTGAAAATAATTTAATTTTAAAAGGAGATAGTACAAATAACAAAAAAAAAAAGTCGAAGTATGGAAATAGTAGAAATTTCAAATATTTTAGGAATGTCTTTCTCCAGAGTAGCATGTTGTTTAGAAACTAAATTTCCACAGTAGATTTCATAGCTCCTGAACATGAATTAAAACTTTGATATTAGCTGCAGAAATGTACATTAGTTTGTGGGGAGGGGATAAAGAAAATAATGTGCCAACCTCCCAACAATTTCCCCAAACAGATTTTTGCATCTTGGTCATTACACTTACTTTCAAGATTCTTTTCTTGGTTTAAACATGTAATCTTGTCTCTTTGCTCACCTGCTCACTCTTCAAGCAAGCCTACGGCCAAATAAATTGCCATACATGTTTACCAATAAACCATTATTTTCCAAGGAATTTTTCTTAATTTTTAAAATTTAACAAGTTTAACTACAATTAATAAAGTACTCCCGGCACAAGGACTCTGAAACATTGTTTGGGTCTTGGAAAAGTTTGAAACTTCCAATTCATTAGGACTTTGAGTAACTATTTTGTACCTAAGAATGAGAATTGATGGAGAGAGTGGTACTAAGCACATAATTTTATGAAATATGATGAAAACATGAGAGTTTTGTTATGACGCACATAACAATAAAGAACCTGTTTCTTTTTAGCAGGCTCCTAAAAAGTACCTCCCTTATAATTATTAAATAAAAACACTCACTTATTCAGTACTCAGCTAGCTTTTAAGATCTGAATAACAGAAGTACACAGTGAGAGAGGTACTTACATGGTTTCCTTGGATACTGGATGATGCCATTCAGGTCTATGTTTTTATCTGAAAGTGGTGCCCTGTGGAGAAACGAGGCTTGGTGAGTGGCTGTTTATACATAGTAAGTAAATAGGAACTTTGTTTATTTTACAAAGCATTTTTTATTTTGACCCAGCTTTCCTTTTCTCATCACACCCAACTCCTGTAAACAGCAATAATATGGTAGAACAGGTACTCTGTACAACTCTTTTTAACTCCACTTAAGAAATCATAATTATTAAGGCAGAAGCTCAGAATGCTTTGGCTAAGGATGTTACTCCTTGGGCTGCTTTATATATCTTGACTATTTTATTTATGTCAGACATATTAATGAATATTGCCTGCCTCTCTATTTTCCTCAAAAGGAATATTGCTCAAACCACTAATAAAGAAATTAGTCTAAAACATTCACATAAATGATAAATGTCCTTACCTTAACCAAAAGATAAGAGAACTCAAGCTTTAGCCAGTTTCTAAACATGAAGGGTTTCCATAGACCTTAGCTGCCATTTTACATGTTCCAGTGGCATCCTAGATTCCCAATAGTTTTAGTGCTATGAGCATACAATTTTGACATTCAGTCCCTCAGAACTACACACATTCTAATTTTGGTAGTATGAATAATCTCTCCTATGTGATAAGTTATTTAACCTTCTAATATTTCTTAGAATCGAAAAGAACAAATGAGCTGCAGCAAAGAATGGCAAATAACTTTTATGCTTAACACAATTTAATAACCTGAAATGAAGTAAGTATGTGCTATGTTTCCATTAAAAAGTTTCCAGCCACAATTAATTGAACGAAAACTTGTCTTGTTCCAAGATTATTCTTGGAAATGTAATTTTAAAATCTGCTTGAAATGACGAAACTTACTTTTTTATACCATATGAAAGCAATTTCATTTTTTAGGAATGATTTTTGGATAGACTTCCGATTGGATATTTTCCATCGGAACTAGCAGCATAGGGGGTCGGGAGAGGGGAGGGGAGGGAAGCAATTCTGTGTTCTTTTGCCAGCACTGACAAAGGTCTGGTTGTCAGTGATACCTTTACAGCTAAATTTACTCCAGAGTGACAGAAACAGGTGCACCTCGGCCTGCCAGACACTTGTGCAGAGAGATCACGCATCTCACGGCTTGACGATCAAGGGGGCAAAGCCTCGGTCTTCATAGAAAAGGAGAGGAGGCAAACGCAGCCCAAACTGGGGGTTTCTCTTCAAAGCCAGCTGGTCTGGCTTTATTCTACAGGAATTTTTTTTACCTGTCAGGGTTTGGACAACAAAGCCCTCAGCAGGTGCTGACGGGTACAACTTCCTGGAGAAGCAGAAAGGCACTGGTGAGTTTCAATTGCCAAAATATATTTTTTAATCTCTAAAAGTTAATTTTGTTGTGTTGAAAGAGGCACCACTGAGGTACCTGTGTTCACAAAGTTGATGAGACCATTGGAATCAGAGCCAACTCACTCAACAGTGGGTTTGCCTTATGTGAAAGTAAAGCTGTTACCATATAACAATTTTTTAGTTTTTTTTTTTAGGTTTAAAAAAAGATTCTATTTTTAAATATTGGTCTCTTTCATTACTGTTTTCAATATTTGGAAGTTGAAGAGTTAATTACATTTATAATATTACACGATTTAACACACATTTTAGTCTCCTTTTTATCTAATTCTGTCATAATCTTTTCTGAATAAAAAGTTATTTTCTAATAAATCTCCCAAATAAAAAGGTGTAATGGTACATACTATTTTCAAAAATTACATGTACTGGGTTTTTTTAAATGTGTGCATGCTACAAGAACATGAATAGAGAGAACATGCAATTAACTTTATTTTAATACATTTTTAAAATATACATTGCATGTATAATTAAATAATTTAATATATATTGCATGTTTAATTAAATAAAAGTAAATTGTATTGTAGTAAATATTATTTAATAATTAAAAGTGGCAATATTTTCTCATTACTTTACAAAGAGTGTCTTTTGAGAAAAATCTTTGAAATTAACAACCAAGACGGTATTAAAGCATGTTTTTACATCACTGATTTCCAAAATTCGTATATTTGTATATTTTTTATTTTTATTTTGTTAATTCAAAAGTTTAGGCAAAAATATTTTTTTTAGAATAGGACTTTAATTAATGCAAAACATGAAAAAATGAGACCACATGTTAGGACATATTTTTAAAAAGTGATTCTATTTCAGGGATTCATTCTTTTAACTATGCTTCACAGCATTTCTCTACAAATTGTTGCATTATAGTAAATTGAAAACATTTATTTAAGCAAGTAAGCAGCTCAAAGCTAGAGCCTATACATAGTAAACATATGAAACCATTTTAATAACCAAATTCCATATTCACAAGCAACATGGGCTAATGAATTTAAAAGAAACAACAGTATACATTGATGAAGAATGCTATAAATTATTATGGATAAAATCAATTTTCTGGGCTGTGGGGGGTAGAATTGGTGCTTAAGAAAGAAAAGACTCCTACCAATATAAATTACTAATACTATGAGGCAGTTGTTTTATTCTGATGATCCCATAAATAACTTTAAATCTACATCCTTAACACATGATTTTATAGTGGAAAAAAAATAAGGTCTGACTTTTTTAATGACCACTGTACCTGAAATGATTTTTAAATCAGTGACGACATGGATATGCCACAAATGTATAACTAACATACTCTTTTAAACTGTTGTAATTACTGTTGAAAATTATGAAACATTTGTGGTTTAAAAAATTATCAGAAATACTCCACCCAAACAAAATAGCTAATATTTTAAAAACATAACGTTACCCACAAACATTTTAATGAACCCCTATTTTAAAACATTAAAACCCAAATATACCTTTTATTATAAATTGTTACATATATATTTCAAATGATTAAAACATTTAAAAATATATATGTATTTATTGCGATTTCAAGCTGCTACTTTCATATATATTTTGTCATGCTTCATTATGTTTCATTATATTGATTCAGACACCTGAGTAACTATAGTCGCTAAATTTTTAGAATAACTTCATTAGTCTCTTAAAGAATTAGTATGTATTTCATGCACTTGAAAATTTACTTATATTTTTCTAGTCTGTTAAATACTATATTCCTAAACAATCACAATATTTACTTTTAAAGATGATAGTTACTGCAAAACTGAACAACATGTGTTCTTATGTCAACTTCAGAATTGTATTTGTTAAGTTTTCACATGCATTACCATTGGCTATAATTATTACATTGTCATTAAGTATAAGCAAACCAAAAGCTTCTGCCAAACTATTGTTTATGACTCTGTCAATTATTTAAGTATAAATGAAGCTATTGGAAATAATATTAAATATAGCTCAAATATTTCAAAATAACTACAATTTATCATTTTAGCTGTGCCTGAATTGTAGACTTAGTCTAAAATCCCATTTTTTAAAATTTTCATTATGAGAAGCTGTAAATTCTTGTCCACCATGCAGCTATGTTTGTCCTTTCTAATAAATCTTCAACATTGTGTCACAAAAAAACCTATGCCAACTCCCTCAATGTATGGGAATGGTTTATTTTAATAAAATATTGGAGTTTAAAGTAGCATTGATTTACACCTGCTCTAAATATTTAACATTAAAACATATGCATTTTAAACATTATTTGCAAGTTATCTTCCTATCTTACAGATAGCTTATTTACAGTGGAGAAAAATTGTTTTCCTGTTTCAGAAAGACACTTGGAAAAACATGTTATTTAACCTTATATATTAATAGGGAAAATCTTGATTCTCCCAGTAGTTAACTTCAATTAATTATATTTTAAATATCAGCCTATTTAATTTCAGTGCAACAAAATTTCCAGCTAAAATGGTTTACTTGTAAGTATTTAAAGCAACAAAAATATTTTGGCAGCTTTATATGTATCTCCTCATTGACCAGCTACCTGACTGACAGCTGTCAACTGTCCCTGTGCCAAATGTAACCCAGTAAAGATAAAAATTACATATTACTCATCCCTGTTGATAATACCTGGTGCCAGTAGGTTTTCAAATAGGAATAACTAGACTATAGATAAAAAACAAGTAAGTGGGGAATCATTTCTACTACCTACCATTCCTCCTTTGTCATTAACTCATTTCCCTTTCTTTTTCTTATTGATCCCTTTTCCCTTGCTGTCCATATCTACAGAGTTATTTTCCTTAAAGGAACTTTTAGAATATGTTACAAGTCTGTGTCCATGAAAATACTGGGCAGCCAGGTAATGATGCCCACACATTTCTTTTAGTCATATTTTCTTTTGAGCTCATAAACTATTTCGGAGTTATGGGAAGAAAGCTTTAAAGCTTTCAGCTTCTCATTTTCAAAGAAAATGAAATCAAAGAACAAAAATGAAATTTACCAAAGGTCACCAAGGTGGTGACCTTTATGTAGATACAGACTTGGGTCTGTTTCCCAACTTAATATCCAGGGATTTTTTTTCTAATTAGACTTTAAGCATGTTGACTAGTAAACTATAAGTAACAATGATCACGTGGAAGTTGTTTAATGAGTTTTTTCCAGGGAAGGCACTAGTGGCTCATTTTTTCAGTCTACCCGAGGTCCCTGTACTTGAATGTTTGAGAAGCACTTTGTTTCTTTTAAAGATTTATTTTACTTGGATTTTAATTTTTATCTTTATTTTTAGAGAAAACATCTTGCTCTGTTGCTCAGGCTGGAGCGCAATGGTGCCATCGTAGCTTACTGTAACCTTGAACGTCTGTGCTCAAGCAATCTTCCTGCCTCAGCCTCCTGAGTAGCTGGGACTACAGGTATGCATCACAATGCCCAGCGAATTAAAAACAACCTTTTTTTTTTTTTTTTTAAGAGATGGGGTCTCACTCTGTCACCTAAATTGGAGAGCAGTGGCACTGTCATAGCTCACTGTGGCCTTGAAGTTCTGGGCTGAAGCAGTCCTCCTGCCTCAGCTTCCTGAGTGGCTGGGACTACAGGCATGAACCACTACATTCGGCTAATTTTAATTTTTTTTTGTAGAGACAGGGTCTTGTTCTATTGTCCAAGCTGGTCTTGAATTCCTGACCTCAAGCAATCCTCCTGCCTCTGCCTCCCAAAGCACTGGGATTATTACAGGTATGAGCCACCGTGCTGGGCCATCATGCTTACTCTTCGGAGGGAGAAGTGAAGTATCTGAACGCCTCAGCCTGAGAATGGGTCATTTGCAAAGTAAATAAAGGCAAAGCCAAATGTCAGCACAACAAGCAATTGAACAGAATGACTGCAAACTGCTAATGAAGGAGAAGGCAAGGTGCGGTTAGGATGAACTGTAGAAGGACCCATCCCCTAGAGCTCATTGAGCATCCACCCTGCTGTCCGGCCGTCCTCTCCATAGAAAAACTACTGCTCTTTGTTATTTTTCCAAAGCGTGCATCTTGACGAGCACATTGAGCCCAGGTGGCATCTTTGCGGCTGCTCTGGCCATGTACGCAGCTGTATTTTTAGAGCACTCGGGGGGCTCGATGGTCTTTGCCGACTTGAGGAAATAGGTCACTGTATTGCAGCAGATCCTTGGTCATGGGGCTGGGTTGGTCATTGCCACTATTTTATGGGATGGGGAATTTGGAAGATTATGAAGTGTCAGCTGGTTGCCCTTGGACATGCAGTGAGAGGGAGGATTCTGTTTTGCTGGAATTTATAGTTTTTCTTTCTTTCTTTCTTTTTTTTTTTTTTTTGAGACAGAGTCTCGCTCTGTCGCCCAGGCTGGAGTGTGCAGTGGCTCGATCTCGGCTCACTGCAAGCTCCGCTTCCCGGGTTCACGCCTTTCTCCTGTCTCAGCCTCCCCAGTAGCTGGGACTACAGGCGCCCGCCACGACGCCTGGCTAATTTTTTTGTATTTTTAGTAGAGACGGGGTTTCATCGTGTTAGCCAGGATGGTCTCGATCTCCTGACCTCGCAATCCGCCCGCCTCGGCCTCCCAAAGTGCTGGGATTACATAAGAGACCATGAGGCAGGGGCGCAGTGGCTCATACCTGTAATCCCAGCGCTTTCGGAGGCTGAGTAGGAAGGATCACTTGATGCCAGGAGTTCGAGACCAGCCTGGGTAACATAGTGAGACCCTCATTTCTACAAAATATAAAAATATTAGCCAGGCATGGTGGTGCATGCCTATAATTTCAGCACTTTGGGAGGCTGAGGCAGGAGGATCGCTTGACCCCAGGAGTTGGAGGATGCAGTGAGCTATGATTGCTTCACTGTACCACAGTCTGGGTGACAGAGAATGACTATATCAAAAAAAAAAAAAAAAAGATCTGGTGGTACAGTTGCCCACCCCACCTCATATCACTGGAGTTTCTTGCTTGGCCCCACATTCTCTCCATAGTCTGACCAGAGAAGAGCCTTTGGGGTATTTTTTTTTTTTTTTAAGATGGAGTCTCACTCTGTCACCCAGGATGGAGTGGAGTGGGATCTTGGCTCACTGCAACCTCTGCCTCCTGGGTTCAAGTGATCCTCCCACCTCAGCCTCCTGAGTAGCTGGGACTATAGGTGTGTGCCACAACACCTGGCTAATTTTTGTATTTCACTATGTTGGCCAGGCTGGTCTTGAACTCCTGACCACAGGTGATCCTCCTGCTTCGGCCTCCCAAAATGCTGGAATCACAGGCATAAGCCACCGTGCCTGGCCTGGGGTGTCTTTATCCTAGACTTTCCCACTTTCTTGTATCCTTGTTTCCTATCCACGTGGGTCTCCTTGGCTCTGGCGTCTCCTTAGTCCTGCCACTTCTAATACCTGATGTGTTCCTCCCTGGAGGTAGCATGACTTAGCAGAAAGAGCACAGCCTTTAGAGCGAGGCACACTAGGTTTGAAACCTAGCTCCCCATTTACCGGCTGTGTGACCCTGGGAAAGTCACTTAACCTCTCTGAGCTTCCAGTCCTCATTTGTAAAATTGGGAACAAGAGTACATAGGGGCTGGGCGCGGTGGCTCACGCCTGTAATCCTAGCACTTTGGGAGGCTGAGGTGGGCAGATCACCTGAGGTCAGGAGTTTGTGACCAGCCTGGCCAACATGACAAAACTCCTCTTTAGTAAAAATACAATAATTAGCTGGGTGTGGTGGCAGGAGCCTGTAATCCCAGCTACTTGGGGGACTGAGGCAGGAGAATTGCCTGAATGTGGGAGGCAGAAGTTGCAGTGAGCCGAGATCACAGCACGACACTCCAGCCTGGGCGACAGAGTGAGACTCTGTCTCAAAAAAAAAAAAAAAAGGGGGTGCATTGGGATTGTTGTGAGGATTCAATGGGACAGTATATGCAAACCACCTAATACAAGGCACATAGTAGGAGCTTATTATGGTGATGGGGTGGCATTGGCCACAGGGCCTTGGGCTCAGCCTGTCCCTCTGTCCCTCTGATCTGGATGGGTGGGTATCCAGGGAAGTACCCCTACTTGATAGGCCTCAAGCCCTCCCTCCTTGTGTCCAGATCCTTTGAGCACCTACCTCCACGTCCCGCCCCTCTGCCCTCTCTCCCTGGCATGATCCTGGCCTTCCAGTCACATCCCAAAACCACTTTGCCTGGTTTCCTTTGGGAAGCAAAGCCTGTCTGGGGCCCTCCATAGACAGAGAAGCTGTGAAGGAGATAAATGCTGAAGAAGGGGTGAGGAGACAGACTCAGGGGCCAATCAAAGTCAGGAAACAGGCTGGGTGTGGTGGCTCATGCCTGTAATCCCAGCACTTTGGGAGGCTGAGCCGCGGATGACCTGAGTTCAGGAGTTCGAGACCAGCCTGGCCAACATGGGGAAACCTCATCTCCACTAAAAATACAAAAATTAACCGAGCATGGTGGTGCATGCCTGTAATCCCAGATACTCGGAAGGCTGAGACAGGAGAATCGCTTGAACCCAGTGAGCCGAGATCGCTTCACTGCAGTCCAGCCTGGGTGACAGAGCGAGACTCCATCTCAAAAAAAAAAAAAAAAAAAAAAGGCTGGGTGTGGTGGCTCACGCCTGTAATCTCAGCACTTTGGGAGACCAAGGCAGGTGGATCACTTGAGGCCAGGAGTTTGAGACCAGCTTGGCCAACATGGTGAAACCCCGTCTCTACTAAAAATACAAAAAATAGCCGGGCATGATGGACTATGCCTGTAGTCCCAGCTACTCGGGTGGTTGAGGCACAAGAATTGTTTAAACCCAGGAAGTGGAGGTTGCAGTGAGCCGAAATTGAGCCACTGCACTCCAGCCTGGGCAACAGAGCGAGACTCTGTCTCAAAAAAAAAAAAAAAAAAAAAAAATATATATATATATATATATACACACACAAAATTATATATATATGTGTGTGTGTCTATCTATCTATCTATCTATCTATCTATCTATCTATCTATCTATATACATATACACAAAATTAAGCCTACAAATATCTCTAATCCTAGCCCTGGTTTTAGCCCTACCCTTATCCCTAACCCTAAGACTTATCCTGCTCATAACCCTAAACCTAGCCGGAATCCTAGCCGTAGCCATCACTTAACCCTAACCTAACTCTAGTCCTATCCCTAAACCCACCCCTAAATCAAATCCTAATCCTAAAAACAGCCCTAGCTTCAATCCTAACTCTACCATAAGCCCTACTCTAGCCCTAAACCTAATGCTAAATCTAAGTGAGGTTTGCAAAATGAACCCGGTGAAGCTGATACTAAACTTTCCTCTTTTATTCTGTTGCACTCAGGCCAAATGAGTCTGGAGGAGTTGGGAAAAAAACGGGGCAGGGAGGGAAATCTTAGCTTCCTACTGCAGAGGCGACTTTCAGCATAAATCGTCGCCTTCCACAAGAAAGCCAACATGTTTCCAACAAGGAATCTAAATGGAATCTTTCCTGAGTTAAGAGTGCACAGGGCTGTTACCAGCACCCACTCTCACAACAGACACCAGAATCACAAATGTCAGGGCTGGAAGAGGCTGTCGGGCAGCCCTTGAGGGGATGAGAGACTGAGTACCATGAAGAGCTAGTGACTTGCCTGAGGTCCCTAAAGGAAATCGAATTCCATCCTGCACCTCCTCCAATAATACTGGCTTCCAGGCCAGGCGCGGTGGCTCACGCCTGTAATCCCAGCACTTTGGGAGGCTGAGGCAGGCAGATCACGAGGTCAGGAGTTCGAGACCAGCCTGGCCAACATGGTGAAACCTTATCTCTACTAAAAATACAAAAATTAGCCGGGTGTGGTGGCACGTGCCTATAATCCCAGCTACTCGGGAGGCTGAGGCAGGAGAATCACTTGAACCCGGGAGGCGGAAGTTGCAGTGAACTGAGATCGAGCCACTGCATTGCAGCCTGAGTAATAGAATGATGACTCTCTCAAAAGAAAAAAAAAAAGCAAAAAACCGGCTTCCAGCATTTGTCAAATGGCGTGATCAGGTCAAATATTAGTTCAGGCCATCTCCAGGGTCTGTTGTTTGTTTGTTTTGAGACAGGGTCTCACACTGTCATGCAGACTGGAGTGCAGTGGCATGATCATAGCTAACTGTGGCCTCCAACTCCTGGGCTCAAGTGATCTTCCCACCTCAGTCACCCGAGTAGCTAAGCCTACAGGCATGCACCACCATGTCCGGCTAATTTTATTTTTTTGTAGGGGTGGGGTCTTGCTATGTTGCCTAGGCTGATCTTGAATTCCTGGGATCAAGGAATCCTTCTGCTTTGGTCTCCCAAAGTGCTGGGATTACAGGTGTGAGCCACTGTGCCTGGCCAAAGGGGTGCATTTTGTGTGTTTATTTTTATTTTTATTTTTTGAGACAGAGTTTCACTCTGTCGCCCAGTCTGGAGTGCAGTGGCACGATCTCAGCTCACTACAGCCTCTCCCTCCCGGGTTCAAGCGATTCTGCCACCTCAGCCTCCAGAATAGCTGGGACTACAGGTGCCCACCACCACGCCTGGCTAATTTTTGTATTTTTAGTAGAGATGGGGTTTCACCATGTTGACCGGGCTGTTCTTGAACACCTGAACTCAGGTGATCAGCCTGCCTCGGCCTTCCAAAGTGCTGGGATTACAGGTGTGAACCAGTGCGCTCAGCCAGGGGTGCATTTTTGAGTAGTAAATGTGGGGAACACGGCTATAGCACATAAACCCCAGCAACCATGCGGCTGCCACCAGGTTTGAGGGGACGCTGGTGGCCCCCTTCCACTGGGCATCTTGCTCCTTCCACCCTGTAATGTGATGTTCCTTGAAGTGTGCTTCAAATTCCTTAGCTATAACGTTTTATTTCAGAATAAAAATAAATAACCAGGTCAGGAAAAGAAAACCGATGGCAAGCCTTGCTGTGCGAGAGGAATTTTTTTTGTTTTTGTTTTTTTACAGGTGACAATTCCCAGTTAAACATTTTCACACAGTCAAGGAGGGGGACAGCTTGGGCTCACAACAATGCAGCTAGAAAATCGGCCGGGCATGATGGCTCATGCCTGTAATGCCAGCACTTTGGGAGGCCGAGGCAGGCAGATCACATGAGGTCAGGAGTTTCAGATTAGCCTGGCCAACATGGTGAAAAGTCATCTCTACTAAAAATACAAAAATTGGCCAGGTGTGGTGGTGGGCACCTGTAATCCCAGCTACTCAGGAGGCTGAGGCAGGAGAATTGCTTGAACCTGGGAGGTGGAGTGTGCAGTGAGCTGAGATCACACTACTACACTTCAGCCTGGAAAACAGAGTGACACTCTGTCTCAAAAATAAAATAAAATAAAATAATGGACTGGAAAATCACTCATGGGCCAAGCAGATTGCTTGATGGCTTGCCCAAGAGATATTTGAAAATATTAAGAGAAATAGGAATTATGGATCACGATGGGCCCTTCAAAGAGGAGAAGAACGATGCATCGTCAGCTTCTGCAGAAGATGAATGACAGAGAAAAGATAGATGCGCTTAGGCCGGGCGCCGTGGCTCACGCCTGTAATCCCACCACTTTGGGAGGCTGAGGTGGGTAGATCATGAGGTCAGGAGATCGAGACCATCTTGGCTAACATGGTGAAACCCTGTCTTTACTAAAATACAAAAATTATTATATTTTTGTAGAAATGTGGTGGCAGATGTCTGTAATCCCAGCTACTTGGGAGGCTGAAGCAGGGGAATCACTTGAATCTGGGAGGTGGAGGTTGCTGTGAGCCAAGATCACACCACTGCACTCCAGCCTGGCAACAGAGCAAGACTCTGTCTCAAAAAAAAAAAAAAAAAAAAAAGAATAAAGAAAAAAGAAAAGATAGTGGCTCACGCCTGTAATCCCAGCACTTTGGGAGGCCGAGGTGGGCAGATCACGAGGTCAGGAGATCGAGACCATCCTGGCTAACACGGTGAAACCCTGTCTCTACTAAAAATACAAAATATTAGCCGGGTGTGGTGGCGGGCGCCTGTAGTCCCAGCTACTGGGGAGGCTGAGGCAGGAGAATGGCGTGAACCTGGGAGGCGGAGCTTGCAGTGATCCGAGATTGCACCGCTGCACTCCACCCTGGGCAACAGAGTGAAACTCCGCCTAAAAAAAAAAAAAGATAGATACGCTGTTTTTTTCTTTTTTTTTCCACACTAGAGTTTTATACTCTTCTCACATAGTTTTGTTCTTTTCAGTAAAAGTAATTCATTAAATCTAAACCTAGCTGTGATGGTTTCTTGTTTCTTTGCAGGATGTATTTTGTTTTGCTTGTTAAACAAGTAACTCTACAAATCGGAAAATGTGCCTTGTCAGTATACCCCAGGTATGGAGTTTTCGTTGATCAAATATGGTCCCTGGAGGTCTGTTTAGGGACCAGGCAGGGTTTTTTTTCTAGCACTTTGTAGGAGCAAAGAACCAAGGCCAGGGCTGGGCGCGGTGGCTCACACTTGTAATCCCAACACTTCAATGGGAAGACCACTTGAAGCCAGGAGTTTGAGACCAGCCTGGACAACATAGCAAGACCTCATCTCTACAAAGAAATTAAAAATAATTTGTCAGGGCCAGGTGCAGTGGCTCACGCCTGTAATCCCAGTACTTTGGGAGGCAGAAGCAGGTGGATCACCCGAGGTCAGGAGTTCGAGACCAGCCTGGCTAACATGGCGAAACCTCTACTAAAAATACAAAAAATTAGCTGGGCCTAGTGGCACATGCCTGTAATCCCAGCTACTTGGGAGGCTGAGGCAGGAGAATTGCTCGAACCCTGGAGGCAGAGGTTGCAGTGAGTTGAGATTGCGCCACTGCACTCCAGCCTGGGGGAAAGAGCAAGATTTGGTCTCAAAAAAAAAAAAAAAAAATTAGGCATAGTGGGGCGCACCTGTAGTCCCAGATGCTTGGGAGGCCGAGGTGGGAGGACTGCTTGAGTCTAGGAGTTTGAGGCTGCAGTAAGCCATGATCACACCACTGCACTCCAGCCTGGGTGACAGAGCAAGACCCTGTCTCAAAAAACAAAAACAAACCACTAGGACTAGAGCTTTCATGAAATGGCCTCATCGTCTAGGGTGCCATCTGAAGTTCTCTGTCTCACGGCTGAAGAAATCAAGGGCATGAACTCTCCCAGGTGAGGTTAGAGCAGGAGTTTAATAAATGAAAGAGAGAGAGATAGTTATCTGCCGCAGAGAGGGGTCCTGAAAAAGGGTTGCTGTTTCTTCTTTTTTTTTTTTTTTTTTTTTGAGACAGAGTCTCACTCTGTCGCCCAGGCTGGAGTGCAGTGGTGTGAACTCAGCTCACTGCAAGCTCCACCTCCCGGGTTCACGCCATTCTCCTGCCTCAGCCTCCCGAGTAGCTGGGACTACAGGCGCCCACCACCACGCCCGGGTGATTCATTTTGTATTTTTTTAGTAGAGATGTGGTTTCACTGGGTTAGCCAGGATAGTCTCGATCTCCTGACCTTGTGGTCCGCCTGCCTCGGCCTTCCAAAGTGCTGGAATTACAGGTGTGAGCCACCGCGCCCGGCCAAGGGTTGATGTTGCACAGGTGAATACAGAGGCTTTTTAAAGAAATTGATGAGAGGTAGGTGTCTCATTTGCATAAGGTGTGAATTTCTGGTCCCCGTCCTCCTAGTGTGCATGCGGGCCCTCAGCTTGAGTTACTCCATATTGCTTTGTTCCCCATACTGCGCATGTGTCAGGGAATTGAATTTTCCATTGCAGGTATGTCTGGGCAAGTCTCTTGTGTGGACTTTTTTCTTTTTTTTTGAGACAGGGTCTCACTCTGTCTCCTAGACTGGAGTGCAGTGGTGAGATCTCTGCTTGCTGCAACCTCTGCCTCCCAGGTTCAAGTGATTCTCCTGCCTCAGGCTCCCGAATAGCTGGGATTACTGGCGCATGCCACTACCCCTGGCTAATTTTGTATTTTTAGTAGAGATGGGGTTTCACCATGTTGGCCAGGCTAGTTTTGAACTCCTGACCTCAGGTGATCCACCTGCCTCAGCATCCCAAGGTGCTGGGTCTATGCAGCTATAGGCACGTCTTAGGCAAGCCCCCTTGTGCAAGTTCCTTTGTCTGTGCCTGCAGGCTGTTCTTTCGTTTGAAAGAACTCAACTGAGGACCCATCCTAACTGCCTGCCTGACTGGTTTCTTCCTTCCTCCTTTCTCACTGGCTTGGACTAGGCTTTGGAGAAGGAGACCATGGGGAGAAAGGTCAGGGGATTCTGTAACTGCCCAGTGGGTTCACCTTGCATGCTGTCTAGACAGGGCCAATTTTTCATGACAGGGGAATTGCAATAGAGAAGGAGTAATTCATGCAGAGCTGGCTGTGTGGGAGACTGGAGTTCTATTATTACTCAAAGCAGTCCCCTGGAGCATTCGGGGAGCAGAGTTTTTGTTTGTTTGTTTTTGTTTTGTTTTTTTTTTGAGACGGAGTCTCACTCTGTCAGGCTGGAGTGCAGTGTCACGATCTCAGCTCACTGCAACCTCCGCCTCTCAGGTTCAAGCGATTCTCCTGCCTCAGCCTCCTGAGTAGCTGGGATTACATGCCTGTGCCACCACACTCGGCTAATTTTTGTATTTTTAGTAGAGACGAGGTTTCACCATGTTGGCCAGGATGGTCTCAATCTCTTGACCTCGTGATCCACCTGCCTCGGCCTCCCAGAGTGCCAGGATTATGGGATTACAGGCATGAGCCACCACGCCTGGCCAAGGAGAGCAGAGTTTTTAAGGACTACTTGGTGTGTGAGTGGAGCCAGTGACCCGGGAGTGCTGATTTGTCAGAGATAAAATCGTAGTGGGTACATGCTGTCTTCTTGCACTGAGTCAGTTCCTGGGTGGGAGAAGCCACAAGATTAGATGAGCCAGTTTATCAGTCTGGGTGGTGCCAGCTGCTCTATCAAATGCAGGGTCTGCAAAATATCTCAAGCACTGGTCTTAGGAGCAGTTTAGGGAGGGTCAGAATCTTGTAGCCTCCAGCTGCATGACTCCTAAAACCGTAATTTCTAATCTTGTGGCTAATGTTAGTCCTACAAAGGCAATCTAGTCGCTTTTGTTTAAACTATAAACTAAATTTCTCCCAAAGTTAGTTCAGCCTATGCCCAGGAATGAACGAGGACAGCTTGGAGGTTAGAAACAAGATGGAGTCAGTGAAGTTAGATCTCTTTCACTGTCTCAGTCATAATTTTGCAAAGGTGGTTTCAGTTGCTGGGAGGGCAAGGGCTTGTCCCTGATGCTGGTCTGGAGTAGGAGAGGTTGGGGATGGGAGTGAGACTCCCCCATGCAATACAGTTCAGTTCAATTCATAAAATGTTTATTGGGCACCCACTATGTGCCAAGCCCCATGCTAAGCTCTGACACTCATGGCAAAGTGCTTCCCCTCATGGCCTCACTCTGCCCATTCTACTTGCCTTCTGTGAAGGCCCCAGCCCCTCTCTTTCCCCTGTGGGCCCCTCTCTGGTCCTGGGGTCCTGGATTGGACCCTCACCAAGGTAATATCCCCCACTGACCTCTTCCTCTCTTAGCGGCAGAACTTGGTACAAAGTAGTTGCTCAGTAAAAGTTCTCAGGCTTGAATTAAATGGAATGCACTAGGATCTGGTAGATGTTCATCTAGGAGACCGAGGCTGGGGTAATGGAAGGAAAGCTATTACCACAATCTATGGGAAAAGTAATGAAACATGCTGTTATCTCAGTAGATAGGACGAGGCTTTTGATAAAATTCAGTAGTGATTCTCCCCAAGTCTAACTCTTATTTATTGTACAAACAAATCATAGTGATAATAAGATAAACAAAGACTGCCTGCAATTCTACCTCCCAAATGCAGAAGCTGTCTTCATTTTATTCTATCTTTCTTTCCTGTTCTCATTCATGGCATAATTTTTACATAATTATATCATTTTGTTGTCTGCCCGAAAGAATCAGAAGTGTTTTTTTTTTTTTTTGGATTGATCCATTATCTTCATAATTATAGCCCCTAGTGGCTATAGTTTTCCACAGCAGTGGTTGTACTATAAGTGACTTAAATTTTTCTTATTGTTGGCAGTATGGGCTCTTCCCATGTCTTCCTTTTGATGATCAAAATAATAAAATTGTCTTTTATAGTCAGTTACAACACAGTTGTGTAAATACCTTTTGTTCAATCTTTCCTAAAGCTTGCAAGGTGAATGTACTTCACTATTACAGGCAATTACAGGGTGGAAATGAAGAAGCCATAAGGTGACAAGGGAAGGATCGGGAGACAACCGGAATTTGAGCGCATTCTTTTTTTGAAATGAAACTTTTTACTCTTGTCAGAGGCATTCAAACCAGAGTGACTCCATTTTGAATAGGGGCTGGGTGAAATAAGGCTGAGACCTGCTGGGCTGCATTCCCAGGTTAGGTATTCTTAGTCACAGGATGAGATAAGAGGTCAGCACAAGACACAGGTCACAAAGACCTTGCTGATAAAACAGGATGCGGTAAAGCCAGCCAAAAGTCACCAAAACCAACATGGCGATGAGAGTGACCTCTGGTTGTCCTCACTGCTCATTATATGCTAATTATTGATACAGGAGCTAGAAAGGAATTATTTAGGCAGATAGTGAGGGTAAGAGAGTCTTCAGTAAGGTTACCTTTTAATAAAAAGCAGCCCCCAAATCATTTCTTTTCTAACAGAAAGCAGCCTGAAAAATCAAGCTGCAAACATAGATAAACAAGCTAAAAGCTTGCATAGGTAAATGCTGACAGCTGTGCCAATAGAAAAGGGATACCTGGAAGCCAGGTATATTCAACATGGAAGTTCCCTCTTCCCTTTTCTTTGTCGCCACGTGTGCAGTAAAAAAGCAGGCAACATGGAGACGGCCAGGTAGAGACTCCATTTGCATAATAAAAGATTAGGGTGGGGTTGGGCACGGTGGCTCACACCTGTAATCCCAGTACTTTGGGAGGCCGAGGCAGGCGGATCACCTGAGGTCAGGAGTTTGAGACCAGCCTGGCCAACATGGTGAAACCCTCTCTCTACTAAAAATACAAAAATTAGCTGAGTGGTAGTGGCCCACGCCTGTAATCCTAGCTACTCAGGAGGCTGAGGCAAGAGAATCGCTTGAGCTTGGGAGGCAGAGGTTGTGGTTAGCTGAGATTGCGACACTGCACTCCAGTCTGGGCGACAGAGTGAGACCCTGTCTCAAAAAAAAAAAAAAAAAAGAAACGAAGAGATTAGGGTGGGATGGCCAGCTTCTTTGCATGCTATGCAAATGGCACACCTGGTCCAGTCAATCTCTTGGGCCCTAGGTAAATCAGATACCACCTCCTCAAGCTTGTCTATAAAAATCCCCTGCATTTCACCACGAGACTAGAAGACCAACTTAAGAGGCCCTCCCTCTCTGCAGCAGAAAGAGCTTTACTCTTTCTTTTGCCTACTAAACCTCCACTCTTAACCTCACTCCTTGTGTGTGTCTGCATCCTCAATTTCTCCAGGTGTGGGGCAACAAACCTCTGGTATTACCCCAGACAAATAACGCTGCTTCATTATAATGCATTAGCATGCTAAGAGACACTCCCGCCAGTGCCATGACGTTTTACAGAAGTCATCCTATATGGTCTAGAAAGGGGGAGGGGACTCTCAGTTCCAATAATTACCCCCCTCTTTCCTGGAAAACTCATGAACAGTCCACCTCTTGTTTAGCATATAATCAAGAAGTAACTAAGTATTATCAATCAAGCATCCCAAGCTGCTGCTATGCCTATGGAGTAGCCATTATTTATTCATTTACTTTCTTAATAAACTTGCTTTCACATTACTGTATGGATTCACCCTGAATTCTTTCTTGTGTGAGGTCTGAGAACCCACTCTTGTGGTCTGGATGGGGACCCCTTTCTGGTAACACTCTTTCCACTATACTATATTGCTTTCCAGATTTTACAAATAAAACTGCAGTGGGCTGGGCACAGTGGCTCACGCCTGTAATCCCAGCACTTTGGGAGGCCGAGGTGGGTGGATCACCTGAGGTCAGGAGTTCGAGACCAGCCTGGCCAACATGGTGAAACCACTGCCTCTACTAAAAACACAAAAATTAGGCCAGGTGTGGTGGCTAACACCTGTAATCCCAGCACTTTGGGAGGCTGAAGCAGGCAGATCGCTTGAGGTCAGAAGTTCCAGACCAGCCTGGCCAACATGATGAAACCCCTTCTCTACTAAAAATACAAAAATCGACTCATGCCTGTAGTCCCAGCTACTCAGGAGGCTGAGACAGGAGAATCTCTTGAACCTGGGAGGTGGAGGTTGCAGTGAGCTGAGATCGTGTCACTGCACTCCAGCCTGGGTGACAGAGTGAGACTGTGTCTCAAAAAAAAAAAAAAAAAAAAAGAAAAAAAAAACTTCAGCTAATTTTTTTTTTTTTAGATGGAGTTTCGCTCTTGTTGCCCAAGCTGGAGTGCAATGGCGTGATCTCAGCTCACTGCAACCTCTGCCTCCTGGGTTCAAGCAATTCTCCTGCCTCAGTGTCCTGAGTAGCTGGGATTACAGGCGTGTGCTACCACGCCTGGCTAATTTTTTGTATTTTTAGTAGAAACAGGGTTTCACCATGTTGGCCAGGCTGGTCTTGAACTCCTGACCTCGTGATCCATCTGCCTTGGCCTCCCAAGGTGCTGGGATTACAGGCATGCGCCCCGCCTGAGCTAAGATTTTAAAATAACTTTCTTTCCTCTTTAGAATCCTTTCCTTTGGTCAAGTTCCTAGGTGTGGGATTGTTGGATCAAAGAGTATGAGCATTGTTGTGTCTCTTGATACCCTTTGGCAAAATGCTTTGCAAAGGGCTTGTTTCTAGCAGTCCTCATGTACATTGTTTCAGTGAACTTCTTTATTTCTTTCCTACTGCAACTCACTAACAAGGAACATTATGAGAAAAAGGTTTCCCAGTTCATTTACAATGGATAAATGAAATTTTTTTTTTTTTTTAGACGAAGTCTCGCTCTGTCGCCCAGGCTGGAGTGCAGTGGCACAATCTCTGCTCACTGCAAGTTCTGACTCCTGGGTTCACGCCATTCTCCTGCCTCAGCCTCCCAAGTAGCTGGGACTACAGGCGCCCACCACCATGCCCAGCTAATTTTTTGTATTTTTTTTTTAGTAGAGACGAGGTTTCACTGTGTTAGCCAGGATGGTCTCGATCTCCTGACCTTGTGATCCACCCGCCTCGGCCTCCCAAAGTGCTGGGATTACAGGCGTGAGCCACTGCGCCGCGCTACAATGGATAAATAATTTCTTATTGTACTTTTAATTTGCATTTCTTTGATTACTGTGAGGTTGAACCATTTAAAAATAAGCATTGCCTTTTGTGTGAATTGTGTTTCTTCTTTTGAGGAACATTCCTCCTGCATTCTTTGGCTCCCCTCCCCGCCCCAGACATACATTAGACTTTCCAAAGACTTGGAAATTAACACTTCGTGGGTCATATTTACAGCAATTATTTACTCTGGTAATTTCCTTTTCATTTTAATTGTACTATTTTCAGGACTTTTATGTGTTTTCAAATGAAGATCTTCTCATCTGTGATTGCTTCAAAGCTTGGAAAATAATAATACCATCAACGAAGTGAAAATTACCCAATTTTATTTTTTTCTTCTATTATATATTTGTATTAAGCTCTTTCATCAACATGGAAAAAAATGACAGTATTTATGATAGTCACACACACACACACGGAATGTGAGAGGGGGAGGGTATTTGTGAAAAGACCACAAATTAGATTGGGCAAAATGGCTCATACCTATAATCCTAGCACTTTGGGAGGACGAGGAAGGACGATTTCTGAAAGCCAGGAGTTTGAGACCAGCTTGGGCAACATAGTGAGACCTCATCTCTATAAAAAATACAAAATTAGCTGGACATGGTGGTGTGTACTTGTAGTCCCAGCTACTTAGGAAGCTGTGGCAGGAGGATTGCTTGACCTTAGGAGTTCAAGGCTGCAGTGAGCTATGATTGCACTGTGTCCAGAATTGGTGGGTTCTTGGTCTTACTGACTTCAAGAATGAAGCTGCACACCCTCGAGGTGAGTGTTACAGTTCTTAAAGATGGTGTGTCCGGCGTTTGTTCCTTCTGATGTTCAGACGTGGTCAGAGTTTTTTCCTTCTGGTGAGTTCGTGGTCTCACTGGCTTCAGGAGTGAAACTGCAGACCTTCGCCATGAGTGTTACAGCTCTTAAGGCGGCGCGTCTGGAGTTGTTCATTCCTCTCGGTGGGTTTGTGGTCTCGCTGGCCTCAGGAGTGGAGCTGCAGACCTTCTAGGTGAGTGTTACAGCTCATAAAGGCAGTGCAGACCCAAAGAGCGAGCAGCAGCAAGATTTATTGCAACGAGTGAAAAAACAAAGCTTCCACAGTGTGGAAGGGGACCCAAGCAGATTGCTGCTGCTGGCTCCAGCCGCCTGCTTTTATTCTCTTATCTGGCCCTCCAAGTCCCCAAGAGATTAGCTAGACACAGAACACTGGTGCATTTACAAACCTTGAGCTAGACACAGAGTGCTGATTGGTGTTATTTACAATCCTTTAGCTAGATATATAGGTTCTCCAAGTCCCCACCAGATTAGCCAGATACAGAGTGCTAATTGGTGCATCCACAAACCCCGAGCTAGACACAGAGCACTGATTGGTGCATTTACAATCCTTTAGCTAGACATAAAGGTTCTCCAAGTCCCCACCTGACTCAGGAGCCCAGCTGGCTTCCCCTAGTGGATCACAGGCCAGGGCCGTGGGAGGAGCTGCCCGCTAGTCCTGTGGTGCGCGCCTGCACTCCTCAGCCCTTCGGCGGTCGATGGGACCGGGTGCAGGGGGCGGCGCCCGTCGAAGAGTCTGGGGCTGCCGAGGAGCCCACCGCGGGGGACTCTGGCATGGCGGGCTGCAGGTAGTGAGCCCTGCCCGGCCGGGAGGCGGCTGAGGCCCCGCGAGAATTCCAGCCTGGCGCGGGCGGGCCGGCGGTACTGGGGGACCCGGCGCCCCCTCCGCAGCTGCTGGCCCAGGTGCTAAGCCCCTCACTGCCTGGGGCCAGCGGCGCCTGCTGGCCGCTTTGAGTGCGGAGCCCGCCGAGCCCACGCCCACCCGGAACTCGCGCTGGCCCGCGAGCTCCGCGCGCAGCCCGGTTCCCGCCCGCGCTTCTCCCTCCACACCTCCCTGCAAGCAGAGGGAGCCGGCTCCAGCCTCGGCCAGCCCAGAGAGGGGCTCTCACGGTGCAGCGGTGGGCCGAAGGGCTCCTCAAGCGTGGCCAGAGCGGACGCCGCGGTCGAGGAGGCACAGCGAGCGAGGGCCGCCAGCACGTTGTCACCGTTCAGCGCCACTGTACTCCAGCCCAGGTAACAGAGTGGGTCCGTGTCTCTAAACACACACACATACACACACACACACACCCCTTAGAAACTGAATAAATGGAGAGAAATGCCATGTTTTTGGTTGGGAAAATGCAGTCGAAGAATTGTAATATTTCTGGCTGGGTGCAGTGGCTCATGCCTGTAATTCCAGCACTTTGGGAGGTCAAGGTGAGTGGATCACTTGAGGTAAGGAGTTTGAGACCAGCCTGGCCAACATGGCAAAACCGTGTCTCTACTAAAAATAGAAAAATTAGCCGGGCGTGGTGGCAGGCGCCTGTAATCCCAGCTACTCGGGAGACTGAGGCAGAAGAATTGCTTGAATCTGGGAGGTGGAGGCAGCAGTGAGCCGAGATCGCACCACTGCACTCCAGCCTGGGCGACAGAGCAAGACTCTGCCTCAAAAAAAAAAAAAAAAAAAAAAAAAAAAAAAAAAAGTACCCCCCAATGCATTCGCAACTGTGCCTAACCAGGCCAAAGCCCTGGCAGGTGGTTTTAATTTCTGATGTTTTTAGGGGCAGATGGAGCTGATGGGTTCATGAAAGTTGTGTTATTCTAAAAACTGTCACTGGTGGACAAATCTAGCAGTTGCCAGGGGGACCTAATTTTACATAACTTTATTCTGTTTTCCCCCAATTTTTTTATTGTGATAAAATACACATAACATAAAATTTACTATCTTAACCATTTTAAATGTACACCTCAGTAGTAGTAAATGCATGCATAATTTTGTGCAAACATCCCCACCATCTGTCTCCAGAATGCTTTCCATCTTGTAAAAAAATTGAAACCCTGTCCCTATTAAACACTTAACTCCTCGTTCCTCCCTTCCCTCAATCCCTGGCAACCACCCTTCTGCTTTCTGTCTGTATGAATTTGACTCCTCTAACTACCTCATCTGAGTGGAATTATGCAGTCTTTGTCTTTTTGTATAACTTTATTCTTTCAACAAAGAATAATAGATGATAATACATAGCTCTGTAGGTTTTATTATTATAACTTAAGAGGTTTTTCTCCATAGAAATAAATATACACATTTAAAAATGAGACTGGCCAGGAACGATGGCTCATGCCCGTAATCCCAGCACTTTGGGAGCCGAAGTGGGAGGATCTCTTGAAGTCAGGAGTTCGAGACTAGCCCAGACAACATAGTGAGAACCTTGCTCTACAAAAAATAAAATTAAAATTAGCCTGGCATGGTGACACATGCCTGTGGTCCCAGTTCCTTGGGAGGCTGAGGTGGGAGGATCACTTGAGACCAGTAGTTCAAGGCTGCAGTGAGCTATGATTGCACCACGGCACCCCAGCCTGGGCGAATGAGCGAGATCCTGTCTCTAAAAATAAATAAATAAATATTTTAAAGTAGCTGTCCTGATTTGAGTTTTACAAATAGTTATTGCAGTAACAGAGGATGAGAAGGTGCAAGGGAAGGGAACATCTGGTCACAGATCTTTGGCCACAGATATCACCTCTGGGAGTTAAGCGGGGGTCAGAAGGGATGAGGCAGAGTGATTGATGGATCAACTGAAGTGAAGTAACTCAGGGGGGAATAACCAAAAACCTTATGTTCTCACTTACAAGTGGGAGCTAAGGCCAGGCATGGTGACTCACGCCTGTAATCCCAGCACTTTGGGAGGCTGAGACGGATGGCTCACTTGAGGTCAGGAGTTCGAGACTAGCCTGGCCAACATGGTGAAACCCTGTCTCCACTAAAAAAAATACAAAAATTAGCCGGGTGTGGTGGCACACGCCTGTAATCCCAGCTACTCGGGAGGGTGAGGCAGGAGAATCACTTGAACCTGGGAGGCAGAGGTTGCAGTGAGCCAAGATTGTGCCACTGCACTGCAGCCTGGGAAACAGAGTGAGACTCCATCTCAAAAAAAAAAAAAAAAAAAAAAAAAGCTACAGGCATGCAAAGGCAAACAGAATAGTATAATGAACTTTAGAGATGCAGAAGGTAGAAGGATGGGAGGGGAGTTAGGGATAAAAAAACTGCCTCTGAAGTATAAGGTATACTACTTGAGTGACAGGTGCACTAAAAGCTCAGAATTCATCCATGTAACAAAAAAAACTTGTACCCCCCAAAATATTGAAATAAATTTTTTAAAAAAGAGACTGTTTGAGAGAGCAGCATTCAAACAGGGAGAACGTAGGAGGAATGCCTTCTGGGTGGATTGGGATCTCTATCTTTATGTTTTTGTTTGCTGTCACATCCTGGGAAAGTGACTGGTGTGTGTTCTCCAACTTTGAGACTGTTTAGATGTGGCTGGGATGAGCCACGCTTGGTAAGGTGTGATGGGATGTGGGGGTCAACCTTCTGAGGGATCTGGAGTCTAATACAGCCATGGGAGACTTATCCACTTGTTCAAGGTCAGCGATTCTTCTCATTGACACAGGAGACACGCAGGGGCTGCCCTCAGCATTTCATTTATTCCAAACACATCACAAAGAATCATTCACTCTTCCCTGTAACTTTGAGAGAAGGGTTGCTATGGACTGAATGTGTCCCCCGCAGAATTCATATGTTGAAGCCTAAATCCCTGAAGTGATGATATGTGGAGGTGGGGCATTGGGGAGGTCATTAGGTCATGAGGATGAAGCCCTACAAATAGGATTAGTGCCGTTAGTGCCCTTATAAGGAAAGACACAAGAGAGATGGAAGGAGAGGATTGCTGTCTACTTTCTCAATGAGAAGGCTGCCATCTACAACTCAGGGAGTGGGCTCTCACCAGACACAGGGCTTGCTAGCACCTTGCTCTTGGACTTCCCAGCCTCCAGAACTGTGAGAAATAGAGATTTTAGCTGGACATGGTGGCTCATGTCTGTAGTCTCAGTGCTTTGGTTGGGCAAAGTGGGAGGATTACTTGAGACCAAGATTTCTGGACCAGACTGGGCAAAATAGTGAGACCCCATCTCTATGAAAAATTTAAAAAATTAGCTAGGTGTGGTGGCATGCGCCTATAGCCCCAGCTCCTGAGGAGACTGAGGCAGGAGGATCGCTTGAGCCCAGGAGTTCAAGGCTGCAGTGGGCTATGATTGCACCACTGCACTCGAGCCTGGGCAGAGACAGACCCTGTCTCTTAAAGAAAAAAGACACAAGGCAGATGGAAGGAGATGATTCCTCTCCATGCTCTCCCATGTGAAGGCACAATGGGAAGGTTGCAGCTGTAAACCGGGAAGTGAGCCCTCACCAGACACAAGATTTGCTGGCACTTTGATCTTGGACTTCCCAGCCTCCAGAATCATGAGGAATAAATGTTTCTTGGTAAATCACCCAGTCTGTGGTATGTGTTATAGCAGCCAGAGCTGATTAAGACATGAGGGCAATCAGGCTCACCAATGAGGCCACCCAGCTAGAGCAGCAGAGCCTGGATTTAAATCTGGGCATGTGGGCTCTGGGGTCAGGGCTCGTCACTTCTAGGCTTTGCTGGCTATCCCATTTTTAGAGGCAATTAACATGTTTTTTAATCACTCAGTCATCAACCACTAAAACAGCTTTTTCTATGCGCCAGGCCCCATGTCACCAACCATGGGAGACATAGAAATGACACCGGGGCATTAAACCTGGTGTCTTTAAAGACTTCCAGCAGAGGTGGCTGCTATTGCATAGCCCTTCCCAGGTAAGTTTTTGTGAAGCCCCTCCAACCCCCAGGGCATTAGCATCAAGAACTCTTCTTGCTATGTGGCAAGGCAAGCCGTCTGGGCGTTCTGTGGACTGAGGATGATAATTAACCTACATGGAAAACACCAACCCCTGGTAATTCCTGGGTGAGCTCTGGCTGCAGAACCTGGGGCCCTGAGGTTTCTTCCCTTTTCCTGGGTGGGTGGGAGCCTTGGGAAGGGTCCTGTTATCTTCCTGGCCTGTGTCCTGTTCTTCTCTTCCTCCCTCACTTTTTCTACCTTGCCCTCCCAGATTTGCTGTCGGGGTCTTTGTGTTACTCCAAGGGCCTCTCTGTCCAGGTGCCCTCCCCTTTCCACTCCTTGTCCTTGCCCATCATTCCTGGATGACACCTTGTTAGAAGTGCTGTCTTATCTTACCAGTAAGGAAACTGGGAATCAGAGAGGTTGAGCAACTCACATAGGGTCACCTAAGAAGCTGGAGGCACAACTGGGCTGGGAATGCACCCAGAACTAAAGCCGATCATGGGCAAGAGGAGGCCACACTCCCACTGAGAGAGGGGAAGGGCTGGCAAGGAGCAGGGAAGGGTGAGAACCGCTGGGGCTTCTCCACCATTTGGCTCTGCCAGCCTGGGCAGTGCCACTCAGTGTCAGATCTGCAAGTCCCTTGGAGGGCAACCAATCCTGAGGGTGGAAACTGTGGTCCCAGGCCAGACCCTGTTCAGTCTCTTTATTAAAAAAATTAGAAGTAATTTCAAACATATTGCTACAATAGTATAAACCACTGTGTGCAACAATAGTATAAAGTATACAGCAATACAACATCAAGAGTATAAAGACCAAGAATTGCAAGAATACTATAAAAACCCATTATTGACATTTTGGCACGTCTTTCTTTTCCTCTCTTCCTTTCTTTTCCTTCCTTTCTTCCTTCCTTCTCTCTCTCTCTTTCTCTTTCTTTCTCTCTTTTTCTTTCCCTCCCTCCCTCCCTCCCTCTTTTCTTTTTCTTTCTTTCTTTCTCTCTCTCTCCTTCCTTCCTCTTCTTCTTTTCTTCTTTCTCTCTCTTTCTTTCTTCTTTCCCTCCCTCCCTCCTATCTTTCTTTTTCTTTCTTTCTCTCTCTCTCCTTCCTTCCTCTTCTTTCTCTCTCTTTCTTTCTTCTTTCCCTCCCTCCCTCCTTTCTTTCTCTTTCTTTCTTCTTTCTCTTCTTTCTCTTTCTTTCTTTCTTTCTTTCTCTCTCTCTCTCCTTCCTTCCTTTCTTTCTCTTTCTTTCCTTTTCCTTCCTTCCTTCCCTCCTTCCTTCTTTCCTTCTTTTTCTTTCTTTTCTTTCTTTCAAGACAGAGTCTCCCTCTGTCACCCAGGCTGGAGTGCAGTGGTGCGATCTCAGCTCATTGCAACCTCCACCTCCTGGGTTCAAGCAATTCTCCTGCCTCAGCCTTACAAGTAGCTGGGATTACAGGTGACTGCCACCATGCTGAGCTAATTTTTGTGTTTTTAGTAGAGATGGGGTTTCATCATGTTGGCCAGGCTGGTCTCAAACTCCTTTACCTCAAGTGATCCACTTGCCTCGGACTCCCAAAGTGCTGGGATTACAGGCATGAGCCACCACGCCCAGCCCATTTTGCTTTCTATATGTACATATTTCCCCCTTAACCATTTGAGAGTTATAGATGTCATGCTTATCACTCCTACATGCTTGAGTGTGTATATTATAAGAACAAGGACTGGCCGGGCATGGTGGCTCACACCTGTAATCCCAGCACTTTGGGAGGCTGAGGCAGGTGGATCATAAGGTCAAGAGATCGAGACCATCCTGGCCAACATGGTGAAAACCCATCTCTTCTAAAAATACAAAAATTAGCTGGACATGGTGGCGCCCACCTGTAGTCCCAGCTACTCAGGAGGCTGAGGCAGGAGAATGGCATGAACCCAGGAGGCAGAAGTTGCAGTGAGCTGAGATCATGCCACTGCACTCCAGCCTGGGGCACAGAGCGAGACTCCATCCCCCAGCCCCCCCCTCCAAAAAAAAGAATAAGGACATTATTTTATAAGACCAAAGTGCACTTACCCAATTCAGGAAATTCAGCTTATGTAATACTAGTGTGTAATATATAGAACATATGCACATTTTGACAATTGTCCCCAATACTGCCCTTTCTGAATAGTCCTTTCCCCCACTTGATTTAGAATATCCTCTAAGATCATGAACTGCATTTAGCTATCTT
Source organism: Pan troglodytes (assembly GCF_028858775.2). Taxonomy (NCBI): domain Eukaryota; kingdom Metazoa; phylum Chordata; class Mammalia; order Primates; family Hominidae; genus Pan; species Pan troglodytes. The sequence goes on along the minus strand of NC_072404.2, from coordinate 80,347,642 downwards.
GACTGTCTCCTTCCCTTTCTTTGGAAATAGTCATTCAGTCTTCCTTTGTCTTTCTTTATCTTGATATTTTTAAAAAGCACAAGCCAGTTGTTTTGCAGAATGCCCTTCAATTTGGATTTGTCTGATGTTTTCCAAATGGGCTATGCATTTTTGGCAGGAGTAATTCCTAAGCGATGTTGTGTCTTCTGCTCCGAGTCTTTGAAAAAAAGTGGAACCAGTTGCCAATATTAAAACCTGAGAGATTTTACATATTTCTTGGTTTCTGGATACTCTCATGAACAGATAGCTACACTCTGGCCCCCTGGGCTAGGCTCCTGTGGGGAATGGCCAGTTGGAGCTGGACAGTGGGTGCTTGAGATGGGGGTGGGAGTACTGGGGTGTCATACTCTCTCTTTGCTTACCCCTTGTTCATCTAGGGGAGCCCACCTGGCCAGGCAGGTACTGAGTGTCCAACTCTTGCTGAATATCCCATTTATTTATTTATTATTATTTTTTAAAAATTTTCAGAGGTAGGGTCTCCCTCTGTTGCCCAGGCTGGAGTGCAGTGGTGCAAACACAGCTCACTGCAGCTCTAAACTTCTGGGTGCAAACGATCCTTTGCCTCAGCTTCCTAAGTAACTGGGACTACAGGCATGCACCACCATGCCTGGCTAATTAAAAAAAATTTTTTTTTATAGAGATAGGGTCTCACTATGCTGTCCAGGCTGGTTTTGAACTCCGGACCTCAAGCCATCCTCCAGTTTCAGCCTCCCAAATGTTGGGATTACAAGCGTGAGCCACCGCGCCTGGCCTTCCTTCGTTTTTCAGTTGAGGCAACGATCCAGAAGACCCAGAGAGGGCCAGGAGTGAGCTGCGGTCACCCTCAGAGGCCAGACTTGTCCTCGTTTTGTCAGAGCAATTACAAGTGGTTAGGTTCACATCTCACCATGTTTTATTAACACTTGACAAGAAATGGGGCATTGGCTGTGTTTGAGCAACTGCACCCTGCTGGTGTGTAATTCAGGGAGATGGGAACATGGGAACGTTTTCCGGAGCTGTGTCTGCCCCTGTCCTGAGCAGTCCCCAGCTGCCTTCTCCTCCCTGACGTCGTTATGTTCTTGCTGTTCATACTTTGGACACTAGGTGGCACTGGTTCCCTATGAATAACCTAGAGCAGCCGGCGGCCTCAGAGGCCACCAGTCCAGGTGCAGAGGGGCCTTGACATCAGCCAGCTCAGCACAGTTATGCTCTTTTTAGCCTTGGAATCCTTTCTTCCGATAAGATCCTTTGCCCCTGACTTAAAAAAATGGAAGTAGACATCACATACTATAAAATCCACCCTTTAAACGCGTACAGTGATTTTTAGGCTATTCACAAGACTGCAGCCATCACCACTATCGTTTTTTTTTTGAGTTGGAGTCCCACTCTGTCACCCAGGCTGGAGTGCAGTGGCAGCCACCTCGGCTCACTGCAACCTCCGCCTCCCCAGTTCAAGCGATTCTCCTGCCTCAGCCTCCTGAGTAGCTGGGACTACAGGGGTGCACCACCGTGACCAGCTAATTTTTGTATTTTTAGTAGAGACAGGGTTTCGCCATGTTGGCCAGGCTGGTCTCAAACTCCTGACCTCAGGTGTTCTGCCCGTCTCGGCCTCCCCAAATGCTGGGATTACAGATGTGAGCCACCGCACCCGGTCCATCACCACTATCTAATTACAAGATGTTTTCATTCTGATGAAATCTTACATGGAAGGCAGGAGCGAGGGGGATTTTTCCTGGCTTTGCCTGGGGGAGAAAAGCTATTAGGTTGCAGGCCGGGCTCAGTGGCTCACACCTGTAATCCCAGCACTTTGGGAGGTTGAGGTGGGTGGATCACTTGAGGTCAGGACTTTGAGACCAGCCTGACCAACATGGTAAAACCCTGTCTCTACTAAAAATACAAAAATTAGCCGGATGTGGTGGCATACACCTGTAATCCCCGCTATTCGGGAGGCTGAGGCAGGCGAATCTCTTTTTTTTTGTTTTGTTTTGACGGAGTCTGGCTCTGTTGCCCAGGCTGGAGTGCAATGGTGCAATCTTGGCTCACTGCAACCTCTGCCTCCTAGGTTCAAGTGATTCTCCTGCCTCAGCCTCCCGAGTAGCTAGGACTACAGGCGGGCGCCACCACACCCGGCTAATTTTTGTATTTTTAGTAGAGACGGGGTTTCACCACATTGGCCAGGCTGGTCTTGAACTCCTGATCTCTTGATCCGCCCGCCTCAGTCTCCCAAAGTGCTGGGATTACAGGCATGAGCCACCGCACTGGGTCTTAACTTTTATTTTAGGTTTGGGGTACATGTGAAAGTTTGTGACATAGGTAAACTCATATCATGGGGGTTTGTTGTACAGGCTATTTCATCACCCAGGTATTAAAGCCGAGTACCCACTAGTCATCTTTTCTGCTCCTCTCCCTCCCCGACCCTCCACCCTCACATAGATCCCAATGTCTGTTGTTCCTTCTTTGTGTTCATAAGTTGTCAACATTTATCTCCCACTTATAAGTGAGAACACGTGATTCAAGCAATTCTCCTGCCTCAGCCTCCCGAGTAGCTAAGATTACATGTGTGTGCCATCATGTCTGGCTAATTTTGGTATTTTTAGTATTTTGTATTTCAGTATTCCTGTTCTTGCTCTAGTTTGCTAAGAATGATGGCCTCCAGCTCCATCCATGTCCCTGCAAAAGACATGATCTTGCTCTTTTTGATGGCTGCATAGTATTCCATGGTGTATCTGTACCACATTTTCTTTATTCAATCTGTCATTGATGAGTATTTGGGTTTATTCTACGTGTTTACTATTTTTTTTGATTATGCTTTAAGTTCTAGGTTTATTATGCAGGTTTGTTACATATGTATACATGTGCCATGTTGGTTTGCTGAACCCACCAACTCAACATTTACATTAGGTATTTCTTCTAATGCTATCCCTCCCCCTGCCCCCCACCCCGCAACAGGCCTTGGTGTGTGATGTTCCTCACCCTGTGTCCAAGTGTTCTCATTGTTCAATTCCCACCTATGAGTGAGAACATGCGGTGTTTGGTTTTCTGTCCTTGTGATAGTTTGCTGAGAATGATGGTTTCCAGCTTCATCTGTGTCCCTGCAAAGGACATGAACTCATCCTTTTTTATGGCTGCATAGTATTCCATGGTGTATATGTGCCACATTTGTCTTTACTATTTTGAATAGTGCTGCAATTAACATTCACATGCATGTGTCTTTTTTTTTTTTTCTTTTGAGACGGAGTTTTGCTCTTGTTGCCCAGGCTGGAGTGCAATGGCGTGATCTGGGCTCACCACAACCTCCGCCTCCTGGGTTCAAGCGATTCTCCTGCCTCAGCCTCCTGAGTAGCTGGGATTACAGGCATGACACCACCACGGCCAGCTAATTTCGTATTTTTAGTAGTGACAGGATTTCTCCATGTTGGTCAGGCTGGTCTCGAACTCCCAACCTCAGCTGATCCGCCTGCCTCGGCCTCCCAAAGTGCTGGGATTATAGGCATGAGCCACTGCGCCTGGCCATGCGTGTGTCTTTATGATAGAATGATTTATATTCCTTTGGGTAGATACCCAGTAATGGGATTGCTGGGTTGAATGGTAGTTCTGCTTTTAGCCCTTTGAGGAATCGCCGCACTGCTTTCCACAATGGCTGAACTAATTTACACTCCCACCAACAGTGTATCTGCATTCCCAGAAAAGTGTTCTTGTTCTTGAAAAAGGAAATCACTATATTTGTTGTGTAGTTGGTGGAATAACGTGCTCCCAAAGATGTCTTCATTCTCATCCCTAGAACTTGTGGACAGGGTAGCTTATATGGCAGAAGGCATTTTGCAGTTGTGATTATGTTCAGGATCTGGGGATGGAGATATTGTCTTGGATTATCCTCATGGGTCCAGTGTAGTCATGAAAGTTCTTATACAGGAAAGAAGGAGGCAGGAGAATTAGAGAGAGAGGGATGTGAGGATGGATGAAAGCGTAGGGGGACACAAAGAGAAAGAGAGAAAGGAGAAGGAGAGAGACAGAGAGAAATAGGGAAAGGAGAGGGAGAGAAAAAGAGACAGGGAGAGACAGAGAGAGAAATAGGGAGAGGAGAGGGAGAGAAAAAGAGACAGAGAGTAGAGGAAGAGAGACAGAGAGAGAAAGAGAGAGACAGAAATAGAGAAGAGGGAAAGAAAAAGTAGAGGGAGAGAGAGAGACAGACAGAGAAATAGAGGAGAGGGAAAGAAAAAGAGACAGAGAGACACAGAGAGAAATAGAGGAGAGGGAGAGAAAGAGAGAGACAGAGGGAGAGAGTAGAGGGAGAGAGACAGAGAGACAGAGAGAGATGGAGAGAAACACATACACACACACACAGAGAGATTGTGAAGATGTTATGCTGTAGGCTTTGAAGTTAGAGGAAGGGTCCACCAGCCAAGGAATGCAGGAAGCCTCTAAAAGTTGTTGGAGACAAAGAAACAGATTTCCCTGCAAAGCCACCAGAAGGAACACAGCTGTTCAAGACCAGGAATTCAAGACCTGCCTGGGCAACATAGCGAGACCCCTGTCTCTACAAAAAAAATGTAAAAAAATTAGCTGGGCATGGTGGTGCGTACCTGTAGTCCCAGTTACTTGGGAGGGTGAGGTGGGAGGATTGCTTGAGCCCAGGAGTTCTATGTTGCAAGCTCTCAACATCTTGATTTCAAGACTTCTGACCCCCAGAACAGTTAGAGAATGGATTGTGTTGTTTTAAGCCACTGAGTTGGTGGCTATTTGTTACAGCAGCCATAGGAAGCTAATACCTCCTAATACTTCTCATTTCCTCGTTTTTTCCCCATTCCCTCATCTCATGAGCTCCCTTTCTGGTGATCTCAGGTGAAATGCAGCTTTCTCAGGGAAGCCTCCCCTCTGTTGCCTGACTAGAGATGCCCTTTTAGCTCCCAGAATGGTTTCAAAGAGCAACAGCGCAGTTGTAGAATCATGTCAACATCTGTGTCATGCCTGGTTGGTGCTTATTTCCCTGGTTCCAATACCAGTTCTTTTTTTTCTTTTTTCCAAGACAGAGTCTTGCTCTGCCGCCCAGGCTGGAGTGCAGTTGTGTGATCTCGACTCACTGCAACCTCTGCCTCCTGGGTTCAGGAGATTGTCTCTGCTTCAGCCACCTTAGTAGCTGGGATTACAGGTGTACACCACCACACTTGGCTAATTTTTGTATTTTTGGTAGAGACAGGGTTTTGCCATGTTGGTCAGGCTAGTCTCGAACTCCTGGCCTCAAGTGATCTTCCCTCCTTGGCCTCCCAAAGTGCTGGGATGACAGGCGTGAGTCACCACATCCTGCCCCAATACCACCACGCCTGGCCCCAGTACCAGCCTCCCAATACATGGCTGTCTTCTTCACAGGTGTGTCTCAGGCACACAACATGAGCCTGGACCCCACAGAGAATCAAGGAATGTGTGTACAATGAGCATGTGGAATGTTTGTAAAATGCACGAATGTCTGTAAAACGGGAATGTTTATAAAATGCATGAATGAGTGAGCTTCTAATTGAGTTCACTCTCATCATGGGCCAGGCATAGCCGTGTCCTGGGAATGGTGTGTGTGTTATGAGGGGCCTGGAAAGACCCAAACACGTCCTCATTCCCACACATTGGGGAGGAGAAGATGAACACAGACAGGTGAAGATTTAAATGGTGTTAACATCATTAATTCACTGTTGCAATCATCATATTCACAGAGGCAGAGAGAAGGATGATGGTTGGCAGGGGCTGGTGGGAGGGAGAAATGGGGAGTGAGTGTTTCATGGGGACAGGGTTTCAGTTTGAGAAGATGAGAAAGTTCTGGAGATGGATGACAGTGAAGGTTGCATGATAATGGGAATTTATTTAAGACTACCAAACTCTGTCCTTAGAAATGCTGAAAATGACACATTTTTTGTTATATATATATTCAGCCACAATTGAGAAAATTTCTTGCATCTAAAAATATGCCTCTAAGAACCCACCATTCACATGAATGCATTAAAAACCTTCATTCACTGAAAAAAAAAATTTAATTCAGTTTCAGACAATGCTGGGAGAAGTTAAAAATGTTTCAGTCCAGTGAAAGATTAAGAACCAAGTATGTGGCTGGGTGTGGTGGCTTATGCCTATAATCCCAGCATTTTGAGAGGCTGAGGTGGGCAGATCACCTGAGGTTAGGAGTTCAAGACCAGCCTGGGCAACATGGTGGAAGTGTTGTTCTACTAAAAATATAAAAATTAGCCAGACGTGGTGGCACATGCCTGTTATTTCAGCTACTTGGGAGGCTGAGGCAGGAGAATTGCTTGATCCCGGGAGGCAGAGGTTGCAGTGAGCCGAGATCACACCACTGCACTCCAGTCTGGGCAACAGAGTGAGACTCCATCTCAAAAAACAAAAATGACAAACAAACAACCAAGTATGTAACAAGGCATAGAGTTTCATGCCTATAATCCCAGCACTTTGGGAGGCCAACTTGGGAGGAGCAATTGAGGCCAGGAGTTTGAGACCAGCCTGGGCAGCATTGTGAGACTCCTGTCTCTATAAAAAGTAAAAAAAAAAAAAAAAAAAAAAAAATCAGCTGGGCATGGTGGTATGCACCTGTAGTCCCAGCTCAGGAGGCTGAGGTGGGAGGATTGGTTGAACCCAATAATTGGAGGCTGCAGTGAGCTATGAGTGTGCCACTGTACTCTGTCTAGCTTGGGCAACAGAGCAAGACCCTGTGGCAAAAAAACAAAAAACAAAAAAAAAAAAAAAGGAAAAAAGAGGCCAGGCACAGTGGCTCACGTCTGTAATCCCAGCAGTTTGGATGGCCGAGGCAGGTGGATCACCTGAGGTCAGGAGTTTGAGACCAGCCTGGCCAACATAGTGAAACCCTGTCTCTACTAAAAATACAAAAATTAGCCGGGTGTGGTGTTGCACGCCTGTAATCCCAGCTACTTGGGAGGCTGAGGCAGGAGAATCACTTGAACCCAGGAGGCAGAGGCTGCAGTGAGCAGAGGTTGCACCACTGCACTCCAGCCTGGGCTGGACAGAGCAAGACTTCGTCTCAAAAAAAAAGAAAAAAGAAAGAAAGAAAAGAAAAAAGAAATCTTAAGGAGCAAACCGCAGAGGTGTCCAAATAATTTGTTGAACAGAACTGAAATGCACCTCTGCACTTTGGGGTTGAGCAGTGATCCCCAAACTTGGGTCTAAGGAGACTTATCTGAGAAGTGAAAAAACAGGGAAGCCAAGACACTCAGAGATTCATGATTGTGGGACATCAGGAACTGATCATTGGCAGGCACAGGGAGCTCAGATGGAAACATGAGGCTGACATCCTGACACTCAGCAGGGACTGGGCTCCTGGCTTCAGCCGCTGGGCTTACTGAAGCCTGGGAAGGCTTCATGAACTGCCTAGTTCCCTACACAGGCTCCAAGCCCCTTGCAAGCCTTTTCCTGGCTGGCTGTGACCCTACCCTTCCCAGAAAAGCATTGGCAAAGAGGAAGGAGGAGAAATAGCACGTCAATCAATGATAACTCACTCACTGCAGCCCTGGGCGAGTGACCTGCTCTGCTCAGGGGCCTCCCTCACTTTATGAAACTGGGTTGTTTTTCAAGGATGGTAGAAAAAATATCAGATGAAAAAAATGGCTTCAGAAACTCATATAAAAAGGCTTGGAGTGGCTTATAAGGGCAGTGTCTGGCCCCCAGTGTGCTGATTCTATCTTTTCCGATTCTTCTCTTTCCTTAGCCCCCAGCATCCATCTAACCAGAAAGAAAACATGTGAGATGTCTGAAATAACAGAGATTCAAAGGCATTGGCTTCGACGGCTTGAGCATTTACCAGGACTACCATCTGCAACATTTTTTGTTTTTTTTTTTTTTGCCATATACATTGAGTGGAAAAAAAATTAGAGGAAAGAGAAAGAAATGGTCACAGCTAGGGGAGGGCAGGAGTTCTGGTGTGAGGGGAAGGGACTGGGCAGGGCAGGAGGGTGACATAGCCAGAGCCCAGCCTCCTGTCCTGTCCTGCATTCTCCCCCACGGCAGAGGGGACCATGGAGGGTGCTCAGGTCAGGAAATGGATCTGTCACTTCTCAAACTATAGATGACGCCAATGACTGACATAATGAAGGAGTGTGAGATTTCCCTTCAGCTCAAGGCTTGGAGTTTGCTGCCCTGGCCATCCTTGTGCAGAGACATGGGGTCTCCAGAACTTTTTGTTTTCTTCTTTTTTTTTTGAGACAGAGCCTCACTCTGTCACCCAGGCTAGAGCGCAGTGGTGTGACCTCAGCTCACTGCAACATCTGCCTCCCTGGTTCAAGCGATTCTCCTGCCTCAGCCTCTCATGTAGCTGGGACAACAGGCGCACGCCACCATGCCCAGCTAATTTTCGTATTTTTTTTTAGTACAGATGGGGTTTCACCATGTTGGCCAGGATGGTCTCTATCTCTTGACCTCGTGATCCGCCTTGGCCTCCCAAAGTGCTGGGATTACAGGCATGAGCCATGGTGCCTGGCCTTGTTTTTGTTTTTGAGACACAGTCTCACTCTGTCGTCCAGGCTGGAGTGCAGTGGTGCAATCTCGGCTCACTGCAACCTCCGCCTCCTGGGCTCAAGAGATTCTCCTGCCTCAGCCTCCTGAGTAGCTGGGATTATAGGTGCCTGCCACCACGCCCAGCTAATTTTTGTGTATTTTAGCAGAGATGGGGTTTCTCCATGTTGTCCAGGCTGGTCTCGAACTCCTACGATCTCCAGAACTTTTATTTTATTTTATTTATTTTTTTCGAGACGGAGTCTTGCCCCGTCGCCCAGGCTGGAGTGCAGTGGCGCCATCTCGGCTCACTGCAACCTTCGCCTCCTGGGTTCAAGCAATTCTCCTGCCTCAGCCTCCCAAGTAGCTGGGATTACAGGGTCAAGCAACCACGCCTGGCTAATTTTTGTATTTTTAGTAGAGATGGGGTTTCACCATGTTGGCCAGGCTGGTCTTGAACTCCTGACCTCAAGTGATTCACCCACCTCAGCCTCCCAAAGTGCTAGGATTATAGGTGTGAGCCACCACGCCCGGCCATCCAGAGCTTTTAAATTCTCCTGAAGGACTTAGGACCGATCCTTTCCTCCCCACCAGGGTCCTGCTTCTCTTTTTCTCTTCCTCCCTTTCTCTTGCTTTGTTAATTCTTCTTCACTCCCTTGGTCCATGGCCACTCCCAGTTCCATCAAGCCCAGATGGGACCCCATGGGGTCAAGAGGGTGTTGCCCTGGGATGCTGACCTCATGCTCTGAGCAGTCTCCCCAGGTATCCTGATCCCATGGGGGGAAGCTGCTGACAGATGGTTCTGATGTGAACAGCACCTCCAGGCTACTGGACCTTATAACCAAGGTTCAGAGCTCAGAGCACATGTGCTGGTACCAGAGAGTCTCAGGGGTCCTGAGCCAGCATCCCCCACGCCACATAAACAAGCAAAGCGGGCCATCTTGTCCTGCCACTGTGTGGCCCTAAAAAAGAGGGGGTGCCAGATGCAGTAGCTCATACCTGTAACTTCAGCACTTTGGGAGGCCGAGGTGGAGGATCACTTGAGGTCAGGAGTTCCAGACCAGCCTGGCCAACATGGTGAAACCCCGTCTCTTACTAAAAAAAAAAAAAAAAAAAAAATAGGTGTGGTGGCAGACGCCTGTAATCCCAGCTACTCAGGAGGCTGGGGCGGAGAATCACTTGAACCTGGGAGGCAGAGGTTGCAGTGAGCCAAGATTGCATCACTGTACTCCAGCCTGGGTGAGAAGAGCAAAAAAAAAAAAAAAAATGGAATTTTCTGGATAGTGGCAGGAAGCGGCTGGATCAGGCCAAGTCCCATGGTAAGTCGCCCCTTCCTTAGAGCTTTCTGTGCCAACCTGACGTTCCTAACCTGGGACACACAAGGGTTAGTAAGCGAGGGTCAGGTGTCCAGTTCTGTCCTGCTTTGAGGGGGAAAAGGCGAGTGCAAGGGTAGACCGGCATTGCCTTAGTCAGCCCCAGTGTGCGGGGGCCTTTTGCCTTTACTAAGAGCAAACCCAGACCTGGTGCACTGACTCACACCTGTAATCTCTGCACTTTGAGGGGCTGAGGTGGGAGGATCACTTGAGGCCAGGAATTCAAGACCAGAGTGGGGAACACAGCAAGAACCTGTTTCTCAAAAATCAGCCAGGTCTAGTGGCCTGTGCCTGTGGTTCCAGTTACTCAGAAGGCTGAGGTGAAAGGATTGCCTGAGGCCAGGAGTTTGAAACGAATCTGGGCAATATAGCAAGACCCCGCTCTACAATTTTTTTTTTAAATTAGCTGGATGCAGTGGCTCACACCTGAAATCCCAGCAGTTTGAGATGTGAAGGTGGGAAGATCTCTTGAGGCTAGGAGTTCAGGCCCAGCCCGGGCAACATAGCAAGATTCCATCTCTACAAAAATCTTTTTTAAAAAATTAGCCAGGCACGGTGATGTGTACCTGTAGTCTCAGTTACTCAGGAGGCTGAGGTGGGAGGATCATTTGAGCCCAGGCGTTTGAGGCTGCAGTGGGTCATGATTGCACCACTGCACTCCAGCCTGGGCCACAGAGCAAGACCCCATCTCAAATAAATAGATAAATAAGTAACACTAAACCCTCAAAGCCAAAGAAGCTCTCCTCCTACGTCTCCATCACTCCCCTCCCCACCTCCAGTTCTGGAGAAATCAAGACACAAAGGAGGCCGCTCTGGGAAGTGCTAACATGTATTTATTCCACAAGGTGGGAGATGGGGTGAGGAGATGATCACCAGTAAGATGTCACCAAATGAGACACTGCGAATCCCACACAGGGCAAGGGGGCAGCTACAGGGTTCAGCTCTGGGCAGGGCTTGGCCAGGGACAGTGTGGGGAAAAAGAGATGGGGACTGGGAGATGGGACAGCCTCCCATCGGGGGCACCCCACAGGGCAGGGCTGAGACACATCCTTCCGGCCAGTGACATGGGGCCAAACCCACACCCTTCTCATCCCTCGTCCCCATCCAGGTGAGTAATGAAGCAGCAAGCCCAAGGCCACACAGCTAGGTCAGCATCGTCACACACTCCGGAACACACAGCCAGACACACACACACACACACACCCTGCCACGCACAGCACGCAGGCACACACACGCTTGTGCATGCACACGCGTTCATATATTAACTCTGATTTATATGTGCACCCTAACCAGAGGGCAATCGAAAAAAATACTCTTCAGAGAGGAAACGACTGCCTTCTCCTCTGCCAGCCAGCAGAGCGTGGGGTGAAATGAGGTGAGCCAAAAGCATCTTCAAGGGTCCTGGCAGCCTTTGCTTCAGCCCTTAGGTTCTGGATGGAGGCGCTGCTTCTCCCTGGTGGCAGCCTCTGGGAGTCAGGGCTCCCTGGTCCTTGACCCAGCTTCATCCTGCGGGGCCCTTGTGGCTGAGATCCTACTGCAGGCTTAGCCTATTTCTGTCTCTGGCTTCCTCTAGACACAGGCAGGAGAGCTGGCCCAAGCACACTGATAAGAGCCTAGTGCCCAGGTGATTAGGAGAGAAAGCATCAGCTCCATCAGGTCATCTCAGGAGGGGCCAGAAAAGTCCAGAGCTGCAGTGCCCAAAGCTACCCTGGTGGGAAGGGTTAGGGGCAGTAGCTGCCTTGGGGCGTGAACAGGCAGGTGTCATCTGGGTAGAAGTAACCTCGGAGGAAATAGTGCCCAGTCCTCACTGCCTCCTTTTAGGGCGGGGAGCTAGGACATGGCTGAAGCCCCCGCTGCCTCCCACCGTGTTGATGGCTGGAGTTCAGCAGCTGCTGCTGCAAGAGATGAGACACAGGAGGGGACCCTGCCAGTCCCAGATCCTGATTCTGGGATGGGAGATGTGGAGGAGAACTGGACAGTCTTGCTCCTCGGTACCAGCTCCACATCAGAGGCTGTGGAAGACAGCTCTCAGTTTCCCAGAGGAAGGGTGGGGGGCTTTTCCAGGGTGCAGGAAACTTGTGGGCAGCTGAATGCCTGAGGGGGGACAGAGTCTTCATCTGGGGTCCCTGTGCTGCCCTGGAGAAGCCCTGGGGGGCCCGTTGAGCACCTGCCGGCCCCTTGCTGTCTCTCTGCCAGGGCAGCTGGTCCAGATGTTGGGGGGAGCAGCCATGTCCTGGGGGCCAGGGTCCAGTGCCCCAGCTCCCTCCCTCTACTTGATGGAGTTCTTAATGGTCCACCTCTGACCTGTGCAGCTGCGGAGGATGAGGTCGATGCCAGCCAGGCCGCGGTTCTCCACCTCCAGGCAGCGTCCCGTGCCCTTGTTCATGATGGCTCCATTCTGGGAGGGGGCAAAATCGAGGAGAGAGGAGAGAGAGACAGCGAGAGATACAGAGAGAGGAAAAAGAAAAAGAGAGAAGAGAAAGAGAGAAAGAGGCAAAGAGAAGACAGAAAGGAGAGAGAAAAAGAGGGAAGAGAGGAGAAAGAAGATAGAGACAGAAGAGAGACAGGAGAGAGAATGAGACAGACAAAGAGAAGACAAAGGGAGGAGGGGTAGAAAAAGAGGGAAGAGAGAGAAGATAGGAGAGAGAGAAAGAGAAAGGGGAGAGAGAGAAAAGAAGAGAGGAACAGAGAGAAGACAGAGGAGAGACAAGACAGAGAAGAGAAAGAGAGAAAGGGAGAGAGAGGCAGAGAGAGGGAGACGGAGAGGGAGAGAGAGGGAGAGAGAGAGAGTGCAATAGGAGAGAGAAAGAAAGAGAGAGAGAGAGGCTTAACTATCATGGCGCCTGGCACATAGCTTCTTGCAGAGAATCAATTCCACCAAAATTCTTTGCATGAGACTGGGGCAGGGAAGCATGAGGACCTCCTCTGGGGACTCTGAAGTCAGAACCTAAATAAGCTTCACCCAGTTGGAGTATCTGAATCAGGTGAGGAGCATTGGTGGGGGATGGGGTCAGGATGGGGTCAGGATGTTGAGTTTCCTGGGATATTCTTGGTCTGATAGTCTCAACCCCACTGGCTGTGGGTACTTAGTGGATTTCAAGGAAGTCCCCCCTCACTCCTATCTCAGGATTGATCAGAGCTCAACTAGCCTAGCACTGACGTAGGAATCAGAAATGCTACTCCATGCAGAAACTCCACAGCTGCCCCCAGGAAGTGCTTTGGGTCCACAAGCCCAGCCCGGGGCAGGGAGACCTGGGTTCAGGGTCGCTTTTTGCTGGGGACCCCTGGGGAAGCAGGATTCCCCTCTGTGGTCTGCAGCCTCTTGCAGCTACTCTGGGTGCTGGCTCTGTCCATACAGCACTCACCTGGATGAAGTTCCAGCGCTTGTACAGGCTGCTCTTGACCTTGTCGCAGTCCAGGAGCTGGGGCAGCCGACTCTTGGAGTTGTCCACCAGGCAGCGGGTGTCAGGGAGGAGTGTGGTGGTCCCCAGGGCACCCAAGTGCAGGAAGCCTTCCTTGGTGTAGCGGGCAAGCTGTCGAGAGACCAGAGCAGCAAGGGAATGGAAGTGGGAGGCAGGAGTGAGACATGGGAGGAAGCAGGGCTCAGGTCTCTCGGCTTTACTCCTGCTGTTTGTCAATACTGCAGTCCTGGCCACCATCCCAGCCTGTCACTCAGGCCATATGCTCACCTCACAGGACAGCCCTGTTTCAGAAAGCCACCCAGGTTTCTGAGCCTGGATACAGAGTCCCCAGGGCAATTCTCTGATCTTTTTTCCTTTTTTCTTTGAGATGGATTCTCACTCTGTTGCCCTGTCTGGAGTGCAATGGCATGATCTCAGCTCACTGCAACCTCCGCTTCCCAGGTTCAAGCAATTCTCCTGCCTCAGCCTCCTGAGTACATGGAATTACAGGTGCGCACCACCACACTCGGCTAATTTTTGTATTTTTAGTAGAGATGGAGTTTCACCCTGTTGGTCAGGCTGGTCTCGAACTCCTGACCTCGTGATCTGCCCACCTCGGCTTCTCAAAGTGCTGGGATTACAGGCATAAGCCACCGCGCCCGGCCCTGATCTTTTATCTAAGCATATCCTCAGTCAATGTTTTAGGACCTAGTCTTCTGTTCAGCAACGTCGGGGAGAAGGAATAGATGAAGAAGCTGGATGTCTAATTTCTAAATGGCTCTACTTTCAGCTGGCTGGGCCACCTTGAACAAGTAACCTGAGTCTCCATTTCCTCCCCACTTACAAAGGGGGATTGACTAAATCTACCCTGCTGCAAAAGGCTCAAAGAAGCCATTCACTGAAGAAGAAACAGACATTAAACAGTACTCAGTACTCAACCTCATAGATATGAAAAGAAACAAAAATCTAAAATAATGAGATACCACATTTTACAAAAGAGATTAGGCCAGGCTCAGTGGCTCATGCCCGTGATCCCAGCACTTTGGGAGGCTGAGGCAGGCAGATCACTTGAAGCCAGGAGTTTGAGACCAGCCTGACCAACATGGCCAAACTCCGTCTCTTCTAAAACTACAAAAATCAGCTCGGTGTGGTGGTGAGCAACTATAATCCAAGCTATTCAGGAGGCTGAGGCAGGAGAATTGCTTGAACCTGGGGGTGTGGAGGTTGCAGTGAGCAAAGATCGTGCCACTGCACTCCAGCCTGGGCAACAGAGTGAGGCTCTGTCTCAAAAAACAAACAAAAACCAAAAAAAAAAAAAAAAAAAACCCAAAAACTGAAACTAAAATCAGAGATTATTCACCACATTTTGGTGACTGAAGTCTAAGATGGGCCCTCTCACTATTGGGCTGGAGGGAGGGTAGATTACTACAACCTTTCAAAAAGGAGATTTCTAAATATATACTTTGTTCTTTTAAAATGTTCATGGCCTTTGATTCAATTAATCCACTTTTATGCACAAAGGACATGAACAGACACTCTCACTAGAAGACATACAAGTGGCCAACAAACTTGTGAAAAAATGCTCATCACTAATCATCAGACACATGCAAATCAAAACCACAATGAGATACCATCTCACACCAGCAAGAATGGCTATTATTAAAAAGTCAAAAAATAACAGAGGTTGATGAGGCTGCAGAGAAGAAGGCATGCTTATACACTGTTGGTGGGAATGTAAATTAGTTCATCCACTGTGGAAAGAAGTTTGGAGACTTATCAAAGAACTAAAAGTAGAACTACTGTTTGACCTGCAATCCTATTACTGGGTATCTACCCAAAGGAAAAGACATCATTCTACCAAAAAGACACATGCACTTACACGTTCATTGCAGCACTATTCACAATAGCAAAGGTATGCAATCAACCCACGTGCCCATAAATGGTGAATTTGATGAAGAAAATGTGGTACCTATACACCATGGAATACAATACAGCCATGAAAAAGAACAGCATCATGTTTTTTGTAGCAACATGGATGCAGCTGGAGGCCATTATCCTAAGAGAATTAATGCAGAATCAGAAGACCAAATACTGTATGTTCTCACTTGTGAGTGGGAGCTAAATATTGGGTATTCATGGACATAAAGATGGAAATTACAGACACTGGGAATGCCAAAAGGAGGGAGGGAGAAAGGAAGGCAAGAGTTGAAAAACTGCCTATTAGGTATTATGCTTACTACCTGGGTGACGATTTCAAGCATACCCCAAACCTCAGCATCATGCAATACACCCTTGTTAAAAACCTATATATGTACTCCCCTGAATCAAAATAGAAATTAAAAAGAATCCATTTGTAGAACTCCATGATATGGTTTGGCTGTGTCCCCACCCAAATCTCATCTTGAATTGTAGCTCCCATAATCCTCATGTGTTGTGGGAGGGACCTGGTGGGAGGTAATTGATTCATGAAGGGAGTTTTTCCCATTCTGTTCTCATGATAATGAATAAGTTTCATGAGATCTGCTGGTTTTATAAAGGACAGTTCCCCTGCACATGCTCTCTTCCCTGCCGCCCCATAAGGCATCCCTTTGCTCCTCCCTCGCCTTCCAACATGATTGCAAGGCCTCCTCAGCCATGTAGAACTATGAGTCCATTAAAACCTCTTTTTCTTTATAAATTACCCAGTCTTGGGTATGTCTTTATTAACAGCATGAGACTGGACTAATACACTCTATCAGAAGGAAATAATCAGAATTGCAAACAAAAAATTCATGGGTAGGGTATTTATTGCAACATAATTTATAATAATGAAAGAGCAGAGCAAAAATATCGTAAGTGGGCAACATAATCCTAGTACTTGCTTTATGCTCTATGTACAACAACAAATGCTGGATGATTGTGGTAGGTTGCAAAACTGACCACATCCTCCGCTATTCCTTCTATACACCCATGGCAAGATGGCTTTGAAGCAATTTCCATCAAGAAATGGAGTCTGTTCCCCCATCCCTTGAATGTTGGTTGGCCCTGTGACTTGCTTTGGCCAATGGAATGGAGCAGAAGTGAGGCTGTGCCTGTTCCTAGACGAGACTTTTAGCCTTGTATGAATCCTTTCAGTCTCTCGGAACAGTAAGCTCAGGCTGGCCTGTTTGAGGATGAGAGTCATGTGGCCCAACCAATTGCTAGTTAACCACCAGTTAACCAAATGGATGAGGCCAACCTGGATCAGGGAGCCCTCAGCCAACCTGCCAGCTGCTGATAGGAGATGCACGAATGAATCCAGCCTAGATCAGCCAAGCCTAGTCCAGATCAGAGAACCATCCAGCTGACCTGTAGACTCGTGAGCAATAAAAAATGCATATTGTTTTAAGCCACTATGTTTTGGGGTAGTTGTTATGCAGCAATTCCTGACTGATACAGGGAAGGTGTTGCCTGGCAACCTTCCCACAACAGGGCCTGTACTATGCTAGTAGCCTCGCCTCTGCTGCCTTTACTTTCCTGGGGAAGGAAAATTATATTGTTTAAGAATCATATTCCAAAATTTAAAAAAATGCATTCATTCACCCATCTTTCACACTCCTGAGAGGGAGGGGCTGTGCCTAATTAATTTCCTTCCTTACTAGAAGCAAATCACAGACCAAGTGCTCAAAACGTGTTTGGGGTTGAGCACATAACTGTGGTGAATGGCATCATTTGAAAAGGCAGCCACATCTACACAGCTGTTGCCTAATAAATTAGAAAAAAAAAACACTCTGCATCATTTCTAACCATTGTAAAGAGAATAATGCAATTTTCCCAACAACTCTGCAAGATATGTTTTATTATTCTTTACATTTTATAGATGAGGAAACTGATGCATGAAGACATCTGGTCACCTGGCTGGGTGCTGGCCGCTTTCTTTTGGTCACCGAATACCTGATGGTTGGCTGCCATGGCCCAGCAGCTGAGCAGCAGAAGAGCCCCCTCCCAGATTGCCAGGAGAACCCCACCTCCTCCAGAAAGCTTGAGCATATTCTGCCCAGGAATGAAATAAGTAGCTCTGCTCAGGGACAGGAGTGGCTCTTTTCTGGCAGATAAGATTCTCTGCATAGGGTTCTCATTTCTTGGTGAAAGGTACTCAGAAGCTCTTGGCTCTTATCCCAAAAGGAGGGCCTGGCTGGTCTCCTTGAACAAGGGACAGGGAGTTTATTAAGTGCCCTTGAGAGAGATGTGGTTAACGTGTGCTTTAAACCCCAATTAGTTCCAAATCAAAGTAATTGTTAGAAGCAAAATGGTAAGAAAATCAGAAGCCCTCCCTCCCCCTCCCTAAACAATGTCTGCCTGAATATATTTAAATTCTCCAAATGCAAAGTGATGAATGACAGCAAGCTGCCTTTATGTTCAGGGAAAGATATACGCAGCTGCTTACTGAAATTATGAATCAATCTATTATCCAGCAGGCAGATGAGCAGCACTAAGAACATTAATTAACTGAGCATACTGTGACCCAGATGTTTAAAGAGGGAAGCTAAATGCCACTGGGAGTTAGAGGTTCTCCTTTCTGAGGTCTGTTAGGGAGTGAAACAATGAGACCTAGAATGCCAGGACCTGCAGAGGCCACATGGCAGTCCTAAGCCATGCAGCCATGCAGGGTAGGCTGGGGCAGGTGACGAGGGCCCCTGAGTGGGATTTCCTTTCCAGGGGAAGGTGTTTATCTCACTGAAAATACTGGGTCATGTGCATAGGTTCTGCTGGTCTGGCCAAGGGACCAATACTTGCCTCCTTTTCTGAGAAAGTTAGAAGCCAGTACTGTGGTCTGAAGAATGATGGGGCTAAAGTTAGGCAAACAGATCTCACACCCGCTTTTCTACCATGAGGCAGGTGGGTAGTGAACCCTTGGATCTGCTGTCAACCAAATGTCCAAAGTTTGCCCCAGTCCTGAACCAGGAGCCTTTGGGGTGTTGTCCACCTACCATGACTCCTCATCCCTCATGCTCCTTCCTTGAGGGTCTCTTCTTCCTGTCCTCTGCACATTCAATAGGCTTTCCTGCCTCTAAGTCTTTGTCTAGGTGTGTTTCTCTGCCTGGAGATGCTACTGATTGGCCTTCCTCTAGAATGTTCTGGCTTCAACTTTCCTAGGCTTCAGTGTGATTCTCTCTCCTGCACAATGTCTTCCAGCCCCCAGACCTCTCCTTTCAGGTCTTTGGAGCAACTGGATGTATGTGCTGCTTTAATGTGTCTCTTCAAGGTGTGGTCTCATTTTGACCATTTTTTAAATTCATTTTCAAGCTGATGGACATTGGGGTTGTTTCCATTTTTTGGCTATTATGAATGATGCTGCTGTGGATATTCATGTACAATTTTCATATGAACATATGTTTTCAATTCTCTGAGGTATACACCTAGGAGTAGAATTACTCATCCTTGGGCCATATGGTAACTCTATGTTTAACTTTCTAAGGAACTGCCAAACTATTTTCCAAAGCAGCTGTACCATTTTACACTCCCACCAGCAATGAACCGGGGTTTCAATTTCTCCACATCCTGGCCAACTCATGTTATTGTCTGCTCTTTTTGATTCTAGTCATCCTAGTAGGAGTGTGAAGTGGCCACTGTGGTTTTAATTTGCATTTCTCTAATGACTAAAGATGTTGAGCATCTTTTCATTTGCTTATTGACCGTTTTATATCTTCTTTGAAAAAAAAGTCTATTCAACTCTTTTGACCATCAAAAAAAGGGTTATTTGTCTTCTTATTTTTGAGTTATAAGAGTTCTTTACATATTCTGGATACTAAGACATTTTTCTGACAAATGATGTACAAATATTTTCTCCCATTCTGTGGGTTGTTTTTCACTTGCTTGATAATGTCCTTTGAAGCATCAAAGTTTTTCTTTTTGGTAAAATACAAAGTAGCTATTTTTTTCTTTGGTTATTTGTGGTTTTGAAGTCATATCTAAGAAACCATTGCAAAATCCAAGGCCATGAAGATTTACCCCTGTGTTTTCTAAGAATTTTATAGTTTCATCTCTTATATTTAGGTCTTTGATGCCCTTTGAATTTTTTTTCTGTATAGTATAAGGTTGAGGTCCAAATTCACTCTTTTTCATGTGGATATCTATGTCCCGGCACCATTGCTGAAAAGACTATTCTTTCCTTATTGAATTGTCTTGTCACTCTTGTCAAAAATCAATGGACTATAAATGTGAGGGTTTGTTTCTAGACTCTAAATGTGATTCCTTTGATCTCCACGTCTATCTTTGTGCCACACTATACTGCTTTGATTATTATAGCTTTGTAGTAAGTCTTAGAACTGGGAAGTGTGAGTCTTGCAACTTTGTTCTTTTTCCATACTGTTCTGGCTATTTTGTGTCCCTTGAATTTCATATGTATTTTAGGATTAGCTTTTCCATTTCTGCAAAAAAAAAAAAAAAAAAAAAAAAAAGGCACTTGGCATTTTGATAGGGGTTGCATTGAATCTCTAGATCAATTTAGGAAGAAATGCCATCTTAACACTCTTAAGTCCTCTAATCCATGAACACAGGATATCTTTTTTACTTAGATCTTTAATTTCTTTCAATAATGTTTTCTCATTTTCAGTGTACATGTCTTGCATTTTTTTGGCTAAATTTATTCCTAAGCATTTAATCCTTTTTGATGCTATTGTAAATGGTTTTGTTCTCTTAATTCCCTTTTCAGAATGTTCATTGCCAGTGCAAGTAGTGTGTTTAATACACCTCTGTGATCACACCAACCACCCAGGTACCTCATGGTCACTCTGAACTGCAGGTTTTATGAGTCTCCTTGGTCTTTGCTTTCACACAGCCAGGGACAGGTGCCAACTGACCACACCCACTGGAGACCTGTGTTCCAACTGTGCCTGGGCCCTTCTCATCTTTTCATTTGCCTCGTGTGACTCTCTGTCAGCCAACACTGCCTTCCATCCCTGCCACAGTCTAGATTTTTAAAAATGTGTTCTTCCTCCTCAATCTCCTATCCTGGTGTCCTGGGCCCTTACTGCCTTCAGAGAATATTACTTTCCATTTTGTTGAAAAGTTGTCTCCCTTACTTCTCAAAAACCTGTCTTCCTTCACTCTCATTTCCTTCGGTCTCTGACCCTCTTGCCACACTGTAGGTACCCTAAGCCATTATTCACTCCTTTCTTTCATTTCTTCAATCAAGCTACAAATATAACCAGATCTTTATGACTCTAGCCACAGCTCTACTTATCTTCACTCCTTTCTTTCATTTCTTCAATCAAGCTACAAATATAACCAGATCTTTATGACTCTAGCCACAGCTCTACTTATCTCTTAATTTGAATTTCCTCTCTCTTATACCTTTAATGCCTTGAAACCTAACTTCTGCCATTGTTACTTTATTGAAATTGCTCTTTTAAAGGTTATCAGGTGATGCGGTTTGAGTGTTTGTCTCCTCCAAATATCATGTTGAAATGTGATTGATGGTGTTGGAGATGTGGTCTGAGGGAGGTAACTGTATCATGGGGCCATATCCCTTATGAATGGTTTAAGCACCATCCCCTTGGTGATAAATGAGTTCTTGCTTAGTTAGTTAATGCAAGATCTGGTTGTTTAGAAGTCTAGGACCTTCTCACCTCACTCTCTTTTTCCCACTCTTGCCCATTGATGTGCCTGCTCCTGCTTCACCTTCCGTCATGGGCAAAAGCTCCCTGAGGCCTCACCAGAAGCTGAGCAGATATTGTACAGCCAAAAGCCAATTAAACCTCTTTTCTTTATAAATTACCCAGTCTCCAGTATTTCTTTAAAACAAGGCAAGAACAGCCTAATAAACCAGGATCTATAAATTATAAACTTCAATTGCCCCCAGGCGCTGTGCTGAGTACAGTTGATATAACTTCTCCTATATGTAGTCACTTTCTTGGAGAGTTTTCCATCCTCAGCGCTTTCAATAGCATTTACATGCTAATTTGGCTGTTTGAAACTTCTATCTCCAAACCAAAAATTTCCCTCAATTCCAACTTTGTATATCCAGCTCCCTACTTGACATACCACTTGGATGTCTAATAAGCATTTTAAATTTAGATGACCCAACTGAACTGATCCTCTTGTGTAACCACCGTCACCCATACACTCATCCAGCATCTATTCCTTCTTGGTAATGATAACTCCATCCTTACAGTTGCTTAGGCCAAACACCTTACTTACCCCTTTCTCTGATCCACCATATTCAATCCATTAGCAAATCATATCCAGATTCCACCTCCACAGCTACCTCCCTAAGCCAACTTCCTTTCTTGATAAGGTTAGTGCAATGGCCTCCTAACTGGTTCCCCAGTTCCCCCTCCTTGCCTCCCTCAGCTTTTTATCAACACACCATCCAGAGTGACTGCTTTTAAAATACTATATTATTTAAAATCATGTTACTTTAAATTGGAGTCAGGGTGTGCCATCTCTCTGCTGAAAATCTTCTGGAAGCTTCCAATCTCACCCAAAATAAAAGTCCAAGATCCTTGCGATGGGTCTTGCAATCCAATAATAGCTTTCTGAGCTTCCAGAACTTCCGGCCACATGTCATATTGTTTGCTGAGACTTTTCCTTGATCATCTTATTTAATCCAGCCACATGCGCCTCCCTGCTGATCTGTGAACCGTCCATGCCTGCTCCTGCTCAGAGCCTTTGCACTGGCTGTTCCTTCTCTCTTGAATACTCTTCCTTTAGGTATCTTTCTCTTTTTATATTTTTAAAAATTTTAGATTCAGGGGGTAGTGTACATATTTGTTACATGGATATATTGCATAATGCTGAGGTTTGGGCTTCTACTGAACCCATCACCCAAATAGTAAACATAGTACCCAGTAGGCACTTTTCAACCCTTACCCTCCTCCCTCTCTCTCTACTCTGGTAGTCCACAGTGTCTATTGTTTCCATTTCTATGTCCAATGTTTAGCTCCCACTTATAAGTGAGAACATGTGGTATTAGGTTTTCTGTTCCTTTGTTAATTCACTTAGGATAATGGCCTCCAGCTACGTCTATGTTGCTGCAAAGGATATGATTTCATTCTTTTTTATGGTTGCATAGTGTTCCATGACATGTATATATATATATATATATATATATACACACATATATATACACACATATATATACACACACACACACATATATATATATATATATATACACATACATACACCACATTTTCTTTATCCCATCCACTCTTGATGCGCACTTAGGTTAATTCCATGAATTTGTTATTGTGGATAGTGCTGTGATGAACATACAAGTGCAGGCATCTTTTTGATAGGATGACTCCTTTTTCTTTGGGTAGATACCCAGGAGTGCCTCCTCCAGATGTTTGAATGGCTCACTCTCTCACCTCTTTCAAGTTTCTGCTTAAATGTCATATTCTTTTTTTTTTCTTTTTTGAGATAGAGTCTCACTCTGTCGTCCAGGCTGGAGTACAATGGCGTGATCTTGGCTCACTGCAACCTCCACCTCCTGAGTTCAAGTGATTCTCCTGCCTTAGCCTCCAGAGTAGCCGGGATTACAGGCACCTGCCACCATGCCCAGCTAGTTTTTATATTTTTAGTAGAGACAAGGTTTCACCAGGTTGGCCAGGCTGGTCTTGAACTTCTGACCTCAGGTGATCTGCCCACCTTGGCCTCCCAAAGTGCTGGGATTACAGGCGTGAGCCATCGTGACCGGCCAAATGTCATATTCTTGCTGAGACTTTCCCTTGATCATCTTATTTAAAATTTCACATCCACCCCTTACTCCCTATCTTTCTCCTTGCTTTACTTCTCTGCAAACACCTATTATCTTCTATTAAACCATCTATTTTCCTTACCTACCCAGTTTGTTGTTTGGCTCCGTTGGCTAGAATGAGAGTGGCATGAAGGCAGGGGTGTGTTTGCTTAACTTTTTTGTTCACTGCTCTATCTCTAGCTCTTAGAAGAATGCCTGGCATATAGTAGGTGCTTGATAAATATTTGTTGACATCATGAATGAATGACACAGTGCTTGCTTTCGAGGTGTTCACAGCTTACTCACTGGAGTCAGGCAAGTAAAAAGGCAACGATAAAATGTGAAATATTGCTAGGAAATACACGGTGGGTTCATAAAAGCAGAATAGGATGAGTCCCCATCCAAAAGAGGAAGGTCAAAGAAGGATTCCCAGAGGAGAAGGCATTGAAGTCAAGCCCTGATGGAGTCAGCCAACTAGGCAAGTAAGAGAAAAACAGATCAGACCAGGAATATGGAGCAGCTGTTTAAAGGCCTGGAGACCAGAGGAAATGTGGTGTTTTGGAGAACCCAAGCATAGCTTTCACCATGATGGAGTATAGAGGTGGGGGAGCTGGGTCTAGTGCAGGTGAGACTCCACTAGATGGAGTCCATCAAGCTCAGGAATCGGGGCTTTCTCATCAAGAGCCATCTGAATTTTAGGCTGACCACACTGTCTGTTGAGTGGAGAATGAACTGCAATGAGGATGGAAGTAGAGGGGCGGATGAAGGTCTGAACTCAAGTGTGACAGTGAAGGTTAGAAGAAGACAGATTTGAGAATGCATACAAGTTAAGTAGTTAAGAATTCTTCTTTTTTTTTTTTTTTTTGAGAAAGAGTCTCACTATGTCACCCAAACTGTAGTGCAGTGGCGTGATCTCGGCTCACTGCAACCTCCGCCACCTGGGCTCAAGTGATTCTTGGGCCTTAGCCTCCTGAGTATCTGGGACTACAGGCGTGCACCACTGTGCCTGGCTAGTTTTTTGTTGTTGTTGTTGTATTTTTAGTAGACATGGGCTTTCGCTATGTTGGCCAGGCTGGTCTTGAACTCCTAGCCTCAAGTGATCTGCCCGCCTCGGCCTCCCAAACTGCTGGGATTACAGGCGTGAGCCACTGTGCCTGGCCAATAATTATTCTATCTTACTGGAAAACGGAATATTTTATCATCATACACTGACACACTTCACCTTATTATTTTTTTTCTGAGACAGGGGTCTCACTCTGTCACTCAGGCTGCAGTGCAGTAAAGTGATCATAGTTCATTGCAGCCTCCAACTCCTGCGCATACGTGATCCTCCTGCCTCAGCCTCCCAAGTAGCTGGGACTACAGGTGCATGCCATAACACCTGGTTATTTAAAAAAAAAAAAATCATAGAGACAGGGTCTCACTATTTTGCCCAGGCTGGCCTCAAACTCCTAGGCTCAAATGATTCTCCCATTTCAGCCTCTCAAAGTGTTGGGATTACAGGCATGAGCCACTGTGTCCAGGCCGCATTAATCTTTAATAATGCATTTTGATCTACAGGCTAGTTTGTTTGATATTAACGAGGTTACCCCAGCTTTCTCCTCTTTAGAATTTGCCTGACATAACCCTTTCCATCTTTTTAATTCAACATTTCACTCTCCTGAGGGTTTTTTTTGTTTGTTTTTTGGGTTTTTTTTTTTTTTTTGAGACAGAGTCTCGCTCTGTCACCCAGGCTGGAGCGCGGTGGCGCAATCTTGGCTCACTGCAACCTCTGCCTCCCAGGTTCAAGCGATTCTCCTGCCCCAGACTCCGGAGTAGCTGGGACTACAGGCGCGCCACCATGCCAGGCTAATTTTTGTACTTGTAGTAGAGACGGGGTTTCACCATGTTGGCCAGAATGGTATCGATATCTTGACCTCGTGATCCACCGGCCTCGGCCTCAAGAAGTGCTGGGATTACAGGTGTGAGCCACTGCGCCTGGTCATTTTTTTTTTTTTTTTTTTTTTGAGATGGAGTCTTGCTCTGTTGCCTAGGCTGGCGTGCAGTGGCATGATCTTGGCTCACTACAACCTCCACCTCCCTGGTTCAAGCAATTCTCCTGCCTCAGCCTCCCGAGTAGCTGGGATTACAGGCACATGCTGCCATGCCCAGCTAATTTTTTGTATTTTAGTAGAGACGGGGTTTCACCGTGTTGCCCAGGCTGGTCTCGAACTCCTGAGTTCTGGCAATCTGCCCCCCTCGGCCTCCCAAAGTGCTGGGATTACAGGAGTGAGCCACTGGGCCCGGCGCTCTCCTGAGGTTTTTTATGTGTCTCTTGAAAATGGAATACAGCTGGAGTTTTAAAAATTTAAGGTGGCAATCTCTGTCTTTTAACTGAAGAGTTAAATCCATTCATATTCATTGTAATTAATGATATATTTGTACTTATTTCTACCATCTCTCTTTGTGCTTTCTGTTTGTCCAGGCTCCTCTGTTTCCTTCTTTCTCCTCTACTTGCCTTTGCTTGGATTAGTTGCGTTTGGTTGATTTGTTGACATGTTATCAGATTTCATTGTTCCCCTCTACAGATTTAAAAATCACACTCCATTTCTATTATTTTATTGTTTACTCTTCAAATTTAACCAGTGACAACTTTGCAAAATCTAATTTTATAAATTATCTTAACATCTGCTTCCCCTCAATAAAATTCAAAGACATTAGGATACCAAATCTGATCACTTCCTTCTAATAGTTCAGTATTTTGGTTATATCTCCCTTGTTCCCCAAATTAGACATTATTCTTATGATTTTATGCAATAAATGTTTGCATAGATTTATGTGTTTATAAATTTCTTTGCTTATAATTCATTCTTGCCTCAAGACATCCTTCTGCAGTCATTTTCCTTTTTCCTACAGTACATTCTTTAGAAGTTCCTTTGGTGACTGTCTGTCATAGGACAGACACACTGTCAGATTTAGTTTATCTGAAAATGTCTTGGGATAATTTGTTATGCAGCAAAAGCTCACTGATACAACCACTTTCTTTCTTTTCTTTTCTTTTTTTTTGAGACAGAGTCTCGCTCTTGTCGCGCAGGCTGGAGTGCAGTGGCGTGATCATGGCTCGCTGTAACCTCTGCCTCCCAGATTCAAGCAATTTTCCTGCCTCAGCCTCCTGAGTAGCTGGGATTACAGGCACCCACCACCACACCTGGCTAATGTTTATACTTTTAGTAGAGACAGGGTTTTGCCATGTTGGCCAGGCTGGTCTTGAACTCCTGACCTCAGGTGATCTGCCTGAGTAGGCCTCCCAAAGTGCTGGGATTATAGGCATGAGCCACCACTCCCGGCTGATACAACCACTTTCTTATGAGCCTAGAAGAAAAATCTAAATAATATTTGTTATAGTTTATCTAAAATCTGTCTATATGAGAGCAGGGAGACCCTTCAAAGTATCTAATGTACTCTACTACTGAAAGCTATTTCATTACTGTGATGCTCATTCACCAAATTATGGCCAAGCCACTATCTGTGAAATCTATCATCTTGGTATGATGATGCTCACTGTTGCCAAGGTAATCCTGCTAGTGGGAGGAGAAGGATGGGTAATGCATTATTCTCTGAGTTTACGACTGCCTGAAACTTGTGACTCTCATTCCTGCAGTGTGGAGCCAATAGACAATTAGCTCCCTGTGATGCACCCAGAGTCCCCTAGTTCTAGACTTGCGCACTTGAATCAACTTTGCGCCCTTCCCCTCCCTCATCCTTTCATCCACAAATTTGCATGTCCTCCGATTCCTGCCTCTAAATATTTCCTCCCAAAATTCCAGACTATTCTGAGACCCAAATATTCTTACTATTCTGAGACAGATGCAGATAAAGACAGATCTTTATCACTGGTTCTCTTGCCTCCAGACCCTCACAGTTCCCATCTACCCTACCCAGTCCTGCAGGTTATAACCATACCATTCCTTGCCTCAATCTTCCATTGCTCTCATGGTCCACCAATTTAAGAATAAACTTTCTACCATGACTTTTTACTCTATGGTCCCACTTACCTTTTCAGGTGTAACTCTTGCTTTTCTGGCTTAGTCTGATAGATGATATGAGGTTTCTCAACAACAGCTGACCGTCCAGCCTGCCTTCCCTGTATATGCAGGATATTCTCTCCCTAGCCCCACCCTGTCTCCACTGGCTCCATATAGCCCCCACCCAGATATGATTCTTCCAACTTACATAATCTCGTATTTTATAAATGTGTCTTTCTTTGCTATAGGTTTTTCTTATTGTTATTTTTAGCAGCATTATACCCATTTTTATCCAGCATTAGGGACCAACAAAAGTATCTTGCAAAAATCAAATGCTCTATAAATGTCTTTGGAAGTGAATGGGATTACTCTATTTGGCTCCTGGGCTCATGAGGAGAAATGAACGTCACTATCCACACCCTAATGCATTAGGAAAAAACCCTCTGAGCTCAAATACAATTAATTCTCATTTAGGGGAAAAGAATTTTCCATTTGAGATGATCTAAGAGACACATACAACTATTAACCCAAATTTAACAGCCTTGAAGGAAAACTAGAATACGCAGGTTATAGCCAGATAAACAAAAACCAGATAAATAATTGCAGAATGACTCCAGAACACGGCAAAATCCATCAGATTATCAATAAAAACATGGCTTGCAATTGCTTTCCTATTAGAGGCCTTTCTCTTGATTTTAAAATCCAGCAGTCAGTGTAGAAAACAATGGCTAAATGCAAAATGTAGGTTTCTTGGCTGGGCACAGGGGCTCACACCTGTAATCCCAGCACTTTGGGAGGGTGAGGCAGGAGGATCACTTGAGGCTAGGAGTTCAAGACCAGCCTGGGTAACATAGTGAAACACCGTCTCTATAAAAATAAAATAAACTAGCTGGGCGTGGTGGCACATGCGTGTAGTCCCAGCTACTCAGGAGGCTGAGGCAGGAGGATCACTTGAGCCCAGGAACTTAAGGCTGCAGTGAACTATGACTGCACCACTGAATTCCAGCCTAGGTGACAGAGCAAGATCCTATCTCTAAAACAAACACCAAAAAAGAAAAGTTCAGGTTTCCCAGCTTCTACTCAAGAGACAGAGAGATATATTCCATTAATTCAGATCTGCTTTGGAGTAAATTTATTTATTGCTTGGTTAAAGCCCAGAAGAATGGTTTCTTATGACTGGCAAGTACATGTGCATATTATTGAAATTGACAGAGTTTCTCCTTTATTATCCTGGGTGTTTGGGAAGCTGGGCCAAGCAAAGAAAGAGGCAGCCCAGCAGTGGACAGGAGCCCCTCTAGGCTGTCCTGAGAGCAAGGACCCAGTCCCAGGCATGGAGGATACAGGCCTGAGAAGATGCTCTGTCTCCAGGGGCCTGTAGACATCTACAGAGGATGCTGCCTTTGGAAAATTCCAAATGCCCAATCCCAAACTGAATATAGAAAATAAATGTCTCACAGTGGGCAAGTGGTGGCTGCCTGAGAGCTGGGGTTAGAAAAGGAGCATGAGAAATCCTTGAGGGAGATGGAAATGTTCTGAATCTTGATTTCAAGAGCAGCTTCACAGATGCACACACCTGGCAAAACTCATCAGATTGCACACTTTAAATAGATGCAGTGTATTTATTTACCTTACGCTTCCATATAGTTGATTTAAAAATATATATGGGAGCTTAGAAAGCATGCTATGGAACCAGATGGTTCCTGCAGAGAGGGCCAGCTCCTGGGGGCTGGGATGGTCCCAAGGGCCCTTCCTCTGCTGGCTTCTCCCTTCTGCCATATGACTCATCATGCTGGATTCAAGCACTATGTTTCCAGAAAATGCATTTGCTACTTGGAATGAATGGGGATACATCTTTGTGCCACAAAAACCTCAGGCTGATTTTCTTGCAGAGACAGTTCTAGGAGCGGATAGATTGGGGCAGTTCTGATGGAGGCAGGGTCTGGCCCACATGACCTGTGGAGAGACCTGGGCCCTCTCTTGGTGTGGGGCACCAGGATGACAGCTGGAAGAGCTGGGTGAGAGAGGGAATGCGTAGTCCACTCCGACTTCTAGGGAATCAGGAGAATATTCCTAAGCACATCTTCAAAGCACACCTTTGACTGCTGAATTGGTTAAGGAAGTAAAGAATTTATTTCTCAGTAGGACAGACCGCTGATGACATGAATTTCTTTTTTGTCTCTATATGTGAAATGGGAAGGGAGGGCTGTATCCTGGTTCAGTGTGGACGTGCTAGCAAGCACTGGCTTTCTGTACCACGGCTCAACCAGCTCACTTTCTTCGCTTGCCAACTAGAGCAGCATTTCTGACCTTGCTGTGTCATTAGAGAGACAGGAGTATAATGGTTAAGGACTTGGACTCTGGGGCCTGCTTAAGAAATCCAGGCTCTGCTACTTAATGATTTTATGGCCCTGGGCCAATTACTTTAGCCCTATGGGACTCCGCTTCCTCATTTTTTAAAATGGGGATAATGGCTGGGCACCGTGGCTCACGCCTGTAATCCCAGCACTTTAGGAGGCCGAGGCGGGCGAATCACTTGAGGTCAGAAGTTTGAGACCAGCCTGGCCAACATGGTGAAACCCCGTCTCTACTAAAAATACGAACATTAACTGAACGTGGTGGTGCACATCTGTAATCACAGCTACTTGGGAGGCTGAGGCAGGAGAACTGCTTGAATCTGGGTGGCAGAGGCTGCAGCAGGAGAATTGCTTAAACCTGAGTGGCAGAGGTTGCAGTGAGCCGAGATTGTGCAACTGCACTTCAGCCTGAGTGACAGAGTGAGACTCCATCTCAAAAAAAAAAAAAAAAAAATTGGGATAATTATACATTACATCATAGGGCATTTATGGAGATTGATATGGTTTGACTCTGTCCCCACCCAAATCTCATCTGGAATTGTAGCTCCCACAATTCTAATGTTTTGTGGGAGGGACCAAGTGGGAGGTAATTGAAACATGGAGGTGGGTCTTTCCTGTGCTATTCTCGAGATAGTGAATAAGTCTCACAAGATCTGATGGTTTTATAAAGGGGATTTTCCCTGCACAAGTTCTCTTCTCTTGTCTGCCACCAGGGAAGACGTCACTTTCACCTTCCACCGTGATTGTGAGGCCTCCCCAGCCACGTGGAACTGTGAGTCCATTAAACCTCCTTGTTTTGTAAATTGCCCAGTCTCAGGTATGACTTTATCAGCAGCATGAAAACGGACTAATAAAATAACAGATTAAATAAAATAATGAGAAGCAAATGTGGATATTAGCTTCCCCGACCTCACCCACCATTGAATAACTGGGGTCTTGCTCCAGCTTTACAAAGAACTTGTTTTCTTTCCTATAGATTCTTTTTTTTTTTTTTCAACTTTTTTTAAAGTGCAGGGGTACATATGCAGGTTTGTTACACAGGTAAACTTGTGTCATGGGGGTTTGTTGTACAGCTTATTTCATCACCCAGGTATTAAGCCTAGTACCCATTAGCTATTTAATATTTTTCCTGATCCCCTCCCTCCTACCACCCTCCACCCCCTACCCTCCAATAGGCCCCAGTGTGTGTTATTCCCTTCTATGTATGTGTCCACGTGTTCTCATAATTCAGATCCTACTTATAAGAGAGAAGTTATTTGGTTTTCTGTTTCTGTGTTACTTTGCTAAGGATAATGGCCTCAAGCTCCATCCATGTCCCTGCAAAGGACAAGATTCCATTCTTTTTTATGTCTATAAAGTATTCCATGATGTATATGTACCACATTTTTAAAATCCAGTCTATCATTGAAGGGACATGCAAATCAAAACCACAAACATGGATTTTTCTTCCCAGGATCCAACCCGGGATCTCACATTGCATTGTTTTGGTCTTGTCTCCATATATATATATGTATATGTGTGTGTGTGTGTGTGTGTGTGTGTATGTATGTATGTATTATAGATATATATACACACTATATATATACACACACACTATTTATACACACACACACTATTTATATTATAGTATATACTTAAATATATACTTATATACTTATAGTATGTGAAGACAACAAGGATGAAGAACTTTATGATGATCCACTTCCACTGAATACTAACACTAGTATATAGTTATCGATCTAAGTATATACTGTAACAAATATGTACTTATGGCTGAGTGCGGTGGCTCATGCACTTTGGGAGGCCAAGGTGGGCGGATCACTTGAGGTCAGGAGTTTGAGACCAGCCTGGCCAACATGATGAAACCCCATCTCTACTAAAAATACAAAAATTAGCTGGGTGTGGTGGCGGGCACCTGTAATCCCAGTTACTCTGGAGGCTGAGGCAGAAGAATCACTTGAACCTGGGAGGTGGAGGTTGCAGTGAGCTGAGATCATGCCACTGCACTCCAGCCTGGGTGCCAGAGTGAGATTCCTTCTCAAAAATAAAAAAAAAATAGAATAAAAATAAAAAAATTAAAAAGTACTTATATACATACATTGTGTATGTATAATAAAATTGTTTATGTAGCTTGTTTTATGTGTATGTGTATGTGTGTGTACATATCTCACTATGAACTTACTGAAAATAATCATTCAACAGATACTACTGTTCCAAGGAGAAATCAAAGCTCTGTGAATCAAGCAGTCAGGGATGAGGCTACTGTGAAGTTCTGCATCACCCTGCTGAGCCTCCTAGCTAAAGAGTAAAGAGTAAGGCACTAAATACATTCCACCAGGAGGCTTTACGTCCCCCTCCTTGTCCTTCAGAAACAGTGACGTTGTTTCCTTTTTAATTCAGTGATATAAAGACAGCCTAACAAATCAATATATTTCTTTGAAAAAAAGAAAAGCTGAAAGTAACCTTCAGTAATAATAATAGTTGTTGTAGGGTGGCAGGACCATGGATGATTTAAATTTGTGTTTTTCAAACTCTCTGAAATGCTATTGTGCCTTCAGTAAAAAAGAAGGGCCAGGCACACTGACTCACACCTATAAATCCCAGCACTTTGGGAGGCTGAGGCAGGAGGATTGCGGGAGGCCAGGAGTTTGAGACCAGCTTGGTCAACATAGCGAGGCAACATAGCGAGACCCCATCTCTATAAAAAACTTAAAAATTAGCCAAGCATGGTGGTGTGTGGCTGTGGTCCAGCTACTTGGGAGGCAGAGGTGGGAGGATTGCTTGAATCCAGGAGGTCGTGGCTACAGTGAGCTCTGATTGTGGCACTGCACTCCAGCCTGGGTGACAGAAACAGACTCTTTCAAAAAAAGAAAGAGAGAAAGAGAGAAAGGAAGGAAGGAAGAAAGGAAGGAAAGAAAGGAAAGAAAGAAAGAAAAGAATAAAAAAAGAGGAGCAGAAGTGACTTTCACTTATTTGGCTGTGGAATTTAATATCCCTGGGCAAGGGAGAAAGGCTCAGCTGGTGACATGGCTACCACCGTATTGTTCAATCTGAGTTCCTTATTCCAAGCCTAACATGAGCACAAAACCTGCCTGAATGACTTTTTGTGCCTGGAGAAAAGTCAGCTAAACTTCCCGGAAGACACAAAAGTCTCAACTCACAATCTCCACTGGAAAACAATTTATGACTGTCATTGTGATTTCCTGGAAAGAATAGCTCATCAATCCATTCTGGCAGGAAAGAAATAGTACAGTAATTCCTCCTTAACCCTGAGTCTTCCTTAGGCAAAATCAAATACAGGCCTATCTTGAGATATTGCAGGTTCAGTTGCAGACCACTGCAATATAGCGAATATTGCAATAAAAAGGCAAGTCACACAAATATATTGGTTTCCCAGTGCATAAAAAGTTATGTTTACACTACACTGTAGACTATTAAGTGCGCAATAGCATGCCTTTTAAAAATGTGCATAGCTTAATTTAAAAATACTTCATTGCTAAAAATACTAGTGATCATCTGAGCCTTCAGTAAGCTGTAATCTTTTTGCTAATGGAGGGTCACGGCTTGATGTTATGGCTGCTGACTGATCAGGGTGGTGGGGTGGTGGCTGCTGAATGTTGGGGCGGCTGTGGCAATTTCTTAAAATAAGAGAATAACTAAGTTTGCTGCATTAATTGACTCTCTCCCTTCCATGAAATATTTCGCTGTAGCATCCAATGCTGGTTAGTAGCGTTTTACCCACAGTAGAATTTCTTTCAAAATTGGAGCCAATCCTCTCAAATCCTGCTGCTGATATACCACCTAAGTTTATGGAATATTCTAAATATTCTCTTGTGTCATTTCAACAATATTCACAACATCCCCATCAGGAGTAGATTCCATCTCAAGAGACCACTGTCTTTGCTTACCCGTGAAGAAACAACTCTTTGTTCATGTTTGATCATGAGATTGCAGCAATTCAGTCCCATCTATGGGCTCCATTTTGGTTCTAGTTCTCTTGCTGTTTCCACCACATCTGGAGTTCCTTCCTCCACTGAAGCCTTGAAACCCTCAAAGTCATCCATGAGGGTTGGAATCCACTTCTTCCACACTCCTGTTCATGTTGCTATTTTGGTCTTCCATGAATCACAAACATGCTTACTGGTATCTAAAATGGTACATTCTTCCCGAAAAGCTTTCCATGGACTTTGCCCAGACCCATGAGAAGAATCACTATCTATGGCAGCTACAGTCTTACAAAATGAATTTCTTAAATAAGACTTGAAGGTCAAAATTACTCCTTGATCCATGGGCTGCAGAATGGATGATGTGTTATCAGGCATGAGAACAACATTCATCTTTTGGTACATATCCATCAGAGCTCCTAGGTGACCATTATCAATAAGCAGTGATATTGTGAAAGGAATCTTTTTTTTTCTTTCTGAGAAGTGGGACTGGACAGTGGGCTTAATATAATCAGCAAACCGGCCAGGCGTTGTGGCTCACGCCTGTAATCCCAACACTTTGGGAGGCCAAGAAGGGCGGATCTTGAAGTCAAGAGATCGAGACCATCCTGGCCAACATGGTGGAAACCCTGTCTCTACTAAAAATAGAAAAATTAGCTGGGCGTGATGGTGCGCACCTGTAGTCCCAGCTACTCGGGAGGCTGAGGCGGGAGACTCGCCTGAACCCAGGAGTCGGAGATTGCAGTGAGCCGAGATTGCGCCACTGCACTCCAGCCTGGTGACAGAGTGAGACTCCGTCTCAAAAAAAAGAAAAAAAAAAAAAAGATATTCAGTAAACCATGCTGTAAACAGATGCACTGATATCCAAGCTCTGTTGTTCCATTTCTCGGGCACATGCAGAGTAGATTTAGCATCATTCTTAAGGGCCCTAGGATCTTCAAAATGGTAAATGAGCTTTAGCTTCAACTTAAAGTCACCAGCTGCATTCGCCTCTCACAGGAGAGTCAGGCTGTCCTTTGAGGCTTTGAAGCCAGGCATGGACTTCTCTCTATGTGGGAAAGTCCTAGATAGCACCTTCTTCTAATAGAAGGCTGTTCTGTCTACGCTGAAAATCTGTTGTTGAGTGTAGACACCTTCAGCAATGAGTTTAGCTAGATCTTCTGGAGAACTTGCTGCAGCTTCTCCATCAGCACTTGCTGCTTCACCCTGCACCATTATGTTGCAGAGACAGCTTCTCTCCTTAAACCTCAAGCCAACCTCTGCTACCTTCAAACTTTTCTTCTGCAGCTTCCTCACTTCTTTCAGCCTTCATAGAATTGAAGAGAACTAGGCCCTTGTTCTGGATTAGGCTTTTGGCTTAAGGGAATGTTGTGGCTGGATTGATCTTCTAACCATACCACTAAAACTGACTCCCTATGAACAATGAGGCTGTTTTGCTTTCTTAGCATTCGTGTGTTCACTGGAGTAGCATGTTTAATTTCCTTCAATAACTTTTCCTTTGCATTCATAACTTGGCAAATTATTTGGCACAAGAGGCCTAGCTTTCAGCCTTATTTGGCTTGTGACTTGTCTTCCTCACTAAAGCTTTTAGAGGCCATTATAGGGCTGTTAATTGGCCGAATTTCAATATTGCTGTGTCTCAGGGAATAGAAAGGCCCGAGAATTGGGAGAGAGATATGAGAATGGCCCAACAGTGGAGCCGTCAAACACACACAACATTTATGATTTACGTTCATGGTCCTGTCTGGGTGCAGCTCATAGTGCCCCGAATAATTACAATAGTAACATCAAAGATACTGATCACAAACCACGATAACAGATACAATACTAATGAAAAAGTTTGAAATATTGCAAGAATTACCAAAATGTGACACAGCGACAGGAAGTGAGCAGGTGCTGTTGGAAAAACGGCACCCATAGACTTGCTCGATGTCACGTTGCCACAACCCTTCAATCTGTGAAAAAATGCAACATCTACAAAGTACCATAAAGTGAAACGCTATGAAATGAGGTATGCCTGTACATGTGTCTTTACTTCTGCACACTGATGGCGTGGAATTGCTACAATCTTATGATCAAACAGGAACAGATATAGAGTTGTTTCTTAATGGATAAGCAAAGACAGTGGTCTCTTGAGAAGGAATCTACTCCTGATGAAGATGTTGTGAATATTGTTGAAAGGACACAACAGAATATTTAGAATATTTCATAAACTTAGGTGATATATCAGCAGGAAATATTTAGGAACTCAAGCCTTCCTGTGCTCTGTACGTGGATCACGAGAGCCACTTCTCAGGGATAATTAGAAAAACGGAATTGGGAGTTGGAAATAGAAAAGAGAAGCAAAGCAGATGGCAGAGAAAGAGGCTTGGGTCCCCCAAAGCCTCGGGGAAAATCTCAGCAAGCAGAAAGCATGTAAAACTGCATTGCATGGAGGTCTGCAAAGAGGGTGGCTGCAAGGGGTGTACACACAGGCTGATGGACGCAGGGCCCGGGAGGCAGGAACTAACAACCCAAAGTAATAAAATCAGAAACATTTTGAATATTTTGAGAGAAGACGAGTCAGAAGAGCAACAACAACAACAAAAAAGGCTGTTAATATTCTCACTATCTGCATGCAACGAGGTAAGACGAATTTATAAGTGTTGCATTGGAATGCAAAAGGAGAGGTTTTAAAAAATATGGCATAAGAGATTGAAAATGGAAAATGAAAATAAGTGGTTCAGAACCTCTGTGGTGTCGAATTTCAGATACACAGAACACCATCAGCATTTCCTCTCCTATTTTCTGTTTCATCTCCCATTTGTGTGTGCAGCAGGTTTTCTCAGCATCAAAAGTATCTGGGTCAGGTGCAGTGGCTCACACTTGTAATCCCAGCACTTTGGGAGGCTGAGGGGGGAGAATCACTCGAGCCTAGGAGTTTGAGACCAGCTTGGGCAACACAGCAAGACCCCATCTGTACAAATAATACAAAAAAATTAGCTAGGCATGGTGGTGCGCACCTGTAGTCTGGGAGATTGAGGTTGCAGTGAGCTGATTGCACCACCGCACTCCAGCCTGGGTGACAGAGCAAGACCCTGTCATGAAATATATAATTAATTAATAAAAAAAAGTTAAAAAAGTATCTGCCTTCAGTCCCCCAACTCTGTTTTCCAGAAGGTCTACAGATCCCCTGATTTGACCCCCATGGTGATTTCCAGGAATTGGGTTTTCGTGGATGGAAAGGGATGACCAAGTTTGCTTCTTATCAAATGGGAGAGGCATATTCCCAGAATCTCAGGCCTGTTTTCTGGACCAAAGCCATCTTTTCTTGGGCGAAACTTCAATGTGTTCTCAAAGACTGTGTTGCCTGAGCTCCGACACTTACATGATAGCATCTGGAAGCCAAGAGGCTGCTGGGTGTCACTCACTTCTGTGTTTTCCGACGACAACCAGGGGTGCCTCCTACATGCTAATAGCTCGCCAGAGCCCCATCACGCCAGCAGGGCACGGGCGCCTTATTGGCACTATGCATCATAATGACAAGGTGTTTGGATGATGTATCGCTTAAAAGATGAAGCCATCAGAGAATGAGTCCAAGATCAGATTGAATTTAATTACAGGATAAAAGAATCTCATCTGTCATTTTGGTGATGAATTAACTGAGAGAAGAAATGTGAGTCTCTCGGAAAGGACGGAGAAGAGGAGGAAAATGTATTAACAGGGAGGACACACAGAGGAGAGGTTGCTAATGTCCTCCCCTGAGCCTACTAAATCAGAAAGGTCCTGGGAACAGAGCTTGACACCTTCCAACAGGGACTCCCACCCTCAATTCCTTCCCACAGTGCACACCTCATCTTACGAACATCTCATTACAGCCAGTAGCTGTTTCAAAGAGTGCCCGTTGAAATCTCCAGGGCCATTTCTTGCAGACCCTGTTAGTCACACCTTGTCCATGGTATGGGCTGTGGAGGGGCAGTGAGTCTCAGCTCGGGGACAAAGCTGCATCAGAATTTGCAGGAACGTGTTAGGTTTGAACATGTGCAGGTGCACAGGCAACTTCTATGAACACTCTCTCAACTATGGTCCTCAAAAGTGATTGTGATGTGTATAAAAGTATGTGGAAGGCTGGGCGCACTGGCTTATACCTATAATCCCAGCACTTTGGGAGGCAGCGGTGGGCGGATCACTTGAGCCCAGGAGTTTGGGACCAGCCTGGGCAACACAGTGAGATCCCTATCTCTACAAAAATTTTTAAAAAAATAAAAAAGCCTGGTATGGTGGTGTGTGAATGTAATCCCAGCTACTCAGGAGGCTAAGGCAGCAGGATTGCTTGAGCCCAGGAGTTCAAGGCCACAGTGAGCTCTGGTGGCACCACTGTGCTCCAGCCTGGGTGACAGAGTGAGATGCTGTCTCTAACAAAATAAATCTTTTTAAAAAGTATATGTGGGCAGAGGTTCAGGGGAATATTGAACTGCTCTGTATCTTGATTATGGTGTGATTACTTGATCACATGTGCTTGCTAAAACCTGCAAAATTATACATTATAAAGAGTAAACAGGCTGGGCGCCGTGGCTTACGCCTGTAATTCCAGAACTTTGGGAGGCCTAGGCAGGCGGATCACCTGAGGTCAGAAGTTGAAGACCAGCCTGGCTAACATGGTGAAACCCCATCTCTACTAAAAATATAAAAATTAACCAGGTGTGGTGGCAGGTGCCTGTAATCCCAGCTACTCGGGAGGCTGAGGCAGGAGAATCGCTTGAACGCAGGAGGCGGAGGTTGCAGTGAGCCAAGATCGCACCACTGCACTCCAGCCTGGGTGACAGAGTGAGACTCTGTCTCAAAAAAAAAAAAAAAAAAAAAAAGAGTAATTGCCTTGAAAAGAAAAAAAAACAAAAAACCCCAAGAACCTCAATTATATAAAAAACTAAGATAGTGTTATAAATTAAAAACAAAAAATCAAGCTGGGACACTAGGCCTAAACAGGGTCTGTCCTGGGCAGATAGGGACATATGATCACCACCTATATGGCCTAATTCACAGCATTATCCAAAATAGATGCTCACTTGGATGTGAGGGTGATCTGGCTGCAACATCTGTCATCCCATTGATCGCCAGGGTTGATTCAGCTGATCTGGCTGGCTAGACGGGTGTCCCCTTTCTCCCTCACCCCTCCACGTGCATCCCTCCTGAAACTGCATGCTTGGTCAAAGAGGATGACTATCCCCAATAGAGGAAGACCAGTCTTTGGTCAAGGGTATACGAGTATCTGCACTCCCCTGCTAGAACCCCCAAACAAGTTCTCAAAATAGATGCTCAATAAATAGTTGTGGATTGACAAAGAAAAGCACCTGCCAATGCTTGTTACGATGTGGAATCCTAGGCCCCACCTCCACTAGGTCGGGGGTTGGACTTTGGAAGAGGCAGTTACAATAAGTCCCCAGAGGGTTCACTGGGTCAGTGGACCACACCTGAGATGCAGAGTGGAAGCCCCAGCCCTTGATCCCAGCGCTGGAGGATCTCCATACTCTGTCCCTTTTGGGCCACCCTGAACCACCTGCTTCTGCCAACTGTGTGATTCTTTCCTGAAATGTGCCTCGTGATTCCAGCCTCTGCACCTGGGCTTTCATGTTCCATTCCTCTCTGCTTCCTATGAGTCTTTCCACTGTGTTTTGCTGTGGCCTGGAGAACACTGAAGGACTCAAGGATATGAGGTGCTCTCCAGAATTCACCAGATGCAGACCAGAGTACCCAAGACCAAATGATATGGGACATTCGTTTGACAGCTGGCATTGCCCTATCTGAATCTCCATGTTCTCATTAATAATAATAATAAAAAAAAAAGCAGGTGGTCCCAGGCAAGGTGGCTCACATCCAAAATCCTAGCACTCTGGGAGGCCAGGGTGGGAGGACAGCTTGAGGTTGGGAGTTCGAGACCAACTTGGGCAACATAGTGAGACCCCATCTTTACAAAAAACCTGAAAAATTAGCTGGGTGTGGTGGTTCATACCAGTAGTCCCAGTTACTCTGGAAGCTGAAGCAGGAGGGTTGCTTGAACCCAGGAGTTTGAGGCTGCAGCGAGCTATGATTGCACCACTGTACTCCAGCCTAGATGACAGAACAAGACCCTATCTCAAATAAAAAATAAAGTCGGGGGGATGGGAGGAGGTTACTATTTACCAGACAGAGTAGTTGGAAGGATTAAACATGTCACCAAAAACAGATATGGGTCTTATTGTCAGCATTTTTGTTCTTTAACACAGCCCAGCCCTGACCCAGAGTGTTCAGAGCTGTCCCTAGGCAGGGGCTGGAACACGCGGCTATGGGGCCAGAGTCCATTGTATGCCGCACTGTTCAAACCCTGGGCTGCGGGTCAGCTGTAGGGACCCGAGAGAGCAGATGCAGAGCCATCGGGGGCGTTCAGGGCTGAGAAAGATGCCACAGTGGGTCCCTGGGGTCAGCACTACCCCTAGCCCCCTCTTTCTTCCTGATAGCACCTTTGCCTTTCTGGAGAAATCAGAAGCTGTGGCTGGAGAAGGTTGACCAGCTGTCTGGAGCGGTGTAGCAAGAAGGGCCTGGCAGAGGAGGGTGCTCTCCGTGCAGGGTAGCCAAAGTGTTCTGGTTTCACTGTGGTTGCTCTAGCTTGGGGACCCACCCTGGGCCTGGGTGCAGGAGGGCAACAGCCTGGTAGAACTGGGGGTCTGTGGGTCTCCTTAGACAAGAACTTCTGT
The DNA here is from genome assembly GCF_028858775.2 of Pan troglodytes. Taxonomy (NCBI): domain Eukaryota; kingdom Metazoa; phylum Chordata; class Mammalia; order Primates; family Hominidae; genus Pan; species Pan troglodytes. The sequence goes on along the minus strand of NC_072404.2, from coordinate 80,307,639 downwards.
TCCAAATAGGTTCAAGCCAACACTAAGGCTGCTACTGCATCCTTGATGGTTTCTTTTGTTTTTTTTTTTTTTTGAGACAGAGTGTTGCTCTGTTGCCCAGGCTGGAGTGCAGTGGCATGGTCTCAGCTCACTGCAACCTCTGCCTCCTGAGTTCAAGTGATTCTCCTGCCTCAGCCTCCCGGAGTAGCTGGGATTACAGGTGCCCACCACCACACCTGGCTAATTTTTGTATTTTTAGTAGAGATGAGGTTTCATCATGTTGGCCAGGCTGGTCTCAAACTCCTGACTGGAAGTGATCCACCCGCCTTGGCCTCCCAAAGTGCTGGGATTACAAGCGTGAGCCAGTGCGCCCGGCCTTGACATTCTATTTTTAAATAAAACTCAGGCTTCCAAAAAGAAGCGGATGTTTGTCTAATTCTAATTAGTAATCAGCCAAAACCGAGGCAACAGACATTTCCGAGCAAGCAAGGCTCTCTGAGTGGCCTGGAACATCTTGTTGACAAACACATGCTGCAAGACAGGAAATTACCCTCCTCAGTGCCTATTTTATCTCCGTTTAATTGCTGTTTGATAATAAATTACAACATAGAGTCCATTAATTAAGCTAGCGATGTCCGTGGAGCACCAATTCCTTCTGCTGGGAGCTGCCTGGTTACAGGAGCTCTGATTCTGCCACTGTTTGCACCCATGGCATTTTGGGAAGCAGTTTAGAAGGATTCCAGTTGGGTGACAGGACTCCTTGCACAGAAGGAGTGGGTTTGGGAAGTGGGGGAGCTTTGATGAGTGAGTAGAGGGACCGCCTGGCAGCTGGAGAGCCACGCCAAGTGTTCTCTAATTCAGGACACGTGGCTGAACAGAAAGCAACATCAGATTGACTTTTTAAAAAGCAGCTGACGGAAAGCAGCCGGGGCCCACTTAACAAGTGTCCATCCCAGAGCCGGGGGAGCCATGAGCAGCCTAATCCGGTTTGCCGTTCTAAATCAACTCAATCTAATCAGCTCCGTGGCAGGAGCTTTCACTTGGAAAAGTTCCACACGCAGGTGGAGCTGGGAACGATGAAACCCAGCCATTTCCTAACAAAGGCACCACACTGTGCTGGGAGTGCCACTAAGCTCCCAGCGGGAAAGGAGACTTGATGTCTGCCTCCTGCCTGGGGAGGGAGTCAGAAGGTGGTCACCTTCAGAGTGAAAGCCCTCATTAAATTTTAACCACAGGCTCAAGCACAGGGGCTCACACCTGTAGCCTCAGCACTTTGGGAGGCGGAGGTGAGAAAATTGCCTGAGATCAGGAGTTCCAGAGGTCAGGACTTCTGCACCAGCCTGGGAAGCATAGGGAGACCCCTATTTCTACAAAAAACTTTTTTAAAAAAATTAGCTGGGCATGGTGATGCATGCCTGTAATCCCAGCTACTTGAGAGGCCGAGATGGGAGGATTTCTTGAGCCCAGGAGGTCAAGGCTGCAGTGAGCTATGATTGCACCACTGGACTCCAGCTTGGGTGACAGAGAAAGACCTTGTCTCTAAAAAAAGAAAAGAAAAGAAAGAAAAGTTCTGACTATGTTGTCCTGAAATTATGCCATCCAGGCATTCCTGCTGGTCTATCAGGTTCCCACTGGGCAGAAGCTTGAGGGAGGGGCTATAGAGGAATAAAGGCTCCAGACAGAAAGGTAAGGAAGGTCAAGTTCACAGCAGTCTGCCCCAGACTATGTCTGGAGGTGTAGGCATCACAAAGGTGTTAAAGATGCTGGGGTAGACAGATGGGGAGGGTGGGGGGCCACAGGGCCACAGAAGGCAGACACTGCCGCCTTAACATCCCAGGCCTCAGGTTCACCCAAGTGCTTCCTGAGTGGCTTTAAAAACCTTCCCCTGAGGCTGGGCGCAGTGGCTCTTGCCTGTAATCCCAGCACTTTGCGAGGCCAAGGTGGGTGGATCACCTGAGGTCGGGAGTTTGAGACCAGCCTGACCAACATGGCGAAACACCATCACTACTGAAAATACAAAAATTAGCTGGGTATGGTGGTGGGTGTCTGTAATCCCAACTACTCATAAGGCTGAGGCAGGAGAATCGCCTGAACCCAGGAGGCGGAGGTTGCAGTGACTCGAGATCGCGCCATTGCACTCTAGCCTGGGTGACAGAGCGAGACTCTGTCTGAAAACAAAACAAACAAACAAACAAAAACAAAAACAAAAACAAAACCTTCCCCTGAAACACCCAAAGCAAAATGTAACTGCTTAGAGCCACATGGGGAAGCTATGGGATCAGACCATCTTTACTTTGTTCCACATTCATAGGACGAGTGGACGTCCTTGGAGCAGTTTTTGATTATGCCAGTATCTAACTGGGATAGCCTCTACTATGTCACCGTTAATAAGTGCGCCATTCAAATGTGACTTATTCAGAAGATTGAACAAAGAAGGCTGGGAGTTAAGTGCTCTTTTCACAGCTACTCTTGGAGTAATTGCCTAAAAGGATGATCCAGCACAGCCATGGGGCCCAGGAGTGGGACTGCCCTAGGCTCAGCCTCTGGGATCTTGCTGCCTGGGCCAGAGGCTGTGGGTATCCTAGGAAGGTGGTGTGGGGAGTGTGCTGGGCCCTGCCTCCCACCCTCTATGTCCCCTTTTTTCAAGTCCTCTAGGCTCAGTACCACAAGTTGCTATATCCAACTCTTGGCCATCTTAGCCCGAGACTAGCTGGGGCTTTTCATTTGGTCTATTCCAAGACATAGCTTCTTAGATAGTCCCCGCTGGAACTGCTGTAGGCAGTCTAAACATATCACCTCTCCCACCCCCAGGTGAGCCTTCCAGTGGCTCCCTGACATCCTCTGGATCAAGTCCCATTTCCTCAAACCAGCAGCATCAGCATCACCTAGAAATCATCTGGAAATGCAAAACTGGGGCTGGGTGCTGAGGCTCACGCCTGTAATCCCAGCACTCTGGGAGGCCAAGGTGGGAGGATCCCTTGAGGCCAGGAGTCCAAGACAAGCCCAGGCAACACAGCAAGACTCTATGTCTACAAAAAAATGGAAAATTGAGTGGAACATGGTGGCATCTGCCTTTAGTCCCAGCTACTAAGGAGGCTGAGGCAGGAGGAGCACTTAAGCCCAGGAAGCTGAGACTGCAGTGAGCTGTAATCACACCATTGCACTCCAGCCTGGGTAACACAGCAAGACCCTATCTCTTAAAAAAAGAAAGAAGAAAATGAAGGAAGGAAGAAAAGGAAGGAAGGAAGGAAGGAAAGAAAGAAAAAAGAAAAGGAAAGGAAGAAAGGAAGGGGGGAAGGAAGAAAGGAAGGAAGGAAGGGAGGGAGGAAGGGAGAGAGGGAGGGAGGAAGACAGGGAGGGAGGAAGGGAGAGAGGGAGGGAGGAAGGGAGAGAGGGAGGGAGGAAGGAAGGAAAGGAAGGAAAGAAGGGAGGAAGGGAGAGAGGGAGGGAGGAAGGGAGAGAGGGAGGGAGGAAGACAGGGAGGGAGGAAGGGAGAGAGGGAGGGAGGAAGGGAGAGAGGGAGGGAGGAAGGGAGAGAGGGAGGGAGGAAGGGAGAGAGGGAGGGAGGAAGACAGGGAGGGAGGAAGGGAGAGAGGGAGGGAGGAAGGGAGAGAGGGAGGGAGGAAGGGAGAGAGGGAGGGAGGAAGGGAGAGAGGGAGGGAGGAAGACAGGGAGGGAGGAAGGGAGAGAGGGAGGGAGGAAGGGAGAGAGGGAGGGAGGAAGGGAGAGAGGGAGGGAGGAAGACAGGGAGGGAGGAAGGGAGAGAGGGAGGGAGGAAGGGAGGGAGGGAGGAAGGGAGAGAGGGAGGGAGGAAGGGAGAGAGGGAGGGAGGAAGGCAGAGAGGGAGGGAGGAAGGGAGAGAGGGAGGGAGGAAGGGAGAGAGGGAGGGAGGAAGGGAGAGAGGGAGGGAGGGAGGGAGGGAAAAAGAAAAAAAGGAAGGAAGGAGAAAACAAAAGCAAACTCTCAGACCCCACTGGAGATCTGACCCAAAAACTCTGGGGATGGGGCCCAAGAGCTGGTGTTGTCGCAGCCTTGGGGACGATTCTGCTGCCCACTGCAGCGTGCAGGCTGGAGTCTTGGTGCAGGCCTCCTTAGGTCTCTCACCATCTGCTCTCCACCTCTCTGCTGCCTTCTCTCTCAGCACTCCCTTCCCTCTTGCATTCAAAGTTCCAGCCAAACTGGGCTACCTCCCACCTCCCAGGCCCCAGCACCCTGGGTTACGCTTATTCTACTGTAGATTTCCTGCCTCTTTTCTAGTCCCTCCCCTTCAAGGGTAAACGATTTGAGAGCAAAGACTGCATCATACCAGCTGCCTGTGTTACAGTGGTGCCTAGCATTTTAGAATAGGTAATCAAGACATATTAGTTGAGTGAATGAATGAATGAAGACGTGCACTTATTTTTTTCTTTTTTTAAGAGACAAGGTCTCACTCTGTCACCCAGGAGTGCAGTGGCATGATCATGGCTCACTGCAGCCTTGAAGTCCTGGGTTCAAGTGATCCCCTCACCTCAGCTTCCTGAGTCGTGTGCCACCACGCCCAACTCATTTTATGTATTTTTTGTAGAGGCGGGGGTCTTGTTATGTTACCCAGGCTGGTCTCAATCTCCTGGCCTCAAGCAATCCTCCTGCCTCAGCCATCACAGCCACCTGCATTAGATTCTGTAGCTCATATTGCTTTCCATGTGCACCCCCATTTCCCTACAGAGAACCTTCAGGGAGAGGAGAAGGTCTAGGCTTCCCAGCCAATCTCCTGCTCCCCACGGGCACTTTTCACCAATCGTAGATGGTGATGGTGCTCCATAAATAACTTGGATTTAAATGGATCGCATTTGACTTTTTTTTTTTTTTTCTTGAGATGGAGTCTTGCTCTGTCGCCCAGGCTCTAGTGCGGTGGCATGATCTCAGCTCACTGAAACTCCACCTCCCAGGTTCAAGTGATTCTCCTGCCTCAGGCTCTCCAGTAGCTGGGATTATAGGCGCCCGCCACTATGCCTGGCTATTTTTTTTTTTTTTTGAGACAGAGTCTCACTCTGTCGCACAGGCTGGAGTGCAGTGTTGCGATCTTGGCTCACTGCAAGCTCCACCTCCTGGGTTCATGCTATTCTCCTGCCTCAGCCTCCCGAGTAGCTGGGACTACAGGCGCCCACCACCACGCCCGGCTAATTTTTTGTATTTTTAGTAGAGACGGTTTCACCATGTTAGCCAGGATGGTCTCGATCTCCTGACCTCATGATCTGCCCACCTCAGCCTCCCATAGCACTGGGATTACAGGCGTGAGCCACCGCACCTGGCCAATAGAGACGGGGTTTTGCCGTGTTGGCCAGGCTGGTCTCGAACTCCTGACCTCAGGTGATAATTTGACTTTAAAATGCTTGGCTGTGCTTGGCCCAGGGCGGAAGCTCACGCCTGTAATCCCAGCACTTTGGGAGGCCGAGGTGGTGGATCACTTGATGTCAGGAGTTCGAGACCAGTCTGGCCAACATGGTGAAACCCCGTCTCTACTGAAAATACAAAAATTAGCTGGGGCAGGGTGGTGCAAGCCTGTAATCTCAGCTACTCAGGAGGCTGAGGCAGGAGAATCGCTTGAACCCAGAAGGCGGAGGTTGCACTGAACTGAGATTGTGGCACTGCATTCCAGTTTGGGTGACAGAGAAAGACTCAGTCTAAAAAAATAAACAGATAAATAAATAAATAAATAGTATAAAATGCTTGGCTGTGCTGGAAAGCCTGGGTTCTAGGTTGCTTTGCTCACAGGCACTTGCCCCTCTGTGCCTCAGTTTCCTCATGCTGCCTGCCTACTTCCCAGAGTTGCTGCAAGGTCAAAGGGCTGAGGATTTGAACAGTAACCTGCCTGGCATTGCTCACCCACCTTAGGAGGAAGGGTGAGTATCCATCTGGACAATGAGAACTACCGGCAGTGATGTGGCAGAGGGTACACAGCTGACCTCGGGGGAATGCAAAACCACTACACACAGAGAAAAACCTGTGAGCCTTGGCCGGGCGCGGTGGCTCACGCCTGTAATCCCAGCACTTTGGGAGGCCGAGGCGGGCGGATCACAAGGTCAGGAGATGGAGACCATCCTGGCTAACACGGTGAAACACCGTCTCTGCTAAAAATACAAAAAAATTAGCCGGGCGCAGTGGTGGGCGCATGTAGCCCCAGCTACTCGGGAGGTTGAGGCAGGAGAATCACATGAGCCTGGGAGGCGGAGGTTGCAGTGAGCCGAGATCATACCACTGCACTCCAGCCTGGAGGACAGAGTGAGACGCCATCTCAAAAAAAAAAAAAAAAAAAATCTGCGTGCTGCAACAACCACTTATGAATTTTTTCCCTAGCTTCTTTACAGAAATAACCAGAAAGACTCCTACCTTCTTCTTAAAAATTTTTCTCAGAATAAATAACTACCAAGGTAGACAGCAACAAAGTTTATCCAGAAGGCCTGCAAGGCCTCTGTGGGTCGGAGATGGTGATATTACTTCCTTCCTGGTCAGAGACGAGCTCCTACCTGTGGTCCCCAGCCATGGCACGGATACAATATTGCTGTGTGGTTCTCCAGCGGCCCCTGGTCCAAGCAGACGTCTTTTGCCTTGTTGTTGCGAAGCTGCAAGAATAGACAAAACACGACCCATGAGAGCTCAGCTAGTGGAGGTGTGGATGCCGAGTCACTGTTCTACAATGGCTTGGTTCCAACTTCATGATGGGAAGACAACACGAGCCTCTAAGTGAGGACCAGGGCTCAAATCTTTGCGGTGATCACCTTAACAAGAAAGATCAAGTCTTAAGCTGGATGGCATGGATGCTAGGTCTCTGACTGTGTCCTGGGCAGCTTGCCCCCCCACCCTCACAGCACCTCCATTCCTAACATGAAAGGCAATCTCAGGGAACTTCTGCATAGAGGAGCACTGGTTACCCCGATCTTAGGCTTCTAAATGGCTTTGAAGCTTCTAAGTGGCTTCTAAGCTTCTCAGTGGCTTCTAAGTCTTCTAAGTGGCTTGTAAAATCCAGTTATCCAGATGGTTAGGCTTGTAAGTGGGCCTCAGCACCGACATTGGTTTTAATAAACTGGGTAATCAGAGGTTAGCTTCTCAGGTCATTACTTGCATAAAGGCATGAAGAGCCTAAAAGCAAATTAGGCTGGACGCGGTGGCTCACGCCTGTAATCCCAGCACTTTGGGAGGCAGGAGGATCGCTTGATCCCAGGAGTTCAAGACCAACATGGGCAACATAGCGAGGCCCCATCCTAAAAAAACATTAAAACAAATTAACCAGCCATGATAGCAAACACTTGTAGTCCCAGCTATTCAGGAGGCTGAGACGGGAGGATCGCTTGAGCCCAGGAGTTCCAGGCTGCAGTGAGCTATGATTGCACCACTTCACTCCAGCCTGGGCGACAGAGCAAGACCTATTTCTAAAAAAAAAGAAAAAAAAAACCTAAAAGCTTACTATCATAAAATGCTCTAGCAGTATCTGTTTATATATTCAAAAACATTTACTGATACCTATGCTGTACTAAGCACCATTGTAGGTGTTTGGTGTTTGGAACGCACCCACGGAGGAAATAGACAAAAGTCCCCAAAGCAACACCCGTGAAACTAGGCATGGGTCTTTGGGAGCATGTGAGAACTGATCTAATTTGGATCTCTGGGTGCACTGTGATCTATACGGGTATCCATCCCACCACCACCCTAGGGTCTCAATGAGTGGGAAAAAGGTCATGTTGCTGGTCCTTTCCATCTATATTCATTCCCCTCCAGGTTATATTCTCCATGGAAACAAAGAGAGGAAAAGGCATTTTGTTCTTTTTCTTTTCTTTTCTTTTTTTGAGACAGAGTTTCGTTCTTGTTGCCCAGGCTGAAATGCAATGGCGCGATCTCGACTCACTGCAACCTCCACCTCCTGGGTTCAAGCGATACTCCTGCTTCAGCCTCCCGAGTAGCTGGGATTACAGTCGCCCGCTACCACGCCCAGTTAATTTTTTGTATTTTTAGCAGAGATGGCGTTTCACCATGTTGGCCAGGCTGATCTCGAACTCCTGACCTCAGGTGATCCACCTGCCTTGGCCTCCCAAAGTGCTGGGATTATAGGTGTGAACCACTGCGCCTGGCTGGCATTTTGTTCTTTATGTACCCAAATTGTGTTTAGGCTCAGACAACTCCAGCAGATTTTTAAATTCTTTCTTTTTCTTTGAGTGACAGGGTCTTGCTCTGTACTCCAGGCTGGAGTGCAGGGGTGCAATCATAGCTCACTGCAGCCTCCATCTCCTGGTCTCAAGTAATCCTCCCACCTCAGCCTCCCAAACTGCTGGGATTATAGGTGTGAACCACTGTGCCTGGCCAAGAGCTCTTTACATATTAAGGACATGAATGTTTTAACAGAATATTTGCTTTACGTCATGATTTGAGGCTGCCAGGCTTTTAAACTTTGTTCTAATGTTTCTGCAATCAAATCTATCATTCAGTAATTTAATAAATATTTATTGAAGGCCTGGTAAGTGCCTGGCACTGTGCTAAATTAATGAGCAAAAGATAAATAACATAGTCCCTGCCCTAAAGTAGTCCACGGTCTACTGCAATGTTTGAAATATGCTAGGGCCAACAAGGAGAGCTTCTTTTTTATTTTTTATTTTTGAGACAGAGTCTTGCTCTGTCACCAGGCTGGAGTGCAGTGGCGCAATCTCGGCTCACTGCAACCTCCACCTCCTGGGTTCAAGTGATTCTCGTGCCTCAGCCTTCTGAGTAGCTGGGATTACAGGCACGCGCCACCACACCCAGCTAATTTTTGTATTTTTAGTAGAGACAGGGTTTCACCATATTGGCCAGGATGGTCTCCATCTCCTGACCTCGTGATCCACCTGCCTCGGCCTCCCAAAGTGCTGGAAATACAGGCGTGAACCACTGCAACTGGCCAAGGAGAACTTCTTTACCCCTTCTGAGGATTCAGAGATAACTGCTAAGAGATGACTCCTTCCCTAAGCGTTAAAAGCATATGTGGGCTGGGTGCGGTGGCTCATGCCTGTAATCCCAGTGCTTTGGGAGGCTGAGGCTGGAAGATTGCTTAAGGTCAGGAGTTTGAGACAAGCCTGGGCAACTTAGTGAGACCCCAACTTCACAAAAAATAAACAAAATTAGCTAGGCATGGTGGCATGTGTTTGTAGTCCCAGCTACTCAGGAGTCTGAGGTGGGAGGGTGGCTTCAGTCTAGGAGTTTAAGGCTACAGTGAGCTGAGATTGTGCCACTGGATTCCATCTTGGGTGACAGAGCAAGGCTGTGTCTCAAAAAAAAAGAAAAAGTTGTCTAGAGCCAACAGCAGTGGCTCACACCTGTGGTATCAGCTACTAGGGAGGCTGAGGTGGGAGGATTGCTTGAGCAGAGGAGTTCTTGGCTATAGTATGTCATGATCATGCTACTGTACTGTAGCCTGGGCAACAGAGCAAGACCCTATCTCTTTTTTTTTTTTTTTTTTTAAAGGAAGAGCTATTTAAAAATTGGTTTTTGATTAATTTGGTTTCTTTCATTTAACACTATAGTCCATCTGAAATATATATATCTGTAAATGGTGATACTCAGCAGGTAGAAAAGGAGTAATAGAACCAGATGCCTTAAAATGTTAACATTGATTATATCTGGGAATTGGGATTTGGAGTAAGTTTAGTTTTCATCTTTATATTTCCGATAGAATGTATGTATTGATTTTATTATTTTAAGAAAGTTTGTAAAAACAAAAGCCTTCTCTCTTCCAAATAATCAGACTATGATCACAATGTCACCCCCAATGCCACCCCCACTGTACGGCTCAAGGGACATCATTTATACTGTGGTTGATGTCAAAGGCAGCTCCTGGAGTTGTGCAGTGCACAGACTTGGAGCTGTACACAGCAGCTCTGGCAGCCTTCCAGCCTAAGTGGTTTACGCCTATAGCCCCAGATACTCGGGAGGCGGAAGTGGGAGAATCACTTGAGCCCAGGACTTCAAGGCCAGCCTGGCAACATAGTGAGACCTCTATAAAAACAAAAACAAAAACAAAAACACAAAATTAGCCAGATGTGATGATATGTACCTGTAGTCCCAGCTACTTGGAAGGCTGAGGTGGGAGAATAGCTTGAGTCCAGGAGTTCAAGGCTACAGTGAGCCAAGATTGTGCCACTGCACTCCAGCCTGGGGGGCACAGGCTGGTCATCATGTTTATTATTTCCTTTTTAGTAACTATTTTTCTTCTAATGACGAAAGTATCACCTAACATTAGTGAAAGCTGGAAAAGCATGACAAAGTACCCACTTGCAAAACTGCCCAAAGTCCTACTTACTACCCAAGGTAATTATAAGTATCTTCTCCATTTCCCAATGCTATTATCACACTTGCTTCCAATCTAAAATAGCAGCGAATTCAGTTTTATCATCCTGAGTTTTTTCCTCTTAAGCATTATGGTATCAATATTTTTCTCATGTCATTAAACTTTTGTACGCACCATTTATAACAGCTATAAAATATCCCCAACCATGAATGCATTACATTCAACTAATCTCCAAGTTAAATTAAAAAAAAAAATTTCCTCAAAAATAACATGTCTGAGCTGAACAATTTTACTCTCAAATCTTTGTCCTTATTTCAGATTATTTGCTTGGGATATGAGTGGAGAAGAAACTATGACTGTCATTATCAAGCTTTTTAATACATGTGGCTCAAATTGCTTTTTAAAAGGCTTGTTTCAATTTGCACTCACAGAAGATATGATTTTTTTCATATTACTAAGGCCTTGCCTGTAAAGTATCAACACAAAAAATGAATCTTTGTTCATTTGCGGATAGGGGAAAAAAAAACACCTCTGTGTATTTAATTTTTTATTTTCTTTGACTATGAAATAAATTTAAAATTGTCATATGTTTTTCATCCATGTGTATTTTTTCTTGTGTAACTGACCTTGTACTTTGTTTATTTTTCTTTGGGGATGTTTTATTTTGTTGTTTAAATCAAATTTTTAAAATCATGCCTGTAACCCCAGTACTTTGGGAGGCTGAGGCGAGTGGATCACTTGAGGTCAGGAGTTCAAGACCAGCCTGGCCAACATGGCAAAACCTCGTTGCTACAAAAACACAAAGATTAGCTGGGCGTGGTGGCGTGTGCCTGTAATCCCAGCTACTCGGGAGGCTGAGACAGGAGAATTGCTAAAACCCAGGAGATGGAGGTTGCAGTAAGCCAAGATTGTGCCTCTGCACCCTAGCCTGGGTGACTGTTTCAAAAAAAAGAAAAAAATTAACTTAACTTGCGAAGCTAGTTATATATTAATGGTATTTGTTCATCTATAGCATTTGTGGTATATGTATTTTCAGTTTGGTGTATTATTTCTCTACTCAGTTGATGTACAGATTATTTTAATATTTATGAGCTTGGATCCATGACACATTTCCTTTGCATTTCTTGCATGGATTTCATTCTTAGAAAGCCCTTCCTCATTCAGAGATCAGATTCATCACTATTTCCTCATGGTTCTTTTATTATTTCTTTCATGTAATGCTACAGTTCATCTGAAATCTACTTTGGTAAATGGTGAGCTGTAAGAATCTAAATTGATTTATTTTCCAAAAAGCTAGGCAATTGAGCCAATTGTCTTATTGTCTTAGGAATAATCCATTCACTGCCCATTGTTTGATTCTTCCTTTATATTTAATCTTACTTTGATAATTTTAAAAAATTCATGCTTTTATTTTGGAGAAGAAAAGGCAAGGCAGTTCAGATCTATTAATAATTACTGTTGTGTGCCAGGTACCATTTTTTTTTTTTTTTTGAGACAGAGTCTCACTCTATCACCCAGGCTGGAGTGCAGTGGCGCGATCTCAGCTCACTGCAACTTCTGCCTATCGGGTTCAAGCAATTCTCCTGCCTCAGCCCCGAGTAGCTGGGATTACCTACACCAGCCACCAAGCTCAGCTAGTTTTTTAATATATATATCTATATAGACAGGACTTCCCCATGTTGGCCAGGCTGGTCTTGAACTCCCGACTTCAAGTGATCACCCGCCTTGGCCTCCCAAAGTGCTGGGATTACAGGCGTGAGCCACGGTGCTTGGCCATGCCAGGTACCGTTCTATGAACTCCACACATCACAGCTCATTTTATCCTCCCAGGAACCCTGTAGAGGAGATACTCTCCTTCCTCCCATTTTATAGATGAGGGAATGGCTGCCAAGCAGACCCACACAGCTGGTAACAGCCTACTAGGATTTGAACCCAGCAGGCTGGCTGTAGTCTTCATGTATCCCTAACCGCCCTAGAGACTGCCCTTGCAAGACGTGAGCATCCCATTCCAAATTCCAGCTCGGGAGGGTCACCACTCTACACCCTGATGACTTAACCTGTGGTTGATTTATTTTCTATAAAAGGCAGCAGGCAAAGAATAGGAAAATCCACAGTTGTAGAAAAATGTAAATACTCCTAAGTCAAAGGGATTCTTCTTAGCTTTAACCTGGTAGTCACAGGGAGTCCCAGGAAAGAAAACCCGATTGCAGAGCTAATGGGGTGTCTCAGCCAAATTGAGAGCACCTGGCTCTCTGCTCCTTGGCCTGACTGCGTGTCACCGATTCCATCTCAAACAGGCATCACAAAGGAGAATGAGGTGGATGCATGAGTGTTTCTATATGAAGATGTTCTCAGCAATGGTACTTGTGATATTTTAAAATTGGAAAAGACACCAGTGTCTATATTCTCAAGCAAAGCCCAGCTTACACAAAAAGTGGAACCATGTGCGGCCATTAATTACTGACAAAAAATATTTCATGATACACTTATATATCCTCCATATTATTGAGTAAAATTTCAAATTATTAGGCATTGTGAATGGAATGGTTTTAGTAAAAAAAAATACATGGATATATACACATGCACACATATACACACACATGCACACACACACACGTGCACACACACACACACACAGTCCGGAGGCCCACACATCAAAGTGTACACGTTATCTCTGGTATCCAGATCCCCAAGTCCAATCTTGGCTTTGTGACTTATACGCTCTGTGACCTTAGGTAAGTTAGATAATTTCTCTAAGTTGCAGTTTTCTTATCAAGAAAACAGAAATAACGCTAATCTCTCATAAGGTGAAGGTGAAATTAATTTGTATGCAAAAAGCACTTAGAATAGTGCCCAGTACTTCAAAAGCACTCAAATATTCATCCCTAGTATTATTATTTTCAAAATGTTCTCGAATGCATATTGATGGTATTTGTAATAAGAGAAAAATCGCTTTGCTTTCAGGTTTAGAAAGGTGATATGATCACACCATAGACAATCTGAGAACGTTTCCTCCTTTCTTTGATAAGTGATTCCAGCCCACAGCACACAGCAATGGAGGACTGCAACCCTCCTGCCTCTCGTTACATCCAAACTTCCTGCTCAATATCTCCATTTACAGGTCCCAGAGGACCTCAAAGTCAAAATTTCCCAAACAGGATTCATTATCTGCTACATATCTCAGGCAAAGAAGACTATCATAGTCTTTTATCCATAGTCCATTGTAACATTCAACACATTTGTTCCCTACCCCAACCCCCCGGCTAGAGAGAATCTTGCTATCAGGGCCAGCACCTCCAAAAACCACTCATTGAATGAATGAATGAGCAACTCTATTTCTCCCCAGCGAAGCAACCCACAGCATATTGAACAGCATTCCAAGCCAAAAGCATGCACGGTCTGAATTACCTCCCCGTAAGCAACGGTATTATTGTATCTTCTCATTTCTGGGTAAACATGGTCCAGGTACCACTGGAAATTCTTACACTTTAAACTTTTCCTTAATGCTCTTCTTTCGGAGACATCACCGATGTCAATTCCCGGATTCTGAAAGGAGAGAGAAGCCAAGGGGTGTTAGTGACTGTGGAGCTCTGGCCAGAGTGGGGCACAGGTGGAGTCACTTTCAGGGAAACCTTCACATAGAAGATCTTAAGCCTGGGCTGGGCACGGTGGCTCATGCCTGTAATCCCAGCACTTTGGGAGGAGGAGGTGAGTGAATCACGAGGTCAGGAGTTCGAGACCAGCCTGGCCAACACGGTGAAACCCCGTCTCTACTGAAAATACAAAAAATTAGCTGGGCATGGTGGTGGGCACCTGTAATCTCAGCTACTCAGGAGGCTGAGGCACGAGAATCACTTAAACCCAGGAGGTGGAGGTTGCAGTGAGCCGAGATCATGCCACTGCACTCCAGCCCGGGCGACAGTGCGAGACTCCGTCTCAAAAAGAAAAAGAAAAAAAAAGATCTTAAGCCTCGTATGCTTATTCAGAAGGGTGTTTGTTTTTGTTTTTGTTTTTTTGAGTCACAGTCTTGGTCTATCACCCAGGCTGGAATGCAGTGGCACGATCTCATCTCACTGCAACCTTGGCCTCCCGGGTTCAAGCGATTCTCCTGCCTCAGCCTCCCCAGTAGCTGGGATTCCAGGCTCGCATCACCATGCCTGGATAATTTTTATATTTAGAGACGGGGGTTTCATCATGTTGGTCAGGCTGGTCTCGAACTCCTGACCTCAACTGATCAGCCAGCCTCGGCCTCCCAGAGAGCTGGGATTACAGGTGTGAGCCACTGCACCTGGCCAGAAGGGTGGTTTAAGGAGACCTATTTGATTCATCCAGACCCAGGCCAGGGAATCCTCCTTCCTGAGCAAAATCAGGAACCTACAGCAATAAAGGTCCCAGACAAGTCAACCATCCTTATCATTGCTGTGCAAATGGATTTCTGGGACACGCTGATGTTGACGACCTACATTCTCAGTTTCTGCTCTTCCGCATTTCCTTAGTAACTATCAGAGACAATTATTAGAGGAATTATTTGATTACGACAAGAAAATAAATGCCTACAACCACCTCCTGTCTTTTCTTTCCTATACCTGCAAAATTTCTCCTTTTGTTGGCTCTTTGCGAAGTTCATTACATGCAGAAGTGAAAATAATTTTCCATTGCAAAGCTTGTAATGATGTTCTAATGAATAATTCACTCTGCTTTTACAGAAATGAACCCGTAATGGCTGCTGTGTGCTGACAGGGAAAATAAAGTATCTGAAATATGACTCTGCAGACTCAGCTGCAAGATGGCCAGGAATTAGCAGAGACAGGATGCACTGGGGGGCCTGGGAGAAGACTTCAAATTATGTCATTAAGATCACTTGGGCAGTCAAGCAATGACTTTAAAGGGAAATCCCTTTAAATGTCAAACTTATTCAACCTCAAAGACAACCCTGAGCAGTAACCTTTAACTCTTTGTTTTAATATATTTAGTATGATCCATGAAATGGTCTTTTTTTTTTTTTTTGAGATGGTGTCTGGCCCTTGTTGCCCAGGCTGGAGTGCAATGATGCGATCTTGGCTCACTGCAACCTCTGCCTCCCAGGTTCAAGCGATTCTCCTGCTTCAGCCTCCCGAGTAGCTGGAATTAAAGGCATGCGCCACCTCGCCCAGCTAATTTTGCATTTTTAGTGGAGACAGGGTTTCTCCATGTTGGTCAGGCTGGTCTCGAACTCCCAACCTCAGGTGATCTGCCCGCCTCGGCCTCCCAAAGTGCTGGGATTACAGGCGTGAGCTAATGGTCATTTTTTAAAAGCCTGGTAGGTTACCACTGGCATTTGGGACCAGAGATTGTCTGCAGTCATGGACAAAGCACTTGGCTACAGTCAAAAGACTTGAGTTATTTATAACTCTAAGTCACACCACCATTCCAGGTCAAAACTTGAGGCCAGGCACAGTGGCTCACACCTGTAATCCCAGCACTTTGGGAAGCTGAGGCGGGAGGATTGCTTGAGCCAAAGAGTTCAAGACCAGCCTGGGCAACGTGGCAAAACCTTGTCTCTACAAAAAATACGGAAGTTAGACAGGTAGGGGGCGCAAGCCTGTGGTCCCAGCTACTCAGGAGGCTGAGGTGGGAGGATGGCTTGAACCTGGGAGACGGAGGTTACAGGGAACCAAGATCGTACCACTACACTCCAGTCTGGGTGACAGAGTGAGATCCTATCTCAAAAAAAAAAAAATTCCCCTTTACAAAACAGGAATAATAATAATACCTATTTCACTATTTCACAGGGCTGGGGTGAGGTTTTGTATGAGGACCTGAACTGACTTCCCTGCCCATGTGCTTTGTGTGGGACCTTGAACGAGCCCCTTTTAGCTTCTCATAGCTTCAATTTCTTCATCTGTAAAATGAACATCATAATACATTCATATCAAGCTAGCATTTATGGAACTCTTAATATTTGCTAAGCTCTGTTCTCAGCCTTATTTTATCTTCACGGGAGTCCTATCAGATAAATTTTAATAATCCATGTTTATAGATGAGGAAACTGAGGCAGACAGTTCTTATGTCATGAGGTTGTTATGAGAATTAAATAAGATATTACAAATAACGACTTACTAGGTACCTGGGACATAGTAAGTGCTCAACGAATGTTACCTATCTTTACATAATAGTAATAATGGCTAAAAGCACTTATTACTTAACAGCTAAAAAGTGCTAAGTGTCCAGAAGGGGTTTTTTAATTCTTGAGAATGTATTTCAAAACTTCTAACAACATTGAATAAATTCACTTTTATCTTCTTGACCCACATATCTGGCACATATTCAACTGTATTTCTTCTGTTCTGGGCTCTAGCCTCCTGATACATAGGGGCTGCCATCTCTCAATGGGCACCACTCCAGGTGACTTTCCAGCATGGCTCAGACACCTATGGGTGCTCTGGCTGAGGAGATAAACTGAGCTGTGGCTGAGGGTGCAGGTTACCCTGCTGTGCAGCATAGGACGAACAATGCACTCTGTGCCAGGTGCTACTCTCAGCATGCCACATGTATAAATTCATTTAGTTCTTACAATCACCCCAAGAAGGAGAATCTGCTATTATCCTCATTTTACAGCTGAGGAAAATAAGGTACAGCCGACCCTTTATATCCATGGTTTCTGCATCCATCGGTTCAACCAACTGCAGACTGAAAATATTTTTTAAAAGCCCAGTAAGAACAATACAACAATACAAAAATACAAATAAAGCATAAGAATTATTTACACAGCATTTACATTGTATTATCTATAAGTAATCTAGAGATGATTCAGCCATAAAAAGAAATAAATTAACAGTATTTGCAACGACCTGGATGAGATTCGAGAGTATTATTCTAATGGAAAACCAAACATCGTATGTTTTCACTGATATGTGGGAGCTAAGCTATGAGGATGCAAAGGTATAAGAACGATACAATGGACTTTGGGGACTTCAGGGGAAGAGTGGGAGGGGGGCGAGGGATAACAGACAACAAATATGGTGCAGTGTACACTGATCGGGTGACGGTTGCACCAGGATCTTACAAATCACCACTAAAGAACTTACTCATGTAACCAAATACCACCTGTACCCCAATAACTAATAGAAAAATAAAATTAAAAAAATTTTGTGCTGCCATAAAAAAATTTATATAAATCTTTATATTATATATTTTATATATTATATAAATATATATTTTATACATCATATAAATATATATTTTATACATATATATACACACACAGGAGGTTATACTTAGGTTATGTGCAAACACTATGCCATTTTGTATCAGGGGCTTGAGCATCTGTGAATTTTGCTATCCACAGGGAATCCTGGAACAAATACCCTGTGGATACCAAGGGATGAATGGTACAGAGAAGATGAGTGGATTTGGTCAAGATCTCCTGACTCATAAATGATAGAGTTGGGATTCAAACCACGCTAATATACAACTACCGCATGACACTCCTGTGGGGCTGCAGTAACATGGAAATTTCCTTGGGCCATCTTCTGAGCAGAATGTGGAGGAGAGCTGAAGAGCTAGGGGATTTGGCATAGAGTAAAGGCATATGATACGGGGCAGCTGGAGCTCCATGGGAAGTCACACACTGGCAGGATGAAGGGTCTGCTGTGAAATATCTGGGCAAGAACTTCCTGGACATAGCATATCATCAGGAGCAGGGCAGCCAGATTAACATAATAAGACTGGGATTAACACACTAAGACCCTTCTAATCTCTGTAAGTGGATTTAAAGAGACTTCCATTGTGCTAGCCCTGGAGTTAGGCAGGAGTTCTAAAGCTGAGACATCTGTGAATCCCTTTGAAATGCATTCATAATTTTTCTAAGCATGAGCATTTTCTGGGGAGGAACGATTGGTTTATTAAATAAATAGTAATCAAACAGTAAGGATCACTGTTCTGGGGTGGTGGGGAAAGGCTGGTGATCCCTACCTCCAGCGGCAGGTTCCACGCTATGTACACATGAGACTTGTAATCGTCCATCCAGACCTCAGCAACACGAAGAGCATTCCTCTTGGTGTAGAAGCCAATGTTGCTATTATATGGCTTCTTCTTCCGCTCAATGTGGGCCACCCGTGAGCAAGGAAGGACCTCCATGCTGCCCCCACAGAGCCATACCTAGGGGTACAAAGATTTCATCAGCCTGAAAAAGAAATTCCCAGAGGCTATGCCCCCTCCCCAAGCCCAAAAGCAATGGTTCAGCTGACTTTGCATAAACGTAAAATACATTTTAATATATAAAGCCAATGAGAGGTTGTGTACGGTGGTTCATGCCTATAATCCCAGCACTTTGGGAGGCCGAGGTGGGCAGATCACTTGAGGTCAGGAGTTGGAGACCAGCCTGGCTAACATGGTGAAACCTCGTCTCTACTAAAGATAGAAAAGTTAGCCAGGCATGATGGCGCACACCTATAATCCAGCTACTCAGGAGGCTGAGGCACAAGAATCACTTGAACCCGGGAGGTGGAGGTTGCAGTGAGCTGAGATAGTGCCACTTCACTCCAGCCTGGGTGACAGGGCAAAACTTTGTTTCTAAATAAATAAATAAATAAATAATGCCAATGAGAGTTCAAGGTTGGTTTGTTACTGCAGCATGGTCTAACCTAACCTGACTAAAACATACAAAAAATAGGCTTGGGAGAATTCTTATAGAAACAACAGCTCAGGATATAAAATCCACCTCTAGGTAAGAAAGGCCCATAAACCTAAGCTGCCCATGGCAACACATGAGTTTTCTTATGTTCTCAATAATGCACAACTGACATCCCTGAAGGCTGCCTTTCCCATCTGGCTGAAGCTGTGCCCTGCCAATGTAGAATGGAAAATTCAAACTAAGAAACAGATCTTCTTTATTCATATCAGCACAAGCTGTATATAATGATCTAGTTCTGTGTTATGTTTTGTTTTATTTTGTTTTGAGACAGGGTCTCTCTCTATCACCCAGACTGGAGTGCAGTGGTGCGATCACAGCTCACTATAACTTTGAACTCCTGGCTTCAAGTGATCCTCCTGCCTCAGCCTTCCAAGTAGCTGGGACTACAGGTACGTGCCTCCATGCCCAGTTAATTTTTAAATTTTTTTGTAGAGATGAGGTCTCGCTATGTTGCCCAGGCCGGTCTCACACTCCTGGCCTCAAGCGATTCTTCCACCTCGGCCTCCCAAAGTGTTGGTATTACAAGCATGTGCCACTACTCCCAGCCTAGTTCTACACTGTTAATATGCTCTACTTTGGAGTCCTACGGGTACAGATGCCAAGCCTTCTGGAAGCATCCACTCCAATGCCATCATGAGCAGCCGTCGCTTGCTATTACTGAACTATTCAGAAAGAAAGTTGCAATGATGGCTGCCTTTGAGGGATGCAAAAGCCCAAGGATGTGGGACTTCTCATCCCTCTGCATGGGGATGGCAGGCACCTAGGCCGTAAGGCCCTGCTCCAAAAGGAAAGCTGGACTATCCACTTCTCTTGGTCCAGGTGGGAAAAAAAAAAAAAACCTTATTGTTAAAAAAAAATTAATTTATGGAAATGAAGTTCCTAGTACCAGTGGAAAAAAAGGAAAATGACAGAAAAGTTTCAGGAACCTGTGAGGCTGTTCTGCTGTGAAGACAGTGTATGCTCTGCATAAGTGACAGTTTTTGCAGGTGAGCTGACTCAGGTAGGCTCATTCCAAGATGGGTTACTTCAAGCCATTCCACCTTTAGTCTCCCAGTAACCACCAAAGCAAGAATACTGGGACACTCTTGAGTGTCTGCATACCCCCTTCTTGACTTTTGTTGGCTGAATTTGGTGGCAAAATTTGTTTGTGTGTGTATGATGTTCTGTTTCTATTTCCCAACTTCGGTTATATCACAGGGAAACGATACAGATAGAAAATTCTCCCATAAGCAAGAATCCTCACTTTGCGTGCTTCTTCCAGGAGGAATTGTGGGCTAAGTGGTTAGTAGAGAATAGATGTTCCAGACTTCTTTGATCTGGGACTGGACAGCTAGATGCCCTCTCATGTTAGGTTAGACCCAGCTGCTGGCCATGGAAGGAAGTCAAGGAGGCCAAATGTTGGCAAAGGGCCTGGGAATAGAGACACGAAACTGGTGTCTTAGAGAGTAAAACAAGGCGGCTGAATTTCAAGGTATGGACAATATATAAAGAATCAGGGTCTCACAATAATGTTGCAAGACTCAGTGAATGAATGAAAAGTTATACCATGTTCAAGAATTGGAAGAATTAACATTGTCAAGATGGTAATACACCCAAAATTGATCTAAAAATTCAACACAATCCCTATAAAAATCCCAGCTGAATTCCTTGCAGAAATTAACAAGCAGATCCTAAAGTTCGTAAGGAAAAACAAGGGACCTCAAGTAGCTAAAACAACCTTGAACAAACTGGGAGGACTTCACTCCCCAATTTCAAAATTTAATACAAAGCTACTATAGTCAAGACGGTGTGGTACTGGCATAAGGACAGACATACGGATCAATGGAATAGAACTGAAAGTCCAGAAATAAACTCTCACACTTATGGTCAACTAACTTTCAACAAGGGTGTCAAGACAATTCAGTGGGCTAAGGAATAATATCTTCAACAAATTGTGCTGGAACAACATGTAAAAGAATGGACATGGCTCCTACCTCACACCATATAAAAAATTAACTCAAAATGGATCAACGACCTAAACATAAGGGCTAAAACTATAAAACTCTTAGAAGAAAACATAAGAGTAAAAATTCATGACCTTGGATTAAGCAAACGTCCCAACAATTGATTAATGCATAAATAAAATGTAACATATCCATATGATGGGATATTATTTGGGGAAAAAATGAAATGTTGATACATGCTACAACATGGATGAACCTGGAAAGCATGCTAAGCAAAATAAGCAAATCACAAAGGACTACATATTCTATGATTCCATTTATATGAAATGTCTGGTAAATAAATTGATGGTTGCTTGGGAGGTGGTGGGCAGGGGGCTGGAGGAAGGTAGAGTGACTGCTAATGGGTTTGGTGGTTCTTTTTAGGGTGATGAAAACATTCTAATATTGATTGTGGTGAACTTTGCACAGCTCAAACATACTGAAAAAACCATTGAGTGGCACATTTTAAATGGATGAATTATAATGGTATGTGAATATATCTACAAAGCCGTTATAAAAATAGATAGATGATAGATAGATAGATAGACAGACAGACAGACAGACAGATAGATAGATAAACAGAGAGATGGGGGAAAGTAGATTCGGGCGTGAATCTCAGTTTGGGGAGGCTCAGGAGGATGGATGGAAGCAAAGCAGAACTCTTCAAGGACTTAGCAGGGATGACAGACACAGGCGCATAAGAGACCTTAGCAAAAGCCTGAAACCCAGTCATAAGAACACAGGTGCCAAGTGGGAACAGAACCCACAAGCCAGTCTGACTTGGCACTATGTCCTCCACAAGCCATCCAGACCAAGGTCAGGATGGCTTTCATGCCTGGGGTGCAGCCAAACTCCCAAGAGGGTTCTAGTGGATGTAGCTGTTAGGAGTGGAGGTGAGAGGATGGAGGAGCCAGATGTTGGCTGTGTTAGCCCTGTGCTGGACACCAAGCCTTTTAAACAAGGGGAGGGAGATGGTGTAACAGACAGGTGGCAGGAAGCTCAGCACATCTGTCCTGTGTGGCAGAGACATGGGCTTCCTGTCCTGGGCTCTGTGGTGTGGATATCAGCCAGCACACTCAGTGTGCATTGACCCAAAGTCCCTCAGCTCTCCCTGTAGAGTCTGGGGAGGACTCAGAGGCTCCTGGAATAGCAGATGTCTTGAAGGTATGCCCTGCTGTGGGGTCCAGCAAGCCCAGGGTGAATTGCCAGGGTCAGTGCCTGCCCTGGAATCCTGCTGCTGGCCTGGATGCCCACAACATTGCCATCACTGGGCATGCACTGTGGTCATTATCCTGCCTGCCTCAGCCTAAGTCTGCACTTTAGCTCATCACCTCCAGTGACTCAGACTGGATTTTAAATCCTAAACATGAACTGTCATTAGCGGCACCTCTTGTGTGAGACAGAAGACGAGAGCTCCTCTTGCTCATCTCTCCTCTACTCTCCACTTTCACAGGCCCCTCCCCTTAGAGAGGCAAGTATACCTGCTCTGCCTGCTCCAAACCCCAGGACCAGTCCAGTAATGACAGAAAGCACCAAAACCAACTCCCTCATCAGCTTATCACAGATGAGGAAACTGAGGGTCAAAGAGGTGGAGAAAGTGGTTCATAACCCCACAGTCAGTAAGGGGAGGAGTCAGAACCACACCCCCGACCACATGCAACAGCAGCAGACACTGGCCCCTCCTGCCCTGGGAGAGCTGACCTACAGCTGTAGACCCCTTGGCTTCTCTTCAGTCACAGCCCTGTCCCTCACTCTGGGTGCCTGGTTGGTGCCTCTGACCTGCATTGTAACCACAGTGAGCAGGGGAAACAGTGAGGACAGAGCTGGGCATATAGATATATGCAGAGGAAGCTCCATGGATCTGCAGTGGCACCAATGACACCCTAGGGTCAGAGGTCAAAGCCTGCTGCTGCACGGATCCAAGTGGCGGCATGGCTGTGCAAGGGAGGCTGGAAGATGCCTGGGAGACAAGTGATTCTTTAGGCCTCAGGCTCTGCTCTGTGTTGGCTGGGGGTGATCACCAGCAGAGCTCACGGGCTGGCTCTAAGTGATGATGAGCTGATGTGAAGTCTGCCAGTGGTTAAGCAACCAGGCCTACATAGCAGATGGAAAGAAATGCAAGAAAGTGGACTGAAGGCTTTGAGCCTTAGCAATAAACCAACAGTCCAGCTAAGTCCCCTATGGAGGGGTATTCCCGGAAGGAGTGATATTCCACCTTGGCCTCTGAGTCCACCCAAGAGGTCTGGAAGCAAAAGGGGTACCCTCTAAAGGGAACGATCCAGTTTATGTTTCTACCACACATAAGACCCAGCTATGAGTATCCCAAGTACAGCTGGTCCCAAGAAAGGGTCCTGCGGATCTATTCTCTACATCAGTGTTTACCAGCCCACATGGTGAGTTCCTAGGCAGGCTGAAGAAATGAAGAGAAATGCACAGAAAGGTAGGAACGAGACTCTGACTGGCATGTCGCTGATGCCAAGAGCAGAGGGAAGTGCCCAAATGGAAAGCGCCCCAGGCTGTGGCTCCTCACACAGTGGAGGGAGGAGGCCTTCCAGATGGGTTGGAATGGGCCAGGAGGAGGGCACGCTCCAAGCTCTGGGACCAGTCCTGGAGGCAAAGAACCCACCGCAGGGTTCTTGGTGACCCTTTGCTAGGGAAGTGGGGAAGTGGCCCTGCTTAAATGGATATGGGCCTCCAGGAGGTGTGCTGACTCCAGAAACAGACGCTCATCCATTTATTTATTCATCAAAAAATGATCCATTCAGGGCCTACCGGGCTGGGCAGGGGGGATGAAATGAGAGGTGCTAGCAGACAAGGTCCTTGCTGTCATGAAGTGGATAATCTAGCAAGGGAAATGCATTAATCAAAGAATCACAGGCAGAAATGCACCATCACAAAGGGAGCTTTTCCATGAGGGAAAACAACACAGGGCTAAAAATCTAGCGTGTAACACGAGGATGTGGCCAGTGGGCTCAGAGAAAGCATCCCCCAGGAAAGGATACTAAGGTGAAGTCTGAAGGGCTAGGCTGAGCTGAGTAGAGGAAGTGGGCAACAGTCCCAAGCCCAGAGGCAGCCAGCACAGTTGCAATGACCTTGTGAAGGAGAGAGCAGGGTGTGCTGGACTGTATTCAAAGATGGCAGCAACAATTCCACCCATGCTCCTTGGTAATGTGACTTATTTGCTCTTCCTATAAAAAGGCTGAACCTATTTCCCCTCTCCTTGAATCCGGGCTGATTTTATGACTTGCACTGATTAACAGAATGCAGAAGTGATGTCTCACACAACCCAGGACTAGGCCTTAGAGACTTTGCGGCTTGCACTTTCTTCCTCTTGGAATTCTGAGCCCGTCAGGCTGTAAGGAAGCTGAGGATTAAAGACAATGGAGCAATAGAGGCCCAGCTATTCCAGATATCATGGCTGAAGACTAAGGCATGGGAGTGAGGCCATGTGAGACTGTACACCCCCAAGACAACCCATCAGTGGAATGCCAGTGTGTGCATAAGCATAGCCAGGGCCATGTGGAGCAGAACCACCTGGCTGACCGCAGCCCAGACTTCCAAACTTCAGAATCTTAATCAAATCAATTGTTATTTAGGCCACTAAATTTGGGCTTACACCGCAATAGATAAGTAATACATAGAGGATATTCAAAGAGCTGAAAGAATAGTCATGTGGCTGGAACGTAGAAAATAGATTCAGAAAGTAGGGCTGGAAGAGAGGAGAATAGTGGAAAATATTGGAGAGGTAGGCAGGGTCCACACCAGGCAATGACCTGGAGGTCATGTTAAAAAGAAATTGATCTTTGTTGTAAATGAGAAGCCACTGAAGGATTTGGGTTTGAAAAGATCACTCTGGCTGAACTGTGGGGAAAGACTGGCGGCATGAAGAGGGGAGATGGAGAAAACAAGAATGCTTTGCTATTTTGCAGGGAAGAAGAGCTGATAGCTTTAGTGACAGCAACAAAATAGAGACGTAGATAGATTTGAGGGATTTTTTTTTTTTTTTTTGAGACAGTCTTGCTCTGTCACCCAGGCTGGAGGGCAGTGGCATGATCTTGGCTCACCGCAACCTCCGCCTCCCAGATTCAAACTGTTTTCCTGCCTCAGCCTCCCAAGTAGTTGGGAAGACAGGCATGTGCCATCGTGGCCGGCTAATTGTTGTATTTTTAGTAGAGATGGGGTTTTGCCATGTTGGCCAGACCGGTCTTGAACTCCTGACCTTAAGTGATCCACCTGCCTCAGCCTCCCAAAGTGCTGGGATTACAGGTGTGAGCCACCACACCTGGTCGAGGGATTTTTAATAGGCAAAATCATCAACAATAGATTGGATATGGCTTGGAAGGAGAAGGAGGGTTATGAATGACCCCTAGCCACTGAATATACTGAAGCTTCATTCACTGGGGCAAAAAGCCTGCCCTAACCCACCCAGGCCTCTGGAATATGGAAGGAATGAGGCAAAAGAAACCATCACAAGACTCTGGGGTCTGGGAAGTCTTAGGCAGGACACATTGTTCTGCTTCCTGACAGCTGATGGTCCTGGAAGAAGACACACTATGGGAGATGAATGTCAATGGGGATTGATTTTCATCATTTTGGAGAGTCTTCAGTGGCACATTGATTTAGTTACATCTTTTGATACATGTTTCATTCATACATTCAACTTCATCATTTACTAAATACTTTCACTAGGCCCAGCGCAGTGGCATATGACTGGAATCCCAGCAATTTGGGAGGCTGAGGCAGGAGGATTCCTTGAGGCCAGGAGTTCAAGACCAGCCTGGGCAACATGGCGAGACCAGCCTCTACAAAAGAAAATTAAATAATTAGCCAGGTGTGGTGGCACATGGCGGTGGTCTCATCTACTCAGGAGGCTGAGACAGGAGGATCACTTGAGCCCATGAATTCAAGGCTGCGGTGAGCTATGATGATGCCACCGCACTCCAGCCTGAATGACAGAGCAAGACCCTGTCAATCCATCCATCCATCCATCCATCCATCCATCCATCCATCCATCCATCCATCCATAAAATGAAATAAAATTACAAACACCTGGATCCCACCCCAGCCCTATAAATCACATTCCCCAGGGATGAAGTTGAGGCACCTGGGTGTATGTAAAAAGGCCCCCCATGGGATTGAGATGTGTAGCCACATTTGACAGCCACCAGCTTAGAAGGCTTCTAATATCGTTTCCAGGGTTGTGATCTGATGACTCAATTTTACAGAAGCTGAAAGAATTTAAGCAAGGGCTGTGCTCTGCCACAGCCTGGACAGCTGGATAGTAGCTTCAGGGACCCCGGAAGAGCCACAGGCAACAAATGAGGATGCAGGGTGCCAGGTACTGCCCAGGCCACCTGCTCCCCTGGGCACCTGTCACTGAGGAGCCTAGGCAGCCAGGGAGGAAAGAGGAGGCCAAGCCATCAAAGCCAACATGACTGGTTCATTTATATTCACTATGCTCACAGGCTATGGGCTCCAAACATTTTTGATGTTTAAAAATGTAAAGCATACCTTCTCCAATATGTTTACTTTATTCATTTTTCAGTACATGCACATACTACTATGCTAATATATTTTACACATGAAAAATTTATAGATATATAGAAATCCAAAAATGACACTAGAATATGAGTGCTAATATATTCCTCTTGTCCCTCTAATGGTCCACATCATCTTGTGTACCCCACTTTGGAATCTACTGCCCTAACAGTGAGGGGGCTGTTCTCACCTCGTCATAGAATTCTAATATTCAAGGTCTGGTCTTGTCTTGTGACTTTTAGAGGCCAGGAGTTTCTCAAAAGCAGCAGGAAGTATCATTCAGGCATAAGTAGGTTTGGATCCAAAATATTCTGGTGAGAGTTTTCAATTGTGCCATTAAATTGAGAACCCTGGGTGCCCTGATTATGTGAAAGCCACTTTTCCAGGGATCTTCAAGGCACTAACAGGGGGAAGCTCTCTCTTGAAAGAGCTTGCATGCTATTATAGCAGGTGGCCCGGAGCAGAAAGACAGTGTGTTCTCTCTCCCCACGACCTCCGTCACTCAAATTGAGCAAGGAAGCTACATATACCAGAAAGAAACCCAGGCACCATCCTCACCACTTCCTCCCTAGGCGCCAGCCAATCCATCACCAAGTCCTGCAGATGATGCCTCTTCACTACAGCTCAACTGCATCCACTTCCTTTCACATCCACTATGACCACCAGATCATTTTCTCCTCCCTCATCACTTTGGTGCAAGCTACGACCATCTCCCACCTGGACCACAGCCACCACTTCCGAATCCAACTCCATTCAGTCTGACCTCCACTCAGCAGCCAGGGTGGAACTGATCATTCCACGGCCCTGCAAACTTCGATGGCTCCCACCGACCACTCTGAAAATAAATCCTCAATCTTCATGTGGTCTTCAAAGCCTCCCCCTGCAGCCTCATCTCTGCAGCTCCCCTCAATCCCATGATGTTTCCTTTTATCCTTCCCTGTGCCCCATTCCTGCCCGGGACACTCCTCCCCCATCTGCCTAGTTAACTCCTAATCAAACTTTGGCTTTCAGCTCCATCAGTGCTTACTCAAGGAAGCCCCAGATAAAAACAGAGTTCCCTATAACATGCTAGCATAGCCCTTATCACAGTTGTAATTGCATGATCCTGCCAGCATGTGGGCGTGCAAAAAAAATTACTTTCTCCCTTCTTTACTAGGCTGTTACCTCAATGAGGACAGAACTGTGTCATCCTGTGTCCCTACTGCCCAGCACTGTGCCGGGAACATAAGTAAGTACCCAATGAGTTCTGAGTTCTTAATCAATGAGTGAATGTGTACATACATTAATGAATGGAGAGGGGCTGGAGGGAGTAAGCAGGGAAATTGTCTGGAGAGGGGGCCTAGGAGGTGGGAAAAGAGGAACGAATTAAAGAAAGGAAAAGGAAATAGACTAGAAGATATAATATGCTAGGCAGAGAAAGTTAAAGTCAGTCAACCAAGGGCCCTTATAGAACTCAACACGAGCTAGATTTGAGTCTCTTCCCAAACGCTCTTCCCACAAACCCATAACCACCCTGACGCTTCTAAGAATGCTGTTCCCTGGCACCCCTTCTGGTGCAAATCTACCCTACAGTATGTCAACATCAGCCAGCCCAGCCCAGCCTGGAATCAGTGGGGAGATGTTCTCTAGCATGAGCTGAGATAGACCCAAGAAAGATCAATCATTTTACTCTCTAGTGGGAAAGGCCACTGGCTCCATATCTCCCAGAAGTCAGGCACATGCATTCTTCCCCTGGAAACTATTTTCTCATCTGTAAATGACAGGGGGCTATCTCTGAGGTTTCTTTCAGCTCTGGCATCTCGAGAGACCATGGCCCAGTCTGCAGAACTATGGCCTCTGCTAACAGAAAACAGCAGACCGCAGAGGCTGCCTACCCTGGTGTTGACTTTCTTGAGGAATCATCTGGAGACTGCCAGGAATTCCCCAAGTAATGAATTTAGGAATGTTTTCTAGATCATGGAAGACACACTACCCGATCAGATCTGAACTACTGCTGGGTATATCAATACTTCTTTTAATCTGTCCAAAATTCCCTTCCAGGTAGCAGAAAGTTTTTTGAATCTTTTTCTTTGATTCTTTTTTTAAGAGAGACAAGATCTCACTCTGTCTCCCAGGCTCGAGTGCAGTGGCATGACTGTAGCTCATGGTAACCTCAAACTCCTGGGCTCAAGCACTCCTCCTGCCCCAGCCTCCCGAGTAGCTGGGACCACAGCTGAACACTACTACGCCTAATTTTTAAATATTTTGTAGGCTGAGCATGGTGGCTCACTCCTGTAATTCCAGCAGCACTTTGGGAGGCTGAGGTGGGCGGATCACCTGAGGTCAGAAGTTTGAGACCAGCCTGGCCAACATAGTGAAACCCCTTCTCTACTAAAAATACAAAAAACTAGCTGGGCGTGGCGGCAGGTGCCTGTAATCCCAGCTACTCGGGAGGCTGAGGCAGACGAATCGCTCGAACCCAGGAGGTGGAGGTTGCAGTGAGCCGAGATCGTGCCACTGCTTTCTAGTCTGGGCGACAAGCAAGACTCCATCTCAAAATAAAATAATGAAATAAAATAAAATAAAATATAAAATAAAACCCTCCCGGTGAAAGCCTGTGATCTATTTTCAGAAGCTTTCTTCCTGAAAGCATATGCACATAGATACCTGAAGTTAAAGATTTCACCACTGTCTCTTAACGTAACAGTGAAACAACAAGAAACTAACATAACTAGTCCATTTTTGTTTAAGGGGAATTTACCCATTGTTGCATGCAGGTTAGGATAATTTGAGAGCACTGATATAAAATGCAAAACAGCAATCATATAGTTTTGAAACTAACTCTGGGATTACAGGGGAAGTAGGTACACCACTATGTTTTGTTAAAGGTTAACAGGAGCATTGGGATCTAACCAAGGACGAAGAAGTTCCCAACCACTTAGGACTCTTGCTGGTGCCCAGATTATCTGCCGTCCTCAGTTGCTTCTTGAGTCCAACCTCTACACACAGTTTCCCCATATCCCTCTCCCATAAAACCTTCCAGCCGGCCGGGCGCAGTGGCTCATGCCTGTAATCCCAGCACTTTCGGTCGCCGATCACGAGGCTGGAGGTGGGCGGATCACGTCAGGAGATCGAGACCATCCTGGCTAACACGGTGAAACCCCGTCTCTACTAAAAATACAAAAAATTAGCTGGGCGTGGTGGCAGGTGCTTGTAATCCCAGCTAATCAGAAGGCTGAGGCAGGAGAATAGCTTGAACTCAGGAGGTGGAGGCTGCAATGAGCCTAGATTGTGCCACTGCACTCCAGCCTGGGTGAAGAGCCAGCTTCCATTTCAAAAATAAAAAATAAAAAAAAAATAAGATAACATCTTAGCATATGTTCTTGAGCTGTTTTTCAGAAACTCAGACCCCACTCAAGGGATTTGCTGGCAGGTAGACTCTCAGATAAGGGGGAACTGAGGACTGAACTCTGACCACAGTGCTTGGTTCTAAATTTCTTCCCAAGGGGTCTGGAGGAGGTCATATCCATGAGGGAGCACTAACGTTCTTTTCTGCTGACCTCAAATTTTTACACAAAGCTTTGCCTCCTGGAGCAATCGCAAATCAGAAAATCTTTGACTCCACCTTAGACCTTTGGGCTCTGCTTCAAGATGTCCTACTTTTTGGCTGGGCGTGGTGGCTCACGTCTGTAATCCCAGCACTTTGGGAGGCCAAGGCAGGCGGATCACCTGAGGTCAGGAGTTCGAGACCAGCCTGGTCAACATGGTGAAACCCTGTCTCTACTAAAATACAAAAAATTAGCCAGGTGTGGTGGCACATGCCTATAGTCCCAGCTACTCAGGAAGGTGAGGCAGGAGAATTACTTGAACCCGGGAAGCAGAGGTTGCAGTGAGCCGAGATTGTGCCACTGCACTCCAGCCTGGCAACAGAGCGAGACTCTGTCAAAAAAAAACAAAACCAAAACCAAAACCAAAACCAAAACAAACAAACAAACAAAAACCCTTCCCTACCAGCCATCAGGGAGTTCAGGTCTTAAGCATGAGATGCCCGATTCTCCTTGCTGGGCGCCCTGCAATAACCGCCTCACTTTCTCTCGCTGCAATTGCAATGTCAGTGTTTGGGTTTGCAGAGCCAGACGGGCGAGCTATAGCGGGTTCTGTAACATAGACAGTGATGTTCCACCACCTCTGGAGCCTGTCTCTCTGACGTCTTCCTTCCTACTGACAGGAATTCTTCTTTTTATCAAAAGGAAGTCACTTAGGAAGCCATTTAAATCCATTTACATTGTTAAAAGCAACACTGGAGGAAATTTAACGCATAAATTACGTAAATAACACCATCTGGTAATCCAAGCGCAGGCAAATTTTAGCCCTTTGTCTGATTCTAAACAATACAGGTTTCTGGCAAAGAGAATATTTTAATTCGTTACTCGCATCCTACCAATCATTTGCGGGCCTTTCTGGTAACCTTCTTCCCAGAGGAGCAAGCTACTACTCCTGAAAATCGGGAGAATTTTCCTCAGCGTTTCTCTCTGCCATGCTGGAGACGGTGAGCTGACTTTTCCCAGTTTAAATCAACATTCTGTTTCACTAAATGGGACGGTTGCATAATGGCTTTCCTCCTAAAGTCCTTTTAAAAAATTCAATTTCAATCTTCTGCTTTATTTATGACTGCTTCTCAGAAATGGGATTGACAAATATGGACCTCAAGACATATCTCAATTTAAGTACCGCGGTGGTAAGAACTTCTAAATACATGGATCCTCTTGCCAGTCAGTGCAAGTCATTGACTGGCAAGAGGAATTAAGATGAAGTGTTTTGTGATGAGCAGTTCAGAGAAGTCAAGAAATGCAGATTGAAAGCAGCTTGATCTATAGAGCCCAGAAGTAGGGCTGGGAGGACTTTTTTATTTTCTTTTGATTTTGGTTGCTGTTACTATGTACTGAAAAGAATAATATGGGTTTATTTTCACCATTTTAAAATTCAACCCAGGCTGGGCACGGTGGCTAATGCCTGTTATCCCAATGCTGTGGGAGGCCGAGCTGGGGGGGATTGCTTGAGGCCAGGAGTTCAAGACCAGCCTGGACAACCATCTCTAAGAAAATATTTAAAAATTAGCTGGGCATGGATGCGCATGCTTGCAGTCACAGCAACTCAGGTGGTTGAGGTAGGAGGATCACTTGAACCCCGGGGATTGAGGCTGCAGTGAGCTATGATGGTTCTACTGCGCTCCAGCCTGGGCAACAGAGTAACGACCTGTCTCTAAAGAAATAAAAATAATAATTAATAAAAAGAAAACAAAATCCATCCCAGTCTTGTGACCCAGCCTGATAGATAGCTTGTGACTGTCATAGAGGATCACGGCTTTGATGTTAGAAAATTGGCTAAAAGGCTGGGTGCAGTGGCTCACGCCTATAATCCCAGCACTCTTGGGAGGCTGAGGCAGGTG
This sequence comes from Pan troglodytes, assembly GCF_028858775.2. NCBI lineage: Eukaryota > Metazoa > Chordata > Mammalia > Primates > Hominidae > Pan > Pan troglodytes. Next base: position 80,275,747 of record NC_072404.2, on the reverse strand, counting down.
GATCATGAGGTCAAGAGATGGAGACCATCCTGGCCAACATGGTGAAACCCCGTGTCTACTAAAAATACAAAAAATTAGCTGGGTGTGGTGGCACACACCTGTAGTCCCAGCTACCCAGGAGTCTGAGGCAGGAGAATTGCTTAAACCTGGGAGGCGGAGGTTGCAGTGAGCCGAGATCACACCACTGTACTCTAGCCTGGCGACAGAGGAAGACTCCATCTCAAAAAAAAAAAAAAAAAAAAAAGGCTAAAAAGTAGCCTGGATCAGGCATGTCTAGGTTGGCTTTGTCCTATTCTCCCCACCTCCCTTCCTTTTTTTTTTTTTTTTTTGTGCTCCCATCCCTTCCTCTCCTCTCCTGCATTCCCTCTTTCCTACCACCCACTACTTCACATCTACTAGCTCTCACTCTATTTCTGTCCTCCCGACCCTGACAGTTCAAACATTGGTCCGTTAGTCCTCTCTCTACAACAACTTCAACTAAGTAAGTATTAAGCATTTTATTGTTCTTGGTATTCCCAGCACCCAGCCTGATGCCTTTAACTTCTAACAATTTACCTTCCTTAGTTATTCAATCCAGTGCTATCTACATGTTTACTAAGAGCTGCAAGCTAAACGCTGCCAGGGATATAAAGATAATTTAGACATGGATGTCACTGCCAGGCTCATAGCCTTTATTCTTTCCTCAGAGCTTAAAATTAGAATGCCAGGAAAGTATTGAAAATGACTTTAGAACCTTTGGTGCAGAAGCTGGCAGAGCAGGGAGGGTGAAAACACTGTATTCACTCCCTTATCCATGCATGTCCTCCATCCTTCTACTGTCATTTCTTTGCATTTTGCCTGGGATTAAAGGAGTTGGTAGGGCACAATTATAGATAAGCTATGTTTAACTATAAAAGAGTAGTGAATTATATTTAATTCTGTGTCTTCAACACCAAAGGGCCAGAGCTTTCAGACTGCATACAGTGATCTGAAGAGGACGGGTCTGTCCACATCCTTTAAAGAGCATAATTGGGCCAGGCACCTGTAATCCCATAATTGGGCTCGCACCTGTAATCCCAGCACTTTGGGAGGCTAGGAGTTTGAGACCAGCCTAAGCAACATGACGAAACCTCGTCTCTGCTAAAATACAAAAATTAACTGGGTGTGGTGTTGCATGCCTGTAGTCCCAGCTACTCAGAAGGCTGAAGCAGGAGAATCACTTGAACCCAGAAGTTGGAGGTTGCAGTGAAGAGAGATCATGCCACTGTGCTCCAGCCTCGGCGACAGAGTGAGTGAGACTCCAACTCAAAATAAATAAATAGCATGATTGATGTCATATGGCCCAAAAGCCCGGCAAAGCTTGTGATCACTCTCTCTGGCACTCAGACTCCCTAACTGAACTCAACTTGGTAAAGGCAAAATAAAAGGCATTCCCAATTACTGGTCCCATAAGTCTGCAGAAAGGACAGTGGTACTGGGTTGTCTAGAGTTTGGGGCTAGGACTTGGGAGAAGCCAGCACTGCTCAGCCGGCATGGCTCTGCCACACTAAACTGCACATCTGCACATTGGCCACCATCTAATATGGACTTCCTGTTCTTTATGATGCAGCCAGCCAGGCATGCCTGAGATACCCCTTGGAAAGAAGCTTGACTGGCAACTTCCTGAACTCTTCTCTATTACTCAGGAGATGCCAGAAGGAGGCTGAAATTGCCCTCATTGGGTTAACGAGAATTACAAGCCAGGCTTTAGGCAGAATTATGGTTAGACATTGATCAGGGTACACAGGTGCACTTTAACCCACTTCCCTGCAGTTGCTAACTATTCAAGGGTCACGTAGCACACTGACTACCTGCTCCCTCATTGTTCCTATAGATAAAATCTCTAACACTGGACCTTTTAACCCAATAATTGCTTAAAGTGTGTGTGTGTGTGTGTGTGTGTGTTTAATCCTGAATTCCAGCAGAATGGGTAACCAATCTGAAGACCCCCACCAAGGAACTGACTCAGGACAGGCATATAGTTTCTTCATCTTCCTGTCCCAGGACTTCATCTTCTTGCTTCTCAACCAATCAGGAATCCCCACACTTCAGCCAATCACCCATCCTCTTAAAAACCCCTTGAAAACTCCATCCCAAACCTTTTGAGGAGGCAGATTTTAGGTTTCCTCCCATCTCCTCATTTGGCTGACCAATGATCTTTCTCTGCTGCAACTCCTGCTGTTTTGGTGTATTGGTGTGTTATGGCACAATGGAAAATTGAACCTGGTGGTCCTAAAAAATGGCCCATGAGATGTGAGAATCCCTCACTCAAGGTCACAAAACTTGGATCTGGTGCACAAACATGAGATCTGGGCCAGGACAGAGCTCTCAACTGTCGGCAGAGCTTGAGAAGCACCTTGCAGCAAGCCACCAAGCCCAAGGGCCTGAGATTAGGACTCAAGGTCAGTGCAGGTGGGCTGGCAAATGGAGAGAGATCCAGTGGTGACAGCTGGGTAATGGGGGCAGAACCATCCCTGCAGATGGGAGGAAGAGGATGAAGAGGACCCTAAAAGACATCACCCAGAACTGGGCACCAATGTGGGGCCCATAAGGCTTCATGCTTTCCACAAACCCTTTTGTTATTTCATTGTATGGCATGACATTACAGAAAGATAGTCCTGGAGTCACAGCACTGGGTTCAAATCCTGGCTCTTGGTTGAGTTGAAATCAAAGTCATTGCCAATTACTACTGAGTTGCCCACAATTGAGGCTAGGTCTCACGGTTGCCTAGCTACTTTTATGCCTGATCTTCAGTTTCCTTAGCCATAAAACGCAGCTGAGGGCCAGGCTTGGTGGCTTATGCCTGTAATCCCAGTGTTTTGGGAGGCTGAGGCAGGAGGATCACTTGAGACCGAGAGTTCAAGACCGGCCTGGGCAACATAGCAAGATCCCATCTCTATGAAAAATAAATAAATAAAAATTATTTTCAACTTAAAAAAGGAGTGGACCAAGCATAGTGGCTCATGCCTGTCATCCCAGCACTTTGGGAGGCCAAGGGAGGATCACTTGAGGTCAGGGGTTTAAGACCAGCCTGGGCAACATAATAAGACCCCGTCTCTACAAAAATGTTTTTAAAAACGTTAGCTGGGCACGGTGGCATGCACAAGTAGTCCCAGCTACTCAGGAGGCTGACGCGGGAGAATTGTTTGATCCCAGGAGTTCCAGGCTGCAGTGAGCTGTGATTGAACCACTGTACTCCAGCCTGGGCAACAGAGTGAGACTTTGTCTCTTAAAAAAAAAAAAATGTAGCTCATGACAGCAGCTGATCTGAGGGTTGTTGTGAGGGTAATATGAGATAATGTATGGAACACTCATTAACATGATAGTAAATGCTGAGAAAAACCAAAGTAGTTATTATTTACTAGCCACGAGAATAGCTGTGTAGCTGTGAAGTGAGCTGTTTCCTGAGTGGTAGCGGTGCCACCACCTCTGTGTGGGCCCATGGGAGGGGCAGGTTGGAGATAATGACTGTGAGGACCCAGAGGAAGTGAGGAAGTAGTAGCTGCTGATGTTGGCATAGGGGTTACAGGCTCACTGTGTGTCCCTCTGTCCACATTCTGTTTTTCCCTGTTGCACAGCCCGCAATGGTGTGGGCTGTTGGTGGGCCAGGCCACTTCCTGCCCTGCCTGGCTGTGAGGACTCTCTTGTTGTCTCACTAGACGGCCCCCCAGACACCTGGACTGCAGCCTGGCCTAAGTGGCTGGAAGCAGAGCAAGCTGAAGGATTTCCTTGAGTGGAACTGCTGTCAGGTGGTGTCAGTGGGTTCACAGAGGCTTGGAGAATGTGTATGATTACTGGGCACTGCTCAGAGGTCCATGGGAATGTGTTCATGGCCACAGACATCCCTAGGAACAGTGGACAGAGCACGGACTCCAGCACACAGAAGCAATGGTAGAGGTAAGAGGCTCGCAGAAAACAGAGCCATGGGCTTCCAGGGCCTGGAGGGGCCTCTGCCTGAAAGCCTGCCTGCTCAGTGCCAGTAGTTAGGGTCACTGGGGCTTGAAAATGGAGGGTGTCAACAGAGGACAGGAGAAGTTGTCACTCACACTCCTCTCTAGTTCCTGTAGGAGCAGGAGGAACTGGGCAGGCTCTCAGGCCTCCAACTTGTCTCCCCATCCCTGTCGTTGTTTAAAAATAGCAGATTTGGGCTGGGCATGGTGGCTCATGCCTCAGGTCCCAGTGATTTGGGAGGCCGAGGCAGGCAGATCACTTGAAGTCAGGAGTTTGAGACCAGCCTGGCCAACATGGTGAAATCCCATCTCTACTAAAAATACAAAAAAAAAAAAAAAAAAAAAAAAGCTGGGCACAGTGGTGGGCACCTGTAACCCCAGTACTTAGGAGGCTGAGGCAGGAGAATCACTTGAACCTGGGAGGTGGAGGTTGCAGTCAGCCAAGATCGCACCACTGCACTCCAGCCTGGGTAACAGAGCGAGACTCTGTCTTAAAAAATAAAATAAAATAAATAAAAATAGCAAAATTGGGCCAGGTGCGGTGGCTCAAGCCTGTAATCCCAGCACTTTCGGAGGCTGAGGGGGGTGGATCATCAGGTCAGGAGATCAAGACCATCCTGGCTAACACGGTGAAACCCCATCTCTACTAAAAATACAAAAAATTAGCTGGGCGTGGTGGCGGGCACCTGTAGTCCCAGCTACTCGGGAGGCTGAAGCAGGAGAATGGCATGAACCTGGGAGGCAGAACTTGCAGTGAGCTGAGATAGCGCCACTGCACTCCAGCCTGGGTGACAGAGCGAGACTCTATCTCAAAAAAAAAAAAAATAATTGCAAACTTGGATGCCCCTTTTGGGACCAAGCCACCAAACATACTGTCTGTGGCAGGAGGCAACTCATAAAGAAGCATGGTCCAAGCGTAGGAGAGTTTCAGCCTCTCACTTGCTTTTGTTACAGCCAAGATGAGGGGTCTGACCTATGTGATTCCTCTGTGAACTTATGCATGCAAGGAACTACATCTGATAAACTAACATGCACTCCATTCTCAGGCTTGGCAAAGAGAATAGAGAGTGAGAAAATAGCTATAAATTAAATTTAAACAGAGTGAATCCACTCTCCATTCTACTCATGAGATAGAAACACTCTGAGTCCCAGAGGAAGGTGGTGGCCTGTGGCTGGGGCTGCTGGTGCTCCAGGAACAGCCCTGGTCCTGCCATGCTGAGCTGGGTTATCCTTTGCTTACTTACTTCAACATAGAATGTTCTCAGAACCCTTCTTGGAGCTCCATCCCATCCTTTTCTTTTTGCATAAACTGCAAATAAAATCAATTAAATTTTTAAAAGTGTGGGACTAGCTGCTGGGTTAGAAGCTATGGAAGTCAGGAAATCCGGGGTTTCTGAAATGGGTGTTAAAACGTCAGTAAGGTTAGGGGCAGAAATGCTGTTCTCTGTTCCACGATGGTGTATCAGAGCCTAGGAACTTGGGGGCAAAATGCCAAGTCTAGTCATGGACTGATGGAACCTGGGGAGGGAGGTGGCCTTAGGGGAGGAGATATTGCCACATCAAAAGATCAGACATTCCAGGACATGGTGCCAGTCAGTGCTGCTGGTGATACCAGATAATTTAAAGCCAGGGAAAGACAAAAACAGATCCCATTTCACTTAGGACTAGGCACAAAATGACATTCACAACCATGACATGACCCGTCTATGTGAAATTGGGCCTGCAGGCAAATATCAAATATTTGCCAATTGGTAAATTACTCCACCAGCTGACTTCACAACTGAAGTCAGGTTTTCTCCTCTTCAGGTTTTTAAATGTAAACATTAGGGCTTTGATCAGGAGAGGATCCTAGAAGTGGAGGAGGTACTTATACACTGAAGAAATGACAAATCTCAGTCCCTTTTATTGAATGGAAACTTCTTTTTTGTTCCCCAGAACAGAAAGCCAGTGATACTTTTCTTGGGCCTATAACCATCTGTAATAGTTCATTTTCACACTGCTATAAAGATACTACCCAAGACTGGGTAATTTATAAAGGAAAGAGGTTTAAGTGACTCACAGTTCTGCATGGCTGGGGAAGCCTCAGGAAACTTACAATCATGGCTGAAAGGGAAGCAGGCACTTCTTCACAAGGCAGCAGGACAGAGAGAGGGTGTGTAGGAGGAACTGCCAAACACTTATAAAACCATCAGATCTTGTGAGAACTCACTCACTATCACAAGAACAACATGGGGGAAACCGGCCCCATGATCCAATCACTTCACACCAGGTCCCTCCCATGACATGTGGGTACTACAATTCGAGATGAAATTTGAGTGGCAACATAGAACCGAACCGTATCACCATCCGTGGACAGACCTAATCCACTTATGATAACACCTGAAGAAAGTTGGTGTCAGCTTTGGCGCCTGCTAATTCTTACAGGCAAAGGCCAGGAGCCTCCTGAGTACACCCAGTCCAGCCTTTTCTGTGGACAGGTGTGGCTGTAAGATTTGTTCTCAGTAGTAAATGTGGGTCTAAGTAAAGCACAACCCTGCCGTGGTTGAAAAGCCAGTGTGCATTCTCCATCCTCTTTTTTCCCACTGCATGGAGACCTTGGAAGCCACCTGTTGATGATGGAGGAGCCACAGTGTTAAAGAAGCTAAAGTCACTGAATGACCACCAGGAAGGCTACCTGCCAACCATGGAACATATTTTTACCATACTAAGCCACTGAGATTTGGAGGTTTGCTTGTTCCAGGAGCCAGAGTGACTTGCCCCCAGCACTCTTCATCTGCTATTTTGACTTGTAATGTGTAGAATTTTACTTACTTTATTATTATTATTTAGAGACACGGGGTCTCTGCTCTGTCACCCAGGCTGGAGAGCAGTGGCACAATCCTAGCTCACTGCAGCCTTGAACTCCTGGGCTTAAGCAATCCTCCTGTCTCAGCCTCCCAAGTAGCTAGGGCTACAGGTGTGCACCACCATGCCTGGCTGATTTTTCTTTTCTTTTTTCTTTTCTTTCTTTCTCTTATTTTTTTTTTCTTTTGTTTGTTTCTTTTTTTTTTTTTTTTTTTTTTTGAGATGGAGTCTCGCTCTGTCGCCAGGCTGGAGTGCAGTGGTGAGATCTTGGCTCACTGCAACCTTGGCCTCCCGAGCAATTCTCCTGCCTCAGCCTCCCAAGTAGCTTGGATTCCAGGCGCATGCCACCATACCAAGCTAATTTTTGTATTTTTAGTAGAGATGGGGTTTCACCGTGTTGACCAGGCTGGTCTCAATCTCCTGACCTTGTGATCCGCTCACCTTGACCTTCCAAAGTGCTGGGATTACAGGTGTGAGCCACCGTGCCCGGCCTCTATTTTTCTTTTCTGTGGAATCGGGATGTCACTATGTTGCCCAGGCTGGTCTCAAACTCCAGTCTCAAGCTGTCCTCATGAATTGGCTTCTCAAAGTGCTGGGATTACAGAAAGGAGCCACTGCTCCCAGCCCAGAGTTTTAAAATGCACACAGGAACCCTATTCTTTTATAAATATTAGGTATCCAGAAACAAGAGGCTTCCCCGAGGTTATGACCAACCAATACTTTTATTTCTGTTTCTCTCCCAGAAAACAATTCATTTTTCAGCTTCCAGGAAAGCTGGATATCGCACCTGGATATTGTAAATGTCACTGGCCTGCCCCATCCCATTCACTTCTCTGCCCTGCTGGGGCCAGTTTCATGTTTTAGAAATTTACTGGAATGGTAGCCAGCTGCGGAGTTGATAAAGGGAAATGGTCTTTTAAATTTTTAAACGATTGTTTCTGGTGTCGCTTTGTTCTTTCTCTCCTAACACCGTGTCTGGCATATCTTCTAGGCCTGGGGTCTGTTTGAACAATTCTAAAATGTCATCTCCTACCTGCTGCCTTCTGCTGCTGCAATCAGCTCGCAGCCTGGCTCCCACAGAGCCTTTAGGCAGAATTCATGTGTGGACACTGCCCACTCACAGAAACCTTGATCAGAAAGAAAGCCACCTTAGCGACAATGTTTCTCTGCTCTCTGGCTCAGAGAAAACATAGGAATGTCATTGTATTATCTTGAATGCATCCCTTTTTCCCTTTTGTAAAAATGCTGGGGTGTGTGGCTGGGTTTTTGTTTTTGTTTTTTGACAGAGTCTCGCTCTGTCGCCCAGGTTGGAGTGTAGTGGTGCAATCTCAGTTCACTGCAACCTCCGCCTCCTGGGTTCAAGCGATTCTCCTGCCTCAACCTCCTGAGTAGCTGGGATTACAGGCACTCGCCACCACGCCCACCTAAGTTTTGTATTTTTAGTAGAGACAGGGTTTCCCCATGTTGGCCAGGCTGGTCTCAAACTCCTGACCTCTGGTGATCCACCTGCCTTGCCTCTCAAAGTGCTGGGATTACAGGTGTGAGCCTCTTCGCCTGGCCTGTGGCTGCGTTTTGATAGTTCTGAATAGCATTGATCTTGAAACCTTAAAGAACCATTGGCTTGGGGTTTCTCCAGAGACCACCCCATGTCTTTGTCCTGGAAAATTTGAAGCGCCATCCATCCTATCGACGAAGTTCATCATGTGTGACTGTCCCAAAACATGCGATGTGCTCCTGTATTTTCTTGCCACCCCTGGGTTTTATGAGGAACACCTGGGGGTTAAGAGAAAAACCTGTTCTTCATACATTTTCCGTAGATTTAATGACAGGCAGGGCACTGCCTCAAGGGAACCTGGATAGCATTGGCTGATAGAAGGAATAGAGAATCTAGAAGAGGTTCATTTTTTTTTTTGAGACAGAGTCTCACTCCATTGCCCAGGCTGGAGTGCAGTGGTGTAATCTCAGCTCACTGCAACCTCTGCCTGCTGGGTTCAAGTGATTCTCGTGCCTCAGCCTCCCCAGTAGCTGGGATTACAGGTGCACACCATCACACCCAGCTAATTTTGTATTTTTAGTAGAGACGGGATTTCACCATGTTGGTCAGGTTGGTCCTGAATTCCTGACCTCAAGTGATCCACCTGCCTCACCTCCCAAAGTGCTGGGATTACAGGTGTGAGTCACTGCACCCAGTCAAGAATCTAGAAGAGCTTTGGTAAAGGAAAATCTTTCTTCAAAGAATTTCATCTCTAAGGATGTGAAGGAGTTGGTTGTCCATGCTGCAGCACATTCTGTTATTTACCTTGGGGGCCTGCTTTTGGAGAGCCATTAAAAATCCCCTCTCAGAAAACTATTGTCCTTGCCCATTGAAACACTTAAAACACTCGTTAAGTGTCAGACACTTTGCAAAGTGCTCTATATTCATTTATGCATTATTTTATTTCATTTTTACAAGCCTGCAATGGGCTGAGTGTCCACATCTCCCCAGTGTGTTTTAGGTGTTTCCATAGGCTAGGACAATAGCTTTCTGGCCTGCTGTAAGGGAAGGATTCTTTGGGAAAATGAGATGCCTGGTTCATGAGATGCAAGATTTGGGAGAGGGAGGAATGATGGTACCCTCTCTGGATCACTGAATGAGCATCAGCAGACAGCCTCGTGTTCCCAGTAACATGTCAGCCCTGTCCCATGGTGGGGGGACAGCTGATGCTGGGGACACTGAGATCAGCTTCGATGGGGCCTCTCAGCTGCATTGTAACCTCCAGCCGAAATTCTCTACCAAGCTTTGGAAGCCAGATCTTGCTGTCATTCCATAACCACAGTTCCCTCATTAGCCTCAGAAATGCTAACTAGACTAGCTCATTACTATCAAGAACATCAGCAGCAGCAGCAGCATCCTCACCATCCACAGCAGCTAAGACTTGAACACTTACTGTGTGTTGGACACTTTGCAAAGTGCTCTATATTCATTTGTGCATTATTTTATTTCATTCCTACAACAGGCCTGGAATGGATTGAATGTCCATGTCTCCCCAAAATTCATGTGTTCAAATCCTGACCCTCTCGGTGACAGGATGAGGAGATGGGGGTCTTTGGGAGGTGATTAGGTCCTCAGAGTGGAGCTCTTGTGAATAGGGTTAGTGCCCTTATGAAAGAGGAACAAGCCACCCCCCACTCCTTCCACTACGTGAGGACATTACAAGACGGCACTGTCTAGGAGCCAGAAAGTGGGCCCTTACCAGACACAGAATCGGCCTTGATCTTGGACTTCCCAACCTCTAGAACTGTGAGGAATCAATTTCTGTTGTTTATCAGCTACCTAGTGTATGGTATTTTGTTATAGCAGCTCAAACAGACTAAGACAAAGTCCATTAGGTAGGTCCTTCTATAATTCCCGAGTTACAGATGAGGAAATGAAGGTCAACAATGCCCAAGACACACACCTATTAAGTTATGTGACCAAATTCATTCAAAACGTGGGTCTGCTTAACCTCTGTTCTCTTTCCCACCACATATACCCCAAGAAGTGTAAGAAGACTTTGTTTTTCTATGACCAAGTCTACCAACCCCTACGTCCTGAGATCATGGTTACTGGGATACAGATAACCTAAGCCACAGGTTCCCAATAACAGACCTCTGGTCTGGGCTGGTTGCATCCCAGCTCCCTGGGGGAGCTTCTGATAAACATCCATGTCTATATCCCATTCCTTGAGGTTCTGATATAGCAGGCTTTGGGAGGGGCCTCAGAATCTGCATTTTATCACAGTTAGGGAATCTAACTGTCAGAAACCAGCTAAAGATTCTTAAACCTCTGTGCTGCAGACACTTTTGGCATCTGGTGAAAACTGTGGATCCCTTCTCAGAGTAATGTTTTTAGTTTAGTTTTTTTTTTTTTGAGATGGGGTCTTGCTACGTTGCCCAGGCTGGTCTTAAACTCCTGGGGTCAAGTGATCCTCCTGCGTAAGCCTCTCAAGTAGCTAGAATTACAGAAAATAATGTATTTAAGTGCATCAAATTAAACAAAATGCACAGGATTACTAAAGACTAACTATGTTGAAATATAGTTACTGGTTTTTTTAAATTATGATATAATCTATGTGCTTCTTTAGCACCTTAAATAACAAGATCTACTGTTTGGTTTACTAACTACTATAAATTTGAGAGTAGTCAAGAGGATATTTAAGTATTTCAAGATAGCCACAACAACTAGAATGTAATATAAAAATGTCTAGCCTACATTCATTAAAGAAACAAACACTAATATCAGTTAGAGATTAGGGAAACATCAACATGTATTTTATATTTCTGACCAAGTTTACAGACTCAGATATGATCACAGACTCCTTGGAGATGAGTGGATTCCAAGCCAAGAGCCCCTGGTGTGGAGCTATGGCCAGCCATTATCTAAAAAAAAAAAAGTAGAATACAGATTTCAAGAGACTTACAAAAAAATCTTCCTGCAAATACAAGTTTTACAAGAGGGAAAATGGAACCAAAGAGGTGCTTGATTTTCATTAGCAATAAGAAGTCTGCATGGATATCTTGATCTTTTCTTTCTGGCAAAGGGACCATATTAAATGATGGATTTAAAAATTTACCATCAATACTGGAGTGGAATAGTAACCATGAGAAATCACATTCATGCAAATCTTACTGGAAAAAATGGTGCATGATTTATCTTTTTGTCGGCATCCTGATATTCTAAGATGAACGTTGTTTTTTTCCCCACTCTTGCTTTGTTTTGCACTTACCCTAATTTTCTAAATAACACGGTTTCCAGATTGTGAGAAATGATTACCCTTATTCAGAGCAAATGGTGCTGGAGATATATTCATGGGCTGCAATCTTCTCGCAATCAACCATCCTCTCCTTTGCCTTGTCAGAGCTCACCCACCTCTGAAAGAGATTACCTAAAGGTTCCAACAGCCAAAGCAATAATGGAAATCTCCAAGTTGCAACCAAGAACAATGCTTTATGAACCTCAGAAAGTTTGCTGTTTTTAGCTTTTCAATATATACAGTAGATAATAGGATTTTGTGCATGTTCGCACAGCATTTAATAGCTTAACGCATTCCCTGCTTGCTGCTTTCGGTTGTGTGCTATGGTTTAGGTGGGTTTAAATGTTTCCCGGGCCGCTCACAATTATTCATCTCCATGGCAGAGGTAGCAGGGAGTTCAGCTTCACTCCCTGGAGGCGAGCCCTCCCCACAGCCCTCCTCGTGCAATCGCTCAGTGTCAGAACCTCTGAAGGCAAAATAGAGACACCAGCCAAAGAGGATGATGGACAGCTGTCATCTCCGGGACACCAGTAGGCACAGCCCAGATCACCTAGGAGGAGAAGATGGGGCCTCCACAGATGGTTACATTTCTCGTAAGTGTGAACACCGAACAAGAGAGTGCAGATCAGTTAGACAGGACAGAGGGTCTCATCAAATCACCAAGTGCCATTCAAGTCTCCTCAAATGGTTTTTTTCTGTTGACTCCTTTTTTTTCAAAAACATGTTAATTTTTGTGGGTACACAGTAGGTGTATATATTTACGGGGTACAGGAGACGTTTTGACACAGGCATGTAACGCATAATAATCCCATCATAGAGAATGGGGTATTCATCCCCCCTCAAGCATTTATCCTTTGTGTTACAAACAATCTAATTAAACTCTTTTAGTTATTTTAAAATGTGCAATTGAGTTGTTATAGACTATAGTCACCCTGTCGTGCTATCCAATGGTAGGTCTTATTCATTCTTTTTATTTTTTATTTTTTACCCATTAACCATCCTTATCTCCCCCGCACAACCCCCCACTACCCTTCCCAGCCTCTGATAACCATCCTACTCTCTGTGTCCATGTGTTCAATTGTTTTAATTCTTAGATTCCACAAATAAGTGAGACCATGAGATGTTTGTCTTTCTGTGTCTGGCTTGTTTCATTTAACATAATGAAACAGCACTGTTCACCTACCTAACGTCATGGATCGCAGTATGCAGAATCCAGACTTAGAGGCCTCACCTACTCTTTGGATGGCAGGTGCTAAAACCAGAATACCAAAAGATCTGTCTGATTAGACCTTGATAAACCTACACTCTCAGACTCACCTCCCCAGCCATCCACATTAGACTTCACTGCATGCTTCTCCGTCCATTCTAACCTCAAGGACTATCCATGCCGTGTCCGTATCGGGATGCCCTTTCCGTCCACATCCCACCCTCTTTTCAAGGCCCAGGGACCCTCTTCCAGAAGCCCTTTCCTAACCTTCCAGGGGAAGGACAGCCTCTTTTCTTCATCTACCACTCTAAGACTTGATATTAGTGTCAGAGGGATTTGAACCAGAGCAACTCCATCTTGAATAGGGGATGGGTAAGATAAAGCTGAGACCTACTGGGCTGCATTCCCAGGAGGCTAGGTGTTCTTAGTGACAGGATGAGATAGGAGGTTGGCACAAGATACAGGTCATAAAGACCTTGCAGATAAAACAGTTGCGGTAAAGAAGCTGGCCAAGATCCACCAAAACCAAGATGGTGATGAGAGTGACCTCTGGTCTTCCTCAAGGCTCACTCTATGCTAATTATCACGCATTAGCATGCTAAAAGACACTCCCACCAATGCCATAACAGTTTACAAATGCCACAGCAATGTCAGGAAGTTACCCTTTATGGTGTGAAAAGGGGAGGAACCCTCAATTCTGGGAATTGCCCACTCCTTTCCTGGAAAACTCATGAATAATTCACCTCTTGTTTAGCATATCATCAAGAAATAACCATAAACATGGGCAACCAGCAGCCTTTGGGACTGCTCTGCCTGTGGAGTAGCCATCCTTTTAACCCTTTACTTTCTTAATAAACTTGCTTTCACTTAACTCTATGGCTTGCCCTGAATTCTTTCTTGTGCAAGATCCAGGAACCGTCTCTTGGCCTCTGGATCGGGACCCCTTTCCAGCAATATTAGCACTGCTCACTTCACCAGATGGAGCAGATGGTCTGAAATGCTGGCTGAGCACAGCGACAGTGTACAGGAGAACCCAGCCTGTGACTCATCTACCAAGTCAGTGCTGAGCTATGTCCCAAACTCCCTATCTCGACTGACCCTCATCCTCCCTGGAAAGCCCCTGTTCCCATGGTTCCATCCTGGCCCCATTTGGGACATCTCACTCTGACCTCAGGCTCCTGTTCTTCTGGTTCTCTCATTCACTTACTCCCACTAAACCTATTTGGAGGGAAGCCCTCAGGCTACTTGATGGCTAAAAAAAAAAACAAAAACAAAAAAAAAATGGCCAGGCACGGTGGCTCACGCCTGTAATCCCAGCACTTTGGGAGGCCAAGGCAGGTGGATCATGAGGTCAGGAGATCAAGACCAGAAAAATTCTGGCCAACATGGTGAAATCCTGTCTCTACTAAAATACAAAAAATTAGCCGGACATGGTGGCTGTGCCTGTAGTCCCAGCTACTTGGGAGGCTGAGGCAGGGGAATCACTTGAACCTGGGAGATGGAGGTTGCAGTGAGCCAAGATCGCGTCACTGCACTCCAGCCTGGCAACAGAGCAAGACTCTGTCTCAAAAATAAATAAATAAATAAAAATAAATAACAATAGCAACAACAAAGTAATGAGAGCTAGCATGTAACTGTGTTTTCAGCACTTTACATTTATTAACTCCTTGTTAATTCGATCACGTAATAACATGATGAGTTATGTGCTACTGTGCTCCCCATTTTACAGATGAAGAAACTGAGGCACAGAGAGTTTAAGAAAAAATAGCTCTAAGTCATCCGACTCTATCCCAGGTTGAGCTGGGATTTGAATCCTGGCCATCTGCAGATACTACTCCTCTATTTTTGCTATGCATTTCTCTTCTTTTTGTCCCCAGCTTACAGTCTGTTCTCCATCACTTCCACACCCTCTTACTGTTTTACCTCTTGTACCACTGACCTATCACTGCACTCACATGGCAAAACCACAACCTGGGATTGAACCAACCACCTGCATTTTCTGGACCAATACCCCAACGACTGAATAAGACTGGAGAAAAATGTACAGGCACACAGAGTTGTCACTATCAATGTATGTCCTCAAACCTAAACTGGCCACTTGATACAGCCAGAGAAGCCTGCTAAGTCTACCCGGAAAACTCCTTCTTGGGTCTTCACTGCAGCTATTTCAGTCTTCCCTGTTCTCAGATCTCCAACCACTTCTCACTTTCAGCTGATGACGTCGCCTGCTATTTATTGGAGCAAACGGAAACCACCCAGTGGGAAGTCACTCAGTCCTCTGTTGCCAAACCAGTTTGCCTCCACCTGAACCAGATTCCCACCTACCCTCCTGTTACAGGGGAGATGTGGCCCTTCCCCTATGTGTTGGATCTGTCCATCCTCCTTCCTTGGGAGCCTATCCCACCTGTCCCCACTGCCTCTTCCCAAGTCCACCATCTTCCCCAGGGAACTGCAGTGTTCTAATAGTCTCCCTGTGTCCCCCACTCCCTGCTTCTAGCTATGAGCCACATCTCTTCTGCAGCAAGATTTTAAAGCACAGAGTATAGTGAACAACAATGTATTGCACATTTCAAAATATCTGGAAGAAAGAACTTGAAATGTACCCAATACATAGAAAAGATAAATACTCAGATGATGGATATACCCCAAATGGCCTGACTTGATCATTATGTCAGAGGCGTTTGAACCAGAGTGACTCCATCTTGAATAGGGGCTGGGTAAAATAAGGCTGAGACCCACTGGGCTGCCTTCCCAGGAGGTTGAGGCATTCTTAGTCACAGGATGAGATAGGAGGTTGGCACAAGATACAGGTCATGAAGACCTTGCTGATAAAACAGGTTGCAGTAAAGAAGCCAGCCAAAACACACCAAAACCAAGATGGTGACGAGAGTGACCTCTGGTCATCCTTACTGCTACACTCCCACCGGCGCCATGACAGTTTACAAATGCCATGGCAACGTCAGGAAGTTACCCTATATGGTCTAAAAAGGGGTGGCATGAATAATCCACCTCTTGTTTAGCATATCATCAAGAAATAACCATAAAAATGGGCAACCAGCAGCCCTGCCTATGGAGTAACCATTCTTTATTCCTTTAATAAACTTGCTTTCACTTTACTCTATGGACTTGCCCTGAATTCTTTCTTTCATGAGATCCAAGAACCTTCTCTTGGGGTCTGGATCAGGACCCCTTTCTGGTAACAATTACACATTCTATGCAGGTAACAAAATTTCCCATGTACCCCATAAATACATACAAATATAATGTGTAAACAAAAATGAAATTCTAAGGCCCCTCAACCATCCGAATATACTTCCTCCTTAGCCACGGCTATTTTAAAATTTAACCCGAGAGACTGTTTCAGGCCATGATGGGAAGTGGGGGTCAGACAGGCCTCATGATATCTCTCCAGCATTAACATCAATACAGACTTTAAGTCTGGTAAGAAACATTTTACAACCTCTTTTCTCTAAAGCCTAGTACCTAAAAGCTTCCTCTGCAAATAAGAACTTGGGTCTCCATAATCGTTTATCTGAACCCGGGCATTCCTCTTTTTTTTTTTGAGACGGAGTCTCACTCTGTCACCCAGGCTGGAGTGCAGTGGCGAGATCTCGGCTCACTGCAACCTCTGCCTCCCGGGTTCAAGCAATTCTCCTGCCTCAGCCTCCTGAGTAGCTGGGATTACAGGCGCCTGCCACCATGCCCAGCTAATTTATGTACTTTTAGTAGAGACGGGGTTTCACTGTGTTGGCCAGGCTGGTCTTGAACTCCTGACCTCATGATCCACCCGCCTTGGCCTCCCAAAGTGCTGGGATTACAAGCGTGAGTCATCATGCCCGGCTGGCATTCCTTTTTACGGATCCCAGGTCTTCAGATAAACTCAGCCAATTGTCAACCAGCAAAATTTTTAATCGACCTATAAGCTGGAAACCCCCCGCTTCGAGTTGTCCAGCCTTCCTGGACCAAACCAATGTATTTCTTTTTTTCTTTTTCTTTTTTCTTTTTTTTTTTTTTTTGAGATGGAGTCTCGCTCCGTCGCCCAGGCTGGAGTGCAGTAGTACCACCTCGGCTCACTGCAACCTCCGCCTCCCAGGTTCAAGCAATTCTCCTGGCTCAGCCTCTCGTGCAGCTGGGACTACAGGTACTGGCCACCACGCATGGCTAATTTTTGTATTTTTAGTAGAGACAGAGTTTCACCATGTTGGTCAGGCTGGTCTCGAGGTCCTGACCTCAGGTGATCTGCCCGCCTCAGCCTCCCGAAGTGCTGGGATTACAGGTGTGAGCCACCGTGCCCAGCTTATATTTCTTAAATGTATTTGATTGATGTCTCATGTCTCCCTAAAATGCATAAAACCAAGC
Source organism: Pan troglodytes (assembly GCF_028858775.2). NCBI lineage: Eukaryota > Metazoa > Chordata > Mammalia > Primates > Hominidae > Pan > Pan troglodytes. The sequence continues at coordinate 80,258,597 of NC_072404.2, read as the reverse complement.
TGCGCCCCAACCACCTTGGGCACAAGTTCCCAGGACTTCCTGAGGGCTGTGTCCCAGGCGATGGTCACTCACATTCGGCTCAGAATAAATCTCTTCAAATATTTTACAGAGTTTGACTCTTTTTGTCAACAAACGGACCCCCCAAAAGTGCAAATCTGACCATGGCACTCCCCATCTTCAGTGGCTCCACATGGCCCTTAGGAGGTCTAAATTCTACATGGACAGAAAGATGGAAGTAATAGACACTGGAGACTCCAAAAAGCGGGAGGGAAGGAGGGGGGTGAGGGTTGCAAGATTATCTGTTGAATACAATGTACAATATTTGAGAGATGTCACTGCCCGAGGGGTTCTTCCTGCCCACTGCATAAAGAAAGACCACAGTATTGTAGTAGAGAGAGTTTAATAGACAGGAGGCCAGTCACACCATGTGTGTGGGCACGGGCTGGGCCCTTGGGCCCTCCACCCAAGCTCCCCAACCCCCTTTGTCTCTGCCTTGCCCGGGGCTGGCTCCCTTCTCAATGCTTGATGTCGCTGAGCACATGACTTCAAACTGAAACAAAAAAATGTGCTTTTTCCTTTGGACCCTACCTGCAAATGCCAATTACGCCTTGGATTTGCCAGCAGCTGGTAGGAATGAGTGAGAGGCTTGTCTCTGAGATGACTCATTTCCTCTCTGGTATTTGCAAGGAAGCGAGGAATGAGCAACCAGAAACAGAGCTTCAAGAACAAATTCCACCCTATAAATGCTGCGAGGATCCTCTCGGGGCCCTCAGAGGGCAATGAGGCATGTTATATGAAGATTAGCAGAGAGAACAGAAATCCCCTACATAAATAAATAAATAATGAGCCGGTAAATACTGACAGCCGCATTCATTTCCTCGGCCACATTTCCCTTTAACACTCCCTGCCTGGTAAAAGAAGTTTGCTTCTGAATAAGAAGGACTTCGGGAGAATCCTCCCCAAGCCATCAGCCGACAGGAGAGCTATCCCGGCCCCCAGGACAAACTGCGTAGCCTCAGTCTGCCCCTTTGCAGGGGGTCAGGTTAGGCAGGCCATGATTTGAAGCCCCATCCTATGATTTTATGATGCAAACTCCCCACATTGCACTAGAGTGTTCCATATTGGGAAACCTTCCCAACCCACAGCCGGGCTGTGCCTGGGACATGGCGAGTGAGAATGGCAGGGACTATGTTTTCTTCACTGACACCTTCCCAGTGCCATTCTCTGTGAACCACATTTAAGCACCCCCTAGAACTAAATAATCAATAATCAACCTTTTTTTTTTTTTTTGAGACAGAGTCTCACTCTGTCGCCCAGGCTGGAGTGCAGTGGTGCGATGTTGGCTCACTGCAACCTCCCACTCCCGGGTTCAAGCGATTCTCATGCCTCAGCTTCCCAAGTAGCTGGGATTACAGGCGTGTGCCACCATGCCCAACTAGTTTTTGTATTTTTAGTAGAGACAGGGTTTTGCTATGTTGGCCATGCTGATCTCGAACTCCTGGCCTCAAGTGATTCACCCACCTCGACCTCCCAAAATGCTGGGATTACGGGCATGAACCACCATGCCTGGCCAAGATAAATAGTATTTTGATGCAATGTTTAATAAATCCAAAATCATGCAGAAAATCGACGGTGAGCAAAATGTCAGAAGTTGAAATAAAGACAGACTCCCCAGGCTCACAATCCTCCCCCTGGTCTGGGCCCTGAGAGAAGGAGTTTCCACCAGCCCTTCTCACTTGCTACATTCTGGTTGTATTTTCCATCCATGTCTAGCATGGTCCCAGATTCTCTCCTCATCCTTGTCCCCAACACACACAGACCCACAGATGCATTAGATGTATTCAGCTCGGCTGAAAGTGCTTGTGCTTTTGAGCTTGGTCGTAGATATCACTCTACTCACCCAAGTCAGAACAAGGCCCCTCATGGACACTCTCACCCCATCAGAGCACCTACTGCCTTCTCCTTTCTTTGAGGGCTAGGGCTGGATCTTGTGTAATATTTGAACCCCAACACCGGGCAATGGGAATCCCATCCATATCACAGGAATGAATGCATGCATGGACAACCTGAAATAGGGCAGGCAGATCTCAGTGCTCCCCGCACCCTGCAGGTGGTCCCCCAGGGCCTTGCTTCCAGGGACAAAAGCTCACAGTGGAAAAGCAGCCTGCTCCACAGTGGAAAAGCTTGGCCGGACACAAGGCTGTTCCTTATCTTGAGCCTTAATGGTCCTTGTAAGAGCATCTTTTCAGGTATCTGAAGAAAGGGCTCTCTTAGCCCCAGTCTTTTTTCTTTTTCTTTTTTTTTTTTTAGACTAAACATCTTCAGGTCCTTTAAAGACTTCTTTAAAGGGCTGGATGCAGTGGCTCACACCTGTCATCCCAGCATTTTGGGTGAACAAGGCCAGAGAATTGCTTGAGGCCAGGAGTTTGAGACCAGCCTGGGCAACAGAGCAAGACCCCTGTCTCTACACACACAAAAAAAGAATAACTCAGCTGGGCGAGTTCACCCATTCAAATGCTAATCTCTTCTGAAAACACCAGCACAGACACGTGCAGAATTAATATTTAATCCGGGCACCCTGCGACCAGTGAAATTTACCTATGAAATTAACCATCCCAATATTGCACCTCAGCTCAAAACCCTCCCATGGCTCCCATTCTACTCAGAGTACACACCAAGATCTACATGATGGCAAATGGTTCATCCTCCTCCTTCCTTCCCTTATCTCCTCTCACTCTCACCTTTGCTGATGCCACTCCGGCCACAGTGGCCTCCTTGCTCTTCCTCAACTGGACCAAGCTTGTTCTTGTTGAAGGGCTGTTGAATTTCCCATCCTTCCCACATGGAATATTCTTCCTCCAGAAGCCCACAAGACTTGTTCCCTTACTTCATTCAGATTTACTACTGAGTCTGGGCATGGTGGCTCACACCTAATCCCAGTGCTTTGGGAGGCCAATAAGGGGTGATCGCTGAAGCCCAGGAATTCCAGACCAGCCTGGGCAACATAGTGAGACCTCTCTAAAAAATATTAAAAATTAGCTGGGTGTGGTCGTGCATGTCCATCAGTACCAGCTACTCAGGAGGTAGAAATGGGAGGATCGCTTGAGCCCAGGAGGTTGAGGCTACAGTGAGCTATGATCATACCACTGCACTCCAGCCTGGGCAACAGGGCAATTGTCTCAAGAAAAAAAAAAAAAAGTAAAAATAAAAATAAAAGATTTACTACTTAAACACTTCCTTACACCACAATGTTCCCTGGCTACAGAATGCAAAACAATCTCCCCTCTGCCTTCCAATCTCTCTCTCCTTTCTCCAAATTATGTATTTATTTGCTCATTGTCCACTGCAACAGGCAGGAATTGTATCTGTTCTGTTCCTTCCTGCATTCCCAGGGCCATAATAGGGCCTGGTACCCAGTAAGTGCTCATTGAACAACTGAATGAATAAATGAATTGAAGTACCTGTACCCTAATTTATCAGCATCAACACATACTATTCTTGGGTAGTATTCTAACGACGTGGCCTATCTCAAATTTGCTTATTTTCTTTAAATCTGAAATGGCACTTCTCCCTTGGGTCCTCAATATCAAGCTCCATGATTTCCGGATTGCACTGGAAGATCCAAACACTTTGTCCTGGCTGTTTTCAGCTCTTGCTGAATTCAGTCTCTGGCCTGCCTTTCAGTATGAGGTGCCCTGGTATTTTTAGAAGAGCACTTCTCATGTGTTTGTGAGGGCCAATTACACCAGCTGCCTCTCTGGGTATGTTTCCATTTGCTGGCTGATTTTTACATTCCATGCAAACATTGATGAGATTGTCCACTAAATGGGTATCAATCCTAACAAGCATCAATGAAATTCCGGTTCTGGGTGTCCTTGGCCACCATAGCTACCCGGTGAAACTCATTAGGGTCCATGAAAAGAGATAGAAATGCAGAGTCAGCCAGACAAAAAGAGGTCAAGGAAAGGAGGAGGGGATCAGTGCACTGGGGGCCTTATGGGTGTGTTAGGGCAATGCTGAGACCTTCATCCAGACTGGATGTTCTGAGTTTATCCTTGGCTTTTTTGGCATGGGAGCTTTGCCAAGGGAAGGCTGTTCCTTATCTTGAGCCTTAATGGTCCTTGTAAGAGCATCTTTTCAGGTATCTGAAGAAAGGGCTGTTTAGGTGGTATTGTGAACCTGGTGACTTTGGCCTGGTGTAGTGGCTCACACCTATAATCCCAGCCCTTTGGGAGGCCAAAATGGGAGGACTGCTTGAGTTCAGGAGTTAGAGGCCAGCCTGGGAAATACAGCAAGACTGCCTCTCTATAAAAAGTTTAAAAATATAATTCAGGCATGGTGGCTTATGCCTGCTGTCCCAGCTACTTGGGAAGCTGAGGCAGGGGGATTGCTTGAGGCCTGGAGTTCAAGACTAGTATGGGCAGCATAGCAAGACCTCCCAACTCCCAATTCTCCAAAAATAAATAAATAATTAGTTGGGACAAGTGCCCACAGTCCCCGCTACTCAAGAGGCTGAGGTGGGAAGATTGTTTGAGCCCAGGAATTTGAGGGTACAGTGAGCCATGATCACACTTGAGCCTGGGTGACAAAGCGAGACCCTGTCTCAAAATACAACTGAAAATAAAAATAAAAACGAACCTAGAGATTTTAGATAAGCTTTAGGGGATCCCAAAACCAGCTCCCAAGATTGTTAGATGATGTTCTGAGTTTGTAATGTCTTCAGGACAGGGTGCATAGGTAGATGTCATCAGATTCTCAATGACCTCAAAGCATGAAGCTCCACTTGGTTATTAACAGAACACGGTGTGAATGCAGCCCGCAAGATTGTGGGCTGGCTCCTGGCTGGAGCAGCTTGATCTGTCCTCCTGCCTGGCCTCCCCTCTTCCTCAGCCCCCTCACTCTCTGCTAGAACCCTAACTTGCCACTGGCCACTCCACAGGTGCCATGCACTTCCTGCTTGGTGCCTCTGCTAGGGTCCTCTCTCTGAAACAATCCTTCCTTCTTCTCCACCAGCCAACTCCTCTTGGCCCTTCTAGACCCCTCTTCTAGGCCCTGCTTCTCTACACTCAGTGCCCCCAGATAGGGGCGTGGCCCATGGACTACTCCCCATCCAAAAACAGTCCGAACAGTGGTTCAGATGCAAATGGTAAGCTTTTTTTTTAATTTTAATTTTTACTTTTTGAGACAGAGTCTCGCTGTCATCCAGGCTGGAGTACAGTGGCACGATCTGGGCTCACTGCAACCTCTGCCTCCTGGGTTCAAGCGATTCTCGTGCCTCAGCCTCCTGAGTAGCTGGGATTACAGGCGTTTGCCACCACACCTGGCTAATTTTTTGTATTATGAGTAGAGACGCGGTTTCACCATGTTGGCCAGGCTGGTCTCGAACTCCTGACCTCAAGTGATTCACCTGCCTCAGCCTCCCAAAGTGCTGGAATTACAGGCGTAAGCCACCGCACCTGGCCAATTCTGAATAAGCTTTAAAAACATTGGCTGGGCATGGTGGCTCAGGCCTGTAATCCCAGAACTTTCGGAGGCCAAGGCGGGCGGATCACCTGAGGTCACGAGTTAGAGACCAGCATAGCCAACACGGTGAAACCCCGTCTCTGCTAATAATACAAAAATTAGCTGGGCGTGGTGGTACATGCCTGTAATCCCAGTTACTCGGGAGGCTGGGGCAGGATAATTGCTTGAGCCCAGGAGGCAGAGGGTGCAGTGAGCCAAGATCATGTCACTGCACTCCAGTCTGGTCGACAAAAGTGAGACTCCGTCTTAAAAAAATAAAAAATAAAAAAAAGCATTTCTAGCAATTCAATAGAGCAAATTTATGTTGGTTGAATCTAATAATAAAAACGTGGAGCTTAACGTTTGTTTCTCTTTTTCCTATTTTATTTTTCTAGGAATTCACTTTTACTATATTTTATAAAAGTATCATTGCGTGATAGATTGGAAATAAGATCTGGTCCTCCACTCCACATCAGTGTCTCTCAGCCTTTTTTTTTCATTATCACCTCCCTATGAGGCATTTTTAGACTTTTTTTTCCCCTGAGATCCCCTACCTGCTCCGACTATGAAATTTTAATACCACAGATGCGCTGTATATCTGCTTGCATGCTGTATGTGTATCTGTGATTTACACATGAAAGTGTAATACTCTTTTGCACCCCCCTTCAAGAACCAATTATTGCCCTGTTGGCAGCCGTATCACTCCTAATAAGGATACAGGCCATAAATAGTTCGAAAAGAACTGTTATGGTCTTAGGAGAGCTGGCTCTGGCCCAGGAGGGATGTACAAGTCTATGGGGCGGGGGCGGGGGGGTGTTCTTGGCAGTTGATAGCTGAGTCGGAGTGTTGCAATATACATGTTATTGTAAATTACCTTTCTTTTATTTCCCTTGTCCGTTAGATTTAGGGTATGACAATGATTTGAACAAACAAAAAAAGAACTGTGGATGTAGTAGGTCTTGTTATCTATTGTCTACCTGACAGGTCTTGTGGTTCTTTGACAGATGAAAAGGAGGGGGAGGCCGTGGTTGTACCTCTGTTGATGGCCTCCACTGTTCTCACTACTCTGGCCATTTGCCTTTTGACTGCTCACTGCCCGCCATTGGGGTATCTCAAGGCAGCCATGGCAAGCTCTGAAGGCCATCTGGAAAGGCTGTTTCTTTCTTTTCCTTTTATTTTCTTTTCGAGACCGGGTCTGTCTCTGTTGCCCAGGCTGGGGCGCAATGGTGCAACCACAGGTCACTGTGGCCTGGAACTCCTGGGCTCAAGCAATCCTCCCCTGGAAAGGCTGTTGCTCCAGTGTGGATAACCTAGCATAGCAAACCCATCTGCAGAAGCACCGGTTTGGGAAATGCCCCTTTCTCATATACATACTTGTAATGAACACAGCATTGTAAAGATGCTGGGGAGACCACGTTGCACTCAGCGGTGAAACCCACTTAACTCTGTTTAAGTCACAAGCTTCCAAATGTGTCTGTTCACGAAACTCCTTTATTTTTTGCAGAAGACCTATGACAACCCATGAAACTGTATTCCACGCAACATACTTTGGGGAAAAACTGAGCCTGAGGTTTTCTTAATTCATGTTCCTTTACCCCGAGGTCACAAGTGACTGGAAGTCAATGGATAAGCATCTGTGCTGATGCGGAAAGGCCTGAGGTTCCTGGGGCGCCCAGTCCTGGCCATTGAGACCCCATCACCCAGCTTTGGCCACCCATAGAGCAAATCTGAGAAACACTACAGCTCCTGAAGCCATCAGCTCTAGGCTGTAGTCATTCTCCCTCTGCAAGGCTCAGCATGAGAGTAAGCAGACATCAGAAACTCAACTTCATTTCTTGATTTCTCTTTAATCAAAGGTGGAGCAGTTCTACCCTGAAGATGCCCATCGTGTCTCATTTTCTCTCCCCTTGGATAACAGACAAAGCGAATGAACATCACAGAAACTTTCAGCACTCAGGGCTCCTGAGCTGTCCAGATGGTGTATTCTTCCAGAAGAATCTTTAGCTTACATCTCCAAATAGTGGTCATTCAGCTTCTAGAGCAATTATCTTGAAAACAAAGAGGTAAGCCTGAGTTCAAAGCAACAGTCTGGAAAAGATGCCTGGACTCAGGATTAGAGAACATAATAAATAGTGTGTATAGTTTGCTAGGGCTGCCATAGCAAAGTCCCAAAGACTGGTGATTTAAACCACAGGAATGTACTTTCTCACAATTCTGGAGGCGAGCAGGCTGAGATCAAGGTATCCACAGGGTTGGTTACATCTGAGGCATCTCTCCTTGGCTTAGAGGCAGCCATTTTTCCCTTTGTCTTCACATGGGCTTGCCTCTGTGTGTGTCTGTGTCCCTTCTTTTTTTTTTGACGGAATCTTGCTCTGTTGCCAGGCTGGAGTGCAATGGTGTGATCTCAGCTCACTGCAACCTCCACCTCCCAGGTTCAAGTGATTCCCCTGCCTCAGCCTCCCGAATAGCTGGGACTACAGGCATGTGCCACCACACCCGGCTAATTTTTTGTATTTTAGTAGAGATGGGGTTTCACCATGTTGGTCAGGATGGTCTCGATCTCCTGACCTTGTGATCTGCCTGCCTTGGCCTCCTAAAGTGCTGGGATTACAGGTGTGAGCCACTGCACCCAGCCCTAATCCCTTCTTCTTACAAGGACACCAGTCATATTGGATCAGAGTCCACCCCAATGACCTTATTTTAACTTCATTCTTTAAAGACCCTATCTCCAAATACAGTCAAATGTGGAGGTACCGGGGATTAAGGCTTCAACATATGATTGTTTGGAGTACACAATTTAGCCCATAACAGATGGGAAAGGCATCTGGTCTCTCCAGTTTAAGTCTCAGAGAAACACAGACTGTCAGCGCTTTGGAGACTGCTGAAGTCATGTGTTTCATCAACTGGAAAAGTGAGGTCCTGAAAGAAGTACCTGCTTGCAATCACACGGCTCATGGGCTCTGAGCTCAAACCCAGGGTTCCCGAGGGCCAGTCAATCAGAACCTTCCCAGGCTTCCATTACATGATCACCCCACCCCCAACAAAAAACACCAAAAAATTATAAGCAATTGAAAAAGAGAGGAGGAGAAAACATACATCTCTAAGGGCAAGGCAAATACTTGGAGTGTGGTTTTATAAAGACTGGAGACCAGCTGGGCTCGGTGGCTCACGCCTATAATCCCAGCACTTTGGGAGGCCAAGGCGGGTGGATCACCTGAGGTCAGGAGTTCGAGACCAGCCTGGCCAACATAGTGAAACCCTGTCTCTACTAAAAATACAAAAAATTGGCCGGGTGTGGTGGCACACATCTGTAATTCCAGCTACTCGGGAGGCTGAGTCAGGGGAACTGCTTGAGCTCGGAAGATGGATGTTGCAGTGAGCCGAGATCGTGCTATTGCACTCCAGCCTGGGCAACAGAGTGAGACTCTGTCTCAAAATAAATAAATAAATAAATAAATAAATAAATAAATAAATAAAAACAAAGGCTGGAGACCAAAGAAGTGACATGGACTTGGTTAGGTTCTTCAGCTGTGGTTTTCAAAGTGTGGCCCGTGGGGATCCTGAGAGCTTTTCAGGGCTCTACCAGGTCAAAATGATTTTTATAATTATGCTATGACGCCACTTGCCTTATTCACTTTCACTCTCTTACAAGCGTACAATGGAGTTTCCTAGAGGACACATCACATGGCACGATGTCATTGCTCTAATGATGAATGAAATGTATGAAGCAGAAACAAGCATCCACCTGCTGTCTACCAGGACCTCAAGAGATTTGCGACAAGGTTAAAACAATGCCGTCCTCCTTCTAATATGTTTTTGTTTTGGAAAATACAGTTATTTCTCACAAAAAAATGTGTGATTTATGTTAACCTGCAATGGGTTTATTATTATTGCTTTTGAATGATTTAATGCAGAAATATTTTTAAAGTTTTCCATTTTAATTTCTAACATAGTAAAAATCAATAGATAGGACACCCATAAACAAAAGCTCTTTGGGGTCATCCATCATTTTTAACATGGTAAAGGGGAGCTGAAACCAGAGTTTGAGAAAGGGTGCTCTACAGCAGTGAATGACACTTACTGATGAAACCATCATTTTTCTCCATTCTCTTTTACGTCATTTTTTTCCCCTTGCAATTGGTATAAGGCCAGGTTTAATTTCCCTTGGGCCCTAACAGAAAGGTAAGACAGCCCTTAATTATACCTAGAACCCCAGGAACGCACCGGCCTCACAGCTGCTCTTCTCTACACAGCCCTCCCTTGGTTATGCTCTTCTGCTGTGGTTTTCAAAGTATGGCCCATGGAACGCCTGGGGGCCCTGAGACCTTTTCAGATCCTAGGCCCTGGTGTGAGGACACTCAGAGATAACGTCCGCTGCACAGCTCCCTAACTTCCCAATGTTCACTCCATTCATCTTTGAAGTGCTGTCATCCATCTTAACCTGGAGCCCCATGCCCTCTGGGTAGTGGCAAATACAGGAAATCAGCACCTCACTGCTGACCCCAACCATAAGCACAGAGTGGGACAGCCGCCGACATCGCAAAGCCATAAAACAGAGCCCTGGGTGTCTGTGTCTCTTGTCCAGTCTGTGACAGGCCTTGTCCTGCCTGGCTTCCTTGACGTCCTGGGGGATATTCTGAGTTGTCATTCTGACCACGGTTTTGGGGACCCCTTGGTCCACTATACATCCATGTTTTGGGTCTTTAAGCAACTGGAGTTTTGGTCCTGTCTTTTGCCATTGTCTGGTGAAGGGAGAAAGATGGTGGAAATGCAGATGACAGGACGGGAGAAGACTGTATGCTCACATGTGTACCCACGCATGCACACCATGGCTGATGCTTCCTAAGCACCTTCATGCCAGGAGAAACAAAACTACCACTGAGGCCACACACGGTGGCTCACGCCGGTAATCCCAGCACCTTGGGAGGCTGAGGCAGGTGGATCACTTGAGGTCAGGAGTTCGAGACCAGCCTCACCAATGTAATGAAACCTTGTCCGGCACTCCAGCCTGAGCAAGGTTAAAAATACAAAAAATAGCTTGGCGTGGTGGTGTGAGCCTGTAATCCCAGCTACTTGGGAGGCTGAGGCAGGAGAATCGCTTGAGCCCAGGGTGCAGAGGTTGCAGTGAGCCAAGATCACACCACTGCCCTCTAGCCTGAGTGACAGAGTAAGACTGTGTCTCAAAAATAAATAAAATAAAATAAAATAGAAATGAAAAAAAACTACCACCGAGAGCAGAAACAAGCGCTTACACGTACAAAGGCTTCCTCCAAGCCAGGCACTGTTTTAGTCATTTGCATGTATTTATTTATTTAAACCTCACAAAAACCCTGGAAAGCAGATATGATTCTTCTCATTTTCTGATGAGGAAAAGGAGGCACAGAGAGATTAAGTAATTTGCCTAATGCCACACAACTAGTAAACCACAGAGACAGGGTTTGCATTCAGGAAGTTTGATGATTTTCACTGCTAGGCAAACAGAGAGAATATGATATCCTCTCTCAGGGAACTTAGGAGCTCATAGTCTGAAAGCGGGGATAAGGTTCAGACCCAGGAGATGGCAAGTGGCAGATGAATTGTGATGTAGGCCAAATACCACAGTCATTCAGAGGAAACAACTTGACAACTTGAAGAGCATAAGATGGAGTCCAGAGGGGATGGTGAGAAAGGAAAAGGCAGGGTCATTGAGGAAAGTCTGGGCTTGAAGATCTTGATTCATCCCCATGGGAATCCCTCAAAGTCCGGCACAGGGTTTTGTAAGAGACATTCTAAACATTACCAAGAGCACTACTGCCAACTTCCTGCTACCTATAGTGCCTTAGAACTCGCCTGGGAGAATCTGTATTCATGCAGGATTGTCTGAAGAGCCTGTGGTCTTCCCAGTCCTTCCACCTCTTCCCATCTCTAACCAGACCAGAAGAGCAGTCTCTCAGCCTACAAACAGGAGTGATAGAGATCAATCCAGAAAGAGTCAGGTCAACTCATGAGAGCTGTTGTGTCCTGGAAGTGTCAGATCCTAAAGTGACATAAAGAGAAACTTCACGTTGTCATGGGCAAGGTAGGAGTCCAGGACAGTTGATGCATTCAAGATTAAAGCCAGCAGAAGCCGAGAGAGACACCAGTGAGAGTGAAGACAGACACCCAGAGGGCTTGCAGGTCAGGCCACTCATCCTAGAGACAAGAAGATATCTTTGAAGACTCAGGATTCCAGCTGCTTTCACCGAGTAAGTCTTAAAGGCTTCTGTGTCCAGTGTTTGAATTGATGCACTTAACACTTGGAAGAGTATGATTTCATTTTCTATGTGAGGAAAGCCCCAGAAGAATGCCTAGAACATTTGATTGATACAATGGGGCACTCTCATATTGGTAGCCTGCAGAACAGGCCTTCTACCAGCCCAATGGCAGAGCCACCATGTTGCCCATTCTAGGAGTTCCATTCCCGCAGATTTTGTGCTGGGTCCCTGTTCCCCTGTGAGGTGTGCTCCAAAGCTATGCAGCCTGTGGTCCTGCCCACTGGCCTCTTCGGTTGCAGGGCCACCATTCCAAAGTACCAAAAGTTGGAAAGTCTCTCACAGCAAAGGAGTTGGGTAGATTATAGTGTAAGGTTTACTGGTCTCTCCTCTCCAAGGAGGGAAAATCAAGCAGATGCCAAGATATCCATGCAGGAATGATATTCTCTTTTCTTTGTTGGTGACAAATGAAAAAAATTGAACCCCAGGGTCCATGATCAAAAGAAAGTTAGTTTACTCTTCTAAGGGAGGAGGGCAAGAGCCCTTTCTTAGTGACACAGTATGTGAGCAATCTGGAAGAGAGGCCAAGGGAACCCTTCGATGAAGAATTAAAGGGTGCATCAAATAGCGTTCCATTTCTACCCTAGAATGTTATAATTTTATCACGGTTGTCAAAAACAGAAGAAAAAAATATTTTTATCTGTTGTCCATCCATCCATCTAGCCTAGGATGTTATGATCTTATCACAGTTGTCAAAAATAGAAGAAAGAAAAAATTATTATTTTTATCCATTGTCTGTCCATCCATCCATCCATCCATCCATCCATCCATCCATCCATCTATTCATCAATCCATCCATCCATCCATCCATCCATCCATCCATCCATCCAACTATCCATCAATCCATCCATTCATCCATTCATCCATCCATCCACCCGCCTATTCAGCCATCCTTCCTACAAATATTTCTTTAAGGTTAAGTGTCATACCGGGCACCATGCTAGGCAGGTCAGGTGATACACTGATGAATAAAATCGACATAGATGCTCTTCTTAGAGAGCTTGTGATCCAAGAAGAAAGCTAATGAAGTAGCTATAAGTATTTCATGTATACTGAGAAGAAAAGGAAAAGTTCAGGAGGCCACAGATCATGATGTAAGGCAAGGGAGAAAAAAAAAAGGTGCTCAGAAGAAAGTGCGTTTATAGCAGAGTTGTTCAGGCTGGATTAATAGCTGAGTGGCTAAAACTCTCTTTACCTAAGGATCCAATTAAAATATGGGAATGCTGTATTTCTTATATCTGCATTTGAATACATGACTTAAGCCTATAATTAACATAGTTTTTAAAAAATGCAACTAAGTGTAATCTCAGACCCATATCCTGTCTCTTGGGCTATTTACTAAATCCCCTATTAGCAACTAAACAAAGTCCATTGTCCCACAGGCAGTAATTTGGTCTTCAGTGTCATCTGAATTTGCAAGCCAATGTGAATTGAGAATCAGAATAAACTTGATATTTATCCAAAGGGAAAAAATGCTTATTGATGCCAGAAAAAAAAATGACAACCAGAATAGCTGAAGAGGTCAGCAGAAACTTGACACTGACAAGGCTTTACGCTTCTGACAATTATTCCTTTTCTGTCAAAAAGGTTTGGTGCATAAAGAAAAGGCAAATATTTAAGGTGACAGATATCCCACGTACACTGACTTGATCTTTGAAAATTACATGAATACATTAAATGATCACATCAACCCCAAAACTATGTATATCCGTTATGCGTCAATTAAATAAAGGTTTTGTGCCTTTTTTTGTTAATTCCAATTTATTTAAAAATTACTCTCTGAGTGACAAGAATGGTTTCAAAAACTTTTATTTTTAAAAAAGTTTTTGTGACTGTAATTTTTAAATTTATTTATTAGAAACAGGGTCTTGCTCTGTCACCCAGGCTGGAGTGCAGTGGCATGATCATAGCTCATGATAACCTCAAACTCCTGGGCTCCATTCTACCAGAAGTACAAAGAAAAACTGATATCAAGCCTACTGAAACTATTCCAAAAAATCAAGGAAGAGGGGCTCCTCCCTAACTCATTCTATGAAACCAGCATCAGCCTGATACCAAAATCTGGCAGAGATGCAACAAGAAGGAAAACTTCAAACCTATATCCCTCATGAACACAGATGCAAAAGTCCTCAACAAAATACTAGCAAACTGAATTCAGCAGCACATCAAAATGTTAATACACCATGATCACACAGACTCTATTGCTGGGATACAAGGCTGGCTCAACATATGCAAATCATGCAAATCACTAACTGTGATTCACCAACTGAACAGAATCAAAAACAAAAACCATACAATCATCTCAATAGACAGAGAAAAAGTTTTCAATAAAATCCAACATCCCTTCATGATAAACACCCTCAAAAGACAAGACATCGAATGAACATACCTCAAAATAATAAGAGCCATCTATGACAAACCACAGCCAACATCATGCTGAATGGGCAAAAGCTCAAATTGTTCCCATTGAGAACTGAAACAAGACAAGGATACCCACTCTCTCCACTCCTATTCAACAGAATACTGGAAGTCCTAGCTGGAGCAATCAGCCAAGAGAAAAAAAGAAAAGGCATCAAACAGGAAAAAAAGATCCAATGATCTCTCTTCACTGACAACAAAACTGTATATCTAGAAAACCCTAAAGACTCTGCCAAAAGGCTCCTTGAGTTGATAAACGACTTAAGTAAAGTTTCAGGATACAAAATCAATGTACAAAAATCAGTAGCATTTCTGTACACCAACAATCTCCAGGCTGAGAGTGAAATCAAGAACACAATCCTACTTAAAATAGCCACAAAGAAAATGAAATACATTGGAATACAGCTAACCAAGGAGGTGAAAGATCTCTACAAGGAGAACTAGAAAACACTGCTGAAAGAAACCAGAGATGACAGAAATAAATGGAAAAGCATTCTATGCTCATGGATTAGAAGACTCAATATCATAAAAATGGCCATATGGCCAAAAGCAATTTACAGATTCAATGTTATTCCTATTAAACAACCAATGTCATTCTTCACGGAATCAGAATAAACTATTCTAAAATTCATATGGATCCAAAAAGGAGCTCAAATAGCCAGAGCAATCTTGAGCTAAAAGAACAAAACTGGAGGTATCACACTACTGGACTTCAAACTATACTACAAAGCCACAGTAGTCAAACCAGCTTGGTACTATAGGCCAATGAGCAGAATAGAAAACATAGAAATTAAATGCACACCTACAACCATCTGATCTTTAAAAAGGCTGCCAAAAAGAAGCAATGAGCAAATAACTTGCTACTCAATAAATGGTGCCGGGACAACTGGCTAGCCATATGCAGAAGATTGAAGCTGGACCCTTATCTTTGACCATATACAAAAATTAATTCAAGATGGATCAAAGATTTAAATATAAGACCTCAAACAATAAAAATCATGGAAGACAACCTAGGAAATACTCTTCTCAGCATCAGCCTTGGCAAAGAATATTTGGCTAAGTCCCCAAAAGCAACTGTAACAAACACAAAAATACACAAGTAGGACCTAATTAAACTAAAGAGCTTCTGCAAAGCAAAAGAAACTATTAACAGAGCAAACAGACAACCTATAGAACGGGAGAAGATATTTGCAAATTATATATCCAGCAAAGGCCTAATATCCAAAATCTATAGGGAACTTAAGTCAACAAGCAAAAAGCAAATAGCCCCATTAAAAAATAGGCAAGGGACATGACCAGACACTTCTCAAAAGAAGACATATAAGTGAGCCAACAAACATGAAAAAATGGTGAGCATAACTAATGATCAGAGAAATGCAAATCAAAACCACAGTGAGATACCATCTCATACCAGTCAGAATGGCTATTACTAAAAAGGCAAGAAACAACAGATGCTGGCATGGCACGGGAGAAAAGGGAATGCTTACACACTGTTGGAAGGAATGTAAATTAGTTCAGCTGCTGTGGAGAGCAGCTTCAAGATTTCTCAAAGAACTTAAAACAGAGCTGCCATTCGAGCCAGCCATCCCATTACTGGGTATCTATCCAAAAGAAAAGAAATCATTCTACCAAAAAGACACCTGCACTCGTATGTTCATCACAGCACTATTCACAATATCAAAGACATGGTCAACCCAAGAGCCCATTAATGGTAGAATAAAGGAAATGTGTTACATATACACCATGGAACACTAGGCAGCCATAAAACAAATGAAATTATGTCCTTTGCAGCAACATGAATTGAGCTGGAGGCCATTATCCTAAGTGAATTAATGCAGAAACAGACAATCAAATACTGCATGTTCTCACTTATAAATGGGAACTAAACACTGAGCCCACATGGAGATAAACACAGGAACAACAGACATTGTGGACTACTAGAGGGTTTGCGGGGGGTGGGTTAAAAAAACGATCTACCGGCTGGGCGCAGTGGCTCATACCTCTAATCCCAGCACTTTAGGAGGTCAAGGTGGGTGGATCGCCTGAGGTCAGGAGTTTGAGACCAGTCTGGCTAATATGGTGAAATCCTGTCTCTACTAAAAATACAAAAAAAATTAGCCAGACATGGTGGCAAGTACCTGTAGTCCCACCTATTTGGGAGGCTGAGGCAGGGGAAGTGCTTGAACCAGGGAGGTGGAGGCTGCGGTGAGCCAAGATCGTGCCACAGCACTCCAGCCTGGGTGACACAGCGAGATTCCATCTCAAAACAAACAAACAAACAAAAAACAGCCAGGTGCTCATGCCTGTAAACCCGGCACTTTGGGAGGCCAAGGTAGGTGGATCACGAGGTCAAGAGATCGAGACCATCCTGGCCAACATGGTGAAACCCTGTCTCTACTAAAAATACAAAAATTAGCTGGGTGTGGTGGTGGGCACCTGTAGTCCCAGCTACTCGGGAGGCTGAGGCAGGAGAATTGCTTGAACCTAGGAAGTGGAAGTTGCAGTGAGCTGAGATCATGCCACTGCACTCCAGCCTGGTGACAGAGACTCTGTCTCAAAAAAAAAAAAAAAAAAAAAACAACCCCCCCCCGCCCCTGCAAAAAAAAACCAAAAATACTATCTATCTATCAAGTACTATGCTTACTACCTGGGTGATGGAATCCATACTCCAACCTCAGTATCATGCAATATTCCCATGTAACAAATCTGCACTGTACCCCTATATCTAAAATAAAAGTTGAAATGCAAATGAATAAGTAAATAAATAATATTGTATAAATAATATTTGCTATATAATTAAGTATATAACTGATACATAATCACATATATAATAAAATTATATGTGGCATAATTAATATATTTATATATTCATATAGTTAATAGTATTTAATGTGTAATTAATATATTTATATATTAATATAGAACTAATATATTCATATATAAATTAGTTAATTATTAACCATATGATATAATAATTATATATTCTTAATATGATTCTTATAAGAATTATATATTCTTAATTATATAATGTATACTTTTATAATATAATATGCAATACATAATTATAATATATAATATGATTATATAATTAACTAATGTATATACTAATATATTAGTTACATATTAACACATAGTATATAACATATAAATATAATATATAATGTAAACAAATTGTAATTATATATTATATACTACATCAATCATAATATATTATATATTATAATGTATTATATTACATGTTATGATTATAATTATACATTATATATTTATATTACATATAAATATAAAATATATAAACTGTACATCCGATAAAGGCCTAATATCCAGAATACCAGATTATATAGTTATATGTAATTATTATATATTTATATTATATATAATGTATTAATATATCAAATATTTATATATTAGTTATTAGTTATATATTAGTATATAATTAATGATATTTACTAAATAAATAATAAAAATAATAATAAAAAATATTTCCAGGAGAGAAGCACACAGCTGGAAAGGAAGAAGACTGGCCAGTTCATATGGTAAAAAAGAGCCAACAAAAGGTGAGGTTGAGGAGCGAGTGAGGACAAGAGAAGCAATCAAGTCTCTGAGAGGACAGGGGGAGAACGAATCTGGAATTTACTTGTCTTCAAGTTCAGCTTCAGACACTACTGTGAATCGCCCACCCTAGGGTCCTCGAACAGACTAGATTCTAGTAAGAGCCCCAGTCTTGACCACCTGCCAGGCGCATTCTGATCTTCACCACTGACAAAGCCCCACTCTCTGATGATCTAAGAGTGCCCTCCCATCCCACCCAACTGGGAGCTCGTCTGTAGGCACATTGGCTCAATCTTACAGACACTCAGTCTCGCCCAACTAAGAACCACATTCAAAACTGGGATCAAGGTTTCTGAATCCAAATTCTGGGCTTTTCCTGCTGCCTTGTGCTACACCTGCCCTGGACAGAGGTGGGCAAGATGACACCTCCTCCCCTGCTATCCTCAGGGGAAAGCTCCTTCCTTTCCTCCTGTCAAGCCGAGTGGAGGCTAAGCCTCTCCTCATGGTCTCATTCATTCAGAGTTCCTTGGAGAGAAAAGAGGTTGATGCAGAGTAAAAAGTAAGAAAGCACTTTGCGGCCGGGCACGGTGGCTCACGCCTGTAATCCTAGCACTTTGGGAGGCCGAGGTGGGTGGATTATTTGAGGCCAGGAGTTGGAGACCAGCCTGGCCAAAATGGTAAAATCCTGTCTCTACTAAAAATACAAAAAATTAGCAGGGTGTGTTGGCATGTGCCTGTAGTCCCAACTACTTGGGAGGGTGAGGCAGGAGAATCCTTTGAGCCCAGGAGGCAGAGGTTGCAGTGAGCTAAGATTGTGCCACTACATTCCAGTCTGGGTGACAGAGTAAGACTGTCTCAAAAAAAAAAAAAAAAAAAAAAGTGCTTTGCTCCTAAAGTGCAGATGGAAAAAGGGCACCAAGGTGCTTTAATTTACTGTACAGGCTGGAAAAGCCACATCTGGGGCCCACGATCTCAGTATCAGTGACTTGGAGGTCTCGCTGGCAGATGGAGGGCCAGGGACATAAGTGACTCGGCCTGGGACAAGGGGAGCACAGCAGGCTAGCAGAGTGGAAGCCAGTCTGGATAAAGTCCCAATTGAACCATTGCAGCTAAAATTAAATATGACAAATGGCCTGTTTAGTTACATTAGGCACTGGCAATGGGGCCTCTGCAGGCTATGTGCTGAAGCGCTGGCCTTGTCATCTCCCCAGCAGCCTCCCAGTCAGGGCTATATTCCTTCCACCAAAAGCTGCCACAGTGGTGCTGGAAGATTCTTGCCAATCACGCTGGTCTTGAAACAAGCCACCTTGGCAACAAACAGTAATCCATGTCCTTCTTGAGGAGCACTAGAAATGTGAGGCTGGACATCATGGGCTGAGTATCCCTTACTCGAAGTGCTTGAGACCAGAAGTGGATTTTTTGCTTATTTCCCTCCCTTCCTCCCTTCCTCCCTCCCTCCCTCCCTCCCTCCCTTCCTTCCCTCCCTGTTTCTTTCTGTTTTTCTGTTTCTTTCTCTCTCCTCTTTGTTTCTTTCATTCTCTCTCTTTCTCTATTACTTTTTTCTCTTTCTCTGTTTCTCTTTCTCTCTTTTTCTGTTTCTTTCTCTTTCTGTTTCTTTCGCTCTCTCCACTTCTTTTTGTTTCTTTTTTTCCTTTCTTTCTCTTTCTCTCTTTCTTCCCTCCCTCCCTTCCTTCCATCCTTCCTTCCTTTCTTCCTCTCTGTCTCTTTGTCCTACCCTCCCTTCCTTTCTTTTTTTGAGAAAAGGTGTCACTCTGCCACCAGGCTGGAGTGCAACAGTGTGATCACTGCTCGTTGCAGCTTTGAACTCCTGGGCTCAAGCAATCTTCCATCTCAGCCTCTTGAGTGGCTGGAACCACAGGCATGCACCAATACGCTTGGCTAATTTTTTGTAGAGATGAGATCTTGCTATGTTACCTAGGCTGATCTGCAACTCCTCAGAAGTATTTCAGATTTTGGATCTTTTCAAATTTGGGGATATTTGCACTGCATTTAACAGGCTGAGCATCCATAATTTGGAAATCTGAAATCCAAAATGTTCCAAAGAGCATTTCTTTGAGTCATATCTGTGCTCAAAAAGTTTCAGATTTTGGAGCATTTTGGATTTCAGATTTTTCGGATTAGAGATACCCAACCTGCTCCCTATGACTTCTTGGCTCTCTCCAGAAGGAAAATTTGGGTTGATCCAACTTAATATGATCACAAAAGTTTGGGGTATTAGGGCTTTTGTTTTGTTTTGAAATACTAACTTTGTTGGTGACAAGTCTAAACAGTTTTATCATAAAATCCTGGACTATTAGGACTAAAATAAAAAGTAATAGGTCTTGTAGTGAGTGATCCAGATCTGACACAAATCAGAGTTCTTGACTCTCCATGTTATGAGTTTTTTGTGTGTTTGTTTTAAAGAGACAGGGTCTCACTCTGTCACCCAGGCTGCAATGTAGTGACTCGATCATAGCTCACTGCAGTCTTGAAATCCTGGGCTCAAGTGATCCTTTTGCCTCAGCTGGGACTACAGGTGTGCATCACCATGTCCAGCTAACTAAAAAAAAAAAAAAAAAAAAGTCATAGAGATGGGGTCTCGCTATGTTTCCCAAGCTGGTCTCGAACTCCTGGGCTCAAGTAATCCTCTTGCCTCAGCCTCCCAAAGTGCTGGGATTGAGATTTTATACCTGATTTTTCTGAAATTATGTGTTCTGGAGCCAACAAAGACAGAGGGAGGTTGCTAAAAATACCCAGACATAAGCCTCTGACCAGCAGAGGAGACAGAATGCAATGAACTGGAAAGTCCCTCCAAGCTCTCTATGCTCATTGGTCCTCCCAAAAAGCAGAGGCTACTCATGGAAAGAAGGATTTGGCTGAAACATCTGCAGAGTGACATTGCTTCCCAGGGCTGCTTAATGCTGACCTTTTGACACTCTCGCCTTTTATTTCCTTAATGTTATTGCTCTGTTTCTTTGCTGTCTGACAAAAGGTCAATTCCTGTTTGTCTTCTAATAAATGGGCTGCTTAACGCTGGGGGAAAAAGAGACCAACAGAAAATCCTCATTGCCATCTACAAATAACTTCAAAGTAAATCATCTACCTTTTGCTTTCTTCTTTGAACTTTTAAATTTTTATCACATACGAATGTACCATCATTAGCTCTCCCTGGCAGCATCTATCCCTTGATGGAGTAACCGCCTCTCAAAAAAGATCATGCTTTTCTGAACATGCTGTATTTTTGGATGCAGCCCTGAACTGCTGGGAATGCAATTGCTTTTTAATTGGAACCAACAACCAGTGTTGGCTTGGATTCAGAACTAGCCTCCCCGCATCAGAAACGTCTACTGGAGTCTGGTGATAGGCGAGAGGGGGGCCGTTAACCACCTTCAGGCTGTGAATCCCCGGGGGGAAGCTCTGTTTGTACCTGGTATCTTGGCTGGCTCAGAAAACAGAATTTCCATTTTCTGACCAGATAAAGAAATACTTGTCACTGATGGGGACTGGCAAACCGAAAACCGAATGGTTCATGCAGGGAATTTTCACCCTGCCCAGTTTATGTCTGCATGTGTGTGAATAAACTAGGAGCTTGGATGAAAGGGAACAAAAGAATTACAAAGGAAATTTCTAGTGTTTTCCATCAACATGACAGACCAAAATGTCCTTTCCTTTCCAAAGGGAAACAATTGCAGGAATGGGTTCCCTTGTCTTTTGTTACTGAGGGAATAATCAGCATTCTGTAAAGAAACCCATCGCTTCAGGTTCTCATCCTATCAAGCAATTATTTATAATTTACAGCCTATTAATACAACAGCACATCTCATCTACACTGTGTGCCAAAAAGCTCACGCTTAATCAGAATATTAGCACCATGGCTTGCTGAACACAACCTCTTCTTTACGCATTCCTTTAACTAATTTCGACCCAATGCACGAAGAGCGTGGAGCTGGATGCTGGTGGTCCATGTTGCAATGCAGGCAGAGTAATTATGCACAATATAAAATGACAAATATTTAGTGTCTAAAGGTCTATTTCCATATGCCCAATTCTTCAGATGGGGTATGTGGTTGTGCTAGAGTGAGCCACAGTGCAATGTGGGATGAAAATCCAAAGGCATAGAATCCAAATGCAAACAAAAAATCCAAAGCATTCGGGTCAATGTCCTGTTTCTCCTACTCACACTCATTCAAGTGTGACCTCAAATTCCTTTGCTCTCATAGTCTAAGTTTGAAAAAATCTTCTGCACTGGGGGAACATTCCATTTGAATTTAACGTACATTGTCAATACAAACTGAGCAGGGTTTCCAAGAACAAAAAGAACAAAGACATCTATTTTGGCCTGAATGATGCCGATTGCTTCAACCAAGAGATGGCACCAACTTGCACCCAAATTGTGGCTGGGTGGTAAGTGTGTGGATCATCCAAGCTCATCTCCTGTGCTTCTCATTGGAGATTTTCCTCTCCAGATAAGGTGGCCCCTAAGCTGTACCACACACTCCCAATACTCACTTTCTCTCTCTGCTTGAGGTCATTTTCCTCCATCCATCCCTTTACTGACACAATGCTTTCCATTTTGCAACATCAGGGCATCCGAGGTTATTCTACACCATGGTCTTCCGCTTTGTCCAAATTCCTTTAGCATTTTCATGGCACTAGATAATACATAATTTCTCCATTTTCCTAGGAGTTTAACGTGTGCATGCCAACATGCAAGTGAGTGTTTTTTTGGATGTATGACTGCTCTAGACCGTGACAAGAGTTCTTTGTCATCAAGGAAACATTTATCTTGGATTTGTGTGCTCCAGACCTTCTGCAGGGGCACAGTGAGGAAGAGGAGGAGCAGAGAGATTCCTAAAGGAAGTGGGTCAGGGCACAGAAGCGTATAAGCTATTGGGAAGAAGACAAAGCAACAGATGTTTCTTTCTCTGTGATATCACAGGGTCAAATCAAATATAAGCAGAGGAAGAGTCCCAGGATGGAGGGAATGATGACTGGTAACTAAAAGTCAGCTAACACTGGGCTGGATCTTAAAATCCAGTGAGTTGGATGGGGTCCACGTGGAATGGGCCTTGAGTGTCCACCCCAGAGGACAGATTTCAATCAGACAGTAGAGGGATATAACCAATGTTTCTCATGAGGGAACAACAGGACTCTATCTGCCTTAGCAAGAAGAGACAGCTGGAAGATCCCATGGTGGGGAGGAATAATGGTCTCGGGGAAAGAAGGCACTGGAGTAGAGAGTAGGTTTTGCTGCGAGATAATCTGAAGGAGCCCAGGGGAAACCTGTGGATGAATGGGATGTGAAGCATAAAGAAGACAGTGGAGACAAAAGATCAGACAAAAGCTCAGAGGTTATGTGGCCAGTGGACTTTTTTTTTTTTTTTTTGAAATGGAGTCTCGCTCTGTCGCCGCTCAGGCTGGAGTGCAGTGGCGTGATCTCAGCTCACTGCAACCTCCGCCTTCCAAGTTCAAGGGATTCTCCTGCCTCAGCCTCCTGAGTACCTGGGATTACAGGTACATGCCACCATGCCTGGCTTATTTTTATATTTTTAGTAGAGAAGGGGTTTCACCATGTTGGCCATGCTGGTCTCGAACTCCTGACCTCAGGTGATCCCCTCACCTCAGCCTCCCAGAGTGCAGGCATGAGCCACCGCATCATGCCTTTTTGATGGAGATTGAATATTCCTGATTTCTCCAGAATCTCATGTAATAATAATGACCACATTAAAAGCTGTCTATTTCCCTTTGGACATTATTTTGGCAACATTCCTTGGATTCTGATAAATATTGCTGTCACTGGCAATAATTTTTTAGCAGCCTGTTAGGATATTTTTGGTTTTCTCCTTTGCCCCAGAATGCTGTATTTAGGGAAAATTTTTTATCTTCTTTTAGTGAGAGACAGGGTCTCACTCTGTCACCCAGGCTGGAGTGCAGTGGTATGATCCTAGCTCATTGCAGCCTTGGGTTCAAGTGATCCTGCCACCTCAGCCTCCTGAGTAGCTAGTCCTGAGACTACAGATGTGCACAACCATGCCCAGTTCTTTTTTAAAGAGATAGAGTCTTGCTACATTGCGCAGGTTGGTCTCAAACTCCTGACCTCAAGCAGTCCTCCTACCTTGACTTACCAAAGTTCTGGGATTACAGGTGTGAGTCACCACACCTAGTCATTTAGGACCATTTTAATGGCTAGGATATCTTTCCATCAGGGGTCTTTTTATTTAATTCTATATTATCAATTTTTGATTTTATTATATTGTGATCGGAGAATAAGGTCTGTAAAATTTTCTACTTTTTAAGGTCTATGAAAATTTTGCAGCTTAGTAGATCAATTTTTGTGACTGATTCATGGACACAGTTAAAAAGACATTACATTCTCTTTTTGGGAGGTATTAAAGTTCTAAAAAAAGTCTATTAATTATATGTGTTCATTCACTCATCATATAATTGATGAATAAATATTTATCGATTGAGCCTAATTATACTTTTCATATCAGCTATATAAATTCTTTCTCTCAAGAATGAATAAAACCTACCAATAGCACAATTAGATAGTTATTAATAATAACTTAGTAATAATTAAGTTATTATTAACTATATGGTGACACCATATACTCATATTATGTACACAGTATATAGTCACACTAGATACATATAGTGTACAGTCACACTAGATACATATAGTGTACAGTCACACTAGATACATATAGTGTACAGTCACACTAGATACATATAGTGTATAGTCACACTATATACATATAGTATACATTAAAATAACTTGAAGAATGTAATTGGATTGTCTGTAATTCAAAGGATAAATGCTCGAGGGGGTGGATATCCTATTCCCCATAATGTGATTTTTATGCATTGCATGCCCGTATCAAAGCATCTCATGTACCCCATAAACATATACACCTACTATGTACCCATAAACAAATTTTAAATAATAAAAATGAAAAAAATTATTTCTCTCTTTCTCTCTCTCTGTTTTCTCAGTTTGCTGTGAGTTAAGAATGGTGGAACAACAATGTCTACTTTCTTGTTGCAACTCCCATTCGCCTGATGCATTGAACTTGCTTTCTTTCTTCACCTCCACAGTGGCTGGTTCTTTGGCCTCTTCTTCAAGCCTTCACGGCTTACAAAAAGGAACGTTGGTGTATGCCAACTGAACTCATCTTTCAGGTCTATGGTACCCGACTCCCTCTCAAATGCTCACTCATTCTGAATCCATAATCCACACAGACAAGTCCAGACAAAAGATTCAGAATAAACGAACCAATGCCGGGGAAATAGATAAAAGGCACATCCTTTGGTATAGACATCAAGGCTGTGATGTGGATCCTGAGTGAGAAGACTTAGACAGGCAGAGCATGCTAGAATGGCTTTGATCAGGAAGAATAAAGGATGGCCGGGTGCAATGGCTCACACCTGGAATCCCAGTACTTTGGGAGGCTGTAATGGGAGGATCACTTGAGCCCAGGAGTTTGAGATGAGTCTGGGCAACAAAACAGGACCCCATCTCTACAAAAAAAAAAAAAAAATTAGCTGGGAGTGGTGGTAAGCACCTATAGTCTCAGCTACTTGGGAGGCTGAGGTGGGAGGAACACTTGAGCCTAGGAGCTCATGGCTGCAGTGAGCTATGATTGCACCAGTGCACTCCAGCCTAGGTGACAGAGCAAGACCCCATCTCTAATAATAATAATTAATAATAATAAAGGATTCCCAGTTCATCTCCAGTTGCTGGTTTTTCGGCCTCTTCTTCAAGCCCTCACTACTCACAAAGGGTCTTCTATGACCCCAGTCCTCCACTTTCAGCTCTGCACTGGTACCTGACTACTCCTCAAATGCTGGGATAAAAAATGAGATGGTGTTTGCTATGAACCTGGCCAGACAGTGGAGGAAACCAAGCACAATTCAGGTCTCCCTTTGCTGTTACAATAGCAGAGCTCAAAATTATATGACGGTACTTGAGAATTTCATTATGTTGATACTACTTGTATTTGTGTAACACTTTTCATTTTATTTTGTTTTTTACTAAGGTTATTGTGATCCTGACATTTACTGCTCACTGACTGTCCATGTGACACCTCCATCCCAACCCAAGTCCTGTCCCTTCCCCCTCCCCCAACCCCTGGTAGATGGATGGAGCCAGCAACTCCATGAGTGGCAAGTGGGAAACAGTATCCATCACTCCAGGATCAAAGCATTTCAAAACAAAACTGGCCCATGAGTCTCCATTCTTTCTTTCCTGCTGCAGTGACCTGAAAGCCAGATTCAGGTGGTGAAACTCTCAGATGACTATATAATTTATGTACTCACATGCACGTTTCTGAGAGTAAAAAGAGGTATTAGTGATCATTATGTCAGCTCAACAGGAATAACTCAGAACTTTCCTGGGGAAAACAGAATATGGGCTCCCTATGTCATGTAAGTGGGATGCAGATTGGATCCCTGAGTCACCACCTGGAAGGAAACTGCTCTAGAGAGTCATTCAACCCTCACTGGATTTTACAGGTATGAGACATAAGTTTTGTGTGTGAGGCAACTGAAAGTTCAGGACTAAGTTGTTACTGTAGCATAGCTTATCCTATCTTAACTTAGTTCAGTGTGCATCCCAAGGAAGTTAACCATCAAGAAGGAAGAAGGAAGTCTGGTTCACATTTGGTTTACTCTATCGAGAAAGTACCAAGAGAAAAGTGAAAATCAAGGGATAGATTGTTTTCCTCTTTTAATCTGTGGGTTTTTTTTTCTCCTTTTCTTTGGGAAATTATGTTTTTCATAGATTATATCTTTATGTCTTACAACCCTGGCAGGTCATCTTTTCTCATTTTCCTTCAGCAGTATTTCTTGAGTTTATCTCTTTATATCTTTCAGTGTTAATTTGCTCTTCAGTGGAAATTAACAACAAACAAATAGTACGTGTCATGTTTTCTAACAGTTTTATTCCACTTGCTTATTACCTGCCACCCTGTTTATGATTAATAGGTATAAAGCCCTCCTCTATCTTATTGAGAATTTGTAAAAATTGTCTTCCAACTTTTCTATGTGTTTCAAGTAAGGAATAATTAGATCCACCTTTAAACTTATGACTTTATTGTTTTGTGTTACAAAATGTTCTCACAGGCTTTAGATTTTTTAAGTTTATTCATATTCTTTCATCATCAATTTATTGAAGTCAAGAATTCAAACAAAATTCTTTAGTGAACTGATGATGAACTCCTTTAGTTTCTCAGGCAGTATTAGAAGTATTTTTAGTGGGCTTCTCACCATATCGCTATCTTGGGTATCAATTTGTATTTTCTTTTTTTTCTCTTAGGTAGGGTCTCACTCTGTCACCTAGGCTGGAGTGCAGCGGTATGACCATGGCTCACTGCAGCCTTGAACTCCTGGCCTCAAGCAATCCTCCCACCCCAGCCTCCCAAAGTGCTGGGATTACAGGTGTGAGCCAACACTCCTGGCATCAATTAGTATTTTAACAAGGCATCTATCCAAGAAGGTGATCCTGTGGGGATGGGCCATTTGTTTCTGACCACCAAATTACTGTGTAGCTTTACTTTCCACCTCCACTACCCTCGTCTTTCAGATTTACTGTACACTACATTCATACTGCATATGGCTTCTTGAATATATCAGTGTATCTCATCCAGTTGTAGAGAACTGTGATCCAGAATTATGAGCAGAAAAAATCAAGATGGGATTCCCACATGTGTATATGAATACCTGCCAGCACATATGTGGGCAGGAACAAGACTTGATGATGGCTAATGCTGACAGAAGTAAACCCAACGAAACCAAGGACCTCCTAAGAAATATTCACTCATCACGGGCCTGTTTATATACTAGGAGAACAGAGGATGATGAAGGTGGGTATCTGGCCCACGAAGAGATAAGACAGTCTAATCAGACTACTGGGTACCACGTGCAAGAACCTTGACATATGTGAAGATGGAAGTGTGCTGTTGCTGCCACAAGAGAAGAGCAGATGCTATTACAGGTCAGTAAAAACAGGAACTCACTCAGATGGAAGATGATAGGAGAAAGGACAGTTTCACAAAAAGGTGTCACTCCAAGAGTTATAGAGCCTCCTTTACACTCCTTGTGTGAAGCGCTGGCCATCTAAGCATGCTGACCACCAAAGGTGACAGATTCGGAATGGGGTGAGTAACTTTCGAAAGAGTGTTGCACTCTTTTCAAAATAGTCACAGTCCATAAGCATTTAAATGGGTAAGTGGTTGGGCACAGTGGCTCACGCCTGTAATCCCAACACTTCAGGAGACTAAGGCAGGCAGACTGCTTGAGCCCAGGAGTTTGAGACCAGCCTGGGCAGCATAATGAAACCCTGTCTGTACAAAAAAAAAAAAATACAAAAATTAGCTGAGTGTGGTGGTACACACCAGTAGTCCCAGCTAATTGTGAGGCTAAGGTGGGAGGATCCCTTGAGCCAAGGAGGCAGAGGTTGCAGTGAACTGAGATCACAGCACTGCACTCCAGCCTGGGTGACAGTGGGTGATCCTGTCTCAGTCAATCAATCAACCAAATGGGTAAACCTCATTCACTGTGCTACAGTGGGTGATCCTGTCTCAGTCAATCAATCAGTCAAATGGGTAAGCCTCATTCACTGTGCTATTAGCTATGATGTAGATTCGGGTTAGGGCTAGATCAAGCCTTCCTTAGGCTAAATGAATTTCTGTTTCCTATGTATTCTCTCTCCTGAAACACCATCAGAGTCACAATTCATTCTGCACCCTGGAGTCCTCTTCTCTAACCCCAGATTATCCTGGGCACATCAGTTTTATTTTGCTAATGACACCTTATTGTAACTATTGAGTTCTTTGTTTTCTCCTTTGAGAACAAAACTGACAAGTTCTTCACCTTTGTTTTTTTTCTTTTGAGATGGAGTCTCACTCTGTCGCCAGGCTGGAGTGCAGTGGCGCGATCTTGTCTCACTGCAACCTCCGCCTCCTGGGTTCAAGTGATTCTCCTGCCTTAGCCTCCTGAGTAGCTGGGACTACAAGCGCACGCCACCATGCCCAGCTAATTTTTGTATTTTTAGTAGAGATTGGCTTTCACCATGTTGGCCAGGATGGTCTCGATCTCTTGACCTTGTGATCCGCCTGCCTCGGCCTCCCAAAGTGCTGAGATTATGCATGTGAGCCACCGTGGCTGGCCAGTTCTATGCCTGGAACCCAGTCCTCTGTCGGAAACCTAGTAGGCACTCCTTTGCTGTGTAAATATTGAATACATGAGCAAAAGAATAAATAAACGGAAGGCTGGCATCCGGTGTAATTTTCCTTAACTACATAGTATTCAAGAGCGAGCCAAGTTTGAGGGTGAAGAATGTGTCCAGCTTTCAAGATATCCTTGAATTAAGTGTTCTCAATGTAATTTCACTGGTAGTTTCTGAAGGGACAGCCCCAAAGCATTTATTTGTTTGTGGGAAAACAGGTGCAGTGATTCACTCTGTCCACAATGTGATACGATTTTAGGCTTTAAGTGTAGCTTCTAGAATAATGGATAGGACACACCCTTGTCCTAGAATGGGGGCACCCTGCTCTTTGCCACTTATGATGGGTGTGTTCTTTTCTGAGCAAGACAAGAGGAGAAGAACCTCAACAGCAGGAGACTTGAAGCATTAGATTAGAGGACCAGTGAGGAACTTGGTACATTTACCCTGTAGAAGACTCTGAAGGAGGAGGAGACATGCAACTGTGGTCAGTTATCTGAAGGATGTTGTACAGAAGAGGACTTGGGCTTGTGCTATAGAGCTCCAGTGAACAGAACCAATGCCCTGTATAAGAGCCACAGGGAAGCACTGTATTAAAGCTTGAGTGAGATAAATTATAGCGTAGTATCGCATGGTAGTTAATTGAACCTGCTGGGTCACACTGCTTGAGTTCAAATCTGGCTCCTCTTGTTGCAAGCACCATGACTCAGATTCCTTGCCTGTGAAATGCTAATAAGAATAAGAATAATAGTTCATTGGTCAGTTCTAAGAATGAAATAAGGCAATGAGCACTTAACATAGTACCTGGTTTATGCACAGCACCTAGTGCATACACTTAGCATAGTACTGGTGTAGGCACTTAGCACACTACCTGGTGTATGCATTTAGCATAGTATCTACTGTATGCACTCAGCATAAAATCTGGTGAATGCACTTAGCATAGTATCCATTGTATGCACTTAACATAGTACCTGGCATATGCACTAAGCATAGTATCTGGTACATGCGCTTAGCACAGTATCCATTGTATGCACGTAGCATAGTACCTGGTATATGCACTTAGCATGGTATCCACTGTATGCACTTAGCATAGGACCTGGTATATGCACTTAGCATAGTATCCACTGTATGCACTTAGCATAGGACCTGGTATATGCACTTAGCATGGTATCCAGTGTATGCACTTAGCATAGTACCTGGTATATGCACTTAGCATGGTATCCACTGTATGCACTTAGCATAGTACCTGGTATATGCACTTATCATAGTATCCACTGTATGCACTTAGCACAGTACCTGGTGTATGCACTTAGCATAGTATCCAGTGTATGCACTTAGCACAGTGCCTGGTGTATGCACTTAGCATAGTATCCAGTGTATGCACTTAGCACAGTGCCTGGTATATGCACTTAGCATAGTATCCACTGTATGCACTTAGCATAGTACCTGGTATATGCACTTAGCATAGTATCCATTGTATGCACTTAGCATAGGACCTGGTATATGCACTTAGCATAGTATCCACTGTATGCACTTAGCATAGGACCTGGTATATGCACTTAGCATGGTATCCAGTGTATGCACTTAGCATAGTACCTGGTATATGCATTTAGCATAGTATCCACTGTATGCACTTAGCACAGTGCCTGGTGTATGCACTTAGCATAGTATCCAGTGTATGCACTTAGCACAGTGCCTGGTGTATGCACTTAGCATAGTATCCAGTGTATGCACTTAGCACAGTACCTGGTATATGCACTTAGCATAGTATCCACTGTAGGCACTTAGCATAGTACCTGGTGTATGCACTTAGCATAGTATCCACTGTATGCACTTAGCATAGGACCTGGTGTATGCACTTAGCATAGTATCCACTGTATGCACTTAGCATAGGACCTGGTATATGCACTTAGCATGGTATCCAGTGTATGCACTTAGCATAGTACCTGGTATATGCATTTAGCATAGTATCCACTGTATGCACTTAGCATAGTACCTGGTATATGCACTTAGCATAGTATCCACTGTATGCACTTAGCATAGTACCTGGTGTATGCACTTAGCATAGTATCCAGTGTATGCACTTAGCACAGTGCCTGGTGTATGCACTTAGCATAGTATCCAGTGTATGCACTTAGCACAGTACCTGGTATATGCACTTAGCATGGTATCCACTGTAGGCACTTAGCATAGTACCTGGTGTATGTATTTAGCATAGTATCCAGTATATGCACTTAGCATAGTACCTGGTGTATGCACTTAGCATGGTATCCAGCATATGCACGTAGCACAGTACCTGCTGTATGCACTTAGCATGGTATCCAGCATATGCACTCAGCATAGTACTTAGTGTATGCACTCAGCATGGTATCCAGTGTATGCACTTAACATAGTACCTGGTATATGCACTTAGCATAGTATCTGGTATATGCACTTAGCATAGTATCCAGTGTATGCACTTAACATAGTACCTGGTATATGCACTAGCATAGTACCTGGTGTATACACTTAACATAGTATCCAGTGTATGCACTTACCATAGTAACTGGTATATGCACTTAGCACAGTATCCAGTGTATGCACTTAGCACAGTGCCTGGTGTATGCACTTAGCATAGTATCCAGTGTATGCACTTAACATAGTATCTAGTATATGCACTTAGCATAGTATCCAGTGTATGCACTTAACATAGTACCTGGTATATGCACTTAGCATAGTACCTGGTGTATGCACTTAGCATAGTATCCAGTGTATGCACTTAGCATAGTAACTGGTATATGCACTTAGCACAGTCTCCAGTGTATGCACTTAGCATAGGACCTGGTATATACACTTAGCATAGTATCCAGTGTATGCACTTATCATGGTACCTGGTATATGCACTTAGCATAACATTTAGTGTGTGGACTTGGCACAGTACCCAGTATATGCACTTGGCATAGTACCAGGTGTATCCACTATTTCCAGTGTTCCCATCAGTCCAGTGGCAGAAGTAGTGAAGGAGTTGAGTGTCTTGTCACTGGAGGAGTTTA
Source organism: Pan troglodytes (assembly GCF_028858775.2). Taxonomy (NCBI): domain Eukaryota; kingdom Metazoa; phylum Chordata; class Mammalia; order Primates; family Hominidae; genus Pan; species Pan troglodytes. The sequence goes on along the minus strand of NC_072404.2, from coordinate 80,226,582 downwards.
AGCCCAGGTCACCTGACAACTCACACAGATATTTCACTGTTTACACTACATGAACTTTTGGGGCCCTCTGACAATCTACAATTAATCTGGGAGCCTGAAAATGATCTGGCCTGTCACCTCCCCTGCCACATGGCTACAGGCCCTGTGTATCCCCCAGAAGCTGCAGAGAGAGAGAGAGAGGGTGCAGAAGCAAAACCGAATCTGTGTGCAAGAACAGTCTTAGAGACAGTAACACGTAGAGTCAGTTATCATAATTCCATTCCTAATTTGAAATGCTCCAATTACGCCACATTACAGCAATTTTTTTTCAAAGCCGAGACATCAAAGATACAGCTTTTATTGGCTTCCTAGGTTACCAAAGGAGAGTTAAGGAGGGTCAATCTGTTTTGGGGTGTGTGCTGGGAGCTGGGAGCTGCCTCTGCAGCAACAGGACTGGAATCTAAAGCCCTTCCTCAGCACAGACTAAAGATAAAAAGAGCCAACATTTGGGGTCTGAGAAGAGAGCAATATTTGTCAAAAAATGGCATAAAATAGCATCATTTCTCTTTGTAGATGAAAAGTTTGAGTGAGAAATACTCTACACATTTTGATTTTTTAAAATTAGGGATGGTCGTAAAATTCCTTCCTGAAAAGATCGTAAGTCTAGGACAAGAAAGAAGTCAGTTAAGACAGGCCCCAGGGGAAGTCGGGAGCATATTGATTCACTTAGCAAGTGTGAAAGGCCATGGCAAAGGCCAGTCTTGCACGGGTCAGCTGGAAAGACTCCATCTGCAGCTGCTCAGCCCAGTCTGTTCCCATCTCACTCTGCAGCCAGAGGAGAGGGAAGATCCGCACAAAGGCACCAGGAGAAAGTCATATCATGATTTCACTGAAATTCTGAGGTTGATTCATTCCATGCTTCTTGGACTCTCAACCCCCTGCCTCCTTCTTCCCTCTTGGGTAATTTCCCAATTTTCAGTTTTCTTATTTTATTTTATTTTTTTCCCCAAAGACAGGGTCTTGCTCTGATGCCCATGCTGGAGTGCAGTGGTGTGATCTTAGCTTGTTACAGCCTTGAACTCCTGGGCTCAAGTGATCCTCCTGCTCCAGTCTCCCAAGTAGCTGGGACCACAGGCAAGCACTACCATGCCTGGCTAATTATATATACATATTTTTTAGAAACGGGGTCTTCCTGTGTTGCCCAGGCTGGTCTCAAGCTCCTGTCCTCAAATGATCCTTCCACCTCAGCTTCCTAAAGTGCTTGGATTACAGGTATGGTGGCCAGTTTTCTACCAACTCACCCCCTCCTTTCCTGTGTTCCCTTTGCTCTCTTCCCAGCTCTGTCTCCCTCCTATCTCCCCTGCTCTCTACTGATCCATTATACCAAATCACTCCCCAAGGAATGTAAACTAGTACAGCCACTGTGGATTACAGTGTGGAGATTCCTTAAAGAACTAAAAGTAGAACTACCATTTGATCCAGCAGTCCCACTACTGTTATCTACCCGAAGAAAAGAAGTCATTATTCAAAAAAGATACCTGCACATGCATGTTTACGACAGCACAATTTATAATTGCAAAATCGTGGAACCAATCAAATGCTCATCAATCAACGAGTGGATAAAGAAACTGTGGTAGATATATATATCATATATATATGATATATATATGATGGAATACTACGCAGCCATAAAAAGGAATAAATTAACAGCATTTGCAGTGAGCTGGATGAGATTGGAGACAATTATTCTAACTTAAGTAACTCACGAATGGAAAACCAAACATTGTATGTTCTCACTGATATGTGGGAGCTAAGCTCTGAGGATGCAAAGGCATAGAATGATACAATGGACTCTGGGGACTTGGGGGGAAGAGTGGGAGTGGGGAGAGGGATAAAGACAACAAATATGGTGCAGTGTATACTGCTTGGGTGATGGGTGCACCATGATCTCACAAATCACCACTAAAGAACTTACTCGTGTAACCAAACACCACCTGTACCCCAATAACTTATGGAAAAATAAAAAAAAAGAGTGAAAAAACAAACAAACAAACAAAAAACCAAAATTACTCTCCAAGGTACAAACCCCTCTAATCAGCTCCTTTAGGTCCCATTCCTCCAGGGACACAGGTCAGTCCTGACCCATCATGGCAAAGGGCACTGGCTCTGGACTTGGACATCTGATTACGGCTCTGCTGATTGCTTAATCTGTGTGTGTCTCAGTTTCCCATCTATAAAGTTGGAGATAAATAAGAGCAGCTGCATCATGGTGTTGCTGTGAGCACTCAGACCACTGGGCACGGTACCTGGCACGTGGAGAGTGATTACAGTTAGGTGTCATTATGACCATGAGTCTCTGGTTTTCCATGCCTTGCTAATCCCCTGCCTGATCCTCCCCAATGTACCCTCTGGTTCCCCAGTTCAATATCCAGTTTCCTATCCTCCAGGAAAAACTAAACTAAACTAAACTCTTGGTCTAAATCAATCTTTCTTACTTTTTTTTTTTATTATCATCCCCCTATTCCTGCCCAGGAGCCTTTAGACTTTTTTTTTTTTTCTTCCCTAATTGCCTTCCTTCCCATGAAATTTCAATACCATGGATCTGCTGTACATCTGTTTATACACTGTCGCTCCTTTGGTCAACTACAAACCACTATAACATCTAAGATTTTGGGCCCCCCAAAACTAATGTTCTATCTCCTTGAGGTGGGGGGCGTATTACCCTCTTGGGAAGTCATGTTCTAAATCCATGGTTCCCAAGCAAGGATGACTTTGTCCTCTCTCCTGGGGGATATCTGTCCACGTCTGAGGATATTTTGGTTGTTAAAACTTGGCTGGGGGGTGAGGCATGGCTGTTATCTGGTGGGTAGAGGCCAGAAATGCTGCTAAACATCCTACAACACACAGGATGCCCTCTACCCCACAATAAGACATTACCTAGCCCAAAATGTCAATTGCAATAGTGCAATTATTATTGCATGTTTGTCAACATTTTGGGCTAGGTAATTTCTTAAGGTGGGGCGGGGGGGTATCCTGTGTGTTGTAGGATGTTTAGAAGCATCCCTGGCCTCTACCCACCAGATATCAATGTCCAGGTGAGAAATTCTGCTCTGATGGGTGACCCCCAAGTGCCCTCTAAGGTCCTCAACTCAGGCAGAAGAAACAGCCTAGGCTTAAAATTCAGCTGGTCCCTGACTGGTATTCAGAGCTGCTCCAGTAGAGGGAAGGATATTTTTTAAGAGGACACAGAATGATGCGGGGTGGAACAAGACTCAAACTTGGGGCTGCTGGAGACACTAGCTAAGACCACACTTTCACAGCAAGTGAGGCTCACAGGCCCTGCTCAGACCTCAATTCTGGCTGTCTTTGCCCAAGCAGTCATCCTCCAGAGACCCTCAGAGGTTCACTGTCAGAGGGTGGCAACAAACCTTTAAATAAAAGAAAGGAAAGCCCTTAAATACAGGGCTTCCCAATGCAATTGGACTGTCAGTCTCCTCTTAGGCTCTGTCCCTAACCAAGTCTGTTCTGAACCCATGTGGGATCATGTGGTTCTCCCTTCAATGATTTCTCATTAAAGTTGAGATAAAGTTCCCAAGACTCATGGTGTCCCATGAGGCTCTATAAGATCGAGCTTCTTCCTGCCTTTCCAACCTCACCACTCTCAGCCTGCACTGTTCTCTGCTCAGCCACAGGCCTTCCCCAGGTCCTGGAACTCAACAAACCCATTTCTTTCCAGACCTTGAGGCCCCTATGAGTCCTGCTCTCTGCCTGGACTGTGCCCGGCTATCTTCTTACACTTTCAAGCCATGCTTCCATGCAATTCCCTAGACAGGTCAACTAAGACCACCGACACCACCCCCACCGCCCACCACGCAATCCCCCCCGTTCTTTCTCATAGCACTCAGTACTTTTCCTTCCGATCATTTATCCCGATTTGCTACTGCCCATTTCTGTGTGCTTAGTTACTTAATGTCTCCACGACTCAGAGACCTCTGATTACCCCAGGCCTGGCAGAGTGCCAGCACCTAGTAGACGCTCAATAAATGTTTGCATGCCTATTGAAGTCTAGGCATTTCCATAGATTCTTTTCATCTCAAGTCCATGTTAGAATATTTCTAGATAGTTTGTTGAGACATCTCATTCCTATGGATGGATCTCCTAGGTCTTTCTATCTGAAATCTACTAAATTAAAAAAGAATAAAAAGACATCCAAACAAAGCCCCAAAATACACTGGAAACAAAAAACTACCACTAAATCCAGGTAAGAGAAATACTAAACACAGCTATTTCATCTTCACATATGTGAGATCCATGCCTATATGGGTGCATTGCCTATATCTCTGATGACCCATTGTCAACTGCAGCATGTTAATGACACACTCCGCTGCTTTTGAGGGAGTCAACCAGGATTATCAGAGTGACACATCTCTTCTAGAATATGAGTTTTGTTCCTGTGTTCTGAATTAGAAAATGACTTCTACTATCATAATAAGCAACGAAACTACCGGCCGGGCACGGTGGCTCATGCCCGTAATCCCAGAACTTTGGGAGGCCAAGGCAGGCAGAGCACAAGGTCAGGAGTTCGAGACCAGCCTGGGCATAATGGTGAAACCCCATCTCTACTAAAAATACAAAAATTAGCCGGGCATGGTGGCGTGCGCCTGTAGTCCCAGCTACTCGGAAGGCTGAGGCAGAGAATTATTTGAACCTGGGAGGTGGAGGTTGCAGTGAGCCGAGACTGCGCCACTGCACTCCAGCCTAGGTGACAGAGTGAGACACCATCTCAAAAAAAAAAAAAAAAAAAGGAAATGAAAGTACCATGTTATTACAGCAGGGAGCAGGGGATCATGAGAAAAAGTGAATGCCAAGATCAGTAGGATGAGGACTTTGAGGGGCACTGAGAAGAACTTGGGGCAGACGACACTACACAGGTCCCACATTGACAAGCAAGGTAATCATGAAGCACCGGCTGCCAGGGAACCCAGAGATGGGGCCAGTCCCACAACCTCTGCCAGGAAAGCTCTTTGGCCTCCTGGTTCTCCAACACTGCATTTGTGTGACATGGGGCACAAATCACTGTGGCTCATCTGCTGACAACCCTCCATCACTGTAACGCCTCTAGGCCAGCTGCCCTTCCTGTCTGCCTTTCCTCTCTGACACCACATTCAGCTCACTTTCTTGCATGTGGAACTCAGAAATGTTTATTTATTATTTAACTATTTATTTATTTATTACTCTTTTAAGGTTGGGGATTCACTCCATCACCCAGGCTGGAGTGCAGTAGCACAATCATAGCTCCCTGCAGCCTCCAACTTCTGGGCTCAAGTGATCCTCCTGCCTCAGCCTCCCAAGTAGATGGAACTACAGGCATGCACCACTGCACTCAGCAATCATTTAAAACTTTTTTGTAGGCCGGGCACGGTGGCTCATGCCTGTAATCCCGGCACTTTGGTAGGCCGAGGCGGGCGGATCACAAGGTTAGGAGATCGAGACCATCCTGGCTAACATGGTGAAACCCTGTTTCTATCAAAAATACAAAAAAAAGTAGCCGGGCATGGTGGCGGGTGCCTGTAGTCCCAGCTACTTGGGAGGCTGAGGCAGGGGAATGGTGTGAGCCCGGGAGGCGGAGCTTGCAGTGAGCTGAGATTGCACCACTGCACTCCAGCCTGGGCAACAGAGCAAGACTCCATCTCAAAACAAACAAACAAACGAAACCCTTTTTTGTAGAGATGGGATCTCACTATGTTGCCCAGGCTGGTCTCAAACTCCTAGCTGCAAGTGATTCTCCTGCATGGGCCTCCCACAGCACTGGAATTAGAGGTGTGAACCACTGTGCCTGGCCCCTCTGTCATTTTGTTGTACACAGATGGCAAAGCCTCAACCCTGAGTGGGTCTCCTCCAGCCCAAACTCATGTCCTGAGTGTTGCTAGGGACCCTTATTGCAGGGAAGATGGGCCCTGATCACCACCCTCAAGTGGTCCCCGACTCTGTGCCTGTGATTAAGGCAATTCCAATAGTCATAGTGAGTGTTTCACAGTTTAGCCACTCTCCTAAACCTCCAACCTTGCTTCTGCCTTTTTCTTGCAGCACATGACCACATCTTCCATTGCACAGAGGAAGCAGGAGCCATCTCCCACGAACCTGCTCATCTTCAGGGTTGCAAACTCAAACTGAAGAAACATCTCCACACTCCCCTTCTTCCCTCCCATTTCACTAGAGAAGCCCTGACTTCTCCTAAGGCAGTTCCTACACCTGTACTCAGATTCCATCCTCTGTCTTTGCAGGTACTTTGCACTGTTTATCGATAATCCTTTAACTCTCTTGTTTATTCAACCTTTCCCTCTCAAATGAATCTTTCCCACTGGGCTTTCAACATGCATGAGCTGTTGAATTAAAAAACAAAGCAGCAGGCCAGGCGCAGTGGCTCACGCCTGTAATCCCAGCACTTTGGGAGGCCAAGGTGGGCGAATCATGAGGTCAGGAGTTTGAGACCAGCCTGGCCAACATGGTGAAACCCCGTCTCTACTAAAAATACAAAAAATTAGCTGGGAGTGGTGGTGGGCACCTGTAATCCCAGCTACTTGGGAGGCTGAGGCAGGAGAATTGCTTGAACCCAGGAGGCGGAGGTTGCAGTGAGCTGAGATTGTGCCACTGCACTCCAGCTTGGGTGACAATGTGTGACTCCATCTCAAACAAGAAACAACAACAACAAAAAACAAATCAAGAAATCAATCCCATTTTCAATAGCCGCAAAGAATATAAAAAACAAAGCAGATTAATCTCACGTTTGCCAACATCTACTCTCTTGCCCTTTATGGGATCCTCATCTCCCATTGATTCCTGCAACAAATAGTCTTTTCCAAAGACAACTACATTAGTATAAATCTCATCCCCCACAATCTTCCTGCGTGTCATGTTGACCTTCCTCCACTGAAAGATGGGGTCATTGGAACTGGGAGAATATCTGTAGTTGTCTTGGCCAATGGAATGTGATGGCAGTGTTGCTGCCTGACCTTCTGGTTAGATCATAACAGGCAATATGGTGTGTGTGTGTGTCTCAGTCTCTCTCTCCATGCATCTTAGGAGTCTTGAGCCAACACATATGAAGGATGGCGTCTTCAAAGCCATCATGCTGGGAAGACCAGGAGAGGAACTATAGATACACAGAGAGAAATGCCCAAGAAACTCTCACTGTTCCAGCCCAGCTGTTTAAATCTTCCAGGGTATCATGACTATCAATTCATCCTGGATTTTTTTACTTTCCTTTGCATTTTTTTTTTTTTTTTTTGAGACAGAGTCTCCCTCTGTCTTACCCAGACTGGAGCACAGTGACACCATCATAGGTCCCTGTAGCCTCAAATTCCTGGCTTCAAGTGATCCTTCCACCTCAACCTCCTTAGTAGCTATGACTACAGACATGTGACACCATGCCCAGTTAAATTGTTATTATTATTATTTTTTGTACGGACAGGGTCTTGCCTTGTCGTCCAGGCTGGTCTTGATTTCCTAACCTCTAGCGATTCTCAGGTCCCGCCTTCCTAAAGTGCTAGCATCACAGGCATGGGCCACTGCATCCAACCCTCTTCCTCATCTCCTTTCCAGCTTTTGGTGGTGGCCATCAGTCTTTGGGGCTCCTTGGCTTGGAGCTACATCATCCTAATTTCTGACTCTGTTATCACATAGAGTTTTCCTTGTGTATCTGTGTCTTCCCCTCTCTTTATCACAACACGAATCACACTGGATTAGGGCCAGCCCTAATGACTTCATGTTACCTATATTACATCTGCAGAGTCTCTATGTCCCAATAAGGTCATGTCCACAAGCACCAGGGGTAAGGACTTCAACATGCCTTTTGCAGGACACAATGCAACCCATAATACACTATTTCCTATCTGAATTCCTGGTGCACAGGAGAGATAATAAAATGATTACAGTTATTTTAAACCATTTACTATTGGGCTATTTGCTACATAGCTAGAACTGGAATATCGACCAACCTCCTCAAGCTCATCTCATTTGTTACTTGTCTGGTTCTCAAGAATTCCTGCCTGCCTCCTCCCCTTCTGCCTGAGCATAGATCTCTTCCTATCTTAACAGCTTTACTAGAGTTTCTCATGATATCCTGGTTCTGGCTGGGCACAGTGGCTAATCCCTACAATATGAACACTTCGGGAGACTGAGGTGGGCGGATCACTTGAGCTTAGGAGTTCGAGACCAGCCTGGGCAACAGGGCGAAACCCCATCTCTACTAAAAATACAAAAATTAGCCAGGTGTGGTGGTGCACGCCTGCGGTCCCAGCTACTCAGGAGGCTGAGGCAGGAGAATCACTTGAATCCGGGAGGCGGAGGTTGCAGTGAGCCGAGATTGTGCCACTGCACTCCAGCCTGGGTGACAGAGCGAGACTCTGTCTTAAAAAAATAAATAAATAATCCTGGTTCTTTAGGTACTTTGAGTACCTTTAGAGCTCCCTCCAGTCACATAGAGCAAACCCCAAACCTGCCCAGGTGTTCTCAGACTCAGACCATCCACCCCAGCTGGTCCCTGTGTCTCCCGCATAATTTTCCTTTGATAACGTTCCAAAAAGAGCCCCAAATTTCCCATCACCATTTAAGCCCAAAGAAATGGCTGATTTTCTGGGTGAGCAAAAAAAGGAGAACTTGATGTGTGTCAACAAGAGCCAAAACATTAAAAAAAAAAAATGATAGCTTTTCACTGAAATCTGCACATTCCTTTGGCCTCTTACATCTGGAGAATGGACATTTGTAATTTCCCTGCGTGGTTGTTCTTGTAGGAGGGCTGGAATCTGAACATGCCCCCAGAAAGTTTAGAAAAAGAAAAGTCTAAAAGCAAGCTTAGAAAAATATGTAGTTTTAGTTCTTTCCACTTCTGTCACATGGAGAAAGCACAAAGCTGTATTTCTAAACTTGAATGCTTTAAAATTTGTGGAGTTGTCCAACGCACAACGCATTCTCCTCATTCTCCTTTTAGATTTTCAAAAGGGAAGGGAATTCATTAGAAAATAGTGGAACGGGTACCACTTTGTTTCCTGTAAGGCAGACACTGGTTGCATATGGGTCTCCACTGAAGAAGTTCCCATCCATGACATTCTGCATAGCTACAGACAGTAGCTTCAAGGGTGAGAGTCAAAATTGGCAAGGGGCCAGGCATGGTGGCTCACACCTGTAATCCCAGCACTTTGGGAGGCCAAGATGGGCAGATCACGTGGTCAAGAGATAGCGACCATCCTGGCCAACACGGTGAAACCCTGTCTCTAACAAAAATACAAAAATTAGCTGGGTGTGGTGGCACGCACCTGTAATCCCAGCTATTCGAGAGGCTGAGGCAGGAGAATAGCTTGAACCCAGGAGGCAGAGGATGTAATGAGCCGAGATCAAGCCACTGCACTCCAGCCTGGCAACAGAGTGAGACTCCTGTCTCAAAAAAAAAAAAAAAAAAAGGAAGAAAAATATTGGTAAATCTATCCACGAAATTTCCATTTAGCCTTCTTGTTCCAAAACTAATTGTTTTTAAAAATTTATTATTATTATTATTATTGCAACAAGGTCCTGGTCTGTTGCCTAGACTGCAGTGCAAGGGTGCAATCATAGCTCCCTGCAGCCTCAACCACCTGAGGCTCAAGCAATCCTCCCACTTCAGCCTCCTGAGTTGCTGGGACTACAGGTGTGCACCACTACACCCAGCTAATTTTTTAAAGCTTTTGTAGAGACAAGAGTTTCACTATGTTGCCCAGGCTGGTCTCGAACTCCTGGGCTCAAGCAATTCTCCCACCTCTCCCTCCCAAAGCGCTGGGATTACAGGCAATGTGCCACTATGCTCGGCCCTAACTGGTTTAAGTAAGAGCTTCCACAATAATGGTCACTGGCATGAGTAATTTTCTTGCTGAGCTAGGCTGGTATATAATACTTTAAAAATGATGTTCAAGGACAAATGTTTCCAATCAGGGGGAGCCCCCAGCAGAAACCATCCAGACTGAGAAAATCATAAAGAGATGTCAGAGGCGTTTTATGCATGAATCCAGGTTCCTCTGTGGGTCCTGAAGCTGAGGAATGGGTTGCCTCACTCTGCAGGCTTTATTTATTTATTTTATTTTATTTTATTTTATTTTAGTATGCTATGCTATGCTATAATATGCTATGCTATGCTATGCTATGCTATGCTATGCTATGCTATGCTATTTTATTTTATTTTATTTTATTTTTGAAATGGAGTTTTGCTCTTGTCACCCAGACCGGAGTGCAGTGGCACGATCTCGGCTCACTGCAACCTCTGCCTCCCAAGTTCAAGTGATTCTCCTGCCTCAGCCTCCCGCATAGCTGGGATTACAGGCACTTGCCACTACAGCTGGCAGCCAGCCCCCCTAAGCGTCATGCTGCAAAATGCATAGGAAAGACAGCGTGGGCGCCAGAAAGACCCGACCTGTCTCAAGTGGCTCCTCTGGACCCAGTCTCTGCATCGCTTGGCCTGGTCCATCATTTTTCCTCTGGTCTTCCTGGCTCTCCAGTGCTTTGGTTTACACACTCCAGCCTTGATTCCTTCCTGCTCATGGCATCTCCTCCTTCAAGTGATAATTCAGACTCTTCCCACTGCCCACCTCCCTGGCCCTGGAAGCATCCACAGTTCCAGGCACAAAAAGCATTGGTCCCACAGCACCACAGGCAACTGACAGACGGACAGCTCCATCTCCGCCCTTGGCATCTTTGCAAGAGAAGAGGAAATAAAACAATGACATTTCGGCAGGGCGCTGTGGCTCATGCCTGTAATCTCAGCACTTTGAGAGGCCGAGGCAGGCGGATCACCTAAGGTCAGGACTTCGAGACCAGCCTGGGCAATATGGTGAAACCCCGTCTTTACTAAAAATACAAAAATTAGCTGGGCGTGGTGGCGGGCGCCTGTAATCCCAGCTACCCAGGAGGCTGAGGCAGGAGAATCGCTGGAACCTGGGAGGCAGAGGCTGCAGTGAGCCGAAATCACGCCACTGCACTCCAGCCTGGGCAAAAGAGCAAGACTCTGTCTCAAAAACAAACAAACAAACAAACAATCAACAGTGACATTTCTCAGATGAGCCCATTTCCAATGAGCCAAAAGATGGGAAACCATAGATAGATAACTTGGGTATGCCCAACAGGTTGCAAATACCTGAGGAGTTTCCCAGACATGCGACTAATTTCCTGTGGAAGCTCTGAAAATGTAAGAAATTGCAGTGGAGGTCCTGGAAGGCTGAGCACATCACAGTCCCTATGGCTCTTTCACAGACATCTACCCAACTGCTGGATCCAGGGCTGCAGGGAGCAACTCGGGACCCTTACAGCTGTTTCTTGTGATTTGATATTCAACAGGCCTAGAGCCAGGCGTGGTGGTGGCTCACGCCTGTAATCCCAGCACTCTGGGAGGCCGAGGTGGGCAGATCACCTGAGGTCAAGAGTTCAAGACCAGCCTGGCCAACATGGTGAAACCCTGTCTCTACTAAAAATACAAAAATTAGTCGGCATGATAGCACATGCCTGTAATCCCAGCTACTCAGAAGCCTGAGGCAGGAGAATTGCTTGAACCCATGAGGTGGAGGTTGCAGTGAGCCGAGATCGAGCCACTACACTCTAGCCTGGGCAACAAGAGTGAAACTCCATCTCAAAAAACAAACAAACAAACAACAACAACAAAAAGAAAGTGCTATTCAACATGGCTACATGGACAGGGAACAAATAGTTGTGCCCTAAATAGAATAGGGGCAGGTTGAGTCCCCTCCCTTTTTCTGTGGAAATAGTAGAAAATGACAACAAGCACATCAGGATGTCATCTCCTAGGGCCTTGCCCCAGAAACCCAGAGCCATAAATCACCCACATCACTAAAGTCCCAACTGGAGAGGATGGTGTAAATTCAGGTTCACATTTATAGGGAATCAAATTATTGCTTTATTCCCAAGGAGATGAATGAGAGTGACAGGCTTTTTGGAGTTATAAAAATAGATGGATGCTTCCTATAAAATAACTCACAGATGCCTACAATAATTTACAATAGATGTGGCAGGCTGGGAGCAGGCAAGTGAAATTCCAAACAGAATACCACACTATTTTCCAGTGGTAGAGTAAATGGTTTGGCTATTATGATCATACATTTCAGCAGAGCAAATCTATCTCCCCTTAATAGAAATACATTAGACATCATTTATAAAAATATCAACATTGCAGTTCTATTTCTTGAACTATAACTTCGACATAAATATAATACAATTTATGGATGAGGAAATCCAATTTCATGCTGTTTCAAACACATTTTTGTTTATTACGTAACTACAGTTCTCTATATATGAGATAGTGTAGTACATGAAATACATGTACAGGCATGGTTCCTATCTGTGTGTCTACATAAAGATTATGAACATAATCTATTGCAGATGGAATTGTTTTATGATATGCATTATATACAAGCATCATCCATAGCACCTACCATATGACTGCGTCACTGTGTATCTGCAATATTGTCACAGTTATCCAGATGGTGGAAGAATAAATTTATATGGATGAATAAATTCCAAGCAAGAGGTCGCAAGCCTCATAGAACTCAAATTATGTAGATTTGGGTTGAGTTCCGGCTGTTCTATTTATTAGCTGTAAGACCTTGGACAAGCTGACTTGTGTCAATCCCAGTATTATCATCTGTAAAATAGGTTCAATAATGAAAAACACACAGAAATCTCACGAGCACTGAATAATGTAATGTTTATAAAGCGCTTACTACAGTGTCTGGAGTACTGTTAATGGCAATCCACAGTAGGTATTACTTTTTTCTTTTTTTTTTTCAGAGACAAGGTGTCAGTTTGTCACCCAAGCTGGAGTGTAGTGTTATGATTATAGCTCACTGCAGCTTCAAACTCATGGGCTCAGGCCATCCTCCTGCCTCAGCCTCACGAGTAGCTGTGACTACAAGGGCACACCACCATGCCTGGGTAATTATTTTTTGTAGAGACGGGTCTCCCTATTTTGCCCAGGCTGGTCTTGAACTCCTGGGCTCAAGTGATTCTCCTGTCTTAGCCTCCCAAAGCACTGAGATTACAGGTGTGAGCCACTGTGCCTGGCTAGGTATTACTTTTAAGTGCTCCTTTGTCCCATTTAACGTAATAACATTTGTGTGAACTCATTCTCAAAACTGGTACCTGCCAGCTTGCCTTAGTAAGCTAAGTACTCTGAATACAGACTAACTGTGGTGCAAAAAGTGCTTCTCAATGAAAATTACAAAGAAGACCAGTCTATGGTTTCCCCTCATTGTGGCTTCTCTTTCCTTCTCCGAGCAGTCCATTCTGTTCTCTGCTACCTCCACACACTAACAACAGTGCTGGTGTTTCTTGACACTCACTTCCCACGTTTAGCTTTTTAAGGGCCCCGTATTGACCCTTATGTGGGCTATGTGTCCTCTCTGGCTCAGTTTTGGTATGCAAAGATATAGTTTAGCTTTGACAATCAATAGGGTAATTTGGGGGAGGGAGGGTGGAGGATTTTTTTTTTTTCTTATGTCTGGAAGTTCTTGGATTTTTCCCCAGTGCTGTAGCAATAATAGTAATCACCGAGCTTCCAGCTGGATTCATGAGACCAGCCACAGTGATGGTGGACTGGGACAAATTACCACACAAAACAAATCCATGTTAAGCAGAAGTCCAGATTGGCAGCTTCTCTGGGAGTATGGGTTGTTGGACATTGTAGAACTGAAGGCCCAAGAGAGTGCTGGGTAGAATTAACCTAAAAGCAGAGTGTTTGGTGCATGTGGCTGTGACTACACAGCAAAACCTAAAGAATGCTAAAATTTTAGGTCAACTGAGTTTAGTTAACTGACTTGTAGCCTCGGTAGAAAAGAAAAAACAAAAGTGAACTTAATTGTTCAATGCCATATAGCTCTAATAGTCTATATCAAGGAGGTGGTATAATCACACAGAGAAAATTATGTCAAATAATTTTAAAGACATTGGTTGTACATCTACAATGGAATATATCCTAGGGACAAAACAAACCATAAAGAAATATTAAACCTCATTCAATCAACTTGTTAGTATTCTTATTTTGAAACTATTATTTATATATTGTAGGATAAGTCAAATAAGAAATGATGTCAATAAGAACCAAGACTTTCAGTGAAAAGTAAATATAAAATATAAGAAGTAAATACCTGGTAATTACAAATTTGAACAGAAGACATTAGTATGAAATAATGATTTACCTTACTCTTTCTAAAAAAACAAAAATCAGTGTTGTCTAGCTTTGTTCATGGAAAAGGCTTAGAAACAATGGCAACCTAGTGGCAATGAGCACCCCCACTGACAAGACTTCGGTCTCTAAATACCATTTCCCATTGGAAGGGATTGGGATTCCTTAGAGAAATGGCCAATTCCAGGTCTAGGACAGTAAATAACAAGATAGGACAGGAACTTCTTCTTGTGCCAGAAAGCAAGGATGTTCTGCAAAGTGGCTGCTTAAGCCTTTCTGCAATATTTTAATTTTGACTTTTAGGATTTATTACACATAATCTGCATAAGATTCCTTCATCAGTTACAGGCATTATGAGTATTTTTCCCGGCATGTGGCTTGGCTATTCATTTTTTAATACTTTGTTTAGATGAGCTGAAATTTACATTTTAAGTCAAATTTATCATTTTTTCTTTATTAGTGTTTTTTTTAATGTTTTCAGTCCAAAAAAGTATTACCCACAGCAAGATACTCTCTTATGTTTTCAGCAGGGCCTTTATGATCATAGACCTAAGTGTGAAAGATAGAACCATATAAAGTTTCTAGAAGAAAATACATAAGAAAATGAACAGACAAGCCACAGACAGTAGAAAAATATTCACATAGTACATATCACTGAAAAAGTAATAGTACCCAGAATACATACCACAGACCCCTGGAAATCAACAACAAAATGAAAAAACATGATGTTTAAAAATGGGCAAAAGGAGATACACAAATTAACTATAAGCTCAAAAAAAGGTGCTCATCCTCCTTCAAGGAAGAGTAAATTAAAACCATACTGAAGTACCCCCCTTCAAAGGGTAAAGAGGTGGCTGGGTGCGGTGGCTCACACCTGTTATTTCAGCACTTTTGGAGGCTGAGGCAGGCGACTCACTTGAGGCCAAAAGTTCGAGACCAGCCTGGCCAACATGGTGAAACCCCATGTCTACTAAAAATAGAAAAATTAGCCTGGTGTGGTGGTGTGTGCCTATAGTCTCAGCTACTCAGAAGGCTGAGGCAGGAGAATCGCTTGAACCCAGGAGGCAGAGGTTGCAGTGAGCTGAGATCACACCATGGCACTCCAGCCTGGGTGACAGATTGACTTTGTTTCAAAAAAGAAAAAAGAAAAAACAAAAAAGGTAGAGAGGAGAAAGGAGGAAGAGAGCTTGATTAATGGATACAAACATACAGTTGGATAGAAGAAATAAGACCTAGTGTTTGATAGGTCAGTAGGGTGAATATTGTATACCATTACCTTTTATATATTTCAAAACAGCTAAAAGAGAATGAATGTTTTTAGAAAAAAGTCAAATATTTATGATGATAAATATCTCAATTACACTGACTTGATCTTGACAAATTATATGAATATATTAAATTATCACATGTACCCCCAAAATATGTATATCTATTATGTGTCAATAAAAATAAATAAATAAAAGAATCCTTTCGGTGTGCCATGCAATTAAAAAAAAACCCTACTAGGTTTGTTAAAATAGATTCTGACAATACCAAATACTGCAAAAGAGGTGGAACAGTGGAAAATGGCACATTTTGGATACCTGATTGACAGTTTCTTTAAAAGTTGAACACACATCTTCTAGATATTCCAACTATTCAAATCCTAGGTATCTACCCAAGCGAAATCTAAACATATGTTCATAAAAGACTTTTATATGAATGCTCATACCAGTCCCAAATTGGAAACAACCCAATTATTCCTCAGTAGGACAATGAATAAACAAATTGTCATATATTGACACAGAGGAATACTTCTCAGTAAACGACAAGGACTGTGTTGCTGATAGATACACACAACTGCAACATGGAGAATCTCACAAACATTCCTTTAGTTGAAAGAAGTCAGATACAACAGAGACTACAAGATGTGATTCCATTTATGTGATGTTCTGGAACAGACACAACTAATCTATGGTGATAAAAATCAGGGCTGGGTGCGGTGGCTCATGCCTGTAATCCCATCACTTTGGGAGGCTGAGGAGGGTGGATCAGTTGAGGTCAGGAGTTCGCGACTAGCCTGGCCAACGTGGTGACACCTCATCTACACTAAAATACAAAAATTAGCCAGGCGTGGTGGCAGGCGCCTGTAGTCCCAGCTACTTGGGAGGCTGAAGCAGAATTGCTTGAACCTGGGAGGCAGAGGTTGCAATGAGCCAAGATCGTACCACTGCCCTCCAGCCTGGGTGACAGAGCAAGACTCCTTCTCAAAAAAAAAAAAAAAAAAAGAAATCAGGAAATGCTTGCTGGGGCGGGAAGTGTGGGGTGGGGAGGAGGAAAGAACTGATAGGAAAAAGCGACTTTCTCAGGCAACAGAAATGTCCAGTGTCAGGTTTTCAGAGGTGATTATAGGGGTGTATATTAATCAGACTGTGAAATTCATCAGACTGAAGACTGGCAATCTGTACACTGGACTGTATTAAATTATGCTTTAATAAAAGTAAATATAGAGTGGGCAAAAAGTGAATAATGACAATGGATTTAGACATATAAAATATTTATTTAAAAAAACCCCTTGAGTCCATATTATTGAGGAAAAAAAAGAAAACCTCATTGGTCATCTTAGGAGGGTGCTATGACACCAACTCATTATTCTGAAGATGTTTAAATAAAAAGAAGAAATCAAGCATTTATCCTGTTTTCCTGGTTTGAATTGTATTTCAGAATACACAAATAGTTGAGGAGGAAAAGTTATTTTTAATAGAAGAATTACAGCTTATAAATGCAGAATGAGTGTAGAGTCTAAAAATCACCATTCCGTAGGCCCTAATGAATTAATGGGTGTAGGCAGTGATCATTGGTAGCTGCTAAAACCATTAATTAAGTGAAAGATTGATGGGGAGCTTTATAATGAATCAATCAGGCTGACAACACCTGAACCTGCTGTTGAATCCTAACATCAGAAACAGTGAGATAACCAGACATTATGTATCTCCCAATGTCATGCACTAGGAAGTTCATAGCAGAGCTTAAAGTGTTCTTGCCAAAAAGAAAGAAAGGAAAAAATAAAGGAAGAAGTAATCAACCTTGTAGATCTAATTACAGCTTAGAAAAATAAAAAGAAGATTAAAGGAACAAGTTAAAGACATCAAGAAACATCAATCTGCTAAATCCAGATTGTGTGAAACTGTATAGGACAAATGACTTGGTTTCTTTGACAAATGAATGACATGAAATTAATAAAGGTGAGAAGACCCCGTCTCTACTAAAAATACAAAAAATTAGCTTGGCATGGTGGTGGACGCCTATAGTCCCAGCTATTCCGGAGGCTGAGACAGGAGAATGGCGTGAACTCGAGAGGCAGAGCTTGCAGTGAGCGGAGATCGCGCCACTGCACTTCGCGAGACTCTGTCTCAAAATAAATAAATTAAATAAATAAATAAATAAATAAATAAATAAAGGTGAGAAGAAATGTTGCAGATTGAAAGATACTTTAGAGACAGACCAGCCAAATGCAATGTGTAGACCTTGCTGGGATTCTTATTTGAGTAAGCTGACTATCAAACAAGTTTTTTTGAGAAAATATAACTGAGTTTTGAGAAATATTTTTGAGAAAACATGGACTGGGTAATGGATTTTCCTAAGTGTAATTTTATGTCGAGACTATGTTTTTAAAGAGTCTTTATATGTTGGCAATGCACTGTAAAGTATTTATAGATGGAATGAGACGATGTCTGGGGATTTGTTTTTAAAAAGTCAATGAGCAGTAACTGAAAAAAACAGCAAAATGTTAATATTTGTTAAAGCTGAATGATCAGTACATTTGGATTCATTATACTGTGCTATCTTTGTGTATGTTTCAAGTTTTCCATCAAAAATGTTGAATTAAAATAAAAGAAATTAGCATAAAATGTAATGACTGAATTCTTCATTTTCCAGTTTGTTTTGAAGGGAAAAAAACAGTGAGACAAAATAATCTAAACCTCTCATCCACTCGGGGGGAAATTTCCAGACTGTATAAAATTTAGCATTACAGAATTTAAGAAACTCTAAGAAGGAGGCCCTTTTTTGTTTGTTTTGAGACCCAGTCTGGCTCTGTCTCCCAGGCTGGAGTGCAGTGGCGCAATCTTGGCTCACTGCAACTTCTGCCTCCCAGGTTCAAGTGATTCTCCTGCCTCAGCCTCCCGAGCAGCTGGGATTATAGGTGCGTGCCACCACGCCCGGCTAATTTTTTGTATTTTTTTTTTTTTCAGTAGAGACGGGGTTTCACCATGTTAGCCAGGATGGTCTCCATCTCCTGACCTCGTGATCCACCTGCCTCAGCCTCCCAAAGTGCTGGGATTACAGGCGTGAGCCACCGCGCCCAGCCAGGAGGACCTTTTAGTCTACAACTGACTTCATGGTCCTGGACATCGTTTGGAAGGTCTCTTGAGGAAGGGCTGTTTGGTGTGTGGTGTGTGGTGTGTGTGTGTGTGTGTGTGTGCATGTGTGTTCATGCACGTGCATGTTATAGCTTTCTACATAGATTAGCCCGTTACTCTTCTTTAAGAGGATGGCAATACATTTTAATAAAGATAGCAAAATGGCCCTGCTATCTAATGCCAGGGAATCTGTTTAATTTTTCCCCTTTTTCCATGTCCAATAAAACTTCGTTCTGCACTGAGGCTGAGTACGTTGTGTAACAGTGAAAGCTGGAAGAAAAAGGTGCCACTGCAGAGACAAACTTACAGGTGAGCAGCTCATCATCTGCAGCTCTAGGGAGGGGCTACGGGGGCCTGACTATCTCTTCCTGGCAGGTGACATAGAGGCAAACAGGTGGCCGGATGTGGTGGCTCAGGCCTGTAATCCTAGCACTTCGGGAGGCCGAGGTGGGCGGATCATGAGGTCAGGAGATCGCGACCATCCTGGCTAACACGGTGAAATCCCATCTCTACTAAAAATACAAAAAATTAGCCGGGTGTGGTGGTGTGCCCCTGTGGTCCCAGCTACTCAGGAGGCTGAGGCAGGAGAATCGCTTGAACCTGGGAGGCAGAGGTTGCAGTGAGTCGCGATCCTGCTACTGCACTCCAGTTGAGAAATTCAGAAACCCACATACTGGCCTGAAATTGGAGTATGGAGCAGAGATGTGAAAGTTGTAAACGTTTTGAAAAACTAATTTTCCCCAAAATTATTTCGGGAGGGGAAAAAAAGATGATAGGCTTCAATTTTTTAAAATCCTACTTTCCCAATTTGTTTTATTTTTTATTTCCATAGGTTATTGGGGAACGGGGGTGTTTGGTTACATGAGTAAGTTCTTTAGTGGCGATTTGTGAGATTTTGATGCACCCATCACCCAAGCACTATACTCTGCACCCTATTTGTAGTCTTTTTTCCCTCACCCCCTTCCCACCCTTTCCCCTGAGTCACCAAAGTCCATTGTGTTACTCTTATTCCTTTGCATCCTCATAGCTTAGCTCCCACTTATGAGCAAGAACACACGATCTTTGGTTTTCCATTCCTGAGTTACTTCACTTAGAATAATAGTCTCCAATCTCATTCATGTTGCTGCAAATGCCATTAATTCATTCCTTTTTATGGCCGAGTAGTATTCCATTGTGTATATATATACCACAGATTCTTTTTTTTATTTTTTTGAGACGGAGTCTTGCTCTGTCACCAGGCTGGAGTGCAGTGGCACGATCTCGGCTCACTGCAACCTCCGCCTCCCAGGTTCAAGAGATTCCCCTTCCTCAGCCTCCCGAGTAGCTGGGTCTAAGGCACACGTCACCATGCCCAGCTTTTTTTTTTTTTTTTTTTTTTTTTTTTGTATTTTTAATAGAGACAGTGTTTCACCATGTTGGCCAGATGGATGATCTCCATCTCCTGATCTCGTGATCTGCCCGTCTTGACCTCCCAAGGTGCTGTGATTACAGGTGTGAGGCACTGCACCCGGCCACCACAGATTCTCCATCCGCTCTTTGATTGATGGGCATTTGGGTTGGTTCCACATTTTTGCAATTACGAATTGTGCTGCTACAAACATGTGAGTGCAAGTATCTTTTTTGTAAAATGACTTCTTTTCCTCTGGGTAGATAACAGTAGTGGGACTGCTGGATCAAATCGTAGTTCTACTTTTAGTTATTTAAGGAATCTCCATACTGTTTTTCATAGTGATTGTTCTAGTTTACATTCCCACCAGGTATAACACATATGGCCACTACCTGCTGTAACTCACACGCTCAAACCATAGCAGGAATCCCTATGTCCTCGCTCCTCTAAGTCAGCCCACACCCTAAGCACTGTGGCCTTGCAGACTCCAGGGTGGAATGGAGAATAGCCAACTCTTGTCCTGGCACCCCTCTGCCAAATCCCACTCTTGGCCAGAGTCCCTTCCCAGCCTTGTGTTCCCTTGACATCTCACTGTCAGGTTAGAGAGAACTGCTACTCCTCAAACTCAGCATTTCTAAAATGGAACTACTCATGTCCCCACTGACAAACCTACCCTACCAGAGTCTTCTATTTAGGGAATTGCAGTCAGTTGCTGGGAAGCCTGGGAGATACCCTTAAGAATCCCTTCTCATTCACTCCTCTCATTCAGTGGACCACCACTGATATAATTTGCCTCTGTCTCCCCACCCAAATCCCATCGTGAATTGTAATCCAAATTGTAATCCCCGTGCGTTGAAGGAGGGACCTGGTAAGAGGTGACTGGATCATGGGGGTTGGTTTCCCCCATGCTGTTCTTATGATAGTGAGTGAGTTCTCACGAGATCTGATGCTTTAAATGTGGCCGGGCGCAGTGGCTCACGGCTGTAATCCTAGCACTTTGGGAGGCCAAGGTGGGTGGATCACATGAGGCCAGGAGTTCAAGACCAGCCTGGCCATCATGGTGAAACCCCATCTCTACTAAAAATACAAAAATTAGCCGAGCATGGTAGTGCACATCTGTAATCCCAGCTACTTGGGAGGCTGAGGCATGAGAATCACTTGAGCCCAGGAGATGGAGGTTATAGTGAGCTGAGATTGAGCCACTGTACTCCAGCCTGGGTGACAGGGCGAGAGACTATGTCTCAATCAAAACAAAACAAAACATAAAAGTGTTTAGCACTTCCTCCCTTGCTTGGTCTCTCTCCTGCCACCAGCTAAAACATGCCTTGATTCTCCTTCCCCTTCCACCATGATTGCACGTTTCCTGAGGCCTCCCCAGCCATGCACAACTGTGAATCAATTAACTGTCTTTTGTTTATAAATTACCCAGTCTCAGGTATGTCTTTATAGCAGTGTAAGAACAGATTAATACAACCACTCTCTGTCTATCACACCTCCTAAAGGGCACCGGTGCATCCAAGTCTATCTCAGGCTTAGTGCTCCCTCCTTGGCTTAATCCCCACACATGCAAATGCCTCTGGGCTGGCCTGGGGTGTCTCAGAAACATGAGATTTATCATATAATCTTTCCACCTTCTCCCAAACCTCCTCCAACAGTGCTCCTTAGAGAACGGCACCACTATTTCCCACCTGCTCAGCCTGGACTCCCACTTCTCTTCATCCCCTGCATACACTCAATCTCCAGGCCTTGTCTCTTCTACTTCCTGAATTTGTCCATTCCTCTCCCACTGTCACAACCATATAGGTCAAGCCCCTCCTCACCAGCTTTTCCTGAGTGTATGCAGCTTTATCATCCATTTTCCACATGGCTGTCATCATTATCTTTTTAGTAAAAAGAAAAGTCTAATCCTCTTACTTCTTTTAAATCCCCTCAAGGGTGGTAAGTAATGGGTACTTGAGACTATCTATGTCTCATCTATCTATTTATCTATCTATCTATCTATCATCCATCTATCAATTTATCTATCATCTATTTATATATCATCTGTCTAATCTATCATCTATATCTATCTTCTTTGTATCCATCTATCATCTACATCTATCATCCATGTATCTTATCTATCATCTATCTAATCTATCAAACTATCATCTATTTATCTGTCTATATAATCAGTCTATCATCTCTATCTATCCATCAATCATCTATCGAATCCATCATCTGTCTAACCTATATCTCATCTATCTATATCATCTATCCATCTATCTGTTATCTCTATTATCAATCTAATCTATAATCTATCAATCTATCCATACCTATATATTTCATCTATCTAATCTATCATCATTCTATCCATCATCTCTATCTATCCATCCATCTATCATCTCTATCGTCTATATCTCTATTACCTACTATCTCTATCATTAATCTATCATCTATCTCTATCATCCCTCTATCCATCCATCCATCCATCCATCCATCCATCCATCCATCCATGCATCTTTCTCTCTCTAATCTATGTATCTATCATCTCTTTGTCTCTCCCTCTCTCTCTCTTTCTTCCTACCTACCTATCTGTTTGTCTACCTAACCTACCTATCTAAAATGTCTACAGTGATCCTTAAGAAAAAGCCAACTTTCTGCTTATCAATCCTCATAATCTGGGCCCCACCTTGATGGCTGTGGCTGCATCTAAGAAGTTTTCCTCCCCCTTTCTCTGCTCTAACCATCCTGAACTCCCAAGGTCCTCAGGACACATTTATCTCTCAGAATTCCAAATCTTTGCAGATGTTTTTCTGTCTAGAATATTCTTCCTTGCACACCTCCTTCTTTGCTTATCTATATTAAACTCACTTTAGAATTCTTAAATAGCATTTCCGTAAGAAGGTTCCTCCCAACTCCCTAGACTAGGCTATATTTCCTTACTATATTTTCCCATAGCATTGCTCTATCTTGTCTTTTCACACTCATCACAGTGCTAATTATTTATTTCATGAATGGTGTTTCTGTCTGACTATAAATTTCATGGAGATAGAGACCCCATGTATTGACTGTGGTAGCTCCAGTGGAAATGCCTGCTGGGCTACAGAAGGCACTCACCAAGTTTCCATTTAATCAGAAGTATTCCGTTGAACTGCTGGCCACCAGTCATACATTCCCCTCCATGAAAGACCAGTTTGTGAAATCTCAAGGCTCACTCTATACTGGGACAAGACCAGGAACTTTGCTTTGAACTGTATCACAGATAAACTTGGGCTCTGCCCTACAAAGGTATTCACATAGCCAAAGATGACCTCCTTCACACCAGGCCTTGGATCCAACCTTGACCAGCGCCAATAGGTGAGAGAACAAACACTCATGCAATCTAAAAAGTATGAAAATGAAAACGGACTGATCATCTGGTCCTCTCTGGGATGGACCATGATGAAAATTACATTATTCAATGGATGTAGCAAATTTGAGCTTGAGAGTTCCAAATGGACAACACAGGCCACAGATGGCTTTGGGACATCAGGGTTCCTGATGCCAGAGGTCTCAGAGAAGGCAGGGGGAAATCTCTCTTGGTTAACATGGATGGATGGGTCCCTAAAACCATAGAGAAGTGGCTAGGGCGGGGATCAGGAGGGCAGGCAGAAGGCCTTGCAAGAGCTAGCTGTAGACAAGAGGGAAGCAAAACTAAGAACAAGAGACAGGGCAAAGAGACCTGTGGGAGTGAGAAATGCTGTTTTCATTCAGGTTCCTGGGGCTTTGGCTATTCCAGATGGCTCATAATTTCTATATAAGGCCAGGCACAGTGGCTCACGGCTGTGGTCCCAGCATGTTGAGAGGCTGAGGTGGAACAGTCCCTTGAGGTCAGGAGTTTGACATCAGCCTGGGCAACATAGTGAGACCCCCATCTCTACAAAAGAACCAAAAAACAAAAATTAGCTGGTTGTAGTGGTGTGCAACTGCAGTCCCAGCTACTTGGGAGACTGAGACAGGAGGATCACCTGATTCTAGGAGTTGGAGGCTGCAGTGAGCTATAATTTTTGTAACTGCACTCCAGCTTAGATGACAGTGAGAATTTGTCTATATATATAAAAATTGTAGGCCGGGTGTGATGGCTCATGCCTGTAATCCCAGCACTTTGGGAGGCCGAGGTGGGTGGATCACCTGAGGTCAGGAGTTCCAGACCAGCCTGACCAACATGGTGAAACCCCATCTCTACTAAACACAAAAAATTAGCCAGGCGTGGTGGTGGGTGCCTGTAATCCCAGCTAGCTGGGAGGCTGAGGCAGGAGAATCGCTGGAACCCAGGAGGCAGAGGTTGCAGTGAGCCGAGATTGCGCCACTGCACGCCAGCCTGGGCAACAAGAGTGAAACTCCATCTCAAAATAAATAAATAAATAAATAAATAAATAAATAAATAAATGTAAACAACCCCTCCGAAGGAGCAAGCCTTCAAAACCCACTGCTGATGTGATCTCAGTTGGCTCAGACACTATGAAACCCTGAGTCTGCGAACCACCCCCCAGGTCTTCAGTGCCTTCAGCTTGAATGGACAGAGCTAGACAAGATGGCAGGAGTTCTAACCATGTCTCCACCTGAGTCCTGAAAGTGGCACCCCAACTCCTCAGAGAAATGGAATGGCTCAGAGACATCTTGAGCTATGCAACCAGCAATTACGGCATCTGGGTTAAACTCTGCTTTTTAAGAATGTTATGTTTACCCTGAGTGCAAATTAAAATACACTTGTTCTTTGCCCATCACTCATCATGACTCATCTAAGCCAACATGGACTCAGAGTCTGAATCGCTTCCTGGTGACTGTTATGGAGCAACAAGGAACCCAACAAGAAGACCCCTGCAGGGGATGAACCATGGAAAGGCCCTGAGGCTGGGCTGGAATAGGCAAGAAGGTTATCTCACTTGAGCATCCTCAAACCCTCTTATATCCTTTCCTCCATGATGGCTTACTGGTGTCAAAATTTTGCATGTGTGTGTGTGTGTTTGTGTGTGTCTGGGAATGGAGAGCTCATTTCTTGTATTAATTTTTTAAACTTCAACTTTTGTTTTAGTTTCAGGGGATACATAGGCAAGTTTCTCACATGGGTGTTGTGTGTGATGCTGAGCTTTGGAGGAACAACCGATGCCGTCACCCAGGTAGTGAACATAGTACCCAATAGGTAGTTTTTCAACCCTTGGCTGCTGTCTGTCTCCCCACTCTAGTAGTCCCTGGTGTCTGTCATTCCCATCTTTATGTCCATGGGTACCCAATGTTTAGTTCCCATGTATAAGTGAGAATATGTGGTATTTGGTTTTCTGTTCTTGCATTAATTCACTTAGGATAATGGCCTTTCACTGTATCCATGTTGCTGCAATGGACATGATTTCAATCTTTTTTAGGGTTGCATGGTATTCTGTGGTGTCTACATATCACATTTTCTTTATCCCATCCACTGCTGACAGGCACCTGGTTGATTCTATGTCTTTGCCATTGCGAATAGCACTGTGATGAACATATGAATGCAGAGGTCTTTTTGGTAGAATGGCTATTATTAAAAATTCAAGGCCGGGAGCGTGGCTCGTGCCTGTAGTCCTAGTACTTTGGGAGACCGAAGCGGGCAGATCACTTGAGGTCAGAAGTTTGAGACCATCCTGGGCAACATGGGGAAACCCTGTCTCTACTAAAAATACAAAACTTAGCCAAGTATGGTGTGTGCCTGTAGTCCCAGCTACTCTGGAGGCTAAGGCAGGAGAATCACTTGAACCCGGGAGGCGGAGGTTGCAGTGAGCTGAGATCGTGCCATTGCACTCCAGCCTGGGCAACAGAGCAAGACTCTGTCTCAAAAAACAAACAAACAAACAAAACACACACACACACACACACAAAGTTAAAAAACAACAGATGCTGGCAAGGCTGCAGAGAACAGGAACACTTGTACACTGCTGGTGGGAATGTAAATTGCTTCAGCCACTGTGGAAAGCAGTTCAGAGATTTCTCAAAAAACTTAAAACAGAACTACCATTCAATTCAGCAATCCCATTACTGGATATACACCCAAAATAAATAAATCATTCTCACAAATGTTTTCACAATTCAATGCATCCACACAAGAATTCTGCCTTTTATTCAGTCCTTGGGATTCGTGATAAAGTCAAGACATTCTTTGGTCATTTGGGGATCTGAAAGTGTGTCTCCCTTGTCTTCCTTTAGAAAGGACTCCCCAGCAGGACGCGGCAGTCTTGGGTGCCATGTTTTTATATAAGAGAACAGAAGAAGAGAATGCCTTTTCTTCGTAAATGGACTGATATATTAGAGAATGACTTTACATCATTTTAAAGTAACCTATCTTTTCTTCTGTCCTTGGAGAATTTTTTTTTCTCTTAACATTTAGACATGCTACTATAATACGCTTTGTTAATAGTTTCTGATTACTATTACTCAGAACAAGATGAAACCTTTCAATTTCCATCTCATTTATTTTCTCAATTCTGGCTTTTTTTTAAACTCCTTTTCTGTATTGATTGTTTTAGTCACAGGCAAGTTGCCTTTCATGCAGGCAAGAGCCCTAGAGTCAACTGCTATTTTTGTTCACAGTAAGACTTTCTATTCTTGTGTTCTTCTGACAGATCTTTACTTACTGAGGATGGAATTAAAAAGTAACACAAAATTTCAAAGACTAGTTAGAAAGATCACAGATTGAGCCACTTCTTGGTTTAAAAAAAAAAATGGCCGGGCGTGGTGGCTCACAAGGTCAGGAGATCGAGACCATCCTGGCTAACACGGTGAAACCCTGTCTCTACTAAAAGTACAAAAAATTAGCCGGGTGAGGTGGCAGGTGCCTGTAGTCCCAGCTACTCGGGAGGCTGAGGCAGGAGAATGGCATGAACTCGAGGGCGGAGCCTGCAGTGAGCCAAGATCGCGTCAGTGCATTCCAGCCTCAGCGACAGAGCGAGACTCCGTCTCAAAAAAAAAAAAAAATCAAGAAAGTAGTGTTCTCACATTAAAATTTTTCCATTGAATGAAAGCATAGGGTTTTGGGTCATTACTTACAGGTAAGCTTGTATATGTAAATGTATGTGTGTACACTACATGAAAATTATATATATGCATGTATATATATTTACATAAAGCCCTGCTTCTTTATTCAGGTGGTGGGGATGGATTTCTTAAGAATGCATTTATTATGCAATTCATTCAAGCCCTAAGTAGTACAAAATAGCACAAAATGAAAGGAGAAGTAGTATTGTCTCAGAAGCACCTTGTGTATATTATTTCATTTGAAAAACGGAGCTCTGTCATCAGGAACCCTGTAGTCACCTGGTCGAGACACCCGTACATGAAGTTAAAAAGGTAGTAGATGCTGGTGCCTACGGGGCTCTGGCTGTGTAGGCTGGAGTGAGAAGAAAGGACTCACTTTGGGCCAGTGTGGCCATGGAAGGGCACCTGGAGAAGGGACTAGAAAGAGGTGGATTCTCGCCGGGCTCCTTTCTGCTAAAAGACATGCATTTGCCAGGAAGTTGGCTAAACCTAGGGGTAGACCAGTAGCTCTCCAACAAGGGCACATAACTAAGTTACCTGGTGGGGTAGGAGGGCTTGGTAAACACAGGGAGCTGGACTCCCTGCCACTCCAGAGTTTCTGATTCAGTAGGTCTGGGATGGGGCCCAAGAATTTTCACTTCTAACAAGTTCCCAGGTGAGGTGAATGCTTCTGATTGGAAACATGAGAACCAGAGAATTCCGTGTAGACTCCGAACCCAGGCCTTTGCCTTTCTGCAACCAACAGCACTCAATCCCACTTTAAGAACTGGCAGAAAACCAAGGCTTATGTCAAGATCACCTTGCAGCCTGCAGGATGATGTGGTCTATGGAAAGTTAAGAGGCAAAATTATTCCCCCCATCTCCAGAAGCTGGAGATGCCTTGAAGTACTCTAAGAGGCAGGTAATTGCACTCTGGAGTGACATCTATGACCCTGATGCAAGTGACACTTTAATAAAGACCTACCCTGAGCAGTGGGGGAGCTGAATTGTCATGGAGGCAAAGCCAGGGAGAAATTGCCTGGGGGCAGACTGGGCTCTGCAGGGACCATTCATTCCAGCCCATCAACAAGGAGTGAGGAATCCCCAAACTGCCTTCCACAACGGCTGAAAGAACTTAAAATAGAATTACCATTTGACCCAGTATCTCATTTACTACTGGGTATAGACCCAAAAGAATACAAATCATTCTACCATAAAGACACATGCACACGTATGTTCATTGCAGCACTATTCACAATAGCAAAGACATGGTATCAACTTAAATGCCCATCAATGGCAGACCGGGTAAAGAGAGTGTTGTACATGTACGCAATGGAATACTGCACAGCTGTAAGAAGAAGGAGATCACGGATGGAGCTGGAGGCCATTATCCTAATCGAATTAATGCAGGAACATCCAACCAAATACTGCATGTTTTCATGTATAAGTGGGAGCTGAACATTGAGCACATATCATCACAAAGAAGGGAACCATAGACACTGGGGCCTACTTGAGGGCAGAGGGTGGGAGGAGGGTGAGGATCAAAACTACCTATCAGGTACTATGCTTATTACCTGGGTAATAATCTGTGCACCAATCTGTGCTCATTGAGGTGTCAATTATCAATACAGGTAATACACAATTCACCTATATAATAAACCTGCACATGAACCCCTGAACCTAAAATGAAAGTTAAAAGAAAAAAATAAAAAATAAAATAGGCCAGGTGTGGTGGCTCATGCCTGTAATCCCAGCACTTTGGGAGGCTGAGGTGGGCAGATCACAAGGTCAGGAGATCAAGACCATCCTGGCTACCACAGTGAAATCCCCTTTCTACTAAAAAGACAAAAACAAAATTAGCCGGGCGTGGTGGCAGGCGCCTGTAGTCCCAGCTACTTGGGAGGCTGAGGTGGGAGAATGGCGTGAACCCAGGAGGTGGATGGAGCTTGCAGTGAGCCGAGATCGAGCCACTGCACTCCAGCCTGGGTGACAGAGCGAGACTACTTCTCAAAAAAAAAATGAATGAATGAATGAATGAATGAATGAAATAAAGGCCAGGCATGGGAGCTCATGTCTGTAATCCCAGCACTTTGGGAGGCCAAGGCGGGAAGATCACCTAAGGTCAGGAGTTCAAGACCAGTCTGGCCAACATGGTGAAATCCCATCTCTACTAAAAATATAAAAAATTAGCCAGGTGCAGTGGCACATGCCTGTAATCCCAGCTACTTGAGAAGCTGAGGCCAGAGAATCGCTTGAACCTGGGAGATGGAGGTTGCGGTGAGCCAAGATCATGCCACTGCACCCAGCCTGGGCAACAAAGCGAGACTTCATCTCAAATAAAATAAAATAAAATAAAATAAAATAAAATAAATAAATAAACAAAAAATAGGGAGTGAAGGGAGAATCTACATGATCCCACAATCTGGTGGTACAGGGGTATTGGTGGACAGGACTGTCCTGCTGGGGAAGGATCCAGGAGTCCCCTCCTTGCTTTAGGGATTGGGGACAGCCACACAGTCTTGCCTGCTAAGCAGTTACCACCATCACCACCAAGCCTGCAGAGCCTCACACTCAGACTTTTCCTGCCACGTCACTGCAAAGCAAAATGAATCATTTCTGGAGATCTAATGTACAGCATGGTGGCCACAGTTAATGATATGGTATTGTAGACTTTTAATTTGCTGAGAGGATAGATCTTAAATTAAATCTTCTCACCAGCCTCCACACACAGTGGTAATTAGATGGAGGTAATGGATGTGTCACTCAGTTTGATTGTGGTGCTCATTTCACAATGTATATGTATATCCAAACATCACCTGTACACCTTAAACATGTAGTTTTTTTTTTTTTTTTTTTTTTTTTTTTTTTATGAGACAGGGTCTTGCTCTGTTGCCTGGGCTGGAGTATAATTGCATAATCATGGCTCACTGAAGTCTTGAACTCCTGGGCTCAAGCGATCTTCTTGCTTCAGCCTCCTGAGTAGCTTGGACTACAGGTTCACACAACCACACCTGGCTAATTTTTTATCTTTTGTGGAGATGGTGGTTTTGTTATGTCACCCAGGCTGGTTTTGAACTCCTGGGCTCAAGTGACCCCCCGATTTGGTTTCCGAAGTCCCTGGGATTATATATATGAGCTATTTTTTTTTTTTTTTAATTTTTTGTAGAGACAGCGTCTTCCTACTTTGCCCAGCCTGGTTTTGAATTCCTGGGCTCATGTGATCCTCCTGACTCGGCTTCCCAAGTCACTGGGATTACAGGTGTGAGCCACCAAAATCTGTATATGTCAATAACATCTCAATAAAACTGTTAAAAATAAATCTGCGGTGTAAAAACTAAACCACAAATGCCTTTGTGAGAGAGACAGGGTCTCTCTTGCTCTGTTGCCCAGGCTAGAGTGCAGTGATGCCATCATAGCTCACTGCAGCCTCGAACTCCTGGGCTCAAGCCATCCTCCTACCTCAGTCTCCAGAGGAGCTGGGACACAGACATGCACCACCACGCTTGGCTAATTTTTTATTTTTTGTAGAGACAGGGTCTTGGTCTGTTGCCCAGGCTTGTCTTGAATTCCTGGTCTTAAGTGATCGCACCACCGTGGCCTCCCAAAGTGTTGGGATTACAGGCATAAGCCACTGTGCCTGGCCTGAAAATATTAATTTAAGGAGATCATTTAAGAAAAATTTAAGGAGAGACCAAAACTGAACGGGAGTGGGAACCACCCTCTCCAGCTAATGCCCAGAGTGGGTGGCCATGGCATGAAACCTATCAGCCAACTTTTAGACAGGGGAAAGCCCAGGTTTCCCTACATAAGGAGGGGTGACAGTGCAGCTCATGCATCCCCCAGGAACAAGGAGGAGTAAATGAATCTGTCATTCATCAGCTGTAAGAAGCTTTAAATACACCCCACGGATGACCAAGACGCTCTGCTCACAAACATGGACACACCAAGAGGAAGGGACACCATGTCACAAACCTTGATTCCCAGTTCAATATTTTCTCCTCCGTATACATCCATGCCAGGATCCAGAAGACCAATTTCACCGAAGAACTTCCTGTTGACCACGAACGAGCAGCCTATCATGGCTGGGGTCCTGCGGGAGGGAGAAAGAAGGGAAGCTCATTGAGGTGTCAGTGCCAGAAGCCCTTCCATAGGCACCGTCCTAGCATGTACTGGTTCCAGCCCAGAACGTACTGGTTCCAGCCTAGCATGTACTGGTTCCAGCCTAGAATGTACTGGTTCCAGCCTAGCATGTACTGGGTTCCAGCCTAGCATGTACTGGTTCCAGCCTAGAACGTACTGGTTGCAGCCTAGCATGTACTGGTTCCAGCCTGGCATGTACTGGTTCCAGCCTAGCATGTACTGGGTTGCAGCCTAGCATGTACTGGTTCTAGCCTAGTATGTACTGGGTTCCAGCCTAGCATGTACTGGTTCCAGCCTAGCAAATCAAGTCACTTCCCTCAATTCCCACACCTCCTCTCTCTGTTTCTCTGTAAGGCTGTTTTTTTTTGTTTGTTTGTTTTTTGAGTCGGAGTTTTGCTCTTCTTGCCCAGGCTGGAGTGCAATGATACAATCTTGGCTCACCGCAACCTCCACCTCCCAGGTTCAAGCAATTCTCCTGCCTCAACCCCCTGAGTAGCTGGGATTACAGGATGCGCCACCATGCACAGCTAATTTTGTATTTTTAGTACAGCTGGGGTTTCTCCACGTTGGTCAGGCTGGTCTCGAACTCCCGACCTCAGGTGATCTGCCCACCTCAGCCTCCCAAAGTGCTGGGATTATAGGCATGAAACACCATGCCCAGCCTGTGAGGCTGTCTTTTAGCTTCAAAAGCATCTAGGGATAATGCGACTCCCTCATAGATGGGGTAAGGGCTGGTCTCCCGTATCCCATGGCGTCTGCACACATAGGAAGCGGTCCCTGCTGCACTCTGTTGACAGCTGAGTGATGGGATGGGGGGTCCTTGTGCAGTCTCAAAGAAGCTCGGAGGTGAGAAGCAAGATGCACCACTCCCCACCCCAGGAAAAAGAGAATGAGCAAGTTAGGAGTGCAATGGGAAACTGGAGAGAGGAAGATTGCAAGCGAGGGCTCCAATTTCCACGTTATGCTGGAAGAAAGTGGACCAGGGTGGGGTCTTTAGAGAAGGGAGAAGACTCAGGGAGGAAACACATCCTAGTGCCTAAAGGTATCCATCATAAATGGCAAGGGCATGACCTCAGCCCGCAGAGAGGAGGTCTCAGCAGGAGAGACAAAGAGAGCACGTGTAGAGTAACCATGAAGTCGGGACAAAGGATTATTTTATTTTTGTATAAATTCATCCCCTTGGTTGTTTCTTCTGGGAAAGGCTAAAGGCACAAGTTGACCTATTGAAAATTAGAGACAAGAACCATGTGAGGCCACCTGTCAGAACAATTATTATTAAAAAGTTAAAAAAAAAAACCAAAAAAACAAAACCCACCAGATGTTGGCAAGGTGTGGAGAAAAGAAAACACTTACACACCGTTGGTGGCAGTGTAAAATAGTTTAGACCCTGTGGAAAGCAGTTTGGAAATTTCTCAAAGAACTAAAAATAGAACTACCATTCAACCAAACAATCCCATTAATGGGTATCTACCCAAAGGGAAATAAATAGTTCTACCAAAAAGACACCTGTATTCCTACGTTCATTGCAGCAATATTCACAATAGCAAAATCATGAAATCAACCCATGTGCTCATCAATTGTAGACTGGATTAAAAAAAAATGTGGTGCATATACACCATGGAATACTATGCAGCCATAAAAAGGAACGATATCATGCCCTTTGCTGCAGCATGGACATAGCCATTCAAGACTAGCGTGGAAAAGTTGTTCCCCAGAGTTCAGTCCAGGGACCAACTGCATCAGCATCAACCCAACGGCTCCTTTGAAAATGCAATGCATCTTCTGGCCGAGCTAACAAACAAATTAATGCAGGAACAGAAAATCAAATACCATTCGCTCTCACTTGTAAGTGAGAGCTAAACATTGGGTACACACAGGCATAAAGATGATAACAATAGTCACTTCGGAACTCCAAAAGCAGGTAGGGAGGGAGAGGGGAGAGTTGAAAAACTACCTATTGGGTACTCTGTTCACAATTTAGGTGATGGGATCAACAGATGCCCAAACTTCAGCATCACTCAATATACCCATGTAACAAATCTGCACGTGTACCTCTTGTATCCAAAATTCTTAAAAAATCATGTTAGAGCCGGGCACGGTGACTCACGCCTGTAATCCCAGAACTTTGGGAGGCCGAGGCAGGGGGATCACAAGGTCAGGAGATCGAGACCATCCTGGCCAACATGGTGAAACCCCGTCTCTACTAAAGATAAAAAAATTAGCCAGGCATTGTAGTGCGTGCCTTTAGTCTCAGCTACTCGGGAGGCTGAGGCAGGAGAATCGCTTGAACCTGGGAGGTAGAGGTTACAGTGAGCTGAGATCGCACCACTGCACTCCAGCCTGGGCAACAGAGTGAGGCTCTATCTCAAAAATCAATCAATCAATCAATCAATCGATAAATCATGTGAGACAATACCACACATGCATATATGTGCAGTGGTTGACAGGAATGCTGCATTATTCTACCACGTTCATTGCAATGTTGTATGATGCATGGGACCATGCATTGTAAATTAGAAAAATCACACTGATAAATATTAAGTATTGTATTGTATTACATTGTGCATTGCAGTATAGTATCAATAGATAATTTATTATATCTTTTTGCCTCTGTTTCCAGACTTTATAGTCACCCTTACATAATAAATTCATTGAGTAAATATTTGCTCAGCATCTACCAAATCATGCCCTTTGCTACAGCTGGATGTACTCTAGATCCCGGATGCAGCTGGAGACCACTATCCTAAGCAAATTAACTCAGGAACAGAAAACCAAAGACCGCATGTTCTCACTTGTAATTTGGAGCTAAACATTGGGTACACATGGAGATAAAGATGTTTAAGGCATTTTGCTGGTGCTGTAGCAGATGGGAAAATAGAAGACATGCCTCTGTCATCCGAGCAACTAAGAGTGAATATAAGAACAATACAAAAATTAGTATTGTTATTGCAACCATTTATTTAGCAATTTCCTGTCTCAAGCACAAGATGCAAAGCACTTTCCATGCACATCTCGTGTATGCACTGCCACAATCCACTGAAGGAGGCAGAACCATCTCCATTGAACGACTGAGGCACACGGAGATTAGGTGACCTGCCCTGAGTCACAGAATAGAACTCAGCATCTGCCTGGCTTCAAAGCCCTTGATTTTAGCCCTTTTGCTTTACTGCACGCTTTAGAAAAGGCTTCATGGAGGAACTGGCAAATGCCCCCACTGCCAAACGCCAGAAACACCGTTAAGGTGCTTCCCTGGGCAAAAGAGACACCTCACGCAGGAGGTCCATTGAAACTCCACTGGGGCCACCAGGAAGCTATTAGGTGGAATTCTTTGGAGCCAAAGGGTGGACTGTAGTCTGAGACCCTCATCGGCTGGTTATGACTTCTAACTTGACTTCGACCTTCGCATCCAGGTTTCTGATTCCATGGAAAGCCACTTGGTACCCATGTGGTGAGGCAGCAGTGGATGAGCCTCTTCATTCACCTTCAGTGGTGGCACAAGCATGAAATGTGTAGTTAAACGCTGGTGCTGCCACTGAAGACTATAATTGCATAAGTCAATGGAGCACTCTAGATTCCTGTTAAATCTCTACAAGGGGCTGGGTGCAGTGGCTCACACCTGTAACCCCAGCACTTTGGGAGGCTGAAGTGGGCAGATCACAAGGTCAGGAGTTTGAGACCAGCCTGACCAACATGGTGACACCCCCGTCTCTACTAAAGATACAAAAATTAGCTGGGCGTGGTGGTGTGCACCCGTAATCCCAGCTATTGAGGAGGATAAGGCATGAGAATCGCTTGAACCTGAGAGGCGGAGGCTGCAGTGAGCCAAGACCACACCACTGCACTCCAGCCTGGGTGAAAGAGCGAGACTCCGTCTCAAACAAACAAACAAAAAACTCTCTACAGGGTATTGTTGTGTGGATTAAACAAGAGAAAACCTGCAATGGGCCCAGTGCACAGAGCAGGAGCTCAATAAGTAATGCGCCTTCACCTTCTTACTGGGAGGTGCCCTTCTGTGTTTTTACAGAAATCTCATGCCAATCACACTTATGCAAACGGGACCTTGCTCCTGCTGGTGTAGCAGGGCCACCCTGGACTATGCCAGGGGAAAGCATGGCTTCTAATGTCCATCATTTCCTCCCAGCTCTTAGCGCCTTTTAGAGAAGCAGCCTGACCTTTAGTCTGGAAAAGCATCGAATGAGCCCATTCCCTGGCCTCAGTTAACCAAACCAGAAAATGAGCACTGATCCCAAGCCAGGACAAATTATGTTTCCTCTGAAGCTTGGAATTAGGTTTCTCCTGAAGGGGTGGCTTTGGAAATGAAGACAGCTCTGGGAGCTAGAACTCAATAGGCTCACACACGTTCAGGGGTCAGGCCGCCAGTGTGAGCAGTTCCTGAGGGGCTCCATGCACACGGATGATTGAGCAGAAGGAGGAAGCAGATGTACAATGGAGACTACATGGGCGTGGGGGTGACTGGCCACCCAGGAATCCTGGCTTTCCATCTGCTGAGAGCCCTGGCTCTGCTCTCTGCCCCTAAGTTACAGGAGGGTCCTTTGTGTCTTTGCAATCGGTCCTTCTGCAGATAAACAGTGTTAGATAAGTTTCCGTTCTTTGCAACCAAATGGTGATGATGACCTACGCTAACCCCTCCTACTTATGATCCAGGGCAGAAAAAAAAAAAAAAAAAAAAAAAAAGCTTTATCTCGCAGCCAGAAGAGGAAGGCTACAGGGAAGATTCCTTCTGGAAGAGCCAGAATCAGAGTCTACCCGAGTTATGGAGATATGCTAGTGCCACAGGTCCCTGGGTATGCTGGCATCAGCACAGAAGCAGAGGACAGAGAGATGTCCTCGGTGTTAGCTCCATTTTCTAGAGGGCGTTTCTGAGCACGTCAAGCAATTCTGATAAGTTACAAAAAATCTCCCCAAAAGCCTATGCTTGGAGTCTGAAAACAGCCAACATTGACAAGAGTGTGTAGTGAAGACCCTGCTCTAAGACTCTGCTTTCTAACCTCTCAGAGGCAAACAGGGTAGTTAAAATCACAGAAAGCGCCCAGGCCACAAACTCTCCCAAAGCGGTGGCTTTGGGCGTTGCCCTGTGTGCAGAAAAGTTGTTTCCCAGAGGTCAGTCTAAGGGCTGACTGCATCAGCATCAACCCAATAACTCCTTAGAAAATGCAGCTTCTGGCCAGGTGTGGTGTGGCTCACGCCTGTAATCCTGGCACTTTGGGAGGCCAAGGTGGGCAGATCACTTGAGGTCAGGAGTTCAAGACCAGCCTGGCCAACATGGGAAAATCTCCGTCTCTACTACAAACAAACAAACAAACAAACAAAACCCACAAAATTAGCCAGGCCTGGTAGCACGCACCTGTAATCCTAGCTACTCGGGAGGCTGAGGCAAGAGAATCGCTTGAACCCAGGAGGCAGAGGTTGCAGTGAGCCAAGATCACACCACTGCACTCCAACCTGGGGGAAAGAGCGAGACTCTGTTTCAAAAAAAAAAAAAGAAAAGAGAAGAGAAAAAAAAATGCAGCGTCTTGGGGCTGGTCCAGAACTATGGACTAGGTCCAGAGATGGGACTCAGAGATTTGTGTTTGTACCTGTGGGACCATGCTGTGGCTGTGGAGCCTTCTACCCCACCAGATGTTCAGGTATCTCCCTGAGAGCACAGAAGTTATGCCTGTCATTTCTCGCGGTATTTCCAGCAGCTAGAGCACTCACCAAATACTGCTGAGTGAATGAATGTGCAGAACAGATCTGGGGAGGACTCCTGGTAGGGAAGAGCACCATGATGCCTCAGGGACCAACTGGGTATCAGGGGAGTGTGCCCTAACTAGGGGTGGGAGGGAGGGATGAAAGATGGAGAAGGGAGAGCAGGATGAAGTGCTAGAGAGAGGAAGGAGAGGAGAGGAGAGAAGGGGAGAGGAAAGGAGAGAGGAAAGAGGGGAGGAGACAGAGGGATCAGAAGCTCATCACATCACCTTCACTGAGGAGGGGAGTAGACAGGCTCCCTCTTCTTCAGATCCCTCTCAGCTACCCTTTGGGCAACATCTTTCCCCATCAGGAGCCTGACTTTTTTTTTTTTTTTTGCAGAGTCTCACCCTGTTGCTTAGGCTAGGGTGCAGCGGCGCCATCTCAGCTCACTGCAGTCTCCGCCTCCTGGGTTCAAGCGATTCTCCTGCCTCAGCATCCCAAGTAGCTGCGATTACAGGCACCCACCACCATGCCCGGCTAATTTTTGTATGTTTAGTAGAGACAGGGTTGCACCATGTTGGCCAGGCTGGTCTCGAACTCCTGATCTCAAGTTATTCACCTGCTTCAGCCTCTCAAAGTGCTGGGATTACAGGCATGAGCCACCGTGCCCGGCCCAGCCTGATACTTTAATGTAACTGGGTTTTATCTGGATGGTGTCTGCGGCTGTGTGTGGTAATGAGAGAAGGCTTGGTAGCATGACTTGCCCGGAGTCCCCTCTCTGCTGGAAACAGCTCTGCTCAGCACACATGACAGGGTTCTCTATGAGTCCTGGGATTTCTCACAACAAAGCGGTGAGGTCTCCATTTGGTATGTCTTCCTTCAAACCAGGCCAGGGCAGGTCAGCAGCCCAGAGGTGCCCAGGAGGCTGTGGGAAACCAGACCTCCACCTGTGTCCCAGGCGGGCCTCATCAGAACCCACAGATGAAGGGGCAGGAGGTAAGCCCAGTGCAGCGGGGATGTGGAATGAATGTGTGACGATGGTCACCGTTGGTGTCACAGGAAAATTGTCCTAACTGGCTGGGTGCAGTGGCTCACACCTGTAATCCCAGCACTTTGGGAGGCTGAGGTGGGCAGATCACTTGAGGTCAGGAATTTGAGGCCAGCCTGGCCAACATGTGAAACCCCATCTCTACTGAAAATACAAAAATGAGCCGGGCGTGGTAGTAGGCGCCTGTAATCCCAGCTACTTGGGAGGCTGAGGCAGGAAAATCACTTGAACCTGGGAGGAGGAGGTGGTAGTGAGCAGAGATCATGCCACACTGCACTCCAGCCTGGGTGACAGAGTGAGACTCCATCTCAAAAAAAAAAAAAAAAAAAGAAAAAGAAAAGAAAAAAAAAGAAAGAAAACTGCCCGTCACGATCAAAATCTGCTTACAGAGCCTGACAGAGGCTGGAAAGGAGAGGCTGGAACTGGCCCCAGCAGGTGACCCTCCCTGGAAGCAGAAGCAGAAAGCCGCTGTTCTGCAAACACCAAGCCTTCCCTATAGTGCTGGGAGCTGGCAAGACCCCTGCCACGTGGCTAATGTCTAACTGGATCATTGTGGAGGACATTAAATAATGAAAGGACATATCATCCTGGCAGGGTGGCTCATGCCTGTAATCCTCATACTTTGGAAGGCCGAGACATGAGGATCGCTTGAGCTCAGGAGTTTGAGACCAGCTCAGGCAACAAAGCAAAAAGTACAAAAATCTCTATCACTACACAAAATAAAAAAATTAGCCAAGTATGGTGGCTCACACCTGTAATCCCAGCACTTTAAAGAGGTCAAGGTGGGAGGACTGCTTGAGCTTAGGAGTTTGAGGCCAGCCTGTGCAACATAGCGAGACCCTGTCTCTATGAAAAATAAAAAATTGGTCAGGTGTGGCGGCATGTGCCTATAGTCCCAGCTACTTGGGAGCCTAAGTTGGGAGGATCACTTGAACCTGGGAGGTTGAGGCTGCAATTGCACCACTGTACTCCAGCCTGGGTGACAGAGTGAGACCCTGTCTCAAAACAAATTTAAAAAGAAAAAAAAAAGACATATCTGCCCACGGACAGGCCAGTCAGCATTGCTGGTGAGCTCAGTGGGCACCTGCTTTGTATTCTGGAGCTACCTGCCTGGACTGATAAACGAGGAGCTGTCCTTGTCCTCTGACTGGGGAGGGGCAGTCCTCCAACAGGAAGCTACCACCCATCCCATCTGGCACCTGCCTCGTGAGTGGCAGGCCAGCCACTTCATCCTGACAATCAGGAGCAAAGCACGGCTGCCGCTTCCCTTCCAAGGTGTCCCCACCACCTACCCAGCTGTGGAAGCTGCAGTTGATACCACTTGCAGGCTCAAGAGATCAGAGAACGTGAGTCTCCAGCCTCATCCTTCAAAGTCAACTGCGATTATGACCATGAGTGCAAACACTTCAATTCAAAATCATTCAAAAATGATAATCATATTAAGGGATCTGCCAAAGCCTAATAGCTCCATTACAGAAGAGAAGAACAGAAATTAAAAATAATCACTTATTGGTGCTGTTACAGAAATATATGCAACACACACAACAGTTCCAACTGAATGACAGAAAAGGAATAGACAGTGAGAAGAGGGTGGCAGCCCGATATTTGCACCAAGACATATACAGCTTTCTCGAGCTCATTGTGTTTTCTTTTCATAGGTGAAAAAGGACTCATCTTCATTCTAGATGCTTCCCCTCCTCTAAAGTCTTCAGTGGCTCACTATTCCCTTCTGAATTAAGTACAAGTTCTTCCTTCGCATCTCTGCCTCTCTTAATTCCTTTCCAGCCATCAACCCTATAGATCCTTTCGCCTGGCTACTCTATACCAGGGGTCCTCAACCCCCAGGCCATGGACCAGCACCAGTTGATGGCCTGTTAGGAACCAAGTTGCCCATCAGGAGGTGAGTGGCAGGCAAGTGAGTAAAGCTTCATCTGTACTGACAGATGAGGTTTCCCGTCACTCGCATTACCACCTGAGCTCTGCCTCCTGTCAGAGCAGCAGCGGCATTAGATTCTCATAGGTGTGCACACCCTGTTGTGAACTATGCATTCAGGGGATCTAGGCTGAGAGCTGCTTATGAGAATCTAATGCCTGATGATCTGTCACCGTCTCCCATCACCCCCAGATGGGACCCTCTAGTTGCAGGAACAAGCTCAGGGCTCCCACTGATTCTACATGATGGTGAGTTGTAGAACTATTTCATTATATATTACAATGTAATAATAAGGATTTCTGGTTGAAGGCTTGTGTCCCTGTGTTGTACATCAATGAGTGAGGCTGTAGGTATGGGAAGAGCAGGCTCCAGTGGTGGAGAGAAAAGAAGGAGCTAGAAACCAGAGACTGTGAACCAGATGCAGTGGTGCACACCTGTAATCCTAGCACTTGGGAGGCCAAGGCTAGAGGATTGCTTGAGTCCAGGAGTTTGAGAACAGACCGGGCAGCATAGTGAGACTATGTGTTTCTACCAAAAATAATTTTTTAAAAAAATAACCAGGCATGGTGGTGCACACCTGTATTCCCAGTTACTTGGGAGGCTGAGGCTCGAGAATCACTTGAGCCTGGGAGTTGGAGGCTGTAGTGTGCTATGATCGCACCACTGCACTCCAGCCTGGGTGACAGAGCGAGACCCCATCTCAAAAAAAAAAAGACAAAAAACAAAACAAAATCTGCTGATCCATAGCCTGTAAATTAGGGGAGTGTCTATCTCCAGAATGCACCAGAAGGCAGCCCCTTTGGACCAGTGTCTTCCACCCACCCCTCATTCCCCTGTTTGGTGACATTCTCCCGCTTGGATGCCTGCTTGTCACCATGTGGCTCGCTGTCTCAGTCACCTGTTGGGTACAAGTCCTGGTGGTGTCATGTCTTACCCTTGCTTTTCCCTGACACCTGTCATCTCTTGACATTCTCTTAGACCCCAGCCACCCGTTGGTCTCTGTTCTCTGGCAGCCATATCTCCAAATTCTATCATGATGATGGTTCCTGACCCAGGGATCAGGGGCTGACTCTATTTTCTATTTCCTGATTCCCACTGGCCTGCTGGGACTTGCTGCTTTTCTCTGACCTCAGACTCAAACAGGCTGCCGTTTTCTTTGGTCTTAGTTCTGCTTCAGCTGTTTGCTAAGCACTTTCTCATTCCAAGGTCCCATGTGCAAAACACTCATCCTCACCCCTGGAGTTGTCCTGGTATGAATGTCTGCAAATCCAACCCTCAAGGTATAATCAGTACTGAGTGTTTTGGTAGTACCGCCAACTTCTTTGGCAATCAGTAGGTTGGTTAATGCAAATTCACTCATTTCAGGCTGGGTGCAGTGGCTCATGCTTGTAATCCCAGCACTTTGGGAGGCCGAGGTGGGCGGATCACCTGAGGTCAGAGTTCGAGACCAGCTTGGGCAACATGGCAAAACCCTGTGTCTGCTAAAAATACAAAAATTAGCCAGGCATGGTGGTGCGTGCCTGTGGTCCCAGCTACTCGGGAGGCTGAGGCAGGAGAATCGCTTGAACCTGGGAGGTGGAGGTTGCAGTGAGCCGAGATCATGCCACTGCACTCCAGCCTGGCTGACAGAGCGAGAGACTCTGTCTCAAAAAACAAAAACAGAAACAAATTCACTCATTTCAGTGCATTTTGTTATAATATCAGCAACGGTGAATTCTTTTACACCATCTCCTAATACACTAGAATAAAAGTCCAATGTGGATGTTGCCCTTCTTTAGTTGTATCACACATCCAATCTATACCCACTGGCACAGGCACCAGTATTGTAAGCAAACAGGCAGGGTCTCCAGGGATTATAGGAATGTACTCAATTTGAGCAATCAGCCTGTTTTACAGGCTCCTGCCCTGAAAGCCTGTTTCTTCCTAAACCCTATATGGTCACCTAGTTGGTTAACACCGCCTCCTGACAGACCTCCCCCAGCGATTTATAGATGAACTCAAGTGAACTTTCTCATGACGGTGCTAAAGAGAGCTACAGCTCCGTTACCATCACAAGCAACCTGGGTGCTGGCACGAAGGCATGATGGCTCCCTGTGCCTGCGCCACTGGGACCCCTCCTCTGCATGTGATGACACACCCTCTCCCCTCTCCATCATTCCATAAAACCCTCCTGTCACTTTCCCACGGGAGACACTGCTTTGGAGGATACTCCCATGCTCTCCTTCCTTGTGACAAGTGATCAATCCCCTATTGATCAAAGCCTGTGTTCTCATGGGGAGTTGCTTGTTACTCCCCAGGCAAATGGGGATAACGGGGATAACGGTAAGCCACGGTGGCCAAAAGACCAGGCAGGGAAGGAGGAGGAGAATGAGACAGGAGCACATCACTGAGACCGACAGCACCCTTTACTGGGCATCTCAATGCATCTGGTGCTACCTTAGGACAACTTGTGATTCTTTTTTTTTTTTTTTTTTGAGATGGAGTCTCACTCTGTCCCCTGGGCTGGACCGCAGTGGCATGATCTTGGCTCACTGCAACCTCCGCCTCCCAGATTCAAGCGATTCTCCTGCCTCAGCCTCCCGAGTAGCTGGGATTACAGGTGCCTACCACTACACCCAGCTACTTTTTTGTATTTTTGTAGAGATGAGGTTTCACCATCTTGGCCAGGCTGGTCTCGAACTCCTGACCTCGCGATTTGCCCGCCGCAGCCTCTCAAAGTGCTGGGATTACAGGTGTGAGCTACCGCGCCTGGCTGATTTTTTTTTTTTTTTTAATGTTGAAAATGTGTTTCTTTTTAATACATAAGACAGAAAAAAGAACCTGCACTCCAAGCTGGAGTGCAGTAGTGCAATCTCGGCTCACTGCAGCCTCGATCTCCCGGCTCAAGCAATCCTCCCACCTCAGCTTCTCAAATAGCTGGGACTATAGGCACGCACCACCATGCCCTGCGAATTGTTTCCTTTTGGTAGAAACAAGGTCCCACTCTGTTGCCCAGGCTGGTCTCCGACTCCTGGCCTCAAGCGATCCTTACACCATGGCCTCTCAGAATGCTGGGATTAAAGCTGTGAGCCACTGCGCCTGGTTGATTCATAATTATTTTGAATCCTCAAAGCAGCTCCATTTGGTAAATATTATTAGCCCCATTTTCCAACTAAGGCTCAGAGGTTCAGTAACCTGACCAAGGGGAAACATATGCAAATAAGTGCAGAAGTAAGGGCAACCCAGGGGGCCTCTGATCTCTCTTCCCTCCCAGGTACCCAACTGCCTCCCAGACCAGATCATCTCACACTGGCAGCAGCTAAGAGCTCTTGCACTGGGTGAAATAAGTGATCCCACTTTGAAGATTTCTGGGAACTTGCAGCTGCTAAACACTAAAAATATAATTTTGAGGAAGGAGTTGGCTGGCTTGAATAGAATTCTCAACTGGCACATTACGGTAATTTAATGCCCAGAGTTCCAATTGCCTCTGCTATACATATAAATACCAAAAGGACAAGTCGGCTGCCTTTTAAAACAATCAAACACTGCATCCAGCTCACAAATAATCTCACAAGAAAATAGGACCCAAAGGCCAGTGCTTTGCCTTTAAGTGGAAGTAGCACTTTCACCTTTGTTGCTGAAAAGATAATTCATGCTGAAACAACAACTTCCTTCAGATTGGAAAGTGAACTGTCAAGGAATTAAGAGCATTTCCTTTTGTAGGATAAAGGAAGCGCTCATCTCTGTGGGGTGTGAATTTTCACAGATGCAGAAAAAAACGCCAGTGGGGATGGAAGTTGCCAGTCTCAAAACTCATTTCCTTGGCTGACTGATTTCTGTCTGGGCTTGTTTTATTAAAACAAAGATCCACATCGAAACTCCCTAGTAAGATATTCCCTATAAGCAATTTTCTCGGGATAATACTTTTACTTTTTGGTAATCATATTTCCTTGAAGCTTTGAGAAACTGATTTGCAAATAAGCCTTGGAAGAGTGTTTTTGTAAATGCACTATGCTTCTTAAGAAGTGTTGACACATTAAGCTGTTGTCAGCCATCGACACTTTATATATACTGTGTATATATATTTTAAAGTGTCTGGTTAGCTATCTTGTGAGATGAGACATGGTTGAGTGAACATTTGGGGAAAAGAAAAAGAGAAAGGTCTAGAACAGGCATCATCAGCAAACTACACTGCCTGTTTTTGTCTGGCCAGAGAATTAAGGATTTTTTTTAACAGATGAACACTTATAACTGATTTGATGATGATGATGGGAACACTAACTTTGAACCTAAACAAAGCAGCATGTCACCTGTACACACGAAAATTCAAATGTTCTCATTAGTAGACCCAGATTACCAAAAAAAAAAACCTAGACTCATTAATGTTACATTTTGGATTTTGTCAATAAAATATTTGTAGAAATCAGGTTTTGCACTTTGTTTATAAGTACCCACATAATATCCTTGATTTTGCCTGGATTTACTATCCAGCCAATCAGAGAAAAATTTCACCAACCTCTGTGCTAGAAGATGAAGCCGTGGAGGAGAGTACAGTCTCTGGACTGGGAGAGACTGGCAGAAAGGTGATTGTGTTTTTGTTTTGTTTTGTTTTTGAGACAGAGTCTCGCTCTGTGGCCCAGGCTGGAGTGCAGTGGCGTGATCTCAG
Organism: Pan troglodytes; assembly: GCF_028858775.2. Lineage (NCBI taxonomy): Eukaryota > Metazoa > Chordata > Mammalia > Primates > Hominidae > Pan > Pan troglodytes. The sequence goes on along the minus strand of NC_072404.2, from coordinate 80,182,145 downwards.
CTCACTGCAATCTCTGCCTCCTGGGTTCAAACCATTCTCCTGCCTCAGCCTCCTGAGTGGCTGACATTACAGGCACCCGCCACCACGCTCGGCTAATTTTTGTTATTTTTAGTAGAGATGGGGTTTCACCATGTTAGCCAGGATGGTCTCGATCTCCTGACCTCAAGTGATCCGCCTGCTTTGGCCTCCCAAAGTGCTGGGATTACAGATGTGAGCCACTGCACCCAGGCATTTAAGAGTTTCATTCTGTCACCCAGGCTGGAGTGCAGTGGTGCGATCTCGGTTCACTGCAACTTTCATTTCCCGGGTTCAAGCGATTCTCCTGCCTCAGCCTCCCGAGTATCTGGGATTACAGGCACACGCCACCAGGCCTGGCTAATTTTATTTTTTATTAGAGACAGGGTTTCATCATGTTGGCCAGGCTGGTCTCGAACTCCTGACCTCAGGTGATCCACCTACCTCAGCCTCTCAAATTGCTAGATCACAGGCATGAGCCACTGCACCCAGCTAGGAAGGTAACTTTGAAAGAATGAATGGGGACTCATGTGAAGAGAAAGTCTTGAAAGATGGATCAGCCTCCTCTTCATCTGTAAAAGGAGGGCAATAATCCCTCTTCAACTTCCAGGGCTGATGCAAGAACAACTTTGATAAAAGCTTTAGGATGTACATTCGAGAACGGCATCAGGCTAGCAACACTAACAGGGTTCCGAAAAGAAAGAAAGAGTATTGAGATTTTTGCATCGTGGAGAAGTTTTCTGAGAATGTTTTAGGACATCCTATATCAATGCAGGCACTATGGGATAAAACAAAATGAAAAGAAATTAATACCAGATGTGGTGGTTTACGCCTGTAACCCTAGAGCTTTGGGAGGCTGAGGTAGAAGGACTGCTTCAGGCCAGGAGTTTGAGACCAGTGAGGCAATATAGAGAGACCTTATCTCTACCAAAAAAAAAAAAAAAAAAAAAAAAAAAAGAAAAAAAATTAGCTGGGTGTGGTGGTGTGCACCTGTAATCCCAGCTACTCTGGAGGCTGAGGAGGGAGGATCACTTGAGCCCAGGAGTCTACAGCCTGGACCACAGAGAAAGAACCCATCACTTTAAAAAGGTTAAAAATAAAAATAAATAATTGGGAATTAGATGACAAAGAACAAAATAAGATTATGTCAAGGCAGCCAGGCGCAGTGGCTTATGCCTGTAATCCCAGCACTTTGGGAGGCCAAGGTGGGTGGATCACCTGAGGTCAGGAGTTCAGCCTGGCCAACATGGTGAAACCCTGTCTCTAAAAAAAAAAAAAAAAAAAAATATATATATATAGCTGGGTGTGGTGGCTCGAGCTTGTAGTCCCAGATACTCGGGAGGCTGAGGTAGGAGAATCACTTGAGCCCAGGAGGCAGAGGCTGCAGTGAGCCGAGAGCAGAGCGCCACTGCACTCTACCCTGGGTGATGAAGTAAGACTCTGTCTCAAAAAAAAAAAAAAAAAAAAAGATGATGCTGAGGGTGAGTTTAGCAGACAAAATGCAGGCTCTGACATATTACATATTTAATAACAGTGGGCCACAAACTCAGCTCCAAGCTCTTTCATCCCCACTGTAGACAGAACCGTTGGCTGGATCTGCAGTGTCTAAAAGATTTTTAATAAGAGAAAGATAGTTACTTGACCACTAAGACCCAAGAGAAATTTCTCTACTGAGTGACTTGGTCTCCTTAACCAAGTCTCCTTAACACCACTTCAGCAAATACAATAAGCTCCACAAATCTGATTTTTAAAACACTTCTCAGCATTGGCCTATGATGTTTACCCAAGGACAGTCAGGTGACAGCAATTGTTCTCGGAACCAAATGAGATTCAGGTAAGAAGACAGCTTTCTGATGGCCTTGCGTATTTAAGGGCTACAGTAGCAGCAAAATAGTTGTAAGAAAGTAGTCAAATAAAAGAGTATAATAATTTATTTTGAAACATATGAATGGGCTTTTTCTATGCTGGATTTGCCATCTCATCCAGAGGCAGTCATTAGCCTTGATCTAGGGGAAGACTGTCAGAGCTGAGATAGAAAGAAAAGCAAAGGAGATGTTAATTTTCTGTTGTGACTATAAAATAGATTCCTGACGTTAACTGCTGAAGCAATAGTCCCTACGCCCGGATTTCAAGCGCACGAGCCGTGCATCAGAGACAGAAAGCATTTGCTAAATTCCAAAAGCCTCCCTTTAGATATTAAGGACAGCAGACCGGTGAAGCCAGAGGATGGTGGTTGTGACAAAGCCGTGGGGCTCACTGCTGGCTCACCTTAGGATCAACGAGGGAATCTTGAAAACTTACCTGTGTTGAGGTGCACTCCCAGACACTGGTTTGATGATGGGTCTACATCCATATTTGATTCTAAAGCACAACCAGGGTTGAGAATCACTGACATATGGGATAGTTCCAATGCCAAAAAAGGCTGATATAATTTGGATGTTTGTCCCTTCCAAATCTCATGTTGAAATGTGATCACCAGTGTTATAGGTGGGGCCTGATGGGACGTGTTTGGGTCATGAGGGCGGACCCCTCATGAATGGTTTGGCGTTCTCCCCATGGTAATGAGTTCAGTAAGACAAAGCTGCTGGGCTCACTGCTGGCTCACTTTAGGATCACCTGGGGAATCTTGAAAAATGACCTCTGTTCAGGCACACTCCCAGACACTGGTTTGATTGGTCGACATCCATATTTGATTCTAAAGCACAATCAGGGTTGAGAAGTACTGACATATGGGAAAGTTCCAGTGCCCCAAAAGGCTGATATAATTTGGATGTCTGTCCCTTCCAAATCTCATGATGAAATGTGATCACCAGAGTTGTGGGTGGGGCCTGACGGGATCTGTTTGGGTCATGAGGGCAGACCCCTCATGAATGGTTTGGTGCCTTCCCTGTGGTAATGAGTTCAGCAAGATCTGGTTGTTAACGAAGACTCTAGGACCTCCCTTGTCTCTCTTGCTCCCTCTCTCACCACGTAATGCTGGCTCCCCCTTCCCCTTCCACTATGATTGAAGATCTCTGAAGCCTTCACCAGAAGCCAAGCAGATGTTGGCGCCATGCTTCTTGTACAACCTGCAGAACCGTAAGCCAAATAACCCTCTTTTCTTTATAAATTATCCAGCCTCAGATATTCTTTTAGAGCAATGCAAAACAGACACACACAGAAGCTAATTCTCCCTGGGCTGGGGAATAAGTCTGGAGACAGAAGAGACAGACATAAGAGAAGGTCTCTCCTGGGGGAGTTTCAGCCTCACCCTACTGCTCACGTTGAAATTCAGGGAGTGGGTAGAGAAATCTGCAAATGGGTTTGAGGATGGGAAGGCAAAGAGATGGATGTTTTGCTTCCTGCCTAGCACTCTGGTGGGAGGCAACTGTCTTGCAGCGTGCTATGGGCAATGGGGCAGGAATGGTGGAGTGATGTTTAGGCAGAGAGAGGACCTAAAATAATGCTCTAAATGCCCACAGCCAGCTCCTGGCCTGTAGGAAATCCTGAAGTTCCTGAGTACCCCAGGCGAAGGGGAGGTGTATTAGTCAGTTCTCACACTGCTAATACAGATATACCCCAAGACTGGGTAATTTATAAAGGAAAGAGGTTTAATGGACTCACAGTCCACATGGCTTGGGAGGCCTCACCATCATGGCGAAAGGCAAAGGAGGAACAAAGTCACGTCTTACATGGTGGCAGGCAACAGAGAGTGTGCAGGGAAACTGCCCTTCATAAACCCATCAGATCTCACGAGATTTATCCACTATCATGAGAACAGCACGGGAAAAACCCGTCCCCAGGATTCAACTACCTCCCACTGGGTCCCTCCCACGACACACAGGAGGTACAATTCAAGATGAGATTTGGGTGGGGACAGAACCAAACCATATCAGGAAGCAAAGAACTAGACAGGTTGGTTCACAAAGGGAGTCAGGGGACAGGAGGGTACCCACTAGGTGGATATCTTGCCTGAAGTTCAGAAGCAGGGCCAAGGGCATCGGCTATGAATACAGAAGGGACAAAACTCAAGATTGGGAGGTGTCAACAGAAGCCAGAAAGGTCCCAGAAGACAGGCGCAGCCCAGACACCTCTCTCGTTGCCCCAAGGCAGCACCAGCTCCCCTTGCTTCCAGGCACTATTTAAGAGGAAAGCTGGGAGAGGGAGAACTTTCAAGGGGGAAGAGCGACCCTTAACAAATAACAGCCTGTCGAAATCTCGATTTAATGGAGCAATTGTCCTGAAAGAGATGGAGTTTTCAATGGGAAGAAACTGAGTTACCTTGAAACAAAAAGATTAGTTTTCTTTTCCATCATCAGTGAACACGAGGGCTGGAGAGCAAGTTGAATTCTTATTTGGAAAAATAAAGTCACCCTTTCTTACATCTGACTTGCAACTAAAATTAAAATTGTGTTACAGGTTTTAAATTACTGTAGAAGAATGAACAGAACTTTGAGACACCAACAGATACTTAGGAGAAGGGAAGAAAAAGAACAAGGATTCAATATGAAAAACAACTTTTCTGGAAAGTAATTTGGCAGTCTGTCTTGTAAGTCTTAAAAATAAACATGTCTTAGACCTAGAAATTCTACTCTTAGGAATTTATCATAAAGGATAATAATGACTTCTGCCTCTGAGACTGTCAGATGATGTAATTTGGACCAACTCTATAGCCTAAAAAAACTAAAAAAGCTGGATAATTTTTTTTTTTTAAAGAGACAAGGTCTTGCTTTGTCCCCCAGGCTGGAGGGAGGTGGTACGAACATAGGCTACTGTAGTCTCAACCTCCTGGGCTCAAGCAATCCTCCCACCTGAGCCCCCAAAGTAGCCGGGACTACAGGCACATACCACTACGCTCAGATAATTTTTGCATTTTTTTTTTTAAGAGATGAAGTCTTGCTATGTTGCCCAGGGTGGTCTCAGACTTCTGAGCTCAGGCAATCCGCCCACCTTGGCCTCCCAAAGTGCTAGGATTACAGGCATGAGCCACCACACCAGCCTGGATAAAATTTTTTGATCTTAATAAAACCACTGTAGATGAACAAAATGAAAATTATTAGGTTGAACTCTGGCCGAGACTGGAAAAGGGAGACAGATGCCCAGCAACTGGGTCTCCTTCTACCTTGAGGTGTGCTCCAGTCCACAAAGCGGGACTGAGAGGCTGGGTTGCACTTCTAGCCACCTCAAAAGGCCAGAAAGCCGAGAGTTGGGTTTCAGTGCCCACTAATAATGGGCAACCTGGTAAACCACCCTTCATTTTTGGCTAAAATACAAAAGGTCTGCCCTTAAGAGTAACCTGGTGGGCCGGGCACAGTGGCTCACTCCTGTAATCCCAGCACTTTCGGAGGCCGAGGCGGATGGATCACCTAAGGTCAGGAGTTTGAGACCAGCCTGGACAACATGGTGAAACCCCGTCTCTACTAAACATACAAGAAATTAACCGGGCGTGGTGGCACAGGCCTGTAGTCCTAGCTACGAGGAGGGCTGAGACAGGAGAATTACTTGAACCTGGGAGGCAGAGACTGTAATGAGCCAAGATTACACCACTGCACTCCAGCCTGGGCAACAGAGTGAGACTCCATCTCAAAAAAAAAAAAGAGTCACAGCCGGGCACGGTACCTACTGTATAAGGTTCTTAGGAGAACTAAAAGTATCAGAATTTGTAAAGTGCCTTCCTGGCATATAACAAGTGCTATATGCCAGGCACAGCGGCTCACGCCTGTAATCCTAGCACTGTGGGAGGCCAAGGTGGGTGGATTGTTTGAGGCCAGGAGTTCAAGACCAGCCTGGCCAACATGGCCAAACCCCGTCTCTACTAAAAATACAAAAATTAGACAAGTGTGGTGGCATGCTCCTGTAGTCCCAGCTATGCAAGAGGCTGAGGCATGAGAATTGCTTGAACCCAGGAGGTGGAGGTTGCAGTAGCCCAAGATCACACCCCTGTACTCCAGCCGGGGCGACAAACCAACACCCTGACTCAAAAAAAAAAAAAAGAAAAAAAAAAGAGCAACCTGGAAGTCAACCTGGCCTCTCTCCCAAACTGCAAGCTCACTTCATTTCCTCTGGGAAGCCCAGAAAATCTCATACCTTGCATTTCCATTAAGGGAATCAGAGGCTGTGAGCACTCCTGTGCTCTTGGCAGAAGTAAACAAAAATTCTCACTAGAGGCAGATAACACCGTCCTTGGTTACAAATTAACTTGACAAATAACTCTTGCTTTCCCTCTCTCTCTCTCTTTTTTTTTTTTTTTTTTTTTTTTTGAGACAGGGTCTCACTCTGTCCCCTAGGCTGGAGTGCAGTGGTGTGATCATAGCTCAATGCACCGTCAACCTCCCAGGCTCCAGTGCATTAGCCTTCCAAGTAGCTAGGACTACAGGTCTGTGCCATGCACCTGGCTAATTTCTTTTTGTATTTTTTTTAAGAGACAGTATTTCACTATGTTGCCCAGGCTATACATAACTTTTTCAAACACAGTAGCTAACATCTCTAACACCTAATCAAAGACAATCAAAAGCATTAGGAATCAAGAGGCCAAAAGTTAGACTTGCGTGAAAATAACAGACAACAAAAGAGAGGCACAGGACTTCCAGATACTGGAACTATCAGACTTATTGGAAAACATCTATGTTTACTGTGCTTAAGAAAATTAAAAAGCAAGCTTAAAATTTTTGGCAGGAAACTGGAAATCACGAAAAGTAGCACAACATATTTGAAAAAGGAAAAAGAGAAAAATCTAAAATCAAAAAGTTCAAAAATGAAGAACTCAGTGGATCATTTATCAGCAGATTAGACACAGCTGAAGAGAGCATTAATGAACTAGAGGCTAAGACAGAAGAAACTATGCAGAATGAAGCACAGAGGGAGAAAAAGATGAAGAATACATAAAAGAGGGTAGGCAACATAAATAATACAATGATAAGATCTGACACCAGTTTGTGAAATCCTAGAGGACAGTAAACAGGGCAGAAGAAATATTAGAAGATATAATAGATGAGAATGTCCCATAATTGAGGATGGAAATGAACCCATATATTCAAAGCTCAACAAATCTCAAGCAGCAGAACAAATAAAAAGAAATCTATCCTTAGATACATCATAATGGGAAATTTAAAAACAAAGGCAAAATCTTGTAAAAAGCCAGAAGGGGAAATAAAAAAAAATCAGAGATTTAAAAAAAGTTTTTGTACAAAACTTTAAATCAAAATATTATTGATCATAATGAAAAAATTAAAATCTTCTAAATTTATATCAATTGGGATATAATTAAGTATATTTTGGCACAGTCCCATGATAAAATGAATGCAGCTATTAAAACATCATATAAAGAATACTGAATGAAGGCTGGGCATGGTGGCTCACGTCTGTAATCCCACCAGCACTTTGGGAGGCCGAGGTGGGTGGATCACTTAAGTTCAGGCGTTCAAGACTAGCCTGGCCAATATGGCAAAATCCTGTCTCTATTAAATACAAAAAAATTAGCTGGGCACAATGGCACAGGCCTGTAGTCCCAGCTACTCAAGAGGCTGAGGCAGGAGAATTGCTTGAACCCGGGAGGCAGAGGTTGCAGTGATCCAAAATCACGCCACTGCACTCCAGCCTGGGGGACAGAGCGAGACTCCAACTCAAAAGAACAAAAAAAACACACACAAAAAAACAAAAAACAACTGAATGATATCATAAAAAGCTCATGTAATAATGCTAGTTATAAAGTCAAAACACAATCATAGCTATGTATGACCCAATATTTATTTATATACAGGTCAATAAAAGGTAATATGCTAAACCAGTTACCTATCATTATTTCTAGGTTGTAAGGTTGTGGGATACTTTTATTTTCTTCTTTAAATTGTTTCCCATGCCTTTACAATGAACCTGTCGACTTTTATAATCAGAAAAGAAGTGGTTTTGCTTAGTTTCATTTAAAAACATAACACTAGCACTCACTGTTCTCAATTTTAAATTGGGGCAGGACTCATCCGAGCTAGTAGTTATTTTGTACATAGTACATTCTAATTATTCTGTCTTTAAAGTATGTTGAGCTCTGTGCATTGAAAGACAAGCAGGAGACGGTTTTAGGTTGAGACATGGTTATTACTTGAGCAGGGTCAGAATATAGCTGAGAAAGCCACACGCTTTCTCTGGATGCTTTTACGGAGAGAATCTACTTTCTCTCAGAACCTCCTTTCCCTCGGATCCTCCTCTTCTGCATTCCCAGAAGACCCATGAAACAGAACAAGATTCTTTTTCCTCCAAAATTCTTCCAGGGGCTTGGTATGACCCCATTCCCTCCTGGGCCTGGCATATACTAAGCTGTGATAACAGAAAAGAACTTTTTCTAACACAACTCAAGGAGAAAAAAAGAATTACTCTTTTGGTATAATGAAACTTACATGAAGTCTTAATGTATATTGTAATATATTTATTCATCTACCTATTTATCTATTTATGAGAAAGAGTCTCGCTCTGTTGCCCAGGCTGGAATGCAATGGCATGATCGTAGCTCACTGCAGCATCAAACTCCCTAGGCTCAAGCAATCCTCAATCCTCCGGCCTCAGCCTCCTAAGTAGCTGGGACTACAGACATGCACCACCATGCCAGGCTAACTCATGTACTTTTTGTAGAGACAGAGTCTTACTATGTAGCCTAAGCTGGTCTCAAACTCCTAGGCTCAAGCAAGCTTCCCACCTTAGGCCTCCCAAAGTGCTAGGAATACAGGAATGAGCCACCGTGCCCAGCCAAGATCTTTTCTAATGGTCTTGTAGATGCCTTCTTTTGTCACCTCTTCAAGCCATATAGGTCTAAAAGCCTATGGAATTCCATTCCAGAAACAAGTCAACAAAGGAACATATATCCAGAAAGACTGGCGACTCTGCTCGAGTAATAGAAAGGCCAGCTGAAACGTGGACTCTATCATCCCTTCCCTCCTGAAGATCACAGCACACTGAAGGATATACACAGAGGCCACCACAGTACCAGGTCCAGTAGCTGGCAAGGGGCATTCCTATCCATAACCCCCAGAGGCTCAGAAGCAAAGCTGTTTCTCCCACACACCCCACTCCCTGGCTTCCTGGCTCAGTGATGTAAACCACAAGTGCAGTCGGTTATTTCACTGGAGGCTGATTCATTGATAATGACATGGAGATGTAACACAAAGAATTAAACAAGACTCTATGGAAACAGGATTTTGGCTGCCTTTTTCCTTAATGAAAGCATTCCTTTCTGGAGGTGTCCGCTCTGAGGAAGAAGAGACAGGACACTGTATTAGTCAATTTTCACACTCCTATGAAGAAATACCTGAGACTGAATAATTTATAAAGACAAAGAGGTTTAATGGACTCACAGTTCCACATGGCTGGGGAGGCCTCACGATCGTGGCAGAAGGTGAAGGAGGAGCAAAGACATGTCTTACATGGTGGCAGGCAAGAGAGTGTATGCATGGGAACTGCCCTTTATAAGACCATCAGATCTCATGAGACTTATTCACTATCAAGAGAACAGCATGGGAGAAACCTACCACCATGATTCAATTACCTTCTACCAGATTGTCAATGTTGAACTCTAAGGCCAGCCAGTTTCCTCCCTCCTCCCAACAAAAGAAAAGATGGTGTGGCCCATGGCCACAAGGCCAAACCCCTATAACCCATGGGCAAGAAAGCATAAAAAAAGGTTGCTGTCCTTGTCATTTGGGGGCACAGTGTGACAGGAATGCATCTCAACCACTCAAGAAAACAAAGAGATGAACAAAGCTCCCAGTTTCTATTAACTTTTTTTTTTTTTTGAGACAGACTCCTGCTCTGTTGCCCAGGCGGGAGTGGAATGGCACGATTTTGGCTCATTGCAACCTCTACCTTCCTGATTCAAGTGATTTTCCTGCCTCAGCCTCCCAAGTAGCTGGGATTACAGGTGCACGCCACTACACCGGCTAATTTAAAAAAAAATTTTTTTTTTTTATTTTTGGTAAAGACAGGGTTTCACCATGTTGGTCAGGCTGGTTTCGAACTCCTGACTTCAAGCAATCCACCCGCCCTGCCCTCCCAAAGTGCTAGGATTACAGGCAAGAGCCACCGCACCCAACTCCTCTATGAACTTTTAACTCTCTCACATGGCTCTCAACTAAATCGATTCACACAATATTAGTGCTATAAGTGTCCTTAAAAAAATCACTGTGTACAACTCATTTCTTTGTCTGAAAAATAAGGAAAACAATTAGCTTCAATCCCTATTACATATGGCTAATAACCTATTGTTTAGGAAAGACTAGACAATGGGTAATAAAAGCCATTTATGAGATAGCTTTTATTGTGCTTCCTCTATCATTAGAAAACTGCTTTCATTATCAATGAAAATAGTGACAGTCTCTCCTCTCTCAGTGCGGGTTTCACTCCTGCTGCAGGCTGAAACCAGAGGCCGGGCTTAAGTTTGAAACAGAACTTAAGGCTGGGTGCGGTGCCTCACACCTGTAATCCTAGCACTTTGAGAGGGAAAGGCAGGCAGATCACCTGAGCTCAGGGAGTTCCAGACCCGCCTGGCCAACATGGTGAAACCCTATTTCTACTAAAAATTAGCTGGGCCGGGCGCAGTGGCTCACACCTATAATCTCAGCACTTTGGGAGGCCAAGGCAGGCAGATCACTGAGGTCAGGAGTTTGAGATCAGCCTGGTGAAACCCCGTCTCAATTAAAATACAAAAATTAGCCGGGTGTGGTGACAGGAGCCTGTAATCCCAGCTACTCGGGAGGCTGAGGCAGGAGAACTGCTTGAACTCGGGAGGGAGAGGTTGCAGTGAGCCAAGATCGCGCCACTGCACTCCAGCCTGGGTGACACAATGAAACTCCTTCTCAAAAATAATAATAATAATAATAAGACTGGGTGTGGTGTTGCATGCCTGTAATTCCAGCTACTCGGGAGGCTGAGGCACGAGAATCACTTGAAACCAGGAGGCAGAGGTTGCAGTGAGCCAGGATCACGCCACTGCACTCCAGCCTGGGTGACAGAGTGAGACTCTGTCTCAAGAAAAAAAAGAAAAAAGAAAACCAAAGAAACAGAATTTAAGGAATAAAAAACCAAGATAAAGATAAAACCCTTAGTTCTTCTATTGTTTCAAGGCAGGAAAGTGGGTAAGTGGACCCATGAAAGGGTTTCTGAGAGGAGGCTAATGGCCTAACCATGGTGCCCTTGCCCAGTGGTACCATGACTTTCAGGGTCTGAGATTTCTCATCTCTGAAATGGGAAGACCAAGAACAGCTACCATTTATGGACCATTCCCTCTACCGCAGGTCCAAGGCCATGAACTTCATATATATGTAGGATCCCATTTCATTCTCACAGCAATGCTTTTAGGTGAGTAAGAGTATCTGCTTTTGAGAGTTGGAAACACTGAAGTTCAGAAAGGTTGAGTACCTTGTTCTAACACAGCTATGAAAATGCAAACCTGAATCCCTTTGACGTTCAGATGGTGATCACACAGGCTGCTTGCATTCAGAAAATCTACTCTAATCATAAATCACAAGGAAACCTGTCTGTCTCTTCTTGAGCGCTGGGCATAAAAGAAAGTTGTCAGCTGGGCGCAGTGGCTTGGGCCTATAATCTCAGCATTTTGGGAGGCCAAGGTGGAAGGATCACTTGAACCCAGGAGTTTGAGACCAGCCTGGGCAATATGACAAAACCCCATCTCTACTAAAAATTATAAAAATTAGCCAGGAGTGGTGGTGCACACCTGTAGTCCCAGCTACTCGGGAGGCTGAGATGGGAGGATTGCTTCAGCCAGGGAGGCTGAGGCTGCAGTGAGCCATGATTGTGCCACTGCACTTCAGCCTAGGTGACAGGGTGAGATGCTGTCTCAAAAAAAAAAAAAAAAAAAGTGTCCCTCAAGAATTCATAATGACCTGTCCCTGAGGGTTTGAGATTTCTTTTGTTGCTGTTGTTGTTGAGACAGGGTCTTGCTATGTTACCCACGCTGGTCTTAAACTCCTGGGCTCAAGCAATCCTCCTGCCTTGGCCTCCCAAAGTACTGGGATTACAGGCATCAGACTCTGTGCCTGGCCAGATTTCAATTTACATTAGGTACATAGTCAGGAAACAGCAAGCCTAGAAATGTACATGCACAGTAGCCTCAGAAGATGACACCTAGGAGTGATGAGCACAAGCAAATGAGAAAACTTACCGGAGAGATCCACATACAGCCCAGAATTTCATAGCTGAAGCTCCATCAAAGATGAGCTCTTAATAGATATTATAAACACATGAGGAAACAATCCACTGTAAGTAAGACTCAGCAAATACAGTAAGATTAGAACTCTCAAGAACTTGACATAATAGAACCATTAGACAGACACCATAAAATACAAATGTTCAAAATGAGTAAAAATCAGGCTGGCTGTGGTGGCTCATGCCTATAATCCCAGCACTTGGGGAGGCCAAAGCAGGTGGATCACTAGAAGCCAGGAGTTTGAGACTAGCCTAGCCAATATGGTGAAACCCCATCTCTACTAAAAATATAAAAATTAGCAGGCGTGGTGGCACGTGCCTGTAATCCCAGCTACTCAGGAGGCTGAAGCACGAGAATCACTTGAATCCAGAGGCAGAGGTTGCAGTGAGCCAAGATCATGCCATTGCACTCTAGCCTGGGTGACAGAGCAAGACTTTGTCAAAAACAAACAAACAAGCAAACCAAAAAACCGAAACAACAACAAAACGAGTAAAAACCTAAAAATAGGAGTCAAAAACCATAAGAACAAAACCCTGTGAAAAATAAACAGAGAGATGTGAAAAATAGCCAAGTGAAACTTGTAGAAATGAAGAGTCTTTAGAGCTTACAACACAGCAAGCAATCAAATAGGTTATACATACGAGGAGAAAAACAGAGGGGACAAGAGATAAGTTCAATGAGATTACCCTTTAGTGCATTAAAGAGATGAAAAATATGAAAACGATATAAAATATGAAAGTTGGATTCTGATATGCAAACCCTAGCCAGCCAGCCACTAGAAACTTGCCAATTTCTCCCTGTTGCCAACAGTAGTGAGAATTACTAAATGCCCTACATTCAAATAATTTGTAAAGAAAGCTTTCAAGTTTAATTTATCTAACGCATTTGATCCCCAGAAAAATCCCGATGTGATGGGGGTGCAGGTATTAAATTACTTATCTTACAGATGAAAAAAACAAAAACTAAAGCTCAGAAAGATGTAAGAAACTTGCACAAAATGATACAGCTCATCCATGATGAAGCTGAAAATGAGATGGAATCTTCAGAATCCAAGAGTTTCCTCTCTACTGCATCCCTTCTTGATGGATATTCACCTTGATGAAAGAGAGATGCCAACTGCGATGCTAAAAACTTCTAGAAATTTTTTGAAGTGTGAAGTCAACTACACCCCCCAGGCAAGAAAGCTATTTTCTATCCTGGGCTTTGGAGAGCCTCCTCTATCTGCTTAGGTTGATTGAGTCTGCACTTGCAGAGGATGAAAGGCAAAAGACTGGGTTCCAAAAGAATAGATTGCTAGCTGCAGCCAGTTCTCAGAACTAACCCCTATTATTGCAGACTTTATCCTTTAGGGTAGGCGTGAAATCATGCCTTGGCCGGGTGTGGTGGCTCACGCCTGTAATCCCAGCACTTTGGGAGGCTGAGGTGGGCAGATCACAAGGTCAGGAGATTGAGACCATCCTGGCTAACACAGTGAAACCCCGTCTCTACTAAAAATACAAAAAAAAAAAAAAAAAAAAATAGCCGGGCGTGGTGGTGGGCACCTGTAGTCCCAGCTACTCGGGAGGCTGAGGCAGGAGAATGGTGTGAACCCAGGAAGCAGAGCTTGCAGTGAGCCGAGATTGCATCACTGCACTCCAGAGCCTGGGCGACAGAGCGAGACTCCATCTCAAAAAAAAAAAAAAAGAAAGAAAAAAAGAAAGAAAAAAGAAATCAAGCCTCAAAGAGTTAAAAGGCTGGGTGAGGTGGCTCACATCTGTAATCCTGGCCCTTTGGGGGGCTGAGGCAGGTGGAACATCTGAGGTCAGGAGTTCAAGACCAGCCTGGCCAACATGGTGAAACTCCGTCTCTACCAAAAATACAAAAATTAGCTGGGTGCAGTGGCATGCGCCTGTAATCCCAGCTACTCAAGAGGCTGAGGCAGAAGAATCTCTTGAATCTGTGAGGCAGAGGCTGCAGTGAGCCTAGATCATGCCACTGCACTCTAGCCTGGGCAACAGAACAAGACTCCATCTCAAAAAAAAAAACAAAAAAAAGAAAGGAAGAAAGAAAAAGTTAAAGAAGCCAGTAACTCTCAGAAATTCTTGAGTTTGCAGGACAGCAGATAAGAAAAAAAAAAAAAACCTGCTGAAACGCTGCAACTCCCTCTGCTTGTAAGATAACAAAACTGGCTGAAATCAGTTAGACTCAATATGGCCAACAGGATTTTGCACAGAATGAGCTTGTGGATATCACAGCCTGGATTTCCAGGCATGTTTCATACTAACTCCCCCTGAATTTGCACGAGACCCATGAGTAGGCATGAAGAGATAACTGTATGTGTCCGAGGACTTTCCAGATCTCTCTTTTCCTTCCACCAATCACCTGCAAATCTCGGAATCCAGATGCTAAACGTTTTCTGATAAAATTCCTGCCTTAAAGCCAGCACAGAGAGACAGATTTCAGCTGGACTCCTGTCTCCTGGTTAGTCGACTAGCAATAAAAAGCTGCCCTTTTCTCAAAAACCTAGTGTCATAATATTGGCTTCTAGCACATTGGGAAGCAAGACCCTTTTGTTTGGTAACAGAATAATCAACAATGCATTATTCATTTCCTACATATTTTAGGGAAAAATAACTTGGATGGGAACTATGTCAGGGTCAATTTCACAGGCAGGGCACAAGATGAGAAACATATTCACAGCCATGAAATGAAACCGTAACTCAAACATGGGTTACTGAAATTCTCTGATCAAAGACAAGAAAAAATAAAATTCTTTTGGTGTGTGGGCTTTTTTTTTTTTTAACAAAGGTCAAACTAAACACTAAAGTTACTCAAGCTCCCTATTCCTGAGAAACCCTCCCACACCAAACAGGTTTGATTTCTACAGTCTTACAGCTCAGATTTAAAAGTTATCGGGACCCCCAACACATCTGCCAGGTGGGATCTTAAATCTGATGAGGTTGTGGATTGATTAACCTCGGCTGAAGGAGTCGGGGTAAATCTGCTTGCAACATATCTGCTGTATATTTTAATTCTCAAAGGGACAAGGAAAGTAGAATGCAAATCTCTGTATCCCACTCCAACCACATCTGACAATTTCCATCACTGCCTCCAGATTAGCGTTATCTTTTTTTTTTTTTTTTTTTGACAGGAAGTCTCACTCTGTCGCTCAGGCTGGAGTACAGTGATGCCATCTCGGCTCACTGCAACCTCCACCTCCCCGGTTCAAGCGATTCTCCTGTCTCAGCCTCCACAGTAGCTGGGACTACAGGCACGTGCCACCACACCTGGCTAATTTTTTGTATTTTTAGTAGAGACAGGGTTTCACCGTGTTAGCCAGGAAGGTCTTGATCTCCTGACCTCGTGATCTGCCCACCTCGACCTCCCAAAGTGCTGGGGTTACCGTGCCCAGCGATTATCATTATCTTTTAGTGAAGAGTGACTTCTCCTAGAGTTGCAGAAAAATCAGCAGCAAAGCAAGTGGATTTTCTAGGTTTTTTTAAAAAAATTCCAATAAATGCAACAGTTAATACTTTAAATGTATGTTTTATTACACAAGTATATTTATGGGCCACCCTCCTAGAAGTGTTCTGTTTAATCATAGAGCATGACAGTGTTACATGTATTTAATTTGCAAATCAGAAAAGGAGGTTTGCAGCTGCTTCTCTGAACTCCAAGCAAGCCTGTTCCCCACATCTCAGGCATTTATTCCATTTGACTTTCTATTGCGGTTATTCACCTGCATGATCCGGTTCCCCTGCTGTAAAAACGTATCCCTGTTTTATTCCCCATTTTGTATCATTGCCTGCATTTAACACAAGGTTTTTTCACTTAGCAAGTGCTCTATATGAATGCATGAACGGGCCTGATTCTCATACTCTTCCTTCAGCAACTGTTCTGCTTAAATAAGACGTCGTCTCTGAAATGGGCCTCCCTGTGTGTGTATTCCTAGGAGAGCAGCAGTAATTCAGAAAGAAACGATGTGCAAGTAACCGAATGGTGATTTAATAATATTTACAATGAGGTTGTCCTTTCCTTTTTCATTTTAGACGTGCAACTTGATTGCATCGGGTTCTCTGGAAGATTAACAGCAAGGCATCCCAGCCTCAGTTCCAATCTCCTTACATTGTTAGGAATCAGGGAAAGGGTGGCTTAGTGACATGACATAGGTGGAAGGGGGTCTCTGAAAGGAAATGAGGTGAAGCTGGGGGCAGAGGAATTCTCTCTCCACACTGAAAACCAGTGATCACTGTTTCTTTTTCTTTTTTTTCTCTTCTTGTTTATTTTTTTGAGACAGAGTCTTGCTGTGTCACCCAGGCAGGAATACAGTGGCGAGATCTCGGCTCACTGCAACCTCCGCCTCCTGGGTTCAAGCGATTCTCCTGCCTTAGCCACCCAAATAGCTGGGATTACAGGTGCCCACTGCTATGTCTGGCTAATTTTTGTATTTTTAGTAGAGATGGGATTTCACCATGTTGGCCAGTCTGATCTTGAACCCCTGACCTCAGGTGATCCACCTGCTTCGGGAAGTGTAGTTCAGCCAGGCCCAGCACACATAAGGCCAGGCCACCCATCATACGCAGCATTTTTTTTTTTTTTTTTTGAGACAGTGTCTCGCTTTGTTGCCCAGCTGGAGTGCAGTGGCACGACCTCTGCTCACTGCAACCTCCGCCTCCAGGGTTCAAGTGATTCTCCTGCCTTAGCCTACCGAGTAGTTGGGATTACAGGTATACACCACCACGCCCAGTTCATTTTTGTATTTTTTTTTTAGTAGAGACAAGGTTTCACCATATTGGCCAGGCTGGTCTCAAACTCCTGGCCTCAAGTGATCTGCCCACCTCGACCTCCCAAAGTGCTGGGATTCCAGGCATGAGCCACCGCGCCCGGCTGGCCACCGTTTCTTTAGCATAACTCTTCGATGTGTCTTAAAGAATCCAGGGCAGGCAAGCACAGATGTTAATCTAAGGCAGGGAGAAGCAGACCTAAAGCAGCTGTTGAGAGTTAACTGATCCTGTGTTAACTAAGAAAATGGCCCACTGGTGAATGCTGTCATCAGGGGCAGTTTGAATCTCCTGCTCTGGCTTGTGAATTACATACATATAACACTGTCATGCTCTAGGATTAAATAGAACACTTCTACTCCTAGGGAGGTGGCCCATTTATTACATAAATATACCTATGTAATAAAATATACATTTAAAGCTATTAGTTGCTTCATTTGTTGGAAAAAAAAAAAAAACACAAAACCCTAGTGTCCATCAGTAGGTCCTGATTAAAATACTCTACAAAGGGAGATGGAGGCCTTTGTTCTGCTGAGTCACTGCTGTAAGCCCAGCACCTACACACCGCGGGGACACACAGTAGGTGCTTACTAAATAGTTGTTTACTAGATGAACGAAATGACATTTAACTGTTAAAAAGGCCAGGCATGGACCAGACACAGTGGCTCACACCTGTAATCCCAGCACTTTGGGAGGCGAAGGTGGGTGGATCACTTGAGGTCAGGAGTTTGAGACCAGCCTGGCCAACATAGTGAAATCCAGTCTCTCCTAAAAATACAAAAATTAGCCGGGCATAGTGGCTGGCACCTGTAATCCCAGCTACTCAGGAGGCTGAGATGGGAGAGTCGCTTGAACCCAGGAGGCAGAGAGGCAGAGGTTGCAGTGAGCCAAGATCCCACCACTGCACTCCAGCCTGGAGGACATAGAGAGACTCCATCAAAAAAAAAAAAAAAAAAAAAAGGCCAGGCACAGTGGCTCACAACTGTAATCACAGCACTTTGGGAGGTTGAGGCAGGAAGACTGATTGAGCCCAGGAGTTTAGGACCAGCCTCGGCAACACAGCAAGATCTTGTCTCTACAAAGAAAAACTTAAAAATTAGCCAGGAGTGGTGGCTACTTGGAAGTGCCAGCTACTTGGAAGGTTGGGGCAGAAAGTTCCAGCTACTTGGAAGTCTGGAGTACCTACTTGTGCTACCATAGTAGCTCCAGACTGTAGTCCCAGCTACTTGGAAGGCTAGGGCAGGAAGACCGCTTGAGCCCAGGAGTTAGAGGCTGCTGAGCTGTGATCACGCGCCCAGGCAACAAAGCCAGACCGTGTCTCAAAAAAAAAAAAAAAAAAAAAAAAAAAAAAAAGGTGGGACTAAACTCCTGAAATAGATATGTGTCCATATGTGTCTCTGATGCATTTAGTGAAAAAAACAAGTTACAGAATAATTTAAATGACATACTGAAAGTTTGACACATCGGAGGTGCTATAAAAATATTTGCTGGAAAAATATGTGTGTTGGATTGATGTCGAAGGCACCATGTATATTCATGAGTGCATGTACCTGTACACGTGCACGCACACACATCTTTGTAAAGGCATAAGCAACAGGGGCTGGAAGGCTCTACACCAAGCTGTTCAAAGGAAGAGAGTGAGATAAGGGGTTTTGAGCTTATATAATTAATTCTCAATAGGTTCCTTTATTTTATTTTTTTAACAATAAACACATTTCTATTTTTATCATTCAAAAGGCATTTTAATAACCGCAACCTCCAAGAAAAGCTCCCCATGCCAAGCGCCCAGAGAGAGCATGAAGGATCAAAAACCAATGAGTATCCTGAGGCTGGGCATGGTGTGGCTCATGCCTGTAATCCCAGCACTTTGGGAGGCCGAGAGGTGCAGATCACTTGAGGTCAGGAGTTTGAGACTAGCCTGGCCAACATGGTGAAACCTTGTCTCTGCCAAAAAATACAAAAATTAGTTGAGCACGGTGGCTCACGCCTGGAATCCCAGCTACTCGGGAGGCAGGAGAATCAATTGAACCTGGGAGGTGGAGGTTGTGGTGAGTTGAAATGGCGCCACTGCACTCCAGCCTGGGCGACAGAGTGAGACTCCTCAAAAACAAACAAAAAACCCCCCAAAACACTGAGTATCCTGAGTCTCCCTCTCCCTCCCTCTGTCCCTCTTTCCCTCCCTCCCTCTCTCCCACTATCCCTCCCTCCCACTATCCCTCCCTCCTTCCTTTCTCTCTCCCTCCATCCATCTGTCCGTCCTTCCCTCCTTCCTCCTTCCCTTCCTCCCTTCAATAGAAGATGAGACCAGCAACAGAGGACATAAGAGCTCCAAGGGCTCAGCTCCTGAGCTCAGAGAGAGTGGAGCAGAAGCTGCAGAAACCCACTTTTAAAAGAGGGTTAATTTGACAGTGGAAAAGCTGTTCCTGCCACCACATTACCAAAAAAAGGGAGGTTGATAAGGGCGATTGATCATTTTATTTCATCACTTCAAGGGACTGAAATATCTTTCGCAGGCACTGAACTCTCACTCTCAAGTTTAAAAGCTTTTAAATCAATTTTATTAGGTTAACTGATGGTATCTTTGGTGCACTTTGCTCTGCAATCTGTCGCGTCCCGTCGGGTTGACTGAAAAGCTTGAAGTGGAGTTCTCCGTGCCCTCATTCTTGCTGAAGACAAGAAGTGCAGGGGGTGATGTTGCGTCCACGTGCCGCTGGTTTATGGGCTGATGGAATAAGAGGTTATTTCCTCTTTCGTGGAGGAGAGGGGTGCTTGAAATAGCCGTGGCAAGCTCTGCCTTCCAGGGTTTCAAGTGGACTCATAAAAACATAATTGGAGCAGAAGACACATTTAGAATTTTCTCTTTCATCTTAAATATCTTTAACCACTCGAAGTGTTCTAAGTACAAAATTATCAATGTTCGTTCAGTTAACAGCTGAGCTCTTTCTTTGTGCCAGTTGTTATATATATTAGTTTCCGAAGGGCTGCCTTTACCACTTAGCACAAACTGGATGGCTTATATCTGAAATGCATCCTCTTAGAGTTCTCTGTAGGCTGAAAGTCCAAAATCAAGGCGTAGGCAGGCTGTCCTTCCTCCATGGGCTCCAGGGAATAATCTGCTCTTGGCTCTTGTAGTCTCTGGTGGCCACAGGAATTCCTTGATCTGTGATCACATAATCCCAAACCCAGCCTCCATCCTCTCATGGCCTTCTCCTCTGTCTTTGTGTCTTTTTCTCTTCAACTTTTTGCTTTTGCTTTTGTTTTCATTTTTTTGAGACAGAGTCTCACTCTGTTCCTCAGGCTGGATTGCAGTGCCTTGATCTCAGCTCATTGCAGCCTCTGCCTCCTGGGTTCAAGTGATTCTCCTGCCTCAGCCTCCTGAGCAGCTGGGACTACAGGCACGTGCCACCACGCCTGGCTAATTTTTGTATTTTTAGCACAGACAGGGTTTCGCCATGTTGGTCAGGCTGGTCTTGAACTCCTGACATCAAGTGATCTGCCTGCCTCGGCCTCCCAAAGTGCTGGGATTACAGGCGTGTCACAGTGCCTGGCCTCTCTTCTATCTTATAAGGAGACTTGCCGTCTGACTTAGGGCCCACATAAACAATCTCAGATGCTCATTATCTCAAGACCTTCAGATCTGCAAAGACCCCCTAACCGTCCGCCACCCACTTCCAAACAATCAGATCTGCGAAGCCCTCCTCTTTCCAAACAAGTTCACAGTCACAGGCTTGGGAATCAGGATGTGAACACATCCTTGCAGGGGCCACCATTCACCCTACCATATTATACCAGGCATGGAGGACACAAAGAGATTTAAGCCACACTTCTCCTCATTAAACATTTCATGGTTGGCTCTATGGCATAAACAAATGACTATGATATACAATGCAAAATGAAACAAAATCGATGGATGGAAACAATGCTCCTGAAGCCGAGAGATCAATTTAGGAGAAAGCTGAAGAAGTGGTGGCACTTGGGATGAGCCTTGAAGGATAACTAGGCCATCACCAGGCAGACAAAGATGCAATGGGATGAACATGACATCTCAGGCAGTAGAAGGATGATGGGTTCACAGAGGCAGGAACGGAGGTTTGAATGCGCATGGTATGTTCAGGGCATACAAAGTGACTCAAGGGGACAGGTCCCTGTGCAGGGGCTGGGGAAGGGTTTCCAGGAGATAGGGTTAACTATGTGGCATCAGAACGTGAAGAATCTTGATCTTCCAAGTTCAGATCTTGCCGGGCATTTGCCATCACTTAACCTTTTAAGAGGAAACATCAAGCCACTTGGAACTTATCTTTATTGCTGTCGTTCCCATTCTACAAGGAGCTTGATTTAGTTTAGCTCTGTGTCCCCACTCAAATCTCATCTTGAATTGTACTCCCATAATTCCCACATGTTGTGGGAGGGACCCAGTGGGAGATCATTTGAATCATGGGGGCAGCTTCCCCCATACTGTTCTCATGGTAGTGAATAAGTCTCATGAGATCTGATGGTTTTATCAGGGGTTTCCGCTTTTGCATCTTCCTCATTTTCTCTTGCCATCGCCATGTAAGAAGTGCCTTTCACCTCCCACCA
The DNA here is from genome assembly GCF_028858775.2 of Pan troglodytes. Lineage (NCBI taxonomy): Eukaryota > Metazoa > Chordata > Mammalia > Primates > Hominidae > Pan > Pan troglodytes. Next base: position 80,160,605 of record NC_072404.2, on the reverse strand, counting down.
CGATTCTGAGGCCTCCCCAACCAATATGGAACAGTAAGTCCAATTAAGCCTCTTCTTCTTCCCAGTCTTGGATATGTCTTTATCAGCCACATGAAAATGGACTAATACAGAGCTCCTGAAAGCTGAAGACCTGTCTTCCTTGCTGCTTCCTGAGAGCCCTGAACAATGCCCAGGCCACGGCTGTGTCTAGGGCCTGGGTCTCTGAGCCAGGCTGCCTTGGCTGTGCCTGGAGAAAAGGTGAGACACAGATCTAGGAGCCTCCCAAAGGCAGGGGCATCATCAGAGCCTGGGTAAATGCGAGCCCGCCAAATCATCTCTGGGAAAAGGAGCTTAGAGACAAGAGCAGTCACCGAAGTAGATAAACAGTCTTTTTGCTATGAACAGTCACTGATATTTGGTCTTTAATCTTTGAAAGCTAAATGCCCAAACAGACTCAAATAGTCAGTTGAGTCATAAAATGAGTTGCTAGGGCGAATTCATTGATTTTTATTACTAAACAAGCTCTGATAATGGCCTGGCTGCGGTGTTATATAGACACCGCTCCAGTGTTACAGTACACAGAGTCAAAAATTCTAACTGTTGGAAATTAAATGCATTTATTTCTACAAATTAAATGGCCTTGGGGAACTCAGCCTCAGGTGCAGTAATGCTTAATGTTTACCAACTAATAGTCAAATTGCCAAGTGACTCTGTTGGATCTTGACACTTGGCCCAGAATTGGCATCTGTCTTCTTAATAAACAGGTACAAAGAAATCATGACCAAGGATTTCATGTTAGCCACTCTTCCTAACACAGATGTTTGATGCAAACTCCAGAGACAAAGAAAGTAGAGTCATTATCAGGCCATATGTTAGAGGGAAGCATCACATTGTGCGTTGACTTATTGCTTGGACAATCTTTGTGTTGATAAGCAGAACTTAATGGTCCTCAAACATGAATTTTATGTACATTTACTTTGCAGGTGAGAATACATAGACATTATAGGGAATGTACTCGATTTTATTCCACTGCCCTCTTTTTTTCTGTACATATTTAATCTGGGTGTCCTCATCGACAGGGAGCATGAACCTGGGTCACATTATGGAACAAAGAGACAGCAAACAAAGGGCTGCATGCGCCAGATCCAGAAGGCAGATGCAGCTGGCTAGCAGCCCCAGTGCCACCTTCTCATCAGGTGCTAAGACGGATGAAAATGCAGAAGAAAATAAAATTTCTCATCATCACAAGGCTTGGATTCAGGCAACCTATTGCTAGACTCTGCCAAAAAACCAGCTATTTAATACTAACCACGGTCAATGGGAATGGATGGAAAAACACAACTGTGGCCTCCCTCTTAAAAAACAACATTTTTGTCCTCTTGAAGGATGACAAGGAAGCCACGTGGCCCTTCCTCACATCTTCCCACTGGTCCAAAGGCTCAGGCACAAAAGAAAATACAAAACCAGGCATGTTGGCTCCTACTACTTTGGGGGACAAGGGTTGTATGTACTATTCTCCTCTCTTTGTACAGAATTTAAGACCCTGAAACTCCCAGAAACAACCAGCTGGGAATATGATAGAAGGGAACCTAGTACACCGTATCACAGAAGTGTAGTTCTCAGAAGTGAGCAAGAAAGAGAGATGGTAGCACTTACAACATGCCTGAGATTGTGAGAGTCAATATGTTAAGATGCATGTAAAATTGGCCCGATTTTTGCATAGAACTGAAGCTTAAGAAACTTCCTGATGTGGTTTGGCTGTGTCCCCACTCAAATCTCATTTTGAACTGTAGTTGTCATATCCCCACATGTCGTGGGAGGGACCCAGTGGGAGGTAATTAAATTATGGGGGCAGTTACCTCCATGCTGTTCTTGTGATAGTGAGTGAGTTCTCATGAGATCTGATTTTTTTTTTTTTTTTTTGAGATGGAGTCTCGCTCTGTTGCCCAGGCTGGAGTGCAGTGGCATGATCTTGGCTCACTGCAAACTCCGCCTCCTGGGTTCACACCATTCTCCTGCCTCAGCCTCCTGAGTAGCTGGGACTACAGGCGCCCACCAACACGCCCGGCTAATTTTTTGTATTTTTAGTAGAGACGGGGTTTCACTGTGTTAGCCAGGATGGTCTCGATCTCCTGACCTCGTGATCCACCTGCCTCGGCCTCCCAAAGTGCTGGGATTACAGGTGACACACTGTGCCCGGCCAATCTGATGGTTTTATAAGGGGCCTTTCTCTCACTTTGCTTTACACTTCTCCTTGCTACCCCCATGTAAAGAAGGACACATTTGCTTCTCCTTCTGCCATGATTGTAAGTTTCCCGAGGCCTCCCCAGCCATGCTGAACTGCGGGTCAATTAAGCCTCTTTCCTTTATAAATTACCCAGTCTTGAGTATGTCTTTATTAGTAGCGTGAGAACAGACGAACACCTTACATTTGTTTTATCTGAGTTTCTTTCTCAGAAAACCAACCATCAGGCCTCCCAGACGGTATCAGGGAATTGAAACTTACCAGATTACCGCATCTGGACAACTGCCTGTTAATCAGTTCCTTACTCCGAATTCCTGTTTTGCCACACATGATTTAAAGAGACGCCAGACCCCTCATCTGACCACCTGCTGACTGTTGACCAGCTCCTCTTCCTGTACCCCTCTCTAATTCTTCGCTATGTAAACCCCTGACTTTAGTTGGTTAGGGAGATGGATTTGGGAGCAGCCTTCCATCTCCCAGCTGACATCACCTGTGTTACAGCTGTCTTCCCTGGCAATACTTATTGTTTCAGTGATTGGCTTTCTGTGAGCAACCAGATCCAGGCCAAACCTCTAGGTATTCAGCAGCACATGCAAAGAAACCCAAAACAAGCATGCAAAGCGAACCTATAGCACCTTAGAGACCTTTGGGAATGGGGTACAGAGATAATGCCGCCTTATTCCACGAAGGAAGCTTCCAGGAGCATACTTGTGATCTGTGCATATTGTTCTGCCCCCCAGCTGTTAAAGTGGAAAACAGGCTCTCACCAGCAACTCAATCCTAAGATAATCAACTATGTTGCTCAGCATCTCTCCTGAGGATGAGAGTCTGTGGAAAGATATTGCAAAGCAAGGGAAAGAGAATTACTTCCTGAAATCTCAAGGAAAGATTTTAGCTCTGAAATTATTCGCTACAGAAACCAGAAATTTAGGAAATGTTTTGGTTGTTATCAACTGCAAGACGCAAGAATACATCGTCTCATAGTCTTCTCTGATTCCTTTCCTAATTTATTATACATCATGTTTGTTTTATGGATTCTGGCAGGGAAAATGAACATATTTTTGTTCCCTTACAGTTTAACAAATGCACAAGCTAGTCACCATATTACTAACTTGTGTTGGTTCCTGCCTCAAGTCCTCAGCTTCTCCTCCATAGGAGGACTTTAAAGCCATGTGATGAAGATCAATTCTCTTAGATAATTCAGTTTTATCAAGGAATATATTTCTAAATTTCTTGGTCTGAGTGTTTAGTCAAAGAGAAACATGAGCATTTATTACTCTCCGACCTCATGCAGGGTTTGTGGGTGGAGGTGGGGCACACACTCTCCCCAGTCTATCTCCAAAAATGAAGAACTTTGTATAATCCACACCAAAATGAGGAGAAATGGTGGTCCTAGGAAGGCAATGGGGCTTTTACTGGGAGAAGCTCAGAAATTGTAAACAGGAGCAGCAAGAGATAACTTCTCTAGCATCTATTTTTTTAATTCCTTTGTTCCTCCCTACATGGGACTAGAAGGATTTGGAGGTCTGCAGATGGGAGTGAACTCAGAGAAAGGGCAAGAAGCAGATCCCGTAGTGTAGCCTCTAATGCTTCAAGCCAACTGTATGGGAGCGCCTCATAGCAAATGAGGAAAGAGACCAATTAGCAAAGTAGGGAGGAAGTCCCCATATGCATGCATAGCTATGCATAGAACCTAGCTGGGGTGACTGCAGTAATTGACAATTAATCAAGATTTGGTCACTTACATCCATGTCATCTCCCTAAGACCTGCCTGACATATGCTATTTAGCCCAGAAAGTGATGATATCATTAATACATTTAGACATATGGTACTTTAAACAAAGTGCTTATCAAAAAATTTCGTGCAAATGATCTGTCTCTTCTCCTCAGCTCCAAGCCCATCTTTCTATACCTTGAACTGTGATACTGGGGCAAGAAGTCCCCAAACACATTTTCCAGACCCTTGTGCCTGATTATATTCTGATTAGATTTGTGATTAGCTTCTGATTAGATTGAGCTATGCGGGTGTTGTGTGCCATAAAATTAGATTCTGCCAATGGGAGGCACAAGCAGGAGGCTCAAAGTCAGGAGAAGGAAACAGGGCTTGTTTCCCATCTTCAGCTCAAGTCTACACCTCTCAAGAGGTGAAGGAAGACAAGAACTCTAATCTCCAGCTTCTGGTGCTCCCAGTACTTGGGAACTCATGAAGTTCCTGGCACCACCCACACTGGCTTCCCCATGCACTGAGCATTTGCCATTAACACCCCTTGGTGGTCCAGGTCCCTCCCGTGTTCAACTTCCTTCTGTTCCCTCAGTTCCCCAGCCCTAGGGATTGGAAGCTGCTTCCTACATTATTGATCTGGGTTACCTCAGTATTCCTTTTTCTCTTTCAGCCTTTCAATGCCAGTGTAACCAATCAATATCCTATATGCATTCCGCTCTGTTTGAAATGCCTAGCTTGGCTTCTGTCTTCCTGACCGGACCCCGCTGATCTACTCTCTTTAAGAAATGCCTTAAACCAGACGTGGTGGTACATGCCTGTAGTCCCAGCTACTTGGGAGGCTGAGGTGGGAAGATCGCTTGAGCCTGGGAGGTTGAGGCTGCAGTGAGTCTGGGCAACACAATGGGCAACATAGTGAGACCCTGTCTCAAAAATATAATCTTATCCTAAAAGTTTGTGAGATTTAAATGAGTTTATATCTAGGAAGTACTTAGAATAGTGTCAGGCACATAGTAAGTTTAAAAAGCCTGAGTCAAGTCACATACAAGTTTTCACTATTGTTACTACTAGTATGTGTGCAACTGCTGCTGAATTATCATCTAGCTCTGCACTATCCAATATGGTAGCCACTAGCCACATGTAGCTACAACATAGCGCCTATAGTTAATAATATTGTATGTATAATTGAATATTTGCTAAGGGGGTAGATCTTAAGTGTTCTCATCACAAAATAATAATAATAAAAGAGGGTGGAGAAAACTTTTGGAGCAGGTAAATACTGTTTTTTTGCTTTTACTATTATTTTTAATGGACGCATAATGGAGGTGATAGGTTTATAGCACTGATTGTGGTGTTAGTTTTGTGAGTATATACTTATCTTCAAACCCATTAATTTGCATACGTGTACTGCTTTTTATGTCAATTATACCACAATAAAATGGTTTAAAAATATTTTAATAAAAATACATTTTGATATAAAGTAATTAAAATAAAATAAAGATTCAGTGAGTTGTGCTGGCTATATTTCAAGTGTTCATGCAGCCACATGTATCTACCATATTGGACAATGCCTATATGAAGTGTTTCCATCATCACAGAAAGTTCTATTGGACAATGCTGACCTAGATCATTGTGTGCTTAAGAATTAACTGGAAGGCCGAGGCGGGCGGATCACGAGGTCAGGAGATCGAGACCATCCTGGCTAACACGGTGAAACCCCGTCTCTACTAAAAATACAAAAAATTAGCCGGGCGCGGTGGCGGGCGCCTGTAGTCCCAGCTACTCGGGAGGCTGAGGCAGGAGAATGGCGTGAACCCGGGAGGCGGAGCTTGCAGTGAGCCGAGATCGCTCCACTGCACTCCAGCCCGGGCGACAGAGCGAGACTCCGTCTCAAAAAAAAAAAAAAAAAAAAAAAAGAATTAACTGGAGAGCTTGTTAAAAATAAAATTCTTGGCCGGGCATGGTGGCTCACGCCTGTAATCCCAGCGCTTTGGGAGGCCGAGGCGGACAGGTCACAAGGTCAGGAGATCGAGACCATCCTGGCTAACACGGTGAAACCCCGTCTCTACTAAAAAATAGAAAAAATTAGCCAGGCCTGTTGGCGGGCGCCTGTAGTCCCAGCTATTTGGGAGGCTGAGGCAGGAGAATGGTGTGAACCCAGGAGGCAGGAGGCAGCCAAGATGGCGCCACTGCACTCCAGCCTGGGCGACAGAGCAAGACTCTGTCTCAAAAATAAATAAATAAATAAATAAATAAATAAATAAATAAATAAAATTCTTGTACCTCTCCAAAAGACACTGATTTAGAAGGTTTGTGCAATCGGTGTTGACAACCAGTCCCTCCCAGGCTGCTGATGTAGGTGTTCCTAAACTACACGTTAAGAATAACTGAGATAGAAAATGAGTACTTATCTCCTAACATTCCTCTTTTAAAAGTCTTTAGGAGAAGTAAATGTGTGTGTGTTCGTGCGTGTGTGTGTGTGTTGTTGCGTTGCACAGACATACACGAATACTATGAATTCACAATTAACCAGCGAAATAGACACCAAAAAGGTTAGACATAAACCCAACTCAAAACAAAACCTCAGTCAATCCAGATACTTAGGAGCATATGAACTGTGCTAGAGGGACAGCAGGGACCCAGGACTTGCCCCCTGGGTCCAGAACTCTGTCCACTAGGCAACAGTTGACCAGGTAAGTGGAAAAAAGGATGAGTAGCCAGACACTGCCTTGGTTAAAATGGAAAAGTAATCAACTAATTATGTGTTCTTGTTTACCTTTCTAATCATAAAGCCCACTGTTTCATTAAATGCTTCCACTTTGATTATCATAATTAATCTCTATTTTTAAACAAAAGTATGTTTACATTTTCTAGGTATTTAGACTTTAAAAGCTTTCCCTAGAAAAGCCCAGGAGTCAAACTTAAACAACTCTTTTGTAACAATGAATTCTTGATTGAACAATTAGCTTCGCAAATGCTGAAGTAAACATAACTAAAATTCACAGGTTATTAATTACCTAGTTATGCAGTAACAGTACATACTCAACCTTCTCTTACAGAGTAGTTACATGTGGCATGCCGCATGCATGCCTCATCTGCTACTGAAAGTATCAATCCCTTTATGCAAAGAAACAAATAATGAATGTTACTTGAAGCTCAGAGCTGGGAAAAGCTGTCTCTCTTAATATGTCTGTACACATTTCACTGCCACCAAATGGAAGCTTGGTATCCCATTTCCCTTTACATGGACGGCTACGTGGGTCGTTTCCATGGCTGAAGCTTTATATATCTACTTTATAAATAACTCTGCATTTTATTGTACATTTAATTATGTCACATGGTTTAAATCTTATACATCTGTGATTTGACTGTAAGTCTCTTCGATTTTTTTTTTACAAATAGGTGAATATGAATTTATCCATACACCCATCGGGCCAAATTTTCTTCCTATTTGTGGAAGCTACCGTTTGGTACTTAATTTCACTAGAATTTCTAATTGAACTCCCATCCCCTGAAGATACTGGAGTTGTAAACATAGAGAGATGGTATTAATTCAACACAGTTATTCACCCCCTTCCTGTTGCAACCTTGCTTTCCTGGGTTATTTCCTATCCTACTGACCTTCAGCTTGGTAATGTAATTTTTTCATTATTTATTTATTTATTTATTTTTAATTGAGACAGAGTCTTGGTCTGTCACCCAGGCTGGAGTGCAGTGGTGTGATCTCAGCTCACTGCAACCTCTGCCTCCCGGGTTCAAGTGATTCTCCCAATTCAGCCTCCTTAGTAGCTGGGTCTACAGGCACTCGCCACCCTGCCTGGCTAATTTTTGTATTTTTAGTAGAGACGGGCTTTCACCATGTTGGCCAGGTTGGTCTCCAACTCCTGACCTCAGGTGATCTTCCCTCCTCAGCCTCCCGAAGTGCTGGGATTACAGGTATGAGCCACCACACTCGGTCAACTTTTGTTTTTTTTAACCACTGTAAAAATGTTTTATTCATCTTCTCCCTAAGCTTTCTCTGTTTTTACTTTATTTCAATCATTTTTGAGAAACAGGTGGTTTTTGGTTATATAGATAAGTTCTTTAGTGGTGATTTCTGAGATTTTGGTGCACCCGTTTTGGTCATGTAACTTTCATGGGCCAACTGGATATGATGAATGTGATGTAGACCACATTCAAACAAGATCTTCAAGCACACTTTTGTGGCTTGGCTCTAATTACTCCTGCCCCTTCCCTAAGAACAGCATGGACCCCACAGGTACTACTCTTTGGCCTGGGTCCCAGGATGAGAAGACACATGGAGCAGACAGCCTACTGCCTCAAGATGTTGTCTGTAGCCTGTAGATGACATGGAACATGGGCAACCATGACCTTACGCTGGGGAGGCCACCACGATTTGGGGTCACTGGTTATGCCACACAGCGGAGCAAATGCAGTCTTCTCAATTTTGCTGTTGCTGATGTAATTATGACAAAATTGGAGCCCTGGCCATATCTAATGGCAGACTCCCAGATGGGAGCAGCCCACAGGACATCACACTGGAAGATAAAGTCAGAGATGCAGGTGTGCTATGTTGGTCTAAAAGGCTTCTAGCTAAGAAAACAGATGTGAAAACTAGGGAATTCCCAGCCCATTTTATCTGCTTTTTAGATAGTAACAAACCAAGATGATATCAAAAACAGCAACAACAAAACCAAAGGCATTCGATAATTCTGTACCATAGATTGCAAAGTACAAGCTCCCTGTCCTGGAATGGCTAAGTTTCAAACTCTCTATTTTGTAGCTTGCTTGCCAAGACCCTTTGGGTTGACACGATAGCCTTGATAACTTGGCCAAAACTGGAGGGAATTTTGGTTAAAAAAGACCTTGGTGCAATAGTTGCATTTCCAAAGTAGAGAAAAGATAGATAAATACGGAAGGATTGTAGTGAAGCGAGTGCAAATGTGCAGGGTGTGTGTCTATGACAGAGCGCAGTGTGTGTGTACTGTGTGTGTATGGTGTGTATATGCGTGTGTGCTGTGTGGGTGTGTACATGCATGCACGTGTGCGCATACACACACGTGCCAGTGTTTAAGTATAAAATAAAGGTCTCTTCTTAGAAACTGCCAAGTTTCTTGTCTTGCTTTTTATTGCAGACATTTTAAGATTTTGGTACATTTTAAGATTTGCTACAGATGGCAAATATTTATTAACAAACCAACTCTGAAATGAGCACAGTGAGAAAAGACAGTTAAAAGTTTACACAAGTCTTGAAGTCGAGAGTGAAGTGAGCCTTCCGTGCCAGCCTGCAGAGGATAGGATGATAATCAGGCCAGAAATGAGGAGAAATAGGTCTTCATGCAGTTGAAGACTTGGAATCTCTAGGCTCAGAGCTCCTTTCAATTACATACCAGAAACCTTAATGACATTCTCAGAGGACTGATCTCACATAATCGGGGGAAAATTGCAGTTCTTCACATTTAAACGGCGGTGTTATGCAATGACTTTGTCCTAATTATTCTCTTCTCTGAATTTGTATTGCCTAATGGCCAGTATATAATGGTTTTTCTACAAGATTTTTATATATCACACTGAACTATCTGTAGACCTTTCTCTTTTATTATTTTATGGGTGATGTTTTCATATATCCTGAATTAACTTCATTCATTCATTTTATTGAATAGCTACATCAACAATCACAATTATGAAAACAAAAACAGACTGAATGCCTTCTAGATGCAATACAGACCAGACACAAAAAAAGAGGACAAGATTCTAACTTAAAATTCTAAAAAAGAATTCAAGAGAGCTCAGAGACTGGTGAAAGTGATAGAGATATAGAATTTAGTAACTAGTAAGGCAAAGGAAATGATAGTTGTGATGCAGACGAATGGACTGTGGAGAGATTACAGCTCCATAGAAATGAAGGTGGACTTCCTGGAGGAGGTGGCACTGAGAGGGGCTGAGGCTGTATCTGGGCACTGGCAGTCAGGGAGGGGATTTAAATCACACGTAATTGGCCAGGTGCAGTGGCTCATGTCTGTAATCACAACACTTCAGGAGGCCAAGGCAGGTGGATCACACAGGCGTTCAAGACTAGACTGGCCAACATGGTGAAACCCTGTCTCTACTAAAAATACAAAAATCAGTCAGGCGTGGGGGCACATGCCTGTAATCCCAGCTACTTGGGAGGCTAAGACAGGAGAATTGCTTGAACTCAGGAGGCAGAGGTTGCAGTGTGCCAAGATCGTGCCACTGCACTCCAGCCTGGGCGACAGAGAGAGACTCTGTCTCCAAAATAAATAAATCAATAAATAAAAAATAAAAAATAAAAATCCCATGTAACCATGTCAGTAAAGCCACAGAAGCAGACTGGCGTCTGGAAATGCAGAGAGCATGGGACGGTGCCGTTTTGCAAAAGAATATATTTCGCATTTCAGTGTGAGAAGTCTTGTCTGATTTTGCGACTAGGCTCAACCACTTTGTGAGGAATTGGCTGTGGATTCTGGAAAAGAAATTGGTTTTTGACAGAGAAAAGGAAATGGAAATAGCCTAGGTACTGTTTCTATTCCTGGTCCTGTGCGTAAGCGGCAGTCACATCAACTCTCTTCCAGGAAAAAAGTCTAACATCCTACCAAGAATGAAAATGAAGAAAGATAAGTGAGAACATTTTTGACTAAAAGAACTTGTGGCTGGCACTAAAAATCTCTAACAGTTAAGTCTAATAATCATTATAGGTGTGTGCATTAGTCTGTTTTCATGCTGCTGATAACGACATAATCGAGGCCGGGCGTGGTGGCTGGCACCTGTAATCCCAGCACTTTGGGAGGCCGAGGCAGGTGGATCACTTGAGGTCAGGAGTTCAAGATGAGCCTGGCCAACATGGCAAAATCCTGTCTCTACTAAAAATACAAAAATTAAGTGGGTGTGGTGGTGCACACCTGTAGTCCCAAGCAGTCAGGAAGATGAGGCAGGAGAATCACTTGAACCTGGAAGGTGGAGGCTGCAGTGAACCAAGATCATGCCACTGCACTCCAGCCTGGGCGATAGAGCAAGACACCATCTCAAAAAAAAAAAAAAAAAAGACAAGACATAACCAAGACTGAGTAATTTCAGTAATTCATTTAAAAAAAAAGGCATTTAATGGACTCACAGTTCCACATGAATGGGGAGACCTCATGATTATGACAGAAGGCAAAAGGCACATCTTACATGGTGCCAGACAAGAGAGACAATGAGAAGTAAACAAAAGGAGAAACCCCTCATAAAACCATCAGATCTCATGAGACTTATTCATTACCACAAGAACAGTTGGCCGGGCGCGGTGGCTCATGCTTGTAATCCCAGCACTTTGGGAGGCCGAGGAGGGCAGATCACGAGGTCGGGTGATGGAGACCATCCTGGCTAAACACAGTGAAACCCCGTCTCTACTTAAAAAATATATATATATATATATATATATTAGCCGGGCATGGTGGCGGGCCTGTAGTCCCAGCTATTCGGGAGGCTGAGGCAGGAGAATCACTTGAACCCAGGAGGCGGAGGTTGCAGTGAGCAGCGATCACACCAGTGCGCTCTCCAGCCTGGGAGACAAAACGAGACTCCATCTCGAAACAAACAAACAAACAAAAAACACACACACAAAAGTAATAGAACTAAAACTATTGAGTTGGTGCAAAAGTAATTGCAGTTTTTGCCATGACTTTTAATGGTAAAAAGCCACAGTCACTTTTGCACCAGCTTAAGAAAATGTATCTTTTCCAAATCACCAGAGAAGATAAAAACCAATAAAAGAAGTATCGGAGAAAAAGAAAACAAGGGGCAAGGAAGTATGCAAATAGGAGATGTAAACTAGGACTAGAGTGAGGACAGTGGTATTAGCTCTGACAATGAACACAGTTAACACAGTTCATGCTTCTATACTGCAATGTAAAGACTAAAACTGAGTTTAAAAACAGAATCCATCCACATACTTCTCACAAGCAACACACTCAAATCAAAATGACACAGAAAGGTTAAAAAGATGGGCAAAAGCAAACACTAAGAAAATAAGGCCATGTTAATTTCAGGAAGATGAAATTCAGGACTGGCTACACCTATAAAAATCAGAGACCTACAGTAAGTCATTCTCACCACTTTTTATAAAACTAACACAGAAAAAAGTTATACTCTCAAGAACAGTGACTTCACTTTCTTGAACATCCTCCTTCAAAGACAATTTCCAAATGTTTTAGGGAATGCTTCTGGCATACCGTGGCCATCGATTCAACCAGTTCAAGACTGAAGCCATGTGTAGGCTTTGGGTAGGGTTTTGTCAGAGTTTGATGTACTGGGGACAGTTTAGGTCAGTGGTTTTCAAACCTGAGTAGCATCAGAACCAACTGGGGAACGTGGGAAAACAGACACACACAAAAAATAGAAGTAAAACTATTTAATAGTAATAGTATATTACTATTTAATAATAATATTACTAGTTAATAGTACTAGTTACAGTAATATTTAATATCAATATACTAATATATATTATTATTATATATAATATAATAATAGTTAATAACTAGTTAATATTACTAGTTAATAGTAATAGAACTAAAACTATTAAACAACTTGGCCTTATGCCCAGAGTTTCTTTCTTTTTCTTTTTCTTTGAGACAGAGTCTCGCTCTGTCACCAGGCTGAAGCGCAATGGTGTGATCTCGGCTCACTGCAACCTCTGACTCCCGGGTTCAACCGATTCTCCTGCCTCAGCCTCCCGAGTAGCTGGGATTACAGGCCTGTGCCACCACGTCTGGCTAGTTTTTGAATTTTTAGTAGAGATGGGGTTTCACCATGTTGGCCAGGATGGTCTCGATCTCCTGACCTCGTGATCTGCCCACCTTAGCCTTCCAAAGTGCTGGGATTACAGGCATGAGCCACAGCACCCAGCCCAGAGTTTCTTAATCTGGGGGCTGAGGATGTGTATTTCTTTCTTTTATTTTTTATTTATTTATCTTATTTTTTTTTTGAGACAGGGTCTTGCTCTGTTGCCAAGGCTGGATTGCAGTGGCACAATCATAGCTCTCTGCAGGCTTGAACTCCTGAGTTCAAGAGATCCTCCTCCTTCAGCTTCTCAAATAGTGGGGGCCACCGCACCCCACTAATTTTTAAAGTTTTTGTGGAGACGTGATCTTGTTATCATGTCCAGGCTGATCTCAAACTCCTGGCCTCAAGTTATCTGCCTGTCTCAGCCTCCCAAACAGCTGGGATTGCAGGCATGAGCCCACTCACTGTGCCTGGCCAAGAATCTGCATTTCTTTTTCTTTTCTTTTCTCTTTTTTGAGACAGGGTCTCGCTCTGTCACCCATGCTGGAGTGCAGTGGCACAGTCTCAGCTCACCACAGCCTCTGCCTCCTGGGCTCAAGCAATTCTCCCACCTCAGCTTCCTGAGTAGCTGGGGCCACAGGTGTGCGCCACCACGCCTGACTAAATTTTTAAAAATTATTTTGTAGAGATGGGGTCTTGCTATGTTGCCCAGGCTGGTCTCAAATTCTTGGCCTCAACTGATCCTCCCACCTTGGCCTCCCCAAGTGTTGGGATTACACGCATGAGCCACTGCACCTGGCTCCTAAAATGTAAAATTTAATGGCTGTTAGAATGTTCACAGAATTGTGTGGGACTACAGGTGTGTGCCACCAGTTTGGCTAAGTTTTAACTTTTTATGTACCACAGAGACGAGGTCTCGCTATATTGCCCAGGATGGTCTTGAACTCCTGGGCTCTAGTGATCCTCCTGTCTCCACCTCCCGACATCCTGTGATGGCAGACATGAGCTCCTGCACCCAACTAAGAATCTGCATTTCTAAGAAGTTCCCAGGGGATGCTTCTGCTGTGGTTCAGGAAGCATATTTTGAGAACCATTGGCTAGTTGGTTTATTCCTACTGATCCGAACATCCTCAGATGAATCAAGAAATGAACCCAGGTGAAACTGGATTCCATCAGATAAGAGATCCAGTTTCTGTTGCCACCTCACTGGCCTGAAAACCAAGCCTTGCATTGCAGCGCTGGTGGATGTGGTCTGTGATGCGGTTTGGCTCTATGTCCCCACCCAAATCTCATCTTGTAGCTCCCATAATTCCCACATGTTATGAGAGGGACCCAGTGGGAGATGAATTATGGGGGAGGGTCTTTCCCATACTGTTCTCATGGTAGTGAATAAGTCTCACAAGATCTGATGGTTTGATAAGGGGAAACCTGTTTTGCTTGGCGTTCATTCTCTCTTTGCCTGCTGCCATCCATGTAAAACGTGACTTGCTCCTCCTTGACTTCCACCATGATTGTGAAGCTTCCCCAGCCACATGGAACTTTAAGTCCAATTAAACCTATTTCTTTTGTAAATTGCCCAGTCTTTGGTATGTCTTTATCAGTAGCATTAAAATGGACTCATACAGTCTGTCCACACCAACAGAAGCCCTGAGAATAAAAACCTGCATTTTCTGCACCTTCTCAGGAAGGGCCAACCATGCTCAAGAGGGTTTGAGGACTCTCTGCATCCAACATTGACACCATGCCAAGGAACTCACAGAAGCCCTGTGCGTTTCCAGCACGGTCTGTTTTCTTCTCCAAGAGAAGACAAAGTGTGGATCCGCAGGCTCCACAGTATTGCACAAAGAGCATTAGATGGAACATTAGGGGCCTGGGTTTTGTTCTCGGTCTCATCGCTAATTAGCTCAATGACCTTGGCAAATCCCTTAATCTCACTGTACTTTGATATTTTTGTTTGTAAAAATGAGACATGTGGACAAGAAGCTTTCCAGGGGCCCTTATGATCTAACGTTCTGTGACTCCTTCTAGAACCAAAACTTTAGGGGAATAAAAAATATCTCTATGATTATGAAAGCGCTCACTCACCAGTTACACTTTTAATACAGACCATCTGTTACTGTTTCGGATGTGTCATAAACACGACAATGCCATCAGCTGGGAATCTGTGTTTCCTTCTTGCAGCATGATTGATGATATTCAGTCTGCCACCAAAAGCATCAGGAAGAAACCATTTTTTATGAGCAACCCAGCATGGTGAAACCCACTGGGCTCAGGGCCTGGGCGTGAGAAGGCCAGCAAGAAAAAACACAACTGAGCAGTGTAAGTCGACAGCTGGCTCAGAACTGCGTTCAGCCACAGTGATCTGATTTCACTGCAGTCCTTACCCACAGGAGGCAGAAAGGCTGCCACATTAGCACAAGGGGGCTCCAAGCCCTTCAACAGAGAAGGTGTGAATAGCAATAGTTAATACAAAGACGTGTCTCCAGGCAGGTTCTGCAAATCTTTTGTAGTCCAGGACAGATGGACACGAATGGTAGATGAAGGAAAGGGTGTCTTCCTGCTGGGAAAGGAGGTGGTCAAAGGTAAGGTGGCCTTTAGATTGGGCAGACCTGGCTGCTGTGTCCACCTGGGGACAGATGTGCTAAGCCTGGTCTTGGCCTAACTCACCAGCACACAGCCCTAGAACCTGATTTGGGGAAAAAAAAAAAAAGATCTGGGATCTATCTGAGCATCCATGCCTTAGCCCTTCTGAGCTACAAAGAAGTGTACATGCCAAGCTGGAATTGCAGCATCCAATACCAAACATATGTGCATGTGCACACACGTGTTCAATGAAAATACATGGCACACACATCCAGAATTTTCTGTGGCTCCCAGGACCCACATGGCATCTTCCATGGGCAGCTTTCATTCTCCTCCCTCGCCTACCTGGAGATCAGCTTTGCACTTCTGACAGTGTCTGAAGACTGAACTGATCCCTTATCAAATTCTACTATAGGTTAATCAGAAGGGAGTGACATCATTTGCCACTCAATAAAACTCAAGCCAAGTTTAGCCCCTGGTTACTCCTGTCCCTCCTCTCCTAGTCTCTCCTCCTGACAGTGCTTTTGCTGGGTCTATGCATCTCGTGGCCCCATCCCCTCCTGCCATATGCTTGCTCCCGCCTCCTAAACCCATCTGCCCTCCCACCTCAAACCTAGTAATCTTTCCAACGACCACAATGATGGAGAATAAAGAGTTTGCCGGGATTCCAGGGCCAGGCAGGGTGGCCCCTCCATCTACTGCCTTTGCCATCATCCATGGAAGTATGTTTTCCAACCTCCACACACACCATGCAGCTTCCTACCTCCTTTGCCTGCCCATGCTGGTCTCTCTGCCCAGAGGTATCATTCCACCTTCTCTTTTTTCTTTTTTTTTTGAGATGGAGTCTCACTCTGTTGCCCAGGCTGGAGTGCAGTGGCGCGATCTCAGCTCACTACAACCTCCACCTCCTGGGTTCAAGCAATTCTCCTGCCTCTGCCTCCTGAGTAGCTGGGATTACAGGTCTGCACCACCACACCCAGCTAATTTTGTGTTTTTAGTAGAGACAGGGTTTCACCATCTTGGCCAGGCTAGTGTCAAACTCCTGACCTCAGGTGATCCGCTCACCTCGGCCTCCCAAAGTGCTGGAATTACAGGCATGAGCCCACCTTTTTAACATAGAATTCTAGCACGTTTTATTTAGGAAGCATCCTTGGAGAGCCCACGAAAGATGAGAAGTCTCCAACTCTAGGCCCCCATGAGACCCCGTACATACAATGGGCTATTCTAACCCACTGTGTTACGATTACATATCTGTATGGAGGTCTCCTTCATAGACTGTGAGCTCTTTGAGGGCTGGGACTGCCTCTTGCTGGTTTCTCAGAGCCTCTATGAAGCTCAGCACATAGTAAGTAATCAGTATAATGGTTTTTCTGCATGATTTTTATATATCATGCTGATTTCTTTAGACCTTCTTTCTCTCTTATTATTTTATTGGAGACGTTTTCATATATCCTGAATTAACTTCATTCATTCATTTTATTGAATAGCTACATTAACAATCGTAATTATTAAAACAACAATGGACTGAATGCCTTCTAGGTGCAATACAGACTGGACACAAATAGAGGAAAAAAGTCTAACTTAAAATTCTAGGCTGGGCACGGTGGCTCACACCTGTAATCCCAGCACTTTGGGAGGCCGAGGCAGGCGGGTCATCTGAGGTCAGGAGTTTGAGACCAGCCTGGCCAATACGGTAAAATCCCGTCTCTACTAAAAATACAAAAATTACCTGGGCGTGGTGGTGCACACCTGTAGTCTCAGCTACTCGGGAGGGTGAGGCACAAGAATCGCTTGAACCTGGGAGGTGGAGGTTGCAGTGAGCTGAGATCATGCCACTGCACTCCAGCCTGGGTGACAGAGTGAGACTCCATCTCAAAAAACCAAAAAAATTCTAAAGGAAAAATGCAGTAGAGCTCAGAGATTGGAGGAAGTGACAGACGTACAGAATTTAGTAACTAGTAAGGCAAAGGAAATGATACTTGTGGTGTAGGTGAAAGGACTGAAGAGAGATTACAGTTAGATAGAAATAAGTGTTCAATAAATGAATGATTGGATGAATTAATGAATACTGCTGCTGACTTCTATAAGATAATGGACCCTGTTCCTTTCTGCTCTCTCTCCTCCCTACCCCTCTCGAATCCTGCATCTCTGCGTTTATCTGGTAGTTACACATGCCTACTTGGAACACTGCTGAGCCCAGTTCCAGATCACACTTCTCTCCTTGTCACAGTCCCTGAGCCAGCTGGACTTGTACCTGGTCTCACCTGTTCTTTTCTGCTCTGAAACCACCCAAGCTTGAGGGTAACACATTAACTTGGAAAATGGAAATATGCCTAAATAATCCTCAACCATGACACTGATGTATCCTGTGGCTTTCTGGAAGGAAGAAATGACGTCTTTCTCCTCTCACTACCTTCCAGGACAGCTGGCAGAATGTCTGGTTACAAAATGAATGAATGTGAGAAGGGAGAAATTAATTGGCCAATTCTTACTGATTAAACCCTTTACCTAATCCAAGCAAGAGACTGGGAAAAATAGGCATGAGCCCATTTACTGGAACCCAGAGAATCTTCCGACTCCCTTCCAGGCAAAGGTTTTAATCTTGCCTGGCAGTGGGTTTTTTTAAATATGTGTTGTTCAGAACATCCATCCTTTCTCCCTCCGCCCAAGGAGAAATGTGGGAGTATATCCAAATCCTGTTTAGAGAAAGCTGCTTTAAAATCTATACGGCTATTCTGAAGTTTCCTAGTGACTCACTAAGTGAGGAGATATTCTGGAAATCACAATCTCAAGCCATATTGATTTTAGTAACTGCTGCTGGACTCGTGTCTCTTGCGTGATTAATGGCATCCTGCTTAAATCGCACAGTTTATCCAGGACTCTAAGAAACACCACAGTCAAAGCATAGCACATACTGATGGCTTGAAGTGATGGTACATCAGCCATCCAGAGTTCCTTGGGGAAAGCAATTTTCAGATTAGATCCTGGATCCCAAAGGAAAGAACAAGTAGAAATGATGATATGAAGATAATTGTTTTCTTTAGAAACCAAGGGAAACAGGAAATGTACAGACTCAGTAGAAAATAAGAAAGAAGATGCCTGAGGTAGAAATTACTGATGAGCATTCTCACACGGTATTTCTATTTTTATAAATTAGATCAGATCATGCCATGCTCCTGCTTAAAACCCTCTGAAGACGTCTCCCTTGAGCTAAGAATAAAATGCTGCTTCCATGTCCTGGCAAGGAAGGAATGCATGACCTGGCCCTGTCCTCTTTTTCTTCTCCTCTCACTTGCTCCAGCCACCCTGGATGGCATCTAGTTCCCAGACCAGGGACATATGCTGTCTCTCCCAGGGGCCTTTCATGAGCTGCTCCCTCTGAGATAAGAATTCGTCACCCAAACCTGTTCCCCACAGCTCATTGTTCCTGTCATTTGCACCTGCAGTGGTCCCCATGTGTCACACTTATGACACCATATCCAACTTTCTGCATAACTTTCATCACAGGCTCAGGTTTTCTGTTTTTGTTTACTTGGGAGTTAGATGCTTCCATGTCTATCTCCCTACTGTAGTGTGTAAGTGCCATGGAAAAAAGGTTATTCCCTGTATTGATCACCACCAATTTCTCTAAACCTAGAATAGCCCCTGGCAAAGAGCTGACAGTCAGTGAATATTTTTTATTAAATGCTTGAACTCCATTATCCTATATCCTTCTTGGAGTCTTATATAGTAGTGATGTCTAATCTAATAGGAAAAGCAACCACCATATGATTGCAAATTAAATTTTAAAAATGCTGGCTAGAAGGACACTCCAAAGTTCTGTCATTCCTATATTTAAAAAAGCTACACAGTAAAATCAAGGTAAGGTGGGCTAAAACAGCAGGGGAAACACTGGCCCTCTCCCAAAGATGTTATGGAGTGAGTGTTTGTGTGCTCCAAAATTCCTATATTGAAGTGCTAACACGCAGTATAATGGTAGTAGCAGGTCACGACTTTGGGAGGTGATTAGGTTTCAAAGTGGTGATGTGAGTGGGGCCCCAATGATGAAATTAGTATCCTGTAAGAAGAAGAAAGGACTGGAGCCCTCCCTCTTCCCACCATGTGAGGACACAGCCAGAAGGTATGCTGTCTGCAAACCAAGAAGAGAGCGCCATCAGAAAATGACCACGCTGGTGCCCTGACCTTGAACGTCCCAGCCTCAGAACTGTGAGAAATAAATGTCTGTTGTTTAAGCTGCCTAGTCCATGGTATTTTTGTTACGGTCGCCTGAGCTAAGACATGAGAACTTTGACATCCCTACATTACTGTAAAGGAGCCCCTGGGGTGACTTCAAGCTCTGAGCAATGGCAACAAGAAATAGAATATAAATGTTGGCCAGGAAGACATTTATCCCAGGTGGCTCAGGAGATTCCACTGAGGGTGTTGTGTGCTCTGAGTGCAGAGAAACCAAGCATGACCCTGAGAGGCTGTAATTGTTTTCTTGGTAGGTCAAACATAGGAAGTTTAGCCATGAAGGATAAAAGTAGTTATCTTGGAGGTAGAAATCTTGAGTTAGAGCAGAGATGCTGCTCCAGGTGACAGGGAACATGGGCAGAATGGGGAGAAATGGAGAGCATCCATGGCACAGGGTTGGCAGGCAGAGCTGCTCTGGAAGAAAAGCACCTGCCCAGCCCTTGGGCTGATCTCAAGTCACTCAAGTCACCCCTGCAAGTTCCTATTTTCTTCAAGGAACCCTATACACCTGCAGAGCACAAGATGTATACCTGCACCCCTCCTGCATTCTGAAGTAGACCCTAAGATCTACAGCAAGCTACCCAGGAGACAGGACAGAAAGCATAGAAGAAGGGCTATTTCTCTATCCCTTAGATGTCCAGGTGTACCGCAATCAACTCCTCCACTCCAGTTCTGGAATTAAGGGGTTCTACTGCCGATCCCATCATCACGTACCAAGGGCTGCTCCATAACTCCTCCGAAAAAGTGTGACTCAAGTCCTAATCTTTGTCTGCTACTAATCATGGTAGATTCTGAGCGGGAAAGGAAAATACATTCTCACCATGCCAAAGGGGAAAGTTAAGCTTGGGAAGTGAATCATGCAAAAACTGCCCCCCCCTTTTTTTTCCTAAATGGAAAGCTGCAAGATAGGTTACTTATCTCCCCAAATGGCCTCCTTCACCCTGACAACATAAATTAAAATCCTACCTTTACAGGTTCTGGAGAAAGACAAAACTAGAAATCATCCCTCTGTCCACCAAGAGTCCAATGCGTATCTCACTTCTTCCTCTACCATATGTTCATCTTATGCAAAATGCAGTTGACTGATTGCAAGATAAATGCATAATCGGCTGTTCCTCTATCCCCTCCCTCCTTTCATATGCAACACGTGGATCCAGGGAGTGCTAATGAAAGCCTCACGAGAAAGTGACTACTTATCTCACTACCTACCTTCCCTTTCTTTCTCTTTCCTCCTTCCCACCCTGCCACTCTTTCCCCTTCAAATATTGAAGGCCTCAAAACCCTCTTTGGAAAAAACACAGGTCCCAGATCCTACTGTAATTTTTGTCTCTTTTTATCTGGGCGCATCCTCACCCTTGGCAAAATAAACCTCTAAATTGATTGAGACCTGTCTCAGATACTTTTTGGTTTACATAAGCAAGTACTAAATTCCTCAATTATCTGAATGAGGAAGGTGATAGTTCTCCTCTCCCCATGGGGAAAGGAACAGAGATTTAAAGAAAGATGAGCCAATTTAAAGAGGGCCTGTATCCATGAGTAGGGAGTGGGGGTGCTATCCAGGGTCTAATCAGAACCTCAGGGAGTGCTCCTTAGAAGCCCAACCTCAAAAGACACTATCACTGCGTCTGATGAAGTCCTTTCTTGATCACAAAGCCCATTCAGGAGAAAGTAAAAGACAGAGAGAAACTTAGGTGATGTAGCTTGTTATATAATTAAGAAGCTTCAGTACAAGACTAGTAATGTAGACACAGGACTGTCCCCTCCATCCCCTTCCAGCTGCATTCCACTAGCAGGAATCTCCTGGCAGACGCACAGTCCAGTGGACTCAGGGTTGAGGGAGATGTGTAGTCCCAGAAATGCAATGCCAACCCGAGCCTCTCCCCAGCTCCTAAGGCATTTCTCTCTCTTTGTATCCTTTGTGAACCAATCATGGAATGGTGTATTAGTCTGTTCTAACACTGCTATAAGGACATACCTGAAACTGGGTAATTTATAAAGAAAAAGAGGTTTAACGGACTCACAGTTCCACATGGCTGGGGTAGCCTCACAATCACAGCAAAAGGTGAAGGAGGAGCAAAGGCACATCTTACATGGCAGGAGGCAAGAGAGAATGAAAGCCAAGCGAAAAGGGAAACCCCTTAAAAAACCATCAGATCTCGTGAGATTTATGCACTATCACGAGAACAGTATGGGAGAAACTGCCTCCATGATTGAATTATCTCCCACCAGGTCCCTCCCACAACACGTGGGAATTACGGGAGCTACAATTCAAGATGAGATTTGGGTGGGGACACAGCCAAACCATATCAGGTGGTCAGGCTCTGGTGAGGGTTGATTCACTGCCCAACTGAAACTGATCAAAGCAAGACAGTAATTTTGGCAACTGCAAACCAAGAAGTTTGAATGTATACCTTAGAGAAATGAAGCCATTAGAGACAGAGTCAGGCTGAGCAAGGAATTAAGACTAGAACACATTTCAGAAAGATAAACTAGATTTCCAGTGACAGGCTAGACAGGCACGGAGGTCCTGGGGCCCGTTAGGAGATTTTTACCAAAAGAGATGGATGATGAGATGGGTATTGGATGAGGATGGGCTGGAGAAGAGAAGACAGATGGTAGAGATTTACAATAGTAGATCCATCAGGACTCAGCGCCTACATCTCAAGTAAGGCACTGGGGACAGCAGTACCCCAGGTCCCAAAAAGGGCCCTCCACCCCCCACTGTTTATGAGCTCAATAGGGTTCATTTACCTTTCACCTGGTAAGGGTACCTTACCTTTCACCTGGCTAGCGTCTACCTCTTTGGGTCAGGTTAGACCACAGTGCCATCCTTGATCGTTCCCAGCTGCGCCAGCGTGCTGCCATAATGCCTCTTAGAGTCATATCACCTACCCCATCATGCAGTTTTTTGTTGGTGGTGTTGCTTTTTGAGATAGGGTCTTGCTCTGTCACCTAGGCTGGAGTGTGGTAGCACGATCATAGCTCACTGCATCCTCGACCTCCTGGGCTCAAGCAATCCTCCTGCTTCAGCCTCCTGAATTGCTAGGACTACAGATACATGCCACCATGCCTGGCTAAATTTTTAAATTTTGCTTTTGTAGAGACAGTCTTGCTGTATTGCCCAGGCTGGTCTCAAACTCCTGGTCTCAAATGATCCTCCTGCCTCGGCCCTGCAAAGTGCTGGGATGACAGGCATAAGCCACCATGCCCAGCTCTCCACTGTGAATTCCTGTAATTGACTCATCTGTTTTCCCAACCAGACCTTACACTCTACAGAGGAGCAATGCCATTTGTCTCAATTATCATTGAACCCACAGTCCCAGGATACAGAAAGCCTTTCTTCCATGTCAATTTCTCTTACTAAATTTTCCTACATACTTTTTCTCCTAGGAAAAGTTAACTAGTACCTTAAAGGATTAAAAAAAAAAAAATAGCCAAGGGGCCGGGAGCAGTGGCTCACACCTGTAGACTCAGCACTTTGGGAGGCCGAAGTGGGCGAATCACTTGAGGCCAGGAGTTAGAGACGAGCCTGGCCAACATGGTGAAACTCTGTCTCTACTCAAAATACAAAACTTAGCCAGGCATGGTGGAGCATGCCTGTAGTCACAGCTACTCGGGAGGCTGAGGCAGGAGAATCGCTTGAACTGGGGAGGTGGAGGTTGCAGTGAGCCAAGATGGTGCCACTGCACTCCAGCCTGGGCGACACAGCAGGACTCAGTCTCAAAAAACAAAAACACAAAAAAACAAAAAAACAACAAAAAAAAACACCAAGGGAAGATTGGCCATGAGTTGATAATCGTTCAAGCTGGGTGATGGGTGCAGGGAGGTTTGTTATATTTTTCTCTCTACTTTTGTATATGTGTAAATTTTCCAATCGTGGAGTGGTGTATTAGTCTGTTCTCACAGACTAATAAAGAGCTGGAAATGAAAATAAAGTGAAATTGCCAAGAGAGGAATAAAAGTTGGAATTCAGGGTTCCTTGACTCCTAGGGAACGGCCCAATCCATAAAAGACAGCTCAGCCTTTAGTTACAACAACCATCCCTGAAAAACAACACAAACAGCTTAATCAACCCGAGAACACAGAAAAGGCTGTTTGTGAAACTTAATTGCCATTTTAATGTGTTTTAATTGCACAGAAATGCTATTTAATGTAGTGTTTCAGTTTCCATTTGCCATTTTGAGAAATTTCAGTGCTCAAAAAAGAGGAGGCCAGGTTGGAGCTAAAGGAATCTTGGCCCATTTGACAGTCATGAAATATTTCCCTTGACAGCTGACCTGGGCCTCAGGCCTGATTCTCCTCATTCTCCCCACTCCAGCACTGCCTTCCCCTTGCATACAAGGAGCCAAGTTTGTGCCTGGTTGTCAGAAGAGAGAGAGGGAACGATGCCTAGGGCAGTACCTGGGCACAGTTCATTACCAGAATAACCGGGGCACAGCCAAAGTGGGCCACTTCCCAGGGGGTGGACCAGAGAGCCCTGAAAAATAGCTCCAGCCTCAATGGTCTCTCACGTTCATCTCTGAAGGGGCCTCAGAGCAGAGAAACAGAAAGAGCTGAGAAGCAACGTTGCCCTCTTGAACATTTCTGCTCATGGCCCAAGCTGACTGAAGCGGTTTTTCAAAGAACATCTTCCCAGAAGGCTGGTGGACAACTTGGAGGTCTTTTATGAGTCAGAGACAACTAGGCTTTCCTAAGGAGCTGGAAGTCAGGGCATGTCCACCCAGACAGAAGAACAGCTACCCTGGGCTACCTCTCACTGTCACATGTCACGACACAGAGAGCAAAGAAGGGGAACTTCCGTGATGTTAGAAGGCTGCAACCCAGGGCCGGGCACAGTGGCTCACACTTGTAATCCCAGCACTTTGGGAGGAGTGAGGCGGACGGATCACTTGAGGTCAGGAGTTTGAGACCAGCCTGCGTAACAAGGTGAAACCCTGTCTCTACTAAAAATACAAAATTAGCTAGGAGGCATGGTGGCACACACCTGTAGTCCCTGCTACTTGGGAGGCTGAGGCGGGAGAATCGCTTACACCTGGGAGGAGGATGTTGCAGTGAGTCAGTACATCAGCCTGGGTTAACAAGAGTGAAACTCTGTCTCAAAAAAAAAAAAAAAAAAAGGCTGGAACCCAAATTAGTACATTGACATAGGGTTAGTGTTGAGACTTAACTGCAGATAGAAGGAAAAATTCCTTTTGATCCTGGCAGATGGGACATGTGTCCTAAGAGTACTGTGGTACATGGCAGTGACTACCAGAAATGTCTAGCAGAAGCACAACTCTGGGAAATATGACAAGAGAAGGAGCCCCTGGGCAATCCAAGCAACAGCATCAGAGATGTCTGTTATGGGTGATATGCAGGACTGCCACCTAAGGTTGTGGAGGTTGTGCACTGCCCAAGTATAGGGGGCACTATGGTAGACTTATTTATTAATGATGATGGTTTTCCAGTAGATGGCAGGAAAGGGTCTTCAAAAAGGGTACTTTTGCCTAATTTGCATAAAGTGATACTTAGGCTAGCAGGGGTGCTAGTGACAGGGCCCATGTCCTAGGACTAGAGTTTAATGGCTGGACAAGGGCCACATGGGGCTGGAGAAGCCTTGCAGGAATCCAATGCTAAAGGGATGAAGTCCTAGGCAAACGAACCAGGTCTCAACAGGAAATCAGATCAGGCTGTGCCACTGCGTGAAAGTCTTCAAAAGGCTTCCCATTGCTGTT
This sequence comes from Pan troglodytes, assembly GCF_028858775.2. Lineage (NCBI taxonomy): Eukaryota > Metazoa > Chordata > Mammalia > Primates > Hominidae > Pan > Pan troglodytes. The sequence continues at coordinate 80,135,350 of NC_072404.2, read as the reverse complement.
GCAATAAAATTGCCTAGGGCCACGAGGGTTGCCTGCAGGATCTGCTGCTCTCACGCTCTCCCCAACCTCATTCTGCCCCTCACCACCTATTACCCACACTCCAGGCACCCTGGTTTCCTATCTGATCCTTGCCAAATCCAAGCCCATTCCCACTTCCTTGTCTGTGCATTCGAACCCACTGCTTGAGATGCTCGGCCCTGTCCTGCTAAGCTGGGTCCATCTCTCTCTCTTTTTTAGAGACAGGGTCTTCCTCTGTCACCCAGGCTGGAGTATGGTGCATGATCATGGCTCACGGCAGCCTTGACCTCCCGGGCTCAAGTGATCCTCCTGCCTCAGCCTCCTGAGTAGCTGGGACTACAGGTGTGCACCACCATGCCTGGCTAATTCTATCATTATTATTATTATTTGTGAAGATGGGGTCTTACTATGTTGCCCAGGCTGGTCTGGAACTCCTGGCTTCAAGGGATCCTTCTGCCTCGGCCTCCCAAAGTACTAGGATTACAGGTGTGAGGCACTGCATCCAGCCTCGGCTGGTCCAACCTCATCTTGCAGGTCTCAGTTCAGACAGGCATACCCTGACCTTCCTCTCCAAACCAACATTCCCTTCCTACCTGGGAAGAGGATGCAATCAATAGAATGAACATCATGAGGACAGGCAAAATTTTCATAACAGCCCCTCCCTGGAGCTTAAGAATAAAAGGCACAATGTAAAGAGAAGGATGCAAAAGAGACCCCTGAATGAGAAGAATGGAGAGGAAGCCTGGTAAGGAGACACTGTCAGGACCTGGCCTGCATCCCTGAGGTCTCCCTACACCTGCTGAAGCCCTTGGCTTCCAGGGCCTTTTGATCTGGGTGGATTCCGTGTTCTCCCAGCGATTATGACCTTGGCCTATGAGTCTGCACTCTGAGGCAGGTTGGAAGTGGCAGGAAATTAGCACCCAGGCATGACCCAACTGATGGAGGACAAAATTTGGGTGGACAAAAACCTCAGCAAATCTATAGACAGGCAGTACATTAGTGATTGTCTAGGGCTGGGAGGGATGGAGGAGCTGAGAGATGATAGCTAAGAAGTATGGGGTCTCTTTCTGAGGTAATGAAAATGTTCTAAAATGGATTGTGTTGATGGACACACAATTCCGTGAATATTCTAAAAGCCATTACATTTTACATTTCAGGGGCCAGGTGCAGTGGCTCATGCCTGTAATCCCAACACTTTGGGAGGCCAAAGTGGGAGGATCACTTGAGGCCAGGAGTTTGAGACCAGCCTGGGCAATAGAGCAAGGCCCCATCTCTACAAAATATTAAAAAACATTAGCCAGGCGCAGTGGTGCACACCTGTAGCCCCAGCTACTCGGGAGGCCAAGGCAGGAGGATTGCTTGAGCCCAGGAGTTCAAGGCTGCAGTGAGCTATGATTGCACCACTGTACTCCAGGTTGAATGAGAGAGAGAGAACCTGTCTAAAGAAAAAAAAAACAAAAATTGTACACTTTAAATGGAGAATTGCATGTCATGTACATTATATCTCAATAAAGCTAATTAAGAAAAACAAAAGACCCCCAGTGTCCTCTTCTCTCTTGGGGCAGTGTTGAAGGATGCTGCATCCCGTTTCTCCGGGGATCTCCGGCAGGTTGAACCCCAGCTGCCCATAGCAGTGACCCAATTATTAAGCCTCCATCTCTCTGTTCCCATGTCCTGCCTCTCTTCCCCTGACAGTGCTTTCTGGGATCAGCTCCCAAAGGAATTGCATGCCCAGATCCTAGCCTCAGGCTCTTTGGGAGCATCCCAAAAAAGATACAGGCTCTAGTTTGAATCCTAGCTCCTGTGACAAACTTATGAGCCATGTGACTACGGGCAAGTTTAAGGCTCAGGAAAGCCAAGTGTTTCCCTAGCTACACAACAGAGATAATTATACCCACTTGGTCAACATACTTGTGAGGATTAAATGAGATAGCAAATTATAAATACCCAGAATGGGGCTGAGCACAAGTATTAACAGAGATAGGGGTCAGCTTGAGTATACAGACACTCCTCCACTTATGCTTGGGGTTACATCCCCATACACCCATCCTAAGCTGAAGGGTGGGGACTTGGAACACCTAAGTGGAAAATGCACTTCCTGTACTTAATCTCCAGAATATCACAGCTTAGCCTGGGCTATATTACATGTGCTCAGAACACTTACATTAGCCAGCTGTCGGGGAAAATCATCTAACACAGACTATTTTATAATAAAGTGTTGCATATCTCATGTAATTTATTGAATACTGTATTGAAAGCGAAAAACAAATGGTTGGATGGGTACTCGAAGTACGGATTCTACTGAATGTGTATTGCTTTCACACCCTTGCAAAGTGGGAAAATCGTTAAGTCGAACCATCGTAAGGCAAACAATTTTTAAGTCGGAAACTGTTTTTATGGTGGAGTGGCTGGAAGAGAAAGCAGGTGAGAGGCTGTATGTACGCAGACACACGGGGACGGGCATGCACACGCATACACACACAGACACATGCACACGAGCACACGCACAAGAACGTGTCCAGGGTCCCTTCCTGGGAACTTCTGAAGCTCCAGAACCTGGCAAAAGACTCTAAGCAAACTGCAAAACCAGCGGCCCCACAACCAGGGAGCTCCTGGGTGTGAAGTCTGTCACTGGGGAAGGAATACAGTTTTCTGGAGGGAAGTGAAGCAGGGAGATAGTAAAACGCCCTCCAGGGTCCCTTTGGCCCCCACAGCCCGGGCATGAAGGCTGGGGACTTGGAGCACCTAGGTTCCTCAGAGCTGGTGCCGGCGAGGACCTGCAATCATCTCCTACACCCACAATGATAGCAGCTCCAGTAACACCCCGAGAGTCTGCTAACTAGCCATGGGCCGGGGGGTGCTGCGTGTGCTCACTTCTCTAGTTTTTAATGACTGCTCTAGCTTCCAAGGAGGCAGAAAGGCAGGCAAATGCTCTCACTGTTTAGCCAACGGCATCCAGGTTTCTGTCTCTTAAAAGCCAATTGGAAATTATACAGTGTCACAGATACAAACACAAGACCACAAATCTTTGCATGATGGAATCTGGATGCCAAATTGCTCTAATATTTCCAAGCTGCCAAAGCTTAGATCCAGGATTAGCTGGTTTCACGTAATTGCAACAGACATGGAAACCTTTTTAAAAATATGCTGATCAATGTCACACACTTACGGTGGAGGTTGCGTTTATTTCTTGCCTCGCCTGGAGACCAGGTCTCTGGCTCTACAAATTCCCCCAGGGAAAGAAACTAAGCAGAGGAAAGGAGAGGTTCACTCCAATGACTGGGGGGCATGCAGGCCTGCAGGAAGCCCCTCATTCCAGCAGCTCAGCCTCCATCTCATTACGGCAAGGAAACTAGGCACAATTAGAATGAGGGGGCTTAATTTCTTCGGGGTGGACTGGCGCAGCTTAAAATACTTAATATTTTGTTTTATCTTCATTGACTTGTCTAATAATGCAGAAAATATCCTCCTCGGGCATTGAACAAAGGAGATTATTCTGTCACACAAGCTTAACAAAGCCTGTGAGCTGCATGCTGATCTGAGGCGTGGGGAACTTGAAATCCTCCTGCTTAAAACAATTAGGCTTATCATTTGAGAGAGGAGCTTCCTTCTTCATCCTGCATGCAAACACCTCCCAGTTCCTTCCCAACTCTGGGCAAGTGTGCAAGTGTTCTAGATCACTCTTTTACCTGACAGGTAATAAACAGGTAATCAGAAGATGCAAATTCATGCTGCATTAAAGTGACACGGCTCGAAGATTAACCAACGCATTGGCTCAGGGCCCAGTGGCGTCTATAGACACAGGCAGGTTTAATTTTCTTAGTGTGCCAAGGCTGGCCAAAAAAATTCAAACTCAAGGGGTCAAAGGCGGACCCAGGGTGAGTGCTGACTGCCAGGCAGCTGTTCCAGCAGAACTATCTCCTAATTATTCTGGACCTGTGACAAGGTTTTCTCCAGAAATCACCTAGATTGTATAGATACATACCAAGTGTTTTCCTCATTTTAGCTGAATTTAATTTTCATTGTATATAAAAAAATAAATTGCCAAATAACTTCAGGCTCAAAACTGTATGTCAAGACAAGGGAGGGATGAAGCAGGCTGAAGGCTTAACAGTAGACTTTTTGGTGTGTTGAATGTGCCTTTTATTTTATTTACTTATTTATTTATTTAGAGACAGGGTTTTACTCTTGTCATCCTGGCTGGAGTGCTGTGGTGTAATCATGGCTCACTGCAGCCTCGACCTCCTGGGCTCCAGTGATCCTCTTGCCTCAGCTTCCAAGTAACTGGGAGTACAGGTGTGCACCACTATGCCCAGCTAATTTTTAGTTGTTTTGTAAATATGGGGTCTCACTATGTTGTCCAGGCTGGCCTGGAACTCCTGGCCTCAAGCGATCGTCCCACCTCAGCCTCCCAAAACGCTGGGATTATAGGCGTGAGCCTCTGCACCTGGCCTGAATGTGCTTTTAAAAATCCTTCCTTTGAAATTACAACTATTAGGTTGCTGCAAAAGTAACTGCGGTTTTGCCATTACTTTCAATGGCAATTACTTTGCCACCAACCTAACAGATAGGAAGAATAAGTTCTAGTGTTCTATAGCACTGGAAGATGACTACAGTGAACAATAATATATAGTCTCAAATAGCTGGAAGGAAAATATTGCATGTACCAGTACAACACAAAGAAATGACAAATGTTTGAGATGATAGACACGCTAATTACCCTGATTTGATTACTACATATTGCATGTATTGAAACATCTCTATGTACCCCATACATATATACAATTATTATTTGTTAATTAAAACATAAAATTATATGTAAAAAATTAATATTCCTAAGTCCAGGTAGGGTAGCTCACGCCTGTAATCCCAGCACTTTGGGAGGCCGAGGTGGGCAGATCACCTGAGGTTAGGTGTTTGAGACCAGCCTGGCCAATATGGTGAAACCCAGTCTCTACTAAAAATACAAAAATTAGACTGGCGTGGGGGCAGGTGCCTGTAATCCCAGCTACTCGGGAGGCTGAGGCAGGAGAATCTCTTGAACCCAGAAGGCGGAGGCTGCAGTGAGCCAAGATTGCACCACTGCACTCCAGCCTGGGCGACAGAGCAAGACTCCATCTCAAAATAAATAAATAAATAAAATAAAATAAAAATTCCTTCTATGCCCCAGCTAGTGTCCTCCTGTTTGATTTTAGAACTGTGAATTCCAATTTTATTTTTTATGGATACATAATATTTACAAATACATATGGAGTCCTGGTGATATTTTGTTACATGCATAGAAGGTGTAACGGTCAGAACTACCATACCACCCACCAATGCCACTACTACTAGGTATTTATCCAAAGGAAAGAAACTTGTGTATCAAAGAAATACTTCTCCCTTGGTTTTGAGTCTTGGTTTTGCTGTAGCCAAGAGGCAGAGAAAGAGAGATCAACACAACGGGGCCTGTGGCTTCTGAATCTCAAGTGTATATGAAGCTTATTATGGAGCTAAGAGAAATGTTGGGCTGGACAATCAGAGACCTAAATGCTTGGTGCCCCAAAAGCAGAAGTAATTACTTCTCTTTCTGTTCTCACCTTTTTAAATACGTTCTCTGAGGGGAGGCACTTATAAAGAGCCTGCCAAGGGCTTGTGTTGAAGGGGAAAATATACTCAAATATTCACATAGTTAACAGCAGAATCACTGAAGCTGGACATGGCAGGAGAAGCACATGGCCTTCCAAGAGCACATAATGGGGTAATGGGACCTCTTCAGGAATGCCGAGGAGGTTCTCCAGGAGAGCTGACTTCTTTTTCTGAGACAGAATCTCACTCTGTCACCCAGGCTGGAGAGCAGTGGCAAGATCATGGCTCACTGCAGCCCTGAACTCCCAGGCTCAAGCAATCCTCCCACTTCAGCCTCATAAGTAGCTGGGACAAGTATGTGCCACCCCATATGGCTAATATTTATATTTTTTTGTAGAGATGGGGTCTCACTATGTTGCTCAGGCTGGTCTTGAACTCTTGGCCTCAAGTGATCCTCCCACCTTAGCCACCCAAGGTATTAGAATTACAGGTGTGAGCCACTGTGCCTGGCCCCAGGAGAGCTGACTTCTGAGGGATGAGAAGTAATTCACTGGCAGGAGAGGGAAGATATGAGATGCCAACAGTGGGACCAGCACGTGCAAAGGTCCTGTGGCCTGGGGAAGATGTGGCAGGAAGAAGAGGAGGAAGGCCACAAGGTGGAAAAGAAGCGAAACTGTTCAAATTGGGGATAAAGAGAAAGAAAAGACCAGAGCACACTGGGTTCTGTGGGTCAAGTAAGAGATCAGACTTTTAATCCTATAAAGCAAGGAGGGGCCACTACATGATGTAGTGTATGCACACAACAGCGTGCGGGGTGTGATCCAATTTGCCCTAAGATTGCAGTGCGGGATATATGCTGGAGAATGTCAGGAGGGGATGAAAGCAAACCAGTTCAAAGGCTACAGCAGAGAGACCCAGGGGAGAGATGACAATGGTATGACCTCGGGTAGCTGCAGCAGAGGTGCATAGAGAGATCTGAGAGCTATTCAGGACGTAGCATTGAGAGCTGACGGGCCACAGAGAGAAGGCAGAATTCAGGGTATTTTCTGACACTGCCCTGAATCCATGCCAGGCCCAATAAGTAAACTGAAAGACAGTGAAAAATACCAGACAGCAAATTTGACAAAGGTAATTTGTAAATAAGTAAACTAGGTAAATAAGTAAACTATGCAAAATATGTAAATAAGTAAACTAGGTAAAAAAATGTAAATAAACTGCAAAATATGTAAATAAGTAAACTAATTAAAATATGCAAGTAAACTATGTAAAATATGTAAATAAGTAAACCAAAAGAGAGTGATAAATAGCAGACAGCAAATTTGACAAATTACCTTTGTCTAATTCACTGTCTGCTGTTTGTCACCCTCTTTTAGTTCACTTATTTATTTATTTATTTATTTATTTATTTATTTATTTATTTTTTGAGACGGAGTCTAGCTCTGTCGCCCAGGGTGCAGCGGTACGATCTCGGCTCACTGCAACCTCCGCATCCCAGGTTCAAGCAATTCTCCTGTCTCAGCCTCCCGAGAGTAGCTGGGATTACAGACGCCTGCCACCAAGCCCAGCTAATTTTTTTTTTTTTTTTTTTGAGATGGAGTCTCGCTCTGTCACCCAGGCTGGAATGCAGTGGCACAATCTCGGCTCACTGCAGCTCCGCCTCCCGGGTTCACACCATTCTCCTGCCTCAGCCTCCCGAGTAGCTGGGACTACAGGTTCCCGCCACCATGCCTGGCTAATTTTTTGTATTTTTGGTAGAGACGGGGTTTCACTGTGTTAGCCAGGATGGGCTCAATCTCCTAACCTCATGATCCGCCCGCCTCGGCCTCCCAAAGTGCTGGGATTATAGGCGTGAGCCACCGCGCCTGGCCATTTTTTGTATTTTTAGTAGAGACGGGGTTTCACTGTATTGGCCAGGCTGGTCTCAAACTCCTGACCTCGTGATCTGCCCGCCTCAGCCTCTCAAAGTGCTGGGATTACAAGCGTGAGCCACGGTGCCCAGCCCTTATTAACGTATTTATGCATTTTGACTATCTGTTCTAAGTACCTAGAATAAAAGCTCCATGAAGGCAAGAACATCATCTGTCTCACTAAAACACTGGGTAGAATTACCCCTGGACAATAACACACTCTCATGAACCTGCAAGGCAGACCAGGTAGAAAGAGGAATACAGTACTGAAATCTTGGCTACATTGAATTTGAGGTACCTTTGATATTCCCAAGAGATAATTCCCAGTAGGAAACTGGATCTACGGGTCAGGAGCTCAGAAAAGTGATATAGGCCAGGCACACTGGTTCATGCCTGTAATTCCAGCACTTTGGGAGGCCGGGGTGGGCAGATCGCTTGAGGTCAGTAGTTCAAGACCAGCCTGGTCAACATGTCAAAGCCCTGTCTCTACTAAAAATACAAAAATTAGGCATGGTGGTGTGTGCCTGTAGTCCCAGCTACTCGGGAGGCTGAGGCAGGAGAATAGCTTGAACCTGGGAGGCAGAGGTTGCAGTGAGCTGAGATCACACCACTGCACTCCAGCCTGGGTGACAGAGCGAGACCCTGGCTCAGAAAAGTGATGTAAATTATGACTCATGCATAGAAGTGATCATTGACATGTGATCGTGTAGGGAATTGCCTAGGGAGAAAGCTTGGAGTGAGAAGACAAGGAAGTCTAGGTGTGAGTCTTGAAGGATTTCAGCATTTAATAGCTGTGGACAGAATCATGGGGAAAAAAGTAGCCCAACAAGTAAGAAGAATGCTGAAAAAGTCCAGATGAGGGTAATACAGTGGATACCAAGGAATCAGTATTTCAGGGTGGGTGATCAACAGAGCAGGGGGCTAATGACCAAGAAAGCAGACATTTCAACAATGTCTGACTTAGTAACAGGGTGTGCCTATTAAGAGCCATCTCAAGCACTTGATGGGGCAAACTGATATCCTGGGGTGAAGTCAGAGGCTGTTTCGGCAACTTCATGCTGTGGAACACATTATTGTAAACTTAGTTTATTAAAACAATATATTTGTTCACAAATCTACAACTGGGGGTCAAGCTCAGTAAGGATGGTTGTCTCTGTTCTACTCAGTCTGAGATGGGTGACTCCAAGGCTGGGTGCTGGAATCATCTAAGGTATTCTTCACATCCGTGGTTGACACTGGGAAGATTGAAACAGTGAGGGTGAAACACCAGGAGCTCCTTGGGCATCATTTTCTGTGTCTATAGTTCCTGTTCACACGGTCTTCCCAGCATGGTGGCTTTGAGGAAGCCATCCTTCATACATGTTGGCTCAAGGCTCCCAAGATGCATGGAGGGAGAGAGAGACACACACACACCGTATTGCTCAGTGCTTCTCCTTCCTGCCATCATGTGAAGAAGGACATATCTGACAGATGTTAAAGGATGACCTAAACCCAGAAGGTCAGGCAGCAACCACCTCATTCCACCATATTCCATTGGCTGAGATAACAAAGATTCTCCCGATTCCGATGAATGTGACCCCATCTCTCAGTGGAGAAAGTGTCAACATCACACGTAACAAGACTGTGAAAGATGGGATATACTAATGTGATTAACTTTGGAAAAGAATTTGCTGCAAAAATCAATGGGCGGTGAGGAATAGACACAGCACAGGTTGTGAAGATTGGTCATAAGGGGCAAGAGAGTAGATGCTGGCAAATATGAAATTAATTTGCTTCTTTTTGCTTTGATTTTAATGCAAGAGCCTGTGTATTTTGAAAGGCCAGTGGGAGAGATTCATTTGAGAGGGAAAGGTTGAATAAACAAGAGAGTTAAGGGATTATCCATAAACAGTGCAAAACTACAAAGACATGGAATGGAATCTGAGTGCAGCTGAAGGGTCGGGCTTAGGAGGAGACAGGGCTTCTCTAGTGAAATGGGAGGGAAGAAGGGGAGGATGGTAATCTTTAAGTTTGTCTTTGCCACCCTGAGGACAAGCAGATTCCTGAGAGATGGCTCCTGCTTCCTCCGTGCAATGGAAGATGCAGCCATTTGTTGTGAGAAAGAGGGAGAAGGAAGGACAGATGTTTGGGGGAGTAGCAAAACTGAGTGACACTCTATATGACTGTAAACATTTCCTTAACCATGGCCAGAGTGGAGGGCAGGGCTGCTTGGGGTGTTGATCAGAGCCTGTCTGCCCTGCACCAAGAGTCCCTATCAACACTCAGGACATGGGTTTTGGCCAGAGAAGACCCATCTAGGGTTGAGATCCTGCCATTTGTATACAACAAAAAGACAGAGGAGGGAAGCCATGATGGTGCACACCTCTCATCCCACCACTTTGGAAGGTTACGGCCGGAGGATCACTTGAGGCCAGAAATTTGAGACCAGCCTGGGCAACATAGCAAAACCCCATCTGCACACATCTTTTTTTTAAAGTTAGCCAGGCATGGTGGCAGATGCCTGTAGTCCCAGCTACTCGGGAGGCTGAGGCTGGAGGATCACTTGAGGCCAGGAGTTCGAGGCTGCAGTGAGCCATGGTCACAGCACTGCACTCCAGCATGGATGACAGAAAGAGACCCTGTCTCAAAAAATTAAACTAGGCTGGGCGCGGTGGCTCACACCTGTAATCCCAGTACTTTGGGAGGCTGAGGAGGGTGGATCATTTGAGGCCAGGAGTTCAAGACCAGCCTGGCCAACATGAGAAAACCCTGCCTCTACTAAAAATACAAAAATTAGCCGAGCATGGTGGTAGCGCGTGTAATCCCAGCTACTCAGGAGGCTGAGGCAGGGGAATCGCTTGAATCCAGGAGGCAGAAGTTGCAGTGAGCTAAGACCACACCACTGCACTCCAGCCTGGGTAATGGAGTGAGAATCTGTCTCAAAAAAATAAATAAATAAACTAAAAAGACAGTGGAACAAGAGCACTGAGCACAGGAATGATTGAAATGATGAGCCCTGGAATCTAAACTAGATCGATATGGTAAAGGGGGAGAAGAGAGGACAGAGAAGAGAGGAGTGGCTAAACTACGGCTCTCACTATGGTGGTAGGAATTGTCTTAACCATGGCCACATGGTGAACGGCCACTTGGGGTTGGTGATCAGAGCCCATCTTACCTGCAGTGAGGGTCCCCGGAATCTAAAAGATAAGGGGAAAGTGATGAAAGGAGAGAGCCCTGGAAGAAAGAGTAGTAATGTGCTGCAGGTTCTGATGCCAGCAAAGGATGCTTGGAAGACAGCCAGTGGGACAAGCAAGGAAGTGGCAGGGGGTGAGTGTCTGAGTTACTGCTTTGCAGGTAATGACAAGCTCTGGAGGTGTAGCCATAAGATTGGATGGCTGAGAACAAATGCAGGAGGCCAAGAGAGAGGAGGAAGTTGAGACCTGGAGAGACCAGTGTGTTAGAAGGAACATCTTTGTAGACACCAAAGTCACTCATGATGGTGGTAGGTGGAGGATCAAGGAGGACCACGAATAGGGTCTACCTCAGCTGAGTTCAAAATCATCGTGCAGTCAACAAACAGTGGTCTTCTGAATAAATCAGATAATCTTTATTGAGTGCCTGCTGTTTTTGGAGCCCTTTGCTAAACACTATGGGAGGACACAAACATACAAAATAGACATTAATAGTCATTCAAGACTGTAATAAGGGAGACAGGGCAAGGTGGTGCAATTAATTGTCAATAATTGCTCTAGGAAATTTACAGGCAAAAGCAATCAATTGGGATGGACGAGTGTATTAGTCCATTCTTACACTGCTATAAAGGACTGCCTGAGACTGGGTAATTTACAAAGGAAAGAGGTTTAATTGACTCACAGCTCCGCATGGCTGGAGAGGCTTCAGGAAACTTACAATGATGGTAGAAGGAGAAGCAAACACATTCTTCTTCACAGGATAGCAGGAGAAGTGCTAAGCAAAAGGAGGAAAAGCTCCTTATAAAACCATCAGATGTCGTGATAACTCACTATCATGAGAACAGCAGCATGGGGGTAACCACCCCCATGATCCAATTATCTCCCACTGGGTCCCTCCCAGGATATGTAGGGATTATGGGAACTACAATTTAAGATGAGATTTGTGGGGGGACACAGCCAAACCATATCAGTGAGTCAGTGTTGGCTTGATGGAGGAAGAATGTGGATTACAAATGGCTCTGGAGGAGCAGGTAAAATCTGTATAGATGAAGAGAAATCGGGAGTGCATTTCAGGCAGATGGAGGCCAGAGAAAACAGTCCTCTTTGCAACACATTCTAAGTGTAAGGAAGCATTTCCCTGGAATCTTTGGAGCACTCATTATAAAACGATCGCATCATTAATGAAAATGCTGCTATATGTGGTATTTCCTCTCACTGTGATCTGAGCCTACACTTTACTGTACTAGGTTCAAGTTACACTGAGTCTCTCCCACTTACAATAATGTCTACAAATCAACATCATCTGAGATTATAAATGTGATTTTATTTTTACTTTTTGTAGAGATGGAGGTCTCGCTATGTTGCCCAGGCTGGTCTGGAACTCCTGGCCTCAAGCGATATGATCCTCCCATCTCAGCCTCTCAAAGTGATGGGATTTGGAAATGTTATTGGTTCATGCAAAATACCAGTAAATCATGACTCCACTCCACTCCCCAACCCTGCCCCAATAGGGGCCTTGTTGGAGGTAAGAATATTAGCATTCAGGTAAGGGGATGACGGTCTGAGAATGAAATGCCATTCAATTAAATGGCAGTTAACTTGGACATGAGGTATGGAGATTTAAAAAAAAAATGCTTCGCTGTCCTGTGTCTTCAGATCATCCAAAGAAAATACTTCTGCTGAAAGAGTTGCTATGGAGATTCACAAAATATTCCAATGTCCTGCAGGTCATCCTTACAGGTAGAGTTGGCACAATGCAGATTTCAAAGAAAACATCAACAGATGCTTTTAGCATTAAATGTCACCATGTCCTCAAAGGTAGCTTAACTCAGAGCTTCTACATTTTCACAAAACCACAGAATCTCAGAGTTAGGAAGGACCTTAAATGTCATCTATTTCAACCCTATTCATCTCTTTGATGGAGTTATCTGGCTTCTGCAAGAACATTTTTCTCCAGGGTTTTCAGAGGCAGCCCAGTTGCTCTTAATGTGATGCTTCACAGACACAACAAAGGGTCCTCTACTCCCCAGTCCCCAGTCATATTCAGATCTTCTGATTCCATCCATCTTGACTCTGGGCAAATGTTCATCTCCTCCTTGTACACCTGATTCTCTTCAGTACTCCCAAACCCATGAATCTGACATTTTAAATCCTGGCTCAGAAATCCAAATTCCATTCACTGACTCCAACTATGACGCTAAACATTCACCTCCTGTTTCTTTCCAATATTACATAGCCCTTTCTCTCTTTGTTGTTGCTTTTATTTATTTTTTTGAGACAGAGTCTCACTCTGTTGTGGAGTGGTATGATCTCAGCTCACTGCAACCTCCACCAGGCTCAAGTGATTCTCCTGCCTCAGCCTCCCAAGCAGCTGGGATTACAGACATGCACCACCAGACCCGGCTAATTTTTGTATTTTTAGTAGAGACAGGGGTCTCACCATGTTGCCCAGGCTGGTCTCTAACTCCTGATCTCAAGTGATCCGCCCACCTCAGCCTACCAAAGTGCTGGGATTACAGGTATGAGCCACTGTGCCCAGCCCTCTTTCTCTCTTTTATATCACAAAAGTAACAAATTCATTGTAGCAAATACAATAAATTGTTAAAATGGTAGTCACCCATCTTCCCGCCTTCAGGAATAACCTCTGCTACCCCACCGCGGTCTTTCATGTCTGAATTCTCTGCTTGCACAGAGAGAAGGCATGATCCCACACGCATGTGCATACACACATTCTTTTTCTTTTTTGAAAAACATTCTTTTAAAATCCAATCATGCTGTACTTTCGGTTTTGCAAACTGCCCTTTTCATGCAATAATAGTACATTGTGGATGTTCTTGTTTCTCTAAGTCTCAGCCATCTGTAGGACAAAAAGAGCACCTGGGTTCCCAGTGCTTCCTGTTCCTGCTGGAGCCCCCACAGATGGTGTTCCCATGCCTTCTGGCCTTGCCATTCAGTATCAGCAACAACAGCAGGAGTGGGCAGCAGTGGACGTCATGAACCTTGGCAGGCTGCACGCAGCAAGTGCTCCAGGAAAATAGCACACTTCCCCATGGGCCACAGTGGACTTACATTTAATGGACTGTCATGGGCTAAATCCTGTCCCCTGTAACCACATTCATATGTTGACATCCTAACCCCCAGTACCCCGGAATGTGATTGTATTTGGAGAAAGGGTCTTTAAAAAGATAATTAAGTTAAAATGAGGGTATTAGAGTGGGCCGTAATTCGGTGTGCTCACTGTCCTTAAAAGAAGAGGAAATGGACAGAGACACACCCAGAATGTGACTGAGGAAAGACCGTGAGGCCCCAGAGAGAAGACAGCCTTCGACAAGCCAAGGAGAGAGGCCTCAGAAAGAACCAACGCTGCTTGCATGTTCATCTCGGATTTCTGGCCTCCAGAGTTGTGAAAAAATAAATGTTTCTTGTTTAAACCACTCAATCTATGCTATGGCACACAGTTTGCACAATGTGTGTTACGGCAGCATTAGTGGATTAGTGCACAGAAGAAGGTCAGCTCATTGCAGATACAAATGTCAAATGTATCCAGTCCTGGCTCCCAGTTAGAGGATGAGAACCCACATCTCCCTCCCTAGACAAATTTCCTAACTTTCAGATCATTTTCCTAACTTTCAGATCATTTTCTTCTTTTAGAGAGAGAGATTCAGGGTCTCACTGTGTCACCAGTGGCTTGATCATAGCTCACTGCAGCCTCAAAGTCCTGGGCTCAAGTGATCCTCCTGCCTCAGCCTCCTGAGTAGCTGGGACTACAGGTGCATGCCATCATACTTGGTTATTTTTTTTTTAATTTTTGTATAGACATGGTCTCGCTACTTTGCCCAGGCTGGTCTCAGACTCCTGGCCTCGAGCAATCCTCCTGCCTTGGCCGCCCAAAGTGCTGGGATTACAGGTGTAAGTGCTCCGTCCCCCGCTCCCCACCCCACCCCATCCAGCCCAGGTCATTTTCAGTGATTGATATTTAGGCCGGTTCAATTGAGAACACTGAACTCACTCTGTTTTCATTGGCTCTTATGCTTCCTCTGGGCAGCTGGGGGCTTAGGACAGGAAAGAGGGTGCTGTCTGTTTCTGTAGTGCCTTCCTCCTCACCCTCCCTCATGGTCTATCTCCTCCACTCCTTTCAGGTTGGGCCTCGGGGAAGGAGGGCAGGTGGAAAGGAAGGCAGAGATCATTTCTATGTCACTGGACGATGTCTGTGCGGAGAGGGGTCTCTGTCCTCATTTTGACTTCCTTTGGTTCAACCTGTGGCTAGTGACCTCACCAATATGTGAGGTCCACCAAACAGGTCCTATGCCCTGCTGTTTCTCTAGAAAGATGCTCCCCTCAAATGCTAAAGATGTCTCCCCACCCCCACCAGAGTAAGACAGCCAGGTCTCCAACTGGCCCATTGATGCTTTGAGCCAGCACAAACTCTGGGGCCTGGCTCCCAGCTGCTGGCCCCTTCTGCCACCTGGGGATTCCCTTGATCCCCCGGCCTCCCCACCACGGGGTCCTTCACACTCAAGTCCTGGGAGCTGCTGAAGTCCTCTTCCCTGTGCAACTAAGACAGGGCAACTAAAATAATAGTACATTGGGGCTGTTCTTGTTTCTCTAAGTCTCGACCATCTGTAGGACGAAAAGAGCACATGGGTTCCCAGTGCTTTCTCTTCCTGCTGGAGCCCCCCCAGATGGTGTTCCCATGCCTTCTGGCCTTGCCATTCAATATCAGCAACAGCAGGGGTGGGCAGCAGCGGACGTCATGAACCTTGGCAGGCTGGACTCTCAATATTCTTTGCTTCTCAAGGACATCATTTACATCTGCCCTGGTGGCACCTGCTGATCCCTGGACTTCCCATTTTTATCAGTCTCTAGACCAAAATCAGATACTCCTGGAGTCCTCTCTTCCCTACCCTGCAATTCCCTATACAATTGGAGACAGGAAGGGAAAGTGGCCATGATATGTAGGAAAGGCATTATTACGATGCCCAATTCAAGCAGAGGAATGATCAGCCTCTACATGTGACCATCAAGCATCCTCCAGTTACTGGGAATGAGCCAAGGTATAGTGCTCCCATTCCAGGCCAGGTCAGGAGATCAGTCATTAGGGGCCTGGCCACTGGGGATCAGACCTCGGACCTGCACTTAAATTCAGCTCTGTTGCCTACTAGTCCTGGGCATGCTATCTTAACCTCTTTCTGCCTGATTTGTAAAATAAAAATAATGATAATAATAATGCCTCCCCACCGAGGTTATTTTGATTAATTATGTTACTAATCCATAGACAGATGTTAGCAGCACAATGCCTGGCACACATTAAGTGCTCAAAAAAGAAAACTGCTATGGTTGTCATTGCTATTATCACAGAATATGGAGTACAGTGTCTTTGCTTGTCTTCTGATATGGCTTGGCTGTGTCCCCACCCAAACCTCACCTTTTCTTTTCTTTTTTTTTTTGAGATGGTGTCTTGCTCTGTCACCCAGGCTGGAGTGCAGTGGCACAGTCTCAGCTCACTGCAGCCTCTGCCCCCTGGGTTCAAGCATTTCTCCTGCCTCAGCTTCCCAAGTAGCTGGGACTACAGGTGTGCACCACCATGCCCAGCTAGTTTCTGTATTTTTTTTAGTAGAGACAGGGTTTCACTATGTGTTAGCCAGGCTGGTCTCAAACTCCTGACCTCAGGTGATCTACCTGCCTCAGTCTCCCAAAGTGATGGGATTACAGGCATGAGCCATTGCACCTGGCCCCAAATATCACCTTGATTTGTACCAGGTGGAGACAATTGAATCATGGGGGCAGTTGCCTCCATACTGTTCTTGTGGTAGTGAGTAAGTCTCACGCGATCTTATGGTTGTATAAACGGGAGTTCCCCTGCACAAGCTTTCCTGCCTGCTGCCATGTAAGACGTGACTTTGCTCATTTGCCTTCAGCCATGATTGTGAGGCCTCCCCAGCCACGTGGAACTGAGTCAATTAAACCTCTTTCCTTTATAAATTGCCCAGTCTCAGGTATGTCTTTATTAGCAGTATGAGAACAGACTAATACAGCTTCTCTCTGCTTTATCACAAAGCTGACAAGTGAGGCACAGTAGCTCAGACCCGTACTCCCAATACTTTGGGAGGCCAAGGCAGGAGAGTTACTTGAGCCCAGGAATTCAAGACCAGACTGGGTAATACAGTGAGGCCCCATTTCTACAAAACAAACAAACAAAAAATACAAAAATTAGCCAGGTGTGCTAGTGCACACCTGTAGTCCCAGCTACTTGGGAGGCTGAGGCAGGAGGATCGTATGAACCATAGAGGTTGAGGCTGCAGTGAGCTATGATCACACCACTGCACTCCAGCCTGGGTGACAGAGCAAGACCCTGTGATATGACTTGGCTCTGTGTCTCCACCCAAATCTCTTATCGAATTATAATCCCCATAATCCCCACGTGTTGATGGAGGGGCCTGGTGGGAGGTGATTGGATCATGGGGTGATTTCCCCTATGCAGTTCTTGTGACAGTTTCATGTGATATGATGGTTTTCTAAGAGTTTGACAGTTTCTCCTTCACACACATACTGTCTCTCCTCCCGCCATCTGAGAAGTCCCAAGTTTGCTTCCCCTTCACCTTCTGCCATGATCATAAGTTTCCTGAGGCCTCCCCAGCCAAGTGGAACTGTGAGTCAATTAAACCTCTTTCCTTTGCAAGTTACCCAGTCTCGGGTATTTCTTTAGAGTAGTGTGAAAATGGACTAATACACCCTGCCTCTTAAAAAAAAACTTTATAAAAGCTGATAGACTTCCTTCTTCTCTGCAAGTAAGTAACCTGAAACATCTATCAATCCCATCAACAGTAAAGTATGTTTATTAGAGAGAGAAAGAGAACATATAATAGATTTAAATGGAAATATTTGCATTGTTCAGAGAGGACAGGTAAAGACAGGCAAGGAGATGGGATGATGAGGAGAAGGATGGAGAAGTGGAGGGGACAGAAGGGAAGAAAAGGCACTGATAGGGTCTGGCTGCATTTCTACCCAAATCTCATCTTGAATTGAAGCTCCCATCATTCTCACATGTTATGGGAGGGACCATCCCTGGGGGAGATCATTGAATCATAGGGGTGGTTTCCCCATACTGTTCTCATGATAGTGAACAAGTCTCACAAGATCTGATGGTTGTATAAGGGGTTTCCCTTTCATTTGGCTCCCATTCTCTCGTCTGCCGCCCTGTAAGACGTGCCTTTCACCTTCCACCATGATTGTGAGGCCTCTCCAGCCACGTAGAACTGTGAGTCCATTAAACTTCTTTTTCTTTATAAATTACCCAGTTTTAAGTATGTCTTTGTCAGCAGTGTGAAAATGGACTAACACAGGCACTGATCAAAACTCAATTCCTTCTCTTAACCAGGGAGCATGATTCTTCAATATGAAGGTGAACTGGGGCCCAGTCAAGAACATCCAGATAACTGGGGCAACATCACAGATGCCTGGCAGAACCATGCTGGGTAGAGGAGCCCATGCCTACACTCACTGTCCTGGAGGAAAAACCCAGGAGAGCCTTGAAAGGCACTGGCTGGATTTGAGCATTAGACTGTGAGCTCTTCAAAGACAAGGTGATGCTCCATTCATCTCTGTGTCCCCAGCCTGACAGTCTACTACCTGTCTGAATTTATGCATGAACTGTAGCATACATCAAAACTGTTTATTCTGAAAACTGACCATTTTGATTAAAATAGTTCTTTATTTTAGCTGTGCAATTTATTTGAATACAAGTAGAAATCTAAGGGCTGAGAGGGACCATTCATAGCATGTGAATTAAAGAATGCTAAATAGCGGATCCCCTGGCCCCCAAATCTTCCACAGCTACTTCTCTGGTCCATCATAATCCCCCCCCCAAACTCTCCATCCAGGTCACTCCTTCAAGACAAGGATCCATGAGAATGTATTTCGAAAGGAAAAGGGAATAATGATGGAGAACAGCGATACGTCAAACACTCTATTGTCCAACTGCATTCTCACAACAGTTCTACGAAAGTGTACTGTCTCCATTTGACAGATTAATAAACTGAGAGAACTGGAGTGACGTGCTCACTTTCACATGAGTACTTTGGCCAATTTACTTTTGAACTCAAGTCCACCTGCCACCTAAGCTTCTCTCTTCTCCTCCACCAGGGAAAGCCACCCATTAGATACCTTAGTTAGATTATGGTTGAATAAGGATAGTGGCTCCTTGCAAGACCATGAGAGTGACAGCCAAAGAAAAGAGCATTTCCATGGGTGCCAAGTCTGGCACATTCTAGCACAGGATGCATCTCAGGAAGGTGGGTGTAAGTGAGAGGCTCCTAGCAGCTCTAGGGGTGAAGAGAGAACCTAAAACAGGCACAGAGATCACTGGGCATGAACACATGAACGCTATTCCAAATCATGCCTCCATTTTATTCATATTTAATTTAATTAATTAATTTATTTATTTTGAGACGGAGTCTTGCTCTGTCTCCAGGCTGGAGGGCAGTGGCGTGATCTCGGCTCACTGCAACCTCCGACTCCCTGGTTCAAGTGATTCTCCTATCTCAGCCTCCCGAGTAGCTGGGATTACAGGCATGTGCCACCACGCCCGACTAATTTTGTATTTTTAGTAGAGACGGGGTTTCACCATGTTGGCCAGGATGGTCTCGATCTCCTGACCTCATGATCTGCCCACCTTGGCCTCCCAAAGTGCTGGGATTACAGGTGTGAACCACCGTGCCCAGCCTATTTTATTTGAGATGGACTCTCACCATGTTACCCAGGCTGGTCTTGAATTCCTGGGCTCAAGCGATCCTCCCACCTTGGCCTCCAAAGTGCTGGGATTACAGGTGTGAGCCACTGAGCCTGGCCCAAGTTCACGCTTCCAGAAGGACAATCACAGCATGAATTTCCGTAGGACAGTGCGTCTCAAAGTGAGACTCCCAGGCCAGCAGCAACAGCACCACCTGGTACTTGCTAGAAATGCAGATTCTCAGGCCTGCTCCTGACCTAGGGAATCAGAAACTGACCAATCTGTGCTGAACAAGTTCCCCAGGTCACTCCAATGCTCACTTAAGTTTGAGAACAGCTGGTTTAGATCCAAATTCTCTTCTGATTGCATCAGGATGGACTGGAGTCTGCCGCTAAGGCCACTTCAGCAAGCTAACCTATGCGGGCTGATACGGGAACCCTGCCTCTCTCCACCGCACAGATAGTGGATTAATTTACCGGGGTCTGCAGCTGCCTTAAATCTTCCTTGGAACAAGGCAGGGTACAAACACATAAATAATGGTGTGTGCTTCCCTGCCATGATGGACCTCGCTATAAATCATAAGCTGTAAAATGCAACTGTTGGAGAGAAGGCGTCGTGCCTGCTTCTTACATTCCTGTCTAGGAAAAAATTAAGGCCGCTGGTACCACCACTCCTACCCCGTCACTGCCAGCTACTCAATAGTGCCATGCAGACCCAGGGAGCATGAGCAGGAGACAGAACCCAGAGCACCAGAAGGGCAAAATGTTGTGTTTTTCTTTTCTTTTTTTTGGTTTTTTTTCTGAGACGGATTTTCGCTCTTGTTGCCCAGGCTGGAGTGCAATGGTACAATCTCGGCTCACTGCAACCTCTGCCTCCTGGGTTCAAGTGATTCTCCTGCCTCAGCCTCCCTAGTAGCTGGGATTACAGGCATGTGCCACCCTACCCGGCTAATTTTGTATTTTTAGTAGAGACGGGGGTTTCTCCATATTGGTCAGGCTGGTCTCGAATTCCCAACCTCAGGTGATCCGCCTGCCTCAGCCTCCCAAAGTGCTGGGATTACAGGCATGAGCCACCACGCCCAGTCATTTTTCCTTTTTTTAAAGAGACAGGGTCTGCTACCTAGGCTGGAGTGCAGTGGTGTGATCATAGCTCACTGCTGCCTCGAACTCCTGGGCTCAAGAGATCCTCCTGCCTCAGCCTTCCAAAGTACTGGGAGTACAGGCACATGCCACCTTGCCTGGCTAATTTGTTTATATTTTGTAGAGATGGGGTCTTGCTGTATTGCCCAGGCTGGTCTCAAACTCCTGGCCTCAAGGGATTCTCCTGCCTCAGCCTCCCAAAGTACTGTGAGTATAGGCACATGCCACCTTGCCTGGCTAATTTGTTTATATTTTGTAGAGATGGCATCTGGCTATGTTGCCCAGGCCTCAAGGGACCCTTCTGCCTCAGCCTCCCAAAGTGCCCTTGCCCAGAGAACACCAACTAGTCTGGCCTCACTTGCTAGAGCTGTTCCCCACTGCCTGTGTGTGTCCCCACCATGCACAACAAACACTTAAGGGGGTCTCTGTAGGCTAAATGCCCCTGATAGGAATAACTTGAGCATACCCTAAGAATGACCCTGTATGGCAGATGCACCTGAATCTATGTTCAGAGCCGGGGTGACGAAAGAGACGAAAACAGGCACAGAGATCACCAGGCCATGAATACTGTTATGGCTCAATCTCAGCTCACTGCAACCTCTGCCTCCCAGGTTCAAATGATTCTCCTGCCTCAGCCTCCGAGTAGCTGGGGTTACAGGTGCCGCCACCATGCCCAGCTAAATTTTTTTGTATTTTTAGTAGAGATGGCATTTCACCATGTTGGCCAGGCTGGTATCGAACTCCTGACCTCGTGATCTGCCCGCCTCAGCCTCCCAAAGTGCTGGGATTGCAGTAGTAGAGATGGAGTCTCACCATGTTGCACAGGCTGGTCTTGGACTCCTAGTCTCAAAAGATCCTCCCGCCTTGTCCTCCCAAAGTGCTGGGATTACACGGCGTGGCCAATGCAGAGATTCATTCCTTATCTATGATGAACATCTGAGCCCCCAGCCATACAGGAGATTGAGGCCCTGAATTTGGGGTTAAATGAACATTGTCAGGTGGAGGTCATTGAAGGAAGGGTGTTAAGTGAAAATGCTGTATAAGCTACATGATGTTTGCAGGCGGTTGCAGTTTTCCTGCCCAGCCCGCCGCCAATGGACTCTCTCCCCTGTATGTAAGCCTCTAGTAAAATCCCATGTCTTGTTGGCTGGCGCTGGGTCTCTCCTTCAGGCTCTTGAGCCTGGGGCTCTCCCTTCTGAGGTTAATAGGGGTTCAGCACAACAGTCTCACATCAAGCTAACACCTTCCACACTTGATCTCTTATCCAATCCTTACAACAATCCTATGTGATAGCTTTCTTATCCTCTTTTTACAGATGAAGACACAGGCTCAGAACAGTTAAGTCACTTACCATGGCAAATAGCTGAGGCCAAAGTCTGTTGATCATTATCAATTTGTGTTGTGTCTGAATCTCCTGATCTTCTCTCAGGTTTCCAGGCCTAAATCTGTCCTCCCCTATAAGAGCAGGGTGTGAATGAGGCATTTTAAGATGATAGTCAGGTGTAGGTGTCCGGCTGACCCATCTGAAGGTTCTTAGAGTGTGGCCCCTAGAGCCACAGTATCTGCACTACTTGAGAATTTGATTATGAGACAAACCTGGTCGGGTGCAGTGGCTCATGCCTGTAATCCCAACACTTTGGGAGGTCGAGGCAGGCAGATCACTTGAGGCCAGGAGTTCAAGACCAGCCTGACCAACATAGTGAAACCCTGTCTCTCCTAAAAATACAAAAATTTGCGAGGTGTGGTGGTGCTCGCCTGTAGTCCCAGGTACTTGGGAGGCTGAGGCAGGAGAATCGCTTGAATCCGGGAGGCAGAGATTGCAGTGAGCTAAGGTCTTACCACTGCACTCTGGCCTGGGCAACAAAGCAAGACTGTCTCAAAAAAAAAAAAAAAAAAAAAAAAGGAAACCTGGCTGGGCGCAGTGGCTCATGCCTGTAATCCCAGCACTTTGGGAGGTTGAGGCAGGTGGATCACTTGAGGCCAGGAATTCGAGACCAGCCTGGCCAACATAGTGAAACCCCGTCTCTACTAAAAATACAAAAAAATTAGCGGGGTGTGGTGGTGCTCGCCTGTAGTCCCAAGCTACTCACAGGCTGAGGCAAGAGAATTGCTTGAACCTAGGAGGCAGAGGTTGCAGTGAGCCAAGATCCTGCCACTGCACTCCAGCTTGGGCAATACAGTAAAATTCTGTCTCCAAAAAAAAAAAAAAAAAAAAAGGAAGTGCAAGTCCTGGCTTGCCCAGTGGGAATATCTGGGGGTGGAGCTGGGATTGTGTTAGAAGCCCTCCAGACAATCCTGATGCCATTCCCATTTAAGAAATTCCACTCCAGGTTGTGTTTCTAATGAGCAACGGGGTCCCATTCTGCTCACTGTGCGGAAGGTGATTTTTGTCCAGGAAGTTCCTTGACAATTCCCCACAGCAAAGACTGGAAGGACTACGCTGTACTCCAGGCAGATGGGATGCTGGGCCTTGCTCTCTGCTATGAGCCCTCATTAGCTTGCCTGCCCAGACATCCCATAATCTCCACCAAGTCTATCCCTGGGCTCCTTATCTCATTGGTTCTTGGGCGCACTGTCTAAGGCTTGCCTCTTACCTTGGCTGTTGTTTTTTTTTTTGTAAGAGATAGGGTCTTGCTCTGTTGCCCAGGCTGGAGTGTAGTGACACAATCATAGCTCACTGCAGCTTGGAATCTGGACTCAAGCGATCCTTCCGCCTTGGTCTCCCGAGTAGCTGGGACTACCATCATGCACCACCACGCCCAGTTAATTTTTAAATCTGTTATACAGACAGGGTCTCTTGCTATGTTGTCTAGGCTGGTCTCAAACTCCTGGCCTCAAGTGATC
Organism: Pan troglodytes; assembly: GCF_028858775.2. NCBI lineage: Eukaryota > Metazoa > Chordata > Mammalia > Primates > Hominidae > Pan > Pan troglodytes. The sequence goes on along the minus strand of NC_072404.2, from coordinate 80,111,976 downwards.
CTCCTGCCCCAGCCTCCTGAATCACTGGAATTATAGGTGTGAGCTACCATGCCCGGCTCCAAAACTGGGATCTTGATGGCTGGCCACCTATATGTGGGGCAATTTCACAACTAGGTCAGTACCTGGACCAGGATGTCATATGGTTCTGGCTTCTCTCACTTCCTGACCCTGTTATCACTACTATTAGGTTGGTGCAAAAGTAATTGTGGGTTTTGCCATTATTTTTAATACTACTATAATTCTACAATATTCTGCTTCCCATCTCAGCCTCCTGAGTAGCTGAGACGGCAGGTATGCACTACCACACCCAGCTAATTTTTATTTTTAATTCTTTTATAGAGATGGGGTCTCACTATGTTGCCCACACTGGTCTCAAACTCCTGGGTTCATGCAATCTTCCCACCATGGCCTCCCAAAGTGCAAGGATTATAGGCATGACCTGACTCATCCAGGCTTGGCTTGACTCTTCTTGGTGTTTAACTCTCAACTATTCCCTGGACGCTGGATGGACTTTTTGGTGCCTGTCTCCAAACTTCTGACTCATCTGCTCTTGTTTCCAGCTTCCAGTTGCTCCTGGTCTTCTCCATTCTATATCAAGTAAGCCAAGGAAGGATTAAGAACAAACCCATGTTTTTCCTCCTCCAGACAACCTAGCAAAACCCTGGGAAATAACAAAGGAGGAGAAACATCGCTACCCTCATGGAGACACTTGTCATAGGCCCCATCCCTGGCAGCAAGCTCTGAAATGGAGATTTGGGTACAGGGAGTGAGGGAAGCAGACTGATCAGAGGAGACACTGAAAAATGATGCAATTCCAACAGATGCCTCAGCCAGTTCCTCGGGGAGCTCTGACGCACAGCTGCCCTGCAGAGATGTCCTGAATCAGGCAGGGTTGCTGGAGCTTCGTGTCCCACACTGAAAAGTCAAGGGAGGAGGGACATAATTGGGAAGAGCATCATCCCAGGAAGGGCAGCACCCTGCAGTCATCTCAATACTTAGGGAGGAACTTGGCTGTGAGCTGTCAACAGGCAACAATCCACCAGCAGGAGCAAGAAGTGCGTTTTTTTGTGTGTGTTTTTTTTTTGGACAGGGTCTTACCCTGTTGCCCAGGTTGAAGTGCAATGGCACCATTATAGCTCACTGCAGCCTCGACCTCCTGGACTTCGGGAATCCTCCCACCTCAGCCTCCTGAGTAGGTGGACTTACAGGCACATATCACCATGCTTGGCTTTTTTTTTTTTTAATTGACTTATTGTAGAGATGGGATCTCACTATGTTGCCCAGGCTGGTCTTGAACTGCTGGGCTCAAGCAATCCGCCTGCCTTTTGATTGTAGGTGTGAACCATCATGCCTGGCCTGAGTACCTTGGTCCAGAAGAGAGAGGCTCTCCGGCATGTGTCACAGCGCCCCTACAGCACTGTGGAGCACCAAGAGCTGTCTGCTGTTGTGAGAAGCAATGAACTATGGTTCACATGGGAAAGTCTCAACAATCCAGGAAGTCATGAGAATCTGTCGCTGCAAATGAAGTCAAGACCAGGGAGGAAATATATTATTTATTATTATTATTATTATTATTATTATTATTATTATTATTATTATTATTTTCAGACAGGCTCTTGCCCTGTCACTCAGGCTGGGAGTGCAGTGGTGTGATCACAGCTCACTGCAAACTCCACCTCCCAGGTTCAAGGGATTCTCCTGCCTCATCAGCCTCCCAAGTAGCTGGGATTACAGGCATGTGCCACCACGCCCGGCAAATTTTTGCATTTTTAGTAGAAATGGGATTTTGCCATGTTGCCCAGGTTGGTCTTGAACTCCTGACCTCAAGTAATCCGCCCTGCCCCAGTCTCCCAAAGTGCTGGGATTATAGGCATGAGCCACTGTGCCTGGCCGAGGAAATATATTAAATGCCCATTAAGTCCAGTGGCTCTTTTGAAATTGGTAGCTGGAGCTTTATTTGTTTGAATAACATAAAATCTGGTCAGTAAAACACCATTTTGCTCCAATCAGAGAAACGTAACAATTAGATTATGAATTCCTTAAGAAAAGGGCACTGCCTCCTTGTATCTGACTATATAGCTTACACAATTTCTGGTTGACAAAGAAAATATTCATCCAGCCTTTTCAGACTGATGGATTTCAGAGGATGGATTACAACCGAATTTTTTAAATGTCAGAACCCACAGGAGGTCTGAGGGCGCTACAATGATGGCGAATGACAAGGCCATAAACCATGTCTTGGCTGTCTTGCTCCTTAACTGTGTAGAATAAGAGGTATTTCTTGAGCAGAAAATTGGAATAGATACAGTGGATATCCTCAAAACCATCTGCACTAAGCTGTGGGAGTGTCTGGGTGAAAGGTGGCCAGGTGATCTCTCAGTGATGGCACCACAGGTCAAGGACCTGCCATGAGACACTTTCTAAAGAATGAACTCTGAGCCAGGATGGGCAGTCAGAAGCTAGGACTGGCACTCCTGGGATAGAATCGAAAGCACAGGCCAAGTAAGACCTAAGACTAGAAGAACAAAAATGCCTGACAATGCCAAGTGTGGTGGCTCACACCTGTAATCCCAGCACTTTGGGACGCCAAGGCGGGATGATTGCTTGAGCCCAAGAGTTCAAGACCAGCCTGGGCAACACAGCAAAACCCCATCTCTGCAAAAATTAGCTGGGCATGGTGTTGCATGCCTGTAGTTCCAGCTATTTGGGAGGCTGAGGCAGGAGGATCGCTTGAGCCCAGGAGGTTGCAGCTGCAGTGAGCTATGATGGTGCCACTGCACTCCAGCCTGAGCAACAGAGCAAGACCCTGTCTTAAAAAAAAAAATCCTGGCTGGGCATGGTGGCTCACACCTGTAATCCCAGCACTTTGGGAAGCCGAAGTGGGTGGATCACCTGAGGTCAAGAGTTCAAGACCAGCTTGACCAACATGGTGAAACCTCGCCTCTACTAAAAAAAAAAAAAAAAAAAAAAAAAAAAAAAAAAAAAGCCAGGTGTGGTGGCCCATGCCTGTAATCCCAGCTACTTGGGAGGTTGAGGTAGGAGAACTGCTTGAACCCAGGAGGCGGAGGTTGCAGTGAGCCGAGATTGCGCCATTGCACTCCAGCCTGAGCAACAAGAGTAAGACTCTGTCAAAAAAAAAAAAAAAAAAATCCTGATGCTGGGTTCCCAGTGTATCAGTCTGGGTTCAACCTGAGAAATAAAACCAATAGGAAACCTATATATGCAGTCATGCACCACATAATGAAGTTTGGGTTAATGACAGATTGCAGGTAGAACAGTGGGCCCACAGGATTATAATGTAGCTGAAGAATGCCTATCACCTAATGATGTCATAGCTGCCATAACATCATAGCACAATGCATTACTCACATGTTTGTGGCAATGCTGGTGATGCTACTCATCAGCCAGTCATAAAAGTATCACACATACAATTATGTCCAATACATACTAGTTTTTTTTGAGGCAGAGTCTCACTCTGTCACCCAGACTGGAGTGCAGCGGTGCGATCTCATCTCACTGCAGCCTCCGCCTCCTGGGTTCAAGCCATTCTCCTGCCTCAGCCACCCGAGTAGCTGGGATTACAGGTGCATGCCACCACACCCAGCTAATTTTTTTATTTTTAGTAGAGATGAGGGTTCGCCATGTTGCCCAGGCTGGTCTCGAACTCCTGACCTCAAGTGATCCGCCCACCTCAGTCTCCCAAAGTATTGGGATTATAGGCATGAGCCACCGCATCTGGCCCGGTATATAATACTTGACAATCATAGTAAAAGACCTAATGGTTTCTGTATTTACTACACTATACTTTCATCATTATTTTAGAGTGTGTTCCTTCTATTTATATAAAAAGTAACTGTAAAACAGCCTCAGGCAAGTCCTTCAGGAGGGATTCAAGAAAAATACATTGTTATCATAGGAGATGACAGCTCCATGCGTGTGTTATTGCCCCTGAAGACCTACCAGTGGGACAGGACAAGAAGGTGGAAGATGGTGATATTGACGATCCTGACCCTGTGTAGGCCTAGGCTAATGTGTGTGTTCGTGTCTTCGTTTTTAGGGAGTAAAGAGAAAAAAAAAATTAGTTGGAAAAAGGTTATAGATTAAAACTATAAAGAAAGAAATTATTTTTGTACAGCTGTACAATGTGTTTTAAGCTAAGTGATTATTGTCAGAGTGTCCCAAAATTTACAAAAAATTAGAACCTTTATAAAGTTACAAAGTTACAGTAAGCAAAGGTTAATTTATCACTGAAGAAGGGATTTTAAAAAGAATAAATTAGTATAAGAATTGCTTGAACCCAGGAGGTGGAGGTTGCAGTGAGCAGATAATGCCACTGCACTCTAGCCTGGGTGACAGAGTGAGACAATGTCTCAAAAAAAATAGCGTAGCCTAACCATACAGTGTTTACAAAGTCTACCTCCAGTAGTGTGCAGTAATGTTCTAGGCCTTCACATTTTCTTTCTTTCCTTTTTTATTTTTGGAAGGAGTCTCACTCTGCTGCCCAGGCTGGAGTGCAGTGGTACAATCTCAGCTCACTGCAACCTCCACCTCCCGGGTTTAAGCAATTCTCCTGCCTCAGCCTCCAGAGTAGCTGGGATTACAGGCACCTGCCACCACGCCAGGCTGATTTTTTATTTTTAATAGAGACAGAGTTTGGCCACGCTGCCCAGGCTGGTCTTGAACTCCTGACCTCAGGTGATCTGCCTGCCTTGGCCTCCCAAAGTGCTGGGATTACAGGCATGAACCACTCATTTTCTCACCACTCACTCACTGACTCACCCAGAGCAACTTTCAGTGCTGTGAGCTCCATTCATGGTGAGTGCCTTAGACAGGTGTATGATTAGTCTTTTATACCAGAGGTCCCCAATCCCCCAGGCCTTGGAACAGTACTGATCTGTGACCTTTTAGGAACCAGGCTGCACAGCAGGAGGTGAGCGGCCCACAGGCGAGCAAAGCTTCATCTGTATTTACAGCCACTCCCCATCACTCACCTTACCCACCGAGCTCTGCCTCCTGTCAGATCAGCGGTGACATTAGATTCTCATAGGAGCATGAACACTCTTGTGAACTACGCATGTGCAGGATCTAGGGTGCATGCTCCTTCTGATAATCTAAGTAATGCCTCATGATCTAAGGTGGAACAGTTTCATCCTGACACCTCCCCACCCTTCCCTGCAGCCCTGGAAAAACTGACTTTCACAAAACCGGCCCCTAGTGCCAAAAAGATTGGGGGCTGCTGCTTTATACCATGTTTTCACTGTACCCTGTCTATGTTTAGGTATGCTTAGGTACACAAATACTTAGCATTGTGTTACAATTGCCTACAGTATTCAGTACAGCAACGTGCTCTACAGGTTCTTGTTCTAGGAGCAACAGGCTTTACCATACAGGCTAGGAGTGTAATAGGCTAGGCCACTTAGGGTTGTATAAGTGCACTCTATAATGTTTGCTCAATGATGAAATTGCCTAATGATGCATTTCTTTGAATGTATCCCTGTTGGCGGGTGCAGTGGCTCACACCTGTAATCCCAGTACTTTGTGAGGCCGAGGCAGGCAGATCACATGAGGTCAGGTGTTGGAGGCCAGCCTGGCCAACATGGCAAAACCCTGTGTCTACTAAAAATACAAAAAATCACCTGGCGTGGTGGCGGGTGCCTGTAATCCCAGCTACTCTGGAGGCTGAGGCAGGAGAATCACTTGAACCCGGGAGGCGGAGGTTACAGTGAGCCGAGATTGCACCACTGCACTCCAGACCGGGTGACAGAGCGAGACTCCGTCTCAAAAAAAAAAAAAAAAAAAAAAGTATCCTTGTCATTATGCAATGCATGACCATACACACACACACACACACACACACACACACACACACACACACACACATATATATGTATACCTATACATCAATGCACATATATATCACTTTTATGACTTTTTGCAAGGATTTGACCTCATGCAACTGTGGGAGCTGGTTAAGCAGTCTCTAGAACTGACTTTGTCTTTCCTTCTTTCCTTTCCTTCTGATGCTGGCAGCTGCAGTCCACAGGGCAGACAGCCAGGAAGGGGAGATGACGGCTATAACCTAAGCAAGCAAGAACAAGCTGAAACCCACAAACTTGAGCTGGAGCCCAGGAGTACGAATGAAACTTGTCGAAGTGCCTTATTGCCTCTGACCTTGGGTTTCGTGTCAGGCAGAAGCCAGGGCCCTTCACGGTGGAGCCAACAGCCACACAAAGTCCAGGTGTGGGAGAACCTGGAGGGGCTCCAGGGGCAGGTGGAGTTGCAGCAGGCCCAGCCAACAAGTGGAGGCAGCAGATGAGCAGTAATGTGGGTGAGCTACAAAGCGGCTGCTGTTTCCCCCTGCACCTTCCACATCTCCCATAGGTATCCCTCTTGCAGTCCACTCTACTGGAAAACACACAAGGAAGAGAATTCTGGGAAGTGTAGTTCAGCCAGGCCCAGCACACATATGGCCAGGCCACCCACCACATGCAGCCTTTTTCTTTTTTTTGAGACAGTGTCTCGCTCTGTCGCCCAGGCTGGAGTGCAGTGGTGCGATCTCCGCTCACTGCAGCTCTGCCTCCTGGGTTCAAGCGATTCTCCTGCCTCAGCCTCCCCAGTAGTTGGGATTACACATGTGCACCACCACCCCTGACTAATTTTTGTATTTTTTTGACTAGAGATGAGGTTTCACCATGTTGGCCAGGCTGGTCTCGAATTCCTGACCTCAAGTGATCTGCCTGCCTCAGCCTCCCAAAGTACTGGGATTACAGGCGTGAGCCACTGTGCCCGGCCCACACCCAGCTTTCATCTAAGGTCAGTCTTTCCAGAGGACTTGTCAAGTGGCCTTTTGTAAGGGATTCCAAGCTGCCTCCTGGGAAAAATGCACCAGTTTGGTGCAAAGCCAGGGACCAGACTTAGAGAAGAGAGGTGCCAGCCAGTGCAGGATGTGGTCTGTTTGTCTTATTATGGTCACAGGCTGGTGGCAGAGGTTCCCTCCCTCTGTAGCTCTGTGTTGCCTGGGCTGTCATGAAAGGGTTCATTCAAGAAAATCTCTAGTAGGTTTGAAAGCACAAGGCCTCCGTGGGGTTGGCACCAGCCACTTTGGCAATGATGAAAGACAACATCCTTGACTTCAGAAATCAGTGGCTTTAGCTGGGCATGGTGGCTCATGCCTCTAATCCCAGTGCTTTGGGAGGCCCAGGTGGGTGGATCACTTGAGGCCAGGAGTTTGAGACCAGCCCGGCCAACATGTTGAAACCCTGTCTCTATTAAAAATATAAAAATTCGCTGGGTGTGGTGGTACATGCCTGTAATCCCAGCTACTCGGGAGGCTGAGGCAGGTGAATCGCTTGAACCTGGAAGGCAGAGGTTGCAGTGAGCCAAGATCGTGCCATTGCACTCCAGCCTGGGTGACATGAGTGACAGAGCTCAGTGGTGTCTCTGGTCAGTAATGTGTCACCAAGGCACCATGCACTGCACTGGCTGTTCGAGGCATTGCAGGGGATGCCACGTATGAGTAGGAGACAAAAATGGAAAGCATGAAGCTGGTGGACAAGAGGACTGACTGCAGAGACCCTGCCCAGGAGAGGCATGGCCAGGACTGTGTAAGAGTCCGCAGAGGGCATTAGCCAGGGGTGGTGGGGCACATCTATAATCACAGTTACTCGGGAGGCTGAGACAGGAGAATCGCTTGAACCCAGGAGGCAGAAGTTGAAGTGAGCTGAGATCGCACCATTGCACTCCAGCCTGAGTGACAGAGAGAGCCTCTGTCTCAAAAAAAAAAAAAAAAAAAAAAAAGACTCAAAAAAAAAGAGGGGGTCTCCAAGAGCTGTGGACCCGTGACTGTTACTATGGACCTCATTTTAATCTCAGCCCAACTGGGGTTAGTGTGGCCTTGAAAACAAGCATCAAATATTGGGAGTCCATCAGATGTCAAAATCATATTCTCAAAGGATAGAGCTGCTCTGTTGAGATGGGGTTTACTCCAGAGGCTGAGCAAAACCTTTTGCATGTATTTCAAAGAAAGAAGTTGTCTCTGGCCATGATCACAGAAGAAGACGTGCCACCATTTCACAGGAATAGCACCACTGTGGTGTTTGCTTTGCAAGATTTCCTAGAAAAACAGCTGGAGTGGCCCCAAAGTGGACCCCATTGCCTGAGAATATCAGCTCCATCTTTGACTCAGACACCATCAGCTGGTCTTCAAGACCCGGCCCGTTCAAATGCAATTTTCTTATGTCTAAGGAGGAAGGAGCTTGATGCCATCTTTGTAAACATAATGTTAGATTTTACAATCTCTGGGCATTTCTACAGAGGTTTAAACATCTTTCTATATGCAAATGAATGAGTTCCAGCACAGGAAAAAAAAAAAAAAAAAGTCATTCTCTAAGACTGAATTAGAGAAACTTCGTTCTAACTGACCAGTTGAAAATAAAAGGTCTGTGCTATTTATCGCCCACAAATTATCTTGCCTGAATCAATTAACTACCAGAGTGTCCTTTGAACCATGCTGAGCTATAATCAAGGAAGCTGTCTCCACCTGTCACAGCCTCTTTTCTGAAGCTTCTTCCAGGAATATGTTAAGGCAGAGCCTACCTGAAACCATACGTGCTGAGCACCAGTGCAAAACTGAGTGGGGAAAAAAATAACATTTTGCCTTTTCTTTACTTGCCACATTTTTTTTTTTTTGTAATTCAGGTACAGAGATGGAGTCAATCATGCATAGAGTCATCATGAACTGAGCAAAGCCCTTCTTATAAAGCTACTGATTCTGAATCCACTGTAAAAGACAATTTCTGGTCTATTTAAAGGTTATGGTTGCTAGTGAGTTCTTCCAAAACCCACCTAATTAGGGCAGGCAATGCTGAGGAGGTGGGAGCAGTGAAGGTTTGTCTGATGGTGACAGTTAGTATTTCAAAAACTGCGAAGTGCCAAGTGATTTGGTCTCTGAGATATTTCCACAGTAACATTTCTCCTGCTGTATCAGGCAGTGATTTTACTTATGGTCTCCAGAACCAAATTGAGCTAGTTTCGGAGAAAAGGGATTTATCAAAAGAGGGTTCCTAAATCCAGCTGCCACTTTGTCCACACAGGAAATGAGATGCTGCCATTAACACTGGTACAATTTTTGCCTTTCAAAGTTAAATGTCTCTCCTTCTTGTCATCAGGATGGGTTTTGCATGATACATTTTCATCCTCCTCCTACCCCTATCTTCACAGACAAAGCCACCCTTCCTGTGGGTCTGACTGGAGAAGCCTGGCTCCCAGGACACGGTCTAGCTACAAGGGAGGCAGTGAAGCTGGTTTCTACTTTGATCTTGGAAAGGCAGGACTCAGGCTGGGTGCGGTGGCTCACCCCCGATAACCCAGCACTTTGGGAGGCTGAGGTGGGAGGATAGGTTGAGCCCAGGAGTTTGAGACCAGCTTGGGCAACCATAGGGAGACCCCATCGCTATAGAAAAATTCAAAAATTAGCCGGGCATGGTGGGGCATGCCTATGGTTCCAGCTACTTGGGAGGCTGAGGGGGGAGGATTGCTTGAGCCTGCGAGTTCCAGGCTGCAGTGAGCCATGATCGTGCCACACTGCACTCTAGCTCGGGTAACAGAGTGAGACACTGTCTCAGAATAAAAAACCCAAAACAAACAAACAAAGGTGGGGCTCAGAGGGTGGAAACTCCTCCAAACATAAGGAGAGTGATCATAAGATCACAGGTTTGCCATAGCCACCAGGAAGGATAAATGTTCCCACAGCCAGCGTGCCTTTATTTTTCTCCCCCAGCTACAAGCACGCTGGTTCCAGTTCCCACCATCTATGTTTAGAAGAGACGTAAACATAAGTTACGGATTTATTTAAAACTCCAGTGTCCAGAATATATATCGGAGATGGGATAATTTTAGCCCTAAATCCTACACCCTCTAAATGTTCACAGCCATGTATAGGGTAGACACGGTAAATGCCTTAGTAAATTGTATCAATAAGATTCTTAACAAAGAAAGGACTCTTTTTATTGTATCCTGTTTAATGTGTTTTTATGGTCAGAAATTAAACCAGCTCATGTCGGCAAGATTTGCAGAAATGGGGTTGGAAACCCCATAGGTTTTTCTAACAAGGTCTGAATAGACATTGGGAAGGGTGGCTTAGGCACCAGAGGCAGCCAGGATTCCCGGTACTATTAGTGACCACATCTGTTAATTTTTTATTCCTCAACACAAAATAAAAACACACTAGTTATTTTCAACCTTTTTTTTTGTTTTTTTAGATACAGGATCTTGGCCTGTTGCCCAGGCCGGAGTGCAGTGATGCGATCATAGCTCACTGCAGCCTCGAACGTCTGGGCTCCAGCAATCCTCTTGAGTAGCTGAGACTGTAGGTGCCAGTCACCATGCCCGGCTCTAGGTACTGCCCTCCATGATATTTGCTCATTGAAAACCACACATTTTTCCATTTCATTGTCCTCTGTGCAGTTTGCATCTCCTCAGCTGCTGAAGACAGCCAGCTGGAGGGGTAGGGTAACCTCGAAACGATCAGTGACACCTTGGTCTTCCACTGCTAACATCTTATGCCTTTGCACTCTCACAGCTAACGGTGAAAACACCAACCTCCGTGGCACAATCATGGCTCACTGCCTTGAACTCCTGGATGTTCCGAGGAGTTCCCACTCATAATCCCATTATTCTCTTCCACTGGGCAGGGAAGCCTGTCAGTCAAGATAATCATTGGTTCCCACTCAACACAACCCACCAAGTTAAGAGAACCAGCCAAGTACATAAAAGGGAAGGATGATGGTGATTGATGATAATGATGATGATGATAATTAATTATTAGTAGTAGTAGTATCACTAAAACCTACATAGTAATGCTTACTATGAATAGTTACTTTATATATTTCTGTCAGCAGAAATACTCATCCTTGCACCAACACCCATTGCAGAGGAGAGAGATGCCGGTGATGTGGTAACACCACGAGATCCACCCTCCACACTCTCCACTGCCTCTCTGGTCCCTGGGCTCCTGGCGCCTCCCCAAACCCTGTGGGATCTGAAAGATGTCCTTTGAAAATCACAGAACCTCACACTTGCTAAGGTCCCTTACAGGACTCTGATTCTGTGAGTCTGGAACTCTCACCCTAAAGCTGAGTTTCCTGGCCTCAGCATTAGTGACATCTGGGGCCAGATAATTCTTTGTTGTAAGAAACTGCCCTGTGCATTGTAAGATCTTTAGTGGCAGTCCTGCTCTCTACCAACTAGACATCAATAGCACTCCCCGCTGCGATGACCAAAAATGTCTCCAGACTTGCCACATATCCCCTGGATGACAAAATCCACCTACCCCCTTGAAAACCACTGGCCTAGATTAACTTAAAATGCTGCTGAATGCCACACTCCATTCCTTCAACAATTCGTCAACCTATAGTTTTTCTTCACTTCACTCTTTTTTTTTTTTTTTAAAACAAAATATTTTCACTTGGCAATACCACCTTTGCTTCCCCTGTTCAGGGGATTTGTGAGTAAGTATTTTTTCACCCTCATCACGCTCTCCGGGATATTCGTTCACTGAAAACCACACATCTTTCCATTCAATTGTCCTTTATGCTGTTTGCATCTCCACAGCAGCTCAAGATATCCAGCTGGAAGGGCAGGGTAACCCCAAGCCTATCACTGACACCTTGGTCTTCCACTGCTAACATCTTATGCCTTCGCATTCTCACAGCTAACAGTGAAAACACCAACCTCTGTGGCACAATCATGGCTCACTGCAGCCTTGAACTCCTGGGTGTTCCCAAGGAGTTCCCACTCATAATCCCGTTATTCTCTTCCACTGGGTCTGGAAACCTGTCAGTCAAGAGAATCATTGGTTCCCACTCAAAACAACCCATCAAGTGAAAAGAACAAGCCAAGAAGATAAAAGAGAATAATGATGGTGGTTGATGATGATGACGACGATAATTAATTATAATAATTAGTAGGAGTAGTAGTAGTATCACTAAAATTTATATAGTAATGCTTACTTTCTATGAATTACTTTATATATATTCCAAGCACTTTGTAGATTAAAATTGTCAGGAAAAGCTGTCCAAACTTAGGAATGGGTAGGAGATTCCTGGATGTCTTTTAAGTGAGGTGCTGAGTATCATCTAGCAGACTCACTGGGGATACCTGTTTCTATAGAGTATGCACCTTTGATTAACTTTCTGTTGAGAAAGCTCTTTGCGACTTTGTAGGCAATTTCCTGTGGCTACTGTAAGAAATGACTACAAACTAGGTGGCTTAAAGCAGGGGACCCCAACCCCAGGGCCGCAGACAGGTACTGGTCTGCAGCCTGTTAGGAACCTGGCCACATAGCAGGAGGTGAGTGGTGGGCGAGCCAGCGAAGCTTCATCTGCATTTACAGCTGCTCCCCACCACTCCCATTACTGATTGAGCTCCACCTGCTGTCAGATCAGCAGCGGCATTAGATTCTTATGGAAGCAGAAACCCTATTTTGAACTGTGCATGCGAGGGATCTAGGTTGCACGCTCCTTATGAGAATCTAATGCCTGATGATCTGTTACTGTCTCCCATCACCCCCAGAAGGGACCGTTTAGTTGCAGGAAAACAAGCTCAGGGCTCCCCCTGATTCTACATTATGGTGAGCTGTATAATTCTTTCATTATATATTACAATGTAATAATAATAAAAACAAGGTGTACAATCAATGGAATGTGTTTGAATCATCGCGAAATCATCCTCACCCTTGGTCTGTGGAAAAACCGTCTTCCATGAAGCCAGTCCCTGGTGCCAACATGGTTGGGGACCACTGGCTTAAAGCAATAGAAATTGATTCTCTCACATTCTGGAGGCAAGAAGTCTGAAATCAGTTTCACTGGGGAACAAAATCAAGGTGTCAGCAGGATCATGTTCCCTCTGAATGCTCCAGGGGAGAAGCCATTCATTGCCTCTTCCAGCATCTGGTGGCTGCCGGCATTCCTTGGCTTGCGGCTGCATCCCTTCGGTCTCTGTCTCTGTGGTCACACCACCTTCTAATCTCCTGTCTGGGTCAAATCTTCCTCTGCCTCTCTCCTTCTAGGGCCACCTGGAAAATCCAGTATAATCTCCCCATCTGGAGACTGTTGTGGAGTGAATGAATCACAATTGTAAAGTCGTATTTTTGCCACATGAAGTAACATTCACAGGTTCTAGGATTGGAATGTGGGTATCTTGGGTGGAAGGCATTTTTCAGCCCATTGCTGTAGGGATAGCTGCAAAGTTGTAGGAAACTAACAGCACCGCAAATGACTCTTGTAATGATTTTTTTTCTGGTGGAGAATATACACCTCTGTAAGTTAAATTCTCATTTGAACTGGACTTAACACCTTATTGATTCTCCCATGAATTAATAAGTTGAATAAAATATGTTCCTCATTTTCATTTTATATTGAGGCATAATTTTACCTTTCTGGATGTTAGACTTTACTGATAGTAACTCATTCATGCTCACAACAAGCCTGTGACACAATGTCAGGGGCGTCCAAACCAGAGCAACTCCATTTGAATAGGGGCTGGGTAAAATAAGGCTGAGACATATTGGGCTGCATTGCCAGGAAGTGAGGCATTCTTAGTCACAGGACGAGATGGGAGGTCAGCACAAGATACAGGTCAAAAAAATTTTGCTGATAAAACAGGCTGCGGTAAAGAAACCTGGCCCAAATCCACGAAAACCAAGATGGCGGCAAAAGTGACCTCTGGTCATCCTCACAGCTCATTATATGCTAAATATAATGCATTAGCATGCTAAAGACATGCCCACCAGCGCCATGACAGTTTACGAATGCCATGGCAATATCCAGAAGTAACGCTATATGGCTAAAGAGAGGAGAAACCCTCAGTTCCAGGAATTGCCCACCCCTTTCCTGGAAAACTCATAAGTAATCCACACCTTGTTTAGCATATAATCAAGAAATAACTATAAGTATCCTTAGTCCAGCAGCCCAACATGCTACTCTACCTATGGAGTAGCCATTCTTTATTCCTTCACTTTCTGAATAAACTTGCTTTCACTTTACTCCTTGGACTTGCACCGAATTCTTTCTTTTGTGAGATCCAAGAACCCTCTCTTGGGATCTGGATCGGGAACTTTTTCTGGTAACAATAAGCACTGATATTTGTCCCCATTTTACAGATTATAAAATTGAGTCCCTGACAGGTTAGGAGACTTGTCCAAAGTGTAAGGCAAAAATAAAAGCCTAAGCCACCCCACTGACTGAATGAAGCCCCTCTGGGCCAAAAGGACCCCAGAGAAACCTGAAACATTGGATTCCTGGCCATGAAGAGAAGAAAGGATGGACAAGCCTCGTTATGCCCCACCCCTTTTGGAGTTTAGGCACAACTGACCAGCATTAACATTAAAATAGAGATCATAAGACTGAGAAAACAGACCCACTGTGGCAATAAGATACCAAATTGCAACCTGACTCTGGTATAGTGTCACATGTCAGACCCTGAAGGAAATCCAAATGTTTTACCCCAAAATATATTGCTTTGACATATTTTGAAATGGCTTTGCAAAGCTGTCTTCTCTGAGGAAAATGTGTATCTGCGGAGAATCTCTATTAAACCAACCAGTGCTTTACCAGGTCTAGAAGGGATTAGCTAAGAGTCTGACACTAAATTAAGGTCCGAAAAGAGATATTTAACATCCATTCTGTCTGAAGCCTGCCACCTGGAGGCTTCATCTACATAACAAGAACTTTGGTCTCCACAGCTCCCCTTTTCTTAACTCAAGCATTTCTTTCTACTGACTTCAAGTCTTTAGACAAAGCTTAACTCTTTAACCAACTGACAATCAGAAAAGCTTTGAATTCACCAACGGCCTCGTACCAGCCCCAACTCCCTCACACTTCAAGATATCCTGCCTCTTTATGCTGAGCCAATGTATACTTTCCATGTACTGATTCATGATTTTACCTACAATTCTTGTCTCATAAAATGTATAAAACCAACCTGTAACCTGACAATCTTGGGCACACTTTCTTGGGACCTCTCGTTCCCCAGGTCATGGTCACTCATATTGGCTCAGAAGAAACCTCTTTCAAGACTTCAGTTTGGGCTTTGTGGGGTTGGTTTTTGTTTTTGTTTTGGTCAACAAAGGTCACAAGGTCCTACATTTAAGAAGGATGATTTGGACTGAGGGTCCATTGTGCAACACTGTTATAATATGATATCCAGACTAAATGACTTTTTAATTTTTATTTATTTTAGTTTAGTTTAGTTTAGTTTTTGAGACAAAGTCTCACTCTGTCCCCAGGCTGGAGGGCAGTGACACGATCTCGGCTCACTGAACCCTCTGCCTCCTGGGTTCCAGCAATTCTCCTGCCTCTGCCTCCCGAGTAGCTGGGATTACAGGCGCATGCCATCACACCCAGCTAATTTTTTTTATTTTAGTAGACACGGGGTTTCACCATGTTGGCCAGTATGGTCTCGACCTCTTGACCATTTGATCAGCCTGCCTTGGTCTCCCAAAGTGCCAGGATTACAGGCATGAGCCACCGCGCCCAGCCCTAAATAACTTTTAATGTCTCATTAAGCTAGCTTTGTCATTTGCTTCAGAAGTTCAGTAAACATCTTCCATAATAACCATTATGAGCTAAATGTTTGTGTCCCCTCCAAACTCTCATGTTGAAACCCTGACCTCCAATGTTATTCTCTCAATGGTTTTAGGAGGTGGAGCCTTCGGGAAGTAATGAGGTCATGAGGATGGAGTTCTCATGAGTGGGATCCATGCCTTAGAAAAGGGACCCTAGAGAGCTCTCTTGTCTCTTTCCACCACGTGATGATACAGGGAGAAGGGGCCATGTATTAACCGGGAAATGGGCCCTCGCCAGATGCTGAATCTGCCAGCACCTTGATGTTGGACTTCCCAGCCTCCAGAACTGTGGGAAATAAATTTTTGTTGTTTGTAAGCCACCCGGTATATGTTATTTTGTTACAGCAGCCCAAAATGACTAAGATAACAACCTACATTTAAAAAAAAAATGAGACACAGATTAGGCCTTCTGAGGGCAGACAGGATGATGTACCTGCTTAGGGAAATTTGGGTTATTTTTCTCCCAGTTCAGAACACAATCATGAAATGCAAATATTAGGATTCAGCCAATACACACACGCAAACTGAAAAACAAATATCTCTGATGGGAAAGAAATGGTCTTGGTTGTTTATAATCCTCAACTGCAAAGGATGGATCGCTGGAAGGCTCTTGTTTGCTAAAAGAGATTCTGAGCTTGAGAATTCAGACTGAAAAAGCTAAGAGATAACCTGCTTAGGATAAAAAAAGGAGAAGAGAAGGATCTAGGACAAGGAGGAGGAGGGGATAACCAGTGGCCCATGAGGACTTTGGAAGGTAGAATTAGGTCTGTGATTGCAATTTTGTTAAGTTTTACAGTGGCTTGTGACACAGCCTTCCCTAGGATCTCTTGCATTAATTGCCTATAGAATCTATTTTACGCAAAATATGCTTTGTAGAGCCAAATATGGCTTTTGTTTTTGTTTTTGTTTTGGAAAAAAAAAAATGCTGAGCTCAGCCAGGTCCAGTGGCTCCTGCCTGTAATCTCAGCACTTTGGGAGGCTGAAGTAGGCGGATCCCCTGAGTCCAGCAGTTCGGAGACCAGCCTGGGCAACATGGGGAAACCCTTTCTCTACGGCAAGTACAAAAATTAGCTGGATATGGTGGCACCTGCCTGTAGTCCCAGCTACTTGGGAGGCTGAGATGAGAGAATCACTTGAGCCTGGAGACTGAAGTTGCAGTCAGCCAAGATCACATTGCTGCACTCCAGCCTGGACAACAGAGTGAGACATTGGGGAAAAGAAAAAAAAAAAAAAAAAAACAGAAAAAAGAGAAAGAAAATGCTGAGCTCTACTTTTAGAAGAATGCAGGCTAAGAAGAAAGGATGTCCACAGGGCTGCCGTCACATTTGGGTCACACATAATTCCATTTTAAAACTACATGTATACTTTTCAAAATGTGCCAAGGATTAACTGTGGTTTGGGGAATCAGATGGGCAAGATTCCAGTGTATTACTACATCTCAAATTTAATGAATTTGCATGAAAAAAAGTTTTTAAAAAAGGACATAGGGAAAAGCAATGAATCCACTGTATTAAAAAAATCCGATAGCATTCAAAATATTATTCATACGCAAAACACCCACCCTCACTCTCTAAAATACAAAAATCAAACAGCTGACTTTGATTCCCAGTCACTTGTTTTTAGAACCTGAGGGTCCCCTGGGTGTCTTTGAATTAAGCACGTTCTCTGGTCTGTTCGTTTTCTGATTCATTTTAAATCCCTGCCTAGGTTGCAGTTTTTATATCACATCGTCTCCCTCCTTCCACTTGGATCAATCTTTTCATTTCTAAAAGTCAGCAGTTTACAAAGAGTTTTTCCTTTCTGAATCTGGGTCTGTGTATGAGTAATCGAAAGACCTACACATCCTTTACACAGGAAGCACTGGGAAGAGGCATGACCGAAGCCAAGGACCTGTCGATTTCAAGTGCTCCGTTCAAGTTGGCTTCTGCTGTTTCTCCTCTGTACCACAGGAGATACCAGGAACCAACCCACCAACCAAACATCCTCCAAAACTTAAATACGTATTTAAGACACATTGTGTCTCTTACTTTCTATAATGTATCATTGCTGTTAATTTCTAACTGGACTACAACCTTATGTTTGCTTTTATTGTTGTTGTTGTTTTTTGAGAGGGAGTCTCGCTCTGTCTTCTAGGCTGCAGTGCAGTGGTGTGATCTTGGCTCACTGCAGCCTCTGCCTCCCAGGTTCAAGTGATTCTCATGCCTCAGGCACCTGAATAGCTGGGATTATGGACATCTGCCACCACGCACGGCTACGTTTTTTATTTTTAGTAGAGACAGGGTTTCACTATGTTGGCTAGGCTGGTCTTGAACTCCTGACCTCGGGTTATCCGTCCGCCTCAGCCTCCCAAAGTGTTGGGATTATAGGCGTGAGCCACTGCACCTGGCCTGGACTACAATCTTAAATGTAAGGGTACTATATATCTTGAGACCAACATTTTAATCCAGTGAACAATATCTCTAATTGTGTGAAAAAGTCATATTTTCCTCTGGTCCCTGATGTCAGTCTTCAAAGAATGGGGGAATTACTAAATCCTATTCAATTAAGTTTAGCCTAAAGCTACCTCCTTACATATTTTAAATTCACCCTGAAGGTTTCTCTGTCCATAGTGAGCTGTAACAGAACTGAATGTATAAACAGATGGTCACCTACTCTTCTGCCAGTCACCGAGTTTTGGCCAATCAACGGTGGTCAAGTGTTCCAACCATGTTCAAATAAGGCAAGCGCTAAGCAATCTTGTTTGTAGCCAATCACGCTGTTTCTATACCTCACTTCCGTTTTCTGTGTGTTATTTTCCTTTTTCTGTCCACAAATCTACTTCCACAATGCAGCTGCGACACAGTCTCTCTGAACCTATTCTGGTTCAGGGGTTGCCCGGTTTGTAAATCGTTCTTTGCTCAGTTAAACTCTGTGTAATTTAATGTGTCGAAGGTTTTTCCCTGACCAGTCCTAGGCCACAGGAATACTGTTAATTCACAAATGAGGAATTTGAGGGTTATAAAGTCTAAATAACTTGCACACGGTGACACAGCAGAGCCAACATTTGAACTCAGATCTTTGGGACTCCAGAACTTTCTTTTACACCATTACCTATCCCTTCTCTTCAGCAACAATGACTTCCTTGCAGTCATTGGCCTTCCACCTTAGAACCTTCACATACCCCACCCTTTCCTGAAGCCAGAACACCTTCCCTCCTCTGCTGTGCCTTCACTTACCGGACTCCTATATACACCATATCTCCACTCCAACCACCTTCTCCCAACACCATGCTCTCTACCATCAAAGCATGCGTGTCACTTTGTCATTGTGAGCTCATCAGTTTAAGGATGTGATAAACGTTTCTGTCCCCCACCAATCTCTGAGCTCCTTCCAGAGGCAAGAGCTTCTGTTGGGATTTATGATCATGACCCTGAACCCAACAAATAATAAGAGTTTAACAAATTTTTTATTGAGCAAATAGATGAATGAATGAATGAATTATACTCTACAAGAAGAAGGAATGAAAGAACAAAAGCAGTCCCAGATGGAGAACCTAAAATGCACCGTGTAGCACCAGACACCATCGCAAACACCCAGGTCAAGATGGGAGGAGCCTAGGGCCGGGCACAGTGGCTCACACCTGCAATCCCAGCACTTTTGGAGGCCCAGGCAGCAGGATCACCTGAGGTCAGGAGTTTGAGACCATCCTGGCCAACATGGTGAAACTATGGCTCTACTAAAAACAAAAAAATTAGCCAGGCATGGTGGCGGGCATCCATAATCCCAGCTACTCGGGAGGCTGAGGCAGGACAATCACTTGAACCTGGGAGATGGAGGCTGCAGTGATCCGAGGTGGCACCACTGCACTCCAACCTGGGCAACAGAATGAGACTCTGTCTCAAATTTAAAAAAATAAATAAATAAAACAAAATAAAATAAAAAGATGGGAGGAGTTTGGGCCAGTGGGATTTTGGGCAATCTCATCTATTATATCAAGAATGCCCTAGAAAAGACTGGGTGTGATGGCTCCTACCTGTAATCCCAGCACTTTGGGAGGATGATACAGGAGGATTGCTTCAGGCAAGGAGCTGGAGACCAGCCTGGGCAATAAAGTGAGACTCTATCTCTACAAGAAAATTTTAAAAACTAGCCAGGTGTGGTGGTGAGCATCTGTAGTCCCAGCTACACTGCAGAATGCGGCAGGAGGATGACTTGAGCCCAGGAGTTTGAGGCTGCAGTGAGGTACAGTCACGCCTTTGCACTCCAGCCTGGGTGACAGAGCAAGACCCTGTCTCTAAAATTTAAGAAACTAAAACAACGAGAAAAGAATGTCCTAGACCATACCATAGTCTTTCCCACATGCAAATTCATAAAATCCAGGTGCAAGGCCTGGCTGGTGTAGAGGTTCTCACCCAGGATGCCTGTGTAATTTTGGCAGTCTATGGAGACACTAGCCAATACACCTTGGCTCCGAGACCCCTTGATCCCCACCACAGCTGTCATCCATGGACAGTTTTCCTGGATTTGAAATTCAGGTTTCCCTGCAGATTTTGAGTTTTTTTTTTTTTTTTTTTTTTTGCCTTTCCATGTTCCCTGTTGTCTAGAGCAGAACTCCATGCATAAGTCTCAGGCCCTCAGAGTCCCAAACCTTCCTTCTGGGACGAAGCTGGTAGCTCAGCAGCCAAAGTCCTGCCATGAGGAAGGGGTCAGATAAGCAGGATTCACATGCAGAAATTACTCCAAATGTCATTTTTTTTTTTTTTTTTTTTGTAAGAACACATGTCACAGAAAGTGAGATGTTCCTAACTTTGAAAAATAAGACTCCTTGCTTTTGCAATTGTCCCTTGAAGACCACAATCTCCCAGGCATGACTTTGCCCCCACTCCCCTGAAGTAGCCCAATTGTTTTTAAATAGTCATGCTTCGGTAGTACAGACAACTGATATTTACTCCATCTCCTGTGAGCCTGATGGGCATAAAACCATATTTGGAAAACACAGCTGAATCTATTGATCTATAACATGGTATACATTGCATGAAAATGAAACAGAGACATGTGGCCTGGCCTCACTTCCTTCCAACCAGAGAGCTGTCCCTAGGTTCCCCCTTTGTAGATATCCCAGAGCTACGACTGCTGTGTCTCCAAGAAATGTTCCCAGGCATAACTTGAAAGAGGGACTAGACTTAGGGAAAAGACAAAGCAGGGGTCAGTGCTTCTACTAAGCAACCTTGAGATAAAAGAAGCTATTTAGGAACTTCATTCCCACCAATGTCAGAGGCCATGAAGAAAATCGTAAATCAAAAAATACCCAAGACATGTCTTAATCAGTTTAGAGGTTTGTTTTGCCCAGGTTAAGGGCCATGGCCCGTGACAGCCTCAGGAGGTCTTGAGCACATGTGCCCAAGGTGGAGGGGTTACAGCCACCTTGGGCACATGGTTTTATGCATTTTAGGGAGAGATAAGTTACAGGCAAAAACATAAATCACTGTATGGAAGGTATACATTGATTCATCCCAGAAAGGTGGGACATCTCAAAACGGGTGTTTCCAGGTTGTAGATGGATTCATAGATTTCTTGATTGGCAATGTGTTAAAAGAGCTAAATTTTGCCTGCAGAGTTTCAAGTCAGCATAAAGAAATGCTTGAGTCAAGATGAGGACTGTGGAAGCCAAGGCTCTTGTTATGTAGATGAAGCCTCCAGGTAGCAGGGATCAGAGAGAATAGATGGTAAATATCTCTCTTTGGACCACAAAAAGTGTCAGACTCTCCAGGAAAGACCTAGGAAGGGAAGGGAATTCTCTACAGAATGCAAATTTCCCCCACAAGAAACAGCTTTGCAGAGACATTTCAAAATATGTCAAAGAAATACATTTTTGGGTAAAACACTTTGATTTCTTTCCAGGTCTGCTCTCTGTCATGTGATACTATACCAGAGTCAAGTTGGAATTTGGTACCTTATTGCTACAAAGAGTCTGTTTTGTCAGTCTTATGATCTCTATTTTAACACCAATGCTGGTCATTTGTACCTACACTCCAAGGGAGAGGGTACAATGAGGCATATCTGACTCCTCAACTTCCAGTCATGGTCTGAACTAGTTTTTCAGGTTTCCTTGGGATACCCTTGGCCAAGAGGGTGGTCCATTTAGTCAGCAGGAGGACTTTTATTTTTGATTTGCAAAATCAAAATATTTCCCCAAAGTACGTGACTTTGATGTATTTTGAAACGGCCACTGCAGGGTCAGCTGACAGAAGTGGCCTTGCAAAGCTATCTTTTGTGGGGGAAATTTGCATCTGTAAAGAATCTCCATTCATGCAGCCAGGCCTTCCCTTTCTAGACCTTTCCTAGATCCAGGAGAGATTGAGAGTCTGACACCTTTAAAAGTCTGAAAAGAGATACTTAACATCCATTCTCTCTGAGGGCTGCTACCATGTGAGACTTCATCTACATAACAAGGCCACCTTTGCTAGCCAAGCCTCTTTCTTTCTCCCGCCACCATAAACTGTCCTTCCAATAAAAGCTGACTTACCACCATAACCTGTTTTTGGCCATGCATCCTTTCTATAACCTCAAGACAGTATATAAGCTTCGGAACCTCGTTGGTGGATTGGCTCTCCACTCTGAAGGCTCCCATGTATACATGTTAAATAAATCTGTATGCCTTTTCCATGAATCTGCCTCTTGTGAGTTGATTTTTCAGTCAACTTTCAGAGGGGCCAAAGGTTTGGACACAGTAGGAGGAGATCGGGCTGGGAGGGAAGCTTCCGCCATATTCTTCTGTGGCTTCCCATGCAGTTATCCTGGAGAGATCAAAGTCTATAGAAACACGCATGTAGAAAATTACATTTGGCAACGTCTTGCTCAAGAGAGTGATGCTTAAGTAGGTTGAATAAAGTTATCATAAAGCTTTTCTTCTTTAAATTATGTTGTGTAACAGTGGAGGGGAGCTTAGCATGACTGACTCTATTTTGCCTCTGACACCCCCCAAAGGGTGATATCTTTTAGGTTAACTACTTTTGCTTATCTCTGCACATAGGCTGAGCTAACTAGGGAAGGAATTTAGTTTATATTTAACTTTAAAGTAAGGCCAGTAGTCCCTTCCCAAAATTAGCTCCTGAGGAGATAAGGAGGGTATACCCACAAGTAAGCATCTGATGTTAAACATTTATGGGAGCATTGTGATCTGACCAAGGAAGAAGAATTTTCACAACATCCTTGGACCCTTGCTGCCACCTAGATGTCTGTGGCCATTGGTCACCTCTTGATCTCAACCCCTTTTCTCTTCCCCTTTCCCCTAGCATAAAAGGAGCCTTATTAACTTAAGGCTCATATTAACTTAAGTTCATATTAAGATGGTTCTTTAGAATGCTAGTCCACCATCTTCTCAGTTTGCTGGATCTCCAAAATAAATTTGTCTTCCTTGCCCCAACACCTTGTCTCTTCACTTATTGGCTGTCCTGCACTGAGCAGTGCAAGTTTGAACTCAGCTGCAATTGTAACTCTGGAACTAACGTGTATTGAGGATGCTGGGGAGAACAAGACTAGACAAGGGAAACAAACAAAAGAGAAAGCAGTCTCTTCTCATGTCTGTCTCTCCTCAGCCCCAGAGCACCAAGGTTTTTGAAGTCTTGATCCTGTCCACGGACCAAGTGGGGAGCCCGAGACTAGCAACATGGAAGGATTATCAACTGGCATTCAAACCCGTGCCCTTTCTGTTTGTCAAAGGAAACAGGAAAGAATGAAAAGATCACTTTCCCAGCAAATATCTGTGGTCTAAAGGTTGTGCTGAGGGAGGGAAGATGGGGGGACAGTATGACAGTTTCTTTCTGTTTCAGGGGAGTCCCAAAAGAGAGCCTTTCCCCAACCCCACTCTTGTTGAGAGGTTGGGTTCATCAAAGCTGCAAAGGGGAAGGGGACCAGGAGCATGTTCTTGGCAAAGATGCTCTCCTTGACCAATCCTTGGTTAGGCTCCTCTGATCCCACTTATCTACTAGGCCTTGAACTTGGCCTTCTGTGTCTGTCCATGCCAAGTCCAGTTTTAGTAAGAATCCTGCAAAATCAGGTTTGAGAAAATCCCCTAATTTGATACCCGATCAAGTTCATCACCCCATACCCTTGATGTCTGAGCCCTTGGCCTGCCTTTAGCAAGAATCCTGTTAGGTCCATTTAACAAGAATCCCCCACGCTTAATGTCTCTTATTAGTAGTTTTCCATCCACTGACACTGAAACCATCCCAATAGGGTTGAAAAGACTTGGAGGTTGGGTTCGGAACAGAAATATAGTTATAATTAAGTGTCAGAGGCATTCGAATCAGAGCGACTCCATCTTGAATAGGGGCTGAGTGAAAGAAGGCTGAGACCTACTGGCTGCATTCCCAGGAGGTCAGGCCTCCTAGTCACAGGATGAGATAAGGGATCGGCACAAGATACAGGTCACAAAGACCTTGCTGATAAAACGGGTTGCAGTAAAGAAGCCTGCCAAATCCCACCAAAACCAAGATGGCAATGAAAGTGACGTCTGGTTGTCCTCACTGCTCATTATATGCTAACTATAATGCATTAGCATGCTAAGAGACACTCCTACCAGCTCCATGACAGTTTACAAATGCCATGGCAAGGCCCGGAAGTTACCCTATGTGGTCTAAAAAGGGGAGGAACCCTCAGTTCTGGGAATTGCCTATCCCTTTCCCAGAAAACTCATGAGTAATTCACCCCTGGTTTAGCATATCATCAAGAAATAACTATAACTATATTCAGTCTAGCAGCCCATGCCACTGCTCTGCCTATGGAGTAGCCTTTTTTTCATTCCTTTACTTTCTTAATACACTTGCTTTCACTTCACCCTATGGACTCGCCTTGGACTGTTTCTTGCGTGAGATCCAAAACCCTCTCTTGAGGCCTGGATTGGGACCCCTTTCTGGTAACATAAGCATTAATCAGGCTGCACTCTGGCCCACTTCCTTGTTGCTGAAAGTCCTGTAGCACTAGACACTGCCCATGTGCAGATAGGATCTCTGATATTAGGGCCCTCAGACTGTTTAAGAATTGATTTGCAACCCCATTGTTTCTATATATAAGGTCTCTGATGTTAGAATCCTACGGCTTTTGTTTAAGGATCACTTAAGATGTTTTTTAGACCCCAAATTCTAGCAACCAGTTTTAAGACCCTCACAGAGGAATGGGATCAGCCTGAGAATATAGAGATGCTTCCCCTCCCTGTCCTGTGACTTCACCCTGCACTCTTCCACCAATTAACAATCTCCACACTTCAGCCCACTCCAGAACCCTCAAAACCCCTAACCACCAATTCCTTGAGGTGATGGATTTGAGGTTTCCTCCCATCTACTTGTTCAGTGGCCCAACAATTAAACCTTTTTGTCTGCTGCAATCTGCTGTCTCAGTGCATCCACTTGCCATAGGGATCCGGCAACAGACATATTACGGCCCTGTGAAAGGAAAATATATCTTGGGTACCCAAAATCACTAAGCTAAAGGGAAAACTCAAGGTGGAAACTGCTTGGGGCAAACCTGCCTCCCATTCTATTCAAAGTTATCTCTCTGCTCACTGAGATAGATGCATATCTGATTGCCTCCTTTGGAAAGGCTCAGCAGAAACTCAAAAGAAGAAAGCAACCATTTGTCTCTCACCTATCTGGGAGCTGGACACTCCCTCCCACTTCAAGTCTTCCCGCCTTTGTTTCAAGTTGTCCCACCTTTGCAGACCAAACCAATGTACTTTTAACATATATTGATTGATGTCTCATGTCTCCCTACAATGTATAAAACCAAGCTGTGCCCTGACCACCTTGGGCACATGCCGTCAGCACTTCCAGAGGCTGTGTTAGGGGTGTGAGTCCTCAACCTTGGCAAAATAAACTTTCTAAATTAACTGAGACCTGTCCCAAATTTGGGGGGTTCACAGCTACAACCCTGTCACCCTGCTACTTAGCTATAAATCCCACTTGTCTTATTGTATTCAGAGTTGACCCCAATCTCTCTCCTCTATTGCAACAGAGTCAACGTCTATTGCAATAGTCTTGAATAAAGTCTTCCTTAGTATTTTAATAAGTGTCAGGCTCTGAGTGGAGGGAACGAATGGCTGAGGGTGAGGAATGAATAATCTTGAAAAGAGGATGAAAGGGCCAGAATTTCAGGCTCTCCACTACAGGGGAGAAGCATGCACTGCACCCCACAGTGCCCCACCAGGCAAGGGCTCCAGGGAGGACTCTGGGTGGCTGAGTAGCTGGAGAATCCTCTGAATCTAGCCCAGAGCAGCTCCCACTCCCACCATCGCAGAGTAGGGGCAGGTCTGCTCTGCCTTCCCAGACCTCTGCATCCTTGAAGAGTAAGAGGCCAGACAGGGGAGTCAAATAATGGCACTGCTGGACACTGAGCCAATTAAGCCAGTTTTCAATTGATCCAGAGGTTAAAGATAGGCATCATGTCCTGCCCCAGAGGGTTGCACAGCAAGTTGATAGCAATTACATAAGTAACTCGGACCTGTCGAGACATCTGTGGCCGAGAGCGCCAAGATGAGCCGACCTGCTGGGAGTGACACTGCAGAACCGGACAGGAAAAGGCAGAGGAGGAGGGGGTCAGCAGGAGGACCCGCCTGGCAGCCCCACTCCTGGGAGGCAACAGCAGCAAGAAGTCACGTGGGACTGCCTCATTCCTCCCCTGCGGATATGTTAATGGAGGTCTCATTTCTGACTTTTTATGTTAATTTAAATGATGTATGTTTACACCCCACTGAGTAAAAAGGACATTGAATTAATGTGCACAGGAAAGAAAACCACAGCCTTCAGCAATCCCTCTTCAAATGCTCCTCTAAGTTCTTTTGGATGAAAGAGTGCTATGCTCTGCTTCCAAGAAATCCTTCTATTATCACTTCTGTATTTTGAATACTTCCCATAGAAGTCATTAAAAAGGTACTTGGTTTCTTAATGAGAACAAAGTACAGTAGGTCAATAATTGCTTTAACACTCCTGCTTAAGAGAAATGAAAGGCCCTTTCCTATGTTCTCCTTCCGACTTTTCCTTCAAGTCATTTTTAAAAGTGTTTTCTAACATCCTGGAGATAGTATTTCCAATGTTCACAGTGATGTGTGCATTTGGCTTTCCCTTGACAAGTCTATGGTGTCAACTACTGGACCTAGAAAAATGGGTTGCTGCATACTCTGGCTGAAATAGTCTTCAATGGCTTGAGTTTCAATCAAAAGCATGAGAAAGTCTTCAGGAATGTGAAGTTTTATGTCTCTCCTTTCCCCTACTGTCAGAGGCATCTGAACTAGAGCGGCTCCATCTTGAATAGGGGCTTGGTAAAATAAGGCTGAGACCTACTGGGCTGCATTCTCAGATGGTTAAGCATTCTAAGTCACAGGATGAGATAAGAGGTTGGCACAAAATACAGGTCATAAAGACCTTGCTGATAAAAATAGGTTGCAGTAAAGAAGCCGGCCAAAACCCACCAAAACCAAAATGGCGACGAGAGTGACCTCTGGTCGTCCTCACTGCTACACTCCCACCAGCGTCATGACAGTTTACAAATGCCATGGCAACGTCAGGAAGTTACTCTATATGGCCTAAAAAGGGGAGGCATGAATGATCCACCCCTTGTTTAGCGTATCATCAAGAAATAACCATAAAAATGGGCAACCAGCAGCCCTCAGGGCTGTTCTGCATAGGGAGTAGCCATTATTTTATTCCTCCACTCTCTTAATAAACTTGCTTTCACTTTACTCTATGGACTCGCCTTAAATTCTTTCTTGCATGAGGACCAAGAACCCTCTCTTGGGGTCTGAATCAGGACCCCTTTCTGGTAACACTACTACTTATATTTTGGTCTCAAACTCCATTATATGGTGTGAGATCTACTTATCCTTCAAAAGGTCCATCACACAGACCAATTGCAGGTGGGCAGTGACCACAAAAATGACTGCCCTGCTTGTAGTGTTTTGTTTTGTTTTTTGAGATGGTGGTGATTTAGTATTTATTTTTATCGTTTTTCACCAAAAATTTTATTTAGGTAATAAGAATCTCACAGTTGGTAACTTACTTTTCCCTCCCACTCCTATGGTCCAATGCTGCCATCCTTGTCTATTTGGCCTTGTTGATGAAAAGAGTTGAACTCTGTAAAACACTTGAAGAGATTTATTCTGAGCCAAATATGAGTGACCATGGCCCGTGACACAGCCCTCAGGGGGTCCTAAGAACATGTGCCCAAGGTGGTCGGGGTACAGCTTGGCTTTATATATTTTAGGGAGGCATGAGACATCACTCAAATACATTAGAGAACTACATTGGTTTGGTCCATAAAGGCAGGACAATTTGAAGCTGCGGGCTTCCAGGCTATAGGTGAATTTAAACACTTTCTAGTTGACAACTGGTTGAGTGTGTCTAAAGACCTGGGGTTAATAGAAAGGAAATGTTCATGTTAAAATAAAACATTGTGGAGACCAAGGTTCTTTTGAAGTCTCATAGCAGCTGCCCTTAGAGACAGCAGATGACAAATGTTTTATTCAGACCTTTAAAAGGTGCTAGACTGTCAGGTAATCTCTTCAGGATAGGGAGGGCCTAGAGAAAAAGATCTAGCTATGTAAACAGAGATTCTTTACAGATGCAATTTTCCCCCCACAATGAATGGCTTTGCAGGACCATTTCAAAATATGGCCAAGAAACATGTTTTGGGATAAAATATTTTGACTTTCTTCTTTGTCATGTTGTGTTATGCCAGAGTCAGACTGGAAAGTAAGTCACGATCTATAGGGTTAAATAAAATCCATGTGATGAGACTATGATTTATAAGGCATGACTCCCCAGGTCTCTTAGATATTTGGGCAAGACAAGAAAAAATTAGAGCTTAGTCCTCAGCCTGAAAGTTTCTCCATACATAGTAAACTGTAACTTATCTTAATGTGTAAACAGACTGTAACCTGCTCTTGTAACAAATAACTGAGTCTCAGCCAACCACAGGCAACCAACTGTTCAAAGCAGGTTCAAATAAGGCAAATGCCCAGCTGTAACCAGCCCAGCTGTTTCTGTCTGTCACTTTTTTTTTCTGTATTCTGCTTTCCTTTTTCTGTCCATAAATGTTATGTTATCTGCCCATGTGGTAGCCCCGGAGTCATTCTGAACCTATTCTTCTTCTGTAGGCTGTCTGATTTGTGAATTGTTCTTTGCACAATTAGACTCTGTTAAATTTAATTTGCCTAAAGGTGTTTTTTTTTTGAGCAATATCCAACCCTACCTGTATATCCGTTCTGCCCATGTACTACTTCATGTTGATATGGACAGGAGACAGGAAAATACTGGGTAGAAGAGGGCGGTTCCCCAGCAAAGGCCCCACCCTCAAGCCTGGAAACCTGTGGCCCTAAATGGGAACAGCCATTCCTGTTTTCACACCCAAACATTGCCTTTTGGCCCGCCACGCCCCCTACCCTGTACCCATATAAACCCCGAACCCCCAGCTCCCGGAGCAGACGAACAGAAGAGCCGCAGAACAGGGCAGCAGAGAATGAGAGAAAAGAAGGAGCGTCTGAACATGGAGAGGAGTTCAGCTGGGGACGGTTGGAGAGGAGGTGAGCCGCTGGACAGCCAAACTCCAGGGGAAGATCCTCTTCCCACTCCATCACCTTTCCACGTCCCCATCCATCCTGCTGAGAACCACCTCCATCACTCAGTAAAACCCCTGCATTCACCATCCTTCAAGTCCATGTGTGACCTGATTCTTCCTGGACACCAGGCAAGAACCCAGGCACCAACAGGGCACTGAGCTGGTTAACATTTAAGCCATCTGTGGGTAGCAGAGCTAAAGGAGCACTGCAACTGAGCTAAATGTATCTGAGTACAAATGTATAAATGCAACATGCCCAATAGGGCTTTGGCAGCCATAGGCACCCATCTTAGATGCTACCGTGGGGCTGCAGCCCAAAAGCACTCGCCCCCGCTCCTGCACCTGACTGTTTACTTGCTCCCCCTCCTGTTAAGGGTGGCGAACAGACAAGCCACGCCCCTGCAGCACATCCTGCAAGGGGGGTCAGGGAAGTCTCCTGTTTTGATGTAGTTGTTAATGCAATGAAAAAGCCCTACTTTCTATGTTCTGGAGCAAACAAAGACCAATTAGATGTTATTCTGCTAATGCATAGGATAGAATCCTTCCATACACAGGCTGAATGCTGGAAAAGGACCGGCCAAGCCTGCTGCCTACGCCCTCGCAGCAGGTGACCCCTCACACAGATCTCTGCTTGTGGCTGTCTTTGACAGTGTGGGGATTGGAGAGAACAGAGCGCCCTACTGGGAAACACAGCGTGGCTTCAAAGAGTGGTAGAGGAAAGGAAGGGTGGGCAGTGGTGTCCCTGCCTTCTGGAGATGCCTGCTGTTCTGGATAAAATGTGTAAAAATGTCAGAGCTGTTTGAAACAGAGCAACTCCATCTTGAAAAGGAGCTGGGTAAAATAAGGCTGGAACCTACTGGGCTGGATTCCCAGACAGTTAAGGCGCTCTAAGTCACAGAATGAGATAAGAGGTCGGCACAAGATACAGGTCATAAAAACTTTGTTGATCAAAAACAAGTTGCGGTAAAGACACTGGTTAAAACCCACCAAAACCAAGATGGAGACAAGAGTGACCTCTGGTCATTTTCACTGCTACGCTCCCACCAGCACCACTGCAGTTTACAAATGCCATGGTAATGACAGCACATTACCCTATATGGTGTAAAAAGGGGAGGCAAGAATAATCCACCCCTTGTTTAGCATATCATCAAGAAATAACCATAAAAATGGGCAACCAGCAGCCTTCAGGGCTGCTCTGGCTATGGAGTAGCCATTCTTTTATTCCTTTACGTTCCTAATAAACGTGCTTTCACTTTACTCTACGGACTTGTCCTGAATTCTTTCTTGCACAAGATCCAAGAACTCTCTCTTGGGGTCTGGATCAGGACCCCTTTCTGGTAACAAAAGAACCCCAAAATCACAAAGCCAAGGGAAAAGTCACGCTGGGAACTACATCAGGCAAACCTGCTTCCTATTTTATTCCTAAATAAGATAGCTTAAAAGACAAAAGAGGTGCATATCTCCCCTGCAATTTGCCCACAAGGAAATTCCCTGCAGGCCTCAAGATCTTTTCTGTCAGAGGGTTCTGTTGAATTTCACCCTGACAATGTAAACGGATAGCTTATCTTCACAGGTGCAGGACAGAAAGTCATCCCTCTGCTCACCTGAGACAAATTCATATCTGATTGTTTCCTCTGCCTCTATTGTTTTTGTAAAAATGCAGACACACTGAGCCAGACTAAATTGTGTATTCAGTGGAAGGTTAATCAAGGACTCAAAAGAATTCAACCTTCTGTCTCTTATCTACCTGTGACCTGGAACCCCCCACTTCGAGTTGTCCCACCTTACTGGACAGAACCAATGTCTGTCTTACACATAGTGATAGATGTCTCACGTCTCCATCTCCCTAAAATGTATAAAAGTAAGCTGCACCCCGTCCACCTTGGGTACATGTTATCAGGACCTCCTGAGCCTGTGTCACAGGTGTGTCCTGAACCTTCGCAAAATAAACTTTCTAAAATGGTTGAAATCTGTCTCAGATATTTTGGGTTCAAGAATGCCATTAGATCCTTTCTACAGAGAGGCTTTTTTTTTTTTTTTAATGGAGTCTGCAGCCTCCGCCAAGAGTTCAAGCGATTCTCCTGCCGTAGCCTCCTGAGTAGCTGGGATTACAGGCATCCGCCACCATGCCACCATGCCCGGCTAAGTTTTGTATTTTTAGTAGAGACAGGGTTTCACTATGTTGGCCAGGCTGGTCTTAAACTCCTGACCTCAGGTTATCCACCCACCTAGGCCTCCTGCCCGCCTCGGCCTCCCAAAGTGCTGGGATTACAGGCATGAGCCACTACGCCCGGCCAAGGCTCATTTTAAAATATGAATTTAACATCATAAGCATCCTTCCCAGGCCTTATAATACTTGATTTTCAGAATTATAAAAAAGAACTAACAATTCACTGACTCTCGCAATATACTTGGCGGTCAGGTCACTGGCATCTCACATACTATTCAAAGCCTAATCTTTTTTTTTTTTTTTTTTGAGATGGAGTTTTACTCTGTTACCAAGGCTGGCGTGCAGTGGTGCGATCTCGCCTCACTGCAACCTCTGCCCCCCGGGTTCAAGCAATTCTCCTGCCTCAGCCTCCTGAATAGCTGGGACTACAGGCACGTGGCACCACGCCCAGATAATTTTTGTATTTTAAGTAAAGATGGAGTTTCACCATGTTGGCCAGGCTGGTCTCATACTCCTGACCTCAAGTGATCTGCCCGCCTCAGCCTCCCAAAGTGCTGGGATTACAGACGTGAGCCACCGTCCCCGGCCTCACAGTCTAATCTTCACAGGAGCTCTGAGGGGTAAGTGATGTATCCTGAGCCTTCTCATAGGAACAGAAGGTTCCCTGCCTTTCATTAGGTCAAACAACTGACAAGTACTGGGACCAAAGTTTGATCCAGCTCTACTTGGTTTCAAAAGCCTAACTTGTTCTCTTACTCAAACAGGAAAATCTCTCACAAAGAAGTCATCTCCTAGCCACTGTGATATTTGCCACATGGGATTTGAGATTTCAGATGAAGTCCCTATGCCCCGTGCTGGCTGGGGAGTGTGGACTATGAGCATGAGAGAGAGCTGCCTTCTCTGGGAACAAGAACTGTTGGCTCATCCCATAGGGTCTGGGGTCTGGTACAGCGCTTTCCTCATAGTGATGTTCAAGAAATGTTTGCTAAATGAATAAATGAGAAGATGGATACAGACTTATTAAAATGCAAAAAAAAACCAAAAACAAAAACAAACAAAAAAACAAAACCCTGGAAAATATTCATACTGGGAAATAATAAAATCCAAAACCCCTCAACTGACTGACTGGACCCCACCTGGCAAAGAGGACCCCAGAGCAACCTTCAAACTGAGTTTCCAGCCATGACAGGATGGGAGGTTGAACACACCTCTTTATACCTCCTCCCTCCCTAACTGCCATTAAGCTTTCTACCCTAGGTGCCAAACAGAAACCAGCCCTTTCAATAGGCTCCACCTAATATTTCAGCCAACTGTCTGACTGCTGCCCCTCCCTTTGATGGTTTCAACATGAACAACTGACCAGCGTTCCTTCTTTTTTTTTTTTTTTGAAACAAGATTTTGCTCTGCTGCCCAGCCTGGAGTGCAGTGATGTGTCACGGCTCACTGCAGCCTTGACCTCCCAGGCTCATGTAATGGGCCCATCTCAGCCTCCTGAGTAGCTGCCACTATAGACGCATACCACCACACCTGGCTAATTTTTGTATTTTTTTGTAGAAATGGGGTTTCACCATGTTGCCCAGGCTGGTCTCGAACTCCCGAGCTCAAGCCATTCTGCCTGCCTTGACCTCCCAAAGTGCTTGGATTATAGGTGTGTGCCATCATGCCTGGCCCAGGATTCCTTCTTGATAAGAGACCACTGACCATGGAATAGTTCAACGGAGGATGTGCAGTGAGGGGTTTCATGTCCTCTACTTCACCTTTTGATGTCAGAGAGCTGAAAATTCCACCCTCAGATCATGCTAACACTGCCATTTTTGTACATGCAACTCATGAAGAGGCATAAAGCTGAATTGTTCATGCACACATTTCTCCTTTGGTAAATATTTATGACTCCTCCTATAGCTTATTAAATACATACATTTAGCCACCCCACTCAGCATAAATTCTTGTTACCTTTGACCTTCTCTCAAAGTATTTCTGGCTTCTGACCAGAGGCTACACTTCCCAGGCTGTCAGAATGGCCTGGGAAGGCTGCAACCATTTATGAGAAATAAAGTTCTTCTTTCCAATCAACCCAAATGCCTATCAATGATAGACTGGATAAAGAAAATGTGGTACATATACACCATGGAATATAATACAAAGGAACCAGATCATGTCCTTTGGAGTGACATGTATGAAGCCAGAAGCCGTTATCCTCAGCAAACTAAAACTGGAACAGAAAACCAAATACCACATGTTCTCACTTGTAAGTGGGAGCTGAACAATGAGAATACATGGACACAGGGAGAGGAACAACACACACTGGGGCCTGTTGGTGGAGTCTGGGGGACAATGCATCTGGGCTTACTACCTAGGTGATGGGTTGCTAGGTGCAGCAAACCGCACATGTTTACCTCTGTAACAAACCTGCACATGTACCCTGGAACTTAAAAAATAAAAATTTTAAAAAAGCTCTCCTTTCCAAATGTATGAACCCGATCATTCTTCAGTTGACAATACCCTGGGACATATTAAGTTGTGATATGAGCTTTTGATATCGTAGTGTGAATAGGTATATGGGAGATTAGCAAGTGAGTCATTGAGTAGAGCCGGAACACAGTGAGCAAAGCTCTTGGAAGAAAGACGTGGAAAGCCCATTTGGGAGCTGGAATGCCAGAACCAAAAGGAGTGTCTGCTGATGTCCTCAAACAGACTTGATGAGATATTCAACACTCACTGAGGATTTGTGCAGAGAAGGAGAGAAGGTGGTGCTGAAAGAGATGAGACAGTCAAGAGCGGAAGTCTGGGACAGCATCCTGAACACGTGGCTTAATTCAGAGCCTCATTCACATTTTCCTCTTATCTGCTATCTGACATACAAAGGATAGTGATTAAAGAATGTCAACCATGAATATTGTTGATATGGCTTGGCTGTGTCCCCACCCAAATCTCATCTTGAATTGTAGCTCCCATAATTCCCACGTGTTGTGGGAAGGACCCAGTGGGAGGTAATTAAATCATGGGGGAAGTTTCCCCCATCCTGTTCTCATGGTAGTGAATAAGTCTCACGAGATCTGATGGTTTTATAAGGGGAAATCTTTTACGCTTGGTTCTCATTCTTTTTTCTGGCCTGCCACCGTGTGAGACATGCCTTTCCCCTTCCACCATGATTGTGAGGCCTCTCCAGCCACATGGAACTGTGAGCCCATTAAACCTCTTTCTTTTGTAAATTTCCTAGTCTCAGTTATATCTTTATCAGCAGTGTGACAACAGACTACTACAACTGTGGAACCAAGTTTGCTGGTGAACTGGGTTATAATGCTAGACAAAAGATACCTGGAATATAATTACGAATGATGTTCCAAATGAAATCTGGTTAGCACTCCCCTTTACCCAGGCAGCCACTCTCAACTGAAATTCATGCAAAAAAAAAAAAAAAAAGTTTATTTACTCTATTCCAGGCAGGATACTTATGTCCTGGAGACACAATAATGAACAATGTTGGCATGTCTCTTACCCTCCTGGAGTTTCCGGTCTGGGACTTACTAAACCACCAGAGAGAACAGAGAAAATGATGGAAGGCAGAAGTCAGAATAATAAGAGCGACACAGAATCTAAGGCCAGGATCTAGGTAGAATCAGCAATCATGTTAAGGCAGATGGAGAAAAATTGAGAAAAAGCAACCCATGATTCAGCACAGAGAAAACACTGACTATACTTTACATAACTGGCCAGAAAACAACAACAACAACAAAAAAACCAAGATGCTTAATTCTTGCTCCAGAGCCTCTGGGCCTGTACCCACCAGAGAGGCCCCTTTTTATCAGATACTGCACTAGAAAGTAGACAGAGTCACCCCCTGCTCTGCTCAGTTCATACTGCTTCTCAGGAACAAACCAAGGATGCAAATACAATGATTTTTTTAAATGCATACCAACTTTTCTACCCAATAAATACTTTTTTATCCAACAGCCATTATAAAAACTGATCATATATTAGGCCTCCCTAAAATCTTTTTTTATTTTTAAATTTTTTTGAGACGGAGTCTCTCTCTGTCACCCAGGCTGGTTGCAATGGTGTGACCTTGACTCACTGCAACCTCCGCCTCCCAAGTTCAAGCAATTCTCCTGCCTCAGCCTCCTGAGTAGCTGGGATTACAGGTGCACACCACCATGCCTGCCTAATTTTTGTATTTTTAGTAGAGACAGGGTTTCACCTTGTTGGCTAGGCTGGTCTCGGACTCCTGACCTCAAGTGATCCTCCCACCTCAGCCTCCCAAAGTGCTGGGATTACAGGCGTAAGCCACCACACCTGGCCCTAAAATCTTTTTTTTTTTTTTTTTTTAAAGAGAGCCTCACTCTGTCACCCAGGCTGAAGTGCAGTGGTGAAATCATACCTCACTGCAGCCTCAAAGTCTTGGGCTCAAGTGATCCTCCCATCTCAGACTCCCAAGTAGCCGGGACTACAGGTGTGCGCCCTATTTATCATTTTTCTTGTCATTTATTTATCATGTATCACTTATTTATCATTTCATTTTTTGTAGAGTTGGGGTCTTGCTATATTGTCCAGGCTCATCTTGAACTCTTGGGCTCAACAGATCCTCCTGCCTTGGCCTCCAAAAGTGTTGGGATTACAGGCATGAGCCACTGTGCTCAAACCAAAATTTTAATTCTTAAAAAAACAAACAAACAAACAAAACACCACAATTCAGTGAAAGAAATTAAGAATAGAAGCTTATATTTAAAAAATTGATTTGGTTTTTAAAAATTCTTTAAATAACTCTTAGACCAAAGAGGAAATAAAGTCTGGAATTAAACACTATCTAGAAAACACTAGACAACTCAAACACTACATATAAAAACTTATGAGCTGTAGCAAGATCCATACTTGAGGGAAATACATAATATTAAATGCTTTTGCTATTAAGCAAGACAAAAAGAAAATAAATGAACTGAGATTTCAATTCAAAAGGGCAGAAAGAGAGCAAGCAGACCAAGGAGAAAAGAGGAACAGACAAAATGAATTAATAAAATTCAAATATAAGGAAAGAGGGGAACTGAGAATAAGGAGTTAATTCGTCGAAACGATTTTAAAATTAATCTCATTTTGAAGGAGAGAAAAACACTGATAAATGCTATTAGATCTGAGCAAAGAACTCTTACCAAAAACATATAGAAGCTTTTAAATTTTTAAATGATGAGTAGAAGAATGGTCAAGAAAACTTTCTGCGACAGAGTAGAAAACTGGCATAGACTAATCACTGAAAATCCTGGAAAGGCTGTCGAGAATGACTATCCAAAAAGACATTAGACCCAGAGGGTATTATAGGTAAATTCTGTCAATTTTTTGAGGACTAGAAAAATGCCATGCAATTCTCAGCAAACTATTTCAAGGACAAAAAACCAAACACCACATGTTCTCACTCATAGGTGGGAACTGAACAATGAGAACACTTGGACACAGGAAGGGGAACATCACACACCAGGGCCTGCTGTGGGGTGGAGGGAGTGGGGAGGGATAGCATTAGGAGATATACCTAATGTGAATGATGAGTTAATGGGTGCAGCACACCAACATGACACATGTATATATATGTAGCAAACCTGCACATTGTGCACATGTACCCTAGAACTTAGAGTATAATTTAAAAAAAAAGAATAAAAAAAAGAAAAACGCCATGCAATCTGAAGTAGTCTAGAACAGAAAATAAAATTTAAAAGTTTATCATTTTCTCCAAGCTTATATAATGCTCTTAGAAAAGCACTCAAGCCAGCACACACGCCTTGAAAGCATGATGCTAACAGAAAGAAGCCACTCACGAAAGACCACCTATTCCATTTCTGTAAAACATCCAGAACAGGCAAATCCAAAGAGACAGAAAATAGATTTGTGGTTGCCTGGGGCCGGGAGAGTTAGAGGGAAATGAGAATGGCGTTTCTTTTAAGGGTGCAGCACATATACTAAAACTGCAGTGATGGTTGCAGAACTCTGTGAACGTACTAAAAACCATTTAATTGTACACTTTAAATGTGTAAAATATATGACGTGAATTATATCTCACCAAGGCTGTCTTTTTCATTTAAAAAGCACATGCACACACAAAAGAAAAAACTACACGAGTTCCACTAATCCACTGAGGGTTAAAATTTTCAACTAAGCCAGGTGCACTGGCTCATGCCTGTAATTCCAGCACTTTGGGAGGCCGACACAGGTGGATCACTTGAGGTCGCGACGAGACCAGCCTGGCCAACATGGCGAAACCCCGTCTCTACTAAAAATACAAAAATTAGCTAGACCTTGTGGCACATGCCTGTAATGCCACTACTCGCGAGGCTGAGGCAAGAGAATTTCTTGAGCCCGAGAGGCAGAGTTTGCGGTGAGCCGAGATCGCGCGACTGCACTCCATCCTGGGCGACAGAGAAAGACTGTCTCAAAAAAAAAAAAAAAAAAAAAAAAAATCTTTAACTAAAATACTAACAACTAATAAACCAGGACCAAGAAGTGTTTACTCTAGAAATACAAATATGGTCATATTTTAGACAATCTTTTTTTTTTTTTGAGAGGGAGTTTCGCTCTTTGTTGCCCAGGCTGGAGTGCGATGGCACGATCTCGGCTCACCACAACTTCTGTGTCCCGGGTTCAAGTGATTTCTCCTGCCTCAGCCTCCCGAGTAGCTGGGATTACAGGTACCTGCCACCACGACCGGCTAATTTTGTATATTTAGTAGAGACGGGGTTTCTCCATGTTGGTCAGGCGGGTCTCGAACTCCCAACCTCAGGTGATCTGCCTACCTCAGCCTCCCAAAGTGCTGGGATTACAAGCGTGAGCCACCGCGCCCGGTTAGACAATCGATTAATATAATTCAAAAGATTAATAAATCAAGAGAAAAATATATAAATACCTTAATAAATGCCAAAAAAGCAATGAAAACATCCAATATGTGTCGCCAAGAAAAACTCAGAGTAAATTAGACAGAAAATGTCCCTAATCCGATGTCTATTTAAAACAGCCAATATGAGTCATAATGGTGAAACATTCAAGGTATTTCATTAAGTCAGGAATGAGATAAAGATTTGTTCTCACCATTAATACTCAACATTGCTCTGCAGACTGCAGTTAAGGTAAAAAATATACATATAATGATAGGAAATAAAGAGGCAAATTACTTACTTATTAAAAAAAATCACATAATGTGATTATCCACTGGTAAAAACAAAAATAAGAAAATCATGCACTTTGGGAGGCCAAGGTGGGTGGATCATTTGATGTCAGGAGTTCAACACCAGCCATGGTGAAACCCCATCTCTACTAAAAGTACAAAAATTAGCCGGGTGTGGTGGCATATGCCCATAATCCCACTACTCGGGAGACTGAGGCAGGAGAATTGCTTGAACCCGGTAGGTGGGGGCTGCAGTGAGCCAAGATCGCGCCACTGCACTCCAGCCTGGGAGACAGAGCGAGACTCTGCCTCAAAAAAAAAAAAAAAAAAAATCAAGAAAAATTGTTAGAACTTATAAAAGAGTTCAGAAGAAAATAGCCAGCTGTTATTTCTAATTAAAACTTTTCACCGAAGTAGAGCAAACACATAGAGAAGTACACAAGTTTCAGAAGTTCAGCTGTCAACTTTAACAAATTGAATCCATCCGTTTAAACCATCACCCAAGTCAAGAAATAGAAGATAACCAGTGTCCTAGAAATCCCTTCTATGCACTCTCCCAGTCATTACCCCCACTGGCTACCTGACTTCCAATAACAGCTAAATTTTTCTTGGCTTTATAATTTATTTATTTTTAAACTATTTATTAAGGTATGATTCATACACAAAAATCCATACATAGTTAATGTATACAACTTGATGAGTTTGGAATTGAAATTTATATAAAAAGAATCAAATAGTAATGCATTCTTTTGCGCCT
This sequence comes from Pan troglodytes, assembly GCF_028858775.2. Taxonomy (NCBI): domain Eukaryota; kingdom Metazoa; phylum Chordata; class Mammalia; order Primates; family Hominidae; genus Pan; species Pan troglodytes. Next base: position 80,072,699 of record NC_072404.2, on the reverse strand, counting down.
GTATTCTCTGATTCAACATTATGTTTGCAAGATATACATGCCTTTTGTTTTCAAGAAAAAATGACATTCACAGTCTCAGATAATTAGAAAGGATATTGCATTGATAAAACAAGTACTGAGTGTTATGGCAAAAGATCGATAAAGAACCAAAAAGAACCCTTGAAAATTAAAAATGTAAAAGCAGAAATAGAAAATTTAGAAAAACAAAGTTAAGAAAATACCCCAGAAATACAGACAAAAGATAAAAGATGAAAAATCAGAGATTAAAGAAAAACAAAGAAACAGTCCACAAGGATGGTTCAACACCCGAACAAAAACAAAAAGAGTTCCAAAAATAGAGACCACACACACACACACACACACATACACATACACATGAAGTAAGGATATCAACAATGCACACACATTTCAAATGGAAAGTTCTATTGAGTGCCAGTGCAATGAATAAAAAGAAATATACTCCAAAACACAGCATCACCAAATTTCAGAGCACCTAGAATAAAAGAATTTCAAAAGAGAAAGAGACAAGTTACACTGAAAGATCTAGGAGTCAGAATGTCTCTGAACTCTCCAATAGCCATGTTGGAAGTAAGAAGACAATGGAATATTGTCTTCAAATTCTAAGCCAAGGTCATTCAAAGTGGAAGGCAGAATCCAGACATTTTTACACATACAAGCACTAAAAATAGTTATTTGAAGATATGCACCAATAAAATGAGAGAATAAGCTAAAAAAGATAAAGGCATGAGATCCGGGACACAGAAGAGAAGTGAAAGGAATCCCAGGATCACTGCTAGAGGGCAGCCAGTCCTGATGGATGAGGCCATAGCACCCTGGGGAGCTCTCTTCATGAAAATAAAGCAGACAGAATATCTAAGGTTGCTGAGAGGACTGAGAGAGAATTCAGACAAGTGGTAGAAAGCATGTAGCTGAATTAGTTAACGGTATATAGAAAACAAATTAAGGAAACAAACAGAAAGGCAATGGTTAAATACAGGAAAAACAAAAAGCTGTGCAGGAAAGGGAAAAATAACCAAAGTACACCATGTGGATCAGATGCAAATAGTTATAATAATATAAGTATTAATAGGTGGTGTAAGAGTGGGCACAATGGCTCACACCTGTAATCTCAGCACTTTGGGAGGCCAAGGCAGGTGGATCACTTGAGCCCAGGAGTTCAAGACCAGCCTGGGCAACTTGGTGAAACCCTGTCTCTACTAAAAATACAAAAATTAGCCAGGCGTGGTGGCACATGCCTGTAGTCCCAGCTACTTAGGAGGCTGAGGCAGGAGGATCACCTTAGCCCAGGGAAGTTGAGGCTGCGGTGAGCTGTAATCATCACTGCACTCCAGCCTGGGCAACAGAGTGAGACCCTGTCTCCAAAAAAATTTAAATAAAAATAAGATGAGTGATGTAAATTTACAACATAATGATAATGGAAGATGGAGGAAGGTGGTGCAACAAAATATATTTGGTCTTTGTCCCACCTCCTGGCATAGACCTCCTAAACACACTTGCAACCTCCAGAGTGATGAGTGTCTTTGGTATGCTAATGAGATGACTCTTGGCTGGGGAACTCCTAGATAGCTTTAGGATGGTGGCTATAAAGACCAAACCATGATTAGAGGGTTGAATTGAAGGTCCATCTCCTCTTCCTCGAGGGGGAAGGTACACATTTCTTCCATACCATGTGGATCAGCTGCAAATAGTTACAATAATATAAGTTTAATAAGTGATGTAAGTAAGGGTGGGCACAGTGGCTCATGCCTGTAATCCCAGCACTTTGGGAGGCCAAGTCAGGTGGATCACTTGAGTCCAGGAGTTCAAGACCAGCCTGGGCAGCATGGTAAAACCCCGTCTCTACTAAAAACACAAAAATTATGACTCGGGGGATGGTATTATGCCTTGGGGGATGCCTTAGGAGAAGATACACATTTCTTCCATTCAGCTATTCCGGGGTTGCATCTTTTATTATGAACTGGTGTAGGTCAAGTATCCCTTAACCAAAACACTTGAGACCCATGTTGCAAATCTCAGATTTTTTTTTTGATTTTAGATTATTTGCATTATACTTACCAACTGAGCATTCTATGTCAGAAAATGCAAAATACTTCCCAATAAGCATTATCCTTTGAGCATTATGTGGACACTCAAAAAGTCGGATTTTGGGGCATTTTGAATTCCAGATTTTCCAATTTAGGATGCTCAACCTGTAACAGTACGCAGTGTTTTCTTGAGCTCTGTGATTCATTCTAGCAAATCATCAAACCTGAAGGCAGGTGGTGGGAAACCCCAAATTTGTAGCCATGTTGGACAAAAATATGGATAGCCTGGAGACCTGATATTTATGACTAGTGCCTAAAGTGGGAGCAGTCTTTGGGACTGAGCCCTTAAACCTGTGGATTCGAATGCTTACTCTGGGTCATCAGTGTCATAATTGAATTGAATTGTAGGAAACCCAGTGTTGAGAATCAGAGAACTGAAGATTTGGCTGGTGTGGCGGGAAAAGCCCTCAGCAAAGGAATGAGTAGTGTGTGAATTTGTGGGAGAGGTGGATGCAGGTGAGTGAATAACAGTTAATACCTTGTCTCCCATAGTCAAAGTCAAGAAGTAATGCCCACATCTCAAAATGCATGATGTAGGACTAAAGTGTACTATTTAGAGATATAGAGGTAAACAAAAGGCATATTTAAAAGAATAGAGTCGGCCGCAGTGGTTCATGCCTGTAATCCCAGCACTCTGGGAGGCAGAGGCAGGCAGATCACTTGAGGTCAGGAGTTCGAGACCAGCCTGGCCAATGTGGTGAAACCCTGTCTCTACTAAAAATACAAAAATTAGCTGGGCATGGTGGCACATGCCTGTAATCCCAGCTACTCTGGAGGTCGAAGCAGAAGAATCACTTGAACCCAGGAGGCAGAGGTTGCAGTGAGCCGAGATCATGCCATTGCACTCCAGCCTGGGCGACTAGAGCAAAACTCCACCTCAAAATAAATAAGTAAATAAATAAAGTGGTACCTCTAAAGAGTAGGTAGAGCCTTGTAGAATATATATTTGACTTTTAAACATGTACATACAAAATGTTTATATGAAAATATAAATTTTACATTATTTGTAGGAGTAAAAAATAATGTGAAATATTAAAGCTACTCATGAAATATTAACAGTGGTTATGGTTATCGTTGGGTGTTATGATTATCAGTGATTATCTAATGATCTTTTGTATTTTTGATTTTTACAGTGAATATTAAATTTATAATGGATACAGTATAAATTTTATAATGAATACATAATAAAAAAAGTATTTTTACACTATAATTTTTAAAGTGATTGGTCTCCTAGGCTCTGGTCTTGTTCTTCTCTACTGGGCTGGAAGACAACATCTGGATTGGAAGCAGAGCAGAAAATCATTCTTATTTCTTCCCCTCTTGAATGGCTGTAGACAAATTATGGAGCTCTAATTTCATGGCTGCCAGCCTTTGCTCCTCCCTCCTCATATAATTTAAGATTTAAGCCTCTGCAATTTCAAGCTTCTTCAAGAAAATATTCCCGTTTCTCAGAAACGACTACAAGATTTAGGGGATTTTTTTCCCCCTGAATAAAGTTACTTTTAAGAAAATACTATAAGGCAGTGGCTCACACTTGTAATACCAGCACTTTGGGAGGCCAAGGTAGGCGGATCACTTAGGACTCTCTCCTGTCATCACAGCTAAAGCTGAGTGTGCAGAGGCATTAAGGAGCACTCCAGGGGAAAGCCCAGCTTCCTGCCCAAGGTCCTATGGGAAGCAAAGAAGGTCCAGGGAGCTGGGAGAGGTAAGAGATGACATGTTTCTGGAAGCAGAAAGGGACAGTCTCCAGTCTCCAGGAATTATAAGAATTTAATCGATTTCAGCAATCAGCCTATTTTACAGCCTTCTACCTTGCAGCCTGTTTCTTCCCAAGCCCTGTGCAAAATGTGGTTACCTAGTTGTCTGGAACCAGCTCCTGACAGACCCCAGCAACTTAGAGATGAACCTGAATGAACCTTCCTCATGACCATGTTGAAGCCTCCACCCTGGCCAGGTGCGGTGGCTCACACGTGTAATCCCAGCACTTTGGGAGGCCAAGGTGGGTGAATCACCTGAGGTCAGGAGTTCGAGACCAGCCTGGCCAACATGGCAAAACCCCATCTATACTTAAAAACAAAACAAAACAAAACAAAAATTAGCCGGGCGTGGTGGTGGGCACCTGTAATCCCAGCTGCTCGAGAGGCTGAGGCAGGAGAATCGCTTGAACCTGGGAGGTGGAGGTTGCAGTGAGCTGAGATTGTGCCACTGCACTCCAGCCTGGGTGACGGAGTGAGACTCTGTCTCAAAAAAAAAAAAAAAAAAAAAGAAAGAAAGAAAAAAAAAGGTGGCTCCACCCTGGGAGGTGCTATAGCTCCATTACCATCCCATGTGACTGGGTGATGGCATGATGGCTCTCCGCATCTGCACCACTGAGACCCCTCCTCTACATGTGCTGATGCACCCTCTCCCCTCTCCATCCCCCCATAAAACCTCCTGTCACTTTCCCTCCAGAGACAACGCTTTGGAGAATATTCCCAGTGCTGTCCTTACTTGTGATGAGTAATAAAACACCTACTGATCAAAGCCTGCGTTCTCCTAGAGAGTCATTTGTTACTCCTCAGGCAAATGAACTCCAGTTTTTTTCAGGTAACATTTCGTTTGTTTGTTTGTTTGTTTTCCTTGAGACAGAGTCTCGCTGGCCCAGGCTAGAGTGCAGTGACACCATCTCGCCTCACTGCAGCCTCCACCTCCCGGATTCAAGTGATTCTCTTGCCTCAGCCTCCTGAGTAGCTGGGATTACAGGCGCCGCCCAGTCAATTTTTGTATTTTTAGTAAAGACAGAGTTTCACCATGTTGGCCAGGTTGGTCTGGAACTCCTAACCTCAAGTGATCTACCTGCCTCGGCCTCCCAAAGTGCTGGGATTACAGGCGTGAGCCACTGCACCCGGCCCTCAGTTAACATTTTGGCCCAGAGAGGGAGAGATATGTTGGATAGTGAGTTTGCTATGGAAGACACCCCTGTTTTCCACGGCAGGTGTGTCATGAAGCTGCCTGCAGGTGTCTATATCCTCCTAAGCCCACCCTCATGAACCTGATGGTTTAGTGTGGCCACATGGCAGGAGGCCACGTACATTAGCCCCTCTGCTTGGTTCTCATAGGAAGGAAGGGGGAAGTGGCGAGGGAAGGCAGAAGAGCCGTTGATGGCTTTTCCCTGGGCAGGAATGAAGCCTGCAGCTGGGGCTGGGATGGGTAGGGGAATGTGGCCAAGGCTCAGGTGTTTGCAGCCAGCATGAGCCACAGAGATCTGGGTCAGATGGGCCCTGAGCAAGCTGAGAGGTCAGATCCCAGGTTAGGCCCATGGCAGATGTCTTCTGGGAATGCCAGCAGGGCAAGGAGTGGCCAGCCAGGCCGGGGACACTGCCCAGAGGGCAAGAGGATGTCTTAGTCCATTTTGTGTTGCTATAAAGGAACACTTCAGGCCGAGCGGGGTGCCTCACACCTGTAATTCCAGCACTTTGGGAGGCCAAGGCGGGCAGATCACCTGAGGTCAAAAGTTCGAGACCAGCCCGGCCAACATGGTGAAACCCGTCTCTACTGAAAATACAAAACAATTAGCCGGGGGTGGTGGCAGGCGCCTGTAGTCCCAGCTACTCGGGAAGCTGAGGCAGAAGAATGACTTCAATGCAGGAGGTGGAGGTTGCAGTGAGCCAAGATCATGCCACTGCACTCCAGCCTGGGCAACAAGAGCGAAACTCTATCTCAAAAAAAAAAAAAAAAAAAAAAAAAAAAGGAACACCTCAGACTAGGTAATTTATGAAGAATAGAGGTTTATCTGGCTCATGGTTCTGCAAGCTGTACAAGAAGCATGACATCAGTATCTGCTCCTGGTGAGGGCCTGAGGCAGCTTCCACTCATGGCAGAAGGTGGAGGATGGGGCAGGCATCACGTGGAGAAATAAGGGGAGCAGGAGAGAGAGAAGGAAAGTGCCATGCTCTTTTAAACAACCAGCTCTAAGATGAACTAATAGAGCAAGAACTCACTTATTACCAGGAGGAGGGCACCAAGCCATTCATGAGGGGTCTGTCCCCATGACCCAAACACCTCCCTCCAGGCCCACCTCCAACACTGCGGATCAAATTTCAGCATGAGATTCGGAGGCAACAAATATCCTAACTCTACAGAGAAACAGTGCGTGTAAAGACCGTCATGCTTCCCCTTGATCACAAAATAAACCCTCCCTCTCCCCACGTACCCAGAAGCCATCCTAGAGAAGGAATGGGGCAGGAGGCAAAGAACTGAGAAGTTGCAGAGACCCAGTATTCAACTAGAATAACCTGAATTTGAATTGGCGACGAAGCTGACCTCGAAAATGAAGAGCTGTAACCTGCCCTGAGTCATTCTCAGAGCCTGTCCATGCAACTGAAACTTCAGAGTTGCTTATAGCATGGGAAGGGCTCATGCCACCAGCTGAAACCTCCTGCAGCCGCCACAGAAACCACAGTCGGAAATTCAGTGTTCATAAAAGACACTCAAGAAACATTTCTCTCCTCTTTCCTTTAAGTTGAAGTTCTTAAGAGCCTGGGAGTCCATTGAACTTCATGCATGGAAGTTAAACTCCAAAATACTGACTGGGGCATCCTACCAAGTGCATAAAGGACCTCCCGTGCAGGCCAGCTCTCCCAGGTCTCACACACTGCCTGTTTTCAGAGGGCTTTGAAGGGGCCACTGCTTTATCAAGCGTGACTGGTAGTTATGTTATTCACAACAGTTAAGCAAGCTTGTTGCAACCTCTCTGCTGCTGTAAGGATGTACTACCAGAATGACTTAATGACACAGGAGCCTACACTTCCGGAAGAAAATGAAGTCAATTACCCTTGACTCTCTGTGTGCCTGGTAGCAGAAGCTATTTTTAGAGTCATGTTGGCAGCCAAAAAAGGAAAGACTGTGACCCAACACTCCAAAAAGATATTGCAAAGTACCAACCCAATTTTCAGACTTTGGGAAAGTCTGCTTAAAACTTCTGCAGGCCGGTGGCTCACGCCTATAATCCCAGCACTTTGGGAGGCCAAGGCAGGCAGATCATGAGGTCAGGAGATTGAGACCATCCTGGCTAACATGGTGAAACCCCATCTCTACTAAAAAAATACAAAAAAATTAGCCGGGCGTGGTGGCGGGTGCCTGTAGTCCCAGCTACTCGGGAGGCTGAGGCAGAAGAATGGCATAAACCCGGCAGGCAGAGCTTGCAGTGAGCTGAGATCGGGCCATTGCACTCCAGCCTGGGTGACAGAGTGAGACTCCATCTCAAAACAAAACAAAACAAAAAAACACTTCTGCAGGCTTGAATGGCTATTATGAAAAAGTCAAAAAAATAACTTGCTGATGAGGTTGGGGAGAAATAGGAACACTTTTACATTGTTGGTGGGACTGTAAATCAGTTCAACCATTGTGGAAGACAGTGTGGCGATTCCTCCAGGATCTAGAACCAGAAATACCATTTGACCCAGCAATCCCATTACTGGGCATATACCTAAAGGATTATACATCATTCTACTATAAAGACACACGCACACATACATTTATTGCAGCACCATTTACAATAGCAAAGACTTGGAACCAACCCAAATGCCCATCAATGATAAACTGGATAAAGAAAATGTGGCACATATACACCATGGAATACTATGCAGCCATTAAAAAGAATGAGTTCCTGTCCTTTGCAGGGACATGGATGTAGCTGGAAACCATCCTTCTCAGCAAACACAGGAACAGAAAACCAAACACTGCATGTTCTCACTCATAAGTGGGAGTTGAACAATGAGAACACATGGACACAGGGAGGGGAACATCACACACGGGGACATGTCAGTAGGTGAGGGGCAAAGGGAGGGAGAGCATTAGGACAAATACCTAATGCATGCAGGGCTTAAAACCTAGATGACCGGTTGATAGGTGCAGCAAACCACCATGGCACATGTATACCTGTGTAACAAACCTGCACGTTCTGCACATGTATCCCAGAACTTAAAGTAAAATTAAAAAAAGAAAAAGAAAAAGAAAAAAAACTGTGGAGGGTCAACAGGATGAAAAATGGAAATGGTGTCCGGGTGGTTAACCACAAATGGTCATTTGTGTATGCTGGACTGCAGATAGTTCATTGGTTGGAAGAGAAGGCTCTGCAGGCTCTGATATCGGTACTCATGATTGACTTCCCAATCTCAAATAAAATTTGGTAAGGGAGGCCAAGGTGGGTGGATTACGAGGTCAAGAGATAGAGATCAGACTGGCCAACATGATGAAACCCTGTCTCTACTAAAAATACAAAAATCAGCCGGGCGTGGTGGCGGGCGCCTATAGTCCCAGCTACTTGTGAGGCTGAGGCAGGAGAACAACTTGAACCCAGGAGGCGGAGGTTGCAGTGAGCCAAGATCGCGCCACTGCACTGCAGCCTGGCGGAAGAGCAAGAATCCATCTCCAAAAAAAAAAACAAAAAAAAGAACAACAACAAAAAAACTGATATGCTTTCTCTCCAACGCACAAGACACGAAACAGTCATATGTTCCTGTATTTCCATAAACAAGAGGAGAAATGGATGGCCTCAAACGTAACACACCTTGCATGACTGGTAAGGCCTGATGAGAAGTTACTCACTGCCACACCTCGGAGGATGAAAACTCCAGCAAGTGCTACTGGAGAGACTAGGTAAACAAAAAAGGCTGTTTGGGTTTGAGAACAAGTGATAATCTTCATTTTCTCTTCTAAAGGACCCCCTGGAAACAACTAAGAAATAATAATTCGTGGAGGACCAGAAGGGCCAGGAGACAAGAAAAGAGTTCTGAACTGGCCAGGCGCGGTGGCTCACACCTGTAATCCCAGCACTTTGGGAGGCTGAGGTGGGCAGATCACCTGAGGTCGGGAGTTCAAGACCAGCCTGACCAACATGGTGAAACCCCATCTCTACTAAAAATACAAAGTTAACCACTCATGGTGGCACATGCCTGTAATCCCAGCTACTTGGGAGGCTGAGGCAGGAGAACTGGTTGAACCCAGGATTCGGAGGTCGCAGTGAGCTCAGATCGTGCCATTGCACTCTAGCCTGGGCAACAGAGGGAAACTCCATCTCAAAAAAAAAATTAAGAAAGAAAGAGTTCTGAACTGTGCTGTAGAAAAAAACCATCAGAGGTTGTGGGGGAGCAAGGAAGAAAGGTTATTTTCTGCCCTGAACTGAATTTTGAGAGTCTTCTGCAGTTACGTTTCAGCCTTTCAGGATACAGTGGAAAAAGGAATAAAAAGAAAGGGCAGAAGAAGAAAGACATGTAAGAGGGCCTGAAAAGATGGATCACGCGAGGTCAGGAGTTCGAGACCAGTCTGGCCAACATGGTGAAATCCTGCCCCTACCAAAAATACGAAAAATTAGCCAGGCGTGGTGGCGCATGCTTAGGAGGCTAAGGCAGGAAAATTGCTTGAACCCAGGAAGCGAGGCTGCAATGAGCCAAGATTGTGCCACTGTATTCCAGCCTGGGTGACAGAGTGAAATTCTGTCTCAAAAAAAAAAAAAAGAGGGCCTGGAAGATGAAACACTCTGGAACCATCTAGAAAGGGGGATTAAAGCTACCAAAATAAGAGCTGGAGCCTACCCCTTTCCACCCCTCACTATAGTCTACATCTAGCACCAACAGAAGGAGAATATGAAGCCTATTACTCTCTCCCCACAGATCAGCTCCATAAAATTAATGGGATGGCTGCTTCCCTATTTATGTCCAGCAATAACTCAGGAACTGAGCATTTAATTCAGAGGTAAAGTGTCCTCCATTTTTAAAAATCCTTAAATTTAAAATAAAATGTGTCTGCTCCTTGGCAGCCCGCAACACTGAACCTCTTTACAAGGGAGGAGAAAAGTCATTCTGACATTATTCAGATTAATCTACCTGCCGCTGGGAGCTGTCACAGTGCATGTCGGTTGATGGAGGCAGGCCTCTCTGCTTGTCATCGCAGAGAAAGTTTACGTTGCTAATGTTGCTCCAGCTCTAGGGCACTGCCTGGGAATTTTGCTTCCAAAGGAAAGCTATCTAGCAGCAATATCAGCGTGTCACGCAAAAAGAAATATTGATCTACCCAGGCTGGTGCAGAAGGTACCTAGGTGATGTCAAGAAATAGCATGTATTTCACCCAAAAGCAAGGTGTTCACCATTCTGTAAGTGCACTCCCATTTCATAAGGAATAGCTTTCTGAAGAGAGTGGCTTCAAGAACATGAGTCCCTTCTTTTCTGTGCAAATCCCTTGGCATTTAATTTAAGTCTCTCCTGGCCTGGCTGGGCGCAGTGGTTCACCCCTGGCAAAGTAATCCCAGCACTTTGGGAGGCCGAGGTGGGAGGATCACTTGAGGCCAGGAGTTTGAGGCCAGCCAGGGCAACATAGCAAGACTCATCTCTACAAACAATTTTAAAAAATGAGCCAGGCATGGTGGTGGTGCATGCCTGTGGTCCCAGCTACATGGGAGGCTGAGGTGGGAGGATCCCTTGAGCCTGGGAGGTCAAGGCTACAGTGAGCTATGATCACATCACTGCACTCCAGCCTGGGCCACAAAAGAAGACCTTGTCTCCAAAAAAAAAAAAAAAAAGTCTATCTTTTATTAGCGTCCAGAGTCTGTCATGTGTAGGACATAAATTAGTGATAATCCAATGATCAGGTTATTTGTTATAACTATTTGGTTGTATGACCTAGACCAAATAAAAAGAAAGGGGCTATTATAATATTCCCAAAGTGAGGAGCATTGTAGAATAGAGAATTGCTCTAATAATATTGATAACAAGAACAGCTGTTATTTCTAGAGCACTTACTATGTGCCATGGACTGTTTTAAGCATTTTACATGTATTATCTCATTTAATCTTCACAACAACCCTATAAGACAGTACTATTATTATCCCCTTTACAGATGAAGAATCTGAAGACATCTCATCCAATGCATCTGTGATGGTTAATACTGAGTGTCAACTTGATTGGATTGAAGGATGCAAAGTATTGATCCTGGGTGTGTCTGCCAAGGTGTTGCCAAAGGAGACTAACATTTGAGTCAGTGGGCTGGGAAATGCAGACTCACCCTTAATCTGGGTGGGCACCAACCAGCATGGCTAGAATATAAAGCAGGCAGAAAAACGTGAAATGACTAGACTAGCTTAGCCTCCCAGACTGCATCTTTCTCCCATGCTGGATGCTTCCTGCCCTCAAACATTGGACTGCAAATTCTTCAGTTTTGGAACTTGGACTGGCTTCCTTGCTCCCCAGCTTGCAGACAGCCTATTGTGGGACCTTGTCATCTTGTGAGTTAATACTTATTAAACCCATATACATACATACATACATATATTATTAGTTCTGTCCCTCTAGAGAACCCTGACTAATATCACATAGTCCAAATCCACCATTTTACAGGGAAGTAAACTGAATATCAAAATTTGTGGTTCAAATCTGGCTTAGAAAACACGTCTCTTGGCCAAGTGCAGTGGCTCATGCCTGTAATCCCAGCACTTTGGGAGGCCAAGGCACGAGGAACGCTTGAAACCAGGAGTTTGAGACCAGCCTGGACAACATAGCAAGACCCTACTTCTACAAAAAATAAAAATAATTAGCTGGGCATGGCATGCACCTGTAGTCCCAGCTACTTGGGCAACTAAGGTGGGAGGATCGCTTGAGCCTAGGAGTTCAAGGTTACAGTGAGCTATGATTGCACTACTGCACTCTAGCCTGGGTGGCAGAGTGAGACCCTGTCTCGAAAAATTTAAAACAAACAAACAAAAACAACAACAAAAACTGAAACAGGCTCCAGAACCTGGGAGATGTTCTATCACATCATGCTGCTGACATTTGAAGTCACTGAAGAATCACTTGTCCTCATCTGTGAAGTTACATATTCGTTGAGCCCTGTGGGAAGGCAGCAGTCAGCTGTGGACGGCCACGCAGAGCTGACCAACTAGGGAGTGATATCCCGTGTCACCTTGTGAACTGTACCTACTTTCCCAGAAAGTGATAAAGTTGATCATGATGCTCCTTTAGGGACCTGATCAACTGTGATGGTTCGTAGGCATTCTTCCCAGCTGATTGTTTGAACAAATAGCAAATGTTTTAAAGAAATATGGGGATTCAGTCAGGATGGTGGGAGAAATTGTAAAATCACAGGAATAGAAAAAAGCAAATCTTGGAAGGCTGGGGAGTTTTGCATAACTTTAGGTAGTTTGGCTGAAGGCAGCCAGATTCTCTTTTCAGGAGCCAGAGCGCTTAGGGTGCAGATACAAAAGGATGCAGAGTAGTTTATCTAAATAGCTTGTTTACTCATGTGGTCCTAAGACTAACCTTTGACCATCCGTGGGTGCATGATTGCTCTCTACTCGGGAGGGTCAGCAACGGTAATTACCTTCTAGTGGTGTTTACTTAAGACCTCTGTCATTTAATGTGTGCTGAATAAATGCCGGGAGGGCCAGTGAGTCGAGGATGTGGCTGCTGACTCTTCACACATCTTCCTTGGTGTCTGTGAGGAGCCCAGATGCTCAGCTGGACTGACAAGCAGAATATCTGTGTCAGTGTACGTTATTCATCCATTGTTGGGTCAGGGTCTGCAGGGTGGACCCCCGCAGAGAAATGGATATGCCTTCCATTAGACCATCTTACAGACAGTCAAACTCACACTGTTTCTCTAGCAGTTGTTTTCATTCAGAGTTTGCATTTGGGGTCTCGAAAGTGTGGAAACATGGATACATTTATTTATTTTTTATTTTTTTTTTGAGATGGAGTCTCGCTCTGTTGCCCAGGCTGGAGTGCAGTGGTGCAATCTCAGCTCACTGCAAGCTCTGCCTCCCGGGTTCACACCATTCTCCTGCCTTAGCCTCCTGAGTAGCTGGGACTACAGGCGCCCGCCATGATGCCTGGCCAATTTTTTGTATTTTTAGTAAAGACAGGGTTTCACCGTGTTAGCCAGGATGGTCTCAATCTCCTGACCTCGTGATCTGCCTGCCTCGGCCTCCCAAAGTGCTGGGATTACAGGCGTGAGTCACCGTGCCCGGCCAACATGGACACATTTCTAAAGAGGACTGACATACAATAAGAGTGTCCTCCATAAGTTGATTTTTAAATTTTATTTCATTTCATTTTCTTTTAGAGACAGGGTTTCACTCAGTTGCCAAGGCTGGTGTGCAGTGGAATGATTACGGCTCACTGCAGCCTCCAACTCTTGAGCTTAAGCAATCCTCTCATCTCAGCCTCCTGAGTGTCCGAGACTACAGCCATGTAACCGCCTGGTGGGTTCACCTTGCCTGCTGCCTAGACAGAGCTGATTTATCAAGACAGGGGAATTGCAATAGAGAAAGAGTAATTCGCACCAGAGCCAGCTGTCTGGGAGACCCGAGTTTTATTATTACTCAAATCAGTCTCCCTGAGCATTCGGGGATCAGAGTTTTTTTTTTTTTTTTTTTTTTTTTAAGGAGTCTCGCTCTGTCACCCAGGCTGGAGTGCAGTAGCGTGATCTTGGCTCACTGCAAGCTCCACCTCCCAGGTTCACGCCATTCTCCTGCCTCAGCCTCCCGAGTAGGTGGGACTACAGGTGTCTGCCCCCACGCCCTGCTAATTATTTTGTATTTTTAGTAGAGATGGGGTTTCACCATGTTAGCCAGGATGATCTTGATCTCCTGACCTCGTGATCCACCGGTCTTGGCCTGCCGAAGTGCTGGGATTACAGGTGTGAGCCATTGCGCCTGGCTGGGGATCAGAGTTTTTAAGAACAACTTCGGTGGGGGAAGGCCAGTGAGTTGAGCGTGTTGATTGGTTGGGTCGGAGATGAAATCATAGGGAATTGATGCCGTCCTCTTGCGCTGAGTCAGTTCCTGGGTGCGGGCCCGAAGATCAGATGAACTAGTTTATAGATCTGGATGGTGCCAGCTGATCCATCAAGTGCAGGGTCTGCAAAATATCTCAAGCACTGATCTTAGGAAGTGGTTTAGGGAGGGTCAGAAGCTTGTAGCCTCCAGCTGCATGACTCCTAAACCATAATTTGTAATGTTATGGCTAATTTGTTAGTCCTACAAAGGCGGTCTAGTCCCCAGGCAAGAGGAGGTTTGTTTTGGGAAAGGGCTGTTATCATCTTTGTTTTAAACTATAAACTAAGTTCCTCCCTAAGCTAGTTCAGCCTATGCCCTGGAAGGAACAAGGACAGGTTAAAGGTTAGAAGGAAGATGGAGTCACTTAGGTTAGATCTTTTTCACCGTCTCAGTTATAATTTTGCAAAGGCAGTTTCAGGCACGCACCACCACATCCATCTAATTTTAAAAATTTTTCTGTAGAGATGGGGTCTTGCTATGATGCCCAGGCTGGTCTTGAACTCCTGGTCTCAACAATCCTCCCACTTCAGCCTCCCAGAATGCTGGGATTATAGGCATGACCCACTGCATCTGTCCATATTCCTGAGTAATATTTTATAATAATGCCTCTTCTAGTGTGATGTGAATTCTCTCAATGGAAGCAACACCCTCTGTCAACCAGCCTTCTCCAGACTGGTCCCCTGAAGAAAGCAAACGGAATTTTGTGGAGGGTTTTTTGTTTGTTTGTTTGTTTTTTACCATCTATCTCTCCATGTCTTGCTTCTGTAGTAGAATTCTATTAACTGAAACATTAATTATCTACAACAGCCCATGCCACAACTCCAGAGAGTTTATAATTAGTGCTTTTCATCTAAGGGACCAAAAGTTTTGTTATGGCAATTTTCTACTAGTGGAACAATAAACATTTCAATGCTGGTGAAGTTTTAAAGACAAGAAAATTAAAAGCTCATTTACACAACAAGTGAGTGATCTGCCTAAGGACACAGACCCCACGGGTGGCAAAAGTGAACAGGCCATTTCTCTGTTATTGGAAGACTAGCAGGACAGGGTAAAAAAGAAAGGTGGAGAATGTCTATCTTCTTCACTGTGATTTTTCTCTTCCTGAAATGTGCCAGCATTCACTTGGCCCCTGGCTGGATTGCTTTACGAACTCTCCTTTGCTAGACCAAGGAAAAGTACCAGTCTTCGACCTGACCCACAACACGCTGCAATTGACCAGGATTCTATACCAGGCCCAGGGAGGTCAGCAGCCTCGGCTGGTCTGGTCCTGTGTGATGCTAAACCTTCACCAAGGATGTTCCTTGGTGTATTAGTGAGGGTTCTCTAGAGGGACAGGACTCATAAGATAGATGTATATATAAAGGGGAGTTTATGAAGGAGAATTGACTCACATGATCACAAGGTGAAGTCCCGCAATAAGCCGTCTGCAAGCTGAGGAGTAAAGAAACCTGTCTGAATCCCAAAACCTCTAAAGTAGGGAAGTTGACAGTGCAGCCTTCAATCTGTGGCAGAAGGTCCAAGAGCCCCTGGCAATTCACTGGTGTAAGCCCAAGAGTCCAAAAGCTGAAGAAATTGGAGTCTGATGTTCAAGGGCAGGAAGCATTCGGCACAGGAAAAAGATGGAGGCCAGAAGACTCAGCCAATCTAGTCCTTCCACATTCCTCTGCCTGCTTTTATCCTAGCCATGCTGGCAGCTGATTAGATGGTGCCCAAACAGATTGAGGGTGGGTCTGCCTCTCCCAGTCCAGTGACTCAAATGTTAATCTCCTTTGACAATACCCTCACAAATACATGCAGAAACAATACTTTGCATCCTTCAATCCAATCAAGTTGACACCCAGTATTAACCATCAGACTTGGTTTCTAAATTCCCACTCAGGACTCTACCATGACCAGTTCTGCTGGTTTAAAATTTGACCCTGATTGGATCACCTGCTGTACTCTGTGCTGCTCTGACAAAAGAAGGGACAGGCAAAATCTCAGGGTTAACCAGAGAGAAACATTCCAGGCCATTGTGAACCAATAATTGATACCCAATCTGTCTTCATCTTGTTGAAGGACTGGTCATCCGATAGCCATCAGCTTCTGAGAAAGAATTCATGGACCACATAATTCACCTGCTTGCTGTGTACAAGCCAATGGTTTTTAGTATAGTCACAGAGTTATGCAATGTCACAAAAATCAATTTTGGAACATTTTCATCACTTCTACCCCAAAGCCCCATCTTCATTATCAGTCACTCCTCTATCCATCCCTCCTCCACAGATGGGGGTGACCCCTAGTAGTGGGTAAGCACTATTCTACTTTCTGTCTCCCCTGGTTGGTTTTTTATTCATCTTTAGTTTGACTCACCAGACTAGTGGGGTGAGTCTGGGCTCTGCTGTTTGGTTTTTAGAGCCCTCTATACAGCATACCTCCTGTTTTTATCTGGAAGATGACGACTTCCAGATGAAGACTGGATAGTCTTCCATCTTTCCTCTATTTTTACTTTATATTTTTAAAGAATAGAGATGGGGCCAGGCACAGTGGCTGACTCCTGTAATCCCAGCACTTTGGGAGGCCAAGGTGGGCAGATCACTTGAGGTGTGGAGACCAGCCTGGCCAACATGGTGAAACCCTGTCTCTACTAAAAATACAAAAAATTAGCCAGGTGTGGTGGTGCATGCCTGTTATTCCAGCTACTCAGGAAGCTGAGGTACAATAATCGCTTGAACCCAGAAGGTGGAGGTTGCAGTGAGTCGAGATCAAGCCACTGCACTCCTGCCTGGGTGATGAAGTGAGACTCTGTCTCGACAACAACAACAACAAAAAGAAATACAGATGGGATCTCACTGTGTTGTCCAAGCTGGCCTTGAACTCCTGGCTTCAAGTGATCTTCCTGCCTTGGCCTCCCAAAGTGCTAAGATTACAGACCAGAGCCATCGCACTCAACCTCTTTCTTCTGTTTTTTAATGCATATTTCCCACCTTCAGTATCTTCATAAGACACTAAACAACTCATCTTCATTATGTAGTAAAGGGTTAACTCAGTGGGCTTGGGTTGTCTAAACCCCGCACAATCCAGAGAAAGAACTGGCCCTGGATCAGCTTCTGGGAGACAAACTCTAAGCCCTTGGAATATCCTATCTGATAAGAGTGTCTTTGCATGCCAAGGCCCTGGACAATGCTACTGCAGTTTAACTTCTGGTGGGCAAGGGCTGGAGGTTGAGTAGCTAAGGAGAGTCATGCAAGGCTCTCCATGCCTATGTGACTGACCCACAGTAAAAACCCGGGATGCCAAGGCTCAGGTGGGCTCCCTGATTGGCAGGACTTGAAATGAGTTGTTATGTGCCACCGCAGAGCAAATCAGCCCTACCCATACAACTCCATTTGGGAGAGGACAAGTGGAAGCTTGCAACTGGCTTCTGTGGGACTCTTCATGCATCTTTGCAGATTTTTTTTTTTTGAGACGGAGTCTTGCTCTGTTGCCCAGGCTGGAGTGCAATGGCATGATCTCGGCTCACTGCAACCTCCGCCTCCCATGTTCAAGTGATTATCCTGCCTCAGCTTCCCGAGTAGCTGGAATTACAGGTGTGCACCATCACACCCAGCTACTTTTTGTATTTTTAGTAGAGACACAGTTTCACTATGCTGGGCAGGCTGGTCTTGAATTCCTGACCTCAGGTGATCCACCTGCCTTGGCCTCCCAAAGTGCTGGGATTATAGGTGTGAGCCACCATGCCCAGCCTGTTGATTTTAATCTGTATCTTTTCATCATTAACAAATAATAACCATGATTGTACAGCTTTTCTGAGTTTCGAGAGTTCTCCTGGTGAATCATGAAACATGACAGTGGGCTTTAAGACCCCAAACACACTCATTTGCAGAACTATACCCTACATTGGGTTATCTTGCATATACTCAGCCGGTGAAAATCTCCTCCAGCTGGCAAGGTCCAGCTAGTCAAATCTTTTCCAGGAAAGACAGAACAGCAGGTAAGAACACAGACTCTGGGCCTGACTACATCCGAATCCCAGCTCCACCTCTTACCAGGTGTGTGACCTTGGGTAAGGTGCTTAACTCATGCTTCAGCAGCTTTGCCTGTAAAAAGGATATAATAATATTCATCTTGGCCAGGTACGGTGGCTCCCACCTGTAATCCCAGCACTTTGGGAGGCTGAGGAGGGCGTATCACTTGAGGTTAGGAGTTTGAGACCAACCTGACCAACATGGCAAAACCCATCTCTACTAAATGTACAAAAATTAGCCAGCTGTGGTGGTGCATGCCTGTAGTCCCAGCTACTCAGGAGGCTGAGGCGGGAGAATCACTTGAACCCAGGAGGTGGAGGTTGCAGTGAGTTGAGATCACACCACTACACCCAGCCTGGGTGACAGGGCAAGACTCTGTCTCAAAAAAAAAAAAAAAAGAAAAGAAAAGAAAAGAAAAAAAAATACTCATAGGGTGAGAATGAGGAGCAAATAGATGTGTATTGTGCTAAATACAAGAACTGTACATGGCACGTAGAACATTGTGGTGTTAGTTATGGCTATGAGCTTTTCCATCCACTCCAATGGCAAAAATTCCCTCCCTCCCATGATTCCACATTTCCTTGCCCTGAAGTGTTATCACACACATTTGAAAGCCTGTGTCACCACCCATGAACTCCTTCAAGACAGGATAATCATTTCATTTACCAATACTATCCCTGCTGGAAATGCTTACCCCAAAGCTGAGCACACAATTGGCCCCTAAAATATATTTGCTGATGCATAGGAAAGATACCTCTATTTTAAAGTCTGATTTCTTCTCTTAAAGCTTTCCTCCTCTGTAAGCCAGTCATATTCCTTTAGGGAGGAAAAAATAACCTTCTCCCTTTGTACATATCTGTGCACAGAACTTGAGATCCCGGCAACTATATATCCAAGGCATCCCTTTCAACTAAAGGAGTCTAACAGGCTCTAACAGCACCCATACCTTATAATTTATTATCAAATTATATGTTGGATTAAGGATTGCTAAATTGTTAATCATTGCCTTTAATTAGTTATTCATGAGCAATGTCACTAATTATAGGACCACCTAACATACAGCAGGGAGGAACCACTGTCACCTCACAGAAGATGCCTGACTCAGCTTTCAGCCAGTGCCCTGAAAGCAACATGCTGTAAAATGTCCCATCTGTGGCATTTTGGAACCTTCCCTCTCATGGTGAAAGTCTCAGGCTTTTGCAGCTGGAGAGAAGTGTACAGATCAGCAGTTCTCAAACTACGAGCAAAAGTTCTCTGAAGGCAGCAGAACTAAGCCAGGTTTTCATGAACTTATGGTGCACCTAACCTAGGTGCATTCAGGCTAAATAAATGGTATCCTTCATTCTTATCTTACACCTCACTCTTTTCCCCATATATACATAATGTCATGAATAACAAAATCTGAGTTCATAACAAAACACAACTGAATTTATGGTAGTTTTTTTGGTCAAGAAATCCTGGTGGGGTCAGGTGCAGTGGCTCTTGCTCATAATCCCAGTGCTTTGGGAGAATAAGGGAAGAGGATTGCTTGAGGCCAGGAGATCAAGACCAGCCTGGGCAACATAGCAAGACCCCTGACTTTACAAACATTTTTTAAAAATTACAGCCAGACACGGTGGCTCACGTATGTAATCCCAGCACTCTGGAAGGCTGAGGCGGGCAGATCACTTGAGGTCAGGAGTTTGAGACCAGTCTTGCCAACATGATAAAACCTTATCTCTACTAAAAGTACGACAATTAGCTGGGTGTGGTGGTGGGCACCGGTAATCCCGGCTACTTGGGAGGCTGCAGTAGGAGAATCGCTTGAACCCAGGAGGTGGAGATTGCAATGAGCTGAGATGGTGCCACTGCACTCCAGCCTGGGAGACAGAGTGAGACTGTCTCAAGAAAAAATTTAAAAATTACCTGTGCATGGTGGCACATGCCTGTGGTCCCAGCTCCGCTGGAGGCTGAGGCAGGAGTATCGCTTGAGCCCAGGAGTTGGAGGCCATGATGAACTATGATCTCACCACTGCACTCTAGCCTGGGCAACAGAGTGAGATCTTATATCTAAAAATATAAATAACTAAGAAAAAGAAATCCTGGTGGAAATTTTGTTGAATTTATATTCTTTGCACCTCGAAATAGCCATTATTTTTTCTGTTCTTGGTGAACTTTCAGCAATGATTCCAGACTTTTACCCCTTTTGGGTAGCCTCCTATCTGAGGCCCAGCTCTCACTCTTAACAAATGATTTTCTCTCCTCATTCACAAGGAAAATGTGAGTCAGACAGCATGACTTTTCCCTTCCTACCATTCAAGACCAAACCATTGTTCATGTCCTTAGCCCACCCACGCCTCCTTCTTCAGGGTCTTTCTTTCCCAATCAGTCCCCACCCCTTCCTTTCTGCCTTCAGACTTTCCCCTTCTCCCTGTTCCATGCCTTCAGATGTATGTACTGTGTTAAAACAGGGCTCTTCATGTCCACACTGGGGCTGAAGACATTCTGACAATAGATGCTGTATTAAAAGAGATCTTGCAAAAATTTCAATAGACAGACAAACAGATTAGCTGAATACTTTGGATAAGTAAGTGGAGTCCAGGAAAGCAAGGTGTCAGGAGGGTTTCCCAGAAGCAAAGTGTACCCGAAGGGAGGGACGAGAGTCCTACCATCTAACCCCAAGCCTAGTGGCCGGTGTCCCTGGAAGTGGAGACACATGCTCACTGGTGTGCGACTCACACTTACGAAAGGGAACGTGCCCTCTGGAACACAGGGGAGCCCTGGTCAGGGAAGCCATCTTTCCACCCAAGAGGGACAAAGGTGTGCAAATCCCAGAAACCAGATATGGAACCTGCAGAAGGAATGTGGACTTGGAACCACTTTAAAAACGATGTCAGCCGGGCACAGTGGCTCATGCCTGTAATCCCAGCACTTTGGGAGGCCGAGGTGGGCAGATCACGAGGTCAAGAGATCGAGACCATCCTGGCCAACATGGTGAAACCTCGTCTCTACTAAAAATACAAAAATTAGCTGGGCATGGTGGTGCATGCCTGTAGTCCCAGCTACTCGGGAAGCTGAGGCAGGAGAATTGCTTGAACCCAGAGGCAGAGGTTGCAGTGAGCCAAGATCACACCACTGCATTCCAGCTTGGGTGACAGGGAGAGATTCTGTCTCAAAAAAAATAATAAAAGGGATGTCCACCAAGAAAAGCAATGGATTTCTGATGCATGAATGAATCTCATAAACTGTATGCTAATAAAAGAAGCCAGAAACAAAAAGCCACATTCTGCAGGACTCCACTTATATGAAATGTCCACAATAGGCAAATCCATAGAGACAGAAAGTAGATTGGCAGCCGTCACTGTTTGGTGGGAGGGAGGAATAGGAAGTGACTGCTTAATGGGCACTGGGTCGCTATTTGGGGGAATAAGAAAACTGGAAGTAGATCGTGGAGATAGTTGCACAACACTGGGAATGTTCTTATTGCCACTGAACTTCACACTTTACAATGGATAAAATGGTAAAATTTATGTTACATATGTATTGCCACGATTAAGAACAACATCATAAACAAAACCAAAAGGGATGCTCTAGACCAGCAGTCCCCAACCTTTTCAGCACCAGGGACTGGTTTCATGGAAGACAATTTTTCCATGGACAAGGGTGGTGGGTGGGGATGGTTTTAGGATGAAACTGTTCTATCTCAGATGATCAGGCATTAGATTATCTCATAAGCAACACGTAACCTACATCCTTCACACGCGCAATTCACAATAGGATTTGTGCTCCTATGAGAATTGAATGCCTCCGCTGATCTGATGAGAAGCAGAGCTCAGGAGGGAATGTGGGAGATGGCGAGAGGCTGTAAATACAGATGAAGCTTTGCTTGCTCGCTCGCCTGCCACTCACACCTCCTGCTGTGAGGCTCAGTTCCTAAAAGGCCATGGACCAGGACCAGCCCTGGTCCGCAACTCAGGGGTTGAGGACCCCTGCCCTGGACAGTGGCTTACCAGAGCATGGAGACTCCAGCAATAAGAGTACATGGGGCAAACAAGAAGGCACAAGTCGAGAGTGCCCTAGGAGAGGCCAGCTGAAGGGAGTCACTGCCTGCATGGGGTCAAAAAAGCAACCTGGAGGTTCAGATTTCCTACACCCCAATGTGGTGTGGACATTGAAAACAAAAAAAGGATACTGCCGAATCATTTGGTACTAGGCTTATGACTATTAAGAGTAAATGAGGCCAGGTGTGGTGGTGGCTCATACCTGTAATCCCAGCACTTTAGGGGGCTGAGGCAGGAAGATCACGAGGTCAGGAGATTGAGACCCTCCTGGTTAACATGGTAAAATCTCGTCTCTACTAAAAATACAAAAAAATAAAAAATAAAAATAAAAGCCAGGTGTGGAGGCACACACCTGTAGTCCCAGCTACTCAGTAGGCTGAGGCAAGAGAATCGCTTCAACCTGGGAGGTGGAGGTTGCAGTGAGCCAAGATCGTGCCACTGCACTCCAGCCTGGGTGACAGAGCAAGACTCCATCTCAAAAAAAAAAAAAAAAAAAAAAAAAGAGTAAATGAAAAGCTATATATAAAGTCCTCAATATGCATTCAATAAATGGTAAATCTAATAATAATTGGTATATTATCATTATTAATATGGATCGATGGTATAACTTCCTATGAAGAACACGCTTGTCTTTCTAACTAGCCAAAATCTTTTTTTTGAGACGGAGTCTGGAGTCTTGCTCTGTCAGCCAGGCTGGAGTGCAGGTGGTATGATCTTGGCTCACTGCAACCTCCGCCTCCAAGTTCAGGTGATTCTCCTGCCTCATCCTCCCGAGTAGCTGGGATTACAGGTGTGCATCACCATGCCCAGCTAATTTTTGTATTTTTAGTAGAGACAGGGTTTATCCATGTTGGCTAGGCTGGTCTTGAACTCCTGACCTCAGTTGATCAGCCCACCTCGGCCTACCAAAGTGCTGGGATTAAAGGTGTGAGTCACCGCCTCTTCTTCCTGCTTTTGCCGTGAGATGTGTCAGCTCCCACTTCACCTTCTGCCATGAGTAAAAGCTCTATGAGGCCTCCTCAAAAGCCAAGATGCCAGTGCCAGGTTTGTACAGCCTGCAGAACTGTGAGCCAATGAAACCTCTTTCCTTTATAAATTACTCAGCCTCAGGCATTTCTTTGTAGCAATTCAAGAACCACCTAACAGAAAGGAAGCTGCTCTTGGAGAACAATCAGAGCTTAAGACAGCAGATTTAGGAAGCTTCTCTACACAGAGGCAAGAGCTGGGTCAGTGCTGCACAAAGTCTTACACAGACGAACCTCAGCAGAGAGGGCTGTGGACACACAATAATACAACATGAGGGGAATCTCTACAGGTTGAACTGGAGTTCAAGGAAGTCTGGCCATGTTGCTCCTGTGGCTTTGAGTGACACTTTCCCCAAATCCCCCAGCCCCACTGACATGGTTTGGCTCTGCACCCCCGCCCAAATCTCATGTTGAATTGTAATCCCTAGTGTTGGAGGTGGGGCCTGGTGGGAGGTGATTGGATCATGAGGGTGGATCCTTCATGAATGCATTAGCACCATCCCTTTGGTGCTGTTCTCATGATAGAGTTCTCAAGAGATCTGGTTGTTTACAAGTGTGTGGCACCTTCTCCTTCTCTCTTCTTCCTCCTACTCTGGCCATGTAAGACGTGCCTGCTTCCCCTTCTGCCATGACTGTAAGATTCCTGAGGCCTCCCCAGACGCAGAAGCCTCCATGCTTCCAGTACAGCCTGCTGAATCCTGAGCCAATTAAACCTCCTTTCTTTATAAATTACCCAGTCTCAGGTATTTCTTTACAGCAGGGCAAGAACTAATACACCCTCCATGGCACCCACAATACATACCACAGGTGCCCACTGCCGGTGTAAGTTGCATGAATGAAAGCTATCCTGGGAACAACACAGGTCTCCAAGGAGTTGAGTGTAAAGGCAAGATCAAGTTCTGGGGGCCGGGTGGTCAAATGCAGTCTAGACGTATGTGGTTGGGGCCTTGAAGTTTTGAAGAAGAGAGGTTTATTGTCAACATTTAGAAGGTAGGAGATTTCACAAAGGCTCTAGATTTATGGCTTCTCTTAAAATTCTGGGCCAGGCACAGTGGCTCACGCCTGTAATCCCAGCACTTTGGGAGGCTGAGACGGGTGGATCACGAGGTCAGGAGTTCAAGACCAGCCTGGTCAACATGGTGAAACCCTGTCTCTACTAAAAATACAAAAAATTAGCTGGGCGTGGTGGCACGCACCTGTAGTCACAGATACTCAGGAGGCTGAAGCAGAAGAATTGCTCGAACCCGGGAGGCAGAGGTTGCAGCGAGCCGAGATCGCTCCCCTGCACTCAGCCTGGGCAACAGAGCTAGACTTTGTCTCAAAAAAAAAAAAAAAATTCTGAAGACCTGACCACACTGGCACCACCAAGCAGAGCTGGGAACAGCTGCCTCCTTGGGCAGGAACTGTGTTCTTCAGTTCTCCCACCTCTTACCCTTACAATCGGCCTTTGCCCTCTTTAATGGCACTTGCCCACTTGCTATACTGGAAACTCTGGTGTGGAAAAATAAGAGTGGAGGACAAAGAGAAAACCTGAGAAAACAGCTATTTAGCAGGCAGGACAAAAAAGATATTAATATATAGAAAGAAACAGGAAAAGAACTGAAACAGAAGGAATTATCAATTCCCTTAATGCAAATCTCCTATATTATGTTGCTTACCGGGAAGTCTCAGTATCTAAAGACTCATCTAATCTAACACCATTTGGATGATGAAATGTTTTCTTTGGCCCATCTTTTACTGGAGCAAAATCGTACTACTAAAATGTTGGCTTCACAGCAAGAAAGAGAAACTGCCATGTCCTCATGTTTAAGAAAGCATATTGTATCCGCTTAATAATTTCAGAAGGACCATAAAAATTCATCCCTGCAATTAAATATCCCCATCAACTATTAACAAATTAAGCATTCCGTAAGTTAAGACACATTAAAAAGACATCATTGGCATTTGATTCTATTTTGTACAACAGAGATGCATGTAATATTAATGACTCATGATCATGACTCTATTTTCTTGAGTCTTTTTAAAGTGCATATTAATCATCTGTTAATGTTACCGTAACTTATGAAATACAAGCTAACTCTTTGCTTAGAACCTTACACACTCAGAGACAATCATTACAGATGTTTGCTGGGCATCCGAAGGCACTCCACTGCAAGCACTTCTTTTTCTCTGTTGACAGCACTTACGGTCACACCCTCATACTGTTATCTGTCCTGGCTGGAGGCCAGTCTCCCGTGTATCAGTGTGAAGACTTGGGAGAAAGTATCTTTCAGCCAACACATGAAACTCACTGTCTGTCAGTCCATCATTTGAGTTTCATCCCTTTGAGATCTGAAGGTCAACATGTCTTCAAGCACTCGCCATTAAAGCTCAAATATCCCTGAAGGCTTAGATTTAGTTAACCTTACACTATTAATATTATTTGCAGATAGCCAAGAATATGGTCCTGAAACACTGCATGATGAACAGTTGGTGTGGGAGCTGAGCCACAAGACAGCTTGAGGAAGTTGTAGACCCAAAAGATTACCTTCTCTGCTGTACAAATTTGCCCATGCTCTACTCAAAGGCAATTTTTCAGCTTTTGGTGTCAGCAGAAAAATAACGAACTTTTCAAAAGCTTACTCTTTTTTTATTATTATCTGTGACAGGGTCTCCTTCTATTGCCCAGGCTGGAGTGCAGTGGAGCGATCACAGGCCACTACAGCCTCGACCTCCTGGGCTCCAGCAACCCTCCTTCCTCAGCTTCCTGGGTAGCTGAGATTACAAGAGCACACCACCACCCCGGCTAATTTTTTTTTTAATTTTATTTCAGTGGAGACACAGTCTGGCTATGTTGCCCAGGCTGGTTTTAAACTCCTGAACTCAGGCGATCCTCCTGCCTTGGCCTCCCGAAGTGCTGAGATTACAGGTGAGGGCCACCGGGCCTGGCTAAACTTTTACTCGTTAATCACAAATGTTTAAACTGAGAAAGAACTTCATGATTATCTGTAAAAAGTCTTCATCCCTACTTCATTATTCCATCTTGCTATCTTACTTAACACCAACAAGCACACCCCTAAAACTGAGCCCAGGTACACAGGCCTCTCCTGCCTCTCCCTACTTAAGACAGAACCATGATTTTAGAGTCAGTTTGGTCCTCAAGTAGAACTCACAAGTACTGAACTATAACTCGGGGATCAGAGGGTTTTCAACCAAGCCCTTTTCCCCAAATAAGGTACCATTCACAGGTTCCAGAGATTAGGATTTCCATATCACATCTGCAAAGTCCTTTTGATATGCAACAGGGGCAGGGAAGTGCTGGGTAGAGAAGGGCAGGGTCCCTGGCAAGGGCTCCACCCTTGGGCCTGTGCCCACGGACCTAAATGAGGACAGGTATTTCTGTTTTCGCACTCAAAAAGTTGCCCTTTGGCCCGCCATACCCTGTCCCCCATCCTGTGTCCATAAAAACCTGGGACCATAGTGGGCACAGACACAAGCAGCTGGACCTTGAGAGGAGCAGAACACATGGACAGACACCAGCAGACACCAGCAGGCTAGCAACAACAGAATGACGTGGATGCTGAGGGGAGTTCGGCCAGGGGTAGTTGGAGGAGAGTCTGGCTGCTGTGCAACCCAACTCCAGGGGAAGACCACCTTCCCACTCCATCCCCTTTCCCGCTCCCCATCCATCTCATTGAGAGCTACCTCCACCACTCAGGAACACCTTGCACTCATTCTCTAAGCCCACATGTGATCTGGTTTTTCTGACACACTAGGGCAAGGACCCAGGATACAGAAAGCCCTCTGTCCTTGTGATAAGGCAGAGGGTCTAAGTAAGCTGATTAACACAAGCTCCCTGCAGATGGCAAAGCTGAAAGAGCACACTGTAACACATGCCCACTGGGGCTTCGGGAGCTGTAAACACTCAATCCTGGAGACCGCCATGGGGTCGGAGCCCCAAAATGCTCCCTGCAACCTACCCATCTGCATGATTCCCCTAGGGGTTTGAGCAGTGGGGCACTGAAGAAGCAAGCCACACCCCTGTCATATGCCCCACAAAGGGGATAAGGGAACACTCCCATTTCACTTTTTCCCAAATAAAGGACCATTCACAGGTTCCAGAGATCAGGAACTTGTGAATGGTCCCTTATTGAGGAAAAGAACTTTGCAGATGTCATTAAGTTAAGGATCTCAAGATGGGAGATAATCCTGGATTCTTGTATGGTCCCAGAATGTAATCACAAGAGCCTTTGTAAGTGGGAAGGAAGGAAGCAAAGGAGGAAAAGGTCACGTGATGAAGGATGCCAGAGAGAAAGGGAGATGCGACATAGCCATGAGCCGAGGGAGGAGGCAGCTTCTGGAAGCTGGAAAAGGCAAGGAGATGGATCTCCCCAAGAGCCCCCAGAAGAACCAGACCTCCTGACCCAGCCCTCCTGACCCAACCCCTTCTTTATTTTAGTTCCATCAGCTCATTGCAAACTTCCGACCTCAAGAACTGTAGCAGCATCAATCTGTGCTGTTTCAAGTCATTATTTTCATAGTAACTTGTTATAGCAGCAAGAGGAAACTAATATAGCATTGAAATCAACCTATTTCATTCAACCTCCTTGCTTTCTTTTTTTTTCTTCCGAGACAGAGTTTTGCTCTTGTCGCCCAGGCTGGAGTGCAATGGCATGATCTCAGCTCACTGCCACCTCCACCTCCCAGGTTCAAGTGATTCTCCTGTCTCAGCCTCCCAAGTAGCTGGGATTACAGGCACCTGCCACCATGCCCATCTAATTTTTTAAATTTTAGTAGAGAAGGGGTTTCGCCATGTTGGCCAGGCTGATCTCGAACTCCTGACTTCAAGTGATCCACCCACTTTGGCCTCCCACAGTGCTGGGATTACAGGGATGAGCTACCACGCCCGGCCTCAACCTCCTTTCTATTTGAGTTCTGCAACTGGTATGCCTCAAGATATTGATCTCCATATCCTGAGAGGCAGCTGGGTGGGACCCGGGGCAAGAGCCATAAAGAGCTCCCCAACATCCCTCCAGTTCCTCAGAATGCCACACCCCCTTTTCCTTTTCTATATGATCTTGTATCATGAAAAAGAGTGCAAACATGACAACAGTACAAGGCTTCAAGTATAAAATAGCCCCAGAAAAAATAACTTTCAAACTTCACCCTTAAAAGCTCCTGAACGCAGTTCCTCCTATACGAGGAAGAATAAAGAAGTGTGAACATTACTATCAGTTTGAAACTTCTCAGTATCGCCGTTGGAAAGCTGCACTTGAAAACTTTACATAAAGGTGCAAAATGCAACATCCTCCCTCTGCAGGAAAGCTGTGATCCTGAGACAACCGCGGCTCCTGGAGAGCTGTGTGCACACAGCTGCTCGAGCCCAAGGCAGGCTTTCCTGGCCTCTCTCAGTAGCTCCTTTTTACCCTTGAATTTGGGGGCTCGTTGGCCGCCAGGGCTCACCAGCCACAGACCTGATGGGGAGAGAAGGGTCTCCGGCGTCCCACCAGTCTTTTGGGGGGCTGATGTACATGCACCACAGCTCCCAGCTGTACCCGTGGGCCGAGTTCTCGTACCGCTGCACCTCAAAGTTGTCCTGTTTGATGTTGTCAATGGAGGGGAGGATCACACGCTTCCGGTTTTCCTGGATGCGGGATAGAACTGGCTCAGCCCTGAAACATAGAGAAACAGACATGAAACCTCTCTTCTCTCCCGTGAGGCACACCTCCCAAGACCACAAGGAATGAACAGCATTTAGCTACTTAAGGCTGGGCTTTGGGAAGGCTGGAACTCAGATGCAAACTGAGGCTCCCAGGGACCTGCCCACGCTGGATCCTGCAGCTTCACTCCTGGGCTGTGAAGCGTGTGAAATCAGCGCACCCCTTTCCCCTTGTTGGAATCACTAGAGTGATGCCTGCTCTGGCCCGAAAAGCCTGGAGCAAGAGGAGTTCAGAACATGGGGTCTCCTTCCCAAGAAAGTGCCAAGTCTCACTTCTCATATTGACGGTGGACTCCATGATTCACATTGCACGACAGTTTTATACAGTGTCGTCAGTTTCCCCCCAGGGCACTGACTGCCACCGCTTGTTTTTTCTGCTGGCACTGAATTCCCTTTCCCAAAATAGGTCACTTCTGCCCAGACGGCCTGGTTTTAATACACATTTCACTAGCTTCTCTCTGTGTGTGTGTGTGATTATTTCAGTTGTTTTAATTGATGATTTAATTGATTTCTTAAAGGGATCTAATTGAATTGGTTAGCAATAGGAGACTGGAAACTAATTAAATGCAAAGGCAGGCAGAATCCCAGCTTCCTGCTCACTTCCCCAGCTCAAGGCTGCAGCAGGTAATTCATCAGGAATCTGGCTCCAGGTTCAAGGTGTAGCCCGACTGGCTTAGGAGACAGCAGATGGCCAGACACCTCCACCATCGTGTGTCTCCGAGGCAGGCGCGGGAAGGGATCATTTCCCATATTCGAGAAGGAGAAGATGGCTCTCCTAAGCCAGGGCATTAATCTCCCAGCTTATAACAGAATGCAGGCTTTGGAACAGAGTCAAGCGAAAATCCCATTCCTCTGCATTATCGGGAAGAATAATGAGAACACACAGTCGACAACCCATCTCTTTTCATTTGCAGCTATTGAATTACCTGTTGGCTCATCTCATCTTTCTATTTAAAATGAGCAATAAAATATACCCTGGGCCATTACCTGCTTCCAATACTTCTGCACACACCATATAAGCTGAAGCCAAATGGCACTAATTTTCCAAGGCTTCCAGGCAGGCTTAGGACCATGGCCCCGGCCAAGCCTCCACTCATGAAATTCTCCCCTGGGGATGCCCTTTGCTATTGGCAGAGAGCACAGCCATCTAAGGAGGCTTAGACCAAGTACCATCTCTCCTACCTCTCTCACCACCTGGTCCCAAGACCAAGTACCACCTCCCACACCTCTCTCACCACCTGGTTCCAAGACCAAGTACCACCTCTCCCGTGGGAGTTCTTCCTCTCAACTCTTAGATCATTTTCCCCACCTTATTCAAGTCACAATGACTGTGTGGCTGCCTTTGCTAATCATCTCTGAACACGAATTATTTTTCCTTATGAGCTAACGATAGCTGATCTTTATTAAGCACTTACTAGTGC
Source organism: Pan troglodytes (assembly GCF_028858775.2). Taxonomy (NCBI): domain Eukaryota; kingdom Metazoa; phylum Chordata; class Mammalia; order Primates; family Hominidae; genus Pan; species Pan troglodytes. The sequence continues at coordinate 80,042,597 of NC_072404.2, read as the reverse complement.
TAGGGGCCATTCGAAATATTTCACATGTGCTGACTAATGCAACCCCCAAGATAATCGTATGAGGTAGATACAATGATCAGCATTATATAAATGAGGATACTGAGGACCAGGGAGGTTAAGTAGCTTGCCCCAGGTTATACAGCCAACTGGTGGTAGAACGAGGTTTCTAACCTAGCTGGTCTGGTTCATGTCTTAATTCTGAAGCTCCACTACCTCTTTGATGAACCATGATGAACCCCATGCAAGTCCAGATCATGCATTAGAAGCATTCAGTTCAGCCCATCCATCAGCAGCGAAAGAGTCACTGAGTATGGAGGCAGAAGACCTTGGTTCCAGTGATATTTCTTTTTTTGCTTTTTGAGACGGAGTTTCACTCGTTTCTCAGGCTATAGTGCAATGGCATGATCTCAGCTCACTGCAACTTCCGCCTCCCAGGTTCAAGCGATTCTCCTGCCTCAGCCTCCTGAGTAGCTGGGATTATAGGTGCCTGTATTTGTATTTTTAGTAGAGACAGGGTTTCGCCATGTTGGCTAGGCTGGTCTCGAACTCCTGACCTCAGGTCATCCACCCGCCTCAGCCTCCCAAAGTGCTGAGAGGTGTAAGCCACCACACCTGGTCCCACTGATATTTCTGCGGCTGAGAAGTTTGATCTTACTGTCTACTAGACAATGTATGACGATTCCCAATAATTTGCTCCCTCCTCCCTGGGGATGTCCTGCCTATTACCAGGTGGTCTGCAATGCTTCCTTAGAGAAGCACACTCCTTCCCCCAGTCTCCAATTCCCATTTAACTTGGACATGTGAATTGGTTTGCCAATGGGATGTGAGCAAAAGTGACGGTGTCACATCAGAGCAGAAACAGCCATTTCGAAGTTCAGCCACTGTTCTTTTCCCTGAGCCACAAAGATGGGATGTCCTAGACAGGAGGATTCCTTGACTCTCAGAACACAGAGGAGAAATCGAGCACAGCCACAGCCAGACAACCGCAGCTGGCGTGCCATGCAGACAAGAGAGAAACATGTATTGTTGTAAGTCATTGTGACTGGAGACTTTTATTGCAGTAGAACCTGGTAAAAGTTGAGACACACTGTCTACCTTGTAATGAAGAACTGCCAAGGGGTTTTAATTCAGAGAGGGTTCTATGCCACCCGGGTAGAAGTGTGGAAAATGAGTCTGAATGGCAAAGACTAAAGTCACAGACATCAGTGAGAATTAGATGATAGGTGGATTTGATTAGGTAGACTAGAATTAGACTGTAGACTTGAGGGCAGATACCAAACCTGCCGGATTTTGAACCCCAGCTTAGTGTCCAACTGCCCCAGTTTGTGCAGTACTCTTCCAGCCTTACCAATGAAAGTCCTGAGAAATCACTCAGTGCCAAACTCCAAACCTAGAACAGCACCAGGGATATGGTAGGCATCTAGCAAGTATCTGCCAAAAGAATGAGTTCCAGCAGTGACTGCATTGGTTTAGGTGAATGTCAAGGAAGAACCAAGCTGGGAGAGTGGTGGTCAAGATAGAGAGAAAGAGGGAGACAGGAGAAATGGCAGACAAAACTGGCTGGAGGTGGAGGTTGACAGGATGAGTAACATGATGGCAAGGGGAAAATCAAGGGAAAGGGACATGTGTCGGGGCCATGTCCTTTCAGTTTTGAAAGGAAAGAAACGAGGAGGCAATGATGCCAAGGAAAAGACAAGGTATGCCAGGCCTGAGGCTGTAACGGAACATTCGCCTGCATCTTTTTCAGAAGGCTTCCATTATGGCTCAGTGCTTCTCAAACTGGAGCATGCATCAGAGTCCTCTGAAGGGCTGATTACATCAGATCGCCGGATCTCACCTGCACAGCTTCTGATTTCAGGGGACTGGGTGGAGCCCAGGAATTTGCATTTCCGACAAGTTCTCAGATTCTGCGGATGCTGTGGGTCGGGGCACCACACTTTGGGAATGATTATTACTAGAGATAAACAGCTCTGGAGCTCAGGAGAGAGATGAGGGCTGAAGACATGCAGCTGGGTGTCACCAGGGTTTGATGACAGCAAAAAACTGGGAGGGAAAATTGGCGGCCGAGATGGCAACAGACCCCAGCATGCACTTGAAGGGATCAGTGTTATCAGTGGCCCTGGGTTTCTTACGTGGTCACATGCATAAACATTGTCTTTTTATCCTGCCATTAAAAGGATTCTAGAGGTTGTTGCAAATGAAGAAGAACAGACATTTTAATGTTAATTAGTGATGGGATATTGGTTCTTCAAATCTAGTACAGTGAACAACACTTACTCAAGACGGCCTCAATGAGTGTAAATAAACATATTTGTGAAATACAAGACTCTGCTTCTTACTAATTAAGCAACCCAGGGTACAGGTTATTTAACCTCTAACTTGATGGATCATTGGTTACTTAGCAACAATTATCTGACCACGCTTTAAAACTCGAAAGTCCTATTCCAATTTTAACATGATTTTGGCATTTTTGTGGCCTCACTCTTTGTGCATCCAAAATCTTCTACTCCCCGTACACTCAACCAATTTCTCACACTCTGTTCTTTTCACCTGGAAAAATATCAGGGCCTATCTGCAGAAAATGCGCTTCACCTTCCTCTGAATGATGTGAAAGATAATCCCATACATTCTGGGGAGCTTTACCTGGGTAGTTAGAATTATAACTATATCTCTTTTCTCACAATGACAGTCAACCATCCTTCCCTGCAAAGAGAGCAGCAAAGAAGGAAAAGAGAACAAGAAAAATATGACTGTCTTGTACCATTTGCAAGGATTCTGTTGAGTTTTATCTAATTGATACGCCGTTTTCTTTTTTTCTTTTTTTGTTTTTGAGATGGAGTCTCTCTCTGTCACCTAGGCTGGAGTGCAGTGGCGTGATCTACGCTCACTGCAACCTTGGCATCCCAAGTTCAAGCGATTCTCCTGCCTCAGCCTCCCGAGTAGCCAAGACTACAGGCGTGCTCCACCATGCCAGGTTAATTTCTGTATTTTTAGTAGAGACAGGGTCTCACCATGTTGCCCAGGCTGGTCTCAAACTCCTGACCTCAAATGATCCACCCACCTTGGGCTCCTGAAGTGTAGGGATTACAGGCGCAAGCCACCATGCCCAGCCTGATACAACATTTTCACTGGGGATTTTGATGACAATCATGATGATGATGATGTCAATGATAGTGAACTGAACAGACGGCAGGCAAATTTCTCCCTGCTCCCTAGCTTTATCCCAGACAATGGTCTCACTTTCTTCTTCGACGAGTGTCTCTCTAGTCTCCCAGTGCCACTACAGGTAACAGGTGAAATGTCCCACCTCCCAGATTCCAGCCCCTCTCAACCACAATGCAGGTCTTGAGCACCCCCGAGTTTCAGCTCATGACCTACCAGCCAGCGGTGAATTCCACGTGGGCATCAAAGAAGCCAGTGACCTGCCCAGTGGCCACCTTCCAGCCCTCAATGCGAGCGCGGATCAGGCCTTCCCTCTTCTGATTTCTCACCACCTTCACCAGCCCGGGGTAGCGTTTGTGGACATACTCCTCCAGGGGGACCTTCAGCTCCTCTGCAAATGACAAAAATGCAAGAAGGTCTATAAACATGTCATTTCAAATTTGCATCTAACCCACTGCAATGCCCACAGATCTTCAGGGAGTTCAAAGATCTCAAAAAAAATTGCATGTTAGTAATTCTGGCAGAAAAGAAAATCTCATCAGTCTAGGAGTCAGAAGACATCTCTGATGCATTCACCCAGGACAGCTATCTTCTGACAGTTTGCAATCCGTACAGCGGGATGGGAACCAGGCCTGGCTTTTATATCCCGGCTGCTATGAGCCGGCAGACGTCCTTCAAGATTCCTTCTCTTAGTGGCCCTTCCTCCAAACTTGGCCAGAATCCTTGTCCTTGTTCTCCTGCCACCCCATGGGTCTGTCTGGTTTATCAAATTCTATATGGGCTTTTCCATCTGCACACAGACTCGTTCTTATAGTACGTGCCTTGGGATGCAACATAAGTCTTTGCTCAGTAGTAGAAATGCTACCTTGGAGGCAGAACTAATGCTACCAGGGATTGAATACCCTCCCTTCTGCAACAAGCAGGTGGCAAAGTGCTTCATTTCTATGAGCTAATTTTATCCTTGCAGAAACCCTAGGAGGTTGCTAGATTAATTTCATTAATTAACTAAATTAATTCTATTTTGCAAATGAAGACATAATCTTAGGGAGGCTAACCTGTTCCAAGGTCACATATGGGCTAACGGGAGAGCTGAAACACAACTCAACTGAATCTAACTCTATAGACATAAAGACTGATACTTGGCTGAGTGCAGTGTTGTGCACCTGTACTTCCGGCTACTCGGGAGGCCAAAGCAGAAGAATCACTTGAACTCAGGAGGCTGCAGTGAGCTATAGTTACACCACTGCACTCCATTCTGGGCAACAGAGAAAGACCTGGTGTCTAATTTTAAGAATAAATAAAAATAAAGGCATTTAAAAAAAAAAGAGTGATACTTTGTGTGCATAAAAATCACCAGGTATAGGGAGGAAAAGGAGGGGCTAACAGGGAGGGGATTCTTAGATACTTGCACTCCAGGTACATGTCCTGCATGGGTGCTGGGGGACTCAGGGACATGTCACTAAAGGCCACAGGTCATGGAATGCTACAAGGGGAATCCTGCCTGCTGACCAGGGTTGGCTTGTGACTGCAGGAATCTCTGTAAGTTCAGGGAGAATATTCTGAATGCTGAGCGCTGGGCACCATGCCAGGAGTTCTGGAGGCACTGTTACCTCTTAGCTGCCACGTGACCTGCGACTTAGTCGTGGCTCTTCCCAGGAAGAGGATGTCAGCTCCTGGCTACATCACTCACCACATCCGGGTATCAAATGAGTTCCTCATTTGTTAAGAAGTTGCGAGACTTCAGGGAAGATATATGGGTAGGGATTGGCAAGGTTGGCAAAAGAAAGTGTGGGTCATTACCACTGGCCTTCTCACATCTAAAGAGCTTTGGGAGGTATTAAAGGAGTAAAAGGATAAGGCCTAATCATTTGGTACTAGCCTTATGGCTGCTAAGACTAAAGGAAAAGCTATATAGAAAGCACTCAATATGCATTCAATAAATGGTAAATCTAATAATAATTGACTTATAATTATTAATGTTGATCAATTACATAACTTCCTATGAACAACAGCTTGTCTTTCTAACTAGCCAATATCATTTTTATTTTTATTTATTTTTACGTTTTGAGACGGAGTTTCTCTTTCGTTGCCCAGGCTGAAATGCAGTGGCGCGATCTCAGCTCACTGCAACCTCCACCTCCTGGGTTCATGTGATTCTCCTGCCTCAGCCTCCCGAGTAGCTGGTACTACAGGCATGTGTCACCACAGCCGGCTAATTTTGTATTTTTAGTAGAGATGGGGTTTCGCCATGTTGGTCAGGCTGGTCTCGAACTCCTGGCCTCAGGTGATCCACCCACCTCAGCCTCCCAAAGTGCTGGGATTACAGGCATGAGCCACTGTGCCTGGCCACCAAAATGATTTATAAAGTCTAGGGCCTACTGTATAGCAGTAGACACCATTATCACTCTTACAACGTACAGGGATACACTGTTCCAAACAACAGTGTGTGGAAACATCAAGGCAGATGCCACCTCCAATGATCAGGGTTTAAGAACAAGTGACACTGAGCAGGCTTCCTTCCCAGTCCCTGCAGTGTGATTCTGGACTTTATAAGATACTGAGTTGTGCTCTGGCCTGTGCTCAAAGACAATTCAGACACAAGTGCTCCCTCAAGATGCTTACAATCGAGTTAAGGAGATGAGATACGTTTAAAAATTATAGGAAGGAGCACTTTGGGAGGCCAAGGCAGGTGCATCACCCGAGATCAGGAGTTTGAGACCAGCCTGGCCACCATGGAGAAACCCTGTCTCTTCTAAAAAAAAAAATACAAAAAATAATAGCTGGGCATGGTGGCGGGTGCCTGTAATCCCAGCTACTCGGGAGGCTGAGGCAGGAGAATTGCTTGAACCTGGGAGGCGGAGGTTGCAGTGAGGCGAGATCGCACCACTGCACTCCAGCCTGGGAAACAAGGGCGAAACTCTGCCTAAAAAATAAAATAAAATAAAAACAAATTATAATATTCAATATTATAAGGTAAATGAGGCTAATGGCCCCCACTCGCCCAAAAAAAATGGTCACGGAGGAAGAGTGCTGTGAGGAGTCACAGACAGAGAAACTGTTTTGGCTGGGAGCATTAACGGAAAAAGTTGTTTAAGTTATGCAGAAGATCTGGACGTGAGCTCTCACTATTCTAAAATACCACACCAAAAAACACCTAAGTGAAAAATTGGATCTACTTAGATGACAGTATCATGAGCATCAAAGTTTCAGTCTAGGAAACTGGGAAGATGCCATTGATTTATTTTATTTTTATTTTATTTTCCTTTTCAGATGGAAGCTCGCTCAGCCACCCAGGCTGGAGTACAGTGGCGTGACCTCAGCTCACTGCAACCTCCACTTCCTGGGTTCAAACAGTTCTCCTGCCTCAGCCTCCCAAGTAGCTGGGACTACAGGTGCCTGCCACCATGCCCGGCTCATTTTTGTATTTTTAGTGGAGACAGAATTTTGCTATGTTGGCCCTGCTGGTCTCGAACTCCTGGCCTCAAGTGATCCCCCTACCTCAGCCTCTTAAAGTGCTAGGATTACAGGCGTGAGCCACCACACTTAGCCAGATAGGATTGATTTAAAAAGAGAAAAAGAAGAGAAGAGAAGAACAAGTTGATAAGTTTCTCTGAGGACAGGTTGAGGGGGCCAGAGGACATTCTGGGGTAGGCAGCTGAACCACGACAATGGTCTGGAGGTGAGAAAACAGGGCAGAGGTGTCAGGCACTGAGTGATAAGAGATGATGTCCTAACATGGAGAAACCCCGTCTCTATTAAAAATACAAAAACTAGCCGGGTGTGGTGGCGGGCATATGTAATCCCAGCCTCTCAGCGGGGCTGAGGCAGGAGAATCGCATGATCCTGGTGGGGCGGAAGTTGCAGTGAGCCGAGATTGCTCCACTGCTCTCAAGCCTCAGCAACAGAGCGAGACTCCGTCTCAAAAAAAAAAAAAAAAGGAGATGATGGCCTAGGAGAGAGGGTGACAGTTCCAGGAAATGCAGGGAAGAAGACTTAGAACCACACGTTGTGGAACACATGTATTTAGGAGGCAGGAAGAAGGGCTAGTGAGCAATCATGGCTCACTGCAGCCTCGACCTCCCGGGCTCAAGCAATCCTCCTGCCTCAGCCTCCCAAGCAGCTGGAACTAAAGGCATGCACCACCATGCCCAGCTAATGTCTTCTATTTTGTACAGGGCTGGATAGAGAATGTAGAAGGAAGAAGGGCTGGAGAAGCCATACTCAAGGCGGTACAGACGGGACTCCAAGGAGGAAATGCAGTTCTCAAACCTGAGAGCCCAAGAGCATCATCTGCAGGTGTTGAAACAGAGTCCAGCACTTTACAGGATAATGCTCCTATGACACCAGTTCCAAAGCATTATCCTGTGAAGTGTTTGGCAGAGTTTCTGGAAGAGGGATATGTGCATTCATTTTATAAATATTTAAAGGAGCCTCTGTGGGTGAGAAGGACAGAGTCCCTGTCCTCCAAAAGCTGCTCAACCTCCAGGGTCAGGAAAGTCAAATGCATTAGAGAAAATGCGAGCTGAGAATGGCCCGTTGATCAAGACAAACAGAAGGCCCCTGATGGTACCAGTGAGAAAAAAGAAATCCCTGCAGATGCAGCTGTCTCCTGCAGGGGCAGGGTCAATACAAGGAGAACTGGATGAGTGGGACATCTCAAGAGGGACTTCCAGGAAGCCTGGCTCTGGTGGAACACATCTGCGACAGCCTAAGAGCATTAGGGTGTTGAGATTTGAAAATGGAGAGAAACCGAAGAAGAGGCGGGGTGCAAGAGCCCAAATTCACCTTAAAGTGAATGAGTCTATAAATTAGCCAAGTAAAACAAGGCCCCCAGGCTCCCATGGAAGCACACAAATCCCCAACCTGACACTGGTTAGAAAGTCACCCCCTTGGCCAGGAACGGTGGCTCATTCCTATAATCCCAGCCCTTTGGGAGGCTTAGACAAGCAGATCACTTGAGCTCAGGAGTTCGAGACCAGCCTAGCCACATGGTGTGACCCTATCTCTACTAAAAATACAAAAATTAGCCAGGCATGGTGGCACATGCCTGTAACTCCAGCTACTCGAGAGGCTGGGGTGGAAGAATCGCTTGAACCCAGGAGGCAGGGGTTGCAGTGAGCTGAGATTGTGCCACTGCACTCCAGTCTGGGTGACAGAGCGAGACTCTCTCAAAAAAGAAAAAAAAAGAAAGTCACCCCCTCACCTAAGATCCTTTATCACCCTTAACAGATGAAACCATTCTAGGACATTATAAGAACACTAAGAAAAACATCTTACTTTCTTTTTTCCTCACAAAAAACTCAGAGAAGAAAACAGAAACTCATTTCTGCAAAAATAAATGCAGAAACTCATTCCGACAAAAATAAATGTTATAAAATCCAATACAAAATTGGCCAAGTGCCATTTGGGAACCATTGTGTTTTTTAAGATTTTGATAAACAGCATTTGAGGAGGTTGAGGGGGAGAAGCGAACACTGCCTGTGATCAGGAAGGACTGGAGAGGGAGGTATGCATACCTGCTCCTTAACAATAAAACAAACACATGTCATCCAGGCTCATGGAGCATAAATTGGCAAAAAGAAAGCTACAAAACAGTAAGAACTAAAGCAAAGAACATTACAGAATTCTGTCTCAATCCCGCACTTTCCGTGATATGACAGAAAACTATCGGTACCATCCCCGGGCTCAGAGCCCTGCTCAGGAGCAAGTATTGACCCAGTAGACTTGAAATTGCCCCTATACACTTTATAAAATTAATCAGGAGGCTGGGTGTGATGGCTCACACCTATAATCCCAGCACTTTGGGAGGCCAAGGTGGGTGGATCACCTGAGGTCAGGAGTTCAAGACCAGCCTGGCCAACGTGGTGAAACCCCGTCTCTACTAAAAATATAAAAATTAGCCTGGCTTTGTGGCACACGCCTGTAATCTCAGCTCTTCAGGAGCCTGAGGTGGGAGAATCGCTTGAACCTGGGAGGTGGAGGTTGCAGTGAGCCAAGATCATGCCACTGCACTATAGCCTGGGCAATAGAGTGAGACTCTGTCTCAAAAAAAAAAAAAATCAGGAAAGAAGTGAGGGGAAAATTAAAATAAACCAAGCGTGCAGCAAATTCAGCATTAATCATTAGTCTCTGACCTGTTTCATCATAGTTTCTTAGTGCCTATTGTCCTAGAATGACTAGGACAATAGACCCTGTTACAAGATTACAGTCCCCTTTAACTGCTCTATAGATAACAACTTGAACATTATAAAATATTAAGTTTTCCCTTTGAGATATTCTTTCATGTCCTGCATACCAATGAAACTGCTGACATCAGCTGGTCTGAAGGACCCCAGAAGAAGCTGACTCACCAAAGAACGCAGTTTCCACATCTTGATAATTTCATCCCCTTTACCCTGATCAATGAATGACCTTGATTCTCCAGCCTCTCACCTTCCATGATCCCCTTCAAAGCCCCAGCCCAGAAATCGTTGGGGAGGTGGATTTGAGGATCTCTTCCTGTCTCCTCACTTGGCTACCCTATATTCATGAAACTCTTTCTCTGTTGCAAATCCTGCTGTCTCAGCATAATTGGTCTGTTACTGCACAGTGGACATACGAACCTGGTGGTCCTAAAACAGACTCAGCTCCACCTGCTTCCAGAACCAATGCAAAAGTGTCAGTGCTTGGGATTTTTATGTATACTTGGGAAGTGGCCACCCAGTCCAGGACTTGGCCAAGTCTGCACATCCACAATGGTGGGCAACCTGACCTCTCAACCCTCACACAGTTGTTAAGCCTTGATGATGAAACTTACTGAATATTTCAATTGCCCTTCAGAGGATGGAGATTCAGGAGAATCTGTCTAAGCTTAGATGAGTGAGTGTTCCTCTACCTTTAACCTGCATCCGAATCACCAGTAAGTCTGAGGTGGCCCAAGAACTTGTATTTCTTACAAGCTTCAAATGGGGAGCTGCTGCATCAACTGGTCTGCTAAGTGCATATTGGGTGGCTCTGGCTTAGCATTTACCCCCCTGCCTAACTCCATCTGGGATGAATTAGACCCTGAGTGTGGGCCAGAGCTTACTCCAACTGAGTTGACATTCCAGAATCCCAGTGTTGCCCTGTCCATCTCCACTTTCCCCACTGCCTACGACCTACTTGTCCTGCCTCATCTAAAAAACTGAACCCCTTGGAAGTGACTTTGGCCTACATGGTGAGGGTTTGGCATGCCATTTCCAAAACTGGAATCTTTTAAAATATAGATATATTTAAATGTGTGTGTGAGTGTGTGTGTGTGTATGTGCATATATATGTATGTGTGTATATATATACACATGTACACATATACAGTATATATATATATAATACATATAAATACATATATATATACATACATGCATACACACACACATATACAGAGACAGAGACAGGGTCTGGCCTTGTTGCCCAGGCTGGAGTGAAGTGGTGCAATCACGGCTCACTACAGCCTCGACCTCCTGAGCTCAAGCGATCCTCCTGCCTCAGCCTCCTGAGTACCTGGAACTACCTGCACACACCACCATGCCCAACTAATTTATTTTATTTTGTATAGATAAGGTCTCGCTATGTTACCCAGGCTGGTTTCAAACTCCTGGCGTCAAGCAATCCCTCCCCCGCTCCCCACTTTGGCCTCCCAAAGCTCTGGAATTATGGGTGTGAGCCACCAAGCTTGGCTCCAATACTGGGATCCTGATGGCTGGCCACCTCTGCGTGGGGCAATCTCACAATTAGGTCAGTCCCTGGACAAGGATCCCATATGGTCCTGCCTTCTGCTTTCATTCCCTGTTCCTGCTACCACTGCTACTAATGCCACAATTCTATCAACACTCCTTCTGACACCATCAACTCCCATTGCCACCACTGCCACGCTTATCACCAACACCTCTCCCCGCCAGCAGCTGCTGAGGTTTGGGCATGCTGCTCACTGTGAATGCATGGGTTGTGACAGCTGGGGACGAGAACATAGCACATATGGCACGTTCCAATTAAGAAACAAAATAGAATGAAAATGCCTGCCAGTATTCCCAGAGTGAGAATCACTGGGGACCTTATGAAAATGCAGGTTCCAAGGCTCCTTTCTTGGTATCCCTAATTCAGTGGGCCTTAGTGGAACTGGCCAGCACCCCCAGGTCGTTCTCACGCAAACCCCAAACCTCTGAAAAGCACTGGTTCACTTTTTTCATTGTTTTTACCATGTTTAAAATGTTTTGACCATTTTACAATATACAATTCACTGGCATTAAGTACATTCGCAATGTTGTGCAACTATCACCACTATCTAGAACTTTTTCATCACCCCAAACATAAACCCCATACCCATTGAGCAGCTGCTCCCCATCTCCCCTTTCCCAACCCCTGGTGACCACTAACATGCTTTCTGCCCCTATAAATTTGCCTAATACACATGGTTCATGAAAATGGAGTCGTAAAATATGTGGTCTTTTATGTCTGTTAATTTTGACGGTGCAGAAGAGGTGATCTTATGTTGTGTGTAATTTTGTTTTGTTTTGTTTTGTTTTTAGAGAGGGTCTCATTCTGTTACCCAGGCTGGAAAGCAGTGGCCGGATCATAGCTCACTGCAGCTTCCAACTCCTGGGCTCAAGTGATCCTCCTGCCTCAGCTTCCTGAGTAGCTGGGACTACAAGGATGCACCACCATGTCCGGCTAATTTTATTTATTTTTTGAAGAGACAGGGTTTTACCATGTTGCTGAGGCTGGTCTTGAACTCTGGACTCAAGTGATGCTCCTGCCTTAGCCTCCCAAAGTGCTGGGATTACACGAATAAGCCACCATGCCTGGACCGTGTGTGTGAATTTAAAACCCTTGACCTTGCTGAAGGTCTGATTCATATTCTGTGGCCAGGGGGTTCTTCCAACCCCCATGCTGGTAATTGATGGACTGCAGGCTTGCTCCTAAAGCCCAGTCTGGTCAGCTGGCCTGCCCCTCCCCTGGGTTCCTCCTAGGCCACCTTCTCCCTGGGCACATCTCTGCTCCTAGCTTGTTCCATGGGTTTCCAAGTCTACCTCTGTCTGGAAACATTTGGTGAGACACTTAGATAAGACTCCTCATCCTGATGGGACTTGAGTTCCTGAGCTCTTCAAGACTGGATGTGGAGAGAATCCAGCCCCTGCATGGTGACCATACCCTGGGCCCTCCCAGATGCCGGCCTTTCTCTCCACCCCAATGGAAACTTCCAGTTCTCTGTGCTTAGGGATTTATGACAGAGATCACAGTGAAAAAATGGTCTTCAACGCAGAGTTTGGCACAGACATTAGTCAGGACACTTGACATTTCTGCATCATCTCTTTTTTTCTTTTTTTCAGAGAGATTTCAATATTTTATATATGTAAGAATTAGCTTTGATGCCCTAGAAAGAACATAAAACACAGACTGAAAACACTTGGGTATCAGCTACTTGGGAAACTGAAGTGGGAGCCCAGCTTGAGGTAGAGGTTGCAGTGAGCGGTGATTGCACCACTGCACTCCAGCCTGGGTGACAGAGTAAGATGCGATCTCAAAAAAAAAAACCACCTGGAAATACAGGTGCGCCTGAGAATACCTTTATGCCTGAAATAACCAATCAGCTAAATGTATAAAAGCAGCCCTACAAAGACTATTTTAAAATATTTTAAAAATATTATTAGACAAAGTTTTAAAATATTATCTTTAAAAATGAATGAAAAGATGGTGGAGCGGGGAGAAACTCAGTTGCATATTCTGCTCATGCAACCTAGGGGGTTTCTTATCTGTCCAATGGAGACAGCAAATCCCAGAAATGAACCTGGGTTTTGTGGGACCTGAAATTTACACAATTTGAGGCATTCTCTTTGAGAAACATTTTAAAAGCTTACTTTTGTAAGTTCTCCAAAAATGCATGACATGTAAACACACAACAAGGGGCCATCAGATGACCTCGAAGGGCACCCGTGCAAGTAAGGGGCCCAATGCGGAAGCTTTGTTAGTTTCTCAGTGAGAATACCAACTGGGGAGGCAGATTCCACCAATGCCAGAGTTCCTTTTCTGCTGACAATCACTATTTTTCAAACATTTCAAATACTATGCTTGTCTGTATCTATAATGAAATATTTATATCCCCAAATTGCTAACCAAGCTCACTAAAAATGTCAGCTAATCAGGAAACACTCCAGAACACTAGTCAGCCAAATTAGATCTCCTTTGGTAATTTAACCAGTGAATGGGCTGTCTTGGAAACTCATAACATTCCACAACATTTGTCTTCATACTTACCGGGTCCTTATTAAGAGCCACATGCTGTTGGCCTACAGCAATTCCTTCATACCTCTTAAAGACTCTGTGAGGTAAAGGCATGATCGACCCCACTTTACAGATGAGAAAACGGAAGCACAGAGCGTGTGCTATGTTCTGAATGTCTGTGTTCCCTCAAAATTCATATGTTAAATGCCAATCAATGCCTCAATGGGGTGGTATTAAGAGGGCAAGTGTTTGGGAGCTGATTAGGTCAGGAGGACTCTACCCTCATGAATGGGATGAGTGTCCTTACAAAAGAGGCCCCAGGGAGCTGGTTCACCACTTACAAGACATAGAAACACATAGAGAGACATCTATGAGGACTAGGCCCTCACCAGACACTGACTTTGGACTTCCCAGCCCCCTGAATTGTGAGCAATACATTTCACTGTTTATAAATTACCCAGTCTAAGGCATTTTTGTTTAACTTTGTTATTTTTTATTTTTATGGATACAAAGTAGTTACGGTATTATTTCTGGGACTGCAGGCATGCACCACTATGCCTGGCTAATATTTTATTATTATTATTTTTTGTAGACATGGGGTCTTGTTATGTTGCTCAGGCTGGTCTCAAACTCCCAGCCTCAAGTGATCTTCCCACCTCAGCCTCCCAAAGTGCTGGGATTATAAGCATGAGCCACAATGCCTAACCTGAGGTACTTCTTATAGCAGTCCCCAAATGGACTAAGACAGAGGGCCAGCAACTCTCCCTAGGTCACACCATTTGTAAGTGGCATGCCTACATGCATCACCATTGTTACCTCTGATTCCTGTAAATGTGATGTTGTGAAATCTCAAGTCATTTGTCTGCTAATACAAAGCTGCTGTGGCCTGGCCTGGGCTTGTCCTGAGAGCTGGCTCCCTCAAGTAGCTTGGAAGCACCCACACTTCTGATTACAGACTAATTATCAGTGTGTACAATCTTATTCCACTGCACATGGTTGCATGAGGACCAAATGTGAGTGCAAAGCACCAGTATGATGATCCCATTTTCTTCTGAATCTGCAGCCATCAGCACCAGTTTCAGAGAGTGAAGATAAAGGATTAGGGCTGTAACCATGAGTGGAAAGTTGGTCAGGCTGCAGGATGGGAGCAGCAGGCTCTGGACTTGAGGCAGGCGCCTCCTTTTTCTAGGCTGCCTTCTGCTGACTGTGGTCAGTGCTCTGCAGAGAAGAGGCCTAAGGGCTGATGAAGAGGTTTCAAAAGAGTGGGCATCCAGGGAACTTTTTGGGCCTCCAACTCTTCTAAACAATACAATGAAGCTCTGAAGAAGCCTCAGGGATACAGGAGCCACATATATGGTGATACACACACACCCCACCCCAGCCTTGCCACTATGGCATGGGCCCATCTGTCTCTGAAATCCTGGGCTTGAAGAATAGCCATGGTGAGGAACCAAGCATCTAAAACTGCAAGATGAAATAACCCAGGAGGTGGCTGCATTGCATATTTTATTCTCTGAGCATCTCTCAGCTTTGCAGACTTAAATAATGCACTTGCTGACTATGGGCTGGAGCAAAAATGAGGCAAGAGTGAGAAACTTCAGAAAGAATGAGAGAGATTAAAGAGGGAAGCTTTTGCTGTGTATGAAAGCATTTTGAGGGTGATTCCATAGTGAGATCAAAGCAAGGACAAAAAGGACAAAAGAAAGCAAAAGACGAAAAGAAAAGCAAAGAGATGTGAGGTGCAAAATACCAAAGTGTTAAACCAAATATATCACACTGAGTTGTGCATTCATGAGGGGCACTTTGTAAAGGAAAGCCATCTCAGCTTCCAATTCCTTTGTTGAGAAATTCCTCTCTACTGCTTCTTCCATTTACATTTTACCTTTTAGAAAATAAATACGAGTAGCCCAAACCTACAAGGAAACATCATAGTACGCATAAGCTATAGGCTATCCAGGTGAGAGCTCCAAGTTGTCTCCCCAATTTAAAAGAGCATTCCCCTATCTTACCCCATCAAACGCATTTGAAAGTCTGGCATTTGCAGCTGATTCTAATAATAACACGTGAATTTCAGCAATCAAATTTGTCTACAGGCTGGGCTGTGTTTTTCTTTCATTATGTTCTTATTTACGGTGATATTGATTCCAAATGCTCAGAAGCTGGCGAATCTCTTCCTTGAAATAGCAAAAGTCACAGTCATTAAAGAGAGAGCAAAACAGAACACAAGAAATGTAAAGCCCTGGGGAGAACAGGGTTACACGCTGGCGCTTGGTCACTTCTTCCTCGAGTTTTCTTTAAACGCGTTTGGCAGCCGGGAGTGGAATAACTGAGGTGAGGCATCCGGCCAGTTCATCCTTATCTAGCATTCTGGGGTGCTCCATATTCAGGACCCTGAAGTTTCCAAGGTCAAAGGCAGTGTGAATCCTATGCACAAACGAAATGCTCATGCCTGCTTACAGGAAATGTCCACGTTAAGCTACTAATGCATCATACGAGTGTTCTATCAATAGCAGCTCTTATTAGCATCCAAAAGGGCTGCAGAACCTAACATGTTTCTTCTAGCTAGCGGAGACTATTGAGCTATATAACATCAGAGCAGATGTGGACTGGAATGGCACTGTAGCACATTCCAGCTGAACATCAGCTCTGCTAATACCAAACCACCTGACATTCCCACACTTCTCAATTATCGGGGCTAAAAAGCCAATGTACCAAAGCCAATTTCTTAGTTGTGACAGTATCCTAGAGTTTTGCAAGATGTTACCACTGGGAGAAACTGAGCGAAGGCTACATGGAATTTCCTGTTCATCTTTGCAACTTTCTGTGAACCTATAATTAGTTTGAACTAAAAAGGGTTTTGTTGTTGTTCTTCTTGTTTTTAAAAGCCAGTTAGTGGCTGAAGCTTTAGCTGGGGTTTTCACACACTATTGCTTGTGTAAAGATACACACTCTCCTCATTCTTTCCTCCCTGGGGCCTAAAAAAACACAAAGAGAAATGTAAATGCACAACCTAGTTAGGATTACAGACCCACATAGCAAATGCTGTCACATTGCTATGATCTGGTTGGGGGCAAAAACAAGTATTCTTACTGATTAGGAAGGCTCTTTACAGGCAGGGGGGAAGGCAGGTGATGTTCAAATAAAGAGAGCCTGGCCAAGCATGGAGCTGTGTGATAACAAGTTGTCTCTCAGCTATTTCACTCAGAGCCTCAGCGACACAGGAAGAATGTTATCTCTTGGAAACACAAGACTTCTCCCATCTCTGCAATTATAAACCAAGAAGAAAAGCAAACAATGCCAGTGTGACTTCTCCAAAATCCCTTTTGGAAGTGCAGAGGGTATAACCTTCCACTCCAAAAAGTTTTCAGCCATCTTGCTTTCAACCTTTGAATACAACCAACCGAGACAAGTTGTTGATCAGATATGCTTGTCGTACAGGGAAGTATTAGTGACAAGATGTACAACTGTCCAAATCATCAAGAAACTCAAATGATGGTGATGGGAGATAGGCAATTTCTGACATCTAAACCAAAATAACTGTAGCATTCAAGCCAAAATATGTACAATGTGAAATGCAAAAGCTTCCAGAACAATTCCAGAAGTGGGGAAAAAAATCTCTGCACATGTGCAATTGAAATTAACCTATTCAGCAATTACTGTAATTTAGCTGTGGGCTAGATCCTGGGATTACGGCACAGAGCAAGCTATCGGTCTTACCATCAAGTGTCTTACCACTTAGAGATAGGCAGATAAATGAATGCAATTCAGTATGGTTTCCCAGTGTGGATGATACGCAAGTTGAATACCGATGAATGAACTGGAAGTTAGCAAATCAAATAATGTCATGAGCACACTCAACAGTACCCTTTATGATACTGTTAGGACTTGCACTATGTGCCTTGCCAAGTATTACCTCTAAACCTCACAATGAAAACCCTAATGAAAGCTACTATTACCCCAACTTACACAAGGTCAGAAAAGTTAAGTGCCTTGGCCAAGACCACATAGCTAAAGTTTGGGCTGGGATTTTATTCCTCTCTTTCCTCCCCATGCTCTTGCTTTAGAACAGCAGTCCCCAACCTTTTTGGCACCAGGAACAACTTTGGTGGAAGACCATTTTTCCATGGACAGAGCAGAGGGATGGTTTCAGGATGATTCAAGTGCATTACATTTATTGTGCACTTTACTTCTATTATTATTACATTGTAATACACAGTGAAGTAATTCTACAACTCACCATAATGTAGAATCAGTGGGAGCCCTGAGCTTGTTTTTCCACAACTAGGTGATCCCATCTGGGGGTGCTGGGACACAGCGACAGATCATAGGCGTTAGATTCTCATAAGGAGCATGCAACCTAGATTCCTCACATGCGCAGTTCACAATAGGGTTCATGCCTCTGTAAGAATTTAATGCCACTGCTGATCTGAGAGGAGATGAAGCTCAGGTGGTAACGTGAGCAATGGGGAGTGGCTGTAAATACAGACGAACTTTTGCTCCCTCACCCGCCTCTCAGCTCCTGCTGTGCGGCCTAGTCCCTAACAGGCCATGGACCAGTTTATGGCCCGGGGGGTTGGGGACCCCTGCTTTACAACAAAGGAGGTAACAAGGTAAATTTAAAAAGTGAAGTATTAATAAGACATATAAAAGAGTATTGAGGGCCAGGCATGGTGGCTCACGCCTGTAATCCCAGCACTTTGGGAGGCCAAGGTGGGCAGATCATCTGAGGTCAGGAGTTCGAGACCAGCCTGGCCAACATGGTGAATCACCATCTGTACTAAAAATATTAAAATTAGCCAGGTGTGGTGGTGGGCACCTGTAATTGCAGCTACTCGGGAGGCTGAGGCAGGAGAATCGCTTGAACCTGGGAGGTGGGAGGTTGCAGTGAGCTGAGATTGCACCACTGCACTCCAGCTAAGGCAACAGAGCAAGAACCTGTCTCAGAAAAAAAAGAAAGAAAAAGAAAAAGAAAAGAGTATTGAGGACACTAATTGTAAAAACAAAGAAGCTTCTCATAGTAGTTTAAGGAAAACTTTATGGCTAAAGTTACAACTCACCTAAGTTTTAAAGGCACAGTAAATTTCCATAGGATGTTGGAACTTGATAAATCCAAAAAGTGAAGTCCATTGCCTTCCCAAACCTGTGATTCTTAATTCTTAGCATATCCCATTCTTAATGAGAAGCACCAATACCCATCTTGTCACCTCAGCAGGGACCCTGGGGGTCCTCTTTGACTCCTGCCTCCTCTTTATAACCAATCAGTCATCATGTGATTCAGCTTCAGTGTTTCCAAATATTAAATAATTCAGCAGATAAAAACAGTGAATTTCATACCGGTGGTTAAAGGACTTACTATTAAATTGAGATAACCATATTTTGGGACAGAGTCTCTGTGTTAAAAAATTCTTACACTTTATATAAAAATATTTCCTCTGTCTGGAATTTATTTTGGAAAGAAACATTTACTCATAAAAATAGTTGTCGATATTTGTATAGTCTAGGCATAATGAATCACATTCTTAAGACTTTGGTATCAAAAAGAAAAGACTGATGGATTTGACTATATAATGTAAAATTTATACTTGCCAAAAAAGATTATGAATGAATTAAAGTGAGAAGCAAAAGTTGAGAGAAATGCCTGCAAAGTGATGTAAAAAAGGTTTGTTTAATATATAAAAAGTTCTTGATATACACCATGGAATACTATGAAGCCATAAAAAAAAAGAGCTCATGTCTTGCAAGGACACAGATGAAGCTGGAAACCATCATTCTGAGCAAACTAACGCAGGAACAGAAAACCAAACACCGCATGTTCTCACTCATAAGGGAGAGTTGAACAATGAGAACACACGGACACAGAGAGGGGAGCATCACACACTGGGGCCTGTCAGGGGGTGGGGGACAAGGGGAGGGAGAGCATTAGGAGAAATACCTAATGCATGCAGGGCTTGAAACCTAGATGATGGGTTGATGGGTGCAGCAAACCACCATGGCACATGTATACCTATGTAACAAACCTGCACGTTCTGCGCATGCATCCCAGAACTTAAAGTAAAATAAAATAAAAAGTTCTTGTAAATCAATAAGACAAAGCTAAATACTCCAATAAAAAAGGGATAAGGAGTCATCAATAGGCAAACCTCTAAAAAATATATAAACATATGAAAAAGTATTCATCATCAATACTATTTTTTTAAATGCACACTTAAAAATGGAATGCCATTTCCCCTGCACCAGAACAACAAAGATGGCAAAGATTAATAAAATTCAGTGTTGGTAAGAATACAGAGAAAAAAAAGTCTTTCATATACTCTTCATGTGACATTACCACATACCTGGAAGACAGTTTATCAATTTATATTAAACATTCTCAAAGATGAATATAAAACTTTCAGAATAAGATGATGAATTTAACTCATGAATCAGAGACCACTAGTCAAAATTCACAAAAAACTACAGTAAAAGGATTTCTAAAATAGACAAACAACAACAACAAAAACCATAACCTTCCAAAGCCAGAGGAAATGCAAGACAAGACAACAGCCATGAAATTGAGGAAGCTAGAATGCAGAATCAGAGGGTTAACCAAGTGACAGATGTGTGACAGATGATCCCAAGCTAACAATGCCCAAAACTGAGAAATCAATTCGATATATACCAGAGGACACTCAAGAGGCAATGGAACCGGCAGCAGCAGGTGCCTTTGGAACTGGGGGTAAAATGGACAGACCAGAATAAGGAAGACTAGCACGAAGGCTATTTGAAAAGAAACTGATCACTAAATTCCTACTCCCACATTTTTTTTGGAGGGGGGTGGGGGGGATGGAATCTCATTCTGTTGCCCAGGCTGGAGTGCCGTGGCGCAATCTCAGCTCACTGCAACCTCCACCTCCCGGGCTCAAGTAATTCTGCTGCCTCAGCCTCCTGAGCAACTGGGATTACAGGCGTGCACCACCACACCCAGCTAATTTTTTGTATTTTTAGCGTAGACGGGGTTTCATCATGTTGGCCAGGCTGGTCTCAAATGCCTGACCTCAAGTGATCGTCCCACCTCAGCCTCCCAAAGTGCTGGGATTACAGGCGTGAGCCACCACGTCCAGCCCCCACTCCCACTTCTTGTTTCAGCCCACACAAATCACTCTATTGTCAAATCCATTAAGTCCAACTCAAGTGCACAATGTCTGATCAGCTTTTTAAAAACTGATAAAATGGACATAACATGAAATTTACTATTTTAACCATTTTAAGTATACAGTTCAGTGACATTAGGTACATACCTATTATTGTGCGATCATCATCTATTTCCACAACTTTTTTCATCTTTTCAGACAAATCCCATACCCTTAAGCAATAACTCCCCATTCCCCCTCCACCCAGCCCCTGGCTGTCTAATCACTATTTAAGAGACAATCATAAGCAGAAAAGACTCACCAGATATCTAAGGAAAGCCTCCAACATGAAAGATAGAAACTAAACATCAATGAGAAAAATGTAACTTTTAGAAACAGACTATGCAGGGAGAAAAACTTAAAACAAAAAATATTATTAACATCCTCCAGGGATAAGAAAACATATTGCTTCCAATAAAAAAGGACAATATGTTATAAAAGGAGCTTTCAGAGAATAAAAATGATCACTTGGAAGTAAAACTATGATAGCAGAAATAGAAAAAATGGATAGAAGGGAATAATAAAAAAACTGAAGTGAGAATAAAGAAAACACAGCAAAAATATCAGATAGCAAAAGATAAGATAGCAGAGAAAAATAAGAAAATTAGAGGTTCAATTTAGGAGGCCCCAAACTAGAATAATGAAAGATGCTGAAAGAGAGAACAGAAAAAATGAGGAGGAATTATCAATTAAAATTCCAAGAAATTTCCAAAAATGGATAGACAATAGATTGAGGATGGAAGCCACTAAATGCCCCATCTAATCAATGCAAACTGACCCATATCAAGGCTCATCATTGTGAAATTTAAAACTATGGTGACAAGATAAAGACTCTACAGGCTTCCAGAAAGGAAAAAAGAACATGCAAAAAACCAGGAAATCAGAATGCCTTTGGTTCTTCTAAAACAACAACAACAACAACAACAAAGAAAGACAATAATGGAGCAAAACCATCAAAATTCTGAAAGAAGGTAACATCTAACTCAACGACACCATCATTCACCTAGAAGATGAGGCTAAAGCCATCTTTAGAGGCATGAGTGAACTTGAAAGATTTTCTCTTCCTTGCAGTCTCTCTTAAGAAGCTTCCAGGTGTTGTGTTTCACCAAAATAAGAACATAAACCAAGAGAAGAGCACAGGAGACAGCACAGAAGAGGGTCAGAGAGTCCACAAGACGGTGAAGGGAGATCCAAGACGACAACAACGCACAGCCACAGAGGCCGACCTCCATAACAGGGCAGTGTGACTTCAGATAGATGCAGCGAGAGTTGTCATTTCTAACACTGCTCCTGCAAACGTACCTCATTTTAAGCTGAGGATGGATTGCCTGAATGAGTATAGCACCCATTCTTATCTATAATTGGATGTTCTGACTACAGGCTTTCTGTCTACTGCCTGGATCAGTGGAAGACATTCACTGTATCGTATCTCGTATCTCTCAAGACATGTTCTGCTTTGACCTGCTCCTGAGGATAGGCAGTAGGTCTTGATAAGATCAGAAGCAGTAAATACAGAGAAGCCCATTGCATTCTGTCCAGATTTTTGCCTTAAGTCCAGTACCTGGTTCACACAATAGCCCACTATGGTGAGTCCCATGTTTACTGAGCTCACTCATGACTTAGCCATCTTCTCCAGAAGAGGCTTTTATAAACCCTTAGGAAGGTATATGGGTGAATGTTCTCATCCTTGACATGGTAGGAAAAGAGATATTTATTAATAAATACATTTTTAAAAATAAATAGAGGAGGTAATTAAGCAAGAAAAATAGAAAGTATCCAGATTGGAAAGTAATAAGTAAAATTATCACTATTTGAAGATAACACAATATTCTATATAGAAAGCTCTATAGAATCTACAAAAAAACCTATTGGAGCTAATAATCAAGTTCAGCAAAGTTAAAGGATACAACATGAACATACAAAAATAAGTTGTGTTTCTATACAATAACAATAAATGATGCAAAAATGAAATTAAGAAAACAATTCAATTTATAATAGTATTAAAAAGAATAAAACATTAAGAAATAAATTTAACCAAGGCAGTGTAAAATGTGTATACTGAAAACTATAAAACATTGTTGAAAGAGATTAGAGACATAAATAAACAGAAAGACATCTATGTTCATGGATTACAAGCATTAATATTATCAAGATGACAATACTCTCCAAATTGATTTACACATATAATACAATCCCAACAAAATTCTAACAGCTATTTCTCAGAGAAATGTTCAAGCTGGTCTTAAAATTAATATGTAAATGCAAGGGACCCAGAATAGACATAACAATCTTGAAAAAAGAACAAGGTGAGAGGTCTCACACTTCCCACTTTTAAAATTTACTATAAAGAAAAAGTTATCAAGACAGTGTGATCATGCCATAAGCATAGACACATAAATCAAAGAAATAGGATTGAGAGTCCCAAAATAACTCCTCATATTTACAGTAAGTTGATTTTAGACAAGGTTGCCATAACCATTCAATGAGGAAAAATTGGTCTCTTGAACAAATGCTCATGGGATAACTATATACGTAAAAAAGAAAAATAGAAAGAATTTGGATCCCTACCTCAAACCATATACAAAAATTAGCTCACAATGGATATAAACCTAAATGGAAGTGCTAGGACTATAAAACTCTTAGAAGAAAACAAAGGTTCAATTCTTTGTGACTTTGGATTAGGCAACAGTTTCTTAGATATGACACCAAAAGCTCAAGCACCCAAAGGAAAAAAAGAAAAACTGGACTTTATCAAAATTAAAAACTTTTGTGCATCCAAAGACATTATCAAGAATGTGAAAAGACAACCCACAGAAAGAGAGAAAATATTTGCAAGCATATTTGCAAAAATTAGTTGCAGAATATTTGATGAAGATGAGTATAAAGAGAATAAAGAATAATTATGAGTCAATAATTTAAAAAGTCAAATAATCAATTTTAAAATGGGCAAAGTACTTGAATAGATGTTTCTCCAAAGAAGATAGACTAATGAAAAATAAGCACATGAAAAGATGCTCAAAATAATTAGTCATTAGGGAAATGCAAATCCAAACTACAAGATACCACCTTATATCCACTAGATTGGCCACAATTTAAAAAAAGTAACAATTGTCAAGGATGTGGAGAAACTGGAACCCTCATATATGAATGGTGATCATGTAAAATGGTGCAGCTGAGGTGAAAAATAGTCTGGCTGTGGAAAACAATTTGACAGTTTCTCAAAAAGTTAACCACAGAATTATCACATAATCCAGCAATTCTACTCCTAGATATGTACCCAAGAAAACTGAAAACATATCCAAACAAAAATGTGTACATGAATATTCATAGCCCTATTATCCCTAATAGCCCCAAAGTAGAAACAACCCAAATGTCTATCAACTGATAAACTGATAAACAGATAAATAAAATGTGCTGTATCTATACTCAGAATATTATTCAGTCATAAAAAGAATGAAGTACTTATATATGCCACAATTTGGTTGAACCTTGAAAACATTATGTTCAGTGAAAGAAGCCAGGAAAAAAGGCCACATGTTGTAGATTTCATTTATTATCAAATGTCCAGAAGAGGCAAATTTATCATAACAGAAAATACATTAATATTTGGCAAGGAATGGGGTAAGGGTAGAATTGGGAGAGGCCACTCCCAGGTTCAGGGTTTATTTTGCAGGTGATGACAATGTTCTGGAATTAGGTAGTGGTGATAGGTGCAAATCATTTGAATATACTGAAAATCACTGAATTGTATACCTTATTTTTTGTTTTTTTGAGACAGACTCTTGCTGTGATGCCCAGGCTGGAGTGCAATGGCATGATCTCGGCTCAATGCAACCTCCGCCTCCCAGGTTCAAGTGATTCTCCTGCCCCCATCTCCCGAGTAGCTCAGACTACAGGCACGTGCCACCACACCCAGCTAATTTTTGTATTTTTAGTAGAGACAAGGTTTCCCCATATTGGCCAGGCTGGTCTCAAACTCCTGACCTCAAGTGATCTGCTCGCCTCGGCCTCTCAAAGTGCTGGGATTACAGGTGTGAGCCACAGTGCCTGGTCTATTTTATTTTTATAGTATATTTTATGGTATGTGAATTACATCTCAATCAGAAGTGAGGAAAAATAAAGAATGGCTATGCATGAACCAGTGATGGAGTGTGTCAAGTATTATGACTGTGATACCTCTGTGCACCCGAATTCCTCCATCCTGGTCACCCAAACAAAGATCAAGGCAAACACAGTAAGTTCATCATTGGACCAATGGACCTACAAAGACCCAGGATGACCATCTGGGAGACAGAGGCCTTACAGGTTTGAATTGTTCTGGGCTTGAGTGGTAGATCCTATTGGACAATTCCAATGGGAAACTGTCAGAACATATAAAGTGGAGCAGACTGCCCAGTGTGTCCTGATGCTGAGAATCACAAGTGATCCCAGTTTAAGAAGGGAGGGGGCCGAGTGATATGGTTTGTCCCCTCCAAATCTCATGTTGAAATGTGATCCCCAATATTGAAGGTGGGGCCTGGTGGTAGGTGTTTGGGTCATGCACGCGAAAGGCTTGGTGCCATTCTTATGGAATTCAGTGAGTTCTCAATCTTAGTTCCCATGAAATCAGACTGTTAAAAAGAGCCTGGCACCTCCTCCCCTCTCTCTCTCCACTCATCATGTGACCTCACCAGCTCCCCTTCCTCTTCTACCATGAGTGGAAGCTTCTGAAACCCTCACCAGAAGCAGATGCTGGCATCATGCTTCTTGTACAGTCTACAGAACCGTGCGTGAAATAAATTACTTTCCGTTATAAATTACCTAGACTCAAGTATTCTTTGTAGAAAGACAAATGGACTAAGAAACCACGGAAGAGAAGAACAGCTGCAAAAAGAAGATCAGGGGAGAATCAGCAGAGAGTAGTGTCGGGGCACCAGGAGGAGTGATACACCCCATCAAGGAAGCTGTGTGACAATATCAGATGGTGCCAAAAGATCTGGGCAGCAAAATGCTCGCTGGACTTGGTGAGCAGTGATTTCTGGCAAATGTTGCCTGAATGATTTCAGCTGGATGTACAGAGTACAAAGAATTGCATCTTACCTGGGCTTAACACAGGCCAATGTCAATATTCAAAATGAGTGAAACAAATGACTTAAAATAAAAACAAAATTCCCTGACAAAGGAAAATCTGCAGTCTCATCTTGTCTGCTTCTCCAGAGTGCCCCGGCTTCGTACACCCATTCCCTGAGCCCATCTTGACCAGAGCTTAGTGAGTCTGAGAATAGATCAATCTGCCCTCATTAAAATGATGTTTGCAGAGCTTTTTTAATAAAAAAAAAAAAAAGGGCACTGATTATGCTTTACACTTCAGGGGGAAAAAGCAGAACATTAACTTGTTTATACTATTGATCTTAACTATGCAAAATGTGCATTAAAGAGGGTAAGGGCATGGGCGAATGAGCAGTTGCCTCTGGTTAGTCTCTTCAGTATTTATTTTTTTCCAATTATATTTGCTTTTTGATACATTCGAATTTTCCAACAAAGAGCACTCATTACTTTTAAGATCAGAAAACAAAATTGTAAGGCTGGGAAAAAAAAGTTTTAATCAAATTTGAACTAGCAAGCAGGAACAACAATATTAATGTAAGAAGAACTAAATTCAAGGCAAAAAAAACAGAGTATGCTTCTAAGATAAAGAGAGCGTTACATAATGGTAACAACCATCACTATTAATGAAGCCATGCAGATACAAATCTATAGTTGCCAAAGAAACTGACAACAAGATACCAGAAAACAAGTATTAGGAACACAGGAAGGAAGAGTCATTATAAAAGGAGATTTTAAAACACCATTATCAAAAAGACTTAAAAAAAATAAACTCATAGCCTACCAGAATACACAAAATTGATGTCTGGCAGGAATTCAATTCCATGATTACAGTGTGTGGGGGTCTTTTTAAATAGATGTAGAACATTTACAAAACTCGATAATACCAGTTACAAAGAACATCTTAATAAAATGAAAAATATTAGATTCCTCTTCTAGTTCAAGAGAAGAGATTTCTGGCCCGGGGAAAAAACATAGAGAACAGAACCAGGAACTGAAAAGAGGGAGATCATGTTAATATCGTCAACTCCCGGTCCCCTGGGTATTTGGGAGAGGAGGAGGAGGATGATGAATGGATATTGATTTATGGTCTGGCTGAACCAAATACCTCCTCCTCCCATTTTCTTACTCACTGAACATATTCATGTAGAACTGAAATGTGAACCATTAAAATGGGACTCACAGACAAGGCTCAAGGCGTGGTTACCTAACCCAATGGTTCTCAAAGTGTGCTCCCCACACAAGCTACGTAAGCATCAAATAGGAGCTTATAAGAAATGCACATTTTCAGCCTTACCCCAAGCCTCCTGAAGCAGAACTTCCTCCAGGGTGGAGTCCCAGGGGGTTCTTACACTAAAACATTTGCTGCTAAAGGTATATAAATACCCCAGCTTCCTCACCCTTGGAGCAAGTTAACTCTGAGGTCTGAGTTTACACTGGCTCTTGGAATTTCCCCAGTGAAATTAAGCTCCATCACCCACACTACCAATCTTTTGGGGATGCTTTCCCTTCACATTCTTACTTCCCCAGTCCCCTACTGGTGCTCTCTTCACCTCCCAAATAAACTACTTGCACTCTTGATGTGAATAAACCCATCTACTTGAAGATGTTTATTTCAGGGTCTGCTTCTGGGGGAAACTAAATGAAGATACCTACTAATATGGTTTGAATATTTGTCCCCTCCAAATCTCATGTTGAAATGTGACCCCCAATGTTGGAGGTGAGGCCTGGTGGGAAATGTTTGGGTCATGGGGGTGGATCCCTCATTTGTGGCTCGATGCCTCCTTCATGGTAATGAGGAAGTTCTCACAGAGTCTGGGACCTCCCCACCACTCTCTTGTTCCCTCTCTCATCATGTGACACTCACCTGCTCCCCTTCCCTTCTGCCATAACTAGAAGTTTCTGAGGCCTCACCAGAAGCGAAGCAGATGCTGGTGCCATGGTTCTTGTACATTCTGCAGAACCGTGAGACAAATAAAACCTCCTTTTTAAATAAATCACCCAAGGCCAGGCATGGTGACTCACACCTGTAATCCCAGCACATTGAGAGGCTGAGGCAGGAGGATCATTTGAGCCCAGGAGTTTGAGACTAGCCTAAGCAACATGCCAAAACCCCATCTCTACAAAAAATATATATAAAAATTAGCTAGGCATGATGGCACATGCCTGTGGTCCCAGCCTCTCAGGGGGCTGAGACAGGAGGATCACCTGAGCCTAGGAGTTGGAGGCTGCAACAAGCTGTGATCACACCACCGCACTCCAGCCTGGGTGACAGAGTGAGAGACCCTGTCTCAAAATCAATCAATCAATCTGTCAATCAATGAATCACCCAGCCTCAGGAATTCCTTTATAGCAACAAGAAAGGGACTAATACACCTACTGAACCCACTAAGTGTCTAACCCTGTACTGGAGATCCCTGCGGTCAAGGAGCTGGAGTTATGGCTGAGATTGCCTTAACCTTCCCTTCCTCCTCCTGGGCTGGGCTCTACCTAGATTTCCTCAGGAGAGGGTGCACCATTGGCAGTGAGTCTTCACCCCAATCCAGCCCGATCTGCAGTTCATGCTCCTCTCTGGGTGTTCTAGCCCCGGGCCACCTCCAGTCATTTTGCCACTAGCTCACACCTGCGCTTTTCTTAGTGCTACCTGGCTTCATCATGCACTCCCTTGTTGAAAGACTTACTGAGTTTCAACCACCAGCCAGGCCCTGGGAAACATCCCACCCAGTTCAGAGAGTCCACTGTGCAGACACACCGCATGCTAGTAAGTGCGACAGCTAGTAGCAAGGTGCTAAGATAGCACAGAACCAGGGCCTCATTATCCTAAGGGTGTATAAATACCCCAGCTCCCTCACACTTGGAGCAAGTTAACTCTGAGGTCTGGGTTTACACTTGCTCCTGGATTTTCCCCAGTGGAATTAAGCTCTGACACCGACAGTACCAATCTTTTTACAATGTCTTCCCTTCACAGTCTTACTTCCCCACTCAGAGATCAGAGGAGGCTTCTCTGAGGAAGTGCTCTGCTGGAGACAGCTGGGAAACAGGTGGGACTTAGAAGGCTGATGAAGGGGGCCACAGGAACAGGGAGTTCAAGAGAAGAGATTTCTGGCCTGGGGAAAATATGCAGGGGTGCGTGGAAGGACTGCTGGAGCAAGAGGTCTGTGGTAGGTGCAGAGAAAGGCCACAGAGCAGAGAGCCGTGGGCATGTCAAGGAAAGAGACTTTGCTGCACAACTTAGAGGCTTCCAGAAACTGAAAGAGCCTCCTTCTCACAAGGAGACAATCATTC
The DNA here is from genome assembly GCF_028858775.2 of Pan troglodytes. Lineage (NCBI taxonomy): Eukaryota > Metazoa > Chordata > Mammalia > Primates > Hominidae > Pan > Pan troglodytes. The sequence goes on along the minus strand of NC_072404.2, from coordinate 80,013,660 downwards.
TCAGGTTTAGAAGAATCTATAGATAACTAATGGCCAAAGGTAAGGAAATAAAACTAAGGATGTGAAAAATCCAACAAATGACCCATCTCTGTAAGCCAGAGGTCACAGAGAAGGCAAACCACTGGGCCCAGGGGCACCCAAGCCCTTCAGAAGAGTGGGCCGGTTCAGAAGGGGCCAGGGATATCAGCTCCCAGGCTGATTAAATAGGAGAGGCTCATTCCTGTGCTCCTCAAGATAATCCGGTTTTAAACAGGACCCATGGCATTGCCTCCTCACCATCTTCCGGACGACGGAGCAGCTTGCAGGGTAATCCCTCTCCTACCCAGCACGATGAAAGGAAGGGGTTTAGCCTACTCCTAATCCTGTAGTTGCTTAGAAGATAAGCTTTCTTGGCCTTCAGGCACTCACTCTAGCTGGCTTTCTTTTATCTCATGAGCTTGTGGGGGTGGCTCCCAGCAGTGAGCACACTGAATTTTGCAGGTTGGGATCCAACACAAAGGCACCATTAGCAGCACCCACCCCCACTGCCCTGGATGCCACGCCTTTGTCCAACTGTTAAATATCTCCAAGGATCTCCCAGGAGTTTTGTTATTGACATGCAATATTTGCCTGTTGTACAGTTTTCATTGAGCCATCATTCCTAGTAGCGCTGAATTCCAGAAGATGAGCAAACACCACTCATTTCTACTTAAGATCATTTTGGTCACAGTGGCCCAGAGGAGAATTCCAATGTAGATAAACAGTTCCTAACACGGGATGGAATTTTTTATTTTGCTTTTTGGAGAAGGACAACAAAGATGGGGTGTGGGGTGGGGAGTGGAGGAGGAATTCAGCTCTTCACTGTCATCTACTTTAGCTAATGAGAAGAAGGAAGTTCATCTAGATCCATGGCCAGTCAATGATTCTTATGAGCCCTAGAGCAGCGGTCCTCAACCTTTTTGGCATCAGGGAGCGGCTTTGTGGAAGACAATTTTTCCATGTAACGTGGGGGTCAGGGGAGATGGTTTCAGGATGAAACTATTCCATCTTAGATCATCAGACATTAGATTCTCATAAAAAGGTTGCAACCAGCCAGGCACGGTGGCTCATGGCCTGTAATCCCAGCACTTTGGGAGGCTGAGGAGGGCAGATCACCTGAGGTCAGGAGTTCGAGACCAGCCTGACCAACACAGCAAAACCCTGTCTCTACTAAAAATACAAAAATTAGCCAGGCATGTTGGTGTGTGCCTGTAGTCCCAGCTACTCGGGAGGCTAAGGCAGGAAAATCGCTTGAACCTGAGATGTGAAGGTTGCAGTGAGCCAAGATCGTACCACTGCACTCCAGCCTGGGTGATGGAGCGAGACTCCATCTCAAAAAAAAAAGGGGGGGGGGGTACAACCTAGATCACTTGCTTGTGCAGTTCACAACAGGGTTCATGCTCCTATGAGAAGCTAATGCTACTGCTGATCTGACAGGAGGTGGAGCTCAGGCAGTAATTCCAGCATTGGGGAGCGGCTGTAAAAATAAATGAAGCTTCGCTTGCTCTCCTGCCACTCACCTCCTGCTGTGGAGCCCAGTTCCTAACAGGCCACAGACTGCTACTGGTCCATGGCCCTGGGGTTGGGGACCCCTGCTCTAGAGGACTCAAGGAATAATAGACCAGGGTAAGCCTAGATATCTTCCTCTAAAAAAATCTTGGGCCGGGCACGGTGGCACACTCCTGTAATCCCAGCACTTTGGGAAGCTGAGGTGAGCGGATCACCTGAGTTCAGGAGTTCGAGACTAGCCTGGCCAACATGGTGAAACCCCATCTCTACTAAAAATACAAAAATTAGCCAGGCGTGGTGCCGGGTGCCTGTAATCCCAGCTACTCGGGAGGCTGAGGCAGGAGAATCGCTTGAACCCGGGAGGTGGAGGTTGCAGTGAGCTGAGATCATGCCACTGCACTCCAGCCTGGGCGACACAGCAAGACTCCATCTCAAAAAAAGAAAAAGAAAAAATATCCCATTCCCCAGATATGCTCCAGGGACCAGGAGACACAGATGCTCGGGCTCGCGTTGGAATGAAAGTGGCATTTCCCCCTGCTGTCATCATGTCCTGTGCACAGGTCAGCCACCCCTGTACCTTCGTCGCTGTTGTCATCCACCAGAATGATTTCCTTCAGCAGGTGTGTGGGTGTGTGATTGACGGCACTGTGCACGGACCGCAGGATCACCGACAGGGCCTCGTTCACGAAGATGAATATGATGGATATCTGGGGCAGGTCCTTGGAGTACTTGAGCTCCTTACACCTGGGGAAGGAGAGATCGGAAATGCAGAGTCAGAGGAAGGATAAAAGCTCAGGCACTGCAGCTGGACATAGTGTAAGATTTCAGCCGAATCCTCATCCAGTCGTCCCAAGGCGTGAATCACTGGTTCCCTTAGGCTTCTCCTTGGCTAAGAACTGAGAATAAACCCTAAGGGGGACAGCATTAACAGATGCAGCCCGACTTCCCCCAGATTCACCACCCTACAGGTGGTGAGTTAGAATGTTAGCACTGTGATAGCAGGAACCTCTACTATAATATAATATGGAGCACTTAGTGGGTTCAGTAGATGCCTTCATTTGGGTTCCCCCAGAAACAGAGCCTGAAACAAAGGTTTGAGTGCAAGTAGTTTATTTTGGAGGTGAAGAGAGCATCACTAGGGGAGTCCCAGGCATCAGTCCCAGGCATATGTCTACCTGCATCTACCTGTGCCACCTACCTGCATCTACCTGTGCCGCCTACCTGTGCCCTGAGCTTCAGGGCACACCTGCACAACTTCTGACTCCAGCCCCTCCATTTCCTTGCCTGAAACCTTCTTTGCTGATGCCTAAGCGATTACTCCACCCCCTAAATCTCTCAACTAGAGACCACCCGGGACACGGTGCAGTGGCTCACACCTGTAATTTCAGCAATTTGGGAGGCCGATGTGGGAGCGTCGCTTGAGGCCAGGAGTTTAAGACCAGCCTGGGCAACATAGCAAGATCCTGTACCTATAAAAAATTTTTAAATTAGCCAGGTGCAGTGGTGCATGGCTGTATTCACAGCTACTCGGGAGGCTGGGGTGGGAGGATCACTTGAGCCCGGGAGGTCAAGGCTACCATGAGCTATGATCATGCCAATGTACTCCAGCCTGGGTAACATAATGAGACCCTGTTCCCCCTCCCCGTCCCCCAAAAAAAGAACACCAGGAACTGATGTATTAGGTTGGTGCAAAAGTAATTGCGGGTTTTGCCATTACTTTTAATGCCATTAAAAGTACTTTTTTGCCATTAAAAGTAATGGCAAAACCCTCAATTACTTTTGCACCAACCTAATACAAATACCCCAGCTCCCTCAGCCCAAGAGCAGGTTAAATGTAAATTTCCGCAGCAGGATTAAGCCCCCATCACCCACAGGAGCAATCTTCATAACACACCCTTTGGAGAGGGGATGTCTTTCCCTCCCAGTCTTACTCGCCGCTCCCCTAGTGATGCTCTCTTCACCTCCAAAATAAACTACTTGCACTCAAACCCTTTGTTTCAGGCTCTGTTTCTGGGGGAACCCAAATGAAGGCATCTACTGAACCCACTAAGTGCTCTGTATTATGTTATACTAGAGGTTCCTGCTATCACGGAGCTAACATTCCAGGAGAGGAAATAAAACACCCACGCCAATAATCATAGTCAAGGAAAAGGACCCTACACCTGGAGGAGTGTGCAACCTAAGGCACACCAGCTCTTCTTCGGGAAGTCCTAGAACCTCCCTGGAGACAGGAGACAGGACAACCTGCTGACATCCCTCCCTCAGAATACCCAGCAGCCCTCATATGCCCGAGCGCAGTGATTAAAGGGAAGAATTCCTCTCATCCAGTATGGACTCCAGAGCATAGAGCTTTGGCCTTCTCCACGGCTCCAGGTGATGTAAGAGATGAGTTAGTACCCGGGGAACGTGCTCTGCTTCTCTCAGTCACAGGTGCACCGAGAGTCTGTCCAGGGAGCACTGAGGAATTTCATTTCATGCTTACGCCTAAGCCACATTGGAAATAGCAAAGAGAAACACAGTGGAATGGAGTGCCGAGGTACCTGCACTTTAATGCATCCTTCTTCTCCTTATGGGAGATTGCACAATATATAGCACAACGGAATAGGGAGCAGAACAAAGAAAACAGATGAAGCCATGGAGTGAGAGAGAAGCAGAGCTGAAGAGGGAGCAAGAAATATGGCTGTTTCTTATGCTGAGCAGCTTGGGCTATGTCAGGCCATATTAATCATGTAGGCAATTTTCAGAAGAAAATAAAGTTTTGTTACAATATGTGTTTGTGTCTCCTGGAGAAGATCGTCCAGGGACGCATTGATCAAGCAGCCTCATTTTTACCATGCTGCTGTAAATCTACTTCTGGGGGCTGCCAGGGAGATTACAGTGATTATTGACGGGCTCACAGGCAGTTGGCAGGAATCATCTCATTGACTGTGTGGTGGTCCACAAAACAAGAGCACTCCAGAGGGTCCCTCAGAGGCTGGTCTCGAACTCCTGGCCTGAGGTGATCTGCCTGCCTCGGCCTTCCCAAGTGCTGGGATTACAGGCATGTGCTGCCACACCTGGCCAATTTTTGTATTTTTAATAGAGATGGGGTTTCACCATGTTGGCCAAGCTGGTCTTGAACTCCTGACCTCAAGCGATCTGTGCACCTCGGCCTCCCAAACTGCTGGGACTACAGACATGAGCCACCGCACCCAGCCAATTTCTTGATTTCTTCATCTCTGCCCTAAAAGCCCCAACTAGGAGAAGGTCCTCTGCAGCCAGGTGCACCATGCCCATGGCCTGCTGGGGGCAAAGTATTCCCACATAGTATCACTGAGCCGGGTCAGGTTTGATTTCCCTTCAAGGGGGATGTGGGTGAGCACAAGCCGGCTCCACCTCCCCTGGGGTTAATCAGGCTGGAGGGAATGTGGATAAAGCTCATGTGGGAGAGTGTTCTGCCCCCAAGCCCTGGAACTGAAGAATCCCAGGCAGGGAGGAGCCAAGGTTGCCCTCAGTCACTCTGGGCCTTGCAAAAGTACTGTGCTAATGAGCCACTGCAGCACTTCAGCCACTGTGCACCAAGGCCTGACTCTGTCGTCACCATCATCCCTCAGGGCAGGGGCACAGAAGAGGATCTTAAAGGGGCTGGATATGGAAGGTGCACTGTGCATGCTCAGACGGCTGGGCAGATGACTGCCGGGCTGGGCAGGTGACCACTGGGCCTGAGCTCAGCCTCCAGCCCTTGTCTCTTGGGTCTGTCTAAGGCGAGCGCTCCCCTTTCGAGGGTCTACCTGGGTTTCTCGGTATCGCTTGGCTCACATGGGCGAAACTGTGTGGCCGATCTGCAGGCCTTCCTGGCTGCTTGCCTCAACTCTAGCTCCCAAGTGCAGTGATGCCCCTCAGTCTGTGCCCTAACATCTGCCACACCCAAGGGACGGGACCAATCACCATGCACTGCCCCACCCCAATCACCCAGAGTTCTGGGATATGAGGGCTAAAGCACATTAAACACTTCTAACAAGGCAGTTGTCAATGCAATGCAGGAGATGCTAAGTGTCAAACGAAGTATCTACAACAGCTGTAATAGATGGGCTAAGCTGGACCAGGAAGGTGGGGATGGTGAGCTCCAGGCTGGATCTGAATGGATAGATCTCACTGAATTAGACTTGCATGGTCAAGAACAGAGGGAGAAATGGGATATCAGAGCTCTACTGAGCACAGAGGCACTCTTCCTTGACCTTCCAGGAGAAATCTTGTAAGCTTTAGAGATTACACGGTAAAGAGCTAGACTCACAATGCAATGACAGCCTCACACCAGGCTCTGCAAATTCCTACCGGGCTAATTCCTATTCATTTCCAAAGTGCTCCATAAACATGCAGAAGATCATGAGCATTAATTAATAAAGTCTTTACCGCTGATGAAGGTCCGTGTTCTCTGGGCACTCAGGCCTCTCCACCACATGCTACCCTCAAACTCTCAGAGCTCTGGAAGGCAACATGGGACGGAAACTGTGGGATTCTGATGGAAAAGGTAGTTTGAGTCAGAGAACACCACCTTGACATCCTCAGAGTAGCTGCAAGACAATGAGAAAACCCTTGAGAACTGCAGCACACTGTGGACATACCCATCTTCACATCGTCTCTTTCCACTGCCAGAGGAAATTCTGCCACCAGACACCCTTCCTAAGGTCTCCACCTACCATGCGGACGTGGGATGTGCCAGTTACCACAACCATGTGAGCCAGGTCCTTAAAATAAACCTCTCTCTGCTCAACATCACTAATTAGAGAAATGCAAATCAACACTACACTGAGATACCACGTCACATCCATTAAGATGGCTACTGTTAAAACAAAAAACAAAAAAACAAAACAAAACAAAACAAAAACCTGAAAATAACAAGTGTTGAAGAGGATGCGGAGAAATTGAAACCCTTGTGCGCTGTTGATGGAAGGGGAGGATGTTACGGCCGCCGTGGAAAATAGTATGGTGGGGGGTCTGTTAACAGTAGAGTAGCAATTCCACTTCCGGGTATATACCCAGAAGAACTGAAAGCAGAGTCTTGAAGAGATACTTGTACCCGCATGTTCATAGAGCATTATTCGCAGCTAAATGTTGGAAGCAATCCAGGTGTTCATCAATAGACAAATGAATCAACAAAATGTAGTATGTGGAGTCAGCCTTCCTAATCCACAGCTTCTGTATTTTCATATTCAACCAACCACAGAGGGAAAACATCCCCAAAATCAAGATAAAAAAAATACAGAGCGAAGCATAGCAACTCACACCTGTAGCCTTAACTACTTGGGAGGCCAAGGTGGGAAGAGTGCTAGAAGCCAGGATTTCAAGACCAGCTTGGGGAACACAGTGAGACCCCATCTCTAAAAGTAAAAATTAGCCAGGCATGGTGGCACATGCCTGCAGTTTCAGCCACTCAGGAGCCTGAGGTGGGAGGATTGCTTGAGGCCAGGACTTCAGGGTTACAGTGAGCTATGACCGCACCACTGCACTCCAGTCTGGGCGACAGAGCAAGACTCAGTCTCAATAACAATAATAATAATGATACAAAATCAATAAGCGTAACAATTATTTACATGACATTTATACTGCATTAGATATTATAAGTAATCTAGAGATGATTTAAAGTATATGTGAGGATGTGCGTAGTTTATGTACAAAAATTATGTCATTTTATGTGAGGGATTTCCTTGAGCTTCCAGGGATTTTGGTATCCAAGGGGGGTCTGGAGCCAATCCCCTTCAGATACCAAGGGATGGCTGTGTATATATAAAATGGAATGTTATCCAGTTTTAAAAAGGAAGGAAATTCTGCAATATACTACCACATGGATGAACTTTGAGGATTACTAGGTGAAATAAGCTAATCACAAAACATAAATTCTGTATGATTCTACTTACAGCAGTTACCTAGAATGGTCCAATTCATAGACAGAAAATAGAAAAGAGGTTATCAGGGGACAGGGAAGGGGGAATGGGAAATTATTGTGATTGGGTGCAGTGTTTCTGTTTCAGATGAGGAAAATGTCCTGGAGATGGATGGTGGTGGCAGTTACATGACAATGTAAATGTGCTTAATGCCAGTGAACCACTTAAAAATGGTTAGGATGGTAAATTTTATGTTATGTATATTTTAACACAATAAAAAATGGGAAAAATAAATAAATTCATTCTCTCTCTCTACCTCCCCATCCTGCCCCTGCCCAATTCCTTCTCTTTCTCTAGGGAACCAGAATGAACGCACTACCCTTTGGTTTGGAAAAGAAGATTACACCAGATTGCGGTGTCACACCTCATCAGAACCTTGTCACTGCAACCTCTCCTTCCTGTCACCACTTCAAGAGCCTCTGACCCCACACCGAGGGATGCCCAGGAGGACCACCTCGTTTCGGTTACTGCAGTGCAATTATCTCAAACCCCCATGGCTTTTCCTGGACCTCACTGACACCCAGAACAGCTGCAGTTGGACCACCTTTGACTTCAACAGTCATAATCTCACTTCATCCCAGTTCTCCAGCCTCGTAGTCCCAAAACCCTTACTCTTAGACTTCCAGGCCCTGGGACGCTTGTTTGTTTTGTTCTGTTTTTGTTTTTGTTTTTTTGAGATGGAGTCTTGCTTTTGTGGCCCAGGCTAGAGTGCAATGGCGTGATCTCGACTCACTGCACCCTCCGCCCCCTGGGTTCAAGCGATTCTTCTGCCTCAGCCTCCCAAGTAGCTGGGATTACAGACACCTGACACCACACCCGGCTAATTTTTCTATTTTTATTAGAGACGAGGTTTCACCATGTTGTCCAGGCTGGTCTTGAACTCCTGACCTCAGGCGATCTGCCCACTTCGGCCTCCCAAAGTGCTAGGATTACAGGCATGAGCCACCACGCCTAGCCATTTTGTTTTGTTTTTTTAATCTATTAGCCCTTCCCTGGTTTCAAGTTCGTCCAGTCCAACTGGACTCTCCATACTTCCTTCAACCAGGCTCTGCCTTTTGCCAACCCCACAGTTCTCCTGTCCCTCTGCCTTTCTTTCCCACAAGTGCTGAAGGACCCCAGCTCTAGACAGAACCACCCACTTGCCTCTTCTCCCCTTTTCTTACACAGCTGACACTGCAGGCTGCAGGACCAAGTCTCACATTCATGCAGCTGCAAAGGAGACACCTCCAGGGGCTCCACTCTTTGTGCCGCAGGTTTCTTTTCTTTTCTTTTTTCTGAGACGGAGTCTTGCTCTGTAGCCCAGGCTGGAGTGCCATGGCATGATCTCAGCTCACTGCAACCTCCACCTCCCAGGTTCAAACAATTCTCCTGCCTCAGCCTCCTGATTAGCTGGGATTACAGGCATGCACCACCACGCCCAGCTAATTTTTGCATTTTTAGTAAAGATGGGGTTCCACCATGTTAGCCAGGCTGGTCTCGAACTCCTGACCTCAGGTGATCCGCCCGCCTCGGCCTCTCAAAGTGCTGGGATTCCAGGCCTGAGCCCCCACACCTGGCCTGCTCTGCAGGCTTCTTTCTGTTCTAGGTCAGAACCCTGGATTTCATTACCCTTCACTGTCCTCTACCTTTTGCCAAGTTCCTTGGGCCAACCTCCCAGTCTGCAAGGGATTGTGCCTCCTACTCCACAGAGAAATCAATACCATCAGCCCTAATTTCCACATGTGGTCCACAGGTCTGTAGCATCTGCAACAGCATCGTCTGGGGGCTTGTTAGAAATAAAAATCCCTAGGACCAAGCCAGGCGTGGTGGCTCACGCCTGGAATCCCAGCACTTTGGGAGGTAGAGGCAGCGGACCACTGGAGGTCAGGAGTTCAAGACCAGTCTGGCCAACATGGTGAAATCCCACCTCTACCAAGAAATATAAAAATCAGCTGGGCGTGGTGGCACACACCTGTAGTCCCAGCTACTCAGGAGGCTGAGGTGGGAGGATACCTTGAGCCTGGGAGGCAGAGATTGCAGTGAGTCAATATCGCGCCTCTGCACTCCAGCCTGGGTGATGGAGCGAGATCCTGTCTTAAAAAAAAAAAACCCAGGCTCCTCCCAGACCTAGGGACTCAGAATCCCTGGAGGTGGGGCCCAGCAATCTACCCCTTATCAAGCTCTCTGGGTGGTTCCTGCACACTGGAAATGGGAGAAGCACTTCCCTCCTGCAAGCTTACCTACCTCTCAACCCATTATTTGTCTTCACCTCCTCTCTTGATGGAAGCTGAGTCCAGGAGTTCAAGGCTGACCCCTGCATCCTTACTGTGGATCCCAGCCTCCTCCCACCTCAGAGCCTTGCCTCGTCCATCACTCTCTCTCTTGCATCTTCGCTCTCCCTCTGCCAACCTTTTCTACTCAACTCCCTCCCATTTAAGTAAAAAAATTGGGTTGGTGCGGTGGCTCATGCCTATAATCCCAGAGTTTTGGGAGGCTGAAGCAGGAGGATTGTTGAGGCCAGGAGTTCAAAACCAGCCTGGGTGACAAAGCAAGATCCCATCGCTACAAAAACATTTTAAAAATTAGCCGGGTGTGGTGTTGGCTACTGAGCAGGCTGAGACAGGAGGATGGCTTGAGCCCAGGAGTTCAAGGCTGCTGGGGGCCATGATGGCACCACTGCACTCCAGCCTGGTCAACAGAACAAGATTCTGTTTCAAAAATAATAATAATAATATTAATACTAATAAAAAATAAGTAAATAGTCTCTTTTTCCACAGCCTTAATTGGCTTAATTGCCATGTTCCTTTCCCTCCCTGTCTCCCTTCTTTACCTCTCATTCATTCCTCGCTTCATCCAGCATTTGGCTCCTGTGCAACCTATTTTGCTGAAACTGCTCTTGTTAAAGTTTCCAGTGACATCTACTCTACGTGGCCAGAATGGAGGGACCTTCCCAACCTCACCATCGCTGATGATCCTTTCTGCAGTATGCAACACCGCCATCCCTCTCCTTGTATAATCGCTATTTCCTCTCGGATCCTGGACACTCAATATTCCTCCCCCATTCCTATCTGGGCTTTTTCTCCTCTGGGATCTTCCTTGGCCACTGGTTTTGTTGCACAGGTTACCCTTTCCTTTAAATTCCCCAAATCCTCAAGCTCCTTCTTTTGCCCTTTGCTGTTCTCTCTTCATAAACGGGTCCTGGGTGACCTCATGCAAGTCTACAGCTCCAAGTACCCTGGCAACTCCCAAACCCACATCTCTAGCCTGGACCTTCACTGAAACTTCAGCTCCCCCTTGTAAATCTCCACGTGGAGCGCTCATAAACATCCCAAATTCAGCATGCTGAAAACTGAAACCTCCTCTTTTTGTACCACCCTGTCTTTGCTGAAGGCCACCACCCTGTCTCTTCAGGAGTCAAATTCAAGTCATGACCCCTCAACATGCCTATTGGTCACCAAATCCTGCAGATTCTGCCATTTTCAGGATCTCTGTGTGACATTTGTCCCTTCTCCTCCATTTCTACCGCCTTGGTTCCAGTCCTCACTGGTTACCTCCTGAATGACACCAAAAGCCACCTAACTGGTCCCTTGCCTCCAACCCCATCCCACTTACCCTACTGCGACCAGAATGACCTCTCTAGAGTATATATGATCACGTCACTCCTCTACTTAAAGGATCTCCTAGCCTCTCCTAATTCTAAGCTTTCGGAATTAGGTTTAAATTCCTCTGCTTGGCACCCAAGTTGAGCCCGATCCATCTCTCCAACCTCATCGCCTCTCCCTGCCCTTTCTCCAGCCACTATGAATTTGTTATTTCCTAGAACTGAGAATGCTGTCTCTCGAGTCACACAAACTGTTCTATCTGCCCAACACTACCTTCCTCCTGCTAGGCACTTCCTCTGGTCTCCAGCCCCAGCCTTCCCAGAGCCCAGCCTGGTATCAGGCACTTCTCCTTTGTTACTTTCTGTCCCTCTGTGGGCTGCCATCATGGCACTCTTCACTCTGGTCATCCCCACTCCAAGAGTGCAGGCGTTCAGGAGCTACAACATCTTCTTTCTTTTTTTCTTTTTTAGAGATAGGGTTTTGCTCTGTCGCCCAGGCTGGAGTGCAGCGGCACAATCATAGCTCACTGCAGCCTTGACCTCCAGGGTGCAAGCAATCCTCCTGTCTCAGCATCCCAAGTAGCTGGGACTACAGGCGTGCACCACCACACCTGGCTAATTTTTTTTTTTTTTTTGTAGAGATGGGGTCTCAGTGTGTTGCCCAGGCTGGTCTCCAACTCCTGACCTCAAGCAATTCTTCCTCGTACACCTTCCAAAGCACTGGGATTACAGGCACGAGCCACAGTGACTGGCCTTATTTCTTTCTGTTCCCCTAGAGCCCGGCAGAATGCTTGGCAGATAAATGGTTACTGAATGAACAAATGAAAATCCCTTTCCTATTTATTCCCTCTGCTTCTCTTATGATCAAAGGCATCACTTATTTCCTACCTCAATTAAAGCATCAGTGATGGCACCTCAACGCTTAAAAGATACCATCCCGAACACAACCACACTTCTGTCTCCCTTGATTTACTAATCAGGGCTCAAACTCTGAAAGCTGCTTGGGTCAAGTGCATTAACCAGCCCAATTTTCCCTTTTTGCTTCCCTCCTCATCAAGGCTTCCCTATAATCTCGGGAAAGAGTGGTATCATTTTTGGCAACAGCGAACCTTGCAAAATGAGATGGGGGTTGGAATCACTGAGAGGTGCGAGGCCCTGCTTTTGGAGCTCTCATTATTAGGAAAAATGCACACTTTGCTGAGTGGTTTAATTTCCTCCAGTTGAGCTCTGCAGTTCTTCCAGGAAGCAACAACACACCTCATTAGTTCAGTTCCCTCACAGAGCAGTCTCCCGTACAAACTGTCTACTCTAGCATTTGAGTCCAAGTGTGTCCTGCCTATTAGTCATATTGGGGCAATGTTCACACATCAAGATTTAGCCTGCTTTAAAGCATGAGATATTTTGTGGTCTATGGAGCCCCTGCAAAACTCCTAGAAATTGAATGCAAGATATTGTATGAGTCCGTTTTCACACAGCTATTCCCGAGACTGGGTAATTTATAAAGGAAAGAGGTTTAATGGACTCACAGCTCCACATGGCTGGGAAGGCCTCAGGAAACTTACAATCACAGCAGAAAGCAACAGGGAAGCAAGCACCTTCTTCACAAGGCGGCAGGAGAGAGAAGGAAGGAGGGACTTCCAAACACTTATAAAACCATCAGATCTGAGAACTCACACACTATATCACAAGGACAACATGGGGGAAACTGCCCCCATGATCCAATCACCTCCATCCCTCAACACGTGGAGACTACAGGTCCCTCCCTTGACACATGGGGATTAGGATTAGAGATGAGATTTGGGTGGGAACACAGAGCCAAACCATATCATTGTGGGTGCATGGACAAGGAATTTTTGTTTTGTTTTGTTTTTGCTGGGGAGAGAATTCATACCTTTTAACAGCTTCCCTCAGAAGCAGGGCAGGAAGAGATGAACTCAGTCTACACACCCAGAGAACATCACTGTCAGTGTGAGTCTCCCCCAACACCATGGTCACAGGCCAGTGACTAGCCCAGGTTCTGATGCCAAGCACTTTAGGCTCAACAAAGCTCTATGTCTTCTTTGACAGCCTGGCTCCTATTAATATTTATTTTGGAATATTCTCCGAAGACATTTTTTTATTCTTGGACTGATCACCTACTGGCTCCATGGCTACCTGGGAAATATGTATTTTTCTTTGAGTCATAAAGAGTTGCTTTTCCAGGGATGAGGTAATTGCCTTTAGCCAAAAATTTGTGGGGCTCAGCTTTCCTTGGCCTGATATGCCAGTTTCAAGGTACAGTAGGAGGGCCTGTCATGGGCAAACAAACTAACCCTTTATCATCAGAAGGAGATTACATATATATATATATATATATATATATTTTTTTTTTTTTTTGAGATGGAATCTCACTCTGTTGCCCGGGCTGGAGTGCAGTGGCACAATCTTGGCTCACTGCCACCTCCACCTTCTGGCCTCAAGTGACTCTCCTGTCCCAGCCTCCAGAATGGCTGGGATTACAGGTGTGTACCACCTCGCTTGGCTAACTTTTGTATTTTTAGTAGAGACGGGGTTTCACCATGTTGGCCAGGCTGGTCTTGAACTCCTGACCTCAACTGATCCACCTGTCTTGGCCTCCCAAAGTGCTGGGATTACAGGCACGACACCATGACCAACTAATTTTAATTTTCTTTTTCAGAGATGGGGCATTGCTAAGTTGCGCAGGCTGGTCTTGAACTCCTAGTCTCAATCAATCCTCTTGCCTGGGCCTCCCAAAGTGCCAGGATTACATGCGTGGGCCACTGCGCCCAGAAGGATTTTCTTCTTTTACCCTCAATTCTACCATAGTTCCCTGCTTTGTACAGCACTGCTTTCTCTAAAAGGGAAGAAAAGACACACAGACAGACACACACACACACACACACACACACACACTCGCACACATACGGGAGCAGAAGGGAGGCATCCTTCAGATTCTCAGTTCAGTAAATGAATCTGAGTATAATACAGCTTATCTTGATGAATTCAACTAAAGCAAAAAAAAAAAAAAACTCCAAACCTTAAGTTTTATTAAGCAATGGCTCAGGAATAGAATTTCTAAAAACAATTAAGGGTAAATTAATGCAGACAGTTTCAGGCCAGAGCTAAAAAAAAAAAAATCCTCCTGTGCATGCACAGGAAATGCTGCCTACGTTATTCTTACATAGTATTCAATCCTATAACCTTTCTATGGTACATGTCAAACGAGGGGACAACCCTGACTGCTGCAAGAGGGATGAAAATACATCAGGAAATAATGCAAATTAGAAATAATAAATAGCTTTACGCCAAGCAGCAGCAGATCCAAAATTTGGCCAGTAGCATTCTTTTTTTTCTTTTTCTTTTTCTTTTATTTTTTTTTGGAGATGGAGTCTCACGCTATGGCCCAGGCTGGAGTGCAGTGGCACAATCTTGGCTCACTGTGACCTCTGCCTCCCAGGTTCAAGTGATTATCCTACCTCAGCCCCCGTCAAGTAGCTGGGATGACAGGCGCACGCCACCGCACCGGCTAATTTTTGAAGTTTCAGTACAGTCGGAGTTTTACCATGTTGTTCAGGCTGGTCATGAACTCCTGACCTCAAGTGTTCTGCCCTCCTACTGTACGTCGAAACTGGCATATCTGGCCAAGGAAAGCTGAGCCCCACAGATTTTTGGCTGGGATTACAGGCATGAGCCACCACGTCTGGCCCAGTAGGTTTCTTTATAGAAATTAAAAGCCAAAGGCTGGGGGCAGTGGCTCATGCCTGTAATCCCAGAGCTTTGGAAGGCCCAGGGAGGAGGATCACTTGAGCCCAAGAGTTTGAGACCAGCCTGGGCAGCAGAGGGAGATCAGTGTCTCTAAAAATAATTTATAAATTAGATAGGCATGGTGACATGTGCCTGTAGTCTTAGCTACTCACCTGGAAGGCCAAGGTGAGAGGATCGCCTGAGTCCTGAAGGTCGAGGCTGCAGTGAGGTGTGACTGCACCACTGCACTCCAGCCTGGGCAACAGAGCGAGACCATCTCTGAAGGCCATAAAACCTTTTGCTCTCACTCAATGTCTCACCCTCCAACCTCTTTGGCCCTTTACAGAGCTCCAAACTGGTCCTAAAAGTTGTTACCCTGCAACGTCAGCAGAGAAATGAGAAACGTATTACCAAATGAGCCAATTTTCCTTTTACTGTTCTGCCCAAATTGGCCCTGCAAGCTTGTGTTTTTACTGACATTGACCCTGAAACACTTCTGTTTCTTCCCACATCTGGGCCATCCCTATGTCCTTGTGTTACTTTCATTATTGTTATCTCCACTTACAAAATCTTCCAGCCGGGCACAGAGGCTCACGCCTGTAATCCCAGCACTTTGGGAGGCCGAGGTGGGTGGATCATCTGAGGTCAGGAGTTTGAGACCAGCCTGGCCAACATGGTGAAACCCCGTCTCTACTAAAAACACAAAAATTAGCTGGGCATGGTGGTGTGCGCCTGTAATCCCAGTTACTCAGGAGGCTGAGGCATGAGAATCGCTTTAACCCACGAGGTGGAGCTTGCAGTGAGCCAAGATTGCGCCACTGCACTCCAGCCTGGGTGACAGAGCAAGACTCCGTCTCAAAAAAAAAAAAAAAAAAAAAAATCTTCCTCAAGAACAGGCCAAATGCACCTTGCAGTCAGATCCTATACCCCAGTCTCTCCAGGTCCAGCTTAGTCCTAACCTGGTCTTCTCAGTCAATCTAAAATGCCTTCTCCCATCCTGAACTGCCAGAGAGATTGAGCAGATCCTGTTTCTACTATGTGGGAAAATGCATTCATAGCCCAATCCTTCACCTTCCACGTCTCCACATCCTTTGCAGTGTGACTGAAGTTTTTCCCACTCAAGAGGGAAAGTCTGTTTTCTCTACCCCTCGGATCTGGGCTTGGCCACATAGCTTGCTTTGACCAGGTGAAGAGCTACGTACCAGCTCCAAGCGTGAGCCTCACGAGGGGCTCTCTTGCCTTCATAATGAGAAGACTGGGCTAGCCCACTGGTCCTGAAACACAAGGAGCAGAAAGGCGGCCCCCAGCTGGACATGTGCAAGGGTGAGCCCAGCCGTTCCGGCTGCTATGCTGGAACCGTACAGCCTATACATTATCTCATTCTGTTTCACAATAAGCCAGTCATGTAGGATTCCTCATTTTGCAGATGAGAAAATTGAGGCTCAGAGTCACTTTCGCAAAGCCAAGAAAGTGGTGGGTAGACTTAAACTTTAAAGCTAGATCTACCTGACTCCAAAGCTCCTGCTTCTGAAAAGAAGGAATTATTCATCAAGGAAGGTGTGAGTGGAGGAATTTTTTATTACTTCTGTTTACTCCTTTATATTTCACTGTGGTCTCCAGTTTTCCACACCAAAAACGCATTACCTTTATAATTTAAAAAATACTATGTTACCTTTGTAAATATTTCTATGGAAACAATTTTAGCACTTGACAAATGATTTCAACATTGCACCTGAAAGAATAGGTAACAATAAATAACAAAACTGTGGAAAAGGAAAGGGTATAAGGAAACCCAGAGATGCACAGTCATATGGTGTTTAACAATATGATATGTTTGGAGAAACGTGCGGTTAGATTTTATCATTGGGAGACAGTATAGAGCAACGGCCCCCAACATTTTTGGCAGCAGGGACCAGTTTCATGGAAGGCAATTTTTCCATGAACCGGGGGTGTGGCGTGGGGGTGATGGTTTAAGAATGAAACTGTTCCATCTCAGATCATCAGGCATTAGATTCTCATAAGGAGTGTGCAGCCTATGAAATAGATCCCTCGTATGCAGAATTCACAATACTCCTATGAGCATTCAATGCTGCCGCTGATCTGACAGGAGCCAGAGCTCAGGTGAGGGATAGGGAGCAGCTGTAAATACAGGTGAAGCTTCGCTTGCTCACCCGCCGCTCACCTCCTGCTGTTCGGCCCAGTTCCTATCAGGCCACAGGCTGCAGACCGAAACCACTCCACTGCCCAAGGTCTGGGGACCCCCGGTATAGAGACTCGGTCCTGGCAGACAAGAGGCATGGTCACCAAGACCCTTCACATCTTCCCCTCCCCAACCTCCCTGCCTCCCTTCACCAGCTGACCTGAGTCACACCGCAGAAAGCAGGCCCTCCTAACTTAGCTAACCAAGCAGAATTCCCAACCATAAAAGAAAGAACCTGTTTCTCTCCTTGAGTTACTTCTCCCCAGGTTGTTACAGAAGGACTCCACCATTCCTGGTAAGAACATGGCCATCTTCCAAGGCTAGTGAAGTGAGACGCTGGCATTCCTGAAAAGAGCCTGACCGAATCCAGCCAGCTCAAGACAAGATGGGCTCCAAGCGCTGACCTTTCACTGAGTTTTTCCTCAATATAATCTCATTATAATACTGAAAATCATGCCCAGGAGTAGAGGTTTCACATGCTAATGAGACACGCAATGCATAAAGAAGCATGTTATCAAACTGTGTTGATACTAAAAGCTCCCCACCTCGACATGCGGATCACTCCTTTTTGGGCCTCAGTTTCCTTAAAATAACAAGAGCTAAGCCCTTCTGGGAGCTAGCATGGGGATCCCTTTCTTGTATGCTACCTGGGAACTATTTTTCAGCTTTTCAGCATCGTGTGTAGGCCACAGATGACCAAAGCATCGTTGCATGCTACACATCTGTATATGATATTCAATCCAATATAAAGCTAATATAATTATGGCCGGGGGCAGTGGCTCACATCTATAATTTCAGCACTTGGAGAAGCAGAGGCAAGAGGATCACTTGAGACCAGAGGGTTGAGATCAGCTTGGGCAACATGGTGAAACTCCATCTCTACAAAATTTTTTTAAAACATTAGCCAGGTGTGGTGGCACATGCCTGTAGTCCCAGTTACTAGGGAGGCTGAGGAGGGAGGACCACTTGAGCCCGGGAGGAAGAGGTTGCAGAGAGCTGTGATGTCACCACTGGGTAACAGAGCAAGATTCTATCTTAAAAATGAAGTAAAACACGCTGGGCATGGTGGCTCATGCCTATGATCCCAGCACTTTGGGAGACTGAGGCAGGTGGATCACTTGAGGTCAGGAGTTCGAGACCAGCCTGTCCAACATGGCAAAACCCTGTTTCCACTAAAAATACAAAAATTAGCCACGTTTGGTGGTGGGTGCCTATAATCCCAGCTACTCAGGAGGCTGAGGCAGGAGAATCGCTTGAGGCCGGGAGGTGGAGGTTGCAGTGAGCCAAGATTGCGCCATTGCACTCGGGCCTGGGCCTGGGCAACAGAGCGAGACTCCATCTCAAAAAATAAAAAAATAGAAAAGAATATAATTAGGTGGGCATGGTGGTGCGTGCCTGTAGTCTTAGCTAATCAAGAAGTTGCCGCGGGAAGATCACTTGAGCCTACAAGTTCAAGATGGCGGTGAGCTATGATGGCACCACTGCACTCCAGCCTGGGTGACAGAGTGAGACCCTGTCACACACAACATAATAACTCTAATTCTAAGGCTAATATAATTTAATCAGGATGGCTCCAGAACAAGCCAACTGGCAAGTGCAACAGAACCAAGAGGCCACAAGCAGACCTGCTCTTAGAGAATAAATACCTAGAAGGTACCACAAACCAAAAGCAAGGAGAGAATCATTCAATAAATGGTGTTGGGGGTCCTTTCCTATCTCCATGGGGTATAATAGTGCACGTCTCCCTTCCAAACACAATTCAAAACCAACTGCAGATAGATAAAACCATTAAATTTAGAATTATAAATATAGGGAAAATAAAACAAAATATAAGTGAATATTAATACAAATTCTGGATATGAAAGAATTTCCAAGTTTAAAAGTAATAGTTTAATAATAGCCGAAAACCTCTGATCATCAAAATAACATTAAAAGACAACGGCAAATTGCAAAAAAGTCATTTACAGCAATAACAAAAGAGTGAAAGATCTTACACTATTCAAATAATGAAAACTCAAAGAGCACAATTAGATAAATAAACAAAAAACATGAATGCATAATTCATATAACAAAAGAGACAAATGGCTAACAAACTTATAAAAACAGGTAGAACTTCATGAGTAATAAAAGACATTCAAAGTAAAAAACAATGAAACGTCATTTTGCCTCTGGGTGGTGAAATTATAAATCATTTTTGTTGCTTCTTTATACTTTTTCTGTTCTTTTTTTATTATAAGCAAATGTAACAGAAAAACACATCGATTTAGATCAATTCATGGCTGACAAAATCATATTGCAAAATCAAAGGGAACTGCAAAGCTTGACTAAAAGCCTGAGATTTTCACATGGGCATGACATGAAGAGGCATTAAATAAGAGACACACTGTGTTACCCTACAATTGCCCACTGATGTCACAGTCAGGAATAGTTCTGAATCAAAAATGAAATCACAACTATTCCTCTGACATGCAGATGTGGGGAAGAAAGATACAACTTGACCTCACATTATTCATTCTTGAAAACAAATACAGATACCACTAAAGGGGACCTCCAACTTCTGTCTCTACCCAGGAGCAATCCCACGATATGCTTGTATAAGAAACATAAAGTCAGACGAGGCACAGTGGTTCATGCCTGTAATCTCAGCACTTTGGGAGGCTGAGGCAGGAGGATCACTTGAGGCCAGAAGTTCGAGACCAGCCTGGGCAACAAAGAGAGACCCCATCTCTACAAAAAATAAAAATAAGGGCCAGGCGCGGTGGCTCACACCTGTAATCCCAGCACTTTGGGAGGCTGAGGTGGGCAGATCAATTGAGACCAGGAGTTCAAGACCAGCCTGGCCAACATGGCGAAAACCCATCTCTACTAAAAATACAAAAATTAGGGCATGTAATCCCAGCAATTCAGGAGGCTCAGGCTCGAGAATCACTTAAACCTGAGAGGCGGCGGTTGCAGTGAGCCGAGATCACACAACTGTACTCCAGCCTGGGTGACAGATGGAAACTCTGTCTCAAAAAAGTAAAAATAAATAATACAAATTTAAAAAAATTAGCCAGCCTTGGGTGGCACACACCTGTAGTCCTGGCTACACAGGAGGCTGAGGCGGGAGGATCGCTTGAGCCCAGGAGTTCAAGGCCGCAGTGAGCCATGATGCTGCCACTGCACTTCAGCCCCTGCCTCAAAAAGTAACAACCTAAAATAAAATAAACATAAAATCAGTCACTCCACTTGGAGACTCTCCTCTGTTGGTGAACAGGTGGCTCTGAAGAAGCATGAGAGACTTAAACATACAATGACTAAAATCTTGTTTGGAAATTGAGTTAGCTCCAGCTGTATGCCAATTTCTTAAGGTTATAGAACTGCTGTTTACAATGATGACAATGCCATACAGGATGGGAGCTGGGGCTGGGTGTTTTATTAAGAAGCCGAACTCTCTAACTGAGTATCCCTGGCATTGGGTCTCATTCACTAATACCCACTTGTAAAGCAGTCTAATAACTTACATGGCCAATTGCTTCCTCTAGACCTCACTTCCACCCTAGGACAGAATGGCATCAAAAGAACGTTTTCAATCCTCTTTAAATCCCATTTCCACTGGCTTTTGAACGTCCTGTAGAATTCTCCCTGCCATCTGGACCATCCCTCTGACACAGGTCAATAATACAAAGTTTTTGTTCTTTTTTTTTTTTTTTTTCGACAAAAAGCCTCACTATGTCACCCAGGCTGGAGCGCAATGCTGCGATCTCAGCTCACTGCAACCTCCGCCTCTGGGTTCAAGTGATTCTTGTGTCGCAGCCTCCCGAGTAGCTGGGATTACAGGTGCGTGCCACGACACCGGGCTAACTGTTGTATTTTTAGTAGAGACGGGGGTTTCTCCATGTTGGCCAGGCTGGTCTCGAACTCTCGACCTCAAGTGATCCGCCTACCTCTGCCTCCCAAAGTGCTGGGATTACAGGCGTGAGCCACCACGCCTGGCACATAGTTTTCATTCTTTTCAACCTTCCTCCAACTAGCAGTGCCTTCCTTTCCAAAACCCCACAGGGAAGATCTCCTACGAACTTGGAGACTGCCATATTAACTTGACTCCTCACATTTTGGGCTATTGAGGAAGCTATAGAAATGGTAGTGGATACATGAGGCAGGAACTCAGGGTGGCAACAATAAATCTCTCCATAGCCTTTGTTCCTGACTCTTACCCTTTGCATCCCTAGCCTACAGGTTCCATGAGGTCAGGGACCACTAATCTTTGGCTGATATATCTACTGACATAGGTTAGGCTCATCCCAGATACTTGATAAGTATTGGTTTAATACATTAATCAATGTAACAGAGAAAAGACATTCTGGTCATGTGTACTAAGAGTAGGTTGTGCAGAGCACAGAGTTCTAGTATTCTAGGACTTATTGAAGAACCTATAATTGTAGAAATACTGATTCCCCTCCCAGGATATCTCATTCCTGGCTGAAAATGCCACATCAGATCACTGGAGAAGAAACTCATCTCTTGCTGAGGATGGTGACTTTATTTAATTCCGATTCTTATTTCATCTCAGTGGTAAAAGCCAGGAGAGAGGAACACCCCCCCCCCCCCCCCCCCGAGGAAACTGGGCAGTTTAGATATGCCTCAATGCTTATCACTGATGGAGGGCCATGCCTAGCCTTTGATTTTAATATGGATCTTGTATCAGTTTAAAAATCTGTTTCTTCCTTCTTAACACACCGAAGAACAAGTATGTCTATATCACCCAGAAACATTAGCTTAACTGTGACATTTGCAAACACTGAGCATCAATTATGGGCAAGCAAAGTGTTGAGGATACAGAAATTTCTAAAATCTCACTGTTATTCTGGAAAAGCTCACAGCTCCTTAAGAAAAAAAAATATATATGTAAATCATAATTATGACACGGAAGGATAAATGTGACAAGAGACGTTTGTTCATCCTGCTCTGGGAGCTTATTTCTGCCTTCAAGGAGATCAACGGGGCCCAGGGAAGGTTTCACAGAGGAGATAAAATTTGAACTGGGTCATGAAGCATGAGTAAGTAATTTCCAGGCGAGGGCCTGCAAAGGGGGAGACAGGAAGAAGGGAAAAACTCTCTAGGAAAAAAATGAATAGCATGTGTAAAAACAGAGGAGAGAAAATGTACAATGTACCGCCAAGAAACTGAAATAGATGTTTCAGGAAGGGACTGAGGTGAGGAAAAGAAGACAGCAGTGTACCAGGTGTTCTGAAGCCAGCTTATAAAATTCAGACTTGATCCTCCAGTCATGGGAAGTCCCGGTGTCAAGGGTTTTAGACCAGAGAAGTGACATTACACAGAGCATGTGTGTTAATCAAAGAACAACATAGCATCCCTTCAGGTCCAACAAAGATGCATGTGTGCACGCTCTCTTCCCCAGATCACAATCCTCCCCCTCCCCACGTCTGTTCTTCGGCTCCTCCCATGGCCCCAGAGATTCTGCCACTTCCTTTTGGCCCCAAGCAATGGGGAATGTGTGGAGACATCTTCCGTGGGCAGTCAAAACTGGCTCAGAGAGCCCAAGTCCTCTCCTAGGGTCCAGTGCTCTGGCTGGTGACCTGCTAGTTCTCTGTGTGGCTCCATCACAAGTCCCCTCTTCCTTATTCTGAATAAAGACCACCAGTAAAAGGTACTTCCTTGACCACATAACTTACCTAATTAACAATGGCAGCTTGTTCTATGCAGCTGACTGCATCGTTGGCAGAAAACGGTGTTTTCCAGTCTAAATCATCAGAACTACGAACAAGGCATTTGGTCTGATAGGAAGAGCCCCAAATAGAAGGGGGCATTTGACCCCTGAAATTAAATTTGAAAGGAGCTGGTGGACTCGTCAGTGGCTAGTGAGACCAGTCAAAGAAATTGGCAACTCACTAGATCTGATTTCTCAATTTCCCGGTGGCCTCAGGCACTGGGGGCCCCACTGTAACCTGGAACCATCCGTTAAAGGCAAACAACCACATAGCTTAGGGACACTTGTCTGGAAACCACCAACAAACATGTCAAACAGAAGGGAAGCTCGGTCTATACCAAATAGGTTCCCTTCTCGGCTGCCATTATGATGTGTGGTCCAAATGCCAATGGTCCAGACCGTTCCCTTCCCACCTCCCCTGCACACATGTCAAGGTAAACCCATGGCCAGCGCTTGGGATTTGGGGTTTCCACCTGTATGTTTTTTGGTCCCATACCCTTCATCAGTTTATCCTCAGGCTAACACCCAGCTAGAACCTACTGATGTTTTACAAAGATACTCAGAAGCCTATAAGGAAGAAGTATTGATGAGGAGAGGCAAGAGAAGTAGATCGATAAGATTACGGCAGTGGTTTTACAAGAGACACAAAGGAATCCAGGGTCAAAGAGGAATGCTTTTTATTGATCAAAGGTATTGCTTAAGACAATTAAATAGTCACGAATATACATACCTAACAACATAGTTCACCAATAGGTAGAGCAAAATGTATTGAAAATCCATGAACTAAAAGACAAAAAGTCTCGGTCCGAGTGAGTGATATGAATAAATGTCTCTCAGAAATCAACAGAAGGAACCCACATATTCAATAACTACATGAAAAGATGATCAACCTCTGTAATAGTCAAAGAAAGGCATCCAAGAACTGTAAAGAAATATTTTTTTAGCCTTCAGGTTGGCAAAACAAATGAAGACTGGTCTTACCTAGGGAGTCAGGAGGGAGGAAGGCCACTCATGTACTGTTGGGTGACATATAAACAGGCAGAGTCCTTTAAAGAGCAAGTCGGCAGAATCTTTCAAGATTAAAAATGGACATGTCTAACATATTCATGCATAAGAAAACAGCAGAAAGACATACGAGAAACAGCCAACAGTAGTCACCTTTGCTGAGAAGAGAGAGATCTGGGGCTGGGGCTTGAAGAGGATTTCTTGTTTGTTTGTTTGTTTGTTTGAGACAGAGTCTCGCTCTGTCGCCAGGCTGGAGTGCAATGGCACGATCTCAGCTCACTGCAACCTCCGCTTCCCAGGTTCAAGCAATTCTCCTGTTTCAGCCTCCCGAGTAACTGGGATTACAGGTGCCCGCCACCACGCCTAGCTAATTTTTGTATTTTTAGTAGAGACAGGGTTTCACTATGTTGGCCAGGATGGTCTCGATCTCTTGACTTCGTGATCCACCCGCCTCGGCCTCCCAAAGTGCTGGTACAGGTGTGAGCCACCGTGCCCAGCCGAGGGTTTCTTTTTCTATATATACATCTAGATCACAGGTCCCCAACCCCTAGGCCTCGGAACAATACCAGTCTGTGACCTGTTAGAATCCAGGTCACACAGCAGGAGGTGAGCGTTAGGAGAGTGAGCAAAGCTTCTTCTGTATTTATAGCCTCTCCCCATCCACTCACGTGACCACCTGAGATCTGCCTCCTGTCAGCTCAGCAGCAGCATTAGATTCTCGTAAGAGTGCAAGCCCTATCGTGAACTGAGCATACGAGGGATCTAGGTTGCGAGCTCCTTATGAGAATCTAATGCCTGATGATCTGTCACTATCTCCCATCACCCCCAGATGGGACCGTCTAGTTGCAGGAAAACAAGCTCAGGGCTCCCCATGATTCTACATTGTAATGAGTTGTGTAATTATTTTATTATATATTACAATGTAATAATAATAGAAACAAGTGCACAATCAATGGAATGAGCTTGAATCATCCCCAAACCAACCCACCCCTCACCCCCAGTTCATAGAAAAATTGTCTTCCACGAAACCCGTCCCTGGTACCAAAAAGGTTGGGAACCGCTGATCTAGACAATTCATAAATAACATATTCAACTGTCATTTGGATACTTTCTTTAAATTAAAAAAAAGACTTTAAAACTCTATTAAAACTATTAAATTTGGCAGGAAATCATAGGAGACATCTGTACATTTCAATACAGTGCTTACTATGCTGAGCTGTGGAGAGAGTGATGGATGCAATGGATTAAAACTATTCCTCCTGGGTGGGCGCTGTGGCTCACGCCTATAATCCCAGCGCTTTGGGAAGCCGAGGCGGGTGGATCACCGCAGGTCAAGAGATTGAGATCATCCTGGCCAACATGGTAAAACCCCATCTCTACTAAAACTACAAAAAATTAGCTGGGCGTGGTGGCGCATGCCTGTAGTACAGGCATTCAGGGGGCTGAAGCAGGAGAATTGCTTGAGCCTGGGAGGCAGAGGTTGCAGTGAGCTGAGATCGCACCACTGCACTCCACCCTGGCAACAGAGCGAGACTCTGTTTCAAAAAAACAAAAACTATTCCTTCCATGACAGGGTGTGGTGGCTTATGCCTGTAATCCCAGTGCTTTGGGAGGCCGAGGCGGGCAGATCACTTTAGGTCAGGAGCGTGAGACCAGCCTGGCCAACATGGTAAAGCCCAGCATCTCCTGAAAATACAAAAGTTAGCCAGGCATGGTGGTGCACGGGCCTGTAATCGCAGCTACTTGGGAGGCTGAGGCAGGAGAACTGCTTGAACCCGGGAGGCAGAGGTTGCAGTGAGCCAAGATCATGCCACTGCACTCCAGCCTGGGGGACAGAGTGAGACTCCATCTCAAAATAAAAAAAATAAAAATAATTAAAAAAAGTAGTAAAATGATTCCTTTTAGAAATCTGGGAATGCAGGGGAAAGATAGCAGAAGGGAAGTAGATTAAAGAAGCGGAATTTTCACTTGGCATTCAGCCCCAGCAAATGAGTTCCTCTCATCTTACATTCCTACATCTTTAAAGAATTTTGCTCTCCACTCAGCCAGCAGGTGGGATTGTAAGCAGAAAGCGTGCTAAGCTCTAATAGGCAAAGTCATGCCTTCTTCAAAATGAGTGTCCTGACATACCTCCCTCTTTTCTCCCTAAGACAGTTTTGCTCTGCCTGGGTTTAAAAATTGCTTTAATGAGTCATTGAAAATGGGTTCTAATGAAAAATATTTAGTCACACATCTGCACTACTCCATAAAATGTTCTACTTTCCTCACTGGTCCAAAGGAATATTGCCAGGAATGCCATTTACCTGGCAAAATGGTATGTTGCCTTGGGAATCCCACCCCATACAACGACCTCACAGAAGAGAGGCAGAATTAGGCCCAGCGGGATATTGGTGGAGGGCACTGAGTCCTGTGAAGACCAGGACTGAGGCGAGACACTCCATCCAGGACACTCAGAGAAGGAAAAGATAAAACTGTGTGGGAGCACCAAGATCCTACATGCCAAGAACTGAGGAAGGCAGATCACCAAATCTGTATTGAGGCCTGACTTCAAATCTCTGGCCTGCCACTAACTACTGTTAAATTAAGTTTAGCCTAATAAAAATGATACAATGGACTTTGGGGACTTGGTGGTAAAAGTGGGAGGGGAGGTGAGGGATAAAAGGCTACAAATAGGGTGCTGTATATACTGCTCGGGTGATGGGTGCACCCAAATCATCACTAAAGAACCTACTCATGTAACCAAATACCATCTGTACCCCAGTAACTTATGGAAAAAATATATATATATATGTAAGTTTAGCCTAAAGCTGCCTCCTTGCATACTTTAAGTTAAACCTCAAGGTTTCTCCATAAATAGTGGACTGTAACCTTACTGGATATGGAAACAAACTGTCACCTATTCTTGTGCCAATCACTGAGTTTCGGCCAATCAAAGGTAGCCAACTGTTCAAACTGTGCTCAAGTAAGGCAAACACTGAGCTGTAACCAAGAAGCTGCTTCTCTACCTTGCTTCTGTTTTCCGTCCACCACTCTCCTTTTGCTGTCCTTAAATCTTTATCCACCACGTGGCTCTCCGATCCTTGAATCCTTCTTTGCTCAATTAAACTCTGTTTCATTTAATTTGTCTAGGGTTTTCTTTTTAATATCAGCTATAGGAAAGTTACTTAACTGCTGGAAGGGAATACTAAAGAAGGCTGGTTTTGAAGTCGGAGAATGAAGAAATCAGATAATGGAGCAGAATTCCAAGTTGGGGAGATCATCATGGGCACAGAAAGGTCTCAATCAAAGGGAATGGGGGTGATGGAGCTGTCCAGAGAAAGCAGCCAAACTGGCGGCTGGCATTGGCTGCTGGTCTCACCAGAGTGACCAGGACACAACGTGTGTTTGCAAAAGATTGCTCTGCTCTGAGGGTAAGGACTTTGCCTCTCAATCACCACTGTATTTTCCAGTGCCTGGTGCATTTCAGGGTACACCATCTACACTCCAAAACTATTGCTTATTGAGTACATTAACACATTAGAAATGGAACAAAGTGGCCAGGTGCAGTGGCTCACGCCTGTAATCCCAGCACTTTGGGAGGCCGAGGTGGGTGGATCACTTGAGGTCAGGAGTTCAAGACCAGCCTGGCCAACACGATGAAACCCCGGCTCTACTAAAAATACAAAAATTAGCCAGGCATGGTGGCGCGTGCCTGCAATCCCAGCTACTCAGGAGGCTGAGGCAGGAGAATCACTTGAACCCAGAAGGTGGAGGTTGCGGTGAGCTGAGATCGGGCCACAGCACTCCAGCCTGGGTGACAGTATGAGACTCTGCCTTAAAAAAAAAAAGAAAGAAAGAAAGAAAGAAAGAAATGGAAGAAGGCGTGGAGGGCAACATGTTCAGGGGTCCTGTATTTAGAGTTGGGGAAAGGAGTGTTCAGCGTGGCTGAGATTTATCCAGCATCAAACAACCCGTGTACGGTCTTTCAGTCAAGACCTGAGTCACCCTTTGAACAGTAGCAAATTGGCCATGTTTCCTTCACGACTCACGGGGAAGGCTTTCAGCGGGGCAGGGTTAGGTGGAGCGTTTCCCGTAAAAATATACACAAATGGATTTGTTTTCTTGGGGCACTTTTGCCAAGAAAAATGCCACTAAATCAGCATCTTGGCCATGAAAAAAAGCAACAGCAAGTCTTCATCTGAATCACACAGCCACGTGGGATGCGTTCCCTTAGGCCTGTGCACAGGCATTAAGGAGGCAAAATGGGATCAATGAATTTCTTTGTTAATCTTGATATTTGCAGGAAGCCAGCGAACCAAGCACTCTGCAAATCACCAGCTTTAATCTTCAGAATTACTTATACTGTCATTTAGGAGAATTTTGTTTTCTGGGGAGATCTGCACACAGCAGGCGGCAAACATTCTAATTGCTGTTAAGTACATTTGGTGTAATATGTTGGGGGAAATGCAGTCTTTGAATCAGTTAAGCATGAACACACATGCTCAGGGGCAGAATGTAAGTTTGTACACAAAGAAGTGATTTAGTCACAAAGACAAAATCTCATACAAAGCCGGGCACGGTGGCTCACGCCTGTAATCCCAACATTTTGGGAGGCCGAGGCAAGTGCATCACTTGAGGTCAGGGGTTCGAGACCAGCCTGGCCAACATGGAGAAACCCCGTTTCTACTAAAAATACAAAAAATTAGCCAGGCGTGGTGGCAGGCGCCTGTAATCCTAGCCGCTCGGGAGGCTGAGGCAGGAGAATCTCTTGAACCCAAGAGGCAGAGGTTGCAGTGAGCTGAGATTGCACCACTGTACCCCAGCCTGGGCAACTGAGGGAGACTCCATCTCAAAAAATAAAAATAAAAAATAAAAATCTCATACAGGAAAAGAACCTGCCTCCTCCAGCCATGAACAGCACCTAGCCCAGCCCCAGCCGTAGTTCAATCACATAAACAAATGCCCAAATTGTGCTCAACCTTTTATCTTCCTGCCTGCCCACTCTCTCTCTCTCTCTGTCTGTCTCTCTCTCTCTCTCTGAGTTCATTTGCAGTCAAGATGCAATGCTATTTATAACACATATTGTGCTGGAGTCACCAGGATTTGCAACCTGAAGCTGAAGACATTCAATCTATGCAATAGAAATAAAACTCAACGAAACTCAACATCACAGCTATTTTATTCTGCCAAGTATTATAGCCAGACACACATGCTTCTCCTACTAGATGAAAAAACTCCTCGTAGCCAGGGGGCAGGTCTTGTGCATTTTCACATTCCTTAAGCTCTGAGCTCTGTGTCTACTATATAGTAAATATACAATAGGTTATTTGTTGAACTGAATCGAAGATGACTTTCCAAGAATTAGTGAGAAAGAACAGAGAGGAATATCAAAAGGGGAAGAAACCTTCAAGGTGGTCTCAGATAATAGAAATGGTGTCCCTGGGTTTCAAGTGCTAAAACTTCCCATGAGAAGCACACTGATAAAGTCTGTAGGCACCCATATCACAGGTAAAATGCAAGACTCAAATGTTGTTGATAGTGGTTTTTTATTTTTTATTTATTTTGTATTTCAATTGACACCCCCCCCCCAGGTGTTTCTTATGCCCATGAAGTTTTGAGAGTAACTGGTATAGATAGTAAAAACTGTAAAAGCAGATATAGGAATGACCACTGTTGGCTACAACACTGCATACCAGAAATTCTGGGAACTTTGGGTAACTCATATAATAATAATGAGCCCCCAGGATGTCATTCAGTTACATATTTATTCAATAAGAGCTTGTTGATACCAATAAGTAGCTAGTCAAATAAGTTTTATCAGGATTATTTGTTTCTTGATGTGAAATACAGCTACGAGAAAGTTATTATTATTTTTAAGGACGTCTTTTAAGGAGCAAGGAGTCTTGTTCTGTCACCCACACTGGAGTGTAGTGCCACGACCTTGGCTCACTGCAACCTCCGCCTCCCGGGTTCAAGCAATTCTCGTGCCTCTGCCTCCCGAGTAGCTGGGATTACAGGGACCCACCACCATACCCAGCTAATTTTTGTGGGTTTTTTTTAGTAGAGATGGGGTTTTGCCACATTGGCCAGGCTGGTCTTGAACTCCTGGCCTCAAGTGATCTGCCCACCTTGGCCTCCCAAAGTACTGGGATTACAGGCGTGAGCCACTGTACCTGCTGGCTATCAGAAAGTTTTAAAAACATCTGTATCTGTAATTTACACACTCTTATTAGGAGAGAGGAACAATGGCAATGTGATATCTGAGATTTAGTAAAACCAAAGCATTTCTTGTGTCTGTAATTATATATAGATCAGGCCAGTTTGTTGTGGCTTGTATATCTGCTGTAATTAAAGTGATAACTGAAGTTCCGTATCCATAGTCCCAGGAACTTGGAAAATGACTTTTTCATCACAAGTTGGTTCTTCCTTCTGGGTTTCTTGCTTCAGTGACTCATCTGAACTGGAAATCACATGTTTTCCTTTTATTTAGTAGTTATGATGGTAGAGATCACATCTTATCTGAGTTAGTAGTCATAATTTATATCTGGTCGATCAGATGAATCAATTTTTGAACAAATGAGTTCACTAGAAGTCCTTATAAAACAGCTAAGATATCAAATTGCATTCAGTAGGTTTACTTCAGTACTGTGGGATTTTCATCATATTTGGTTGGATCATGTGAGATTGTTGATATTTGGCCACAAATAGCAATTTCATACAGTGCAACCTAATACTTCAGTTCTTTGAAACTTGGAACCTGGGAATCTGTACTTCAATAAGAGCCTCAAGGGATTTTAATGTAGCTGTCTACACTGATGTAGGTAAGTATTCCCATCCACATAAGCTTTCAATCTAGTATCTCTCCACTTAAAACCAAGTGGGGAGATAGTGGAGACCACATCTTATCTGGTTGAAACCTTACATGGTTTCAGCAATATAAACGGAAATCAACCCTGGATTGGATTATCATGAATTTTTATTTATTCGTTCATTTCAGGCAGGTGGATCACCTGAGGTCAGGAGTTCGAGGCCAGCCTGGCCAACATGGTGAAACCCCGTCTCTACTAAAAGTACAAAAATTAGTCGGGTATGGTGGCAGGTACCTGTAATCCCAGCAACTTAAGAGGCTGAGGCAGAAGAACTGCTTGAACCCAGAAGGTGGAGGGTGCAGTGAGCCGAGACAGTGCCACTGCACTCCAGCCTGGGTGACAGAGCAAGATCTGTCTAAAAAAAAAAAAAAATTATACCCACTGCAGTAGTTACATGCTATGTTTTGGATATTTGACACGCCATATTGAAATCTGATTCCCAAAGTTGGAGGCGGGGGTCTACTGGAAGGTGTTTGGGTCATGGGGCCGACCCCTCATGGATGCCTTGGAGCTATCGTCATGGTAGTGGGTTCTCTACTCTGTGAGTTCTCAGGAGAGTTCCCTGGGAGCTAATTGTTGAAAAGAGCCTGGCACCCGGCACCTGCCACCCCTCTCTCCCTTCCACTCTCACCATGAGATCTCTGCACGCTGGCTCCTCTTCACCCTCCTCTGAGAGTGGGCACAGCCTCAAGCATTCGACAGAACCTGAGCAAATGCTGGTGTCATGCTTCTCATACAGCGTGTAGAACTGTGAGCCAGTTAGACCTCTTTTCTTAATAAAGTATCCAACCTCAGGTATTCCTTGACAGCAACACAAACAGACAAAGGCACTGTACTTGTGACACTAACAATGGTCCCTTTGAACTACAAATCTTGTAAATCATTGCAAATCAACAAAATTAATGAATGGAAGCAAATCCCAGAATTTTAGGAGGCCAAGGCAGGAGGATCACTTGAGGTCAGGAGTTTGAGACCAGCCTGGCCAACATGGCGAAACCCCATCTCTACTAAAACTCCAAAAAAGTAGCCGGATGTGGTGGTGGGCGCCTGTAATTCCAGCTACTCAGGAGTCTGAGGCAGGAGAATCACTTGAACCCAGGACACAGAGGTTGCAGTGAGCCAAGACTGTGCCACTGCACTCCAGCCTGGGCAACAAGAGCGAAACCACGTCTCAAAAAAAAAAAAAAGAAAAAGAAAAGAAAAGGAAAAAGAAAGAAAAGAAAACTTATGATAATCAGTGAAAATTCTGGGTTCCACATATCTCTGAACACGTTTTACAACATAATAATAAATACAGTTAAGAGAACAAATTACAACAAAGTAGAAAACCACAAACTACCAGTGAGCTTTCTCTCTCCCACTCCTATTGCAAACCTTCATACAGAGCGCAAGGAAAATCTAGGAAAACTGTGGAACCAGAAAGTGGGAAGCTGCTGCTAAGAGTAGGACTGAGCTAAAAGAACCATCAGAATGGGAAACTCAGCTTAAGTGTGAAAATATGGAAAAAGAGCTCTGGTAAATAAGATCAGGTTCTGTAACAAACAACTTTATTTATTTATTTATTTTTTGAGACAGAATCTTACTCTCTCGCCCAGGCAGGAGTGCAATGGCGCAATCTCGACTCACTACAACCTCCGCCTCCGGCGTTCAAGTGATTCTCCCCTTCAGCCTCCCGAGTAGCTGGGATTACAGGCACCTGCCACCATGCCTGGCTAATTTTTGTATTTTTAGTAGAGATGAGGTTTTGTTTCCACAGCTGGTTCCCACCTGTGGGCTCGTGGTCTTGCTGACTTCAAGAATGGAGCCGCGGATCTTCATGGTGAGTGTTACAGCTCTTAAAAGGTGGCACCGACCCAAAAAGTGAGCAGCAGCAAGACTTATTGTGAAGAGCCAAAGAACAAACCTTCCACAGCATGGAAGGGGACCCGAGCGGGTTGCCGCTGCTGGCTGGGGTGGCCAGCTTTTATTCCCTTATTTGTCCCCTCCCATGTTCCATTTCTGTCCAATCAGAGTGCCCTTTTTTCAATCCTCCCTGCAATTGGCTACTTCTAGGATCCTGCTGATTGATGCGTTTTACAGAGCACTGATTGGTGCATTTTACAAAGCTCTGATTGGTGCATATTATAATCCTGTTGCTAGCTACAGGGCGCTGATTGGTGCATTTTACAATCCCCTTAAAAGTTCTCCAAGTCCCCACTCAACCCAGTAAGTCCAGCAGGCTTCACCTCTCAGTTTCACCATGTTGGCCAGGCTGGTCTCGAACTCCCGACCTCAAATGATCCACCCACCTTGACCTCCCAAAGTGCTAGAATTACAGGCGTAAGCACCTAGCCAAAGATGGGACTTTAAATCTGCATGACTCAAGGCATTGTTTCTGGGAGAGAAGAAAGTTAAAAAGTATGGGGAGGCAGCCTTTAAACACTGAGTGGTGAATGGGAAAATATGCAAAAGGGGAAAACTTAGTGTCCTCTTCAAAAGCAGTCCCTCACCTTTTTAAGACCAGGGGCCAGTTTCATGGAAGACAACTTTTCCAAGGGTGTGGGGGGATGGGGAATGGTTTCAAGATGAGACTGCTCCACCTCAGATCGTAAGGTATTAAATTTTCATAAGGAGCGTGCAATGCATGCACAGTTCACAATAGGGTTCGCGCTCCTATGAGAATCTAATGCTGCCGCTGATCTGGCAGGAGGTGGCACTCAGGCGGTCATGCTCACTTGCCTGCCACTCACTTCCTGCTCTGCGTCCCAGTTCCTAACAGGCCACAAACTCGTACCAGTCCATGGCCTGTGGGTTGGGGGTCCCTAAATAAGAGAAAAACCCAGAGGCCAGATGACCCAACATATTCCCTATCGCAAACACACACAAAAAACACTCCCACTGGCCAGGCACGGTGGCTCATGGCTGGAATCCCAGCACTTTGGGAGGCCGAGGAGGGTGGATCACCTGAGGTCAGTCAGGAGTTTGAGACCAGCCTGACCAACGTGGTGAAACCCTGTCTCTACTAAAAATACAAAAATTAGCCAGGCATGGTGGTGCGTGCCTGTAATCCCAGCTACTTGGGAGGCTGAGGCAGAAGAACTGCTTGAACCCAGAAGGCGGTGGTTGCAGTGACTCAAGATGGTGCCACTGTACTCCAGCCTGGGTGACACAGTGAGACACCATCTAAAAATATATATATATATGCTCACTGCAGAATTTATATGCTATGTTTTGGATATTTGACACGCTATATTGAAATCTGATTCCCAAAGTTGGAGGCGGGGCCCACTGGAAGGTGTTTGGGTCATGGGGCCGACTGCTCATGAACGCCTTGGAGCTATCCTCATGGTAGTGAGTAAGTTCTCTACTCTGTGAGTTCTCAAGAGAGTTCCCTGGGAGCTAATTGTTGAAAAGAGCCTGGCACCTGCCACCCCTCTCTCCCTTCCACTCTCACCATGCAATCTCTGCAGGCTGGCTCCCCTTCACCCTCCTCTGAGAGTGGGCACAGCCTCAGGCCTTTGACAGAACCTCAGCAAATGCTGGTGTCATGCTTGTATAGCCTGTAGAACTGTGAGCCAGTTAAACCTCTTTTCTTTATAAATTATCCAACCTCAGGTATTCCTTGACAGCAACACAGACAAAGGCACCGTACTTTGTTTGTGACACTAACAGACAATGGTCCCTTTGAACTACAAATCTTGTGAATCATTGCAAATCAACAAAATTAATGAATGTAAGCAAATCTCAGCACTTTGGGAGGCCAAGGCAGGAGGATCACTTGAGGACAGGAGTTTGAGACCAGCCTGGCCAACATGGCGAAACCCCATCTCTACTAAAACTCCAAAAAAGTAGCCTGATGTGGTGGTGGGCGTCTGTAATTCCAGCTACTCAGAGGCTGAGGCAGGAGAATCGCTTGAACTCAGGAGGCAGAGGTTGCAGTCAGCCGAGATCGCGCCACTGCACTCCAGCCTGGGTGACCAGAGCAAGACTCTGTCTCAGAAAAAAAAAGGAAGCAGACTCCGTATATACAAAGTAACTATATCGAGAAGAAAGTGAAAACAGAAAATCAGAATGCCTCATGTGATAGAAATACACACTGCTCTCAGAAAACAGGCAACACATTTTCTCAACCTCAGGGGAACAGTTGTAAAACAGAATCTGCTGGGCATGGTGGCTCACACCTGTAATCCCAGCACTTTGGGAGGCTGAGGTGGGTGAATCCCTTGAGCCCATGAGTTGAAGACCAGCCTAGCCAACATGGAGAAACTCTGTCTCTACCAAAAACACAAAAATTAGCTGGGCATAGTGTTAGACGCCTGTGAACCCAGCTACTCGGAAGGCTGAGGCAGGAGAATTGCTTGAACCTGGGAAGCAGAGGTTGCAGTGGGCCGAGATCATGCCACTGAACTCCAGCCTAGGTGACAGAGTGAGACTCCATCTTAAAAAAAAAAAAAAAAAAAAGACACTCTCTGATCACTATGCAATAAAATTTAAAATTATTAATAATGTTTTTAAAAAGTTATCCATCTGCAAATTTCAAAAACCTACTAAACCTGTCTTGAGTGACAAGGTAAATACAAACCGAAGTTAAAGCATTTCTAAAAAATAATGGTAATGAAAACACCACATATCAGAATCAGTGGGAAGTTTTAAGCATTAAGAAGAAAAACATTCAAAGCCTTAAAACCTTTTAGCAATAAAAATACTTGAATTACATTTCCAACTTAGAATGCTTTTCAGAAAGGAAAACAACAACAAAGTAAATCAAAAGAAAATACAAGGAAGGCAATAATAAACATAAAAAGCAGAACTCAATAAGTCAGAGAATAGAAAAATACAAGATCTTGAATAAATCAAAATTCTGTTTTTTAAAACATAATTAACAAAGTAGACCACATTTAACTAACTTATGGGAAAAAAGAGAAAGCACAAATACATAAATAAGAAACCAAAGGGGGAAATAAAAATAAAGACTCATTTGCAGATCCCTATACAAATAAATTTAAAAGCCTAGATGTAATGGATAATTTCCTAGGGAAAGGCAATTTGCCAAGGTTGATGTCATTAGAGACAGAAACCTTAAACAGAGCTATTTCCTCAGGGAAAAAATTGCAAAAACCATCAAGAAACTACCCCATAAAAAACATCAGGCCCAGATGGTTTCACAGGTGACTTCTACTAAACATTTAAGAACCAGATAGTCATAATGCTCCATAAATTGTTCCAGAGGATTGAAAACCTAATTCCTTTTGTAATGTATTAATAATTAAACTTCTTAAGGAAAGCAGAGAGAGAGAGAATGAATTACAAATATTGATGCACAAGTTGTAAATAAAATATTAGTGAACAGAATCCAACATCACATTAAGAAAACAATACACCATAGCCTAATGGAATAAATTCCATTAATATAAATTTGGTTTAACATTAAGAAATCCACTATTATAATGCAAAATATTTATAGACGTAGGAAGAAAGAAATTGATGATTTTCGGTATAGTTACTGAAAAAACTGAAATGAGTTTGGAAAATTCAACACCCATCCTAATAAAAGAACCCTCAAGATCATTAAAACTAATGAATACTTTCTTAACATAATAAACTATACCATAGCCACAGAGATAGCATCTTACTTAATGAGAAATACTAGAGGCACTTCTGTCAAAGACAGGAAAGGCAAGGGTTCCCACTGTCTCCACTAATTCAACATTGTCCTGGAGGTATTAGGAAACATAATTGACTACCATGCAGACACCATCTGATATAGTACGGGTCTGTGTCCCCACCCAAATTTCATGTTGAATTGTAATTCCTGATGTTGGAGGTAGGGTGTGTTAGGAGGTGACTGGATCATGGGGGTAGTTTCTTATGGTTTAACACCATTCCCCCATGGTACTGTGAGTGAGTTCTCATAAGATCTGGTTGTTTAAAAGTGTGTAGCACCTCCTTCTCTCTCTCTCTTGATCCTGCTCCCACCATGTGAGAAACCTTTCTTCCCCTTCATCTTCCGCCACAATTGTAAGTTTCCTGAGGCCTCCCCGGAGGCCCAGCAGATGCCAGCATCATGCTTCCTATATAGCCTGTGGCACCATGAGTCAATTAAACCTCTTTTATTTGTAAATTACCCAGCCTGAGGTATTTCTTTATAGCAATGCCAGAACAGATTAATACACCACATTTAACCCAGGAATCAATATTATCACCACCAGTAATGAGACAAGTAATGAGTGGCTTCTATGTCACTACATTCTTCTGAATTTCTTCCTTCTTCATTAGCTGTTCCTTTCCCTCATGTGTGTCCTGATAAGATGCAACACCATTTTTGTAGTATTCCTGCCACAAAAGCACATTCTGAATCTAATTCTGATGAAATATTGGACAAATATGAATTAAGAGGCATTTTACAAAATAACTGGACTGTCATCTTCAAAAATGTCAATGTCATGAAAGACAAAGACTAAAGGGCTGTTTCAAAATAAAACATGATAAATGAATGTAATACATGATCTAGGACTTTCTTTTTCTGTAAAGGACATTATTGAGACAACTGGTGAAATGTGGATAGGCAATACTATCATATTGTCCTGTGGTTATGTAAGAGAATGCCCTTGTTCTTGGGTTGGTCACACTGAAGTATTCAGAGACAAAGGGGCATCATGTCTGCAACTCACACTCAAATGATTCAGAAAAAAATAGATATACACATGGAGATATATAAATATTGTAAAATGTGAACCTTTAAGGAAACTGGATAAAGAAAATAGAGAATTTTTTGTAGTATTCTTGCAACTTTTCTGTAACTCTTATGTTACGACAAAATGGGAATTTTATAAGGAACAATAATAATAATAATAACCTCCTTTGACCCCCACCCCCCAAAGCCCTCAGGCTAGCATGCCTCTTCTCCCTTTCACAATAAAATTCATCAGAGTAGTCATTTTGCTCTCTCATTTCTTCCCTCCCATTCACTCCTTAATCAACCCCAATCAGGGTTGAATATCCTTGTTGAGGTCATCAATGAACTTCATGTTGCCAAATCTGCTGAACAATTCTGGTATCTCACTATCGCTCATCACCAGTAACCACTGCTTCCTCCTGGAACACTCCTTTTCTGGCTTCCACGTCACTTCTTTTTCCTGGATTTCTACCTGCTTCATTAGTTGTTCCTTCTCCACATCCTTTGCTGAATTTCTCTCCTCTACCCACGTTCTAAATTTTGGAGTGGCACAGCACTCACTCCTGGGCTGCTGCCACATCTCCAGCTCTCTCTCCTTAGTGATCTCAGCTTTGATGGTCACGTCTATGTTGATGCCTTCAAAGGTCTATCTCCCAACCCCTATCTCTCTCTCAAGCTCCAGATTCATAAATTGTTCAACCGTCTATTTGATATCTCCAAATATATGACTAAACGTCAAATCAAACTTAACAAATCCCAAGTAGAATTCTTAAAGAGCCCTCCAAATCTGTTTTTCAGTTTTACCACTTCAGTAAATGGCACTACCGTGCACCCATATGTTGCAACCTAAAACCCAGTAGTATTCCTTGATGACCTCCACCATAAATCTCTACTTCTTCCTATCTTACTATGTATATTAGTTCTTTTTCATGTTGCTGATAAAGACATACCTGAGACTGAGTAATTTATAAAGTAAAAGAGGTTTCATGGACTCACAGCTCCACATGGCTGGGGAGGCCACACAGTCATGGCAGAAGGTAAAAGGCACTGCTTACATGGCAGCGGCAAGGGAGAATTAGAGAGTCAAGTGTAATGGGTTTCCCCTTATAAAACGATCAGATCTTACGAGACTTTATCACTACCATGAGAACAGTATGGGGGAAACTGACCTCATGATTCAATTTTCACCCACTGAGTCCCTCTCACATATGGGAATTATGAGAGCTACAATTCAAGATGAGATTTGGGTGGGGACACAGCCAAATCACTAGGCACATATCACTAGGCACACCCTAGTCGGAATCACTATCATCTCCTACTAGCACTATCCTCCAAACTGGACTCCTTACATCTCTCCTGCTCTCTGCAATCCATTCTCCAAACATCATTCAGAATGACCTTCTAAAAACATGCCCCAGATCAGGACACTTCGCTATGTCAAATCCCCAGTGGCTACCATGACCTTTAATATCTGTTCCCTAGGCTGCCATAGCAAAGTACCACAAAATGGGGGCACTACAACAACAGAAATTTATTCTCTCATGGTTCTAGAGGCCAGAAGTCCCAAATGAAGGGGTCAGCAAGGGCATGCACCCTCTGAAGGCTCTAGAGGAGAATCCTTCCTTGCCTTCCCTACTTTTTGGAGATTGCTGGCAATTCCCAGCACTCCTTGGCTTGTGGATGCTCCATTCCAATCTCTGCCTGTCTTCACTTGGCCTCCTTCCTTCTGTCTCTGTCTTAGTCTCCGTGTTTTCTCCTCTTAAGATACCAACCATCTTGGGGATTTAGGGAGCACTCTAATCAAGTATGCCTCACTTTAACTAATTACATCTGCAAAGACCCTGTTATCCACATAAGGTGACCTGAGGTTCCAGATGGACTTGAATTTGGGGGTATATTATCAACCCAGTATATCACTTTTGTTCCCATTGAAATAAATCCCAGATTCATTGCCCACAATCCCACATGCTATGGTTCCTACCTCCCTTCCATCACCCTCAAACAATTGGCCAGTATCTGCTATCAGTTCCTAAATCAAGCCCATTCCAAACTTAGAGTTTTCTAGGCACTATTCTTTCTGTCCAGAGAGGTTTTCTGACAGAGGCTTTATTTACTTATGTTTTTTGTTTGTTTGTTTGAGACGCAGTTTCTCTCTTGTCACCCAGGCTTGAGTGCACTGGCTCAATCTTGGCTCACTGCACCCTCTGCCTCCCAGGTTCAAACAATTCTTGTGCCTCATCTTCCTGAGTAGCTGGAACTACAGGTGTGTAACACTATGTCCAGCTAATTTTTGTATTTTTAGTAGAGATGAGATTTTGCCATGTTGGCCATGCTGATCTCAAACTCCTGGCCTTAAGTGATCCACCAGCCTTGGCCTCCCAAAGTGCTGGGATTACAGGCATGACTCACTGCGCCCAGCCGCTGCCAGAGTTTTGAGCAGCTGTTTTATCCTCATCTCTTCTGCCTCTTCAATTCACCTTCTCTAAAGTACACTCTTGTTTCCATTTACTCTCTACAGTTGTCCCCCAGTATCTAAGGGGGATTGGTTCCAGAACTCCCTCATGGATACCAAAATCCAAGGATGCTCGAGTCCCTTGTATAAAATGGTATAGTATTTGCGCATAACCTACTCACATCTCCTGGATACTTTAAATAATCTCCAGATTACTTATAATATGTAATACAATGCAAATGCTATGCAAATAGTCATTATACTGTAGTGTTTTTTATTTGTATTTTTTATTGTCGTATTGCTATTTTTTATTTTTATTTTTTTTCTAGTATTTTCCATCCTTAGTTGGTTGAATTTGCAGATGTAAAACCCAGGGATTTGAAGGGTCAGATGTATGTTAGCACCTGTTCATTTACTTCAAAACATTTATCACAATCTATAATTAGCTCGTGTTTATTTTTCCCAGTTTATCATCTGTCTCCCCCTTATAACCTCAACCTCCAACATAGTGCCTGGTGTGTGGGAGCTGATTGACGAGTATTTACTGAGTGAATGAATAAAATCAAATGAGTACAAGGACTGTGTCATACACATCTGTTATAGCTCCCATAGTACCTGTGCATGGCTTTCTACAAAACCCTAGAAAACATTTGTGGAAATCATAAATAAATTCCTTTCTTTATTTTTATTTAACTCATAAATAATTTCCATCAATTTTATCCACGCCACAATTTGTCCTTACACAAGAATTCCCCTGACCAGACTCTGTGAGGCAGAAACAACAGCTCAGATTCTGCCACCAGGGTTCCAAATATTTATTTAGAATTATGTTTCTAGTACCGCACAGCCCAAGACTCTTCAAACTTCTGATTATCTAATACTGCCTAAGCGCAACCATGTGCAAAGTGGGGCTGCATTCATCACAATGAAGATAAGTCTATTTAAACAACTTCAAGATCATGTTTATGAATAAGATTGTGAAACTAAAAACTTCATTTGTGTTCATAAAACACTTGAGAGCTACAGAGAGCTCAATATTATTGTCAAGGGTCAAGTGTCCAGCAAAGGGCTGCCCATGGAGACATAATCACATTGCTTCATCATTGGGGCACGTACCATTAAGGAATTTTCAAGGAATAATCACTTGTAGTACATCTACTTAAAGCAATTTCATATTTATTTATTCAATTGAATTATTTATGTTATTCATAATGAAACGAAACTCCAAACAGCATTGGTTCCGTCACGTCTTCCTTTGCTTTTATCTGGTTTACCGCATGTGACTATTTTTATGCAAATGATGTTATGATGACATTAAACATTTTCTACTGATTTTCCAAGAACAAATATGTTCCCTCCATATGCCACAGTCTTCTTTTTCCTGCATCCATCCTCAGAGCTCTGTTGGCTGATCGGAATTTCTTCTAAATTAACTAAAGGGACATGCCATCTGTAATACTGATGAGCCTTTCTCCCTGCACAGCGCACACGTGGCTCTCCCATTAATACCTGAATTTAGTACATTTCACCCATTCCACCAGAAGCCTGATATATACCCCCAGCTCTTACAAGCCTGTTAATCTCAGCTTGTTACGAAAGCACCGTGGTTCTCTCCTGCTGCCACTTGGAGAATGTTTACTGTACTCACAAACCAAGAACAGCGAAGAACTCCACACATAAACAGGCATTGTGATTGCAAAGGCATTTCCCTCTATTGATTATCCCCAGGGCTGAGAAACAAATGTTTCCCGTACTGCAAGTATTTCACGTAACTATCTGTCCACTGAACGAATCGGAGTAGAATTTGGCAAACTGCCTAAAGTGAGCTTGTATAAACCAGCTTGGGTTTTCTTGTAGGGTGTGGGGATGTGTGTGTGCCCATGTAGACGCCTGGAGGCAAGTTTAGGATGGGTTGGTTTTAACTCAGTGCACTGCTAGAGTGAGGAAGCAATGGACTAGGCAGACAGGATAATCCCCTAGAAACACAAAGGTTGTTTAAGTACCAACTCTCAAGTCCCCAGTAACAGTGTGAGGATTTCTGAATATTAGATGAGATGAGCTAGCCCCTCCTGCAGCTCTCATCTGTCTACAATCCTTACTTAAACTATCAAAGGCCAACAGAAGCAACAACAGCCAGTACTGTAAATCTCAACATTGGTTTGATTCAAACTAATAAATCGAGAATTCCATGTCCCATAGCTGCATCTACATCTGGGGAATGTGAACTTGAGAGTCAATGACCCCGGGGGTTATAAACAGGTGACAGAGCAGATCCATTTGCATAAATAGGACAAGGTTGACACTGCTTTCTATCCACTGGTTTCAAATTCTCCATGAAAGACATTGAAACTTGTCCAGAAAGCTCTCTAGAAAGAAACAGAGGGGAATCTTGATGGTAACTTTGTTTTAAACGCATTTCAGGTGAGAATACTTTCAAGTTCCAAGAAAAGATCTAATTAACATTGCCAATTCATAACCTTTGGTGCTGGCAGTGCCTCTAAAAGAAGTGGGAATTCTTTCTTACACAGTTAAGTCTCAAGAGCATCCATTTCTTTTTTTTTTTGAGACAGAGTCTCACTCAGTGGTCCAGGCTGGAGTGCAATGGTGTGATCTTGGCTCACTGCCACCTCCTTCTCCCGGGTTCAAGCGATTCTCCTGCCTCAGCCCCCTGAGTATCTGAGATTACAGGCACCCACCACCACGCTCAGCTAATTTTTGTATTTTTAGTAGAGATGGGTTTTCACCATGTTGGCCAGGCTGGTCTCAAACTCCTGACCTCAAGAGATCCACCCACCTCGGCCTCCCAAAATGCTAGGATTACAGACATAAAATGTATTTTTTAATATTCAGTCCTTTTCAAGGAAAAATTACTTCAATATGTGGAAAAAATCAAATCGTGAAAAGAGGAAAAACACACATTATACTTTTTTTTCTTCTGGTCTGACTACTATGGAGGAAGCAGAAGCAGGAGGTAGCTGAGCCCATCCTCCAACTTTCACAAAGTCTCCCATGACCTCAGAACATCCCTAGTGAGGGCTGAACCTTCCTCAATATGTTGGCTGTGGGGAATCCACAGCTGCCCCTTCTGATCCAGGCCTGGGAAGAACCTTATGAAGGAAAATACCCTCCCCAGACTCTCACCATCACCCTGGCATCTGTCTCAGGCTGGACCCTCTGGATTTCTGTGCTGACTTGGGGA
Source organism: Pan troglodytes (assembly GCF_028858775.2). Lineage (NCBI taxonomy): Eukaryota > Metazoa > Chordata > Mammalia > Primates > Hominidae > Pan > Pan troglodytes. The sequence goes on along the minus strand of NC_072404.2, from coordinate 79,970,816 downwards.
CAAGGAAATGCCCATTGTCCTAGATTAAAGTTTTCCATGTAAGTGCAAGGCTAAGGATATATCACTTTTCAGTAGATATTTTCCTGAAGATCCTGTCATTTAATGTAAGGTGTTTTAAAGATGATAAGGGGTATGGCCAGGTGTGGTGGCTTGTGCCTGAAATGTATAGGTATATTATTGTGTGAAATGTATAGGTATATTATTCTATACATTTCATGTGGAAAATTTAATCCACACAGCAATTATATAAAGTAGATATGATTACATCACCATTTTACATATGAGGAAACTGAGGCACAGACAGGTTAAGCAACTTGCCCAAGGTCACATAGCTAGAAAGGGACAAAGCTGAGATTAGAAGTTAGATTTCTGAATCCAGGCTCTTAACCTTCACGTATAACTCTCTCATGAAGGTTTTTAGGTGGCCCAGATATCTTCTTCAGACCTAAGGAATCTGCAAAAGTGGGATGAACATTCACCCATAAGTACTGCAGGAATCATATCACCCTCACACACTAAAGGAAAGGGCACCCCTCAACTTACATACTCCACTCTTCCATCCCATTGCTGCGTGAAGACCTGCTTTAGCAAATAACGTTCCTCTTCGGTATAAACTCTATGGTAAGACATTTCCTAAGCCACATAATATTATACAATTTTTCTTTCCCATGTTTTATTTAAAAAAAAATACTGTATGCCTTAAAGAGGGTTTCAACTGTATTACACTACATACTAGGGCCATCACAGGCAATAGCTACTCAAATTTAACATAAAGCTCCTTTGGAATTTTGTTAGCTTCGAAAGAATTGAAAAGTACCAAGAGAGGAAAACTAAAGAAGTAACTCCACCCACCCACCCACCCCCGCCCCCCCCAACACGCAAGATTCCCTAGATAAACTGTCCACTTGCTGTAAGACTCAGAATTTCTTTTCCTTCTGGCAACCCCATCATAGAGGAGAAGGTTCCATTCTGCAGACACAGAAGGTTAGGCAGTTGATGTGGGGACGTCCACAGACCTTGAAGATACACACAGAGCTGGGTTTGAATCCAGGTCCCTGCACTTACTAGCTGTGTGACCTCAGGCAGGTTGCTTAACCTCTCCAAGGCCACCTTGCCTCATTTATAAAAGAAGGGATGGGAATAGCTATTTCAGAGAGCAGTTAAATTTAAATGAGATCAATAAAACATGCCATACAGCGACAAAAACATAAAAGGTAGTCAATAAAAGGGAAAAATTATTGTGGTTAGTGATTCAGGGACACTCCTAAGCATACAGCTACTTATTATTATTACTCATTGGACAGCTACTCTCTGTGTCCATGTGAGTCTGTGAAAAAGAAAGTTTAACATAGAATTTTTGACCTTTTAAAATATATATAATATGTAAGTATAATATATAAATATATATACACACACACTGTCACATGTACACACTCATCTCACTCTGTTATCCAAGATGGGGTGCAGTGGCACGATCATAGCTCCCTATAGCCTTGGACTCTGGACTCAGGCAATCCCCCCACTTCAGCCTCCCCAGTAGCTGGGACAACAGGCACAAGCCACCATATCCAGCTTTTTTTTTTTTTTTTTTTTTTTTTTTAGTAGAGACAGGTCTCACTGTGTTAACCAGGCTGGTCTCAAACTCCTGACCTCAAGAGATCTTCCTGCCTCAGCCTCTCAAAGTGTTGGGATTACAGGCGTGAGCCACTGCGCCCGGCCTTCTTGACTCTTTTTAAGGCACTTCCACCCTATATAAAAACCGACCTGTGAGACACAGGGTATCTATTGTTAGAGGAATGATTCATATAAAAAAAGCTCCACTGCAGCTACTATAATCAGATGTGTCCTTTTCACAGCGGAGGGAAACTTGAGTTGGGTATTGAGCCATGAGTAGATTTGCTCCACTCATTCATTATAAGACCAGGACTCACATACACATGCAAGTCACATGCACACAGACCCAACCTAAAATACCCACTGGAGTTGGATGATTCTCAAATACCCATGGTCAGCCCAGACATCATTCCTGACCTCCAGACCACAACATGCCTCTGTTCACTGGGCATGACATGAGGATGCTCCACAGGGTCATCATGCCAGCCGCATCCAAAGCAGACATTGTCGGGATAAAATGGGTTAGAATTTGTTGTGCTGAAAGAAAGAGGAGACTTTCTGAGTGAAGCAAAATGAATTCCAAAGAAACCTGACATCTGGATTTATAAGCAGGAGGCCAAAGGAGAAATTGAAGATAACAGCAGTAGAAACCGCTCATAAATTACCTACATGGTTTGAGAGGAGAAAGCATATCGTAAAATTGGTGCAGGGATCTCAGCAGTGGCTTTAATAAGCACAGACAGATTTCTGTGGTCCCTCCCTCACAGTACGAGATAATTGGAAAAGCAGATAATTACTATGCCACAGTGTGATATAGAATGGTATGTCTCAGCAAAAAACAACAACAACAACAACAACAACAACAACAAAAAACAGTGGGGGCTTAGAAAGCCTTGCCCAGCTTCTGGTGTCACCAAAGGTTACCTTCTTACAAACACAGAGCCAAATCATAAATAAAGCCAGACAGATTCATGTCCTGTGGTTACTCAAGAAAACCAATACTTTGGGAAACCCTGGACAAGCAGAGCTGCTGTCTTCCTTACAAAACGTGAACCCCTACAGCATTCTCTCTCCTGGTTAACAAGATCACTTCCACTCCATCTCCCAAGCTAGTGCTCCCACTTCATCCATTTCCAATTAGTTGCCTCATTTTACTAATTCTCTCTAGGATTTTCTTGAATCCAGCTCTTCCACCTTATCCCTGCTTAGTCCTTAGTTTGTTACAGGAAAACAATTGTATAAAAGTAGCACAATAATAATAAAGTGCTTGCTGTATTATTAAAAACACCCCTCTTCTCTCTCTGGCAATGTCTCGCACACAGTTGGCACTCAATAAACGTTGGTAACCATGACTTAATATTTAGCCATCCTGCTACCAGCCTCCATCTTCTCCATTCAATTCTCCACATTTCTGCCACAGTTATCATTATTTTAAAAAAAGAAATTATAATAATAATACCATCCTGACTCTAATCTTTTACTGGCATCTACTGAAAATGTGAAAAGTCCCCACCCAGGGCTAGAACATGAGGCACTTCCCAGCCTGGTTTCCTCCTTCCACTCCAAATTTTTCTTCCACAATTCAATCTGGAAACTATTCTCTAGCCAAAAGTTTTCCATTTCCCCTAATCCCAAAATCCAAGAACCGTCCCCTGAGCCACGGAGTGCCTGGAATTGCAATTCCTTTCTTTAAGAGCTTTTGTTTTTTTCCTGTAGTTAATAGTTGCTTTGCTTTTTCACAAGCCGAGCTACTTATCATTGCACTTGCTGTTCTCTCTCTCAAATGCCCTGCCTCCCCTTTAGAGGGAAAACTCCTGCTTGCCAATAAGATCAAGGTCACCTTCTGCCTCCCACAGAATGGCTCACGCCCTTGTCTTACTTTCTAAGGCCCTCTAAAAGTGACCAAAAGGACTATAAATAGCCACCAGCCTCTCCCACTCTCTTTGAAGTCCTCTGGGGCCAAGATGCCTTGCTCTTCTCCAAACTGCTGGCACAGTGCCTGGCAGATTGGAGACTTTAGTCAAAAAATCATTTTTAGTAATTTCTACAAAACCAAGAAAGGACAAGAAGAAGAAGAAAAAAGAAATACAGACCAAAAGAACACCACAGAGAAAATAAGCCTACTTATATACAAAAAGCATAAAATGTAACATATTTAGCACCTCCAAATAAGAGAAAGAGAAAGAGAAGGGTTATTTATAAGATTATTTTGAAAAAGCTCTTCTCTAAAAAGAGGGACAGATCTTTGGAACAAAAGATGCAAACTTGAACCATATTCCAAAATAAACTCTAGAAGGAAGGGTGAAATATAAAAGAGTCATAGAAAAGCAACACAAAACAGAATAGAATATTTATAAGTATTCTGAGGGATAATATCTTTTTACACTTTAAAGCAGGGAAGAAATGAAAATGGAAAGACTGACAGCTTGGGACTCATACAAGTTTAAAATATCTGTCCAGTGGAAGAAAAAAAAACGTCACGGAATTAAAACAAAATGGAAAACAGCATTTTGGAATTCATTTGCCTGAAATGTGACAAACAAATGGTTAATCTCACTGCTACCTAAACATTCATTCATATTTATAAGAAAAACAATTTTCTCAAGTGTAATAAAGCAATAAAACAGTAAGAATTAAAGCAACTTGAGGTTCTGTTTAAAACTGCAATGAAATTAGCCTACTTAAAGCTTCTTAAAAACTTGTGAGAGCTGTTTGGAGCTTAACAAAAAGGATCCTATCCATTGGGGAATAATTTCTCTGGAGGAAGGAAACTGCTCAGCCCCAGGCAGCTGCCTCTCCTTACATCTCCAGGGCTCAGATATCAGCAAAGTTGCTTCTACAGGCAAGAGCCTTACAACTCTTTGATGGCTGGGATTAGTTTGCAATGAAGAGAGGTTAATTTGGTAACTTTTGCTGTGGAGCTCAGAATTTACGACAGTCTCTCTGGTTACTGCCTACGGCCTATGGGCTCTCAAATTTATCTCAAAATTCACCTTCAAATTTACCCAACACATAGTGGCCAGAATAATCTAAATGTGATCATATCATTCAAGCTAGTTCTCCAACTCATTCTTCTACTGTACTTTCATCCCACACATCTTGCATTTTTTGGTATAGATTTATATTTATTGTTTAATTGAAATTTTGTTAAAATAAAACATACACAGTCTCCTTCAACTCCTGTAATCTCCATGTTGCTAAGTAACAATGATTATGTTAGTATTTCTTGATGTGTAATACACATTTTCAATTGACTTCCTGCTACTGAAGATGTAGATTTAGTTTTCTTACAAACCCCCACCTCACATACACATTTTGCCTCCTCCTTCTTCCAATAATTATACCATAATTTGTGTTTAAATCAATATGAAATATTTACATTTATATGACTACAATATATTGCTCAGAGCTGAGCTACAGAGTATATGGGAAGTATAGTTTGTTTATTGGAGAGCTTTTGTTTTTTTTCTGTATTAATTGCTTTGCTTTTTCACAAGCTGTTTTGTGTCTATCAGTAATATGGTTGGGATGCGTGTCTCAGCCAAATCTCATGTTGAAATGTAATTCCCAGTGTGGGAGGTGGGGCCTAGTGGGAGGTGTCTAGATCATGGGGGTGGATCTCCATAAATGGCTTAGTGCCATCCTCTGGATGATGAGTGAGTTCACATGAGATTTTGTTGTTTAAAAGTGTGTGGCATCTCCCACTCTCTCTCTCTTTTGCTCCCACTCTTGCCATGTGACAGGCTGGCTCACCTTTTGCTTTCAGCCATGACTGTAAGCTTCCTGAGGCCTCATTAGAAGCCAAGTAGAAGCCAAGCACCATGCTTCCTGGACAGTCTGCAGAAAAGTGAGCCAATTAAACTTCTTTTATTTATAAATAACCCAGTCTCAGGTATTCCTTTATAGCAACACAATGGCCTAACACAATCAGTAAACAGTCCCAAGCTTTTTGAACAAGGAGTTAAGAAAAAATCTTAATGAAGTAAAAAACTCTAGGCAATCAAACAATGTTGCCACTTCCCACCTCCTTTAGAGACATACCTCCTGGAGCCCTGCATCCTCCTGCATCCACAGGAGCCTCTAGGAGGTTTCTCTCTAAAGATGTGGGAATAATTGATCTCTTGGTCTGCTACATGGCTGTCACCCTAGAATGTTACCCTGGAGCATCTCTTCATCATCTTCCTCACTTGACTCCTTTGTTTTGCTGGAGCATGTGCTTGAGTAGCTTCCTCAAAACAAATTCAGAGAAGGTAAAATTGTTAAGAGCCTACATTTTTGCGATGGGTTTACTTTGCATTTGCTCCTGGCCCAAAGTATTCTATAGATGACTGTTAAGAGTTCTAAATGGAACATTATTTTTTTCTCTCAAAATTATTTAAGCATTCTTCCATTGTCTTCTAATGTTTCTACAGAGGAATCTAATGCCAACTATATGTAATCTGCATTTATTCTCTGAAAGCTTTCAGGACTTTTTCTTCATCCGAGTTGTTTTGAAATTTTAAATTTACATTTCTTGATGTGAGTTTAGTTTTTTTTCTTTTCATGAATTATGTAGGAACTGGGTGGGATCTTCTAATCTGAAAGCTCACATCCTACGGATTCTGGGAAATTGTCTTGCATCATTTGTTTGATGACTTTCTTCTCTCTGTTCTCTCTGATTTTCTCATTAGTGGATGTTGAACCTACTGGACTGATCTAATTTCTTTTGATCTTTCCACTCCTAATTTTCATTTATTTTTTTCTACTTTTTAGAATTTTTCTCAATGCTGTCTTCCAACTCTTTATTAAATTACTTATTTCCATTTAATTTTTGTTTTATAAGAGATAGGGTCTTGCTATGTTGCCCAAGCTGGACTCTAACTCCTAGGTTCAAGTGTTCCTACTGTCACAGCCTTCTGAATAGCTAGGACTACAGGTCTAACTTTTAACTTTTAAGATTTATTTTTTATTCTATGATTTATTTTTGTGCAGTGCAGTCTCACTCTGTTGCCCAGGCTGGAGTGCAGTGGCGCAATCTGGGCTCACTGCAACCTCTATGTCCCAGGTTCAAGCAATTCTCCTGCCTCAGCCTCCCAAAGTAGCTGGAATTACAAGCATGCACCACTATGCCCAGCTAATTTTTTCTTGTATTTTTAGTAGAGACAGGGTTTCACCATGTTGGCCAGGCTGGTCTCAAACTCCTGACCTCAAATGATCCACCCACCTCAGCCTCCCAAAGTGCTGGGATTACAGCCATGAGCCACTGCACCTGGCCTTATGATTATTATCTTAATATATCTATTTGCTCTTGGTTTATAAACAAAACAAAACATTCTATGATCTCCTAAGTCATCAAACAGAAACAAAGTTTGTTGTTTCTGTTTACTGTTTTCTGTTGTTGTTGTTAACATCTTTTATAACAAAGACTCTACTGAGATGTCTAGTGATCCTGCCTTTCCTTTCTTATTTTAGAGCAGGACTGCTTTATGCAAAAGGATGAAGCCTTACAACTCGCATGCCATACTAATAGTTAATGAGCAGAACCCAGCCATTTTAGGGGTACCCCCAGCTGTCAGATCTATCAGCCTTTTCCTTAGGCTGAATAATTTTAAGTGGATTATTCAAACTCTTGCTGACAGGAGTAATAGAGACTAGAGGGGTAATGGAGCTGGGAAGTCATCCCATTTCATATGCAGCCTTGTTATCCTCTGTCCAAGGCCACCTCTATGAACTATAGTTCATCTTCTCTAGGGAGTAAACCTCCCATATTCTGCCAGATGAGAAAGGGCAGTCTCTGGCTGTGCAGAGTTGAAGAAAGGATCTGGGGACATAACTGCTAACCATCCCTTCTGTTCAAATCCGCTCCCCTCCCCCGGCCATCAGAAATGCCTGTCATCTCCAATTCTTGAGTCTCTAGGGGCTTCTGGCTAGACTGCATTCTTCTGCTCTTACCACCCCCACCCACCTCATGTGGGAGGTTGGGTCTCAGCTTCACCCAGCTTGCTCTGTCAGTTGCCATTACCATCCTCTTTCCATCTTCCAAAATTTTGTACATGTCACTCTTCCCTGTGATCATCAGCCAACCTGTTGTGTTTTTTTTCCTTGTAAGTTGCCATTCTCTCTATTCCTTTGCTATCATTTTAATAGGGTTTCAGGAAGGTTCACATGTAAATGGTATGTTCAAGCCATCATGTTACATCACACAGCAATATTGGGCCATGGGTTCCTCCCTGAGTATGCCACGTCATACCCAACCAAGTGTGCTCCTTCTGTTTGTTCTCTCGCCTGGTCCACCCTTATCTCTCTCCCAATTTCAATTTTCCTTTTTTTTTTTTTTTTTTTTGAGACAGAGTCTCAATCTGTCACCCAGGCTGGAGTGCAGTGGCATGATCTCAGCTCACTGCAACCTCCACCTAACAGTTTCAAGCCATTCTCCTGCCTCAGTCTCCCAAGTAGCTGGGACCACAGGTGTGCACCACCATGCCCCGCTTCTTTTTTTGTATATTTTAGTACAGACGGGGTTTCATCACATTGGCCAGGCTAGTCTCGAACTCCTGACCTCAGGTGATCCGCCCGCCTTAGCCTCCCAAAGTGCCGGGATTACAGGCGTGAGCCACCATGCCTGGCCCCCCATCTTCAACTTTCTATCCCTTAATGGTCCTTCAAGCATTATCTCAAACAAGAAACTTTCTCAGATCCTCGCTGCACATGCTGTGTGAATCTCTAGCCGGCACATACCCTTGTGCTGACCTGATCTGCTGGTATATCTGTCTTCCTCCCTAGACAAGAAGTAAGTAGGCAAGGACTGTGCTTCATCCAAGCGTCTATCTCCAGTGGGGAGAAAACTATCTGGCTCATAATAAGTGCTCAATAATACTTGTTCAACCGGCTCTTTTCCAGTAACCTCGTTTTGAAGGCATTTTCATTCTTATAGAAGTACAAAAAAATAGGGCCATGTTTATTTGCCAATGTCCTAATAAGAAAGGCTAATGAGAGAGCATCAGGAAATAAAAACAGACAGATGTTTTGGAGAGCAAAAGTCCAGGGACACAAAATAGCTTCCAGCAGGGGTGATGTATATTTTCCTAGTGATTCTAAATGAATACATGCTTATTTGGTAGAGAGAGATTTAACAGGTTTCTCAGCTAATGCTGCAAATTTAAATCCATTTAAGATAATTTTCTTTATTTTGAATCTATTTTTCTCAGTAACCAAGACACTTAACTGATTTGTACAAAATTCATTTGAGAAAGAAATAATCTACTTCAAGCAAGGACACACTCTAAATAGAAAAAGAGAGACACTACAAATCTAATAGAAAATGGAGAATCTGTTTGAGAAGCGGAGGTGGAGTTCTGCCTGGAACATAGGGGTTTTCTCTCCAGCATCTTGACACTATGTCCATCCTCTTTTGTCTATTTTACAAGCAGAAAATAAGTAATTCTTAAACCTGAGAGCACAAAACAAAGACCTCTCATAATCCAACCAAGATGCACACAAATAGATTTTAGACAGTGTCTCACTCTCTTCCTCAGGCTGGAATGCAGTGGTGCCACGATGGCTTACTGCAGCCTTGACCTCCCAGACTCAGGTGACCCTCAGCCTCAGGAGTAGCTGGGACTATAGGCATGCACCACCACCACACCTGGCTAATTTATATATATATATATATATATATATATATATATATATATATATATATATATATAATTTTTTTTTTTTTTTTTTTTTTTTTGAGACGGAGTCTCGCTCTTTCGCCCAGGCTGGAGTGCAGTGGCGCTATCTTGGCTCACTGCAACCTCCGCCTCCCAGGTTCACGCCATTCTCCTGCCTCAGCCTCCCGAGTAGCTGGGACTACAGGCGCCCGCCACCACGCTCGGCTAATTTTTTGTATTTTTAGTAGAGACGGGGTTTTACCGTGTTAGCCAGGATGGTCTCGATCTCCTGATCTCCTGATCCGCCCACCTCGGCCTCCCAAAGTGCTGGGATTACAGGCCACCGCGCCTGGCAATTTTTATGTTTTTTGTAGAGACAACGCTTTGCCATGTTGCCCAGGCTGATCTCGAACTCCTGGGCTCAAGCGATCTGCCCAAAGCGATTGGCTTCCCAAAGGGCTAGGATTATAGATGTGAGCCACTGTACTCAGCCCCAAGTTTTTTTGTTGTTGTTGTTTGTTTGTTCTGAGATGGAGTTTCGCTCTGTCGCCCAGGCTGGAGTGCAATGGCACGATCTCGGCTCACTGCAACCTCTGCCTCCCTGGTTCAAGTGATTTTCCTGCCTCAGCCTCCCGAGTAGCTGGGATTATAGGAGCCTGCTACCGCGCCCAGCCAATTTTTGTATTTTTAGTAGAGACGGGGTTTCGCTATCTTGGCCAGGCTGGTCTCGAACTCCTGACCTCATGATCCACCCTCCTCAGCCTCCCAAAGTGTTGGGATTACAGGCGTGAGCCACCGTGCCCTGCCAGCCTCACGCTTTTTAAAAGGCAAGAATCTCATGCAAAAAAGTGTAAGTTGAAACAATAACCTATCAGTTTGGCATTTTTTACATGCTAGTACCCAGTATTGGAAGGGTCTAGTAAAATTCTAACAGGAGTAGAATTACTATAGATTTTCTGGAGGAAAATATTATAATACGTATCAAGAATCTCCAAAAATATCCCTCTACTATATACCTTTAGAAGTGTGGATTCAGAAAGTAAATATCAAATCAATACATATAAAGATATGAGTGAAAAAATATTCAATAGAATGTTATATATAATAATGAAAAATTGAAAATAACCTAAATTTCCAACAATGAAAACAGATCATCATTAATAACATCAGAAAATACTCACGATTTAATGTTAAATGAAAAAGGGAAAAAGTGAGATATCATAGGCTCATAATCTGTATAGAAAATAGACTCAAAGACAATATACTAAAACTTCAATAGATGCTGTCCCCAAGGGATGAGATCATGGTGATTTTTTTTAGAAAAAGGAAAATCAAAACCATAATGAGATACCATTTCAACCAGTCATAATGGTTATCATTAAAAAGTAAAAAAAATAACAGATGCTGGAGAGGTTGTAGAGAAAAGTTAATGGTTATACACTGCTGGTGAGAATGTAAATTACTTCCGCCATTGTAGAAAGCAATTTGGTGAAGCCGCAAAGAACTCAAAGCAGACCCATTTGACCCAGCAATCCCATTATTGGGTATATACCCAAAGGAATATAAATTGTTCTATCATAAAGACACATGCACAGGTATGTTCATTATAGCACTATTCACTGTAGCAAAGAAATGGAATCAACCTAAATGCCCATCAATAGTAGACTGGATAAAGAAAATGTGGCACATATACACCATGGAATACTACGCAGCCATAAACAAGAATGACATCATGTCCTCTGCGGCAACATGGAGTTGGAGGCCACTGGCCTAAGCAAACTAACTCAGAATAGAAAACCAAATACCACCAGTTCTCACTTATAAGTCGGGGCTAAACGCCGAGTACACATGGACACAAAGAGGGGAACAATAGACATGAGGCCTACTTGAAAGTGGAGGGAGGGAGAAGGGTAAGAATCAAGAAACTATCTATGGTGTTATCTGGGAGATGAAATGATCTGTACACTGAACCCCTGTGACATGCAATTAACCTATATAACAAACCTACACATGTTCCCCTGAATATAAAATAAACATTAAAAGAATAATAATGGCTGGGTGTGGTGGCTCACACCTGTAATCCCAGCACTTTGGGAGGCCAAGGCAGGCAGATCACCTGAGGTCAGGAGTTCGAGATCAGCCTGACCAAAGGCATAAAATCCCATCTCTACTAAAAATACAAAATTAGCCAGGTGTGGTGGTGCATGCCTGCAATCCCAGCTACTCGGGAGGCTGAGGCAGGAGAATCACCTAAACCCAAAAGGCGGAGGTTGCGGTGAGCCGAGATCATACCATTGCGCTCCAGCCTGGGCAACAAGAGCGACACTCTGTCTCAAAAAAAAAAAAAAAAAAAGAAGAAGAAGAAGAAGAATTAAAATATAAAGCTTTTTGTATTGAGGCTCTTTCTATATGTTTCTGGAACACTTTGATAACAACTGAACTTTTTTGTTTAGCTAATCTTTCATATGCAACAGGAGTACTAAGTTTATTTATTAAAGAGGAAACTAAAATAAAAACTCCCCCAAGAGTTACAGATAACAGTGGAAAATATCACAAACGTAGGGGTCTACACTCACTCTGACGACCCATCAAGCTCCGCAAATGACTGAACCAGAACTTACTTGGTGGGACGATAATCCGGAATGGAACGGTCCAGTGAAATTTTTTCACTGAGGTAGGAATTGTAGCCATACTTCTCATGGGGTCCCTTAGCCTTTTCTTCTTCAGCCGGGGAAAGAGTAGCCGGAAGGCCCCCTTTACCCCGCCCACCATAACCTTCAATGAGCCCAAGGGATTTGGATAAGCCTAGAAAAAGTGGGAGAAAAAAGAATTATTAGAAAACCACCATACCAGGATGTATTACTCAATCTCCGCTGCAGCTTCATTTAACATTACTTGTCACAGAAAAAATGATGTCCTCAATTTATCCAACTCAGGTATAGGCCCTGAAAACATTTCTATTGAGAGGAAGGTCAAGGTCACAGAGAGTTCTGGGGTTAAAGTCTGGTTAGAATCCTCTCCCTCCGTCTCTACCAAAAAATACAAAAATTAGCTGGGCGTCGTGGTGCACACCTGTAGTCCCAGCTACTTGAGAGGCTGAGGCAGGAGAATCTCTTGAGCCCAGGAGACAGAAGTTGCAGTGAGCCAAGATCACACCACTGCACTCCAGCCTGGGCAACAGAGCAAGACTCTGTCTCAAAAAATAAATAAATAAATATAAAAGAATCCTCTCTCTCCTTTTGGGGACTGGGATGAGATGGGGGTCTGTAAAAGGGAGAGACCATCTAAACTGGGAGAAATGAGGACGAAAGAGGACACAGGAAATGAGACAGAACTGGGGCCATTATTCACGCCTGTTTCCCTTTTGCTAGGAGGAACTACAGCAAGAAGAAATAGCACAGAATAAAAACAGCAAGTCACAGATAACTGCCAAACTGCAGATGCTTTTGCTTCATGTGAACAGAAAGCGACATACAGATTGATTTTTATCTTGAGTTTAAAGGGTCCAACATTCTGACACAGCTCTTTCCCTAATGGTTTTATTTAAATTTTATCTAAATGGCAAGAGGAAATACAAAATGTTTGAGAATAAATCACAGAGGAGAGGAAAAAAACCCACACGGGTGATAACCGTGCCAAGTAGACTTGGAGGCCTCTGTAACAAGCCTCACTGAGCAATTGCAAGCTCCCAGGATGGTGACACCTTAAACCTATTATTCCATTAGAGGATAAACAGCTTGATGGGCAATTTTTAAATCCTGGAGTTATGGGAGGTTTTATTACTTAACTAGAAAACTTTTGTTGTTAAGGGTTCTCATTGCCTTCTGCCATTTCAAATGTTCCAGCTACTCAGCACACACACACACACATACACACACAATCACACACACACACACCACTTTATCCATTTAAATGATGGAGATCCAATATCCAGCGTTTCATTGCTGCCACTGACAGAAAGAAGGACCAGCCTCCTTGGCTTTCACAGCCTGGGCAGCCGGAAGTGCCCAGAAGGATCCAAATCTCCCACGAAGACATCCCCTAAGCAAGTCAAGAGCCAGGAAACCTGCTCCGGTAGTGAGATGGTTCCCCATCACCTAGTGGCAAAGCTTGTATTCCCTCTCCTGCTTCTCTGAAAACAGAAATTTATTTTCTATAATACCAAGATCAAAAGCAAAGGTTGAACGAGCACCGTCAGACGAGCATCATTTCTCTGCTTGAGAATCATTTCCACTGTCCAATATGCTCTTCAGGAATCCCGGTATCTTTTCTTGCTGCCACCATCTCCATAGAGACCCTATCGGCGGAGAATTAGAGTACTCCAGCACTTTCTACCTGCTCCCTCATGCTGAATCTGCTTCCACACTGATGTGTAACACATCTTCAAATGACAACCCCTGAACTGTGCTCAAAACTCCACAAAGATTCTTCCCATGTTGAGTACAAACACCTGTGCTTGGTTTTAAAATCACTTGTGATGCAACATTACTAGTGGGAATGTACAGTTGTCCCGCCACTTTGGAAAACAGTTGGGCTGTTCTTCAAAATGCTTAATATAGGCTGGGCACAGTGGCTCACGCCTGTAATCCCAGCACTTTGGGAGGCTGAGGTGATCACCTGAGGCGTTCGAGACTAGCCTGGCCAACATGGTGAAACCCAGTCTCTACTAAAAATACAAAAATTAGCCGAGTGTGGTGATGTGCACCTGTAGTCCCAGCTACTTAGGAGGCTGAGGCAGGAGAATCACTGGAACCCAGGAGGCGGAGGTTGCAATGAGCAAAAATCCTGCAGCTGCACTCCAGCCTGGGTGACCGAGCAAGACTCTGTCTCAAAAACAAAAACAAAAAATGCTAAATATAGTTACCATACGACCCAGCAATTCCACTCCTAAGAAATTTCCACCCAAGAAAAATGGAAACATTCGTCCCCAAAAAAACTTGTGCACAAATGCTCACAGTTGCATTATTCTTATTAGCTAAATGTCCATCAACCGACGACTGGAGAAACAAAATATAGTATCTCCAGACCAATGGAATATTGGGCAATATAAAAGAATGAAGTAGTGATACAAGCTATGGCATGAGTGAACTCTGAAAATGTTATGACAAGTAAATGAAGCTAGGCATGGAAGACCATATAGTGATTCTATTTATGTGAAATGTACAGAATAGGTAAATCTGTATAACCTGAAAGTAGATCCATGGTTGCTTTCAGTAGGGAAGGGGGAACTTGGGGAGAAAATGGACAGTGACTGTTAATATGTATAGCGCTTTTTCCTGGAGTAATGGGAATGTGACAGCATTAGCTCATGGTGATGGGTGCACAAATTTGTGAAGATACTACAAGCCACTAAACTGTACGCTTTTAAATAGATGAGTGATATGAGCTGTATATCTCTGTATGGCTGGGGGCCGTGGCTCACGCCTGTAATCCCAGCAATTTAGGAGGCTGAGGCGGGCGCATCACTTGAGGTCAGGAGTTCGGGACCAGCCTGGCCAACATGATGAACCCCGTCTCTACTAAAAATACAACAATTAGCCAGGTGTGGTGGTGCATGCCTGTAATCCCAGCTACTCGGGAGGCTGAGGCAGGAGAATCATTTGAACCCAGGAGGCAGAGGTTGCAGTGAGCCAAGATTGCGCCACTGCACTCCAGCCTGGGCAACAAAGCAAGACCTCATCTCAAAAACAAAAACAAAAACAAAACAAACAAACAAACAAAAAAACCAAAAACTCAAACCAGTTAAGAAAAGAACACCTATGATAGACAATTCTATTCACAGCAAGATGAAAGGCTATCCAACATGAGAATTTTCCAGCAAGATACCTAAAAACACTCAATAAGACGACTTTAAAATATTTAAAATATATAGGTGATCTTGCAAGAAAGAAAGGGAAACTCCTCAAGGTAAGTTAAAATCAGAGTTGAGTCTATGTCTGCTCTCAGAGAGGGAGAGGATGAGTTGCTCATTAACTAAAAGCTGCAGTTTCAGAGCTCAAGCGTGCACAGGATATGAGATTTTGGGTTCTCTTGAGAAATATCATTGAAACTGAAATATCTGCAAAAATTTAGGTCCCTGAAAGACTGGATTTTTTTTTTTCCCCCAAATCCAAGGAACAGCGTAATGAGACAAACAAGAAGATGGATATGCTCAGAACTGGGGGCAAAAATCCCAACCCAGGACTTGAGACTACACATATGTTTGTCTAAATTTACACAGTCTCCAGAGATCAGAGAATTGCCATTTAAGATTACAAGCTCTTCAGAGAGTACTCAAGACAATCATAGAAACACAGTCATAAAATCTAATTTTTAGTATTTTATATGGAGGAAGGAGCCCATCTAGGCTAAAGTCTCTGGGCCCACAAAAGTCATTCTGCAGCCCTAGGTCCCTTGACTTTAGCTTTTTATCTATAAGTGACAAATAAAGAAGGAAAGTAACAAGATCTGAAGTGTGGCCAATAACAGCACAAGGACTGACCCCAGGCACTAACAGTAGTGACAGCAACCATTTATTCAGTACTCACTATGTGGTGGGCGATTTAGCAATTTTTCACTTTTATTCTACCATTGTCTCATCTAATCCCGTGACAAGCTCAGGGGGAAGGTATTATTACAATCTCTGTTTCACAAACGAGGACACTGGGTCTGAGAATGTAGGAACGTAGGAACTTTTTTTTTTTAAGGGATGGTCTCACTCTGTCACCCAGGCTGGAGTGCGGGGGTGTAATCACAGCACATTCACTGCAGCTTTGAACTCCCGGGCTCAAGCAATCCTCCTGCCTCGGCCTCCCAAGTACCTGAAATTACAGGTGCGTGACACTAACCTCGCTAATTTTTTAAAACAATTTTGTATAGATGGGGTCTTGCTATGGTGCCCCAGGCTGGTCTCAGACTCCTGGCCTCAAGTGATTCTCCCACCTTGGCCTCCCAAAATGCTGGGATTACAGGCGTGAGCCACCACACCTGGCCAAATACAGTAACTTTTTAAAGGTTCCATGGCAATTAAAGGAGGATAAAGGCCGGGCTCTGAGGCAGATTATGAGACCTGTTGCAGAATTCTTGCAGCAGCCTGTGCGAGAGATGGCAGGAAGCTTATTTTAAGGCAGCAGTCAGTGATCAAAAGGAATGGAGAGATTTGAGGGTTGTTTAAGAGATACCATCCCAGGGTAGGAGACAAACAAGAGATAAGGCTGAGAGAGAAGGAGGAACTGAGCAAAACTGAGTTTCCAGGTGAGTGATAACACTGCCCAAAAAGACAGGGCATACAGAAGAGAGTGTGAGAAGACAATGAGTTCCATTCTTCACATGTGGTACACGAGGCGTCCATGGGACATCCAGATGGCGTCAGAGTCCAGTGGAAAATTGAAGCACATGAGAATGGAGGTTCAGACAGCAGAGGAGGCCTGAGATACAAACCTCACTGCCATCAGGACAAGCAGGCTAGAGCCGTGGCAGAGGGTGCAGAGAGGAGAGCCCAGGAGCAAGAAGGGGAAGGACAGGCAATGTTCAGCAAGTGCTCACTGACTACCCTATCCCGTGTCTATTTCCACCAAACAGGAGGAATTGCATCCTGCAAAACTTTTTTCTTTTCTGCTCTATATGCATGGCCTCTCAGTTATGCTATATTTGAACCCCAAGACTTCAAGAGACTGAGACTTAAGGAAGAGAGAAATGTCTTAATAAGAAGCAAGCAGGCCAAGTGCAGAGGCTCATGCCTGTAATCCCAGTGCTTTGGGAGGCTGAGGCAGAGGAACTGCTTGAGCCCAGGAGTTGGAGAGGAGCCTGGGCATCATAATGAGACCCCACACCATCTCTACAAAAAATAAACAAATTAGCCAGTGTGGTGTGGCCTGTGCCTATAGTCCCAGCTCCTTGAGAGGCTGAGGAGGTAGGATTGCTTGAGCTCAGGAGTTCAAGCCTGCAATGAGCTATGATTACACCACTGCACTCCAGCCTGGATGACAGAGTGAGACCCTGTCTTTGAAAATAAATAAATAAAATAAAAAATAAGAAGACCTTATCTCTGGAAAAAAAATAACTAAGTGTTCAAGTTTCCTGTTTGACTTCAGAAATCCCACTTGTCCAGCTGGGCATGGTGGCTCATGCCTGTAATCCCAGCACTTTGGGAGGCCAAGGCGGGCGGATTACTTGAAGTCAGGAGTTCAAAACCAGCCTGGTCAACATGGTGAAACCCTGTCTCTACTAAAAATACAAAAATTAACCGGGTGTGGTGGTGTGCACCTGTAGTCCCAGCTACTTGTGAGGTTGAGGCAGGAGAATCATTTGAACCTGGGAGATGGAGGCTGCAGTGAGCTGAGACCACACCACTGCACTCCAGCCTGGGCAACAGAGCAAGACTCTATCTCAAATATATATACATGTATATATATACACATATACGTATATATATACATGTATATATACACACATATACGTATATATATACATGTATATATATACACATATACGTATATATATACATGTATATATATACACATATACGTATATATATACATGTATATATATACACATATACGTATATATATACATGTATATATATACACATATACGTATATATATACACACACATATACGTATATATATACACACACACATATACGTATATATATACACACACACACACATATACATATATATATACAATATATATTCTTGGAGGACACCCAAAGGACCTCCAAGGTATATGGCCATTGATATGGCTTGGCTCTGTCTCCTTACCCAAATCTCATATTGAATTATAATCCCCAGTGTTGGGGTAGGGACCTGATGGGAGGTGACTACATCATGGGGGCAAATTTCCCTCTTGCTGTTCTTGTGATAGAGTGAGTTCTCATGAGACCTGGTTGTTTAAAAGTGTGTAGCACTTCCCCCTTCTCTCTCTCTCTCTCTCTCCTGGCTCTGTCCATGTGAAGATTGTGCCTGCTTCCCTTTCACCTTCTGCCATGATTCTAAGTTTCCTGAGGCCTCCAAACCATGCTTCCTGTACAGCCTGTGGAAGTGAGGGAATTAAACCTCTTTTCGTCATAAATTACACAGTCTCGGGTAGTTTTTAATAGCAGTAGGAAAACGGACTAATACAGACATGCTCCACTGTAAAGCTGCAAGATGGGCACAGCTGTTCCTCAGTGTACGATTACAGCCTGACATATAGGTCATATATATAATGTGTCCAATACTGCATGATGAAAAAGACAGCTAAAAGACTACCAAGCATGCTTTTTTCCTCTTTATTCTGTGTGCTCTTACTCATTCGCCCTGGATTTTCCCTTTCCCTTCCCCAGTACTTGCTAACTTCCCCTCACAAGCCACACACTCCCAAGGGTCAAGGCAAGAGACACTATCAGAATGGGACAGAATTCCTGACCTTTGACTTAACTCGGCAGCTCCCACAGAAAAACCTCTGATTCTTCCTCTAACTTAATCTGTGTGGTTGGGTTGGCTTGTCTTTTTCTTCACTTGACGATACAGCATTTCTTTTGTTCCATCTAAATAGAGAGCTTCCAATCCCAAGTCATTAAATTCCACCTTAGAGCTAAAATGCATTTCAGATGTGTTTGCCTAGCACAACCCCCTGGGCAGCCTTTCCAATGCAGTCAGAGGGGCCAGAAGGAGAAGTTTTTTTATAAAACAGTATAGAAATTAAGACTAAGCATGCATGCATATCCCACCAAGGAGACACAGGGAATGATGGTCCCAATGAGATTTTTTTCTCCTTCTGTGGCATTATTGCTTCCATTATGAAAGGCATTCACTTAACAGCCTCCAAAAAGATCATTCCTCACAGTGCGATGTGACACCTGTGAATTACATATTTTTTGGTCCATGTGCTTCCATTTTCACCCCCATTTAATCTGCCACAAAGGTTCAACAAAGCAGCAAAAAAAAAAAAAAAAAAAAAAAAAATCACTGGTATCTTAACGTGCTTATTTTGCAGGCCCCAGAAACTGTTGGCAAAGATAAATATGAGTTCAAGTCCACCAGCCGAACTCAGGTTGGTCTTAACTTAGCCAGGAAAGGTTGCCGTTGGAGCAAGTTGGGATGATTTCGTGTACCCAAGAAACCTTCTTTCCTGCAAGTGCCCCTTGCTCAGTGGTCAGAGGCAGTTGCAATCTTTGAGGAATGAAATTGAACTTGTAGGCAGAGAAGTCACAAAGTCAAAGGGGGAGAAGCAGCAGCAAAGAGAGAAAGCGGGAAGAGAATGGGGTGGCTTCTTGGCACCAGGCCTGCGAGAATTCATTGTTCCCTTCTTTTCCGCCTGAGTTATTTTATTAAGTTGGTGCAAAACTAATTGTAGTTTTTGCCACTAAAAGTAATGGCAAAGACAGCAATAACTTTTGCACCTAACAGCTGACGACAGTTAAAGCCAAGTGGCACTATTAGGTAAGAACTCGAAGATAAAGGGAGGAAGGACAGATTGAGGCCAGTCATCCTGCTGCAACCATATCAAATATCCTTCATGCTTCACTCCAGATCTATTCTCCATCCTTTTTCTCCCAGTTGCATACTCTAGGAGAAAGACCTATAGGGACAGCTATAGGTTCACCTGCCCCCTGGCTTTGGGTTGAGATGAACCAACAGGAGGCAACATAAGGACACTTCTTGACAGATGGATGGAAAGAGAGAGAGGTGTACTTATTCTCCCATCTCTTTCCCTACTGGGCTGGGGTTTAGTAGAAGGTACTAAATCTTCTATAATCCAGTTGTTATCAGGCATGCCTCTCTTAGGGTTACAGCTATCCTTGCATTCCGTTAACCACTCCCTCCTCTTGCCTCTGCAGACCTTAGGGTGGCAATTTCTTCCCTCTCTGTTGCTAGCCCTGGGGTCATTCACCAACCCTTGTCATTCCTTATTGGTTTCCCTTAACCCTTCACAATCTTTGTAAATATTTTGGTAACCTCTCTTTAATTGCCCCTACTGAGTGTACTACCTGTCTCCTGCCAGAAAGGAAAGTCTTGATGCTGTATCTGTATCCTCACAGATACAGCATCCTACCTGATATGGTTTGGCTATGTCCTCACCCAAATCTCATTTTTAATTGTTGCTCCCATAATTCCCACATGTTGTGGGAGGGACCCAGTGGGAGATAACTGAATCACAGGGGCAGTTTTCCCCATACTGTTCTCGTGGTAGTAAATAAGCCTCATGAGAGCTGATGGTTTTGTAAGGGGTTTCCCCTTTCAATTGGCTCTCATTCTCTCGTCTGCTGCCATGTAAGACATGCCCTTCCCCTTCCACCATGATTGTGAAGCCTCCCCAGCCATGTGAAACTGTGAGTCCATTAAACCTCTTTTTCTTTATAAATTACCCAGTCTTGGGTATGTCTTTATCAGCAGCGTGAAAAGGGACTGATGTACTACCAATCACGACTGGAAGACTTCTCCTGTGGTCCCATGTTTAGGTGCTCTCCTTAATGGCATACATGTGGTCACCTCCAGTGCCTGACACACAAAGAGTTCTTAAAAACTGTTAGGTAGATGGATGAATAGAGATTAGATCTGAAGAACCAGCTTCAGGCCATCTATTACAAACTGAGTATTTCACTTTAAGAAAGCAAATTAAATATCCATAAGGAAAGCATCTAATAGGAAAAGAGGTGTTGAATATATTAAATATTATAGTATATTTATGGTCACAAAGAAGAGAATCTCTACTGATGAATGTCACAGAGAATTAAGCCTGAAAAGAGCCATTTGGTGTGGCAATGAAAGGCACTGGTGACCTCTGAGACAGTGTCAGTGAAGTAAGTGTTTCTAGGGTGATAAGGAAATGAGTCACGAGATACAGCTGTCACTAGAAAAGGATGCCCAGGCTGGGGCAAGTAGACATCTCATATTAATAGTGTTTTTTAATTCAGCAAAAACCAACTAGAATATACAATGTAAATAAATCTATTTCTAAAAGTAACAAATATTACAGTATACCTAGGAATAACTTTAACCAGTAAGAAGAATATTTGAAAATTTTACTAAATGCAATAAAATAAGACATATATAAGTGGCAGAGAAGAACACGTCTTTGAGTTGGAAGTTGGAATGTTGGGAGATTGTTAGGAGATCC
Organism: Pan troglodytes; assembly: GCF_028858775.2. Taxonomy (NCBI): domain Eukaryota; kingdom Metazoa; phylum Chordata; class Mammalia; order Primates; family Hominidae; genus Pan; species Pan troglodytes. Next base: position 79,949,486 of record NC_072404.2, on the reverse strand, counting down.
TCTCTCTCTCTCTTTCTTGCTTTCTTTCTTTCGAGTTGGGGTCTCACTCTGTCACCCAGGCTGGAGTGTAGTGGGGGTGATCTTACCTCACTGCAGCCTTGAGCTACTGGGCTCGAGGGATCTTCCTTTTTTCAGCCTCCTGAGAAGCTGGGAATACAGTCATGCACCATCCTGCATGGCTAATTTTCTTAACTTTTGTAGAGATGAGGTCTCCCCATGTTGCCCAAGCAGGTCCCAAACTCCTGGACTCAAGCGATCCCCCCGCCTCAGCTTCCCAAAGTACTGGGATTACAGGCATGAGCCACTGTACCCATCCACTGCCTTTTTAATACATAGGTTTAACATAATTTCAAAGGGCATTTTTTTTCTGGAACACAATAAAACGTTCTAAAATTAACCTAGAAGAACACAGACGTTAGAAAATTTAGAATTTTTTTTAAAAAACAAAAGACAGAAAAGGGGTTGCCTTCTCTGATATTAAGCTAGAAAATAAAGCAATAATCATTAAAGTGGTATGAAGACTGGGAGGAAATTTTAAATATACATTGGCAGGTGAGGCTGTAAAATATATGTTTTCTCAGGTAGTCATCCAGTTTTTGAAACATAAATAAAAATAACCTCCACTTTTGAAATTTTAGAAATTCCCTTCTAGTGCAGGCAGGCCAATGACTCATTTTTGCACGACATCTTGTGTGAATGATGGAGCAGCTCCATCTCACACAGAACCCAGAAATCCTCTGAGGGCCACATGGTTGATCACCGCTCAGCAAGAGCACATCACTCTGCCCATGTCTGTGGTTAAGTTCGGCCCAAGCTATGAAGGCTCGATGGCGGTGGCAAAACGAAAGAGTCAAGGTTGTAAATCGACTCTGAGCTGCCTTCCCACCTTCCTTCCTACAAATGAGGACATGATTTTCTCCAGGGTTACAGCGGAAACTTATGGGTTTACAGATAACCAGCATTATTCTTTTAGAAATAGAGATGGTACACACGATGGAGGCACAAACTCCAGGATAGATGGTGACCACAGCAAAATGCAATCTGGTGCCTTGTCAACTCATAAAGCTCCTCATCATCTCAGCAGCCCCAGCCCAGCATGCAGAAAATCTCTCTCTCTCTCTCTAAGCCAAAGAGCCAGCATGTCATGCAGCCCGTCTTCCACTGGGCAGGCATTTGTTTGGAAGTTTCTGCAGAGAGGCCAGAGCCCTCCTGCCGGTCCGCGTCTCAGGGAGATCCTACCTTATGCTAGATCATCTGGAAGTCAATAAAACTTACAGACAATGCACAAATTGCAGCCATTGCAGCCATAAGCTTAACAGTGAGCAACATTCCAGGTTTACTCCTGGCCAACTTCAATGTACTCCTGGGGGTTTGAGGAGCCACCTCTTAGAATCCAGTATGGTAATAAAGGTAAGTATCTGAAAAATACAGTTTATCCTTCCAGCTATTAACACACACTGAAAAACTCCAATAATTAAGAAGGTGAAATAATGGACTAGGAAAGGATAGGCAAGATCAATGGAACACAAGAGCTTGTCAGGAAATATTGCCAAAAGAAAAGTTAGCCCCATTTTGGATACAATTATTAGTGATAATTAGTTCAAATGACAAATGTCTATTAGACACAAAGCACTATAATAAGCACTTCAATTATTACATGTACACAAAATTTATGCTAAATATGTGTGCTATATATATTTTTTTAAATTCACATGCGTATGTGTGTATATATACACGCACGCATATATTTTTAAATTCATATATACATTAAATTAATAAATATAATATTTTTTAAATTGTTACTCAAATGACTCTTGGTGCTAACTCTTTTTTTTGAGACAAGGTCTCACTCTGTCACCCAGGCTGGAGTGCAGTGGCATGATATCGGCTCACTGCAATCTCAACCACCTGGGTTCAAATGATTCTCCTGCCTCAACCTCCCAAGTAGCTGGGATTACAGGCATATGCCACCATGCCCGGCTTATTTTTTGTGTGTGTGTTTTTAGTAGACACCAAGTTAAGATATGTTTCTCAGGCTAGTGTTGAACTCCTGAGCTCAGGTGATCTGCCCACCTCAGCCTCCCAAAGTGTTAGGATTACAGGTGTGAGCCACTGTGCTGGGCCTCTTGGTGTGAACTCTGAATATCTCCTGACCCTATTCTCACCTCTCCATCTCTTCTGCCACCACCCAGATGCAAGCTCAAGCCATCGCTTGCTTGAGTTATTGCAGGCAACTGCTAACACCATCTTCGGAGTGAGCTTTCCAACATGCAAATCTGAACACTGCTTGCTTGAAATTCATTAGTGCCTTCCTGCTGCCTATGGAAAATAATCCCAAAGTTTTCACGTAATATACAAAGCTGCTTATTAGTGGAGTCCTTGCCCAGCCTCATCCTCTGCTGTTTCCTTTGTTTAAGGTACCCAAATCTTCCTCTGATGGTTCTAAAAAGCTGCTGCCCTTCAGGACCACTGCCAGTCTTCCCTGCTACTCAACAGAGCCCCGGAAATCCTTTCTGGACACTATCCAACCCAGAAAGTCAGAGGCTAGTGAAAGTCTCAACCACAGCATTTCTGATATCATAGTCTATGTGCCCTTGACTGCTCACTTGCGTGAGCACTGGTCTCTTGTGAACAGGAAGGCATCTTTGTGTCTTGCACATAGCAAACACCTCGTAAATATCATAGATACGATTGGACGGCTGAATGACCAAAGTGAGTCAACAAATGAATGAGTGCATTATAAACTGCACTGGCCAAATTTAGCATCATATTCTAGTGTGGATACGGAAATCTCCTGGTGACATGTCAGAAATGGGTAAGTGCCGTTTCATTAACTCATGTCAAATCATCATTGATTCCCTAGTTCATATATCAGTACGATGATCTTGATATTTGTTGACAACTGAATTATGATGATGATTTTGACATTTTCCCTCCTGCATTTTCAGTGCTTCCCTGACATCATGTCCAAAGGTTATTAATATCTTGAATGAAATTGTAAGAGTTCAATTGTATCAGCTGCTGCTTGGTGGAAGAGAATGGAGTAAAATGTTCCCTAAGTATAAGGACAATTAGTACACCTGCAGTCCAACTTAGAATCTTGGGTTGGAAGAAAGGAGAGGTCAGCTAGCCCCACAACCCCATTTGGTGCAGAAATTCCAGAGTGATGGCGACCCAGCTTATACTGTATTCTCCCAGGGACAAAGAGTCCACCACCTTGTGGTACACTGCATTCCTGGTTTATAGTTCAAATAAATAACATTTCAAAAATGGGTACCTTTGTTTCTTCTACCCAATGATCTTATTTTTTTTCTTCTACATCAATCATGCAGATTACACTTTCATGTAATTTTCAAATATTACAAGACATTATCAAGACATATCATTATCATGTAATTTTCAAATATTACAAGACATTATCAAGACATATCATTAACCGTCCTTTTATCTTCTTTTTTTTTCCAGGCTAAACACACCCACTCCTTCAGCCATCTTAATATGACCATGTTTTCATACTTTCCACAGTATCTCAGCCAGCTAGGGGTGCTATATCAAAATGCCATAGATGGAGAGGCTTAAACAACAGACCTTTATGTCTCATAGTTCTAGAGGCTGGGAAGTCCAAGATTAAGGTAAACGCAGATTTGGTTCTTGGTAAGGGCTCTCTTCCTGGCTTGCAGATGGCCTCATTCTTGCTATATCCTCACATGACAGAGAGAGGGAGAGCTTGTGTCTCTTCCTCTCCTATAAGGACCCTGATCCCATTATAAGAGTTTCACCTTCATTACCTCAAATAAACCTGATTACCTCCCAAAGGCCTCATCTCCAAATACCATCACAATGAGGCTTGGGGCTTCAAAATATGAAATTCAGCAGGGGACAAAACTTGGTTTATAACACATGGTGATCCACTGTTAAATTCTGTCCTAGAAGACAAAACAAGGACTAAGAGGTCTCTAGATTTGTGCTTCCCTCAGAGCCACGAATACTGGAGGTACATTTTCGCCCATTAACTGAACTGCTCATGTAGCATTTGTAGTTCCAAGAGATATGAATCATTGTTAGACGCTTGAAGTGCCTTTGGAGCAAACGTTCTATAAATTTTCAAACTGCAGTTTTATTCAAAATGACATGTCTTACATGTATTATGAACTTTATACTTCCTGGAATCGCTCTACAAAGGTTATTTAATTTGATCCTCAGAATAGCTTTATCCACAGTCAGCAGATAAGAAAATTGAGGCCAGGCATGATGGTTCACACCTGTAATCCCAGCACTTTGGGAGGCCGAGGCAGGAGGACTGCTTGAGGCTAGAAGTTAGAGACCAGCCTGGGCAACATAATGAGACCTGTCTCTACAAAAATAATGAAAGAAAATTAGCCAGGCACGATGGCACACACCTGTAGTCCCAGCTGCTTAGAAGACTGATGTGAGAGAGCTGCTTAAGCTCAGGAGGTTGAGGCTGCAGTGAGCCATGATTGTGCCACTGTACTCCAGCCTGGGTGTCAGAGCAAAACTCTGTCTCAAAAAAAAGGAAGAAAGGAAGGGAGGGAGGGAGCGAGGGAGGGAAAGGAAGGAAAGGAAGGAAAGGAAGGAAGGAAAGGAAGGAAAGGAAGGAAGGAGGGAGGGAGCTGGGTGTGGTGGCTCGTGCCTGTAATCTGAGCATTTTGGGGGGCCAAGGTGGGCAGATCACTTGAGGTCAAGAGTTCAAGACCAGCCTGGCCAATATAGAGGCTGAGGCAAGAGAACTGCTTGAGCCTGGGAGGCGGAGGTTGCAGTGAGCTGAGATTGCACCACTGCACTCCAGCCTGGGTGACAGAGCAAGACTCAGTCTCAAAAATAGGGAGGGAGGGAGGGAGGGGAGAAAATTGAAGCATGAAGACAATGAAGAATGTTCTGAAGTGTTAGATCTAGAACCGGGGTCTCTGTATTTCAGGCCACCAGGCATGCCTTAAGGCAATGCTCTCTCAGATTTCATGCCACTGTGATGGCGAGGATCTCAAAGGCCCGAACCTCACTCTCAGCACCGAACAAACATTGCCACAAATATCCCCCTGTGTGAGGAGAAGATAAACACGTATGTCTGTCTTGGACGGGCTCTGGCTGCTGATATGCCCAAGAGTGTCTGTGCAAAGAATATTTCTAACCAAATAAAGAAGAGTTTGGGAACCTTCAGAACTTTCTCAGAGCAGATGGATGAAAGGTTAATTGTGTTACTTAGCCTCCTAGCATTTATAAAGCTGCACAAGGGGGAAAAAGGCTGATCTAGGAGCAGGTAAGAAATATGCTGAATTGAATAAGCACTCTCCCTGCCAAGACCTAAGAAATTTGTCAGCATCAAATGTGTGCTTGACACTGTACACCAGGTCACATGCTGCATTTGCTCAGCACCTCTCAGTCTCAACAACTTTTGGAGAAAATTCTCTCCCCTCCACTATGCTCCAAGCACTCCTTCTAGCATTTTTATTCCTAATCAGAGGGGCTAAAGAGGAGGGACAGAGTGGGACACGAACCTTCACCAATTCTCCCAAAAGCATGTAAATTTCTGCTATCACGTGGGTACATCCCCAGTGATTAGAGATTTTGAGTGACAACAATTCTGGTCATATCATGGAAGGTAAATTATGAAATCAGAAGGATAAGGAAGAGTAAGGCAGAACAAAAACGGATCACCCTAATAAAATGTTGCTACCTTCCTCCCCTCTTCAAAATCATCAGTATCACACATCCCACCACCACCACCATCATCTCTAATTAATTTATAGAATCTGAAACAATAAAGCATCTGTTCTAAAGAGGTATTCAGAAGCACTATCAATTTTAAATACACATCCAATTCTTCATAAAAAGACCCTCTTGGCAAGATCCCATTTACTTAGATGTAGATTTCTTCCTTTAAGAACTTATCTGAGGCCAGGCATGGTGGCTCACATCTGTAATCCCAGTGCTTTGGGAGGTCAAGGCAGGAGGACTGCCTGAGCCTAGGAGTTCAAGACCAGCCTGGGCAACATAGCAAGACTCCATCTCTAAAAAAAAAAATTTTTTTTTTTTTTTTTTTTTTTCAAAATTAGCTGGGCACAGCAACATGCACCTGTAGTCCCACCTACTTGGGAGGCTGAGGGAGGAGGATTGCTTGAGCCCAAGAGGTCGAGGTTGAAGTGAGCTGTGATTGTGCCACTGCACTCTAGCCTGGGTGATGGAGCAAGACACTATCTCAATTTAAAAAAAAATTATCTGAGGCGGCACATTATATTTTTGTTCAGCAAATGCAGACTGCCCTCTTCTCATGCATACAATTCAGGGGAAGAGTATGCATGTGAAGAGGGCAGAGAGTATGCATCTGCTCAACAAAAACATCTCCACGCCACTAATGTTGGACTTGATCATTTGCTGAGCTGAGTGTACTTCCCCACCCACAGCCTTTGAGCTTGGCCACGAGACTTGCTTTAGCCAACAAAATACTAGGGATGTGTCATGAGCAGAGACTTGAAATGAGCTTGCATTGCTGCTTCTAGCCTCTTCATCCTGACATCACCATGACAACATGCTTTGGGATGCCCACTGATCCAAGAAGCATGAGACACATGAAACAGTAAGATCCAATCTGTGGCTTAGAACCAAGCCCAGCTGAACTCAACCCAGATCAGCCAAACCTCAGCTTACCCAAAGATATGTGAGAGTAAGAAATGATTCAAGAACAACTCACTTATACATGTACGGCTTGAGCAACAAAGGATGTTGAATGTTGGTGTTATTGATTGAGATGGAGAAGGGGGAGAAAAGGGACTTGGGTTATGAAGGGATGTAACACGGAATCAAGAGTTTGGTTGGGACATACAAAATTGGAGGTGCCTAGTAGACATCCAAACGAAGCTGTCAAGTACATGGGAGTTCAGGAAAGAAGTCAGAATTGGAGATAGAAAATTGGGATTCACCACAGTCTAAATGGAGTTTAAAGACAAGTTCCTTGAGGAGAAGACCCGGGCAGTAGAAACACACAAAGAGAAAGGGGTTTGAATACTGAGCCCTGGACACACCAACCGATAGAATCAGAAAAAGAAAGGCCAAGCAAAGAAAACAGAAGAACGTAGAAGGAAACCCTGGAAATGGTAGATTCCAAGAATGGACCTTTGCATTTGGTAAAGCCAATGCATTGGTGATGTTCACAGCACCAATTTCAGAAAACCAAAACCTGGGTAGATTCAAGAGAGAACAAGAGGCAAAGAACAGAAGGCAGCAGAAAGGGGCAATTTTTCCAAAGTCTGCTGTAAGAGGGCAGATAAATGTGGAACTACTTCTATTCTAGTGATCAGGCTAGAAAAACAATTACCATGACAGAACAAAAAAAAAAAAAAAGAAAGAAAGAAAAACAAAAATAGCTCAGCAAGCTGAGGATGTGATTCAGACATTAGGATAACACCAAGGAACCCAGAAACCTAGATCCCTGGGCCTACTTCGCCCTGGTCAGCCCAATGACCTTGGACAGATCCCTTCCACAAGAAACTCACATGCGTACAATGGGGATGTGGATTCAAGAAGGTCTAAGACCCCTGGAGCGCTTGGATTCTATGCTCCTCTCTGCAACTCCATACTGAGTTTATTGTTCTTGGGAGGAGAAGATCTGGAAGCCTTTAGGGATTTCATGAATTACAGAACATGTGCATCCTGCATCCTAAGAGGTCCTAAGGTTGAAATGCCAGTTTCCATCTCCAAAGAGCTGCAGGGGGCCGCAAGAGGTGGCTCACACCTGTAATTCCAGCACTTTGGGAGGCTGAGGTGGGTGGATCACAAGGTCAAGAGATTGAGACCATCCTGGCCAACATGGTGAAACCCTGTCTTTACTAAAAATACAAAAGAAAAAAAAACTTAGCTGGGCGTGGTGGTGCACGCCTGTAGTCCCAGCTACTCGGGAGGCTGAGGCAGGAGAGTCGCTTGAACCCAGGAGGCAGTGGTTGCAGTGAGCCGAGATTGCACCACTGCACTCCAGCCTGGTGACAGAGCAAGACTCTATCCCCCACCCCCCCCCCAAAAAAAAAAGAGCTTCAGGGAATGGACATAAGAAGAATGCCTCAGCTACTCTTCTTTCTGGTGACACATGAGGCTATAAGCAAGAATGTGGAATGACATGACTGTGTCTCCAACATCAGCAGATTTCCAAAGCCTGCATTATCTAAGTTCTGTGATTCCCTGTGACCCATGCAGATGAAAAAATGTGAGGTCCCACTGCCTGATTGAAAACTCAAAGGCTGGGAACAGTGGCTTATGCCTATAATCCCAGTACTTGGGAGGCCAAGGTGGGAAGATCACTTGAGGCCAGGAGTTTGAGACCAGTCTGGCAACATGTTGAGACACCATCTCAACAAAGAATACAAAAAACTAGTCGGGCGTGGTCCCAGCTATTCGGGAGGCTGAGGTAGGAGGATCACTTGAGCCCAGGAGATCAACTCTTCAGTGAGCTGCAATCACACCATTGCACTCCAGCCTGGGCCACAGGGTGAGAACCTGTCCCCCTCTCCCGCCCCAAAAATTATGAATAATAAAAACTCAAAGCACTACAGCATCACAGAAACCAGAAAAAAGAAAGGAAGAAGCCAAATTCTTCTTTATCTAAACAGACCCAGATATAGTAATATAAAGACACTAGCTTAGGGTGTATCCGCCAGATGTACAAGTGGTAAAATCCAACGTCTTGGAGAATTGATAAATTCAACAGACCAAAAATAACTCCCTGAATAAATAAGAAATGACCAAATACACAGAAACCCAGACTGTCAGGATCATCCAAGGCCACTCCAGCCCTCCACGTTGTGGCCAGTTCAGAATCCAGCTTTAGAATAAACACCTGCAGAGGTCCACACTCAGCCATGATCCCCCCAGAGCAGCCTGCCCCATTGGGCTCACATCCTAAGCTAGCATCTTTATGCTGTTCTATCTGGGTCCCAGCCTCAAACGATCCTTCCACCTTGGCCTCCCAAAGTGCTGGGATTACAGGCAAGAGCCACCACGCCCAGCCTTTGAGTTTCTAATCAGGCATTGCTCTTTAAGGAGAATCAATGTCTGCAACATCTTATACCTTCTAGATATTGGTCCTAATTCTGCCTGTGAACATGCCAACAAAGCTGATTTCCTAAGAGCTCGGTGTCACGGTGATTCTCAGAGCACGAGGTATCATCTGACCAGGCAGATTCCTCAATCTTCACTATTCCATCACTCACCTGGTCTGCCTCTAGCTGTTCCAGGTGACTTCAGCTCCTTCCCTTGCTAGAGTTCCCAGATGAGAAAAAGAAACAGCAGGTACGTTGGGGGTAAATATTCCATAAAGAAACATACGGCCCTGTCTCTCATCATGGTTAACAGACTTGCCCAGCTCAACCTGGAGGCTGCAGGTGTGTGCAGGTGAACAAGACAAACAGTTGGGATATTTCACTCAAGGGAGATGGATGTGAACATACACCTTCCATGTCCCAGTTATCCTCCACCTCTGAAAAAATAACCTCAATGGCCAGAGTTTGTGGAAACAGTCTTTGAAAAACATCCTGAATGTATTGTTTTTGGTGGGAAAAGCTCTGGAACCCTTTAGGGGTTTCATGACCTACAGAACATGTACATCCTAAGAGGCCCCAACATTGAAATGCCAGTTTCCATCTCTAAGGAGCTTCAGGGAATGGACGTGGAAACAATCCCTGTATCACTCTTCTTTCTGGTATCAGGGTCACTCTCCCAGGTGTGCGCCTCTTAGCCTAGGCCAAAACCAAGCCCTTCAGGTGTGAAGTAAGCAGGCCTCCCTAGGTATGCGGGTATGGGTGGTACCATCAGCCTTTCCTCCCTCCAGCAGGTCAGCAGGAGCTGCCCAAGCTACATGGTGCTTATTTAGAAGTCCTGGAGGAGCCCTTTACTTTGGGATCTATTTGTTTATATCCTTCTCTGCTGCAAACCTCACAATAATCAAAGCCAAAATCAGAAATTGCAAGAACAACAAATAATTGAGAAGCAACAAGATGAAATTATGGATCAATACTATGCTGGTTAATGATCTGAGGCAGGCGTGAGCAGATACTGTGTACAGATGGTCTTGAGGACTTCCCAGTCGCACCCCACCTTGTTCAGCTTGAGTGACCAGAGCCAAGACCCAGCCCACCCTGTTCCATTCTCCCTCTGATCAGATCCACAGATCCACAGATCAGGACCCCAGGCGGCCTGAGAGGCTCCTGCCTTCCTCCCTTTGCTCCTGCTCCATTTCCAGTTGCAAGCACAGAGGGAAGTCTGGTGGCCCTGCAGAGGCCCCAGCTGTTGCGCTGGACACAATCTCTCTGCCCAATGCTTGCTTGTTGCATTACCTTACATAAGTTGGTTTCTCTGTGTTCCTATTCCAAGGAGAATCATACGGCCCTCTCACCGTAGTTGACAGACCTACCCAGCTCAATCTGGAGGCTGCAGGTACGTGTAGGTGAACAAAACAGTTGGGATATTTCACTCAAGGGTGATGGACATGGACACACACCCTTCTATGTCCCAGTTATCCTCTACCTCTGAGAAAGTGCCCTTGATGGTCAGAGTCTGTGGAAATAGTCTATGAAGAACACAGACTCTATGTTTCACAGCACTCTGCACCTGCCCTTGAGGCTACACTCAACATTTTGCCCACCAACTCTTGCGGAAGAACCTCAGGGTTCCAGTCTCACACTTGATCACATAGCATTAACCTCAGTGATTGCATGTTTTTTCTCTCTTCCCATATATGTTAAACTCTCAGAGTCTCCATTTCTTATCCTATAAAGGAGGAATAATGAACACAAGCCCATATAATGGAAGGCACACCAAGAGGACAGCATGGTACTTGGCAAATGGTAGGGGATCCAATTTTAAGGGCTCTCTTGTACATTGTTGATGGGAATGTAAAATGGTGCAACCGTTTCAGAAAACAGTCTGGTACTTCCTCCAAAGGTGAAACATGGAATTACCATATGATCCAACAATTCCACTCCTAGGTATGTACCCAAGAGCAATGAAAACATGTCCACACAAAAACCTGTACACAAGTGATTCACAGCAGCCTTATCCATCACAGCCAAAAAGTCAAAACAACCCACACGTCCATCAACTGTTGGATAGATAAACAAAATGTGGTGTATCCATACAATGGAATATGATTTGGCTATAAAAAGAAAGGAAGTACCGATAGATGCTACAACATGGATAAACTGTGAAGTCGTTTTGCTAAGTGAATAAAGGCAGACAAAAAAACAAATAGATGTATGCTTCCATATATATGAAGTGTCCAGAATAGGTAACTCCAGAGACAAATAATAGATTAGTGATTGCCAAAGTCAGGGGTGGATTGAGGAGTGACTGCCAATGGGTACAATGTTTGTTTTCAGAGTGATAAAAATATTCCAGAATTAGACAGTGGTGAACTGTAGACTTTTTTAAGGTGAATTTTGATGTTGTTTTTGTTGCAGACAGGGTCTCATCACTCTGTTGCTCTCAATGAGTGCTGGAGTGCAGTGTCTGTGCAATCATGGCTCAGTGCAGTCCTGAACTCCTGGGCTCAAGCAATCCTCCCACCTCAGCCTCCAGAGTAATGGGACTACAGGCATGTACCACCATACCCCACTAATATTTGTTTTTAATTTCTTGTAGAGATAGGGGTCTCACTATGTTGCCCAGGCTGGTTGCAAACTCCTGGCTTCAAGTGATCCTTCTCCTGTGGCCTCCCAAAGTAGAGTGAATTTCATGGGATGTAAATTAATCTCAACAAAACAATGGAAAAGAAAAAAACAAAACAAAAATAGAACATGGAGCAAAAATATCGGAAGGGCTCTTTGTCCTTCTTTCCAGACTTTCTGGTTTCCACTTCAAGTTATATGACCATCACGCTTGGAGTGGCCTTTTTGGGTCCTTTGACTAGCACTGAAAGGCCTTGACCTCTTGCTCTGTTGAGTCATTATCCAGTTCTAACACCCTCTCTTTCTCTCTCATTTATCTAAAAGTTCATTCTACTTTTTTGGGGGGCTGCACTGTTCTCCAAATGTCATATTTACATTGCCTAATCCAATGACTATTGCCTAATAAATTAGAAGCAGTTTTGTGTCATGGACACGGACACACACACACTCACACACACTCTCAATATTCTGGTTTTGGGGAGTAATTAACCACTATAACTTTTCCACTCCATTGTCTGCAGAGCAATAAATTACACATAAAAGAATATTTCAATTGGGTTTGGTTTTGTAAAGATAGAACAATTCACCGTTCTCTACAAGAATGAAGGGTAACATTCGCCTCCATCCCTTGCCCAGAATGGCTAATGGTGAACCCAAATTAAATAATCTTTTTCAAAATCCATTAGGAAGAAGTTTGTTTTTTTCCAAGTAGACAACCTAGTGAGCTCCTCATGAATTTTCCTGACATCTCACATGACAAAAACGTCCCCTTTAATCCCTTCCCAAGGCTAACAACTGCAGCAACTCAACCCTCCACATTTAATTTCCTTTTAAAGCCAGGTTTCTGAGGGGGCTCTGCAACCACCGAAATAGTTACTCTGGAAGGACTCCAGTGAGCAGTAACTGCCTCAAACCCAATATGTAATCATTGTTATGCAAATTGCCTTTATAGAGAGAAACTCAGAGAACCTCTGAGTCAATCAATATACATTCTGTCCCCAGACTAGCTCCCTCTCTTCCCTAATGAGCTTTTACTGAGCTACGGCTCACCATTTTTTAAGGTCAAAAAGTATCCTTTACAGGATATTCACCTGACACATTGAAGTTATTTTTTTTCACAGAGCTTCTTTCATGGTAAATAATTATTCTTTCCTAAAGAGAAGCAAGCACTGTTTGTTTGCCCATGTGTCTTTGTTGCTACGGACAGTTGGCCCACTGCAGGAGAAACCTTTGCTCCTCAACTATTATTCTTTTTCATTGGCTCTTTCAAATTTCCATTTACCGAAAGAGTGTCATTGCCAACACTCAGAAACCTGGAGGAAAAAGGTATGAAGATGCAGCCTTGCCTTCCTGGAATTTAAAGTCTAGACAGGGAGCTGAGATAGAACCATTTTGCTGAGGTGGTAAAAATAAAGACTGCTGAGAATAATTTTTGCAATGATTCAGAGAATTGAAAGGTCAATAGAGGCTTAGAATAAAATATTTATGTTCATAATATCCACAGATGTTCCTAGCTCAACAAGTGGAAAAATACTTGTGTTTCTCTATAGGGTGGACTCTGGGATGGGATCTATTTTTTTAAAGATACGGGGTCTCGCTCTGTTGCCCCAGACTGGAGTGCAGTGGCAGAATCATAGCTCACTACAGCCTCAAACTCCTGGGCTCAAGTGATCCTCCTGCCTCAGCCTTCCAAGTAGCTGGAACTACAGGTACACACCACAATGCCCAGCTAATTTTCTTACTATTTTAGTGATGGGGTCTTGCTATGCTGCCCAGGCTGGCCTTGAACTCCTGGCTTCAATTGATCCTCCTGCTTCAACCTCCCAAAATGCTAGCCCTGAGTCTTCTTAATAGCACTTACAAGCTGTTATGGGCTGAATTTTGTCCCATCAAAATACCTATGTTGAATTCCTAACTCCCTGTGCCTCAAAATGTAAACATATTGGAGATGAGCTCTTTAAACAGGTGACTATGTTAAAATGAGGCTCATTAAGTGGACCCTAAGAAGAGGAAGAGACACCAGGGAGATATGCACACAGAGCAAAGACTGTGTGAAGAGGGAGTGAGAAGGTCACTACCTGCAAACCCAGGAGCATAGCCTTAGGAGAAACCAACCCTGCCAGCACCTTCATCTTGGATTTCCAGTCTCCAGATCTGCGAGAAAAATTTCTGTTGTTTAAACCAGACAGTCTTTTGTTACGGTACTCAGAATACACTAATCCACAATCACAGATAATTGTACTCAATTTTCAAGAGCTTTTAGTAGTGATGACATCACGGCAGGAGTTAACATCAAGGTTTTGATGCAGGTAAATAGGATGATAAGAGCTGGTAGAAGTAATGCAGGGCAGGTGAGCCCCAAAATTGGGGCTTGGCCTGGGAGGGTGGTTGGCTTTGCCCAGGAAGAAATTCAAGGACGAGCTGGTGGTGTTGCAACTTTTATTGAGGCATCAGTGCACAGTAGCACAAAGGTCCTGCTCCTTGCAGGGCAGGGCTAACCCCAGGCAGTTTGCCCAGAAGTGCAGCTCAGAGGCAATTTTACAGTAATATTTATAACCACTTTTTAATACCATGCAAATTAAGGCATGGATTATTCAGAAATTTCTAGAAAACAGGAGGTAACTTTAGGGTGTTGCCACAGCCAGGGGCAGTAACTGCCTGGTGTTGCTATGGCAATGGTAAACTGTCACGGCACTCATGGACACGTCTCATGGAGAAGTGCTTTCAGTGCCTCTTCCCTGTTTCAACCAGTCTTCAATCCGGTCCAGAGTCAAGTTCTACCTCCTACCTCAGAAGCAGATAGAGGGACAGCTAGTGTGGAAAGATGAGCAATATGCTAGACTAATGTTCCTTGCATCTCAGCAATCACCAAAATCCTTCTTAGCTGTAGCATCTTTTGCCTCTCCCACACAGGGACTGGTGAGCAACTGCATGGTGTACCCATCCACATTCCTAATGACTGAATACTCATGTTCCTTCTTCAGCCTATCTCAAGAATAACAAATCAAGGGAAGGCTCTCCCAACTGTGTCCATGACATCACTCTTCACTGAGATGCTGCGCTGCTCATCTCATCCTGGATTGAGAAGAGAGAAGCATGAATTGGGATCCCCCACAGCTTTTTCAATTTTTAAAAAATGTGACTCAGGCCTTAGGTTTTTTTTAAAAAAAATTCTTCCTGAATTTGGGCACCACGATGCCCCGTTAATTTATTTTTTATTTTTTGTAGAGATGGGGGTCTTGCAATAACAGCATCCTTAGCTCACTTCTTACCGTTAAGCTATCTCCAAACATAAGATGCTTCCCCAATTGATTGACTCACCACTGAGCCCTATTCCGGGATGGCTTAGCCAGAGGGCCTAAGCCAAATGAGTCGGCCTGCCAAGCCTAGAGCATGCTATTCCTCCCTGACCAACACCACACACCTTGGGAACCATGCATCCTCATCAGGCCCATCTTTAGGAGAGAAGGTGTTTCCTCATCCCCAACCCCGCCAAGGGAGAAAACATAGGGTTAACTGGTCAAATAGCAAGCCCAGACTCCAGATATTGTCAAGGAGCTTCTCCTTCCAGCTTCCTGCAGCTCAGGTTATAAATAAAGTCAGTGGAAAGAAAAATAATATCCATGGAGACTTGCTGAAATGAAATACAGAGCAGCCATTCCTCTTCAGATTTGAAAGTTATTTTTGGAATAAATCTCATCAGCGGCGAGCTGCTCACTGGTGTTACCTCCTGCAAAGCAGGATTTACTGGACTGCTGTCGTGATAGAGAACTACCGTGGTAGTCACTCCCAGCTGTCTTCCTGAGAGCCCTTCCTCCACTTCTCCCATTCTCTTCTACACCAGTGGAACATCGCGTGGCATTCCGTCCAGCCCAGAATGAAGGACAGAGCCACTTCTCTAGCCCTCTTGTTACTAGGTGTACCTGGGTGACTCTGGTAGGGCCAATAGAAAGGAAAGTCTTCTGAAAAGATTCTGGAAGGATTGATCTTTGCTAATAAAAAGGACTGCCCTTTTCTATCCACCCTGCTTGAGATGCTGGGGTTAGGATACAATGTTTGGATTAGCCATGAAGGAAAGGGAAACATACATGTTGCACTGTTGAACTGTTTGAAGGCATCTGGGACCCCAGGCCACTAGAATCCTTAGGTAAATATTAGGTTGGTGCAAAAGTAACTGCAGTTTTTGCCATTACTTTCAATGCAAAAAACAATTACTTTTGCACAAACCTAATACTAAATGTCCTCATGATCTCAGACAGTGCTACGTGTTCTTCTATTTGCAAACAGATGCAAATAGGCACACGGAATGTAAAGTTACATTTACAAAGACAATGCCATTGAACACATAGTGATATGATTTAGGGAATCCTTTATGACAAAGTAAGGGAAATTTCTTTAGCGTCTCAGCCCCTGGCAGAGTCATTCTGCTTCTGATTCATTTCATCCTGGAGACATCGTGAACCATATGGATGATATATGTATTCTTCTGTTTTCATGCTGCTGATAAAGACATATCTGAGACTGGGCAATTTACAAAAGCAAGAGGTTTGATGGACTTACAGTTCCACATGGCTAGGGAGGCCTTACAATCATGACAGAAGGCAAGGAGGAGCAAGTCACGTCTTACACAGATGGCGGCAGGCAAAGAGAGAGCTTGTGCAGGGAAACTCCCCCTTATAAAACCATCAGATCTTGTGAGACTTATTCGCTATCACGAGAACAGCATGGGAAAGGCCTGCCCCCATGATTCAATTACCTCCCACCAAGTCCCTCCCACAACACGTGGGAATTCAAGATGAGATCCGGGTGGGGACACAGCCAAATCATATCAATATATTTCTCTCTTAGTGTCGGCTGGTAGAAAGTAGAGGTCCAAGTTTAGAAATAAGTATTCTAAACATTTCTGGCAAATGTGCTAAACATCACAGCATATGCAGTTTGTGTTTACATGACCCCAAATTCATCCCCACTCTCCCTCCACCCTTTATTATGGGAATTCCTTAATATAACTCTTATTATCATTATAATATCCTATATTCATAGGAATATTCCTCTAGTATGTAATTTGAATACTATCTCAAATAATTCTTGAAATTAATAAGCAAATGTAAATAAAAGGATAGCTTGGGGGACAACTTTTGCAGTAAATGACACGACGAAAGTGTAGACAAAAGTTATGCGAACCCAGACGAAGGCATGGTTTTCTCTCCTTGGTCTCGGCAGGGAGCATGCATGGCTTCCTCAAGGAGATAACATTTGGATGTGGTCTCGGAGGGGTGGAAACTCCTTCCCAGCAGAAGGGAAAGCGTGTGCCTCAACTCACATAAGGAAGAAGCAAATTTAGCAGGGAATGAGATGGGAGGGAGGTAGCTGGGCAGGATGGCGAGGCTGGAAAGACAAACAGGAATTAGACTGCCAAGGGTCATGGATTTATTCACTGAGTCACAGTGAACCAAGAAAGGTTTTGAGTAGGAAAGAGAAAAGAAATGATCAGGTCTGGATGCAATGACAGCATAAAAATGACTCTGACAAGAGTTGGAAAAATGGTGCTGAAGGGAAAAAAGACTAGGTAGAGGGTCACATCAGCTGTCCAAGTCAGACTCAAAAGGATTTGAGCTAGGACAAGTGGTGGATAGAGAGTAAAAAGAAATGAGCTGGGCACAGTGGCTCACATCTGTAATCCCAACACTTTGGGAGGCCGAGGTGGGCAGATCACCTGAGGTCAGGAGTTCGAGACCAGTATGGCCAACATGGTGAAACCCCGTCTCTACTAAACATACAAAAATTACCCAGGCGTAATGGTGCTTGCCTGTAATCCAGCTACTTGGGAGGCTGAGCCATAAGAAATCCATTGAATCCGAAAGGCAGAGGTTGCAGTGAGCTGAGATCGTGCCACTGCACTCCAGCCTGGGCAACAGAGCGTGGCTCCATTTCAAAAAAAAAAAACAAAAAAACTAAAGAGAAATGAAAGGCACTTCCAAAGCAGAGCCCAGAGCAGTTGCTGGCTTGTCTTCCCCAATACCCGTCACATCCCTTTTCTCATTGCATCCATGTTTATTTATCTCGTGCAAAGTGCCTGAAGCTGCAAGGTTCTGGGGATACAGAGGGGCTCTTGATCTAGCCAGGGGGACAGACAGAGGAGCCTAACAAAGAGAGGATGCTGAAGATATAAGTCCTAAATCAAATGGAGGGAGGGCAGTGAATTTGGTACAGAATGTTCAGAAAAATTCTATTCATTCCCTCCCTACTCCTGAGAAACACATAGTGATCCTGTGACATCAGCCCCAATGCCTCTTTTGAAAGCAGTTCTATAAAAGGCAATGCCAAGGAATGAGAATGGAAACCGAACAGTCTGGGTGTGGGATGACCCTTGGCAACACGGGTGAGATCACACGCTGCCTTGGTCCCGGCACTGGCAGCCAGGATCTGCTCCCTCCAAGCTGCAATCCAATGCTTCTTTCTTCCTCTGCAAATATCCTTCAAGGCTTGACAAATGTGAGTCACCACGACAAGAATAGTGCCATTCCTAAATAGCAGGTCTTTATATACTTTGTTTCCTTGCTCCTATTTGCTACTTTGTCACTGAGCTTTCCAGACAACTGTCCCCATGCAACAAACTCCCCTCTGACCCGGAGCCTTCAGACTTCCCAGAATTGGATGAAATGGAAAACACACAAGACCCCTGAATCAGGCTCAGTGAGGCACGTCCCACCTACCCACTTGCTGTGCCCCTTTTCTCCCAAAGGTCTCAGTGTGGCCTCTTTCTAATAACCAGAAACTGTGAGCTAAGCATCCCAATGAAGTAATCTTTACAATCTCCCAGAGCCAGAGAAATGCACAAATGAAAAGAAAAAAAAAATGCTTCACTCATAAGCATTGTTCTATTCTAAAAATAGTGCTCTAACCAATACTCACCAACCACTTGGACTTCAGATTTAACTTCTCATTTTCTGGTTCCTTCTAATGAGTATGCCTAACTTGGTAGAAGGAATCAGAAAATGAGAAGTTGAGTAGGAACTCTACTGCTACTCCAGAGACAGGTCTTAACGGAGCACAGAGTGGGTGCAACCAAGGAAGACTTCCTAGAGGTGGGGCTATGAAGACCAGGAAGTCTTCCTCCATTGCATCCACTCTCTGCTCTCTTAAGACCTGTCTCTATCATAGCACTTGATAAGCTGTATTATAATTTTCCGTTTAGATGCTCGTCTCCTCCAACAGATTGTGAGTTTCCTCTCTCATGGCAGAAAGTGGGTCTTATTGCCTCTGTAAGCCAGCACCTAGTGTAATAACATATACCCAGCAGGGTAAAACGTATACTCAAAAATGTGACATAAACCACAATGAGATACCACCTCACACCCATTAAAATGGCTACTGTCAAGAAAACAAAATAACAAGTGTTGGCAAGGATGTGGAGAAAGTGGTACCTTGTGCACGGCTGATGGGAATGCAAAATGCTGCAATCCCTACGGAAAACAGTATGGCGGTTCTGCAAAAAGTTAAACATAGAATTACCACAGGATCCAGGAATTTTACTTCTGGGCATAAACCCCAAAGAAATGAAAGCAGGGACCAGGGGTGGTGGCTCACGCTTGTCATCCCAGCACTTTGGGAGGCCAAGGTGGGCAGATCACTTGAGGTCAGGAGTTCAAGACCAGCCTGCCCAACATAGTGAAACCCCATCTCCACTAAAAATACAAAAATTAGCCAGTTGTGGTGGCGGGCACCTGTAATCCCAGCTACTCGGGAGGCTGAGGCAGGAGAATGGCATGAACCCAGGAGGCAGAGGCTGCAGTGAGCTGAGATCATGCCACTGCACTCCAGCCTGGGCAACAGAGCGAGACTCTGTCTCAAAAAACAAAACAAAATAAAACAAAACAGAAATGAAAGCAGGGACTTGAACAGATATTTGCACACTCATGTTCATAGTAGCACTATTTGCAATAGTCAGTAGGTAGAAGCAACCCAAGTACCCATCAACAGATGAATAAACAAAAGAGGATACATTAAGTTGGTGCAAAAGTAATTTCTGTTTTTTGCCATTACTTTCAATGGCAAAAACAGCAATTATTTTTGCACCAGCCTAAGATGTAAACATACAATGGATTCAGCCTTCAAAAGGAAGGAAATCCTAACACATGCTACAACTTGAATGAACTTTGAGGACGATATTCTAAGTGAAATAAACCAGTCACAAAAGGACAATTAATGTTTGATTTCACTTAAATGAGGTATGTAGAGTAGTCAAATTCTAGAGACAGAGAAAGAAGACTAGTGGGGGGCGTGACAGCGGGTAGGGGGAGTTATTGTTTAATGGGTACAGAGCTTCAGATCTGCAAGATGAAAACAGTTCTGTTGCCCAAAAATGTGTATATACTTAACGCTACTGATGTATGCACATATAAATTAAGATGGTAAATTTCATGTTATGTATGTTTTACCAAAATTAGAATTTATTTTATTTTATTTTGAGACAAATCTCACTCTGTCACCCATGCTGGAGTGCAATGATGCGATCTTGGCTCACTGCTATTTCTGCCGCCTAGGTTCAAGTGATTCTCCTGCCTCAGCCTCCCAAGTAGCTGGGATTACAGCCACACACCACCACACCCGCCTAATTTTAGTATTTTTAAGTAAAGATGGAGTTTAGCCTTGTTGGCCAGGCTGGTCTCGAGCCCCTGACCTCAAGTGATCCGCCTGCCTCAGCCTCCCAAAGTGCTGGGATTACAGGCATGGGCCACCATGCCCGGCCTAATTAGAAATTTTTTAATTGTAAATCAGGACACTCTCTTGCTTAAAGCTTCCAGTGGCTTTCCACGGTACCTGGATTTTTTTTCTTTTTTTAAGTGGCAGAATGAATTGGATGATGTCAGAGGAAGAGTCTTCTAAGGCCAGTCCGTGGAGTTAATAACAATTATCTCTCTTCGAATCCAAAAGGTTCGTTGTGATATGGAAACTTCTCTGGCTCTGGGTGACGTCAGGTCACCAACCTAGTAAGTCCTTTACTGCTGACCCCGCACAGGACTAAGATGACAACTTCCTGGAGGGGCCCTCCCCCGTCCCCCACCAAACTCACAGTCTGGGGAGAAGAAGGGGCTTACAGAGGTCCTGCTTTCAACACAAAGACCAGAGACATCGCCATGAAGTGAGAGCCCAGATTTTAAGAACAACTGCTAATAATTTCACTACTCTGAATTTCCGGGACTGAATCTGCCATCCCAGGGGGTAGAAAAATTTATCCTTGCCGTGGGTTAGTTGAAAACAAGAAAATTTTGGTGCTTTAGCCTGCAGCTGGATTTGATCTACAATTTAAGGAGAATTGCCCCAGGAATAAAGTAAAATAAAAATCTGCTAACTGAAGAAGTTTTCCATTAGCATTTACCACTAGTTCTGCAAACGGGAGTACTGGAGGGAAAAACTATCCCAAAAAACTAGCAAAATTAACATGTGCTCAAAGTATTTTTGCTCCAAATAGGATTATATTTGATAGAAGAAAAATAATAAAGTCAAGGATTAAGGTATTTAATTTTATATATCCATAACTATATCTATAATTGTATCTATAGCTACATCTACCTCTACCCCAAACGTGTTCTATGCATCTCCTTACACAGAAAGAATTGCTAGACTTCTAGGTAAAATATTGGACTTGTGTGGCTCACGCCTGTAATCCCAGCACTTTGGGAGGCCAAGGCAGGTGAATCACCCGAGGTCAGGAGTTCGAGGCCAGCCATGGCCAACATGGTGAAACCCTATGTCTACTAAAAATACAAAAAATTAGTCAGGCATGGTGGCGGGCACCTGTAATCCCAGCTACTTGGGAGGCTGAGGCAGGAGAATCCCTTGAACCCAGGAGGCGGAAGTGAACCGAGATCGCGTCATTGCACTCCAGCCTGGGCAACAAGAGCAAAACTCCGTCTCAAAAAAGAAAAAAGAAATACAGGACTTGTAGGTAAAACTGGCAATGGGTTCTCATTTAGCAGACCACTTTCCAACAAAAACACTGTAGTGGGAAGTGCAAAACTAACTTATCTGAACTGTAGGGATCCCCTTGACACAAATAAGCAAACACAGGCCACTTGCATCTTGGGAGCCTGGTAAATTGAGTGGTTCCCAGTTGACAGACCTTGACATAGCCCAAGAATGATGCCCTTGGAGTGTTTCTTAACAAAAACATGCATGCAGCGCTGTCATCAAAACCTTCTCCGTTTTCAGTGGCTTATTCCTTGACAATGTATTTAAGATCATACGGTAATTTACCCAAAGGGGCAAAGGGGAAGAGACAACATCTGTACCCACTTTGTCACCCAGTCCATGCCTTCAGTTTCTATCTACGCACTGATGAATACTTAATCCACCTCTGCACGCCGTTTCAGTTAACTTAGCGTCTGTCGAATATATACAGATTAAACTATGCTGGCACGTTGTAAATGTTCAAAAAGTATCTGTTGGATAAAAGAACAAATGCATCATTGCATTGAATGAATGAAGACTGCTCATTCTCTGATGAAGGAAAGCTTGCAAAAATCAACTACGTGGTTCCCCTAATTGCAGAAACTAGGTGTGGCTTTATTCAACCAACAAGGTGTGCTCAAGGGTACTGAGCAGAAATTAGAGTGAAAAGCTCTGTCTACATTCTTGAGGGACAAGCTTATTTAGTATTTTAATTGGCTCAAATATGCAAGTGTGCACCTTGAGACTCCTGGGGCGAAAGAAAAGCCGATTGTTTGCAGTCTCCAGATCACTTTAACATGGTTGTTTTTAAAATACTTGCCTTACAGCTGCCCCGGAGGCGTTTAGCTATTATTTGGATCCTGCAGAGAAAAATGCACCAAGTTTTGCTGTCAGACTTCCAGAAAGAGAAATTCAAAGGGCTAATCTCAAATGTTTGGGGTCAAGCCTTGCAAGGAATGTGGCTCTTCATCAAATTTAATGGCTTCTTTAGAGGGGAGCCCAGCCCACTCTGAGTCATGAAGAAAAAAAAAGGCAGTAATTCTCCCAGACCAGAGAATGCGTAAATCACTTCCAAGCAACAG
Organism: Pan troglodytes; assembly: GCF_028858775.2. Lineage (NCBI taxonomy): Eukaryota > Metazoa > Chordata > Mammalia > Primates > Hominidae > Pan > Pan troglodytes. The sequence goes on along the minus strand of NC_072404.2, from coordinate 79,926,784 downwards.
GTCGAAGTGCTGAGTATTAGTAATCACTGTATTAAACAAAAAAGAGAATCTGACATCTTTCTAGCACAAGTCAGAAAAACATTGTATTTGACCATGAATTTTTCACCTTCAAGTGTCCCAATGTCTATTCAAATGGCCCTCATCCATTTACACAGACCCCACCAATTCAAACTTAGGGATCATTCATTCAAAAAAGGCTGGTTAATTTCACCTGGATATCATTTACGAAGGAAATGAAAATAAAGCAATTAAGTGGTATATGTAAGATATAAATACCAGCCTGGACAACATGGCGAGATCCCATCTCTACAAAAAAAAATATAAATTAGCTGGGTGTAGTGGTGTTCACCTATAGTCTCTGCCACTTAGGAGAGTGAGGTGGGAAAATCTCTTGAGCCCAGGTCAAGGCTACAGTGAGCCATGATTTCACCACTGCGCTCCAGCCTGGGCAACACAGCGAGACCCTGTCTCAAAAAAAAAAGGCCGGGTGCGGTGGCTCACGCCTGTAATCTCAGCAATTTGGGAGGCTGAGGTGGGTGGATCATGAGGTCAGGAGATCAAGACCACCCTGGCCAACGTGGTAAAACCCTGTCTCTACTAAAAATACAAAAATTAGCCGGGCATGGCAGCACGTGCCTATAGTCCCAGCTACTTGGGAGGCTGAGGCAGGAGAATTGCTTGAATCCAGGAGGTGGAGGCTGCAGTGAGCCAAGATTGAGCCACCGCACCACTCGAGCCTGGGCGACAGAACGAGACTCTGTCTCAAAAAAGTAAATACATATATATATGACTCGCCTAATCCACTGAAGCTATCATAGTATGTTAATTACATGCATAAAAATTGCCGTTCCTAATAACAAATGAATACCCCATGTTGAACGGGGGAAGTTCAACAGACTCTCAATTTAGTCCATTTTTTAAAGAGCAGGGTTATGCTATGCTGCTGAAAATAATGAATAAGACCCAGTAAAGTAGTCTTTCCAGCTTTCATCAATTCAGCCTAGCTTTGTCTCCCCCATTACAGTGACGTTCTATGAGGTTACAGTGCCTGAGCTCAGAGGCAACAGACAAGGAGACCTAGGTCCCTGGGACAACAAGGAGAGTGTGTGCACATGGCCCTGCACATGTACGCTAGTATCTTTCAGGTTCTGAAATTAGCACACATTATTCGAAGGCCGCCATGTAGAGAACTCTCATTTTGAAATATGACACAGCTGGAGCCCCATGCCAGTGCACTTGAGCCTGGACAGCATAATGAGACTCTGTTACCTAATTTTTAAAAATATTTTATTTTATTTTAGGTTCTGGGATACATGCGCAGGATGTGCAGGTTTGTTACATACATAAACGTGTGCCATGGTGGTTTGCTGCAACTATCAACCCATCACCTAGATATTCAGCCCCGCATGCATTAGCTATTTTCCCTGATGCTCTCCCCACCCCTGCCCTCTCCCAACAGGCCCCAGTGTGTGTTGCTCCCCTCCCTGTGTCCATGTATTCTCATCGTTAAGCCCCTACTTATAAGTGACAACACACGGTGTTTGGTTTTCTGTTCCTGCATTAGTATGGTGAGGATAATGGCTTCCAGCTTCATCCATGTCCCTGCAAAGGACATGATCTCATTCCTTTTTATGGCTACACAGTATTCGATTCTTGCTACATGTATTATAAGACACATTGTTTGTGATGACACTTTGTACCTACTTACACTATTTTCTCAAAGTCTTTCAAAGTCACTGTCAATAGCAGGTTCTTCACCATCCACCCCTGCATATAAAGCAGAAACCGCCTATAAAGGGTTCATTCAAAAGACAGTGAAATTCTTTTTTGCCTTTGTGTACTTTGTAATTTACCTATCCTTTACATTATTCATTTTTATTTCATTTTCGTTTAGTTTTTTTTGTGGTAAGAACCTTTCACACAAGATCTATCCTCTTAACAAATTTTTAAGTGTCCAATACTGCGCACACTTGTGTATTTGGGCCAAATTAAAGTACTAAATGAGTTTATGCCTCAACTATAAGTACAATGCTGCATAGTGGGTAACTAGAACTTATTCATCTTACTTAACTGAAATTATACATCAGTTGAAAGACAGAAAAAAGGACTACAAGACTAACAGCAACACAATGGCAAAAGTAAATCCCTCTCTATCAATAATTACTTTTAAAAAAGTAATTATTTTTTATAATAATTAAAAAATATTTAAAATATGTTATATATTTTATTATATACATATTTAAATATATATTTATTATATATTATATATAATTATTAGTATATATTAAATATATATTTTAATATAATAATTAAAATATTTTTTAAAAAGTATTATTACTTTAAAAAAAAAGTAATCAGGCAGGGTCTCACTCTGTCATCCAGGCTGGAGTGTAGTGGAGCGATCTTAGCTCACTGCAGCCTCGAACTCCTCGGCTGAAGGGATCCTCCCACCTCAGCCTCCCGAGTAGCTGGGACTACAGGCGGCACCATCACGTGTGGCTGATTTTCTTAATTTTTGTAGAGATAAGGTCTTGTTATGTTGCCCAGACTGCTCTTGAACTCCAGGGCTCAAGGGATCCTCCCACCTCTGCCTCCCAAAGTACTGGAATTATAGATGTGAACCACCATGCCTGACCTCAATAATTACTTTAAATATAAATACATTAAACACTGTTCATTTTACAAATAGCTTCTGTAAAAGTGGAATAAGTGGTTGATGATACATTACCGAAAATAACTGAGTCCAGCTTCCAAGGCCCTCAGAATAGCTGACATTTCCCCAGCCCCGGCCAGAGAGGGGAGAGAGGGTCTGGAAGTTCAAGGCCAGCCCCAAGTCCACCTCTGGAATGTACCCTGCAGGCCTCGGCTGTGCAAACAGAAAGTCCTAGCTGAGAGGAGACGCAGTGATGGGAGGCGTGTTTAGAATTCTGGAAATCCCTTTTCTCTGCTTCCTCTTTTAGAAATATGATGCGCAATTTTTAATTTTTCCTAGCAGCATGTTGATAACCATGTGTGTTTGTGTGTGTGGTTGTGTGTATGTGCACGCACATGCATGTGTGTAGAAAACAAATGACTTGCTTTCCAAGCTAGGAAGAACAGCTGTTTCTCACTTATTAGGATCAGAAAATAACCCACCTCCATTTGTTATCCTGTCCAAGCTCATGAACATCCCCCAGTCAGTGATTCTGAAAAGATCAGCCATTTCAGCTGTGGCAGAGAGGGACACAGGAGGGAAGACAGACAGTCCTCTCTCTGTGTCTGCCAGCACACCAAGAGGTGGTGTCGTCTTGGTTTTGAAATCCAACAAGCCTCCTCTTAGAAAGAAGAGCTTCAAGCCCAGAGTCCAGATACATCTCCTCTCTTTCATGAAAGCACACATTCCTTCAACCTAAATTATTAAAAGGAGCCCCAACTCCCAAGGGTGTCATCAAAGCAATTTAAATCATCTCCCACAAAAGTTTTATTGAACATGGCAGTCATTGTTCCCCCTCCGGTGTCAGGCATGAAGGAGAGGCAGGCTTTGAGAGGCCGGGATTATGAGGTTGAAACATTCCCTCCAGGGCAGGGTGCAGTGGCTTACGACTCTAATCCCAGCATTTTGGGAGGCCAAGGTGGGTGCATCACCTGAGGTCAGGATTTCGAGACCAGCCTGGCCAACCTGATTATCAATTTGGTGAAACCTCTTCTCTACTAAAAACACAAAAATTAGCCAGGCATGGTGGCAGGCACCTGTAATTCCAGCTACTCCAGAGGCTGAGGCAAGAGAATCACTTGAACCTGGGAGGCGGAGGTTGCAGTGAGTCAAGATCACACCAGTGCACACCAGCCTGGGCAACAGAGCAAGACTCCATCTCAATTAAAAAAAAAAATTGTAATAATAAAAAGAAACATTCCCTCCAGAAATCTACAAGCAGACACACAGGAAGGACATAGGGTTCAGTCTGACCCTTGGCATTAACCTCACCCCCACGGTCATCTCTGCAGTAAATCCCATTGATTCCAGCGCTACAGTGGCAATGTCTATACATCCCACGAGGGCCAGGACTGTGTTCTCAGGACGTGCACACAGCAGACACCTGTCCGATACCTCCAGAATGAAAACTGAAAACTGAGACTGTAAATCTGTGGAATGCGTGGAGCCTGGGAAAAATCATGGTGTAACAAACCCCAATTCTGCATCAGCCTCGGTTTCCTTATCTGTACAATGGAACAAATAATTGCCACCTCCTAGGTCCACTACCTAGGAATTCATGAGGTAGCATGTGTTGAGTACCTGGCACATTGCAGGTGACTTCATAAACGGCAGTTCCCATCCTCTCGTCTGCAAGGATTTATGACAGAATCATTTAGTCCCGACGGATTAAAACACCATCCAAGAGAAAAGTTATTAACATGCAAGAGCACTGGCCTTAAAACTGATTGCACCGGGGGTCAAGGCGGGCCACCAGCTGGCCCCACACATACCCTTCTCCAGCTGCCTCCCCGCAGGCTCAGATCTCACCTGTAGAATGAGGGGCGGGCCCAGGTGGTCTAAAGGCCTTACTGGTCTGAGGCCCTATAGTCTCCCTCTCTCCACAGGTGAGTGACTAAAATGTTCTGACCTCTCACATTTGGAACTCCAATAGTCAGTTGCGAGGGTGGTGACTTAACATCTGTCAGTCACTAGTGCAAAAACCCTCGTGTGCCCATCAATGGAGATATGACATTCCACAGCCACACCACCAGTGCTACTTTCTGGCCCAATGTCCCGGGCAGCTATGACTTTTTAAAATCATATTTTATATCTTAGGGTTGAATTGGGCTACCAAACTCTGAAATAGATCTCCTCACATCCAAAATGAATTTGGGTAAATATCTCAAAGAAGGCACTAGCCTGTGTACACATTCACACACATACATACACACACACACACACACACACCCCCCACTGGAATAAAAGTCGTGCACAAATCTGATGGCACTAGATGAAAAATTACAGTGACCTGAACACACCTTTACCCTTAGAAATAGAAAAGCCCAGCCACCTGGAAATAAGGCAGAACAGTCTGGCTCCAGCTGCCCGCAAGTGTCAGCTCAGGTCTGGCTTCTTTCTGAACCAGAAAAAAAAAGGAGCAGATGCCACAGTGTAAGACTCGCGTCCATGCCCGAGCTAGGACCACCTTCAGTCCTGTGTTTTAAAAATCATACTCATATTTTATTTCTGTTTATATATAAATTTATATATACTATATATCCTTATTTTCTGTTCTCCTGATTGTCTTTGCAAAAAGTACAGCCATTAGTTTATTGATATATAATTTACATGAAGAAAATACACAGGCCAGGTGTGGTGGCTCACGCCTGTAATCCCAGCACTTTGGGAGGCCCAGGCAGGTGGATCACCTGAAGTCAGGAGTTCGAGACCAGCTTGGCCAACATGATGAACCCCATCTCTACTAAAAATACAAAAATTGGCCAGGTATGGTGGCGCACGCCTGTAATCCCAGCTACTCAGGAGGCTGAAGCAGGAGAATCACTTAAGCTTGGGAGGCGGAGGTTGCAGTAAGCCAAGATTGTGCCACTGCACCCCAGCCTGAGTAACAGAGTGAGTCTCCATCTCAAAAAATAAAAGAAAATACACAACTCTTGAGTTCAACGAGGTCTGACAACCATAAACATCTGTTGTGTAGCTACCATCCAAAAGAAGACCCATCCCCAACAAAAGTGCCTTCCTGGCTCTTTCCAGGCAATTCTCCCCACCCCAGAGATGATGTTTGCCTGTTCTAGAACTTGACATAAGTGGAATCATGCAGTAGGTACTCCTTCTGTCTGGCTTATTTTATTCAACAAGATACTTGTTCAAATTCATTCATTCTGCTGCATATACCAGTAGTTCATTCCTTTTTACTGCTGAATGGTACTCTATAGAATGAATATGTCAGTTTGTTTATTCATTCACCTGTTGGTTGAAATCTGGGTTGTTTCCACTTTGGAGCTATTATGAGAAAGGCTGCTATGAACATTCTAATCCAAGTGTCCTATTTTTTTTGAGACAAGGTCTCACTGTGTTGCCCATGCTCTCAGCTCACTGCAACCTCTGCCTCCTGGGCCCAAGCAATCCTCCACCTTCAGCCTTCTAAGTAGCTGGGGCTACAGGCATGCACCACCACTCACTGCAACCTCCACCTCCCGGGTTCAAGTGATTCTCCTACCTCAGCCTCCTGAGTAGCTGGGATTACAGGCAGGCACCATCACAACTGGCTAATTTTTGTATTTTTGGTAGAGACAGGGTTTCATCATGTTGGTCAGGCTGGTCTCAAACTCCTAGACCTCAGGTGATCCACCCGCCTCAGCCTCCCAAAGTGCTGGGATTACAGGCATGAGCCACTGTGCCCAGCCCCAGGCGTCTTTTGGTGTATGAGATCAGCTTTGAGACTGTGCCCTAGGTGAGAGCATGAATGAGAATAGAGGCTGCAGTAGTACCATGTGCCAAGAGTGAGAGCTCCCATGTGGAAAAGAAGAACCTGGAGAGTTGTTTTCTTGCTTATTCCATCTGGCGAAAGTGATGGAAGAGCAGGCAATGAGGTGTGCTTAAGAAAAGGCTTAAGCAATAAGAAAAGCCTTCTCCTTATCCCACCAGAGCAATAGTGGAAGAATGCCAGCATGCAGGAGGGAACTGGACTAGGAATTAGGTTCCTATCCTTCAACTTCTATAGCCTGAAGAGGATAAAGCTCCTGGCATGGCGTGTTCACGCACCATGATGGAGGCCAAGATCAATGACACAGCAGCGAAAAAATTATATATATAAATTTAAGTGTATGTGTGGTGTGTGTGTGTATTTCTACCATCTTATAACACTATATATTACACATGCTATATTAAATATCATACTTTACTTACAGGATATATTTTATTTACATACATATACCCTGTCTCAAAAAAAAACACAGTTTTTTTTCTTGGTTCTTAAGGCCAAATTTATATACATATATATGTATGCATGTATGTGTGTAAATATACATATATATATAGTTTTTTTTTTTTTTTAGATGGAGTCTCGCTCTGTTGCCCAGGCTGGAGTGCAGCGGAATGATCTCGGCTCACTGCAACCTCCGCCTCCTGGGTTCAAGTGATTCTCCCTGCCTCAACCTCCCGAGTAGCTGGGATTACAGGCACCTGCCACCATGCCCGGCTAATTTTTGTATTTTTAGTAGAGACGGGGTTGGCCCCATGTTGGCCACGCTGGTCTTGAACTACTGACCTCAAGTGTTCCACCTGCCTCAGCCTCCCAAAGTGCTGGGATTACAGGCGTGAGCCACTGCAAAGGCCAATAATACATTAATCAAGAGTATATCTATGTATCTGTGTGGGGCAGGTGTAAGAAATCCTAAAATATCTCCTACATAATAAGGAATCAAAAGAAACTACTTCATTCTTGCCTCTGATAAATAGAGATAGATAGGATCAAGAACTGCTTTTTAAATGTGAAAGATAATTACTAATGGTGATGATAAAGACAAACAAAACATTGCCCATAACTTCAGAGACGGATAACAAGAGGAATAGCCCCAACTATGAGGAAAAGGCTAAAAACAAAAATGTCAGAGGACTACTTACTTAAAACAACTCATATAAAAATGTCTTTAATAAAAGATAAGAGCTCCCAGGACTAAAAAGCAAAATTGTATTATGTGACCAAGGAAAATATGTGAATCAGATGACAGGCTGGGAAAAAAAAAAAACAAGAAAGAAAGGCAGACTCCTGCTTGGCACAATGGCTTGCACCTGTAATTCCAGCTACTTGAGAGGCTGAGGCAGGAAGATTGCTTGAGGCCAGGTGTTTGACACCAGCCTGGGCAACATAATGAGACCCCATCTCTAATTTTTTTTAATTGGCCAGGCATGATGGTGTGCACCTGTAGTTCCAGCTACTGGGGAGGCTGAGGCAGGAGGATTGCTTAAGCCCAGGAATTTGAGGCTGCAGTGAGCTATGACCATTCTATGCAACTCTACCAGACAGGGAGCAAAGAAAAGAAAGTGGAGGTGGGGGAAGGAAGGAAGGAAGGTAGGAAAAGGAAAGGAAAAAGGAAGGAGGGAGAGGGGAAGGGGAAGGAAGGAAGGGAGAGAGAAAGGAAGAAAGGAAAAAAGAAAGAAAGGATGGAAGAAACAAAGAGAGACAGAGAGAAAGAAAATACACAGAAAGGAAGGAAGGAGGGAAGGCGAAGAGAAGGGAGAAAGGCAGGCTTCAAACTGCCTCACCCTCCTAGACAACTGTTAGGTAAGAGGCAAGCTGAGAGTCCTCAAGGTGGGCAAGCAATGGAATAGATAGCTGCCTAGTGAAGTACAGGGAAAATGTTCTAGACATGTCCAAAGGAAGAACCTAGAAGTAAAGGAGCTCATACAGGAAGCAAGTCTAGGATATCCACTAGACAAAAATATTGAGGAGAAAATCAGGATTGGAAAGGTTGAAGAGAAATGAAGCCAGCAGCGTTCTCGTAGAACTTAGAAGAATTACCATATAGAAAGTGTATCCTCGGCCCATTGTAAGGGACTCAGAGGGGACGGGAGGTTAAGAACACTGAGTTAAGGGTGTACAGGTGGAAATATTCATTTGACTCAAAGCATCACTAAAGAGAAAAAGCATTACATAGGAAAACAGAGACATTATATATTGATAAAAGATAAGCTTCAACATTAATGCAGACTATCGCAGCATCAGGAGAGAGGGGATTAAATGACATTACTTCAAAATATATAATGCAAAATTCTTGGAAAAGGGGGGCAAATGAACAAAACAACTCTTTTCCAGTTTTACATCTTTAAACTGGTCAGGTTTAAAACCTATAGATAATAACATAAAGCATTTGAATATACAAAATAGAACTAATAGATGTCTGTATAAAGCATACAGGATTTATGAGATATGGCCAGGCGTGGTGTCTCACACCCGTAATCCCAGCAGTTTGGGAGGCCGAGGTGGGTTGATTACCTGAGGTCAGGAGTTCAAGGCCAGCCTGGCCAATATGGTGAAACTCCATTTCTACTAAAAATACAAAAATTAGCCACACATGGTGGTGCACACCTGTAGTCCCAGCTACTTGGGAGGCTGAGGCATGAGAATTGCTTGAACCTGGGAGGCAGAGGTTGCAGTGAGCCAAGACTGCACCACTGCACTCCAACCTGGGTGACAGAGCAAGACTCCATCTCAAAAAAAAAAAAAAAGGACTTATGAGACATCATCAAGCAAAACAATATGCATATTGTGAGCACTCCAGAAAGAAGAGAGAGCAAAAAGGGCAACCAGCTTATTTAAAGAAATAATAAGCAAAAGTTCTCAAACTGGGAAGAGAAATAAACATCCAGTCTCAAAAATCATATAAAACATCAAATATATTGAATATAAAGTGGACTATACTGAGAAACCTAACTACATTGTAAAAAGTCAAAGACAAAGAATTTTTTTTTTTTTTTTGAGATGGAGTCTCACTCTGTTGCCCAGGCTGGTGTGCAGTGCTGTGATCTCGGCTCACTGCAAGCTCCGCCTCCCGGGTTCACACCATTCTCCTGCCTTAGCCTCCCAAGTAGCTGGGACTACAGGCACCCGCCACCATGCCCAGCTAATTTCTTTTTGTATTTTTAGTAGAGACGGGGTTTTACCGTGTTAGCCAGGATGGTCTCCATCTCCTGACCTCGTGACCCGCCCATCTTGGCCTCCCAAAGTGCTGGGATTACAGGCGTGAGCCACCGTGCCTGGCCAAAGACAAAGAATTTTCAAAGCAGAAAGAGAAAAGTGCCTCATCACATTCAAAGAAAATACCATGAAACTAACAGGACATTTCTTCACAGAAACCTTACAAGCTTGGGGACAGTGGAGTAATATATTCAAAGGACTGAAAGAAAGAAGAATTGCTAACCTAAAACACTATACCCTGCAAAGCTATCCTTTTAAAATGTTGGGGAGATTAAGTCCTCCTCAGACAAACAAAAACTGTGTTTGTCACTACTATACCTGCCTTTCAAGAAATGTTCATCTAATAAGGGACTAATATCCAGAATATGCAAGGAACTCAACAGCAAAAAAGAAATAATCTGATTTTAAAACGGGCAAAAGGTCTGAATTGACATTTTCAAAAGATGACATGTAAATGGCCAATGGATATATGAAAAAAATGCTCAATGTCACCAACTCTCAGGGAAACGGAAATTAAAACCAGTATGAGATATTATCTCACACCTGTTAGAATGGCTGTTATCAAAAAGCCAAGGTAAGGGTTGGTAAGGATTTGGAGTAAAGGGAACCCCTGTACACTGCAGGGGGAACTGTAAATTAGCATAACCATCATGGAAAACAGTATAGTGGTTCCCCCCAAAAATTAAACATAGAACTATCACATGATCCAGCAATCCCATTTTAGATATATATCCAAAGGAACTGAAATCAGTATGTTGAGAAATATCTACACTGAGTGGCTGCAGTATTATTCACAATGGCCAAGATACAAAAATAATCTCAATATCTTTTTGCAGATGTATTGATAAAGAAAATATGGTGTGTATACACACACACACACACAACACACACACACACACAACACACACACAATGGAATAGCATTCACCCTTTAACAAGAAGGAAATCCTGCCATTTGCGACCACATGGATAGGTGGAGAACATCACGCTAAATGAAGTGACTGAGACAGAAATAAAAGTACCGCATGATCTCACATATTGAAAAATATCAAATTCATAAAAGTAGAGGGTAGGATGCTGATTTCCAGAGGATGGGGGGAGGGAAGAATGGGGTGATTTGGGTCAAATGGTCCAAAGTTTTGGTTATACTAGACAAACAATTTTTGGAGATCTAATGTACAGCATGATGACAAAGTTAACAATACTGTATTGTATACTTGTAATTTAATAAGAGGATAGATCTTAAATCTGCCCAACACACACACACATACACACACACACACACACACACACACTCTCTGTCTCTCTCTCTCTCTCTCCCTCTCCCAAATGGTACCTATGTGGAGATAACGAATATGTTAATTTGGTTAATTGTGGTCATTTTGCAATGTATGCATATATCAATACATTTTGAATATATACAATTTTTATATGTCCATGATAGCTCAATAAAACTGTTAAAAATGCTCAGTTCACATTCAGACTACAGCACAATAAAATAAGAATATAATAAGATCTCCAACAAAACAAATCCAAACCACATGAGGATTTGAAAATAATCCTTTAATCAACTATTGCCTATACAGACTTGACATGCTTAATAGACTTTTGCAGCCCAGCACTTACAACACCCAACCAAGGTGTGCCTGATATCTGTCCAGCAAAACCTATGTATTCTTGTTTTTCTGTCACTTGCCTACCTGTGGTGCAACCCATTACTCTAAGCCAGTTCGTTTCTCAGCCTGGTACCTTTTCTAGGAATGCTTTCTAGACTTGTTAATTCAGCTGTTGACTACTCTCTCCCGGAATCCCACTGCAGAAGGGGAACTGGGAAAATTATTAGTTCAAGAAGAAAATCAAATCTACAGTTATAAACTAGCTTGAAAATATCTAAAATGTAAATAATCCATAACAGAGTTACATGTTCCCAGAAAGAAATTAACAGCCCTAATTATTATTAAACCATGAAAAATAAATGAACCAAGCACTCTGCTGAAACAGTTTGAGAAACAAAGAAAGAACTGGGAAGGGGAAAATAAGAGTAAAGCAGAAATTAATGCACCAGAAAACAGAAAAGAATTTTAGGTTGATAAATAAATGCAAGAAATTTAAAACAATCGAAAAGATAAATTTAGAGAAAATCAAGTTCATAACAGATAAAATTATTAGATGCATATTCAATTATATGATTACATGCTTCAAAATCAAGAGATAATCAAAATAACTCAGAAAATTAGTATATAGATCCAGTGATACGATTGGATATAAGGTATGTATAACATTAAAATTAAAAATCAACCCCTCTCCTAAAGCAAAAACCAATTAGAACAAATAATGGGATAAAATGCCAGTGAAAACGTTAACAAATAAAAACTGTCCAGGAATAACCCTGGCAATAAATACTTAGAAAGATGTAAAATACTGAAACCAATAAATAAATATAGTCTCTTTCTAGATGAAATGACTGAATATTGTTAGACAGTCAGTTTTCACAGACCAAGATTTAGCTATCATGGAATTGGATTCTAATCACAACCCCAGTAAAACGTGGGGTCGACCCAACAAAATCATGCCTAAGAATTCTGGAAGAATAGGAATGTAACAAGAATTAAATTTTTTTTTAAGTTAAAATCATGAGAGGGATTGCCTCAAGATATTCAAAATTTTAATAAAGACATAATAATTAAAGTTAAATGTTTCTAATAAAATGATCAAAAACAGATCCACAGAACAAAACCGAGTCCACCGGCCAACCAAAGAGAAATTAATATATGATGTAGAAGGTGTTACAAATTAACGACTCTGCTATTTCGTAGAAGGTGTTGGGGAAATTGGCTATTTGGGAGTTCAGTCTGGATGGATACATTAATTTATTAAGGTTAATATATTAATAATCATGGGTATATTTCTGTTGGTAACCGTTTATTGGGCACTTAAGCTGGGTACCAAGCACTATGCCAAAGTATTTCCATGCATTATCTCACTTAATCCTGACATAAGTCCTATGAAGAAGGTATTACTACTTCTAGATCCACTATTCCAACTCACTTCTCAATGTGGAAACCAAGGCTCAGAGAAGGTGAGTGATGTCGCCAGGGTCACAGAGCGAGGCAGAGAGCCAAGATGAGGTCTGTGTCCAATATTATGTCTCTCTAACCACACTGTTTCCAATTACCGCCTTTTATAAACAAACACGGCTCTCTGGAGTCTGAGCATAAGAGTCTGTAGAACAGTAACCCACAGCAGGGAATCGTAGAGAATGGAATAATACATGCAAATGGAACTTCAGGGAGGATTTTCAGACACAGAAGCTAAGGATCCACATCAGGATGGGACCAGCCAATACTGATGCTTTTGTCGAAATTGTCAAGGGAGCTTTTAATAGACCAGCCACCCAGGACCTTGGCTCCCTGCCTGTTTTACAGACAGCCTCTTTCTGCAGCCCAGCTCTCTTTAATGCTGTGCTAGGCCTGGGCTCCACAGGGACTAAGAAAGCAGGGGAGCCTCCCCGGGCCATCTATTCTCCCTCCCCAAGGTTCCTACAGCCTCTGTTCAGGGCCTCCCAAAGGACCTTCTGCATGCATTTTTATAGCATCAGCCACCTGCAAGACGGCATCGCGATCCAGAGCAGCTCCCTAGATGAGTATATTCCTGAGCATCCCGCCTGGACAAAGACCTTCCCAAAGACTCTTGTCATAAAGCGAAAGATGTCTACCCATTACAAGAGGACACACACATTCACACACATGTATAAAACACTCTTGGCACCACGATTTAGCAAATCTTCAAAACCAATATATTTGATTGCTAATAGGTACACGGTTTCTTTTTGGGGTGATGATAATGTTCTGGAATTAGATGGCAGTGATGGTTGCATGCTATCATGGATATAACTAAAATCCACAGAATCATACACTTCAAAATGGTTAAAATGATGAACCTGATGGATTTTTGTTTGTTTTCGGTTTTTTTTGAGACAGTCTTGCTTCGTTGCCCAGGCTGGAGTGCAGTGGCGCTATCTCAGCTCACTGCAACCTCCGCCTCGCGGGTTCAAGCAATTCTCCTGCCTCAGCCTCCCGAATAGCTGGGACTACAGGTGCGTGCCACCACATCTGGCTTTTTTTTTTTTTTTTTGAGACGGGGTTTGCTCTTGTTGCCCAGGCTGGAATGCAACGGCGCGATCTTGGCTCACCACAACCTCCACCTCCCAGGTTCAAGTGAGTCTCCTGCCTTAGCCTCCCAAGTAGCTGGGATTATAGGCATGCGCTACCACGCCTGGCTAATTTTGTTTTTTTAGTAGAGACGGGGTTTCTCTATCTTGGTCAGGCTGGTCTCGAACTCCCAACCTCAGGTCAACCGCCTGCCTCGGCCTCCCAAAGTGCTGGGATTACAGGTGTGAGCCGTTGCACCCGGTCCATCTGGCTAATTTTTATATTTTTAGTAGAGATGGGGTTTCACCATGTTGGCCAGGCTGGTCTCAAACTCCTGACCTCAAGTGATCCGCCCTCCTTGGCCTCCCAAAGTGCTGGGATTACAGGCATTGGCATGAATCTGATGTTATGTGAACTTTATCACAAGAAAAACATAAAATCTTGAAAAAGGAAAAAAGAAAAACAAAAATTTAAAAACCAAACTACATATAAATATATCTCTGTATTTACGTGTATGATCCAATAAATGTACATAAAAGCAAAAACTCCAGAATATTTTAATTCAATTATTTCCTTATTAATTATGCCCAATAATGATTGGGATAACAAGGCACAAAAAAGGATTGCCAAAAAAAAAAAAAAAAAGACGTGGTCAGATGATGCCTGCACAGAGAGGAATAACCTTAAACACATGCTCCAGTTTTAACCTTAAGCTATTTGTAAATAAGTTTTGGGGGAGTCAAAAGTCACACACAAAATCTTGACTGTGAGAGTTGGTACCTGCAACCCCTGTACTGTTGAAGGGTCAAATTTAAAAAGATATCAGGAGTCCAGTTTGACCCCGGACCTGTCGTCACCAGACCTCAATTTCCCCGTACATAAAATGGGCACATTAAATTATGTAGTTGATGGTTTTTAAGTACATGAGCCAAATCATGTTTCAGTGATCTTTTAAATACATCACCTAAAGAAAATCCCAAGGGAATGGCTACCTTCATCAGAAGAAATGCATCCAGCAAAAAAATATTTCTCAGCATCAACCAACTCTCCTCTCCTGCACTCTCTAGCGGGGCTTCCTCCAGCAATGTGTGCTGCCCTGACCCAGTTCTGGGACCCTCTGGATTTCCAGATGAACACATGCATCAAAGCAGAAAATGAGAAAGCAAAATCACAGCCCAGGAACCCATCTAAACGCAAGGTCACTGCACTGACATTGGGCCCCTGAGCATGCAGCAGGACCACCCTGGAGAGACTCAGGATGTTCAAACACCTCTGAGAGTTTGCAACCTGCTTGCAAAATCAGAGGAGCACATACATACTTAATTTCCACAAGGATCCAGCCCGCTCAGGGCTTATAGTCAGGAAAAGACAGACTCATGGGATGTCAGAATGATGCCAGAAAGGACAGGTAACCCTTGAAAACCGTGGGTTTGAACTGCACGGGTCCACTTCTACATGGATTTCCTTCTGCCTCTGCCACCACTGAGCAAGACCAACTCTCCTCTCCCTTTTCCTGCTCAGCCTACTCAACATGAATACGATGAGGATGAAGACCTTTATGACGATACACTTCTATTTAATGAACAGCACATGGATT
Organism: Pan troglodytes; assembly: GCF_028858775.2. Classification (NCBI taxonomy): domain Eukaryota; kingdom Metazoa; phylum Chordata; class Mammalia; order Primates; family Hominidae; genus Pan; species Pan troglodytes. Next base: position 79,911,366 of record NC_072404.2, on the reverse strand, counting down.
TTCTCTTCCTTTGGATTTTTTTTTTTTTTTTTTTTTTTTTTTTTTGAGATGGAGTCCCACTCTGTCGCCCAGGCTAGAGTGCAGTGGTGCAATCTCGGCTCACTGCAACCTCCACCCCACGGGTTCAAGTGATTCTCCTGCCTCAGCCTCCCAAGTAGCTGGGACTACAGGTGTGTGCCACAACGCCCAGCTAATTTTTTTTTTTTTTTTTGAGACAGTCTCGCTCTGTCACCAGTCTGGAGTGAAGTGGTGTGATCTCGGCTCACTGCAACCTCTGCCTCCCTGATTCAAGCGATTCTCCTGCCTCAGCCTCCCAAGTAGCTGGGACTACAGGTGCGCACCACCACGCCCAGCTAATTTTTGTGTTTTTAGTGGAGACAGGGTTTCACCATGTTGGCCAGGCTGGTCTCAAACTCCTGACCTCAGGTGATCCGCCTGCCTCGGCCTCCCAAAGTGCTGGGATTACAGGCGTTAGCCACCATGCCTAGCCATTCCTTGGGATTTTCTTAGTAACATTTCATTTTCTGTAGCCTTCTTGATTGTAAGAACACAGCATATAATACATATAACATACGAAATATGTGTTAATTGATGGTTTATGTTATTGGTAAAGCTTTCAGTTGACAGTAGGCTATTAGTAGGTACCTTTTGGAGGAGTCAGAAGTTGCACGCAGTCTGACTATAAGGTCAGTGCCTCTAACCCCTGCATTGTTAAAGGGTTAACTATAAATGGATAACAGAAGCGAGAGAAATAAGGAGAGTGAAGGCACCTGTTACTCCTATTTGGCTATGAGACGAGAGGGAGGTGGGAACCCTCCTCTTGTCTAGTAGATAAAAGTGTTTCTTAAGCACTTTAAGGACCTTAAAAGCAGCCGGGTGTGGTGTCTCACACCTGTAATCCCAGCACTTTGGGAGGTAAAGGCAGGAGAATTATTTGAGCCCAGGAGTTTGTGACAAGCCCAGACAACAGGGCAAAACCTCATCTCTACAAAAATACAAAAATTAGCCAGGCATGGTGGCACAATGCCTGTAGTCCCAGCTACTCAAGAGGCTGGGGTGAAAGGATCGCTTGAACTCAGGAGGTCGAGGATGCAGTGAAGCCTGATTGCACCACGGCACTCCAGCCTGAGCAACAGAGTGAGACCTTGTCTCGAAAAACAAAACAAAAAGGAACTTAAAAGCAGCTGGACGCAGTAACTCATGCCTGTAATCCCAGCACTTTCACTTGACTTGGGCCCAGGACTACGAGACTAGCCCGGGCAACATGGGGAGTTCCGTGTCTCTATAAAATATACAAAAACGTTAGCCAGTTGTAGTGGCAGGCGCCTGTAGTCCCAGCTACTCAGTAGGCTGAGATGGGAGGATCGCTTGAGCCCAGGAGGTCAGGGTTTTAGCAACCCATGATCGCGCCACCACTGCACTCCAGCCTGGGCCAAAGAGTGAGACCCTGTCTCAAACAAACAAACAAACAAACAAACAAAAACATAACAAAAAAAAAAAAAAAAACAAGGCACCTCTAGGAGATAATCCCTCCTTTACAAATGAGGAAACCAAGGCTCAGGAAGGCCTAACACAAGACTCACAGCCAGTTCATGCTGGAGCTAGCATCGATCGTGGGTCTCCAGATTAGTGCCCAATGCTCCCTTCATCACACCTACAGCCTGCTGCAGCAAAGGCTCCTCCTGAGAGGCAGATGGAAAAAGCCCTGGCAAGCCCAGAGCGTGTTTCCTTATTTGCGAACGGGAATAATACTGGCCCTGTCTGGCTCACAGGGCTGGAGTGGAGAGGAAAGAAAATAAAGCACTGTGAACTCTTGCAAACGGCAAACCACTATACAGATGTAAAGGGAATGTAATTATCATTTGGGCCAAGTATTCTTAATGACTATTTCCATGAAACTTAAAAAAATGTAAAAGGTCTAATAGAGAAAATACCCAGGGTTCCTTCACTCCAGGAGGATTTAGTAAATATTCACTTCCAGAAGTAATCAACGTGGGCAGAGCAAGATTTACTGTGAAGCTATTGAGGCTTAAGTTCAGGGTCTTTCAATTACATGGGCCCCTTCTAAGGCCTTGAAAGGGCCCTAGTAATGTGTGCACACAATCATATGCTTCTGTAAAATTTGCAAAAGCAAGATATTTTATTGCAATCAGTTGAATGCCCAGTTTTCCTTGTGTTATAGTTCTCCCCAAGTAGGGGCTGGGGGAGCACACAGTTATTCAGGATTTGGCTTTGCGGAATTTAGTTTGAGAACGCATTTAGTTTGGCTTTATGGGATGTGTTTATGATGGTTTCCAGTCTTCCATATATTGCTGAGCTGCCCGGAACTAGAAATAGCTTCACAAATACTTCATAATGTCCTCAATTCAAAGAATATTTGTCTTAATCTGTTCAGCCTGCCATAACAAAAATACCATAGACTGGGTAGCTTAAACCACAAACATTTATTTCTTGCAATTCTGGAGGCTGGGGAGTTGAAGACCAAGGCACCAGCACATTCTGTGTTTGGTGAGGGCTCACTTCCTGGTTCATAGATACTGTCTTTTTGCTGTGTCCTCACATGACAGAAATGGATGAGAGATCTTTTTGGGGTCTCTTTTATAAAAGCACCGGTCCCATTCCTGAGAGCTTTACCCTATGACCTAATCATGTCCCAAAGGCCCAACCCCCTAATACCATCACACTGTGGAGGTTACAATTTCAACATATGAATTTTAGGAACACACTAACATCCAGTCCATAACAACATTTAATACAAGTGACCACAAGAAAATGTGAAATGCCTGATAATCTTGCAGCTCACATAGCAAGTGGAGAGAGGTTGGTCCAGATTTTACAACAATCCTAAAAATTTACATGACAATACACAAATTGAGTTATGAGGCTAAAGTGAATTTTCTCAATTACAACTCTTAGAAAAAAGCAAGGATTAGCCAACCATACTGGAAGAAGGAATGAATTACCTTTTTATTCTTTTTATTAATAGAAAAGGCTATTCCGAATTGCTGTCATAATAAAGAGGTAGTCAAGTAATATGTAGTCAAAGAAGGTAGGAAAAAAAGGGTCAGAAAGCTGTATTCAGTAGTTAATAAAAACCTTACATTATTTTTGTGAATTTTGTAATTTTTGCGGTATTTGTCGGCTTTCTTTAACTTAGCAATTTGTTATGATTTCTTTTCTCATCCAAAATAGATATTTACTTTTGCACCTAATTGTGTATTATGAATTTTGCATTATTTTTCTTAAAGAAAGAGCCAAAATTGTGTAAGCTTCAGGCCCCACAACACCTTGGATGCCACCCCACCAGCTGAGTCCTGTAAGTTTTTTATACCCATCAGTTAACTCACTTATGGAAGAAAAAAAAAAAAAGCTCAGAACTTCCTTTCACAAAAACAAATGCAATGATTTTAAAGCATCTCCACCAAGGACTGAAAGAAAATGAATTTAAACAACAGCAGTTACATAGAAGAGAGTCTTCCAGCTATGAAAGCTTATAGAACCCTGCCTCTAGAACTTCTTAAGGAAATACTTTGGTGTATTGGTCTGTTCTCGCGCTGCTACTAAAGACATAGTCAAGACTGGGTAATTTATAAAGGAATGTGGTTTAAGAGACTCACAGTTCTGCAGGGCTGGGAGGCCTCAGGAAACTTACAATCATGGCGGAGGGAAAAGCAAACACATCCTCCTTCACACGGTGGCACTAAGGAGAAGTGCCAAGCAGAAGGGGGAAAAGCCCCTTATAAAACCGTCAGATCTCAGCCTGGTGTGGTGGCTCACGCCTGTAATCCCAGCACTTTGGGGTGTTGAGGCCGGCGGATCACTCGAGGTCTGGAGTTCAAGACCAGCCTGGCCAATATGGTGAAACCCGTTTCTACTAAACATACAAAACTTAGCCAGGTGTGCTAGCACACACCTGTAGTCCCAGCTACTTGGGAGGCTGAGGCAGGAGAATCATTTGAACCCAACAGGCAGAGGCTGCAGAGAGCCGAGATAATGCCACTGTGTCCAGAGTTGGTTCCTTCCGGTGGGTTCGTGGTCTCGCTGATTTCAAGAATGAAGCCACGGACTTTCAGGGTGAGTGTTACATCTGAAAGGTGGCATGGACCCAAAGAATATACAGCAGCAAGATTTACTGTGAAGAGCGAAAAAACAAAGCATCCACAGCACCGAAAAGAACCAGAGCCGATTGCAGCTGCGGGTTTCCGGGCGGCCAGCTTTTATTCCCTTATTTGTCCCCGCCCATGTCCTGCTGATTGGTCCATTTTACAGAGTGCTGATTAGTCCATTTTACAGAGTGCTGAATGGTGCGTTTTACAAACCTCTTGCAGCTACAGAGCACTGATCGGTGCATTTTACAATCCCTTTGTAAGACAGAAAAGTTCTCCAAGTCCCCACTCGACCCAGGAAGTCCAGCTGGCTTCACCTTTCACCACTACACTCCAGCCTCGGTGACAGAGCTATACTCTGTCTCAAAACAAACAAAAACATCAGATCTCATGAGAACTCACTCACAAGAACAGCAGCATGGGGGTAACTGCCCCCATGATTCAATTACCTCCCACAACAGGTGGAGAATATAGAAACTACAGTTTAAGATAAGATTTGGATGGGGACACAGCCAAACCATACCATCTGGAATAGATTTTCTTTAAATCTTACCTGAGTGTCCACTGATGCTGACTCCCAGAGAGAGAAGACAGCCTGGCTTTCTAAGCTTGGAGAGTCTACTATTTTTTTAACTATTATTTTTATTTATTTCTAGGTAGGTATGAGAATAATTTGCAGGTGGCTATAATACAATAAAATCAATATAATTAACATAATTAAACCAAGACAAAAATTTGAACCACAAAAAAATAAAAGCAGGGAGAGCTGGGCACAGTGGTTCACGCCTGTAATCCAAGCACTGAAGCAAGAGGATCCCTTGAGCCTAGGAGTTCAAAAAGAACCTGGGAAAGGTGTACAGCAAGACTCCATCTACACACAAATTTTTTTTTTAATTAGCCAGGCATGGTGGCCCACACCTACAGTCCCAGCTACTTGGGGGGCTGAGGCAGGAGGATCATTTGACCCTAGAGTTTGAGGTTACCACGAGCTATGATCACACCACGGCACTCCTGCATGGGTAACAGAGCAAGACCCTGTCTCTAAAATTAAAAAACGAGTGGCAGTGGGGCATGTGTTCTGGTCCCACCTTGGCTCTGAGCAGATCCCCCAGCTAAGCCACCACCCTCTATATGTCCTGCTCACTCTCAGAACCCCTCCTGCCTTCGGTCCTTTCTTGAGCCTTCACCCCCACATTGCCTAGCACTCCTTCCCTCCTAGCAAATTCTCCATCCCTTTCCTCCTGGCAAACCATTTCCAGGTAGCCTCTGAGACCTTCCCACAGCAGGTAACTTCTCTGAGGCTTTAGCCTTTTCTCAGTAACCTCCCCCTACCATATCTGCTTCACCTGAAACCTGACCCTCCCCATAGAAGCAGACATCCCCCCACCCACAGCCCTCCCTTGAGATGGACCCCAGTCCTGACTGAGTCCATAGGACTCAGGATGTCCTGAGGACATTCTTCAGCCCTCAACCCATCTGCACAACATTCCTCCCTCCTCTGCCCTTATGTAGGATTTTCCTTTTGGAACATACACACACTGGTTGTCTAAACAGGCAGAAGCCCTTCCATTCACTCATTCAACAAATACGGAATGGGCATCTGCTATGTGCCTGACACAGTGCTAAATGCTGGGCTAGCCTTGCGGGGGCAAAGAATAACATGGCCCTCTCCTTTTCCCTTCTCTCTCTGCATTGCTACTCTTCCTTCACTGCTGTTCCTTCATTCTGCTGTGTAATTTCGATTACTTCTTCTCCCACCAGGCTAAAAGGTTCCCATCTGGTTGCAGCTCAAACCCCAAATGTTTCCTAAACTGCACTGGAAATAAGGTGGGCTGCAGAGTGGCTCTCGTAGTCAGGAGGCACAAACCTGCCAGTCGTCATTAGGATGAACATGCTTTTGTCTGAGCTTTTTCGTTCACAAAAGAAAGCATCACACTGAATGGGTTTTGGGATTTCATGCAGCGTCCTTAAGCATGTGGATGCTTGTAGGATTTGTCCCCATGAAAGCAAGGTTCAGGGATGGCACAGGAGCCCAAGGGGGTGGCGTTCTCATTGATCAGCAAGGAGAGGCTTGGAGAACATTGAGGAAGAAAGAGTTAACACATAGAAGCAAACTGACCTGGGCCCTAGTAGGGATGAGAGGGAATCGGATTCTTTCCAGAAGAGAATTGTCTCCAGCAGGTGAGCTCATCTTCATCCCACGACACTAACCTGAAATCTATGGGTCACTTTTTCTATTTCCAAATGAATTTTCAAAACATCAAGTAGAAAACCATAAACTGTTCCCACACTGGGAGGTGGTTAGGTCAAAATGGATTTTTCTGATATCTGGAAATATATATCATTGTCTCCCAAATTCAAAAACAACACGATTTTCCAGCGTTAAGGAAACAGGGGCACGTTGCTACTGCAGTAGACTTCAGAGAGGGCTCAATTCAGTGATATGATCACAAAGGAAAAAGTGAGAGGTGTCAGAGATAACAAATAATAAGGGATGATGCCTTTCTACATGATGCTCATTAGAGCTGGATGGAGAAGCCGCCCATGGATCCTGCTGCACTCTCTGGGACATCATAGCACATGAGAAACAAATCCAGTGAAAGATGCAGCAGCCGTTTTGAAATTCCTTTCTCTGGCTCATGCATCTGGATGTTTGCAGATTCCAGGAAATGGGCTATTTTCCTGTCTGCACATGAGTTGAAATTAAAGTAAGCCAAATCCTTCTAGCTAAATGACATTCTTTAAAAAAATTATAGAAACAGTCTCACTATGTTAGCCAGGTTGGTCTCCAACTCCTGGCCTCAAGTGATCCTACCACCTCACCTAGGCTGACTGAGAAACCTTCCATCAGGATCACAGTCTTAGACTAGACAGTGCCCAGAGTTGGTGTCTGGAGTTGCCCCTGGTACTTAACATTGTTGAATAACAGTGTGTTTATTTCAACTGGGCCCCCTTTTGGTTTCTTCTACCTCTGACAGCTCCTCAAACCTGGCAACTTTGGGCATTCCCAATAGCTGGTCCCATGGTTCCTGCTTTTCCTTGCCTTTATGCATTTCTGTGCTGAAACTATCTAGTCTCCTGGAGAGACCACTACCATCTCTGGGCATGTGTGGTTCTCATCTGTCCAGCATCCCATCCTCCTCCTCATGGAAACCAATCCCCTCTTCTCTGTGTGAACCCCAACCCATGGGGATCAGGGTGACCCTACTACTTCCTCCAAGTGGGCATGTGATGCAGACCAGCCCAGTCACCAACTGTAGGCCCCCATCCCCTGGGATGGGTTCAGACAGGCATGTGCCTCAAACCAAACCAGAGACTTTCCTAGGACATCTCTAAGGGAACTGTCAAGGAAAACCCTCTTTCTCCAGGGGTGAAAATCTACTGCTGTCTTATCTATCACACTGGAGACAGCCTGTCTACAGGACAGACTGGAGGGCAGAGTCCCACTGCTTAAACTCCTGAGTGTGGCCTTATCTAAAGCCAGAGGCAACTCTGAACTTCTCAGTTATAAGCGCTAATAAATTTCTGCGTCTTCCCTTCTGTGCTTCAGCTAGGTTAAACAGGTTTTCTGTCACTTGCAACCAAGAGGGTCTTGATAGGTCAATGTCCTAATCTTGATCTTTTTCACGCCTACCCTCATCCCCTGATTCCTCTCTTGGTGAAGGTGGAAAGTAGAGGTAGGATGGCATAGTGACATAATCCCCTATGCCACAAATGAGCCACGTGACCACAGAGGACGCTCCTTAGCACTTCTTGAAGCCTCAGTTTCCAACGCAGTCAGATGGGGACAATCACACTTACTGCACAGGGAAACCATGAAGATGAAAGGACAGAACATACACCAAAGGCCTCACACTGAGCCCAGAATGAACAAAGTCCCTTGTGCCCATCTCATTATCCTGGACTCTGGTCCCCTGTCTCTTCCACAACCTCAGAGACCTCCCTCCCTCCAATACTCCCTCTCTCTCTGATCCAAAGGCAAAAAGCTCACAATGGGGCAGAAAATGCTACTCTATACATTTGTACAAAGCATGCATATAACCCAGTAACCCAGACAAATTAAAAGATGCCCCAAGATACATTGGGAAAACAAAAAGAGAAAATATGAACTATCCAGGTTACTATCCAGAGGATAGAGAAACAAAAATCATTTAGTGGGCCGGAAGATTATTTGATTTTGATAAAAGGTATAACCCCCAATGAAGACACCACCATCAAGAAAGTTTACATGCCAAATAACATAAAGAACATCAACAAAGCCAAACATCACCCTCCTGGTGGAATTTTCTCCCAGCTCACAGATCTAGTTTGCCCCCCATTTCGCTTTGTTCCTCCAGCCTGGGGCATGCCTCTATCAAAGACCCTCCATGCTCAAGTCTGTAAAAGGCAGTGAAGAGAACATGACTCTGAAGTCAGACAGAACAGAGTTTGCAGTGGTTGCATGGTGTCCCTTCAAAGCACATGTCCACCTAGAACCTCAGAATGTGATCTTATTTGGAAATGTAGTCCTTGCTGATGTAATGAAGTTAAGATGAGGTCTACTAGATTAGGATGAATCCAATGGCTGCTGTCTTTGTAAGAAGAGGGGAATGCCCGGACACACACAGAGGGAAGAAGGTTGATATGGTCTGGCTGTGTCCCCACCAAAATCTCATCTTGAATTTTAATTCCCATAATCCCCACATGTCATGGGAGGGACCCAGTGGGAGGTAACTGAATCACGGGGGCAGTTACCCTCATGATGTTCTTATAATAGTGAGTTCTCACAAGATCTGATGCTTTTATAAGAGGTTTTCCCCCTTTTGCTCAGCACTTCTTCCTGCTGCCATAAGAAGAAATACTAGATTAGGATGAATCCAGTGGCTGGTGTCCTTATAAGGAGAGAGGAATATACAGAGATACACAGAGGGTTGGGAGGCCAAGGCGGGCAGATCACGAGGTCAGGAGATCGAGACCATCCTGGCCAACACGGTGAAACCCATCTCTACTAAAAATACAAAAATTAGCTGGACGTGGTGGTGCGTTCCTGTAATCCCAGCTACTCGGGGGGCTGAGGCAGGAGAATCGCTTGAACTCGGGAGGCGGAGGTTGCAGCGAGCCAAGATTGCGCTAATACACTCTAGCCTGGCGACATAGCGAGACTCCATCTCAATTAAAAAAAAAAGAAGAAGAAGAAAAAGAGGAAAAAGAGATACACAGAGGGAAGAAGGTTGATACGGTTTGGCTGTGTCCCCACCCAAATCTCAACTTGAATTGTAGTTCCCACAATTCCCATGTGTCGTGCGAGGGACTCGGTGTGAGGTAATTGAATCATGAGAGTGGTTACCCTCATGCTGTTCTCATGATAGTGAGTGAGTTCTCATGAGATCTATGGTTTTATAAGGGGCTTTTCCCCCTTCTGCTCAGCACTTCTCCTTCCTGCCACCATGTGAAGAAGGATGTGTTTGCTTCCCCTTCCTCCATGATTGTAGGTTTTCTGAGGCCTCCCCAGCCCTGCAGAACTGTGTGAGTCAAACCTCTTTCCTTCATAAGTTGCCCAGTCTCTGGCAATTCTTTGTAGCAGCCTGAGAACACATTACGACAAAGGTCATGTGAAGACAGAGGCAGAGATTGGAGTAATGCAGCTACAAGCCAAATGTACCTGCCAAGGAATGTCTAGCTTGTAGCTGTATCACTCCAAACACCAGAACCTGGAAGCTAAAAGTGGCAAGGAAGGATTCTTCAGAAGGAGCGTGGTCTGCCAACATCTTTGTTTCAGACTTCTAGGCTCTAGAAATCTGAGATGAGTTGAAGCCATCCAGTACAGCAGTCCTGGGAAATTAATACAAGGTTGCAGGTAACCTGGAGCAAGTCAATAAACCTCTGAGCCTCAATTTGCTCATCTGTAAAGAAGGCTACTAACAAAAGGACCTATTCATTCATAGACTAGTTATGTGGATTAAACAGAAACATAGTAACTGACACACAGTGACCTCTTTTCTTAGTATCATTATTATTACTTTTTGCTGCATCCCCCATCCCACCCTCTCCTGGGCACACATCAAAAGCTAAGATGAGCTGCCTAGCTTGACTTCCTCTTAAGTATCATAAATAAAAAAGTTAGCAGGAGAAAGAAGCTCAATTATCTTAGGCTCCAAACACAAGCTATGCTCCAAACACAAGCTATGCTCACAGATTAAACTTTCCAAACTGAAAAGAAATAATGGATTTGAAGTTTTCTTCCCCTTGGTGTAAGTGAAATGTTTTTCTTCACGGGTGACACCCATGGCACAAAAGTGGCATGTCAGTAAATGAAAAAGGAGGGCACAGATGGGCACTGGGGTGAAAAAGACTGCAATCGTCATTATTCCTCCAAAGGAAACACTCTCTCCCCTCCTCTGGACAGCTGTCTACTCACTAACTTTCTCAGTGCTTCCACCAAAGTTTCAGGCAGGCTGTGATGCAAACCCTTTCTCTTGGCACGTCTGTAAAGTGCCCAGGTTTGCACAGTGGCAGTGTCTCAGAACACTCCTTCTTTATTTAATGTAACATTTATATCTTTTTAAAAATGTGACATGTCATATACTGTGTAACAAGTTACCTTGCTGTTTTGTAATATTCTTTTTAAAATATATTTTGTTTTCTTCAATTTTAGGTTCAGGGTCCATGTGCAGGCATGTTACATAGGTATACTGTGTGATGCTGAGGTTTAGGTTTCTCATCAACTCATCACCCAAATAGTGAATGCTGTATCCAATGGGTGGTTTTCCTACCCTCATGCCCCTTGCTCCCTCCTTTTATAGTCCCCAGTGTCTATCATTTCCATCTTTATGTCTATGCAAGTGTACCCATTGTTCAGCTCCCACTCGTAAGTGAGAACATGCAGGATTTGGTTTTCTGTTTCTCAGTTAGTTTACTTAGGACAATGGTCTCCAGCTCTATCCATGTTGCTGCAAAGGACATGATTTCATTCCTTTTTATGGCTGCATAGTATTCCATGGTGTATATAACATACTTTCTTTATCCAACCCACCACTGATGCACACTTAGGTTGTTTCCTTGTATTTGTTCATTTTCATACCACTATGAAGAAATACCTAAGACTGGATAATTTATTTATTTATTTATTTTTGAGATGGAGTCTTGCTCTGTCACCCAGGCTGGGGTGCAGTGGCACAATCTCGGCTCACTGCAATCTCCGCCTGCCAGGTTCAAGTGATTCTCCTGCCTCAGCCTCCCAAGTAGCTGGGATTACAGGTGCCCACCACGATGCCTGGTTAATTTTTATATTTTTAGTAGATAGGGGGTTTCACCATGTTGGCCAGGCTGGTCTCAAACTCCTGACCTCAAATGATCTACCTGCCTCGGCCTCCCAAAGTGCTGGGATTACAGGTGTGAGCAACCATGCCCGGCCAACTGGGTAATTTATAAAGGAAAGAGATTTAATGGGTTCGCAGTTACACATGGCTGGGGAGGCCTCACAATCATGGAAGAAGGCAAAGGAGAAGCAAAGCCACGTCTTACATGGCGGTAGGCAAGAGGACATGTGCAGGGAAACTCCCCTTTGTAAAACCATCAGATCTCATAAGACTTATTCACTATCAGGAGAACAGCATGGGAAAAGCCCACCCCCATGATTCAATTACCTCCCACTGGGTCCCTCCCACGACATGTGGGGATTATTACAATTCAAGGTGAGATGTGTGGGGGACAAAGAGCCAAACCATATCATTCCTTGACTTTGCTATTGTGAATGGCACAATACAAGTGCAGGTATCTTTTTGATAGAATGATTTCTTTTCCTTTGAGTGAATATCCAGTAGTGGGATTACTGGATTGAATGGCAGTTGTATGTTCAGCTCAGAACACTCACTCTTATGGACCCCCCCACCCCTGCAGCCGCCTGCCCTGCTACCCACCCAGCCAGCCAGTCAGCCATTCCACAGACATTTACAGGGGCACCCATCACATGCCGGCTGCTGTTCTCAGGTGCCGGAGAGGCCGCAGCCAACACAACAGATAATGTCTCTGCCTTCAGAGTGCTTCTGTTCTGATGGACAAGGAAGACCAGGGACAAGTAAACATTATAGCAACAAATCACAAAATTAAGTGCCAGGAATAATAAGCGCTATGAAGAAAACGAAACAAGTAGGCCAGGGGTATAAGTAGCTAAGGAGCTGGTGGTTGTGGATTGTGCAGAGGAGCCCATCGCATAGTTCATTTCTACTTCTATTCAGGAAGACCCACGATCTCCCAGGACTCCAAGAGTCAGGACAAAGAACTGGGCCACAACTTGTGGGGAAAGGAGCTTCTAACATTGGCAGTAAGAGAACCAGGCAGTTGACACCTTAGGGGAAGGAGAGTTCTATCAACAGATCCTGCAAAAGGAACGTTGCCTCCTTCTCTCCTTCCTATCCCAAAATAAAGCTAGCACCACGTGCATCCCACTTCCTCAACCTTCAGACAGCTCAAAACGCTTTCTAGCTATTTGTGTCCCCCATGGAACTGCCATAGATAGAGCCTTTACATGTGACAGGCGCTGAGCTGTGTTCACAAAAGGCCATGGTGACCCTAACAGCCCTGCAGCTCAGTGGGTCTCACACAAGAGCTGGTTTCAGCACCAACATCACCTGCAAGGCTTGGTAAAACACAAGCCCATCACAGGGCTTCTGATCTTCAGGGTCTGAAGGTGGGGCCTAGGAATTTGCATTTCTTTTTTCTTTTTTCCAGAGATGGGATTTCACTATGTTTCCCAGGCTGGTCTTGAACTCCTGACCTCCAGAGATCCTCCCACCTCAGCCTCCCGAAGTGCTGAGATTACAGGCGTGAGCACTACATCTTGGGAATTTGCATTTCTAAGAAGTATGCAGGTGATGCTGCATTTATTAATGTAAGGACCCCCCTGCAACTTCTGACTCTGAGAATCTTTGTTATAAGGGAAGGATTATATTTACTTGACCAAGGAGGAAACTGAGAGGTGCCGGAGAGATTAAGCCATTTTCCAAGATGGCTGTAGGCAAAGACAAACCATTTCAGGATCTCCCAGTACTGAAACCACTCAGTAGATTTGTTCAAGAGCCGAACTCCCAATACAGACACCCTCACAGCCTGCGTCAGCCCCCACTATGGTGACCCAGAGCCAGAGGCAGGGACTGTGGTCTGCTCCCCTTTCGACCCCCCAGGGCCAAGCATGGTCCCCAGCCCATCAGTAGTATAACAATGTTGTTGGCAGGATAACCATTTTTTTGAAAAGCTCTGATTTTCATTTTGAAATGCAAATCAGAAGGAAGCCCCGAGTTTTCCTGTCTGCCCAGACTCTTCCTGCTGACAGCCTCTGCGGGGTACCTGGACATCCACAGGCTGGTGAGCCTGCACAAACACACAAGAACACAGAGTTGTAGGTGCTACTGGTCATGCCAAAATCAGCCAGGGGGCATCTTTTAATGTATTTTGAACTATTTTCATGTGCATTGATGTGGATGGTGTGTTCCAGACCAATGTCTTAGGGGATCTGTGCAAAAGTGAAATACATAAAAAGCAGAATGAGCATTGGGTACAGTGGCTCACGTCTGCCAACCCAGCGCTTTTGGAGGCCGGGGAAGAAGGACTGCTTGAGGCCAGGACTTCAAGACTAGCCTGGGCAACATAGCAAGATCCTGCGCCTCTACAAAAAATTTTAAAATTGGCCAGGTGTGGTGGCGCACGCCGGTAGTCCCAGCTACTCAGGAGGCTGAGGCAGGAGGATCACTTGTGCACAAGGAGGTCAAGGCTGCAGTGAGCTATGATCATGCCACTGCACACCAGCCTGGGCAACAGAGAGACCCTATCTCTAAAAACATCCATTTAATACATCAAATAAAAAGCAGAATGTCCCTCAAAATGAGTGGTGTGCTGAAGCCAGCTCCCCCAGAGCCTACTGTTAAATATTTAGGACTTTTGCAAACTAGCTGCCAAATGCTGCTAACTTGAAATCCACCAGAGTAGAAATGGGAAACAGGCAAAAGCCACAAATGAAGGTTCCCTACCACCACCACCAAACATATGCCCTCGCCCTACCCAGAGGGCTGGTTTACCAGCATAGTACAGCTTGAAATGAACCAGAATATTCTTCAGTGTGGCACATGCTATGCTTAGATGCCAGGCATGTTTCTGTGGGTGCACATCCCTGAAATGAGTCTCTGAAATTAAAACAGGTCAGTGGAAACCTATGATTCACATTCTCTTTCTGTGTGTCTCTCATTCTCTCTCTCTCTCTGTCTCTCACACACACACACACACACACACACATTATCTCATTAGAGAAAAATTTTTGGAAATGCCATGATTGTATTTGACCAACAGTTAAAAGTCAAACTTTTCATGGCTGATCAAAAGAATGCTTAGCCAAAGTCTCTTTATCTCACTCTCTTTTCCTATGTTCTTAAAAGAAACATCTGTTGGCTCTAAAGTACAAATGAGAATTAGGCTCCAAAAACATTGTTTCATACAAACTCTGCAAATAACCTTGTGATGTCTATAGGACAGAAACTGGAGACCACAAACAGGAATACTTCACTGTCTACCTTGATTCAACCATTTGCTGACTTTGCTAACAGAGAAAAGGGAGATAGCAAGAACAACTCAAATCTCCAGATAGACAAAAATACTACATTTTAGCCAAACTTTCACAATAGCTATAACCAGGGAGAAAATAATCTAGCTGACATTTCATTATCTTCCATTTCTCCTGTCAGAACCAACTGGGAATAGCATTGAGCAGTGAAACAAATAGTTCAAGAGGGAAAAGGAGTAATCCACAAACTATATAAACAACTGTTTTTATGTGCAAGAGTTGACAGCGTTTGAAATTGGAGCAAGGTCTACAATAACATTTCAGAGGACTGGTATCAGGGAAATGAGGTCAGTGATTACAAGGGGTTGCCTTAGCCCAAAGAGAATTTTATATTAAAAATCACAAAAGAACATGCAGTTTCTTCTCCAAGCAGTTCTTATGTCATTATCATGGAATTATATGCATATAAAATTGTTAAAAAAAACAATAAGATGGATGAAAAACAGTCTTGTCAACCTTCACTGCTAATAACAGGAGTGTTTTTACTTTGGACCTGAGGTTTTAGCTGGCAGCAACTCAAAAGCAATAAAAATGATCGTGCTCTCTTCTTTCTTCTCTGAATTGAACATTTCAACTTTTAAGGCTCTTCTTTGCTCTCCGATAGGGTGAAAAAGCAGGCATGATTATCTCTATATCTTCTACAGAACAGGAGAGACAGACATAGAGCTTACATGATGTGGGGATGTTACAAGAGCAGTAAGTATCAGAGAAGAAATATCATCTCAGGCCTCCTCATGCCATATTGGTCATTGTCTGCCCTGTTACTGTGCCTGCCTCTCACCAAAGGGCATCCAGGCCTTAGGCTGCCAAGCCTCACAGGTTGTCGGCACAAAGTGAATCTAAACAGGGAATCCTGCTGTCGATTGTCTGAAGCGCAGGTTGAAGGCCTGCAGGAGAAAGAGCTTTATGGGAGCAGTAACTGAGGCTGACTTTCCCCCAAGACATTCCTGCCCTTCCATGTACAAAAGCCTGCATGACATCTACACACCTACTAGAATGGCTTAAAAAAATACCTGACAATACCAAGTGTCAGCAAGGATGTGGAGCAACCTGAACTCTGCCTGATACATAGCTGTGAGAATGCAAAATAGTAGAGCCACTTTGGAAAACAGGCTGGTGTTTTTTTACAAAGTGAAACATACACTCACCATATGATACCTGGGAATCCCATTCCTACGTATCTACCCAAGGTAAATGAAAACATATGTTCACATGACTGTATATGAATGTTTAATAGAAGATTTATTCATGATTCCCCCAAACTGGAAACAACCCAAATGTCCATCCATACTTCGGAAATTACTTAACAGTAAAAAAGAAAGAAACTCCCAATACATGGAATAGCATGTATCAAAATCATTCAAGTGAAAGAAGCCAGGCCCCAAAGGTTACATACTGCATGATTCCATTTCCAGTGTATGACAGTCTAGAGAAGCAAAACCATAGAAATAGGGGACAACTGGCCACAGTGGCTCATGCCTGTAATCCCAACACTTTGGGAGGCCGAGGCAGGAGGACTGCTTGAGCCCAAGAGTTTGAGATCAGCCTGGCCAACATAGGGAGACCCCATCTCTACAAAAATTAAAAGAGTAGCTGGGCATGGTGGCACCCATCTGTGGTCCTAGTTACTCGGGAGGCTGAGGCGGGAGGATCGCTTTAGCCTGGGAGGTCGACGCTGCAGTGAACTGTGATTGTGCCACTGCACTCCAGCCTGGGAGGCAGAGTGAGACCCTGTCCCCACCACTAAATAAAAAAGAAAGGAAGAATTAGAGAACAGATCAGTGATCGCTAAGGATGAGTTGGAGACTGACTACAAAATGGGATTATTCTGCATCTTAACTGTGGTGATAAATCCACAGCTACATATCCATTGCCAACACTCATCAAACTGTACACCCAAAAAGGGTGAATGTTATCGCCTGTAAATTATCCTTTAATAAATCTTAAATAAAAAACCTGAATGAGTGCCAGAGATTTTTTACTTCATTTCCGTGAGCTCAGATTCTTTCAAAAACTGCTCCTAGGCACGTTAGCCAAGGCTGTTTCCTGGACATGAGGTTATCTCAGAACAAACCGGGATGGATGAACAGGCCCAGGGAGCCACTTGGCCACTGGTCAGTGCCACCCCTTTGGGAGCTCTTCTACGTCTCTGAGCATCATCACCCTGATGTGGAAAGCAAGGAAAATGCTAGACTGTGCCCCGTGCACCCTAAAGCATGATCATTTCTTGCACTGGAAGGCGCGTGACAGGAATCTGGAGTTGGGGTGTATGGATATGGCCCTAACTATGGGCTATTGTAAAGAAAATATGCAGCACCCAAAAGCAGGAAGTACTGAAAGCAAATGAACTGGCACCAGATCGTGATTCTCAGCTGCTCTAACACATTTGGAATGAGCAAGTCTTTAAATGCTTTTGTCAGCTTGCTTTAGGAATGAAATTTGGTATTATTAACACTATCCCGTATGAAACAATTATATAAGTGTAAATGGAAGATGTGTTTAAAGGGTCATGATGAAATTCCTAGAAAACGCTTTCCCAGTCTTTTTTTTTCTTTTCTTTTCTTCTTTTTTTTTTCTCTGATTAAATAAGGTCAGATAAGATGAGGACAAAACTAAGTCAGCAGGCAGAATTTAAATTACTTAAATTACTTTTCTTTCTTTTTTATTTTTTTTTCCTGCAGCTGAACTTCAGACTGTGGGAGGGAAATGAACAGCTTAAACCAAAGCTAAGCTCTTCTGTTCTGTATCAAATGGCAATTACTCTTCAACTATTTTTTTCATCCGTCCACTCAGCAAACATCCACCACCTCAAACAAATTTGCTGAAAGAGGCAGAAGAGGGTAAGGGTTTGGAATGCATTTTATAAAAGGAGAATTGCTGAAGCCAAGTGATGCGTACATTAAGTCCATTATATTATTCTCTTTACCTTATATATGTTTAGAAAATTCGTTTCTTTTTTTTTTTTTTTTTTTTTTTTGGTGGGGTGGGGAGGGTACGTAGTCTCGCACTGTCGCCCAGGCTGGGGCGAAATGGTGCAATCTCGGCTCACTGCAACCTTTGCCTCCCGGGTTCAAATGATTCTCCTGCCTCAGCCTCCAGAGTAGCTAGGATTACAAGCGCCCACCACCACGCCCAGCTAATTTTTGTTATTTTTTTAGTAGAGACGGGGTTTCATCATGTTGGCCAGGCTGGTCTCAATCTCCTGACCTCGTGATCTGCATTCTATAATAAAAAATTGAGAGATAGAGGGGATACAAGGGGGGAGAGTGAGATACCCCAGGGACTAGAAGGTCTGGGTGCAGATCACAGTTCCTCCACATGTGCTGTGCACCCTTCGACAAGTTTCTTAATCTCTCTGTGCTTTAGTTGCTTCTCTGTAAAACGGGGCTAATAATAGTAACCACTCATAAGGTTGCTGGGGGTGAGTAAATGAGTTTAAAGCACATTTATTAAATGTGTAGGGCAGCGGGAGGTAGGTTTATAAATGCATACTATGTGCTAGACAGAGAGAGAGGTGTCACACACACTCATGAAAATACTTCCTAAAGCCTATAAATCAGTACAAAGCGTTTCAGAGAGTGTATTAATCTCTCTTCCTGAGTCTATCCCCTGCTTTGTGCTCTTGTTAGGTTTTACAACAAATTTATCTGTGGGGGACAAAGGCAAGGGCTCCATCCGTCTTCCATCACCTCCCCCAGCCATGCTGTCACAGCTCTCCCTTCTCAGCCAGATGACAATCCCTTAGCCCTCCACTCACTTTCAGTTATAAGAGGAAAATAAGTTAGGAAACTACAACTCAATTTTAGGATTTACAAAGTGTGGCACAGCCTCCTGTGAACACTTCCATTCACGTCCAATTCTTGGCTTCCTGCCCCTCCCCAGTCTAGGCCCCACGTGTGGGTCGAGGACCTCTGCAGACAGATGAGCAGTGGCATAGCCCTCCATACTTCCTCCAGCCCCTACTCCTTCTACTGCCTCCTCCAAGACCAAGGCAGACGAGAGAAGAGGGGAGAAGACAGAGCAAGGGAAGCAAAGGCTTTTTTTTTAATAGACATGATGTTGCTCTGTTGCCCAACCTGAAGTACAGTGGTGCAATCATAGCTCACTGCAGCCTCAAACTCCTGGGCTCAAATGATCCTCCCACCTAAGCCTCCTGAGTAGCTGGGAATACAGGTGTGCACCACCATGCCCAGCTTATTTTTCTTTTATTTTTGTAGAGATAGGGTCTCACTATGTTGCCCAGGCTGGTCTCGAACCCCTGGCCTCAAGTGATCCTACCACCTTGGCTTCCCAAAGTACTGGGATTATAGGCATGAGCCATGATGCCTGGCCACAAAAGGCTTAAACGCTTGCCTGGTGTTTTCCTTTGTTACCTCTTGGCAGAGATCAAAGATGAGCCCTGTTAAAGGGCCCGGCTGAGGGTTCTCCCAGGCCCTGCTGTGAGGCTTTCCAAGCTACAGGGATCCCTGATATGGCAGTAAGCTCTCCAGCTGGCTTCTAGGGACTTTTATTGAACCTGCCCTTGGCAGCCTCAGTGCCAGATCCCCTCTGCAGCCAGCCTCCTGTTCCTGCCTCCATGAGGCCTCAAGTCTCACATCTGCTGGTCATGCTAGAGGAAACCATGTAGGCCACTCTATTGCTGCCCACCCTTCCTGCCTACCAAACTCCTGCCCTCAGAATTCCCCAAGCAGGAGACAGGAGACAGGCACAACCCCAACCTTCACCGAGGCTCCTCCAAGTCCAGAGAAGTCATGTCAATTTCTTCCCTATTTCAGGTGATCCCAAGAATGCACTCATCAAACCCTGCTCTCGCCTATGAAGATGGACCTATGAGTGCCACAGTACAGCCAGCACCCAGCCAGTGAAGGAGAGGCCAGCCTCCTCTGGCAGGCAGCCCAATCTCTTTTTATTTATTTATTTATTTATTTATTTATTTATTTATTGAGATGGATCTCATTCTGTTGCCCAGGCTGGAGTGCAGTGGTGCTACCATGGCTCACTGCAACATCCACCTCCCCGGTTCAAGCCATCCTCCCACCTCAGCCTCCCCAGTGGATGGGACTCAGGAACATGCCACCACACCTGGCTAATTTTTTTTTTTTTTTTTTTGTATTTTTTGTAGACACGGGGTTTCACCATGTTGCCCAGGCTGTTCTCAAGCTCCTGAGCTCAAGGGATCCACCCACCTCGACCTCCCAGTGTGTTGGAATTACAGGCATGAGCCACCATGCCTAGCCAGCATCCCAATCTGTATGGGGGGTTTGCTTAAATTTCCCCATTTGACCTGGGGAGGAGTCCCTCCTGTTGTGAGGGAAAAAGAAACACCCACTCTTCCCTCCAACTTTCTCCTCCACGAACTCATCTTTTCCTTAGAGAGGAGAAGTGCCATCCAGGCTGCAGGACGAATCGTGTGAATCCCTTGGTAGGTCCTCCACAGAGGCATCCAGCATCCCTCTGAAAAAATGGCAAACACGCCCCTATTGCTCTCAGCTTTGGGACATAAACCAGAATTCCCAAGTGAAAGGAACAGTCTCCTTCAACATCCCATGCCCTGTTTTTAAGTAAAGAAACCTGCTGTTCTCCACATGGACACAGGGAGGGGAATAACACACACTGGGGCCTGCTAGGAAGTGGGGGTGGGGGCAGGTAGGGGGAGGGAGAGCATTAGGACAAATAGCTAATGCATGCTGGGCTGAATACCTAGGTGATGGGTTCACAGGTGCAGAAAACCAGCATGGCACTCGTTTACCTGTACAACAAACCTGTACCTCCTGCACATGTACCCCAGAACTTCATAAAATAAAATAAGAAACCTGCTGTTCTCCATGGCTGTAAGGAATAAGCAGGATAAAGGGGAATAAAAGAGCCAGCACACACAGGAGACAAAGCAGGTTCACCATCCATCAGCAAATGAGCGCAACAGATATTTACCGAAATGGATGAGAGAAATATCTCAAAGGAGAGCAGATTTCTGAAAATACACAGGCAAGAAGGCTTGAAAATTGGTGTCTGCTATTTCTAGCTGAATTATTCCTCCTTGATGAATTATTTCAAAGTCATTTCTACCTATTAGACTTATTTACGTCTATGTTAAAGACCACATATCCTCCTAGAAGAAAAAAAAAACAAAAACTAGAAAATCCCTTAACAGGGGATATCAAAGTTAACTACTCAACCCCAAGGCTCATTCCAGGAAGGTGTGGAGCCTGAGAAGGACATCCTGGCAATAGCCAATTGCGCAGCTCGCAAAGGACACCTACATCTTTATATACCAATGGGGAGCTCGACAGAACCAGAGCCTGGCTTGGACAGGCGCCTTGCATGGTGCTGCAGAAACTTGCAGCCTAGCAAACGGAGTGAGGCAAGTCACTGGAAGCACAGGGATGCAGCATGTGCTAACTGGAAAGCACGTTGCTTCGGGGATGGGCTTTTGCATGTCAGGGAAGGATTCCTGAAATTGTTGCAAAGACCAAGAAAAGTGTGCCAGGCAACTGGAGACTGGAGGCTCTGCACACTTTCTCCTGATTAATGACACCATTAAAAAATGACAGCATTTTAAACCTCAGAGTCAGTCTCAATGCCTCCTGGGTCTTCAGCCTCCTTTACTAAATTCTCACCAATTTTTTTCCCTCTTAGTTCAAGCCGCCATCTCCTGCCCATCTCCAATGACAACATTTGGGACCAGGCTCTCCTCTTCCCTCATGCAACCCGGTAGAGCAGCAGAGCTGGCCTTCCAGGTTGCACTTCTCTCCCCTTGCAGAGTTGAATTGTTCAATTCCCCTACAATACACTCAATCATGACCCCCTATAGATATCCACATTCTAACCCCCAAAAACTGTCAATGTTACCCAATATGGCAAACGGGGCTTTGCAGATGTATTAGTCCAATCTCTATACCTATAAAGCACTACCTGAGCCTCGGTAATTTACGAAGAAAAAGGTTTAAATGACTCACAGTTCTGCAGGCTTAACAGAAAGCATGACTGCAGAAGCCTCAGGAAACTTAAAATCATGGCGAAAGATGAAAGGGAAGCAAGCACGCCTTACCATGGCAGAGCAGGAGAGAGACAGAGAAAGCAAAGTGGGAAGTGCTATGCTTTCAAACAACCAGATCTCATGAGGATTCTATCATGAGAACAGTAAGGGGGAAGTCCGCTCCCATGATTCAGTCACCTCCCACCAGGCCCCTCCTCCGACACGTAGGGATTACAATTTGAGATAAGATTTGGGTTGGGACACAGAGCCAAACCATATCGGCAGATGTGAGTAAATTAAGGCTCATGAGATGGGGGGACTATGCCGGATTTATCTGGGTGGGCCTGATGATATCACAAGAGTCCTTATAAGAAGTATACAGGAGGATCAAAGTAACAAAGTCCATGCAGCCACAGACGCAGAGACTAAAGTGATGCAGCCACAGATGCAGAGACTGGAGTGATGCAGCCATAAGCCAAGGAATGCTGGCAGCCTCTAGAAGCTAGGAGAGGAAAGGAATGAATTACATTCACCCTTGGAGCTTCCAGAAGGAAGGCAGCCTTGCAGACACCTTGATTTTAGTCCTGTAAAACTCATTTCAGATTTCTAACCTCGAAAACTATAAGAATAAATGTGTGGTGTTTTATGCCACTATGAAGCCATTTGTTACAGCAGCAGCATGAAACTAATACATCCTGTTCCTTAAAAGATTAATACTGAACTCCCAGTAGACACAAGTGGCACCAACCTATCCCTTCCTTCTCAGCTCCCACCACGCCTCCACCCATGGACCTCATGCATCAGCCACACTTATCTCCTTAAATCTTCCCCTAGAGAGGCTGGTTGTTTCCAATCCTTGTGCCTTTGCACATACTGCTGCCTTAGAAGAGAACACTTTGGGCCTCCCCTCTCTGCCAAGAAAATCTCTGCTAATCAGTCACACAGTAGCTCTGATACCACCACCTCTGTCAAACCTTCCTTGCCCTCCCTGTGCAAATTTAGCCTCTCTACACTCTATCATTATGTGGTATCCACATAAAGATCTTCTTAAGAATTTCTCACATTAAAAAATATTGATACATAATATTTTATATATCTGGCTGGGCACAGTGGCTCACGTCTGTAATCCCAGCACCTTGGGAGGCCAAGGCGGGCAGATAATGAGGTCAAGAGTTCGAGAGCAGCCTGGCCGATATGGTGAAACCCTGTCTCTACTAAAAATACAAAAATTAGCTGGGTGTGGTGGCATGCACCTATAATCCCAGTTACTCGGGAGGCTGAGGCAGAAGAATCACTTGAACCCAGGAGGCGGAGGTTGCAGTGAGCTGAGATCACACCACTGCACTCCAGACTGAGTGACAGAGAGAGACTCCGTCTCAAAAAAAAAAAAAATATATATATATATATATATATATATATATATATAATATTTATGAGGTATGTGTGGTATTTTGTTACATGCATCAAATGTGTCATGATCAAGTCAAGGTTTTGGGGTGTCCATCACCTCAAGGGTTGATCATTTCTATGAATTGGGAACATTTCAAGTCCTCTTCTAGCTATCTGGAAATCTACAATACATTGTTGTTAACTACAGTCACCCTACTCTGCTATCAAATATTAGAATGTATTCCTTCTAACTGTATTTTTGCACCCATTAACCAACCTCTCTACGACCCCTACTCCTGCCATTCACCCTTCCCAACCTCTGGTATCTATCGCTCCACTCTCTGGCCCCATGAGGTCGACTGTTTTAACTTCCACATATGAGTGAGAACATTCAATATGTTCTTTTCTGTGCCTGGCTTATTTCACTTAACATAATGACCTCCACCTCCATCCATGTCCCTGCAAATGACATGATTTCATTCTTTTTTAGGGTCAAATGGTATTCTGCTGTGCATACACACCACATTTTCTTTATCCATTCCTCTGTTGCTGGACACTTAGTTTGAGTCTATACCTTTGCTATTATGAATACTGCTGCAATGAACAGGGGTGCGGGTATCCCTCTGACATACTGATTTCCTTTCCTTTGCATAAATACTCAGCACTAGGATTGTGGAGGGTATGGAAGTTCTAGAATTTATTACATTTTTACAGTAGCTTCAATAACGTGACTGTCTTCACCCCCTCAGGTACAACCCAGGTAACCCCAGAAATGTATCTGCCTATGTAAGACTAGAACCAAGAAGAACCCAAAAAACACAGGGAGAATGAACCGAAGACTAGATAAAGGGTTGTGTCCTTCAGCTGTCAAACTAAGAGGGCCTGTGATAAAGAAAGCATGTACGGCATGCTCAACCCCTAGAGAGCAGGTCCAAGAGGAATGAAGGCACAACTGGAAGCATCAGCTGCCCCCAGCAGGCTAATCCACGTGCGCTCCCCTCACTCTCAAAGTCAAAATGTTCAAAAAGCTAATAGGAGGGCCTGCTGAGAGCCACCTCCAGGCTTGCAAGTGCCAGAGCAGTAGCTCTCAAACGATAGTCCCCAAGACCAGCAGTATCACCTGGGAAGATGCCAGAAAACGCAAATTTACAAGCCCCACTCGCTCCTACACATGGAAACATCAGATTGCTGAAGTTGTTTTTTTTTTTTTTTTTTGAGACGGAATGTCGCTCTATCGCCTAGGCTGGAGTGCAGTGGCGTGATCTCGGCTCACTGCAAGCTCCGCCTCCCGGGTTCACGCCATTCTCCTGCCTCAACCTCCCGAGTAGCTAGGACTACAGGCGCCTGCCACCAAGCCCGGCTAACTTTTTGTATTTTTTTAGTAGAGACGGGGTTTCACCGTGTTAGCCAGGATGGTCTCGATCTCCTGACCTAGTGATCCGCCCGCCTTGGCCTCTCAAAGTGCTGGGATTACAGGCATGAGCCACCGCTCCCGGCCAGGTCACTGAGGTTTTAACAAGACCTCCAGGTGTTTGCAAGCCCACTAAAGTTTGCGACCCACCCTTTCAGAGGCAAGGAAAACCCAAGGTGACTCTAAAGGTAAATTCC
This sequence comes from Pan troglodytes, assembly GCF_028858775.2. Lineage (NCBI taxonomy): Eukaryota > Metazoa > Chordata > Mammalia > Primates > Hominidae > Pan > Pan troglodytes. The sequence continues at coordinate 79,886,696 of NC_072404.2, read as the reverse complement.
TGCAAGTGGCAAACAGTTCTCTTCCCTGTATTTGTTTGCTAGCATTGCCATAACAAAATTGCACAGACTGGGTGGCTGAAACCACAGACATTCACTGTCTCATCGTTCTGGAGGCTGGAAGTATAAGATCAAAGTGCCGCAAGATTGCTTCTTGTTTTTTTGTTTTGTTTTGTGTTTTGGAGTCTCACTCTGCGGCCGAGGCTGGTGTGCAGTAGCGCGATCTCAGCTCACTGCAACCTCCGCCTCCCGGGTTCAAATGATTCTCCTGCCTCAGCCTCCCAAGTAGCTGGGACTACAGGCGCCCACCACCACACCCAGTTAATTTTTTATATTTTTAGTAGAGACAGGGTTTCACCATGTTAGCCAGGATGGTCTCAATCTCCTGACCTCAAGATCCACCTGCCTCAGCCTCCCAAAGGACTGCTTCTTTCGGCAGGCCTCTCTCCTTGGTTTGCAGATGGCCCGTCTTATCCTTGTGCAACCTCATATGGTCTTTCCTCTCTGTGCACACGTGTGTGTCCAAATTTCCTCTTCTCATAAGGACACCAGTCGGCTGGGTGTGGTGTCTCATGCCTGTAATCCCAGTACTTTGGGAGGCTGAGGTAGGTGGATTGCTTGAACTTACGAGTTTGAGACCAGCCTGGGCAACAAAGTGAAACCCTATCTCTACAAAACAAACAAAAATTAGCTGCGCTTGGTGGCTCGTGCCTGTGGTCCCAGCTGCTTGGGGGGCTCAGGTGGGAGGATCACTTGAGCCCAGGAGGCAGAGGTTGCAGTGAGCCAAGATCGCGCGACTGCACTCCAGCCTGGGTGACAGAGCAAGACCCTGTCTCAAAAAAAAAAAAAAAAAAAAAAAGAAAGTAAAAAAAAAGGACACCAGTCAGTCATCTTGGATTAAGGCCCACTCTAAAGACCTCATTTTAATTTAATTACCCCTTAAGATCTTTAAGATCTTTTCTACAAGTACAGTCTCATTCTGAGGTTCTAGGGATTAGGACTTTAACATAGGAATTTGGGGAAAATGCAATTCAACCCATAATAGTTCCCAAGAATTGAAATTGTGCCAAGTGAACAACTCCAATTTGCCTGCCAATGACAAGTGACATGTACATAAGAAACAGGTTGGGCACAGTGGCTTACACCTGTAATCTCAGCACTTTGGGAGGCTGAGGCAGGAGGACTGCTTGAGGCCGGGACTTTGAGACCAGCCTGGACAACATAGTGACAGTCTGCCTCTACAAGAAAAAAAATTAAAAATCAGCCAGGCAAAATGGCACATGCCTGTAGTCCCAGCTACTCAGAAGGCTGAGGTGGGAGGATCACTTGAGCCCAGGAGTTTGAAGCTGCAGTGAGCTACGATCGCACCACTGCACTCCAGCCTGGGCGACAGAGCAAGATCTCGCCTACAAAAAAAATAAAAATCAATTAAGATTTAAAAGAAGAAACCAACAGGGCAATTCATCCTGACATTCTTGTTCACCATCACCATCATCACGCGTCAGAAACACAGCCTCCTAGGTGTACGTTCAGGTAATCGGGGTGCCCAAGATGTAGACCCCCTCAGTGCTCACGGCTCCTGGGAACAGGGCCCAAGCTTGTCACCTCCGGCAGCTGTCTTATTTTACTCCACTATGCTATAGAAACACCATCATTTTCCATGGAGGTGGCAATGTGAAAAGGGTGAGATAATAATAGTAACTACCACCTCCGATTCCTAAGAGGAATAAATGAAGTACACGTGCAAAAAGCTGAGACACACTTGGCACAGAGGCTACACCTCCACAGAAGAATGCCCAGCCAGTGTTCCTTACGGTTGTCACCATCACCACCACTGTCACAGCCAAGGGCACCAGGGCGAGCCCCCTGCCAGGCACTACCTCAGGGATTCAAGGCACACGAAGCCAACCTTCCAGGGTCTCCGTTTCACGGAGGAAGGAGCTTCCTCCTCTTGGTTGGTGACCCCACCAAATGATTTGCAGTGTCTCTTCCAGTTTGGAGATGCTATACATCTCTTGACACTTCTATAATTCTGCCATTCTCCCTGACTCCCAGGAGAACCCGGGATCTGTGAAGACCTCGGAAGTTGAGTGCTAGGCTGACTGAAACACACAGACCTTTGCTTTAGTTATTCTGTTGTGTGAGATCCATTTGCCAAGGGAAATTGGGGAAAGTATTTTTGCTCCGGTGGCTCTGAGCAGTCAAATAACTTCCTCAAGCACCTGCCTAGCGAGTGGAAAAACTGAAAGTGGCTTTGCTCAATCCCTCTAAGCTCCGAAAGGGAACAGGGGCCCATGAGTCCTGCCAGGCAGAATCCAGGATGCATCTCAAGCAGCGACTCTCAGACATGACTGCACGTTGGAACCATCCAGGCAACTTTAAAGACCTCTAGTGCCTGACCCCACCCAGATTTTCTGATATAACCCATCGGAGTATAGCCTGAGCATGGGGACTTCTCCAACTGTCCAAGGGCTTCCAAAGTGCACACATAGGGGAATCCCTGCACTGTGAAGTCAGCTGCCCACTCAGGAGGATGAGCCGGTGTGACGATCAATAGGATGTCATCTCTATATGTTGAAATTTAACACCTGGGTTTATAATTCTTTTGGAATCAAACCAGTTTAAGGATGAAAAAGAGGCTGGGCACAGAGGCTCATGCCTATAACACCAGCACTTTGGGAGGCCGAGGCAAGAGAATTGCTTGAGTCCAGGAGTTTGAGGCCAGCCTGGGCAACATAGTGAGACTTCCATCTCTACAAAATAAAAATAAAAATAAAAATTATCAGGATGTGTTGGCATGTACCTGTGGTCCCAGCTACTTGGGAGGCTGAGGCAGGAGGGTCACTTGAGCGCAGGAGTACTGAGAGCTGGGATCATACCACTGCACTCCAGGCTTGGTGACAGAGCAAGACTGTCTCAAAAAAAAAAAGATTAAAAAAAGATTTTAAAAAATCCAAATAGTGTCTCAAGGAGTAAAACTCCTCGGGAATAATAAGGTACAGCATAAAAGAGGAGGAGTAGAATATTTCTAGGAGAATGAGTCCCCTAAAAGCAAATGCCTTGGCTAAAAATACTTTCCCCATTTCCCTTGGCAAATGGATCTCACACAGTGGAATAATTAAAGCAAAGGTCTGTGTGTTTCAGTCGGCTTAGCACTCAACTTCTGATGTCTTCACAGATCCTGGGCTCTCCTGGGAGTCAGGGAGAATGGCAGAATTATAGAAGTGTCAAGAGATGTACAGCATCTCCAAACTGGAAGAGACACTGCAAATCATTTGGTGGGGTCACCAACCAAGAGGAAGAAGTTCCTTGACAATATCTATGATGTTTCTGCCTCTCGTCCTGGGAGGCTTACTCTTTCTAGACAGCCCATGGAACTTTCAGGTAGCACCAGCAGTTAGGGAGAAATCAGCCTCACTGCAACTTCTATTGCAAGTCCAGGATGGCCTCCAAGTCCACATAGGACAAAACAACTCCTTTTTGTATATAAAATTCCTGCAAATATTTGATGACAGTGATCCCTCTCCCCATCCCCTACCCAAGACCTTGTCATCCTCTCTGCTCCCTTAATAGATGTTTTTCCACAAAACAGGACCAAGAAGCTGGGTGCGGTGGCTCACGCCTGTAATCCCAGCACTTTGGGAGGCCGAGGCGGGTGGATCATGAGGTCAGGAGATCGAGACCATCCTGGCTAACACCGTGAAACCCTGTATCTACTAAAAATACAAAAAACTAGCCAGGCGTGGTGGTGGGCACCTGCAGTCCCAGCTACCCGGGAGGCTGAGGAAGGAGAATGGCATGAACCCGGGAGGCGGAGCTTGCAGTGAGCCGAGATCGCGCCACTGCACTCCAGCCTGAGTGACAGAGCAAGACTCCTCCTCAAAAAAAAAAAAACAAACAAACAAACAAAAAAAAACAAAACAGGACCAAGATCTGTTGGTCTCCATCTTCTGTGTGTACTTCCATTGGCTTATGTCCCCTCTCTTAATATGTGACACTGTCCACTAAGCACAAACTGTGGATGAGACCTGAGACACAGGACAGGGACCAGTGCTTCCTTTCCAAGTGCCCGTAAAACCCTATATCTGCCCCTGCTAACTCTATCATCTTGGGCAATTGATACGACTTCTCTATGTTTTTATAATACTTTAACAAATTTCTTAAACCATTTCTCTTGCCTTCAAGTAGAATATAATTGATTTGAAAACACAAGGCACATGTGCATGAAACAGGAAAGTGCCATCCCCCATTCAAACCTGGCTGGAACAACTTGCTTCTGTTGCTCCTTCTTTTCCAACTCCCTCTGACTCAGAGATCTGCAGCTTTGATCCAAGCCTTTGACATTTCTGGGTATGGAATTCTCTCGACATTCAGATTTAGTCACCCCTCTGAAGGTGAGAGCTCCCTGCTCCAGCCCTACCCCATGAACTCAACCTAGGTCTCCCCGCTCCAGTGGGTACGGTGTGTCAGGCTTGGGGTCTTAGGTGATTGCAATATCATTAGAAACAACTAGAAGAGGTCCCCTCTCCAGCCTCATCCCCCATATACACATACCCTGAGCATCAGAAATACACTATGCCCCACCCTGTAGGCTTTCAAGCCATGCTTTTGTATGTCTTTTCTGCGTCAAATGTCTTCCCCACTCCTTCACTTACTTTCTACTTAGCAGACTCCTATGAATACCTCAAAACTCAGCATAAATATCATCCTCTCTGTAAAGGTTTTCCCAAGCATTCAGGGCAGATGGTAATATTTTTTTCCAGGTTTCTGTGATACATTCCTGACACCTCTCTTACCGTGTTTATTTGCAGTTTTCCTGCAAACTCCTATGAATACATCAAAACTCAGCATAAATATCATCCCCTCTGTAAAGATTTCCCCAAGCATTCAGGGCAGATGGTAATGTTTTCTTCCAGGTTTCTGTGATATATTCCTGCCACCTCTCTTACTGAGTTTATTTGCAGTTTTTCTATACATGTGTCTATCAGCAGACTGAAAACTTCTTGGGGATGGATACGTGTCTCATTTACTCTTAGATCCTCAGAGTCCAGTGTGGGGCTTAGGACACAAAAGATGCCATATTTGTTGCATAGAACTGACTTGTAACCTGCATTATCAAGGCTTCATGAAAGAAACTGCACTTGAGCTGAGCTTTCTCAGGATAATACAAAACCGTGGAAGATTTCATGAAGCATGAAGAGTTCACTCTTGACCATGAATCAGCATTGCACTTAGGGAATACTGAGTGCAGTGAACAGCTTTAGATCTTCTAGTATTTGCAAGAAGCAAATGCTTCTCTTGTTGACACAGATAATATGGGAGTCAGCCCCTTGGCCCTGGGAGGCCTGGCCCTATGTTCTATACCCAGGAGGAATTCTCCCAGGAAGCAGCTTCTCTCTGAGAAAGGACTTTTGGGTCTCAGCTCATGTGAGTGCAAGGGCAGCCATGAAGGAAGAGGGTGGCCTTTGGGTTCCCTGATCCATCCCGTCTCAATTCATTGGTATTAGCAATGGCAGGAGGCCATGGATACGGCCGAAGGGAGCAATGATTTGGGTTTAGAAGCACAAAGGGCCAATGTAGAGGTCAAATACAGCTGGCTCATGGTGTCACATGGTCTTCCAGGAGTCAAGGCTGCCTGTCAATGCCCAGGAGGCTGTGGGAGGCAGTGATTCGTAGAATCCAGGATGCACAGAACGGTTACCCACTTGCAACATAATTCTTCCTTTGTCAAATTACAAGTGCCCCTAAAACTCATCACGGGATCCATACAAGACAAACTTAGGCTTCTGGCATCACCTGTTGGTTCGTTCTGCAGCAGATCCATCTCCAGCATCCCCACAGTGGCCTGGAAGGGACTGGGGGCATTTCCTAGGGACCCTGAAGAGACCAATGACTGAATACAGCATTTTCCTCCTGAAGCCTAGGTTCAGCGTCACACTAAAACCGTAAATAATCGTGGAGAAGGATAGTGCAGAAACCTTCCACAAACCATATCAAATCTATAGCTTTTACACAGTAAATTATATTGACAAGCCATTTCTATTTTTCACTTCTACTTTTTCCCCCTTTGATAAATGAGCAGTGGAGGGGAGTGCTGGCTGTGTCAGGAAAATACACTCATCTTTGGAGAAGAAAAATTCATTAGCTAATCCACCTACTTGGAGAATTTATTTCTAAGGCTGAACTTTCAGGAGATTTCATAATGGACACCCTGACTAATAGGAAGCATGAATCTGTTCCAGATGGTTAATTACTTTTTATCATTCCTTTTAATAATAGTTAAGAATAATAAGACAACTCGTGTGAAAAATGAGGATGCAGAATGAATTAAACTGATGTGTCCTGCACCCATTTCACAAAAAAAGAACAGATTGAAGTTGTTCAGACAGCCCTAAAATGCCAGGTTTTCAAACCAATGGAGGTTACAAACTACGAGCTATATAAAAGAAATTAATTTCTATGTTAACCAAATAATGTCCCCAGAAGTGGTCACACAGAGGCCGCTCAGCCACCCAGCAGGAATGTTGCAGAAGGCATTTCTGCAAGGGGTAGGAGTGCGAGAGAGAGAGTCCTTTTAGAAAAACTCTTCCCTCTCCTGCTCAAAAATGTTCTCTAGCTCTGCATTGGAAATCTATACCTCTCAGCGCAGAATCTGGGATAGCAGGACCTCTGCCAGCCTAGATAGTGTCATCTCCTACCTCTCTTATTCTCACTTGAACGGTCAATAGTACCGAGCTACTGAGATACTCAGTGTCGGCAAAAAGAGCGGCCCTATATTGGGTGCCAAATTATTGTCACCGAAAAAAGTCAAAATCTGTAAAATATTTAGAGAGATTTCTTCTGAGCCAAATATGAGTGACCAGTGGCCTGTGACACAGCCCCAGGAAGTCCTGAGAACACGTGCACAAGGTGGTCAGGCCAGAACTCAGTTTTGTTTTTTTGTTTTTTGTTTTTGGTTTTTATTTTTTTGAGACAGAGTCTCACTCTGTCGCCCAGGCTGGAGTGCAGTGGTGCCATCTCTGCTCACTGCAACCTGCAACCTCCACCTCCCAGGCTCAAGCAATTCTCTTGTCTCAGCTTCCCAAGTAGCTGGGACTACAGACATGTGCCACCATGTCCAGCTAATTTTTGTATTTTTTGTAGAGCCATGGTTTCACCATGTTGGCCAGGCTGGTGTCAAACTCCTAACCTCAAATGATCCACCTGCCTCAGCCTCCCAAAGTGCTGGGATGACAGGTGTGAGCCACCATGCCTAGCCCATAACTTGGTTTTATACATTGTAGGGAGACAACAGGCATCAATCAATACATGCAAGCTGTGCACTGGTTGGATCTGAAAAGGTGGGACAGCTGAAAGCGGGGGCTTCCGGGTCATAGGTAGATTCAGATTTTCTGATTGATAACTGGATGAAAGAATTATTATCAATAGAAAGGAATGTCTGGGTTGTGATAAGGAGTTGTGGAGACCAAGGTTTTATCATGCAGATGAAGCCTCCAGGTAGCAGGCTTCAGGGAGAATAGATTGCAAATGCTTCTTTTCAGAATTAAAGAGTCTGCTCTGTCAGTAATTCTGAAAAGGGAGAAGGGTATAATGAGGTATGCCCAGCTCCCCCTTCCTATCATGGCCTGAACTCATTTTTCAGGTTAACTTGGGATTGCCCTTGGCCGAGAGGACGGGTCCATTCATGTGGCTGGGGGAGGACTGAGAATTTTATTTTTGGTTTACAGCAGATGTATCTAGTCTCTCGGCCAGCCACTATGCCTTTACTCATGCTGTTCCCTCAGCTGGAATGTCTTCCACAAGCCAGCTCCCCTGAAAAAGCCCCAGGCAACCTGTACGTTTCCATTTAAGAGCTACTTTCCCTATGAACACATCACCACACTCTCCAGAGGGGACACCTTCTCCCCTGAACTCACAAGCATTTTCCAGGTTACAAATGAATCTTATGCAGGAAATTTGCACTACCGTCCCAGTAAACTGCAAACTCCTTCAGGGCAGGCAGAAGTCAACAGACTTTTGTCTTGACTGGGCTTAGCTAGCTCCTGTGTTAGTCAATTTTCACACTGCTGATAAAGACATATCCAAGAGTGGGCAATTTACAAAAGAAACAGGTTTGATGGACTCACAGTTCCACATGGCTGGCAAAGCCTCACAATCATGGTGGAAGGTGAAAGGTACATCTCACACATGGTGGCAGACAAGAAAAGAGAGAGCTTGTGCAGGGATACTCCTCTTTATACAACCATCAGATCTCATGAGACTTATTCACTATCACGAGAACAGCACGAGAAAGACCCACCCGCATGATTCAGTTACCTCCCACTGTGTCCCTCCCAAGACATGTGGGAATTGTGGGAGCTAGAATTCAAGATCAGATTTGGGTGGGGACAGAGCCAAACCCTATCAGCTCCATTCCTAGCATAGGATCATTGCATATTTTGTTGAATGGGTGAGTGAAAATAGATAGGAATCCACTGGGGAAATGTTCTAACTTGAACATCCTGTGAGTCTAGATTCTTCCCCACTCCCTGACATCGCCTCTCACAGCTGATGCTGGCAATGAATGAAATCTTCCCTTGGCAGAAGGCCACTGATATACATGTTCTCTTTGGAAAGCTCCAGTTTTAAACTAGACCCAGAATCTTCTCCTCAGACAGACAACAAGATGTGATTCAGTGAAAGCCGCAGTAGCACACTGTGGCCGAGTCTCATTTCAGATTCCTGTTTTCAGCTTGCTGGGTGACTTGGAGCAAGTAACAAATCCTGTGGGCTTTCATGTCACCCTTTATATGCTCAAAAGTGGGGTACACTCTGTAAATCAAAAATCAAATCCTAAGCCCCCCAACTGATTGATGGACCCCCTTCTTGGCCAAGGGCATTCCAAAGAAACCTGAAAAACTAGGTGAGACCATGATGGGAATTAGGTGGTCAGACATGCCTTCTTACACTCTCCTCCTTTTGGAAGGCACAGGTGACCAGCATTAAAAGTAAAACAGAGATCTGAAGACTGACAAAACAGATTCTTTGCAGCAGTAAAATACCAACATGATAGATGGGAGGCCCTGAAAGAAATCCAAGTATTTTACCCCAAAATATATTTCCTTGACATATTTTGAAACGGCACTGCAAAGCTATCCCTTGTGGGGAAAATCTACATTCTGTAGAGAATCCTCTTCCCTTCCCAGGTCTTTTTCCTGATCCAGGAGAGAATTAAGTAAGAGTCTGGCACCCTTTTATGTCCAATAAGAGCTCTGAAGCCTGCTGCCTGGAGGCTTCATCTGCGTGATAAAAACCTTGACCTCCACAAGAACCTATCATAACCCAAATGCTCCTTTCTATTGATTCTAGGTCTCCAGATAATAACTTAACTCTTTCAACCAATTGTCAGTTGGAAAATGTTTGAATCTACCTATGACCTGGAAGCTCTCCCCAGCTTTGAGTGGTCCTGCCTTTCAGGACAGTGCCAATGCACACCTTCCATGCACTGATTGATGTCTTATGTCTCCCTGAAACATATAAAACCAAGTTGTAACCAGACCTCCTGGGGCACATGTTCTCAGGACCTCCCAGGACTGTGTCAAGAGTCATGGTCCTCCCATTTGACTCAGAACAAATCTCTTCAAATATCTTACAGAATTTGACTCTTTCCCTCAACAACTCGCCCTGGGGAATACCAGAACAATTCATGGTACTGTGGAAAGGGTCACGGTCCTGTATCCAAAACCTTGGGCACACTGGGTTTTAGAATCAGAATTTGGGGAGCTGTAGAAATTTTTTAGAATCAGAGTTCTTTGGGAGCTGTAGAAATTCTTACCTGTACCTATGTAAGCCAAAGAAAATGACTGACAAGAGTCTCAGTTATTTTAGAGATTTATTTGGCCAAGGTTTAGGATGTGCTCAGGAAAAAGGAACACAAAACCACAGGAAATATCAGTGATTCATGGTTTTTCCAAAGAGAGTTTGGGGACGTCTATATTTAAAGAGAAAAGAGTAGGCAGTAAGGAAGAGACGAAGGAAAAAAAAAAAAAAGGAAGAGTAGGTAATATGGTTTGGCTGTGTCCCCACCCAAATCTCATTGTGAATTCTAGCTCCCATAATTCCCATGTGTTGTAGGAGGGATCCCGTGGGAGATCATCGAATCATGGGGGCAGTTCCCCCCATACTGTTCTCATGGTAGTGAATAAGCCTCATGAGATCTGATGGTTTTATAAGGGGTTTCCCCTTCCAACTGGCTCTCATTCTCTCTTGTCATGTAAGATGTGCCTTTTGCCTTCCGCCATGATTGTGAGGCCTCCCCAGACATGGGGAACTGTGAGTCCATTAAACCTCTTTTTCTTTGTAAGTTACCCAGTCTTGGGTATGTCTTTATCAGCAGCGTGAAAACAAACTAATAAAGTAGATAAAAGAGGTACGTGGTTGCATTCATTTGAGGCTTTGATCAGTGGTCACTGAATCTGCATTTTACATGGGAAAGCAGAGGGCAGAAGAATAGTCAATTTCAAGTTGTCTTGCACACAGAGCATTTTTAATAAACACAGAGGATGCAGCCAGACAAGCATATGGCTCAGATGAGTGGAGGGATGATTTCAATTCTGTCCTTTGTCCCATACCTGTGAAGATAAACTGTTAATTTACATTGTCAGGGTGAAACTCAATAGAACTGCTTTAGGGTAAAAGATATTGGAGCCCACAAAGAATTTCCTCGTGAATAAATCGTGAGGGAGGTATGCAGCTTTTTATCTTTGCAGTTATGAATTTAGGAACAAAATGGGAAGCCGGTTTGCATGACTGTTCCCAGCTTGACTTTCCCCTTTGGCAGAGTAAGTTGAGGGCTCCAAGGTTATATTTTCCTTTCACACATATATGTATGATCTAACACTCTCTAATGGGTCTGGGTCAGCATCCCAACTTAACATGTCAATATCCTGAAATGAAATGTGTGCACAGTCACATGAAATGAGACAAGTAAACGTCATAAATAGCCTTATATCCCATTACAGTTAGGTTTTACCACCTTTTTTTGACACAGACTCTCACTCTGTAGCCCAGTGGGGTGCAGTGGTACAATCTTGGCTCACTGCAGCCTCCGCCTCTCATGTTCAAGAGATTCTCCTGCCTCAGCCTCCCGAGTAGCTGGGACTACAGGCACGTGCCACCGTGCCCAGGTAATTTTTGTATTTTTAGTAGAGACAGGGTTTCATCATGTTGGCCAGGCTGGTCTCAAACTCCTGTCCTTGTGATCCGCCTGCCTCAGCCTCACAAAGTGCTGGGATCACAGGCATGAGCCACTGCACCCGGCCTCATCTTTTTTTTTTTTTTTTTTTTGAGTTTCAGGATCGCAGATAAAAGGTTGCAAGCCTATAATAAAACTTCTGTTATAGCAATGCTTATTGATCTGAAAACAAAAAAAGGATATCGGGTATAACCACAATAAACACATGCCCTGGTGGTGACATCCTCTTTTGGGGGTGATGTCCCATGTCGGAAGGACAATTTGCTCCCTGAGTGAGTCCCGGAGGAGGCAGCAGGGGCACCTTCTTCCAGGGTTGGATCACAGCCCGAGGCTGAATGTGCAGTTTACACGTGCCCAGGCAGTGACTGTACAGATCTTATGGTGCAGGTTTAACCAAAGATCTTATGGTGCAGGTTTAACCAAACAAGTCCTCATAAAACAGGTAAGAGACTTAAAGATTTGTGCACACAGCATGTGCCCTGGGGGTGACAGTCGTAAGGCAAACACAAGCTGCAACCTCACAGGGCAGAGCTGACGCCTTTCCGCCTGTTGGAAGCTTGTCTGGAGCCACTATCTGAGATTAAAAGACTGACAATCCAATATAGGTCCAAAAGGAATTATCAAGAAGAATATCGAGGTCAGTTGCGGTGGCTCACGCCTGTAATCTCAGCACTTCGCGAAGGGAGGATCACTTGAGGCCAGGAGTTTGAGACCAGCCTGGGCAACACAGTGAGACCCCATCTCTACGAAAAAAATTTTTAAATTAGCTAGGTGCAGTGGTGCACACCTATAGTCCTAGCTACCTGGGAAGGTCAGCTGGGAAGACTGCTTGAACCCAGGAGTTCAAGGCTGCAATGAGCTATGATAGTGCCACTGCACTCCAGCCTGGGCAACAGCATGGACCTTCTCTCAAAAAAAAAGGAGAAAGGTATTGAAATATGGATGCAGACCCACTGCCAGTAACAGTAACTCTTACCTTAAGAATACATCATGCTTTTGGATGACATTTTAAAATGAACCATACAGAAATAGAAGGCAAGTATCTGTAATATTTTCAATGATATTTAACACCCTACTAGACACAATCCCAGGACCTTCCAAATTTCCCCCAAACTAAACAATAAGCATTGTGATTCTCTTTCAGAGTTCTCCACCCAATAGCAAAAGGGGGAGGGGGGAGGGATAGCATTAGGAGATATACGTAACGTAAATGATGAATTAATGGGTGCAGCACACCAACATGGCGAATGTATACATATGTACAAACCTGCACGTTGTGCACATGTACCCTAGAACTTAAAGTATAATAAAAAATAAATAAATAAGAAGTCATGTTGGGGAAATGCTTATGCTTTCACCTACAGCCAAGATAGCAGGACTATTACACAAAAACATAATCTGGCAATAAACTAAATGCATTTCTTTGTCAGCAAATACTTTTGGAAAATGTATTGAAAACACTGGTGACAACTTGAAGACAGAAACTTAAGAAAGGCGCACACAGAAGGCAGGTTTGCTGTGCTCAGGGAAAAGGGTTTTTCCCACGTTTCAGCCTGTGATACTTGCTAGATTCAGTCTCTGTTACAACACGTATAAAATACCACTTTTGTGAGTCAATGATCGGGTTGGTGCAAAAGTAATTGTAGTTTTTGTCACTACGGTAAATTTATATTCTGAACTAAATGAGTTCTTACATGAAAACCTTGTTCGAGGGGAAAAACGTCTAGGGTGCCTCCTGATGGAATGGATGCTTTGACTGAAATAAAAGAAGGGTTTTGGGGCGAGCTTACAGAGACAGGCGCACAGCTGATTTCATTCACTCTATATTCCTAGCAAGTTACTACAGCAAAGGGCACGAAAGCCTCCAGGATATCAATTGTAAAAACACAGATATTTAAAATATAGCCATACTGTCAAAAAACTCCTTTAGTAAAATAGGCAGTGACCTAAATCCCCTGGAAATACCCAGAAGTTTGCTGGTTATCTTGTGTCAAAAAACTTAAGAAGGGCTGTAAATTAAAAATAAATTATACATTATTTTTTAAGTTCAAAATATAATGGCCTATTCTTGGATGACAGATATCCCTCAAGAGCCTATGGCATCCATAAATATTTTCAGAAAAAATAAACGTACTTAATTTGTTACCTCAAGGTAAAGATGACATTTAAACGATGAATGAGAAACTAATGCTTTCCAATAAAAAAGAATACTTGTACTACTAGAGAGTCATTTTGAAAATGGATGTTTGGAAATGTTTCTATGATTAATGATTTGTGGCTGAAAATGCTATAATTTAATTTATAAAAACTCATATATTCACACTTGAAAAACCTGGAAACAGATTTTCTAGGCTTTTAAACGTCTTCCATATGAAGAGTTTCAGCAGGTTTTGAGCCCATTTGTTAAAAATATTGAAATGCATCACCTTTCAGTTAGTTTGCAAGAGCAACTGACTGGCATCATGAGAAATGGAAATTTACTAGCTGAATTTCAACAAAAACTTTTGCATAATACATGGATGGCTTCACGAAGCAAGTATCATAATTTATTAAGCACCACCAACTATGAATTTCTTCTACTTGGATCTACATCTCTTTTGGGGGGTATCTTTTCCAGTATTAAAACCAAAAATAAGTGAATTAAAACCAGACCTGTGAATTACTCTATCACAAAGTATTAAATCATGATTTTGAAAATAACAAAAACAGATCTACTAAGATGGCTGCCATGGAAAATACAGCCAGTAATGATATTTTAATGAGAGAAAAAAAGGTTTCCTATGCTATTAAATAAACCATATTGGAAAATAAATTTGAAGCATTGCTTATTTCATCTTCATCATCTCATGCTTTTAAATACAATCTGTCAGCAATCCACACATATAATTTATAATTAAACAAATATGCAGGTATTGGAGGTATGTGCTCAAAAATTTTCACCAATAGGGGTATGCAATCCAAAAAAGGTGAGAGATCACAGATCTGTAAAATGGGGGGACCACTGACATGTCTCCCAAAATTAATGAGAGAAAAAAATAAATATGAATATGCTTTGAAAGAAGGACAAAGTGCTAAAAAGAGGTAAGACATTATAAACATCCTTGCAGGAGGTATATTTAACCCACGTAAGAAAGGAAATCTGAAACAGATGCTGTTATGTAAAGATGAACCTTAAGAATGCATGTGCCTGAAAATATTGGCTGTGAGTTTTGCTCACCATATACATGAACTTCAAGATACTGACTCTACTTTTTGTTATTTTCTTCTTATTGCTTTATTATACAAACATTATAATGACAATGGTGATTAGCAGCTACTGTTGACTGAATTTCTCCTAAATGCCAGGCCCAAAGGGAGCATACATCACCTCTATTTCTTACAACATGTCTAGAAAGATTCAGTAGAGAAGAGGCAAGAAGATGGTACAAAGAGGTGGTTAAGGCTGTCACCTTTACGGTGAAAGTAGGTGGATCTGGAAGCCCAGATTTGCTCTGAGTGACTATGACAAGTCCTCCACGTTCCCTTGCCTGTCTGTAGATACCGACCTTATAGGTGGGTGGGGAAGACCGAATGAGCTGATGTATAGAAAGGCTAAGAACAAAGCATGGGGGGAAATGAGTTGCTAGTATTACAAACTATTATTATTACACCCATTTCACAGATGACAAAGCTGAAGCCATTCATTGACAAAGCTAGGATTTGACTTAAAGGAACACTGCAATTGTAATGAAGTGATCTGAAAAAAAACAAGGAAAATGATCATTCCTATTTTCACCACATGAACACATCAACTGTTCTCATTTTCTGTATGTTCCTTTCAGGTCCTATCTGTATGTTTCTGTCTTTATTTTATATATAAGTCGCAGTACAGTTGACCCTTAATAACACAGGTTTGAATTACACGGGTCCACTTATACATGGATTTTCTTCTGCCTTGACCACCCCTGAGACGGCAAGACCAACTGATACGGTTTGGCTCTGTGTCCCCACCCAAATCTCATCTCAAATTGTAATACCAACGTGTCGAGAGGGGGACCTAGTGGAAAGCGACTGGATCATGGGAGTTTCCTCTATGCTGTTCTCATGACAGTGAGTTCTCACGAGATCTCATGGTTTTATAAGTGTAGTTTCCTGTGCTCTCTCTCTCTCTCTGTCTTTTCTGCCACCTTGTGAAGAAGATACTTGCTTCTCCTTCACCTTCCACCATGTTTGTAAGTTTCCTAAGGCCTCCCCAGACATGCAGAGCTGTGAGTCAATTAAACCTCTTTCCTTTGTAAATTACCCAGTCTTGGGTCTTCCTTTATAGCAGTGTGAGAACAGACTAATACACCAACCTCTCTTCTTTCTCCTCCTCAGCCTACTCAATGTGAACGCGATGAAGATGAAAACTTTATGACAATCCACTTCCACTTAATGAACAGTAAATAGATTTTCTTCTTCCTTACGATTTTCTTAAAAACATTTTCTTTTCTCTAGCTCGCCTTTATTGTAAGAATATGATATACAGTACATATGACACACATAGTATGTGTTGATGGACTTTATGTTACTGGTTAGACTTCTGGTCAACAGTAGACTCTTTGGCCAGGTGCAGTGGCTCATGCCTGTAATCGCAGCACTTTGGGAGGCTGAGGTGGGTGGATCACCTGAGGTCAGGAGTTCGAGACCAACCTGGCCAATGTGGCAAAACCCCATCTCTACTAAAAATACAAAAATCACCCAGACACGATGGTGCATGCCTGTAATCCCAGCTGCTCGGGAGGCTGAGGCAGGAAAATAGCTTGAACCCAGGAGGCAGAGGTTGCAGTGAGCCGAGATTGCGCCACTGCACTGTCAGTGGGAGCGACAGAGCAAGACTCCATCTCAAAAAAGAAAAAAAAAGTAGACTATTAGTAGTGAAGTTTCTAGGAGCCTAAAGTTATTTGTGGATTTTCAACTGCCAAGGAGGTAAGCACCTTTAACCCCTGCATCGTTCAAGAGACAATTGTAGCCATCAAAAAATTTTTCTCATGTTTTCCCCATCTATCCCCAAAGCTATAACGAGGTTAGTATTTTTGTCTATGATGGTACTATTTTAAAACATTCTCCAGTACTTCTTTAATTATGTTTTCACTCTTCTTCAAGATAAATGCTAACACAAATAAAAACATAAACATTAAAAAAAGTCTGAAAGAGCACAAATACACAATCTAAGCTCACACTTCAAGGAACTAGAGAAATAAGAACAAACCAAACACAAACCCAGCAGAGGAAAAGAAGTAATAGGCTGGGCGTGGTGGCTCATGCCTCTAATCCTAGCACTTTGGGAGGCTGAGGCAAGTAGATCACTTGAGCCCAGGAGTTCAAGACCAGCCTGGGCAACATGGCAAAACCTTGCCCCTCCCCCCTCCCCCAAAAAAGTCAATTGTACAGACAAGTATTTACATTATGCTTATATCATAAAAAGTACTTATTTCAGACAGATGCAAGCTTCTAAAGGGTATTCATAATTATAATCTCTTTTTTTTTTTTTGAGACGGAGTCTCGCTCTGTCGCCCAGGCTGGAGTGCAGTGGCGCGTTCTCAGCTCACTGCAAGCTCTGCCTCCTGGGTTCACCCCATTCTCCTGCCTCAGCCTCCCAAGTAGCTGGGACTACAGGCGCCCGCCACATGCCCAGCTAATTTTTTGTATTTTTAGTAGAGATGGGGTTTCACCGTGTTAGCCAGGATGGTCTCGATCTCCTGACCTCGTGATCCGCCCTCCTCGGCCTCCCAAAGTGCTGGGATTAGAGGCATGAGCCACCATGCCTGGCCTCATAAGTATAATCTTAATGAATGTATAGCAGTCTATTGATTAAATATACCATAATTTAAATGACCATTCCATTCCTATTAGTCTTTTAGGTGGCTTCCAAATTCTTAATATTAAAAGCAATGAGGGGCCAGGCGTAGTGGCTCACACCTGTAATCCCAGCATTTTGGAAGACCAAGGTAGGCAGATCATTTGAGGTCAGGAGTTTGAAACCAGCCTGGCCAACATGGTGAAATCCCATCTCTACTAAGAATACAAAAATTAGCCAGGAGTGGTGGGTGGGTGCCTGTAATCCCAGCTACTTGGGAGGCTGATGCAGGAGAACTGCTTGAGTCCAGGAGGTGGAGGTTGCAGTGAGCAGAGATCGCGCCATTGCACTCCAGCCTAGGTGACAGAGCAAGCCTCTGTCTCAAAAAAAAAAAAAAAACGAAAAAAGCTATGAGGCCATCAGCATTTTCATGCATGTGGCACTTTTCCCCCTTTATGACTGATTTCCCTAGCATAAATTCCCAGAAGGAAGATTACTAGTTCAGAGGTATGAAATATTTTTATGGCTCGGAGTATGTACTTCCAAATGGCTTTCCAAAGGTGTGATTCTGATTTTACAAGGCCACCAGCTATGGGGTCCAGGCAAAATCTCACTTATACAGGGTAGGAGTGCAAAGATACCTTTGCAAAAAAAAAAAAAAAAACCTGCTCTCTTGCTCTCTGCAGACCTTTCCCAATTCACACCAGTCTTCCCCTATTGATTTCTCCTGTTTTTACTGAGTGATCTCTGTGCTCCTCTTTAAAAGAATTTTCCACCTCCAGAAGCTAATTTGAAATACTAATTTACACACAGAACTCACCTTCATTATCTCTAGCCTTTGCCCATTAAAGAGACAGAAAAATCTAAACCAGTTCAGTCCCCAGTGTCCACAGGGCGTTAACCTTCAGAGACCCAGAACTAGAGGTTGCACATACGCCCAGAGATTGCTCCCAAGTCTCCACTCTTTCACAGCAAAGCATTATTTTTTCACCTAGATTTGGCCAGACATGGCCAAATTTTCCACCTGCCTCCCCCTTTTCCAAACATCCCAAGGACAACAAATGTGCCTGGAATGTCACCATGAGCATAGACTACTCCATACCTGTGCCCTTCTTTACACCCGTGGATGACAGGCAGCGCAAAGTAAAAATGGCAACAACATTCTGCCTCACAAAATTAGGATGGTTTTTTAAAATAGTCTCTCTTTTTAGCACACTCTCTTAGCACGGCCCCCACAGAATCTTCCCACTTGGTATAGATCATGTGTGGGGTTAGAAAAGCCCACAGACTTCAGTCATATTATTGTCGACAATGACAAAGGTTCCACCAAGCGAGTGGATGGAGGACGAGGGCAGATGGGTGCCAAAGACTTAGAACGTAATTATTTCAACCACTTATTATCCAGGAGCCAAGAAAAGAACACAGATACCAAGAGGCATTTGGAAGGTCCTAGAGTGGGGCTAGGTGACATCGATTAATTGCTTTTCCTGAGAAACATCCATTTCTTCCTAGGGGTCCTTCCCAAAAGACAGAGGTTTTTTTGGTTGATTTTTTTTTTTCTGGAGATAGGGTCTCGCTCTGTATCCCGGCTGGAGTGCAGTGGCGCCATGATAGCTCAATGCAGCCTTGAACCCCTGGGCTCAAGTGATCCTCCCGTCTTGGCCTCCCAAGCAACTAGAACTACAGGTGTGCACCACCATGCCCAGTTAATTTTTAAATTTTTTTGTAGAGATAGGGTCTCACTATGTTGCCCAGGCTGGTCTCCAGTTCCTGGCCTTAAATGATCCTTCCACCTCAGTGTTGCAAGCATGAGCCACTGCACCTGGGCAACTTTTAATCCAAGTCTTGGGAATGGGAAGGATCCCAGTCTCTGCCTTCATTCTAAAATCTTCATTTCCACAAAGTTGTCACGTAATCTCTCTTCATTCCTCACCATAAGCCTAAGGGGTTGGCGTTTTTATTATCTCATTTTATTTACAGATGGGGATAAAGGAGTGGGATTGACTTGCTCAAGGTCACACAACTAATAAAGGGCAGAGTTGAGGTTCAAACTCAGATCTGTGTGTCTCCAAAGACTCAGCTCCTGACCACCAGGCTCTCTTCTCTCTTAGTGGAATGCTCCCAGAAAATAAAAGAGCCGTGAAACCAAACGCTACAGTGTTAGGTGTTAGAACTCCAAATGCCAGGAATTACTGAAATGTCTTAGTGTCAATCAACCCTTAATGACCTTGGCAAGCATTCTCCCTGATGACAGCAGACCCAGAGAGAATGAGCAAGTGGGAGCCAAGAAGGATGCATTGAACTAGAAGAGTTCAGGAGGTGCCTGTGCAGCCAGGCAGGATCTGGACGGAGCAGAGCTGGGCATACAGTAGCAGCAGGTGGATGCTGGAGCAGTTCTGTATCCACACTCTCTTCTTAACTGCTAAACTGCTCTAGTCACTCCCTTCCTAAACACAGGCACAGCAAACGCCATCTCTAACCCTGTACCTCCAACCCTGTACCTCCATCTCCCTTTCCCCAGTTCTCAATCCAATTTCTTGGCATAGTCATCCACATCGGTTCCATTTTCCCATTTTCTCATTTCGCACCCCACCCCACTTCAATCTGGCTTCCACAAACCCTTGATCCTGCCAACGGCATCATGACCTCGGCATGGCCAAATTCAATAGACTTCTTTCAGTCCTTATATGAACAGACATTTTTCATTTTTGCACAAGTTTGGGCGTTGTTTTTTCTCATTCCTCATACTATCTGCCCCCAAATGTGTTGTTTTATGAGGTCTCAAAAAGGAAAATAAGGACAAGATGGAAGGAAGTTAAAGGGCTGGATGCAGCAGCACCCATCTGTAGTCCCAGCTACTCTGGAGGCCAAGATGGGGGTGTCACTTGAACTCAGGAGTTTGAGTCCAGCCTGGGCAACTTAGCAAGACCCCATCTCAATAAGACAAGAAAAGAAAAGAGAAACAATAGCAAAGGAAGTTGAAGGACTGCATATTTCTGCTTGTGGAAAAGAAAGCTTTAGTAGAATTAAGGTTGCCCAACATGTTATATATCATAAAGCAAGCGGGAATTATATTAGACAAGAATGATGAGCAGACACTGAAATCAGTGAAGAGTAGATGTATTAGTCTATTTTCACACTGCCATAAAGACATATCTGAGACTGGGTAATTTATAAAGAAAAGAGGTTTAATTATAAAGAAAAGAGGTAATTTATAGAGAAAAGAGATTTAATTGACTCACAGCTCCACATGGCTGGGGAGGCCTCAGGAAACTTACAATCATGACAGATGGGGAAGAAGCACGTCTCACATGGTGGCAGCAAGAGAGGACAAGAAAGATCAGAGAAAACTGCCTTGTAAAACCATCAGATCTCGTGAGAAATCACTCACTATCACAAGAACAGCCTTGAGGAAACCACCCCCAGGATCCAATCACCTCCCACCTGGACCCTCCCTCAACATGTAGGGATTAGGGAGATTACAATTCAAGATGAGATTTGGGTGGGGACACAGAGCCAAATCGTATCAGTGGACCAGATAGGTTATCTAGAATATTCTTCCCAACTCTAAGATTCTAATGGCCTAACTAGCTGTAAACCACAGAAAGGTAAAGTACACCTGCAATGAACATTGAGTGTCTTCTATAGTAGGCCCAGTAATGGGCACCCTGGGAGACATAAAAGGATGTGAGTTAGCATATCAGTTCTGCTGTTTGTGACAGAGACCTAAAATGACACCAGCTTTACCAGGGAAGATGGCAGTCTTGCACGGCAAAGTCCTCAGGGGCCCAGGCTGTAAGTTCCTCCCCACTATCCCTAAATGTTGCCCTCTTCCTTGTGGTCCAAGTTGACTCAAAACTACATCTGCATTCCAGCCTGTGGCAGATAGGAGGTGAATCAGTTTGGACGTTCATCCCCTCCAAATCTCCATGTTGAAATGTGATCCCTGACCGGGCGCGGTGGCTCACACCTGTAATCCCAGCACTTTGGGAGGCTGAGGAGGGCGGATCACGAGGTCAGGAGATCGAGACCATCCTGGCTAACATGGTGAAACCCTGTCTCTACTAAAAATACAAAAAACTAGCCAGGCGTGGTGGCGGGCGCCTGTAGTCCCAGCTACTCGGGAGGCTGAGGCAGGAGAATGCGTGAACCCAGGAGGCGGAGTTTGCAGTGAGCTGAGATGGCGCCACTGCACTCCAGCCTGGGCGACAGAGTGAGACTCTGTCTCAAAAAAAAAAAAAAAAAAGAAATGTGATCCCTAATGGCAGAGGTGGGCCAAGTGGAAGGTGTTTGGGTTTTGGAGACAGATCCCTCATGAATGGCTTGGTGCCCTCCTCATTGAATTGAGCAAGTTCTTGCCCCACTAGTTCACAAGAAAGCTGGTTGTTTAAAAGGGTCTGGCACCACCTTCTCTCTCTCCTGCTCCCTCTCAACATGTGACATGCAGGCTGTCCTCCCTCTTCAGCCATGAGTGGAAGTTTCCTGAGGTCCTCACCACAAGCAGATGCTGGCACCATGCTTCTTGTACAGTCTGCAGAACCATGAGCCAAATAAGCCTCTTTGCTTTGTAAATTACCAAGCCTCGGGTATTCCTTTTTTTGGGATAAGGTCTCATCCTGTCAC
Organism: Pan troglodytes; assembly: GCF_028858775.2. Taxonomy (NCBI): domain Eukaryota; kingdom Metazoa; phylum Chordata; class Mammalia; order Primates; family Hominidae; genus Pan; species Pan troglodytes. The sequence goes on along the minus strand of NC_072404.2, from coordinate 79,865,025 downwards.
CTAGGTAGGGGTGCAGGGGCATGATCATGGCTCACTGCAGCCTAGAACTCCTGGGCTCAAGCAATCCTCCTGCCTCAGCCTCCCGAGCTGCTGGAACTACAGGTGCACATCACCATACCTGGCTAATTTTTAAAATTTTTTGTAGAGACAAGGTCTCCCTATGTTGTCCAAGCTGGTTGGGAACTCCTGGCTTCAAGCAATCCTCCTGCCTCAGCCTCTCAAAATGCTGGGATTACAGGCATGAGACACTGCACCCAGCCTCAGGTATTCCTTTATGGCAACACAAACAGACTAAGAGGAAAGGGAAGAGTAAAGCATGCTCCTTGCCTTTAAGAGCAAAATTGGAAATGAAACGTGGCACTTTGGTTCACATCCCTGTTCTTTGGTTTATATCTCCTTAGAGGAAAGGCTCTACTCACCTCCAGGCAACCACAATGCAAGAGAAGCTGCGAAGTATCATTCTTCTCTGGGTGGCCACATGCCCAGCTAAAAAGCCTATCTCTAGGGAGGGTGAGGTGGACAAACAGCAATCTTTATCACAAAGGGGGAAGGATACAACAGAAGCTGATGTTTATCCCCAGGGAGCTTACTTACCCAAACAACTCTACCATCAGGGCCCTTACCAGATCCGCCAAACCAGGGAGGAGAGAAAGAGTGAGAAAGGTATCAAGTAATCCAAGGGCATTCGTCTCCTTGAAAATTTTTAACTTTAGAATATTCCAAGTATGATGGCAAAACAAGCCACTTTCAAAGAACTTACAGAGAACATCATCATAAACACAGCAAGCTCAGAGCCAGAGCAACAGAACTACCTGATCCCCAAAATGCTGCCATTTCCATTCCCAATATCAAAGACATGGAATCAACCTAGGTGCCCATCAACAGTGGACTGGATAAAGAAAATGTAGTACGAGTGGCTCACACCTGTAATCCCAGCACTTTGGGAGGAAGAGGCGGGCGGATCACGAGGTCAGGAGATCGAGACCATCCTGGCTAACACGGTGAAACTCCATCTCTACTAAAAATACAAAAAATTAGCCAGGCGAGGTGGCGGGCGCCTGTAGTCCCAGCAACTCGGGAGGCTGAGGCAGGAGAATGGCGTGAATCCGGGGGGCGGAGCCTGCAGTGAGCCGAGAACGCGCCACTGCACTCCAGCCTGGGCGACAGTGAGACTCCGTCTCAAAAAAAAAAAAAAAAGAAAAAAGAAAATATGGTATGTATACGCCATGGAATACTACACAGGCATAAAAAAGAACAAAACCATGGCCTTTGTGGCAACCTGGATGCAGCTGGAGGCCATTATCTTAAGAGAATTAATGCAGACACAGAAAACCAAATACTGCATGTTCTCACTTATAAGTGGGATCTAAACAATGGGTACCTATGGACTTAACAGATGAGAACAACAGACACTGGGGACTCCAAATAGAGGGAGACAAGAAGGGAAGTAAGTGTTGAAAAACTACCTACTGGATACTGTGCTACCTAGGTGATGAGTTCACCTGAAGCCCAAACCTCAGCATCATGCAATAAACCGTTGTAACAAACCTGCACATGTACCCCTTGAATCCAAAATAAAAACTGAAATTAAAAACAAAGAAAAAATACATTTGATATCTGAGATTATATCTCATCTAAATACAATTGACAATTCTCCGGTCTCGGCTGAGACAGGCATGCATCTCTGTCTACTTCTGTCTTCTTCCCAGGCTGTGAAGTAGCTACTAGGTAAGGATCCAAAAGAGTTAGGCAAGCTTTTAATGTTCCACCCTCTAAGGGAAAACGTGGGAAATGTCACTTCTGTGTAACTGTGAGGCATTCTTTTATTTCAATATGTCCAAAGTCTCTTAAAACACCCAAATGTAAGAAAACTGAGTTTTAACTCCCAGTGACTCAAATGTAATATAGGACAGAAATGACAGCTTATTTTTAATAAGCTCTGCAAACAACCACTTTCCCTTACTCTGAAGTCACTTATCACTTTATTCTTGAAGAATAACAATGTAAAACTCATTTTTCTAGCCACACTCAGCATTTCCTAAATGGATGGCTTAAATTTCAGAGTGTGAGCTAGTAAAGTTATTTTTAAACCTGTTTTCCAGAGCCTCGTCACATGTCCCAGCTTGTCTGTGTCCCTACTTTGGGGCCTGGAGTGAAAAACAATCCCAAGCTCTGCTCGGCTGTGCCGTTTCAGAGACCCAGCCCTGCTTCGTGAAATCAGAAGCCTTGGGGTTAAAGCATCACTGGCCCTTCTAGATACTGCTGTCATGCAGGAACCTCTCAGAAGAAAAGAGAAAGGGCTTTGACATTAGATCTCTCTTGCTGCATAACAAATTACCCCAACTGAGTCATGAACACAGTATTTTTTTATTTCATTTATTTATTTCTTTTTCAAGACAGGGTGTCTCTCTGTTGTCTAGGCTGGAGTGCAGTAGCACAATCATAGCTCACTGCAGCCTTGAATTCCTGGGCTCAAGTGATCCTTCTGCCTCAGTCCCCAGGTAGCTGGGACTACAGGCATGTACCACCATGCCCAGCTAATTTTTATTTATTTTTTTTTTGGCAGGGGGTACAGACAGGGTCTCACCATGTTGCCAAGGCTGGTCTTGAACTCCTGGCCCTAAGTAATCCTCCCACCTCAGCCTCCCAAAGCATTGGAATTATAGGCATGAGCCACCGTGTCCAGCCCAAACAATATTTACTATCCCAGAGTTTCTATGGGTGGGAAATTCGGGCATAGCATAGCTTGGTGCCTCTGACTCAAGGTGTCTCATTAGATTGCAATGGAACTGTCGGCTGGGGCTGCAAGCTCATCTCTAGGCTTGACTGGGGACAAGGGGGAATTCTCCTCCAGATTCACTCACACGGTTGCTGACAGGCCTCAAGCCCTTGCCATATGGCTTATCTACAAGGGGACCTCATGGTGTGGCAGCTGAGTTCTCCCAGGTGAGTGACGTGAGAGACGGAGAGAGGGCACACCCCAAGATAGAAGCCACAGTCTTATTATAACCTAATTTCAGAAATGGCACACATGGTCTCTGCTGCACTGTAGTTATTAGAATGAGTCAATAGGTCCCATCCACATTCCAGGGGAGAGGATTAACAAGGGTATAAATGCTGGAGACCCCCAGGGGGCCACCAGACAGGCTGCTGACTACAACCTCCTTGTGGTATGAATGGGTGTTTAACCGCACACAGAGAGAGGCACCATTTCATTATCCCACTTGGAAGCCAGAACAAACACAGAATCCCAGTCATTCACAGGGCTGGGGAGACCTTCATTTCCCCACCTTTCAATATTTAGCCCATCATTTATAATAAATACTGAACACAGACCAGGTGCAGTGGGGTGATGGCTCATGCCTGTAACCCCAACACTTTGGGAGGCTGAGGTGGGAGGATCACTTGAGCCCAGGAGGTTGAGACCAGCCTGGGCAACACAGTAAGATCCCACCTCTACAAGAAAATAAATAAATAAATAAAATTAGCTGGACATGGTGGGGCGTGCCTGTACTCTCAGCGACTCAGGAGGCTGAGGCAGGAGGATCACTTGAGCCCATAAGTTGAAGGGTGCAGTGAGTTATGGTCACACCACTGCACTCCAGCCTGGGAGACAGAGTGAGACCATGTTCTCTCTAAATAAATAAATAAATTCTGAATGTAGCTAGATGCAAATGTGAAAGGCTTCTGGGAGAGACCTCTTTCCCAACCCCTCACCTTCCCTGCCTCCCACCCTGGAACCAGAGTCCCCTCCATGCCTGAAATACTGCAAAAGAAAGTAACTGCTCTTGGCTCAGTTCCTCTGGGGCTCTCTCCTACAGTTCTGCCTGCTCAGAGAGAGAGTGTGGCTGCTCTGCCCTCTGCCTTATGGAATGTGCTCTGTGCCACAGGGGAGCTGCCCAGCTCTGGCTCTGTTTGCTGAATACATTAAATAGTGGAGTGGATTAGTGGGAGACTCACTGTGGCCATGGATCTAAGCCACGCCCTTAAGCCCAGCTTCTCTCAATAAATAAAGTGGATATTTTTCACTCCATTGGTCAGATTCCCGTGTTTATTTCTCAAGCGATTTCAAACTCAGCAGGGATAGAAACGGGTGCCCCCTAACGCATCCCCATCACACACAAAGATCTAGTCCACCAGTCCACACTCCTATTTGAAAAGTGAGTAAACTGAGGCATTAAGAGGCAGTGGGGTGATGGGAAAACATCCCCAAAAAGTTCCAAAACTCTTATTTAGCCACTAATTATTTATTAAGCCCCTGGCTGTGTGCTAAGCTCTGTGCTGGGGCTGGCTATTTTCCGTTTACTTGCTTGTTTGTTTGTTTGTTTTTTGAGAAAGGGTATCACTCTGTCACCCATGCTGCAGTGCCATAGCCTGATTATAACTCGCAGTAGCCTCAAGCTCCTGGGCTCAAACAGTCCTCCCATGTCAGCCTCCTGAGTAGCTGGGACTACAGGCGTGCACGATTATGCCCTGTTTTTTTTTGTTTGTTTGTTTGTTTTCAGAGATGGGATCTTACTATGTTGGCCAAGTTGGTCTCAGACTCCTGGCCTCAAGTGATCTGCCTTGGCCTCCCAAAGCGCTGGGATTACAAGCATGAGCCACCGCATCTACCCAGGGCTGGCCCTTATTCCAGACATCTTCCTGTTCCATCCCAGGCAAATGACTACACCCCTCTGAGCCCCAATTCTCTCATCTTGAAAATGGGGATCAAGTGAAATGGTGCATATAAAGTTCACACCTACAGTAAACAGTCAACAAATGTCAGCTACTCCCCCGAACTTGCCGGGGGAACGCCTACTTGCATTACATACAGAGACAATAAAGCTATTTTTCAAAGGCAATTTAAAGAAGGAGGCGATCTGCCTATGATTGGATGAATGGGGGCATTTCAGTTCCACTCCCGTGGTTTTTGACCCTACCTCCCACTCTCTGGACCCCCAAAAAAGAATGTGGCAGCGTGTTTGTGCATTGTCAGGGAGCCACGAGATTCCCTGGGTGTTCTGGCAGGCGATGCATGAGATTTTGCCAGGGCAGTAACAAACCAAGACAAAGAACTTAGGCAACTCCCTCAAGGACACTCAGTGAGCGTGGAGCACAGACAAAAATAGAGCAGAGGATGGATCATTCCCTTCCCCGTCCTGCCTTTCTTTTCTTCTCTCTCTCTAATGGCTTAGATTATTATTTTCTCCCAGCACGACCATCAGCTATTAGAGCAGGTGCAGTTTTTGTAAACACCCCGCAGAAGTGCTGCGAGGGAGGTCAAGGGCAGGTGCCCCCGCCGAGGGCTGGCCTGGATTCCATGTTTCTGGTTCTTGTTGCTATTGTTCGGTTGCATCAGCACACAGCCTGGAGGTTGCATCCTGCGATCCAGGAGTGTTTGGCAGCAGAGGGAACACCAGCCCGTCCCTCCCAGGTGGGACAGATGACAGCAAGTCTAAGGCAAAGCAATGTATTCCCCATCTTATAGAAAAAGATAACAAGGCACCCCTATAGGCAGCCAATTATGCAGGCACCCAGGATGTGTAGTTTGCAGAGCCCTGGAGAAAAACACCCTAAGCAGGAGACTAGGCCCGTCCAACAGTGAGGCTGTGAGGACAATGGTATTGCTGAAACCTACAGCCAGTGGCCTTGACAAAGCAGTTTGCTTTCTGGTGCAGCAAGTTTCAGTTTGGTCTTCGGAGCTCAGTTTTACACCATTGAAAATTAAAATACCCTAAGATAGGGTAGCAATGAAGCCCTCAGCCGCCCCTTACACCTCAGTGTAAGTGAGTTTGTCAGCTCTTTTCCTAAGAGAGTAGATTTTTATTTATTTAATTTTTTTGAGACAGTCTCACTCTGTCTACCCAGGCTGAAGTGCAGTGGCGCGATCTCAGCTCACTGCAACCTCCACCTCCTGGGTTCAAGCAATTCTCCTGCTTTAGCCTCCCAAGTAGCTGGGATTACAGGTGCCTGCCACCACGCCCGGCTAATTTTTGTGTTTTTAACAGAGACAGGGTTTCTACCATGTTGGTTAGCCTGGTCTCGAACTCCTGACCTCAGGTGATCCACCCACCTCAGCATCCCAAAGTGCTGGGATTAAAGGCATAAGCCACTGTGCCTGACCAAGAGCAGACTTTTAAATGGCACAGGAGATGCAAATCCAAGGACACTGGGAACCAGATGGAAGGAAGAAGGAGTGGAGCTTGTCCCCATGAAGAAGGAGTGGAGCTTGAGGAGAAGGGCGCCCCCTTCCTCATGCTTCCCGGTGCTGGAGCTGTGGGAACCCAGGCCATAGGCTAGACTAAATAGAAGTTTGCTTTCGTTTGGTGCAAGACCCATTACTTTCCATCACTGGGAGCCTGAATGCGGTGCTGGGAGATTGATAAAAGCCTGACTTTTCAGTAAATCTGGAGAAAAATATCTGATGACGTTTTATCTTGTTCTTCTGTATTTTCTGGTCTTATGGAAACTAATTCTGTACAACAGCGGTTCCATCAAAGCCTTTCTTTTCTTCTCTCCCTCCCCCTTGCAACACTGGACAAAGATTTCTCATTTCATACGTCATTTATTCCAGCAGTAATTCCATCCGAGTCACTCCAGGTCCTTCACAAACAAAAACAGCAAAATGAAATTCGGTGGCAGTATTAAGATGACGGTCGCGGGTGATGCAGCCTTCTGTGCAGTAAAGTCACAAACCCTGGGCAGAGGGTCTGATTCTCAACCATGGGCAACACCTAAAACGAACAGACTAAATTTTTTTTTTTTTTTTTTTTTTTTTGAGATGGAGTGTTGCTCTGTCACCCAGGCTGGAGTGCAATGGCGCAATCTTGGCTCACTGCAACCTCTGCCTCCCGGGTTCAAGTGATTCTCCTGCCTCAGCCTCCCGAGTAGCTGGGACTACAGGCGCACGATGCCACACCCAGCTGATGTTTTGTATTTTAGTAGAGACAGAGTTTCACTGTGTTGCCCAGGCTGGTCTCAAACTCCCGAGCTCAGGCAATCTGCCCGCCTCAGCCTCCCAAAGTGCTAGGATTACAGGCATGAGCCACCGCGCCCGGCTGAACAGACCAAACTTTTTATCCTTAAGATCAAAATCAAACCTCCAGCGTCCTCTGCATAGGCAGGAGACCCAACAGTCACTATGCAGGAGGAGACAACGTACAAAAAGGCACTTAGACACCCAGGCCACCTGGCAACACAGAACAAATCTCCAGTCCCCAAATTCAGGAGTCAGCATCCCTAATACGGAAACCTGCTTGAACAGTGGAAATAACGCATCTGGTTCAACACTGTGGTTTATCTTACTAGAAAGTTCCATGTCAACATGGTTCATTATGACCACGGATGAAAGCAAGCTCTGTTCCAGGACAGGCAGCTCAGTTTGTAGTGGGTACAGTTTAGTTTCCCTCCATTCACCCTACCCCTTCCCTCCTCCTTGGTTTGTACTTCAAGATTAAATGCAATGGGTCGGGAGCGGTGGCTCACACCTCTAATCTTAACACTCTGGGAGGCCGAGGTGGGCTGATCACCTGAGCTCAGCAGTTCAAGACCAGCCTGGGCAACACAGCGAAACCCTGTCTCTACTAAAAATACAAAAAATTAGCTGGGTGTGGTGGCAGATGCCTGTAATCTAGCTACTTGGGAGGCTGAGCCACAAGAATAGCTTGAATCTGGGAGGCGGAGGTAGCAGTGAGCTGAGATTGCGCCACTGCACTCCAGCCTGGGCGACGGAGTGAGACTCTGTCTCAAATAAATAAATAAACATATAAAATTAAATGCAATGTCCTTACAGATAGCTCAGAAACTGATCATGCAAACTACCTAAAAGTGACAGGATAGCTCTCCGATTGTAGCCTGGTTGGTTGTGCTAAACCACCCAAAGCAAGAAGTGTGTTGATATGGTTTGGATTTGGATGTGTGTCCCACCCAAATCTCACGTCAAGTTGTAATCTCCAGTATTGAAAGAGGGACCTGGTGGGAGGTGGCTGGATCACGGGGGCAGATTTCCCCCTTGCTGTTCTCATGATAGTGAGTTCTCATGAGATCTGGTTGTTTAAAAGTGTGTGGCACCTCCCTCTTTGACCACTTCCTCCTTCTCTGGCCATGTGAGACGTGCCTGCTTCCCCTTTGCCTTCCACCATGATTTTCCTGAGGCCTCCCAAGTCATGCTTCCTGTACAACCTGTGGAACTGTGAGTCAATGAAACCTGTTTTCTTTATGAATTACCCAGTCTCAGGTAGTTCTTTATAGCAATGTGAGAATGGACTAATACATGTGTGCTCCCAAGGGCTGTGGGTCGGCACAGAACCAGAGAATGAGAGCCCCAAAGGAAAGGCCACCCCTACCATCAGGCAGTAGAGATGCACCCACCATCCCAGACTCCTGCCATCACAGGCTGGATTCATCCGGCTCCCCTTGTCCTGAATACAGGCTCCCAGAGCAACCTTCTGATCATCCTGGCTTCCCATATGGCCAACAGGGAACTCTTGCACAGATCATGCCAATGAGAATATGCTAGGCTCTGGAGCAGTTCTATCTCTCTTTGCAATTTAATTCATTGGCCTTCTAAGGTCTACTTCTGTTGAAGGTAACTTTCAGCTGATATGAGTCCCTCACAGAGGTATTGTCTTGGGAGCCTTCAGAACAGAAGACACGATGCTGATGGAGGATGAGCTCATCCAGGGACTGCCCAGCTCCCTCGCCATCCTCTCTCCCTCCAACACCTCACCCTAGTCCTGTGAACATGGGATAAAAGCCACAAGGTAGGGATTGGCTCTTACCCCTGACACTGCCCCAGGCTTGTCAGCTCAATAACTCATAGACTCCACACTTGGAAAGGAAGATGTGAGAAAGATGGAAGAACAGGAGTGTGGGGCAGAGAGCCACCAGGGTTAGCAGCCGAACACGGGAATATTTCAAATGGCTTTCTTCCTGGTTGGTGAAGAAGCCCTTCTTCAGCTCTCTGGACCTCAGTTTCCCCCTCTGTAATGCAGGGAGTAGAACCTACTTCACAGGGTTGTTGAGAGGATTAAAGGAGACAATATGTGTGAACTTGGAACTCACTGTGGAAATGTATGCTACTTCTGAGATAGGAGATGGGACTGGACTTCGGACGAGATTGGTAACTGGCTAAATTACGGAAGAGGCACCAAAAGCACCTCTCCATAACATACGCCCATCAGCACCATGACAGCCCACCACTGCCAAGGCCACACCCAGAAGTTACCACCCCTCGTCTAGAAATTTCTGCATAACCCACCCCTTAATTTGCATGTAATTAAAAGTGGGTATAAATAGGACTGCAGCACGGACCCTGAGCGGCTGCACTCCACACACTGCCTACGGGGCAGCCCTGCTCTGCAGGAGCAGTCACAGAGCTGTAACACTAATGCCTCCATAAAGCTGGTTTCTTCTACTACTGGCTCACTCTTGAATTCTTTCCTGAGCAAAGCCAAAAACCTTCCCAGGTTAAGCCCCAATTTTAGGGCTCACCTGCCCTGCATCACTTCCAATCACTTATTAAATCCCCCCTAGTCCCTAACTCCTGCTTTCCTATGCCCTATATCTATGACTCCCCCCTACTCCCCACTGCTTTGGCTAAAATACAAGTAACCCTGGAATGGTCAGTGGCAGTAGAGCATGTTCTGCAAGGCTGCACCACCCCCACTGACCCTGACCACCAAGGCTCCCAAAAGGTGTTCAATCTTTCACCCCTGCACAAATGAGATGGTGGGGTGGGGGCAGTGGTGGGCAGTAATTACAGAAAGAAAGAACAAGAAATCTAAGGACAGAAATGTGTAGGCCTCAGGGACTTGGCAGATCCCCTCAGAGGGAAGGACTGGGCACCCACACACTTTAACTTTATGACTCATGACCTTACATCCCAAACTCTCTTTCTCAATATTTGCTCACACTCCCTGAATCTCCCCATGTTCGCTGGTCTATGTAGCAATCCTAGAATTCTCCAAAGCATATGGTGACTCTGAATACAACTCAGGGAATTCTGAAGCTACTAAAGACCCTCATATACCCCAAGGGAGAGGAGCCACCAAGAACCTACTTCCCCAGTGTTATGGACTTAATGCCTGTGCCTCCCCTAAATTTCATGCTGAATCTATATCCCTGCAATGTCATGGTATTTGAAGGTGGGGCCTTTGGGAGGTAATTAGGTTTAGATGGTGTCATGAGGGTGGGACCCTCATAATGGGATTAGTGCCCTTATAAGAAGAGAAAGAAGAGACTAGAAAGTGCTCTCTCTCTCCCTCTCCCTCCCTCTCTCTCTCTCCCTCCCCACCCCCCTCTTCTCTTTTCTCTCTCCTTTCTTCTCTCCTTGCTCTATCTGTCATGGGAGGACACAATGAGAAGGTGACCAACTGCAAACCAGGAAGAGAGCCCTCACCAGTATCTGACCATGCTGGCACCCTGATCTTTGTCTTTTCAGCCTTCAGAATCATGGGGGAAAAAGATGTCTGTCATTTAAGCCACCCAGTCTATGGTATTTCATTACAGCAGCCCAAGCCGACTAAAACACCCATCTTTCCATCGACCCTCTCTTCCATAGCAAGCTCTGGACTTGCACTTCTCCAGGTGCAGTTTGCAGATTACCTGTATCCAAATCGCCTGCCATGTTGCAGATTCCTGAGCCCATCCTATATCTACTAAATCCAAATCTCTGGGGGAAAACCCAGATACCAGCTCAGAAATCTGCATTGTAAACAAGCTCCCAAAAGATTCAAGTCTAAGGTCAACCATTCCAGGGTCTACTGGAAAAAAAAAAAAAACAGCAAAAATATCCTTCAGTCCAACGTGAACCATGGACAGATGAAATTCCCTCATGAATGTCACTGATTATTACTAATGGGGAAAGTGAATTTAAAGCTTAGATCGCCTTAAGAAAAAGAGGAATAATTTACAAATGTGAATGAATTTCTTACTATTCCTTTTCTTTCCCTTCCCTCCCCAGAGAGAGTCATATTTCAGAAATCCTAAGTCTAAGGTTCTCAAATTTGTTCATGCATCAGTATTACCCAGAGGGCTTGTTCAGACACAAGAGAGCTGGTCCTCACGCTACAGTTTCTGATTCAATGAGTCTGTGGTGGGGCCCAAGAGTTTACAACTCTAACACATTCCCAGGTGATGTTGACGATGTTGGTTTGGGGCACACACTTTGAAAACCACTGTCTCATGTGCTCTATCTTTGGAAAACCAAGGCAGACTCCCCAGCATGCTCACGAAGGGGTTCTGAAAAACCACAAACACACCCAGGGATGGGTCTGGATGCCCTCCTAACCTCCTGGGCAGGGTCCATGGCTCCTAACGAAGATGGTTGTCTGCTCTCTTCCTATAGGTGCCCAGACACCAAGGCTCCTTAAGCGGCACTGTGCCAACACTATTGGCTATCTAACCAGTCCTCATCCACAGTCCCCAACCACTCACCATGCCGGCCTCCTCTGCAGCTAAGGGTGGCCAAGTGACAGAGTTCTGACCAAAGGAACACAGGGAAAGTCGGCTGGTGGCAGGGGAGGGGGTGTGCATGGAAAAGAAGAGAAAGCTGTTGTTCTCCTGATGCTGGTACCAACTTCCCTCCCTGTTTCTTGAACGTGGGCTGCATGCCTGGAGCTATGGTAGCCTCTTTGCACCCATGAGGGGGGCCTTGACCTTTAGCTTCTCACTCCGTGCAATGGCAGCTCCTTCCCAAATTCTTGGTTGTATATAAAACAAACCCCTATTCAATCTGCTATTAGTTGGCTTTCTGTTTCTTGAGGCTGAAAGTATTCTGAAATGATATACTAGTATTCCACTTTAATTTTAACCAATTACCTGATATTTGGACATTCTGTCTCATGGGGGGTTGGGAGGCACACAGAGAAAAAGCAGCAATAATTATACCAGAGACACCCTTTGCTTTCTCTTCTCCAGGCCAAACCCCTCCATCCTCTCACCCCTATACTCACTGGGCCTATTCTCCTTGGCTCTTCCTTGCAGCCTCTGCCTAACACATGCTCAGCACCACGTTTTCTCCAAGGCCTGTGCTGGGCAATGCCTGAGATCCACTCTGCAGCTCAAGCCAAGCAAACAGGCCCAGCTGGCCTCTGGCTCAGTCCACAGACACAGGCTGCTGCTCTTGGCTTTTTTCCATTATTACCCTTCTGGCCACGGAGGTGACCCAAGTGAGAATGTGCCCTGCCTGGGGCACAGCTTGTCACAGACATCGAACTAGGTGGAGGTGGAGGGTCCATTCCATGACTTCTCACAGGTCTCAGATGGGACTAGGGCTGGCCAGTAGCATAGACTTAACGTTTGCTGGGTTGAGTTAGGCACCTTTAGCAGAGTCAAGCCACCCTGTACCCTTGCTCAACTGGGACATCAGGGGCTGTTTGGAGACTGCTGGGAGATTCCTCTTCACAGTGAGAATAGAAATGGATCACAAGTGTCCCTAAATGTGCCTCTCATATGTAGATTTCCTTGCTTTGGCCTTACTCTTCAGACTCATCGGCTATCAGAGAGCCAAGCTCACAACCACCACCAAACCATGCAGCTGGCAGCTGTCCAAATGGACTGAGGCTGACGAAAGAGCCAGGAAACGCTCCAAAACATGAGTCTGGGTCCAGACGGGGCCATCTTGGTCTCGCCTTCCCCGCTAAAGCCACTCAGGCCAATGCTGGCCGGTCCGCTAAGGCAGAAGGAGCCTCCCAGGGGAATCCTGGGTCCGTTGACAGCCTTCTGGCTGCAACTCCCAAGTTGCAGTGGCCTGAGCCAGAAAGATGCAGAGGCAGCAGCAGCACCATCTGAGCGCTGGGCCACATCCTTCACGATTCTCTTGGCCATCCACCCATGATCATAAAATGGCTATATCTCCTCCAAGAATCACGCTGTCACAATGCAGCACCCGAGGCAAAGAGGAAAAGGCAGGAGGACTCTTTCCGCATACTGCTCTGTCGGGGAAGGAAGCATATCCCAGGCGGCCACTGTTGAATTGCCTTTCACGTCATGGGTCAGAACCAAGCCCCAGCCCTGGATGATCCGGGCATAGGGGAACTGAACAGCCTGCAATATAAGTATTGGCCAGGTAGGATCAAATCAGCACTTTGCCGAGGAGGAAGAAAAAAAAGGGCTAACGACTGCCACCCAAAGACAGCAAGTCCTGATCCCTGGAACCCGTGAATGGTAATTTATTTGGAAACAGGGTCTCTGCAAATGTGATCAAGTTAGGGCTCCTGAGATGGGGACATTAGCCTGGATTATCCAAATGGGCCCAAAATGCAACCACAAGTTTTTATAAGGAGGCAGAGGAAGTTCAATAGACACACGCAGGAGAAAAGAGTTGAGGTGAAGACAAAGCAGAGAAAGACTGGAAGATGCTGGCCCTGTTACAGAGTGATGCCGCCACAAGCCAAGGAATGTTGGGAGCCACGGGAACCTGGAAGAGACAAGGAAGAGATTCTCTTCTAGAGCCTCTGGAGGGAGTGCAGCCCTGCTGACACCTTGATTTCAGCCCCGTGGTATTGATTTTGGACATCTGGCCTCCTTAATTGGGAGGATACATTTCTGTTGTTTGAAGGCCTTAAGTTTGTGGCAATTTGTTACAGGGGCTACGGGAAACAAATTCAAGGGCAATGGCTTCTAGACAGGACACCAGCTGTGTTGGCCCCAGGTCACCTGAGCTGAGTGGAGGTGGACGGTTGATTCCATGACTTCTCACAGGTCCCAGATGGAACTAGGGCTGGCCACTAGCATAGACTTAACGTTTGCTGGGTTGAGTTAGGAGCTTTTAGCAGAGTCCAGCCATCCTGTACTCCTGCTTGGCTGGGACATCAGGGGCTGTTTAGAGACAGCTGGGCTGTGTGTGGGCCCCTTCCCACCCTGGCCTCCAACACACACGTGTACATCACACACACACACACCAAGCAAGTCCCTCCTCATTATCTGCCTTGCTATATCCTGAAGATGAGTCCTGGATCAAACACCAAACTGGGGTCCTCTCAGGCCACTGTCTCCTCCTCTATCGGGCTGAATGACTCCTATGCATATCCAGGGAAGAAGGCATCTGATGAGCCACCAGCACAGAAGCAGAGAAACCGACATAGCACCTAGCATGGAAATTCAGGCATGCCACAGCCAGCAGAATCTTGCCCTGTGTCTCTTCCTCAACCCGTGAGCTGGAACCAGGACTCTCTCTCAGACTCGCTCAGCCAAGCACAGAATGTCACCAGGCAATGGGCTTTTTGGCAAATCACTCATAAAAAATTCATGGCTGCAGCTGACCCTCATTAGAATGTGTTTCATTAAATTAAAACATCAATCCCAGAAATATATGTTTGCTTAACAGGCAGAAATGATTTGGGAACCTCATGCTGTATGCCATCAAATCAAATCAAATGGTGAGAGCAAATGAAATGAAGCCATCTAGCAAGGGGGGTAGGAGGGATAACAGGGGTCTCTCGCCAAAAAAACATAATCATGGCTTATGAAAAACCCCTAGGCATCCAAATTGTGTGTCCATGAAATGCAGGAAAATGGGTGAGGAATGCTTTCAGACAGCTGGGCTCCAGAGAACTGGGATCTCCCCTGAGTTCTCCCAGGGACTAGCACATCCCACCTCTGGGTTCTCTCTTCTCAATGATTTTTTTTTCCCATTTTTTAGAGACAGGGTCTCGCTCTCTCATCCAGGCTGGAGTACAATTGTGCAATCATGGCTCACTGCAGCCTTGAACTCCTGCACTCAAGCAATTCTCCTGCCTCAGTCTCCCAAGTAGCTGGGACTACTGGCACATACCACCATGCCCAGCTAATTTTTGCATTTTGCTTTTTTTTTTTTTTTTTTTTTTGTAGAGACAGTGTCTCCCTATCTTGCCCAGGCTCTTCTTGAACTCCTGGGTTCAAGCCATCCTCCCACCTCGGCCTCCCAAAGTGCTGGGATTACAGGAGTGAGCCATCATGCCCAGCATCTTCTGAATGCTTTAAATGCAGATTTCAAGGAGGGGCTCAAAAGCTGGAGGGGACAGAGATGACCCTGCCCAGCTCCCTTTGTTCCAAAGAAGTGTGGTTCCTTGGACGGCAGCACATAGAGGGGGACGGATTGTCATAGGAAGGGGGCAGGGCAAAGCAAATGTCCCAGCTTCTTTTCCAAAGGAGACCCAAAAGGACCATGGAGCCTTTTGGCAGTACTTTCCATTCATGTATAAGGCTCTGTGACTCCACTGCTTTGAAGTAAAGATGGCCAGCCAGGTGTAGTTGCTCACGTCTGTAATCCCAGCACTTTGGGAGGCCGAGGAGGGTGGATCACCTGAGGTCAGGAGTTTGAGACCAGCCTGGCCAACATGGCGAAACCGTATCTGTACTAAAAATACAAAAATTAGCTGGGCATGGTGGTGCACACCTGTAATCCCAGCTACTTTGGAGGCTGAGGTGGGAGAATCACTTGAAACCGGGAGGCAGAGGTTGATCATGCCACTGCACTCCAGCCTGGGTGAAACAGCAAGACTCGGTCTCAAAGAAAAAGAAAAAAGAAAGCCAACCTCATCATGCCCCAGTGGAACAGAGGACTGAGTTGGCCTAGACCACGAAGATAGAAAAAGGAGGTTTCCAAATTAGAATCCAGGCCCATGCCTTTTGATGTTCAACTTTGCTCTGCTGCTCTCCAAACGGAAGCCCTGTCTCCACCCTGGGGTTCCCAGGCCAACCACCAGGAAGGCCAAGGGCAGATGGTAGGAGACATATCCAAACCACAGACACTTAAGACCTTAACAGTTCACAAAATGATCAGATATTAAAGAAGCGCCCTACTCACTTCATTCATTGTTCCAAAATTGAAGTTCCTAAAGAAGGACCCTGGTGTCAGATAGCTCATTCTTGTTTTAGTTTATTTACTCAACAAATTAAAGATAGTTAATTCTTTATTAATATGTTGCTCATAAACCATATAGCTTTGATCTAGAAAAATAGCAAGTCATCAAAAGGTCAAAATGATATATCCTCTAATCTTTTACATGCATATATATGTATACATCTCATTTATATGCATATGTATACACACAATTTTTTACAAAATGCAATTATACTTTACTTACTGTGATATAACTTGTCTCTTTTTTTAACCTAATAGTGTACCATAAGCATAATTTCATGTCAAAAATATACATCAACATCATTGTTTAATGGCTGCATAGCATGGCAGGCCATGAATGTATCATCATTTACTTAATCAATTGCCCATTATTGCTCATTTAAATGCTATACCCAATTTTCCCGGGTAATGACAGCATGGCAGTAATCCTCTGACTTATACCTTCCTTGTGTATAAATACTTGTCTGCTTATTTCCTTGAGATAATTTCCTAAGATGGAATTTCTTAGTCAAACGACAAGTTATGTCATCCACTGCAACAAGACATTTCGGGAAGTTTCTTAGATACAGTACGGAACTTCTCTGTGTCTGAAAGCTAACATGCAGCTCAATTTATTCACTGAACTTAATTGGCATTTCTCACTAACAGAAGGCCTGAGGCAGTGAGTTTCCAGCCTCAAACATCTCAGATGTCAAAGAAGCAACGTGCAATGTAATCGCTGCCGCCATTATGCAGCAGAAAGCTCTGGCCAGCCTGGAAGCAGAAAATAAGATGTGTTTGCTTCAAAATATTTGCAGATCGACTCAGATATAATAATCCCTAGTGCATGCTCTGCCTGAAAATTTAAGGTAGTGAAGCACAATTTCTGTAAGAATGAGTCTATGGGCTGTGTGCGGTGGCTCATGCCTATAATCCCAGCACTTTGGGAGGCTGAGGCGGGCAGATCACTTGAGGTCAGGAGTTCAAGACCAGCCTGTCCAACATGGCGAAACCCCATCTCTACTAAAAATACAAAAATTAGCTGAGTGTGGTGGCATGCACCTGTAGTCACAGCTACGCGGGAGGCTAAGGCAGGAGAATCACTTGAACCCAGGAGGTGGAGGTTGCAGTGAGCAGAGATCACGCCCCTCCAGCCTGGGTGGCAGAGGGAGACTCTGTCTCAAAAAGAAAAAAAATAAAATAATGAGTTTATGCTGGTTAGGACTGAAGTTGCCAAGAAAACCAATATAGATTGGTTTCAACAATAGAGTATTTTGGTTCACGGGTTGAATATTCAAAAGGTTAGGTGAGGCTTCCTACAACAGAAACTCAGACAAAACCCCAAGGTGCTGATTCTTTGGAACTCCTCTTCCTCCCAGGCTGGGCTCCACCTGGGGCTCTCATAGCAGTTCCAGCCTCAGCTCATAGTGATCCAGTGGCTACAGCAGCTCCAGATGTTGTTTCAGAACACATCACCATCCAAAGAAAGAACAGTTCCTCTGGCGGCTTCCTTGCAAGGAAGAGAAACCTCCCCTTTCCAGAAGCCCTAGAAAAGGTATTCTCGTGGTTTGCTGGCTTTGACCAGGATGGATATACCACGTGGTTTACACCTACATGTAGTATCAGCCCCCAAGCACACATGGGTAAGGACGGGAAGTAAATTCAGGTTACTGTTCTTGGAAGGATGAGAACTGGAAGCACTCTCTCAAACAGATGTCCACTGCAGAGATGATTTGTTTAGATGACAGCTAATATAAATTTAAAATAATGGAAAACATCATAAGAAACAAAGAAAATCTTGATGATCAAAAAATTTAGGAAGAATGTATTGAGGCCAGGCGCGGTTCATGCCTGTAATCCCGACACTTTGGGAGGACAAGGCGAAGGATCCCTTGAGGTCAGAGGTTTGAGACCAGCCTGGCCGACGTGGCAAAACTCCGTTTACTAAAAATACAAAGTTAGCCAGGCATGGTGGCATATGACTACCCTACTCAGGAGGCTAAGGCAGGAGAATCACTTGAACCCAGGAGGCAGAGGTTGCAGTGAGCTGAGATCGCACCACTGCTGTCCAGCCTGGGCAACAGACACAAAAAACAATAAAAATAAAAATAAAAATGTATTGAACACCTGCTTCTCTGCTTCTTTCTGAAACCTCATCAAAATACAAGTGAAATAATCAAGACATGGAATCAACCTAAATGCCTATCAATGACAAATTGGATAAAGAAAATGTGGTATATATATACCACAGAATACTATGCAGCCATAAAAAAGAATGAGATCATGTCCTTTGCAGAAATATGGATGGAACTGAAGGCCATTATCCTTTAGTAAACTAATGCAGGAAGAGAAATCCAAATACCACATGTTCTCACTAATAAGTGGGAGGTTAAATGATGAGAACACATGAACACAAAGAGGGAACAACACACACTGGGGCTACTTGAGCATGGAGGGTGGGTGGAGGGTGGGAGGAAGGAGAGGAGCAGAAAAGGTAACTATTGGGTACCAGGCTTAATACCTGGGTGATGGAATAATCTGTACGACAAGCCCCCGTAACATGAGTTCACCTGTGTAACAAACCTTCACATGTACCCCTGAACCTAAAATAAAAGTTTTTTTAAAAAAGAAAAAGTTAAGTGCTCGAAAAAAAAAAGTTGGGATTATGGGGTCATGTCAAAAGGGCACAGAAGCCAACCTGAAAGAGCTCCCAGTGGTCAAAGCTAGAACAATTTGAGCAAGAAGAGAAATAAACATAGTATCAGATATAGCTTAAAGGTTAAAATAAATATTCATAAGTCCATACTGATATAAATACATGACTGAATAAACAAATAACTGGGATAGAAGGGACAATTCTTCCTTACAGAAGAATTTCAATTAATAAATGTGGGAGGAATGAGAGAGCTAGAAACGCACCACTTAGACTGCCAGCAACGTCCATCAGTGAATGCTAAAAATAGTGGGCAAAAGCTTAAGAGAAAAAAAATTAGATATTTGCATAGCCTCCGAGTATATATTAATTACATAAAAAGAAATCTCTACACTCCACTGTAACTTTACAGGAAAAACCTGAAAGAAACTATCTTTTTTGGGGGTAGGGGGACAGGTGGTCTCTCCCTGTTGCCCAGGCTGGAGTGCAGTGGTGTGACCAAAGCTCACTGCAACCTTAAACTGCTGAGCTCAAGGGATGATCCCCCATCAGCCTCCAGAGTAGCTGGGACTACAAGTGAATACCACGGTGACCAGCTAATTTTGGGGTTTTTTTTGTAGAGGAAGGGTCTGGCTATGTTGTCCAGGCTGGCCTTGAACTCCTGGCCTCAAGTGACCCTCCCAACTTGGTCTCCCAAAGTGTTGGGATTACAGGTGCGGGCCACTGCACCCGACCAGAAACCATCTTAAGCTAAGAATCAGTAGCAACGTCACCAGTAGTAAGACATATGACGCACTTAGAAGGACACATCACCTCTCTGATGTCCTTCCCCCAAATCTAAATCAAATCATGAATAAAAGCCAGTCAAACTCAAATGAAGAAACATTCCACAAAACACCTGACTAGTCCTCTTCAAAAGTAAGAAGGTCAGGTGCTGGGCACGATGGCTAACTCCTATAATCCCAGCACTTTGGGAGGCAGAGGCGGGTTAATTGCTTGAGATCAGGAGTTCAAGACCAGCCTGGACAACATGGAGAAACCTTGTCTCTACTAAAAATACAAAAATTAGCCTGGCGTGGTGCGGACACCTGTAATCCCAGCTACTCGGGAGGCCAAGGCAAGAGAATCATTTGAGCCTGGGAGGCAGAGGTTGCAGTGAGCCGAGATCGAGCCACTGTACTCCAGCCTGGGTGTGTGAGGCTCAGATTAGAAGCGACTAAGGAACCCTAACAATGAACTACAATATGGGACCCTGGATTGGATTTGGGGACAGAAAATAAGGCACATTACTGGGAAATCTGGTAAAATCTAAATAAGGGCCAGCAGTGGTGGCTCACACCTATAATCCCAGCACCTTGGAAGGCTGAGGCTGGCGGATCACCTGAGGTCAAGAGTTTGAGTCCAGTCTGGCCAACATGGTGAAACCCCATCTCTACTAAAAAATCAAAATTAGCCGGGCGTGGTGCCGGGTGCCCGTAATCCCAGCTCATCCAGAGGCTGAGGCAGCAGAGTCGCTTGAACCCAGGAAGTGAAGTTTGCAGTGAGCTGAGATCATGCCACCACATTCCAGACTAGGAAACAAAGACTTCGTCAAAAAAAAAAAAAAAAAAAAAAAATCTAAATAAGGTCTGTAGTTTACTTGACAGTATTGTACTATTGCTAATTTATGAGCTTTGACCATCATACCACAGTTACGTAAGATGTTACCGTTAGGGAACTCTCTGTATTATCTTTGCAACTTTCCTGCAAGTCTAAAACTATTTCAAAACACAAAGTTAAAAATGAAGCTTACATCAAAGGCAGCAGCGTGCAGAGATGCAAAGAGATGAGTTTCTGGGTCAGATTCCTCCACTGCAGAAGCATGCTGACATCAGCCTGACCACTGGACTATCAATTAGTCCCTTATGGTCAGTCCATAGCAGGGAGAATCTATGGATTTACAAGGACAAGAAAGCAAAAGGAGACTGCAGACAGGCAACACGAACGCAAGTTTGAAAGAAGAAATGAAGGAGAAGTCAGCCGAGTGGAATTCCAATTGGCTACGGAGGGAGATGTTAATTCATGCCCAGGACCCCAGAGAGGAGGCTCCGGGAGGTGAGGAACAAGTTGTAGGGTTGGAAAAAAAAAAAAAAAAAAAAAAGCATGGCTGTAATTCTGTATAAAGTTACATGGAATCAACCTAAATGCCCATCAATGACAGATTGGATAAAGAAAATGTGGTACACATACACCATGAAATACTATGCAGCCATGAAAAAGGAGATCCTGTCTTTTGTGGGAACATGGATAGAATGCTGCTCTCCCCTTAGTCCTCCATAGTCCACCCCTGTGCCAATTCCACCCAGATAGCTGAGTACCTCCCACTAGGGGCTCCAGGGCTGGGGTCCCAGGCACAGAAAAGGGCAAGGGGTAATGGGAGCAAAGGAAAGTTCCATGAAAGTCTAGATCCCAGATGGAGAGTCCTGAGCTCCTTCATGAGGCTCAGCGCCCAGCATGCACACAGCAGGCCTAGACTCCCAGCAGAATACTAGAAGTTTCCTCCCTAGGAAAACTCAATAGCCCTAGAGGAAAGATCTATAGATATGGGTATTTGGGCTTCACTTCATATATTAGTTTGCCATTACAAACTAATACAGAGGGGGGTGTATTGAACACCAGAAATTTATTTTTTCACAGTTCTGGAGGCTGAAAGTCCAAGCTGTCAGCAGGGTTGGTTTCATTCTGAGACGTCTCTCCTTGGCTTGTAGATGGCTGTATCTTCCAAGTGTCTTCACATGGTCTTCCCCCTGTGTGTCTGTGTCCTAATCTCCTTTTCTTACGAGGACACCAGGCATATTGGATTAAGGGCCACCCCAGTGACCTCGTTTAACTCCCATTTTCTCTTTCAAAGCCCTATCTCCAAGTACAGACACATTCTGAGATACTTGAGGTTAGGACCATAAAAGTATGCCTCTGCTGACAGATAAAATGGACTACACCCCATGGCTAATTAGGGTGAGTTAGAGCAGAACCAGGTGGTCATGGCTGGGTGAAGGTTCAGTCACATACACTGTGTTCTCAGAAAGATGTTATAAAAGTCACGTACAATGCGTTCTCAGAAAGATGTTATGAAAATATCACAGGACCTCCCTTTCTACAATCAAGCCAAACCAGTTTCTGTTGTTGGTGCCAAGATAAACTGAAGTAAGAATTCCCCCACCTCCCAACTGGCCTTTTGAAAGGTCTCACAGAGACTTCTGGTTTGGGGCTTGGAAACCAACCAATCAGAGCTCACCCGCTCCATCCAGTCAGGGTTCAACCACATCAACCAGTCATGATTCAGCTGTGTGACCAACCAGAACTAAGCAAGTCCGAATCCTTCATTTGCATAAATGGACTTAATTGGGAACCTCAGCAGGGCGTTTTGCTATAAACCCTGAATGTATTTGTTCTCTGGAACTCACCTTTGTTTTACACCAAAGACGTGGCTCCCTTGTTTGCAAACTATTCACTGGAATGAAGTCTCTTTCCTCCAAATTACTTTTCAGAGAACTTAGGTTCACAGGACTCAACAAATGAATTTTGGAGGGACATAATTCATTTCATACACCCAGCAAAACAGCCATCCACCTGCCAGAGCACCTACCAGTGAGAACCATTGGCTTCCTCTTACCACCACAATGCACAGAAAGCTACCAAACATATTAGTGCCTTCCTCATAAATACAAAAGAACAAAGCATCACCAGACATTTGAGGAAAATAAAAATATGAGGACAGACATAAAAGCCAACAAATAGGTAAAATACACTTGGAGCAAGGAGTAGACAGACCCCTTGCAGAACACAAGGGAAACCCCCTTATCATCCTCAGAGAATCAAGGGAAAGATACCATATTCATTAAACAAGAACAGGATACTTAGAAAAAGGAAAAGTTAGGAAATAAGAAAGGCTCTTGGAAATTAAATATAACAAAAAATTTAAAACTCCAGAAGAGTTGGAAGATCAAATTGAAGAAATTTTTCAGAAAATTAAATTAAAAGACCAAAAAAAGTGAGAGAATAAAAAGCAAGTGATCAACTGAGATCTAGCACCTGACACAGAAGCATTCCAGAAAGAGATAACAGAGATGGCAGAGGAAACAAAGGTTTAATTTTAAAAATCTACTAGAACCAAAGATTCTGAGAAAGTAAACCAAAAATAAGAAAGAGATACACATATTGGTAAAGGCTAGAATGAGGTTGGCTCTTGGGCTCCTCATCACTCTTAATGACAATGCAGTAGACAGGAGAGATTGTTTGGGTGTGAATCTGACTCCACCCCCTTGGAAGAATTACCCTCAAGTTATTTAACCTCTCTATGCTTCACTTACCTAATTTGTAAAATGAAAGCAAAAATAGTGTTTACCTAATAGAGTTGCTGCAAATATTATATGAGATGGGACATCTGAGGTGACTGTCACGTAGTACCTGGTCAATAAATGTGAGTTATTGTCACTACAGCAGTCCCCAACCTTTTTGGCACCAGGGACAAGTTTCATAGAAGACAATTTGTCCACAGACTAGAGGGGAGGGGTGGTTTCAGGATGATTCAAGAGCATTACATTTATTCTGCACTTTACTGCTATTATTATTACTTACTCAACATTATGCAGAATCAGTGGGACCCCTGAGCTTGTTTTCCTGCAACTAGATGTCACTGTCTCCCATCTGGGGGTGATGGGAGACGGTGACAGATCATCAGACATTAGATTCTCATAAGAAGCACTCATCCTAGATCCCTCACATGCACGGTTCACAAAGGTTTCACACTCCTATGAGAATCTAATGCTGCTACTGGCCTGACAGGAGGTGGAGCTCAGGTGGTAATGCAAGCAATGGGGAGCAGCTGTAAATACAGATGAAGCTTCGATCGCTTGCCACCACTCACCTCCTGCTGTGAGGCCAGGTTCCTAACAGGCCACAGACCAGTTTGTGGCCCAGGGGTTGGGGACCCCTGTGTCACTACTTTGAACTTAGAATCAAGTAAAACCCTACAGTTATATTTAAAACTCATGCTGCTGCTCAAGGAAAAAGGACACGAAACATAGCAGAGTGGAAGCAATTCTTAGGAGGGTTTTGCAGCTGTCCTGGGGCCAGCAGAGAGCAGAGCAGAGCTGCACCCTGGGCACCAGAATAAGCAACTCCAAGGAAAGAACAAAAACACAACAGAAGATGAAACTAATGTGCCCCACCATAGGGAAGAGAGTCCTCAACCTCTCAAGTAGCTGGGATTACAGGCACCCACCACCATGCCGGATAATTTTTGTAATTTTTAGTAGAAACGGGGTTTCACCATGTTGGCCAGGCTGGCCTCCAACTCCTGACCTCAAGTGATCCATCCGCCTCGGCCTCCCAAACTGCTGGGATTACAGAAGTGAGCTACCACGCCCGGCCTACCATTTTTAAAAGCCATAAAACTCTTAACATTTATTTTATTTCTGCGTGTGCCAATATGTGTAGAAAATGTTTTGAAAGGTGCACGATACATTACCCACAGTGCAAATTAGCATGGAGCTGGAAAGCCTGGAGATGGGCTATTGCTTTACTCTATTTCCCTATTATTGAATTTTTTTTTTTTTTTGAGACGGAGTCTAGCTCTGTCACCCAGGCTGGAGTGCAGTGGTGCGATCTTGGCTCACTGCAAGCTCCGCCTCCCGGGTTCACATCATTCTCCTGCCTCAGCCTCCCGAGTAGCTGGGACTACAGGCACCTGCTACCATGCCCAGTTAATTTTTTTTGTACATTTTAGTGGAGACGGGGTTTCACCGTGTTAGCCAGGATGGTCTCGATCTCCTGACCTTGTGATCGGCCCACCTCAGCCTCCCAAAGTGCTGGGATTACAGGCGTGAGCCACCATGCCCGCCTGAATTTTTTTAACAACGACTATGTACATGACTTAGGTACTTCTTTAAAAATAAATAAAACGGAGGGCATGACTTATAGAGGTAAGAACAGAAAAAAAAAAAGAAAACCAGAATGATATAAGGTATTTGAAATCTAACAGTCACATCCCTAGATAAAAGCAACCTAATTGGTCTGATTAAGAGAAGAAAATTCTCCATCTGTGGTAAATCAAATGCAACAATATGCTGATTACTGAAGGCTCATGAAAACTAAACACATCTAGGACTAAAATACAAAAGTGGGTTAATCAAATGCAAGTGCAACAATATACCCGCAAATGAAAATTGAAGCCAAAAATACAAAGTTAAAAAAAAGAAAGAAAAAAAAGCACCGGGCACAATGGCTCATGCCTGTAATCCCAGCACTTTGGGAGGCCAAGGTGGGCGATCATATGGGAGTTCAAGACCAGCCTGGGCCACATGGCAAAACTCTATCTAAAAAAAAAAAAAACACGAAAAAATTAGCTGTGCATGGTGGCATACGCCCATAGTCCCAGCTACTCAGGAGGCTGAAGTGGGAGGATCACTGGAGCTGAGAAGGTTGAGGCTGCAGTGAGCCAAGATCACACCACTGAACTGCAGGCTAAACAACAGGGCAAGACCCTGTCTCAAACAAAATAAAACTAAAAACAAATTTTTAAAATTTTTAAGTGGAAAATTAACACACAAATACACACACGGAAATTATATAACAATAAAGGAGAAAATAAATGACTAAGGTATTAAAGTTGTACTCCCAGACATAAAGTAGTTATATAACTACTATAGTAATAAAAATACATGTGTGTGTGCATATATGTGTATGTATATATGTGTATTTGTGTGTCTCTGTGTATATATGTGCATTTGTGTGTCTGTGTATATATGTGTGCGTATTTGTGTCTGTGTATATATGTGTATGTGTGTGTTTCTGTGTCTGTGTGTATATATGTGTATTTGTATGTCTGTATATATATGTATGTGTGTGTGTTTGTGTGTGTGTAGATATGTATGTGTGTGTATTTGTATGTGTGTGTATTTGTATGTGTGTGTGTATATGTGTGTTACATATGTATAATATATGTATATGTGTGTGTGTTGTAAGAAGCGCACATTACCCCCTAGGAGGTATACTTGCCCTCTCCCCTCCAAAAGCAAAGATGAAGTTGAATGTATCTGAGTCACCACATCAGGGGTTCTCAAAGTGTGGTCTGAGGCTTCTGGCGTTCCCCCAGAGCTACTTCACAAAGTCCACAAAATCAAAACTACTTTCTTAATAGTACAAAGACTTATTTGCCCTTTTCACTCTCATTCTCTATAAAGTGTACAGCAGAGTCTTCCAGAAGCTGCATGATATATCATGACATCATCTCTCTCTCTCTCTCTCTCTTCATGTTTTGGTGTTTGTTTGTGACAGGGTCTTGCTCTGTTGCCCGTGCTTAAGTGCAATGGTGCGATCTTGGCTCACTGCAATCTCTAGTTCCTGGACTCAAGTAATCCTACCACCTCAGCCTCCTAAGTAGCTGGGGCTACAGGTGTGCGCTACCACGCTTGGCTTTTTTATTATTATTATTATTATTATTATTATTATTATTATTATTTATGGAGACAAGGTCTCATGATATTGCCTAGGCTAGTGTTAAACTCCTGGGGTCAAGCAATCCTCCTGCCTCAGCCTGACATCAGCTCTCTAATGGCCAAGGGAGGACGTGCTTATGTCTCCTTATGTGTTAAATTTTTCTGTTTAAATTTCTAATATGCAAAATATCAATACGTATGACCTATCTCAATAAAAGCATTTTGGGGGTCTTCAATAAATTGTAAGATTGTGAAGGGTTCCTGAGGCCAAAATGTTTGAGAACGCTGCCCTTGTTCTAACCAGCAGTTTATAGCAAATACAAAGGTCTACAGAAGCAAGTTAAATTCCATGAGGAAACATCAGCAAAGCCCCAGGATATAATATCTGACATTTACAGGTGACATGACATAGTATCTGGGATTTGCTTTAAAATACTCCAGGACGAACAAGGGTGTCTGTGGGGTGGGAGCGAAAAAGATTGAAAAACTGATCATTAGTAAAAACCAGGTGATAGATGGGGTCTGTGGGGGTACATTTACAATCCTCTCTACTTTAAGACAGAATTTTTAATTTTATTGTCACAATACAATAAAGATAAAAAGAAATTCAGTAAATTATCTTCATTTTTTAGAGTAACAGTTACATCAGGAAAAAATATAAAATACAAGACCATTTCAAAACACAAGGATAATGACAACACTGCCTAAAAACTTAAGATGACAAAACAGGCTCTTCCACCAAGAATATCAATAAACAGAAAACAAACAACAACAAGGTGCAAAAAAAAGGATCAATGAAAATTCATTATGTGGCAGGAGCTCTAAGCCCTAGGAGCCAGCAAGGGGAATGAATCCAGAACTGGACTCTGGTAACCAAAATGGAACAACTACAAGATTCAAACAGTGTTATGCAGAGAACACTTGGCATTCATTCCCGAAAAGATGAAAGGTGGCATTTCAAAATCAATCAAGGTCACACTGGGGTTTAAAAGAAGCTTAGGATAAAATGGTAAGACAATTAAGAACATCCCAGAAATGCAGTCCAAAACAGAATTGGTTCTGCAAAACATCAAATCAATGAAACTTGTTACAGAGAATCAAGTAGAACTCAATGAATGCAGGGGAGCAAACGATGTATGCAACAAGGAACCTAATCTTCATATTGAAGGGTGTCTGTGAAGCTGAATCAAAAGGCCAGGTGCGGTGGCTCACGCCTGTAATCCCAGCACTTTGGGAGGCCCAGGCAGGTGGATTGCCTGAGGTCAGGAGTTCAAGACCAGCCTGGCCAACATGGTGAAACCCCATCTCCACTAAAAATACAAAAATTAGCCAGGGGTGGTGGCAGCTGCCTGTAATCCAAGCTACTCAGGAGGCTGAGGCAGGAGAATTGCTTGAACCCAGGAGGCGGAGGTTGCAGTGAGCCAAGATCACACCACTGCACTCCAGCCTGGGCAACAAGAGTGAGACTCCATGTCAAAAAAAAAAAAAAAAAAAAAAGCCAAATCAAGAAGTAACAGAAAAATGTGCCCTGGGAGGAAGCAGTTTTTCCACATTGTTTTAAAATCCAGTTTGGAGATGAAAGGGGCTCATGACATTCTTCCAGAACTGTCAAAGAGAAAGATATCAATCCCTCTCTTGGGAAATGCCTTCTTAATGCAAGGAAAAAGAGATACTAGGTCACCTTTAAAGAAACGTAACAAACAAGCCTTTTCTCAGAACTCTCATCTGAGACTTTAGTGACATACACAAACCCCAGAAATAAAAGCAGAGAGACTTCAAGGTACTCTTCGTCCAGAAAAGCTGTTATTTAACAGCACCTGCAACAGAAGGACCTAAGTGCGTCCAGCACCTGAAGGAACTATTCATAGTGCACACCTCTCACTGACAAATTTCACTTCTGGAATTACTTCCAACAGCAACTGAGTTTAAATGCCAATTCCCAGAGATAAACCAAGGGCACTCATGGGAAGGGCCACTTTATTGTGAAAAATAAGAAGCAATACCACCACAGATCAAGGAGGGCCATATAACATTTGGTATCAAAGACAGAACTATTAAGAAGGAAAGAGTAACAACTGTTTTTCCACGAAGAGGATCCAAATTGCTGGACTGACGTAAGTAGTTAAAAGTTTAAACAGATGTATAGAGAGATGAGAGTTGCTGAGCAATTTGGTTCAGTAATACTATGGTAGGAACAGGCTGGTTACCAGAAGAATGTAATCAATAAGGGGGACAAAAAAGAAAGCATAAGGCATTGAGGAATGGCCAGGATTTTGCAGTTATAATTGGAAAGAGATGTCAAAAGAATGATTAAAATGAAAATAAAAATTAGGATGACAGAAGATGATCCAAATATAATACCCAATATAAAAGAATTTAATTATCATCCCATGTGGGAGAAAAAGGAGTTCCTGACTGGATTAGTTAAGTGAAATCTGTTACACATGGATGAAAAGTATTCTCAGGGATGTATACAGATTTCTAAAGAGAAATAGAAGTAAAAATGGCTGGGTTACCGAGTAAATGAATCAAAATTCACTTAAGAAATGGATATATAGTTAACATAAAATGTCAAAGGCACACCGAAAATTGCAAACCAGAGAACACTGACTATGTATTTATAAAACCATAAACATCTATGAAACATATAAATAAATACCAATTGCCAAGTGTATTAGTCTGTTTCACACTGCTGATAAAGACACACTGGGACTAGGAAGCAAAAGAGGTTTAATTGGACTTACAGTTCCACATGGCTGGGGAGGCCTCAGAATCATGGCAGAAGGCAAAAGGCACTTCTTACATGGTGGCAGCAAGAGAAAAATGAGGAAGAAGCAAAAGCAGAAACCCCTGATAAAACCGTAAGATCTCGTGAGATATTCACTATCATGAGAATAGCACAGGAAAGACTGGCCCCCATGATTCAATTACTTCCTCCTGGGTACCTCCTACAACAGGTGGGAATTCTGGGAGATACAATTCAAGTTGAGATTTTGGTGGGGACACAGCCAAACCATATCATTCTGCCCCTGGTCCCTCCAAATCTCATGTCCTCACATTTCAAAACCAATCATGCCTTCCCAACAGTCCCCCAAAGTCTTAATTCATTTCAGCATTAACCTAAAAGCCCACAGTCCAAAGTCTCATCTGAGACAAGGCAAGTCCCTTCCTCCCATGAGCCTATAAAATCAAAAGCAAGCTAGTTACTTCCTAGATACAATGGGGGTACAGGTATTGGGTAAATGGAGCTGTTCCAAATGGGAGAAATTGGCCAAAACAAAGGGGTCACAGGGCCCATGCAAGTCTGAAATCGAGCAGGGAAGTCCAATTTTAAAGCTCCAAATGATCTCTCTCCTTTGACTCCAGGTCTCACATCCAGGTCACACTGATGCCAAGAGGTGGGTTCCCATGGTCTTGGGAAGCTCCAACCCTATGGCTTTGTAGGGTATAGCCCCCCCCCCCGGCTGCTTTCACAAGCTAGCGTTGAGTGTCTGTGGCTCTTCCAGGTGCACGGTGCAAGCTGTCAGTGGATCTACCATTCTGGAGTCTGGTGGACGGTGGCCCTCTTCTCAGAGCTCCACTAGGCAGTGCCCCAGTAGGGACTCTGTGTGGGGGCTCCAACCCCACATTTCCCTTCTGCACTGCCTTAGCAGAGGTTCTCCATGAGGGCCCCACCCCTGCAGCAAACTTTTGCCTGGGCATCCAGGTTTTTCCATACATCTTTTAAAATCTAGGTGGGGGTTCCCAAACCTCAATTCTTGACTTCTGTGCACCCTCAGGTTCAACAACATGTGGAAGCTGCCAAGGCTTGGGGCTTCCACCTTCCAAAGCCACAGCCTGAGCTGTATGTTGGCCCCTTTCAGCCAAGGCTGGAGTGGCTGGGATGCAGGGCACCAGGTCCCCAGGCTGCACACAGCACAGGGACCCTGGGCCAGGCCCACAAAACCACTTTTTCCTCCTGGGCTTCTGGGCCTGTGATGGGAGGGGCTGCTGTGAAGGTCTCTGACATGGCCTGGAGACATTTTCCCCATGGTCTTGGAGATTAACATTAGGCTCCTTGCTACTTATGCAAATTTCTGCAGCTGCCTTGAATTTCTCCCCAGAAAATGGTTTTTTTCTTTTCTATCACATAGGCTGCAAATTTTCCAAACTTTTATGCTCTGTTTCCCTTATAAAACTCATGGTACCCAAGTCATGTCTTGAATGCTTTGCTGCTTAGAAATTTCTTCCGCCAGATACTGTAAATCATCTTTCTCAAGTTCAAAGTTCCACATATCTTGAGGGCAGGGGCAAAATGCTGCCAGTCTCTTAGCTAAAACATAACAAGAATCACCTTTACTCCAGTTCCCAAGTTCCTCATCTCCATCTGAGACCACCTCAGCCTGGACCTTATTGTCCATATAGCTATCAGCATTTTGGGCAAGGCCATTCAACAAGTCTCTAGGAAGTTCCAAACTTTCCCACATTTTCCTATCTTCTTCTGAGCCCTCCAAACTGTTCCAATCTCTCCCTGTTACCCAATTCCAAAGCTGCTTCCACATTTCTGGGTATCTTTTCAGCAACACCCCACTCTGCTAGTACCAATTAACTGTATTCGTCTGTTTTCATGCTGCTGATAAAGACATACCCAAGACTAGGAAGAAAATGAGGTTTAACTGGACTTACAGTTCCACATGGCTAGGGAAGCCTCAGAATCATGTGGGGAGGTAAAAGGCACATGCCGCATCTTACATGGCAGCAGCAAGAGAAAAACGACGAAGAAGCAAAAGCGGAAACCCCTGATAAACCCATCAGATCTCGTGAGACTTATTCACTATCATGAGAACAGCATGGGAAAAACCAGCCCCCATGATTCAACTACCTCCCCCTGGGTCCCTCCCACAACACGTGGAAATTCTGGGAGCTACAATTCAAGTTGAGATTTGAATGGGGACACAGCCAAACCATATCACCAAGGTAAAGAGAACTTGATAGAATCTCTGTTGTGGTGGTATACCATAAAATCAGGTCACTAGAATTTAGTAATATGGTTTAGTAAAAAGCAAAGACATTGATCTGAACAATGTAATTGATAAGACTGAATCTTTTTTCCAAAAATATTTTTGGAAATACAGAGCAGGGGAGAAAAAAATTTAGCAGCACTGTGAGTCTTAAATATAGCCGGTGAGGTTTATTTGACTCTTAAAAAATAGTGACAATAAGAGCTCATGTCTGTTGACAATGTACTATATGTCCATCACCTGCAGTCTCCCATCTCATATAATCTTGGTAACAATGCTCCTAAGCAAACACTCTTTCTGCTTCTACTTCACACATGAGGAAACTGAGGCATAGGGAGGACAAATAACTTGAAGGTCACTGAACTTCCATGGGGTGGAGTGAGATTCAAACCCAAACAACCTCTCCTGTCCACTGCACTGTCACTAAAAGTGATGAACAATCCAAAAGCCAACCTCATTCTAGGCTTTACCAATATGGTGTATCTAAGAGAGTTACTTATTAGTTAAATTATAATATTCTACTAACAATTGCAAAACTGCTTTATTACCCACTCTCTTCACCACAACTCTGCAAACTCCACAAGAACAGGGCCTTTATAGTTAAAATTAAACTCAGGCAGACTTCAGTTCAAATTGTCACTCGGCCAGGAGTGGTGACTCATGCCTGTAATCCTGGCACTTTGGGAGGCCGAGGCAGGAGAATCACCTTAGCTCAGGAGTCCAAAACCAACTTGGGCAATGATCCGGTTTGGCTGCATCCCCACCCAAATCTCAACTTGAATTGCATCTCCCAGAATTCCCACGTGTTGTGAAACGGACCCAGGGGGAGATAATTGAATCATGGGGGCCAGTCTTTCCCATGCTATTCTTGTGATAGTGAATAAGTCTCAAACTTTGGGAGGCTGAAGCAGGTGGATCACCTAAGGTCAGGAGTTCAAGACCAGCCTGGCTAACATGGTGAAACCCCATCTCCACTAAAACTACAAAAATTAGCCAGGCAT
The DNA here is from genome assembly GCF_028858775.2 of Pan troglodytes. Lineage (NCBI taxonomy): Eukaryota > Metazoa > Chordata > Mammalia > Primates > Hominidae > Pan > Pan troglodytes. The sequence goes on along the minus strand of NC_072404.2, from coordinate 79,833,085 downwards.
GGTGGCAGGTGCCTATAATCCCAGCTACCCAGGAGGCTGAGGCAGGAGAATTGCTTGAACCCAGGAAGCAGAGGTTGCAGTGAGCTCAGTTTGTGCCACTGCACTCCAGCCTCGGTGACAGAGCGAAACTCTGTCCCAAAATAAATATATAAATAAATAAATAAATATCACAACATCTGATGGGTTGACCAGGAGTTTCCACTTTAGCTTCTTCCTCATTTTCTCTTGCCGCTGCCATGTAAGAAGTGCCTTTTGCCTCCTGCCATGATTCTGAGGCCTCTCCAGATATGTGGAACTGTTAAGTCTGATTAAACCTCTTTTTCTTCCCAGTCTCGTGTATGTCCTTATCAGCAGCATGAAAACGGACTAATATAGGCAATATGGCAAAACGCTGACTCTACAAAAAATAGAAAAATTAACCAGGCATGGTGATGCACACCTGCAGTCCCAGATACTTGGGAGGCTGAGGTGGGAGAATCGCTTGAGCCTGGGAGTTGGAGGCTGCAGTGAGCCATGATCACAATGCAGTCTAGCCTGGGTGACACAGCAAAACCCTGTCTCAAAAAAATAAAATAAAAAATAAAGTGTCATGCCACCACTATTACATAACTAAAATATAACCTTGGGCGAGTGAGTTAACTTCAAGAAGCCCCAGTTCCCCCTTGTAGATAAACAAATAAATACACAATTAAGAGTTTTTGTGAAGATTATGTGAGCCTATATATGAAAAGATAAAGCCCAGTACCCAGCACATAGAATTTGCTAAGTAAATCACAGCTCTACAACCCTAAATTGTGACCTGAGGAAGAGACTGCTAAACCGTGGTCCAAATCTTGCCCACTGCCTTGTTTTTGAAAGGCCCTCAAGTGAAGAATGGTTTTGCATTTGTAAAGGATTGAAAAACATTCAGAGAAGAATGATATTTTGCAACACATGGAAATTACATAAAATTCAAATGTTACTCTCCAAAAATAAAGTTTGGTTGGAACACAGCCACACTCATTTGTTTATGAGGTGTCTATGCCTGCTTTCACGCTGCAGTGGCACAGTTGCGTAGTTATGACAGAGACCATATGGCCCACAGAGCTGAAAATACTTACTCTCCAGCCTGTTTCAGGAGAAGTCTGCCAACCCCTAACCTAATCAATTACTGGACAAAGGTAGCAAATCAAGTAATTATAAATCAATTCTTTGTTTCCTCCGAGTGTAATGTTGTAAGTGGAGATTCCATTCCTGGAAGCCCATATCATATCATAAAAATACAGAAACATCTTATAAGAAAAAAATTAAAATATTAATACATTATATGATTTTAGAAGCACTCGTGGCCAGGTGTAGTGGCTCTCGCCGGTAGTGCCAGCACTTTGGGAGGTCAAGATGGGAAGACAGCCTGAGTCCAGGAGATCAAGACCAGCCTCGACAACATAGCAAGATCTCATCTCTACCAAAAATACGAAAAATTGGCTGGGCATGATGGCACACACCTGTAGTCCCAGCTACCCTGGAGGCTGAGACAGGAGGATCATTTGAGCCCAGGAGGTCAAGACTGCAGTGAGCTATGATCACACCACTGCACACCAGCCTGGGCAACAGAGAGAGATTCTATCTCAAAAAAAAAAAAAAAAAAAGCATTTGTTAAATTAAAACAAATACAATATAAAGGCTATGCCATAAATGTTTCTGGGAGGGTATTTGTCTGCACTGAGTAGGTCTGGCTGAGACTTTTGGTTACAGTAATCTGTGAATGGGAGGCTCCTTCTCCCTTTTATCAGTCTCCCTGTGGGAGCAGGCATCTGTTGTGTTTTGAGAAACACCACATTTCATTCCAAATTATAGCAATGGGCCAGGCGTGCTGGCTCATGCCTGTAATCCCAGCAATTTGGAAGGCCAAGCCAGGCAGATCGCTTAAGTCCAGAAGTTCAAGACCAGCCTAGGCAACATGAAGAAAACCCATCTCTTCAAAAAATACAAAAATCAGCCAGTCATGGTTGTGGCATGACTGTAGCCCCAGCTACTTGGGAGGCCGAGGTGGGAGGATCACTTGCGCCCAGGGGGGTCAAGGTTGCAGTGAGCCATGATCGTGCCACTGCACTCCAGCCTGGGCAACAGAGCAAGACCCTGTCTCAAAAAAAAAAAAAAAAGAATAAAGAATAAAAATTACAGGCACATGTCCACCTCATTACTTGTATACATCAGTGGCTCTAAATGTTGTACCCATGACAAATCCCAAAACAAATATAATGCCCACAAAACCACCTTCAACGAACTCCATTTCAGACAGATGCTGGTGTTTGAGCTCCAGGTGTCTTCAAGATCAAGTCTACACTCATAAATGGGCACACAAGGCTCCCAAGGACCAGTGAGTGGGTGTCAGCTCATTTCTCACTATGCCCTCCCAAATTCCAGGTGCGGGTGACACTTACCCATGGTGGAATGTTGTGTTTTGCCTCCGGAAGCCCTTGCTCAGGCAGTCCACGTGGCATGACGTGTACCCTACCTCCCTACCCCAACCCACCCGAGCCAGCATCTATCATCCTTACCCTCCACTTTGCTGATTAAGTCATTTTAGCTGGTACTGCATAGCAGAAGAAGAATGAAATACGGTATCTACCTCCCACATCACTATAAAAGACAAAGGTAAACTAAATTATCCAGCTCCACATAACAGAAGATAAGGACATGGGGGCAGAAAGGAGAGAAGTGGGTGGTAATGCAATAATAATAAATAACATCCAAAATAAAATAAAACCAAAGATAAGGTAGGACAACGAAGGGACATGGTTTAAACTTACAAGTTAAAGATGAGAAGGCCATTGAGAGCACATTAAAATATAAACATCCGTGGCTTACTTAACAACACAACACAATTGATCAATGGCAAAATTCAGGAAAGGGCTCTCTCTCTGATGAGAAGAAAAAGCAAAAAGTGAGGCTGGTTGATTCTGCTACTGATCGGTCTTTTTTTTTTTTCTTTGAGACAGAGTCTCGCTCTGTCGCCCAGGCTGGAGTGCAGTGGCGCGATCTTGGCTCACTGCAAGCTCCACCTCCCGGGTTCACACCATTCTCCTGCCTCAGCCTGTCAAGTAGCTGGGACTACAGGCGCTTACCACCACGCCCAGCTACTTTTTTTGTATTTTTAGTAAAGACGGGGTTTCACCGCATTAGCCAGGATGGTCTCGATCTCCTGACCTCGTGATCCGCCCGTCTTGGCCTTCCAAAGTGCTGGGATTACAGGCTTGAGCCACCACGCCCGGCAGACTGATCAGTCTTGACTAGAAAAGGGGTACCTCGTGCAGATAGTGCAAGACAGAGAGAACAGGAGAATCCAGATATGGTCTGCATTCCTTTAGCCGCAGAAATATGAGACCCTGATCAAGTAGAGGTCTTCATCAAAACTGCACTAGAAACCCACCGTCTTGGTCGCCCTGACAATAAAACTTCCCCTACACCTTACAGAAATATAATCATATTGGGAAAAGCCTGCAAATCAAGTAATTAATAATTAGGATCATCACTACCTTGAGGAAATCTCTGGAAAGCAATTTGGGAAGTGGGTTTTTATCTTAAAAAGTAGTATTACAACGGGGTAGCATGTGACTTATTTACAAAATGATGAACACGGGCCGCCACTCTCAAGAGAGCTCTGAGCACTGCTGCTTCTCCCGCTGCCTCTGGCCAAGTCAGGGGAGATCATGAATCATGACGCTATTCTGTTCTCGTGACTCACATGGTCAATTCATCACCACTGCTGTCAGAAAGGGTCCATGGACTGGGGAAGGTGGGAGATCTAGACCGGGTTAAGTGCCCTGCCCAGGTGCTGCTGAGCAGACTGCACACACAGAGCTGAATTTATGAGTACAAATTCATGAGCACAAGATAACCACTTGGCGTGTGTGTTTATATATAAATATATATATTTTATATATATATTCATATATATATACACACACAAACACACACCTCATGTATACACACACATGAACACACACACCTCATATATTTGACAAAGACACATGTCAAATATATATATATATATATATATATATTCTCTAGCTGGCAAAGCAATTTGGTAATTTGTATAAATACCCACATGACTACATGCAGTGGCTCAGTGTCATATCAAAAAGAAATCATTCTCAACAAAAAGCAGCCATCTGCACTGCAAAGTTTGTTACTGTATAATCTATCATAGCAAATTGTTAGAAATAACCTACTTATTTAATCAAACGAACTGCTTAGGAGAATTATTAAATCCTAACTCAATGAAAGAGTCATGTAAAACAATAATCACTTAAAGCATAATAATTTGCAGAAATCCTGTGTTTTGATGCAATAATATCCTGAAACTCTACTGAATTCAGCATTTCTATACACTAACAATGAATTCTCTGAAAAAGTAATCAAGAAAACAATCTCATTTACAGTAGCATCAAAAAAATTCAAAACCAGCCTAGGCAACATAACAAGACCCCATCTCTACACAAAATTTAAAAATTAGTCAAGCGTGTGGTGGAGCGTGCCTGTACTCCCAGCTACTAGAGTGGCTGTGATGGAAGGATGGCTTGAGCCCAGGAGTTCGAGGCTGCAATAAGCATTACTGCACTGAGACCTGTCTCTTGAAAAAAGTAAAAAGTGGCCGGCACGATGGCTCACGTCTGTAATCCCAGCACTTTGGGAGGCCGAGGCAGGCGGATCACGAGGTCAAGAGATTGAGATCATCCTGGCCAACATGGTGGAACGCTGTCTCTACCAAAAATACAAAAATTAGCTGGGTATGGTGGTGCGCACCTGTAGTCCCAGCTACTCAGGAGGCTGAGGCAGGAGAATCACTTGAACCTGGGAGGCGGAGGTTGCAATGAGCCAAGATCACGCCACTGCACTCCAGCCTGGCAACAGAGCGAGACTCTGTCTCAAAAAAAAAAAAAAAAAAAAAAAAAAAAAGTAAAAAGTAAAAAATAAAAAATAAAATAAAATTCTTAGGAATAAATTTAACCAAGAAGACAAAAGATCTGTACACTGATAATAAAACATTGACAAGATAAATTAAAGGAGACACAAGTAAATGAAAAGATGTAATCCCAGCATTTTGGGAGGCCAAGACAGGTGGATTACTTGAGGTCAGGAGTTCGAGACCAGCCTGGCCAACATGGTGAAACCCCATCTCTACTAAAAATACAAAAATTTACCAGGCATGTTGGCAGGCACCTATAATCCCAGCTACTTGAGAGGCTGAGGCACGAGAATTGCTTGAACCCAGGAGGCAGAGGTTACAGTGAGCCAAGATCATGCCACTGTACTCTAGCCTGGGTGACAGGGTGAGACTCTGTTTCAAAAAACAAAAACAAAAATAACAAAGTAGGCAGGTATGGTGGTGCATGCCTGTAGTCTCAGGTACTCAGGTGGCTGAGGCAGGAGAATCACTTGAACCCAGGAGGCAGAGGTTGCAGTGAGCTGAGATTGTGCCACTGCACTCCAGTCTGGGCAACAGGGTGAGACTCTGTCTCTAAAAAAAAAGAAAAAAAGAAAGAGAAGAGAAGAGAAGAGAAAAGATACTCCATGTTCAAAAATTGGAAGATTAATATTGTTAAAGTGTCCATACCACCCAAAGCAATCTACAGATTCAATGCAATCCCTATCAAATTCCAATGACATTTTTACAAAAATAAAAGAAAAATTGATCCTAAAACTTGCATAGAAGCACTAAAGACTCAAATATCCAAACAATCTCATGCAAACAAAACAAAGCCGGAGGCATCACACTACCTGATTTCAAAATAAAGTACAAAGATATAGTAATCAAAACAGCATGGTACTGGCATAAAAACAGACATCAACCAGTGGAACAGAACAGAGAGCTCAGTAATAAACACACACATTAACAGTCAATGCATTTACAACAAAGGTGCCAAGAACACACAATGAATAAGGGACAGTCTCTAATAAATGGTGTTGAGAAAACTGGATATCCACAAGCAGAATGAAGTCAGATCCTTTTCTCACATCATATACTAAAATCAACTCAAAATGGATTAAACACTTGAACAGAATACCTGGAACTTTTAAACTACTGGAACAAAACATGACATTGGTCTGCACAATGACTTTTTTGAATACGAATCCAAAAGCACAGACAACAAAAGCAAAAATCAACAAATGAGACTGCATCAAACTAAAAGGCTTCTGTACAGCAAAGTAAACAATCAACAGAGTGAAGAGACAACCCATGGACGGGGAGAAAATAATTTGAAAAATATGACACGGTCTGGATATTTGTCACTTAAAAGTGTGTGGTACCTCCTGACCCACTCTCTCATTTGCTCCTCCTTCTGCCATGTGACGTGCCAGCTCCCCCTTCGCCTTCTGCCATGATTATAAAGCTTCCTGAGGCCTCCCTCGAATCTGAGCAGATGCCAGCACTATACTTCCTGCAAAGCCTGCAGAACCATGAGCCAATTAAATCTCTTTTATTAAAAATTACCCAGTCTCAGGTATTTCTTTATAGTCATGTGTGAACAGCCTAATACACCATACCCCTGACAAGGGGTTAATATCCAAAATGTATAAGGAACTTGAACAGCTCAAGAGCAAAGAAATAAATGACCTAATTTTAAAAATGGACAAAGAATCTGAATAGATATTTCTCAAAAGAAGAGATACAAATGGCCAACAAGTATATTTAAAAATGTCCAATAACATTAATCATCAGGGAAATGCAAATTGAAAACACAATGAGATTTTACCTCACATCCATTAGAATGGCTGTTTTCAAAAAGACGAAAGATAAGTGTTGGATGTGGAGAAAAAGGAACCCTGGTATGCTGTTGGTGGAAATGGAAAATTAATACAGCCACTATGGAAAACAGTATGGAGGCTCCTCAAAAAATTAAAAATGGAACCACCATATGATCCAGCAATCCCACGTCTGGGTACATATCCATTGGAACTGAACTTAGTATGTTGAAAAGATATCAGCACTCTCATGTTCATTGCAGCCCTACTCACAATAGCCAAGACACAGAATCAACCTAAGTGTCCATCAATGGATGACGGATAAAGAAAATGGTGTGTGTGTGTATGTGTGTGTGTGTGTGTGTGTGTGTGTGTATACATATACCCACTATTCAGCCTTTATAAAGAAGGAAATCCTGTCATTTGCAACAACGTGAATGAACGTGGAGGACATTAATCTAAGTGAAAACAGTAGGTACAGAAAGACAAATACTGCGTAATCTCACTTATATGTGGAATCTAAAAAAGTCAAACTTATAGAAGCAGAGAATAGAATGGTGTTTACCAAAGGCTGGTGGCAGTGGCCGTGGGGGTTTGTTACAAAGGTTCGGTTTGACAGGAGGGATAAGTTTTGGAGATATCACAGCACGGTGACTACAGTTATTAATAAAGTATCACATATTTGAAAATTGCTAAGAGAGTAGGTTTTAAATGTTCTCACCATAGTTAAGTATGTGCAATGATGGACATGTTAATTAGATGGATTTAATTGTTCCATCATGTATATAGATATTAAAACATTACAGTGTACCTCATAAATATATACAATCATTACTTGTTAATTAAATGTTTGATTCAACTACATTTTTAAAAAGAAAAATACTAATATGGAAACAATCTTTGTGACATAAAGTTAAATGAAAAATTGCAAATATGCAACTAAAGCTAAGCTAGAATTAAAACAATGCAGACTTCATATACCTTTAAACAGAAATGTGTACACTTGAAAAAACTGTTATGGATGACTGTGGGTGAAAGTTTCGCTTTCTTTTCTTTACTCCTGTTATAATATTGTCTGTGTGATGAATTATTTTAATTTAATTAAAATTTATCTAATTATATTTCACTGAAGCTACAGAATAAAGGTCTGCACTTTATGCTCCTTTTGCCCTGGAAAACTTTTCATTGCTTATTTATATTGTTTTATGTAAAATGCAATTTAAAACAGAAAAAAACGAGAGAAAAAAATACTATTTGGGGGAAAGGAATGAATAAAAGAGGATTTTCTTCATTGAATATTATAATATGTTTGAAACAAACATGTCATAAGGAGTAAAAAATACCTTAAAACCAAGTCACAGATCACTGAGAAAGAAGAGGCATCCCAGACATAGATCCCAAATGTTTAAAGAATTTAACTGCCAAAGTAGGCCAGGCGCAGTGGCTCACGCCTGTAATCCCAGCACTCTGGGAGGCAGAGGCGGGTGGATCACCTGAGGTCAGGAAATTGAGACCAGCCTGGCCAACATGGTGAAACCCCATCTCTACTAAAAATAACAAAAATTAGCTGGGCGTGGTGGCGTGTGCCTGTAATCCCAGCGACTCGGAAGGGTGAGGGAGGCGAATTGCTTGAACCTGGGAGGCGGAGGTTGCAGTGAGCCGAAAGCGTGCCATTTGCACTCCAGCCTGGTGACAGAGCGAGACTCCGTCTCAAAAAACTAAAAAAAAAAAAAAAAAAAACTGGCAAAGTAAAATAAAGTATAATTTCATGCATTAGGACAGAAATCAAACCAAAAAAAATGGAGAAAAACAAACTTAGATCCGTATCCAATCTAAATTTTGTGGCCAAAAAATAAGCTAAATATCACAAATCAAATAAGAAAACCTGGAATAAAACAAACAACATTGTCCTCCCGTGTAAGAGTTCTGAATGTGTATAACAGAAGAGAATCAGAGCAAAGATAAACATTCATTCACTCAATAAATATCTGAGTTCTCAGCAGGCATCAGTATTATGAGGCCAGAAAAAAACACATGAAAAGAAAGCCAATATGACTGGAAAATCCACACATGTATAGTATTAAGCCATACACGCATGCACACACAAATTATATATATATATATATATATAAAAACACACACACCCCCATACAAAGAAAAAATATGGTACCAGTTTCCTACACATACACGAACACATAAACAGAACTCCTTTAATAAGCCAATTACTGAAAATGGATTTAATGATGTCAGTAATTAAAGAAATGCAAATCAAAACAGTGGGCACACTCTTTAAAATTAAAATTAGAAAAACAAAGAAAAACCATTAAGCCCAATTTTGGCAGAGAGATAACTGAATTGCCTGAATTCTTTGGGAAGAAAGTCTGACTAACTATATCAAGAGTGTTTAAAAATATAATCAGAATAATGATACATATAAATAACATCATATAAATGTACGTAAGTAATTATTTTAAAGAAGGAGAAAAGAGTTGAGTTTTGTTTTCTGAGTCTAGATGCTAGGTATAGAAACATTATTTTTAAAAAAATAGAAACGACCTAATAACTAAGTGATAGAAAATGGAAAAGCAATAAAGGTACATTAAACTGTGCACTATTATAGAGTTATCATAGCTATGTAGGAGCAGGAAAGAACATTTACTAAATAATGTAATGTGAGAAAAGCAGAAAAAAACTGAATATCCATAATGACTATAACCACGCAAAAAGCTCCATGTGTTTAAATAAAGATGGAACTAGGATAAGGAGAGATGAAAATAATTCAGGTATTTTAAGAAAAGTTTATAACTCAAGTTTTTAAACACTTTTGCAGGATGAAGGGACACAGAGAGTGATTGTAACACTTAAAATCCAGCCTCTAGGAACCATTAAAACCATTTACACCAGTGGACATGCAGTCACCTGGATTATTACTGCACCTAGTAGTAAATGCCAAAATGTGTCTGGTCAAAGGATCCCAAGGAAGGTGGTCTAGAATTATTTACATGGGTGCTCTCTAATGGTTGAGCATGCAGTGCAGGCTGACCCAGAGCAGATGCTCCATCAATACAAACACACCATCTACAAACATCTTGCACAAAGCCACGGGCCAGACTTACTGATAAAGACATGGGGCTTTCAAGCCAACATGATAACGTGGCAGAACTTTCTAAAACATACCATACTTATTCAGAGGAAACCTTCTTGTCATCACCACCAAGAGGCTATGAAAAGCTTCCTTGGAAGGAATTGATTTTCAACAAAAGGTACTTACTGGGTTAAAGACATTTGTGCCTTTACTTCAAGAAGTCAGCAGATTTCTCAAAACATTTTCTGAGGAGATGTGTGTTTACAAGAAAGGTCAATATTAATCTAATGGATTTAACTATTACCTCAACTCACTAGAAAGCAAGAAATGCACGCTTTTCTGTAAGGAAGACAAAATAGAGGAGCTTCTATTACAGTACCATAAACCCCTTGAGGATGGCGACATGGTCTTATTTTTCTTTATATCTCTATAGTCTACAAGTGTGTTATGTTGGATGGATGGATGGATGGATGGATGGATGATGGATGAATATACATATGGATAGATGAGTGGGTGGATGGATGGATGGAGTGAGCTAATGGATAAGTGCATGGGTGGGTGGGTGGACACATGGATGGATGGATGGATGGATGGGTGGAAGGATGGACAGATGGATGGGTGGGTCAGTGGATGGGGTGAGTGGGTGGGTGGGTGGATCAGGTGAGCAGATGAATGGATTGATAAGCGGAAGGGTAGGCAGGATGGATGGATGGATGGATGAATGGATGGGGTTAGTGGATGGATGTGTGTGTGGATGGATGAGTGGGACAGAGAGGGTAAGGGTAAACAGATGGATGAATGGATGAGTAGGTGAGTGGGCCAGTGGACAGATAAATGATGGACGGTTAGAAATCCTAATCCACAAGAACCTGTGTAAACCACTTACATATGCCAATGGGTTACAAAAATTACAACTTTAGGAACAGTAGTGTTCTAACACAAGCCAAACAGGAAAGCAAACCAAAGATTTGGAAAATCATCCCATGAAAAATAAATAGATCATTTGCGAGATCTTTCACAGAAGAATTTCTGGGCTCCTTGCCTTGTAAATTCAGCTTTAGCCACCCCCTTGGCCACCTAATCAAAGGACATGCAGCGCAGTGAAGTGCTTAAATGAGTCATTCTTGACAGATAAGATAGATGTATCTCAGCCACGGCCCGGTTATGCTCTGATAGAGGCCGTGGCCACATAGAGGTTCTCAAAGTATTATCCAGGACTAACAGTATCAACATGAACTGGGAACAGTTTAGAAAGGCAAAATCTCAAGCCCCGCCAAGACCTAAGGAATCAGAAATTCTGAGGAGCATACCAGCATTTCATGTTTCAACAAGCTCTCCATGTGATTCGGAAACCTACTAAAGTTTATGAACTACGGCAGCCAACACATAAACGAAGGGAATGTGCTTAGTTTTGACCAGATTTCTTTTTGTGGGGAGAGAGAGGAGCAAAAATACAGTCTCTTGATAAGAAAACATAGAGACCTTCTGGATGAAATGAAGTGAAAATTGCTTTGATTCTGAATGTTCAGCCACACCACCTGCAGAAACCAAGACTAAAATGGCTTGTCAATCTTAAGTACCTATCTTCCCAAGCGAGAGCGTCGTTAATTAGGAGGTTCTTCATTCTTACAGGTCTGTGTTGGTGTCAGCCCAACTAGCGTCAGCTAGTGTCAGCTGGTGTTGGCCACTTACTGGTAGTCCAGGTTAGCTGCCTCCAGAGAAAATCCTGGAAGCTCAAAGACTTTTTGGCTTCTTCTCGATCTCTCTAGCGAAGGACCATGTTTAGTAAGTAGAGTCCAGGTCAGCAAAGAGCATGGAACATAACTCAATGAATGAAGGAAATGATGCCAAGAAACTGAAGGTCTTTCTGTTACTGCAGCAATGCCCAAATACTCACTACACCCATTTCGGTTAGTTATTGCTTTTGGATGGGAGAGCAGAAAAGAACCAACATTTGTTGGGGGCCACTATGTGCATATTTCTAATTTAACCCACACCATACCCACTTGAAGTTGGTATTTGAATCCTTTTTTTTTTTTGAGACAGAGTCTCGCTCAGTCACCCAGGCTGGAGTGCAATGGCACAATCTCAACTCACTGCAACCTCCGCCTCCTGGGTTCAAGCGATTCTCCTGCCTCAGCCTCTGGAGTAGCTGGGATTACAGGAGCCCGCCACCACATCCAGCTAATTTTTTTGTAATTTGAGTAGAGACAGTTTCACCGTGTTGGCCAGGCTGGTCTCGAACTCCCAACCTCCGGTGATCCGCCCACCTCGGCCTCCCAAAGTGCTGGGATTACAGGCATGAGTCACCTCACCCAGCCTGCATCCCCTTTTTACAGAAGATTACAATAAATAAAGAAATTTGAAAGCAACATAATCATCCATCAACAGATGAATGAATAAAGAAAATCTTGATACATATACACAGTAGAGTACTATTCAGCCCTAAAAAGAAATAAGACCCTGTCATTTGCAACAACATGGATAAAACTGGAGGATATTATGTTAAGTGAAATAAGCCAGGCACAGAAAGATAATCATTGCTGACTCTCCCTTATTTGTGGAGGCTAAAAATTGAAACAGTTGAACTCATGGAGATAGAGAGCAGAAGGATGGTTACCAGAGGCTGGGAAGGGGAGTGGGGGAGTGGAGGAAAGTGGGGACTGTTAATGGGTACAAAAATATAATTAGATAAAATGAATAAGACCTAGTACTTAAATGTACAACAGGGCCAGGCGCGGTGTCTCATGCCTGTAATCCCAGCACTTTGGGAGGCCGAGACGGGCGGATCACAAGGTCAGGAGATCGAGACCTCCCTGGCTAACATGGTGAAACCCTGTCTCCACTAAAAATGCAAAAAAAAAAATTAGCCAGGCGTGGTGGCAGGCGCCTGTAGTCCCAGCTACTCAGGAGGCTGAGGCAGGCGAATGGCGTGAAACCAGGAGGCAGAGTTTGCAGTGAGCGGAGATCGCGCCACTGCACTCCAGCTTGGGCGAAAGAGCGACACTCTGTCTCAAAAAAAAAAAAAAAAAAAAAAAAAAAGCACAACAGGGTGACTATAATCAATAATTTAATTGTTGCACATTTTAAAATAACTAAAAGAGTATGACTGGATTGTTTGTAGCACAAAGGATAAATGCTCAAGAGGATGGATACCCCATTTTCCATGATGTGATTATTACACACTGCATGTCTGAATCAAAGTACCTCATGTACTCTATAAACATATACACCTACTACGTACCCACAAAAATTAAAAATAAATTTTTTAAAAAAAAATTGGCGAGGCATAGCGGCTCACACCTGTAATCCCAGCACTTTGGGAGGCCAAGGAAGGCAGATCACTTGAGGTCAGGAGTTTGAGACCAGCCTGGCCAACATGGTGAAACCCCGTCTCTACTAAAAATATAAAAATTAGCCGGGCATCATTGCGTGCACCTGTAGTCCCAGCTACTCAGGAGGCTGAGGCAGGAGAATCGCTTGAGCCTGGGAAGCAGAGGTTGCAGTGAACCAAGATCACTTGAACCAAGATCACGCCACTGCACTCCAACCTGGGCGACAGAGCAAGACTCCGTCTCAAAAATAAATAATAATAATTTTTTTTTTAATTAAGCAACAGTCTCAAAGCCACACACTATCAAGTAGCATAACCAGGCTTTCAACTCAGGTATTCTGGGAGTCCCCAAGACCACTCCTAGGTCAATAATTCAGTAGGAGGAGACATAGGACTCAGCACATTGTACTCGTGGCTCTGATTTATTACAGTGGAGGATTCAAAACAGAAGCAGAAGAAGGGGCCAGGCGCGGTGGCTCACGCCTATAATCCCAACACTTTGGGAGGCTGAGGCGGGTGGATCACCTGAGGTCAGGAGTTCAAGACCACCATGGTCAACATGATGAAGTCCCATCTCTACTAAAAATACAAAAAAATTACCCAGGCATGGTGGCAGGTGCCTGTAACCCCAGCTACTTGAGAGGCTGAGGCAGGGGAATTGCTTGAACCTGGAGGCGGAGTTTGCAGGGAGCCAAGATCGTGCCACTGCACTCCAGCCTAGGCGACAGAGCAAGACCCTGTCTCAAAAATAAATAAATAAATAAATAATAAAATAAATAAAAATAAAAAGCAGCAAGAGAGGGAACAGGCACATGGGAGGAGGTCTGGAGGAGACTGCGTGCAAGCTTCCAAGAGTTCTACCCCAGCGAAGTCACAGGGGATGCTGCTAATCCCTCCAGTAAGGAGTTCTGACAACACATCAGAAGAGTGTCCCATGAGAGAAGCTCATTAGGGAGTTAGTATGCAAGATTTTTATTGGGGGCTGGTCATAAGTGTCAAGAAACATTGGCTTATGGATTTTTATTAATCTATGGCTACTCATGAAATAATGGTTAAGATGATAGGCTCGGCTGGGTGCCTGTAACCCCAGTGCTTTGAGAGGATGAGGTGGGAGGATTGCTTGAGCTTAGGAGTTCCAGATGAGCCTGGGCAACACAGCAAGACTCTATCTCTACAAAAAAATTTAAAAATTAGCCAAGCATGGTGGCATGTGCCTGTAGTCCCAGCTACTTAGGAGGCTGAGGACAGAGGGTCACTGGAGCCCAGGAGTCCGAGGGTGCAGTAAGCCATGACTGCAACACTGAACTCCAGTCTGGGTGACAGAGTGAGACCCCAATTCTACAAAAAAAATTAAAATATTAGCCAAGCATGGTGGCAGGTGCCTGTGGTCCCAGCTATAGGAGACTCAGGTAGGAGGATCTCCTGAGCCCAGGAGGCTGAGGCAGCAGTAAGTTATGATCATGCCACTGCACTCCAACCTAGGTGAACAAGTGAGACCCCATCTCTACAAAAAATTGAAAATATTAGCCAAGCATGGTGGCACGTGCCTGTGGTCCCAGCTATAGGAGACTGAGGCGGAAAGATCTCCTGAGGCCAGGAGGTCGAGGTGGCACGAAGTTATGATCATGCCAATGCACTCCAGCATGGGCAACAGAGAGAGGCTTCATCTGAAAAAAATAAATAAATAAAATCACAGTCTCCAGAGTTAGACAACAGCTTCAGTAGGAAGCTTCATCCATAAAATGGGGTTAATCATTCTACTCACTCTTTAGAGTTGTTTTGAGGATATAAGAAGGTAATGTCTGTAAAGTTATCAGCAGGTGGCAGACACAGAATATACATGCATATACATATTAGCTACTATTGCCTCCCCATTTATGCCATCGACCCCTGGCCAAAGCTAGGTGCTAGGCAGACGTATTTCTACATCAACTTACATCCAAGAACCTAAAGATGAGTGCAATGATGAGAAGCTGTGGTCAGATGGTGCCTCCAGACACCGGGGCAGTCCCTCCATTTCCTTAAAGACTTTGCTCCAACAGGGCTGTACAAATCTGAGACAGCACCGTGATGCTGAAGGGCTCTGATGAAACTCCACCAAGGTAGCATGCTTTAATTCAAGGGAGTAACCAAAGGCGAAAAACTGAAGTTGCTTTTGGTAATAAATAAAGTTTGGAGCTGGAAGGCAGAAAGAAGATCATATCCAAGAACCCAATTTTGCAGATGAGAAACTGAGGTACAGAGGGATTGAGTGGCTTAGCCAGGGACACATAGGTGCTCAGGGCCCAGGCTGTCACCCTGCTGACCCCATGTCCTCACTCATCAGCACCAACACAAGTGTCAGGCTCTGTCTCGTTGCATGGGTGAATCTCTATATAAAGTTATCTTCCCAAAAACCTACCTATTCCTTCTCCCTCCTCCAGTTCCAATACTGTATCTGCCAGGGAACAGCATTATTTGACCATGATGCTCTAACTCCCCTACCCTTTTCTTAAGATCCCATATACCCTTTTCCCAGGTAGGGAAAAAAATGTGTGCAGTGAAATACCTGGTGACAAACCAAGACATTAAGAATTACAAATAACTATTCGATGAGGACCACAGTCCAAGCTCAGTGGCCTAGGGCAAGTTCCTAAACCTCTGTGAGTGTCAAATTCCTCATTTATGACATGGACATCATATCTGCTTGATATGGTGGTGCATGATGGTGTGTACCTGTAGTCCCAGCTACTCAGGAGGCTGAGGTGGGAGGATCGTTTGAGCCCAGGAGGTCAAGGATGCAGTGACCTCTGATTGCATCATTGCACTCCAGCCTGGGTGACAGAACAAGACTCTGTCTCAAAAATAAATAAATAAATAAAGCAGATGATTGGTTAGAGACCACCCACTTCACAAGGTTACTTTTATAACTGGATAAGACAGTGAATACAAGAATGCTTGATACCTCTAAAATATCACATCGATACAAGAAACCAGTATAGCTCTTTGTCAATACGCCCCGAAAGAGAGTAAAACATCATTCCTGTTTTTAACTGCACGTGGACCACAACACATTATTTTATTATTCACTTGCTATTTCTGTAGCTAATTCCCCAGCTTTCATTCTTTCCTTTTATAAAAGAAGCAAAAAGGAAATCAATGAAATAAGAATACTGCTATTTTCTGACACAAATTAAACTCCACATCCAAACACAAACAGAATCACAGTAGCATATGGGTCTATTTTCTCAATCTTCCCCCCAGGGGAGAATCAGCCATATGGCAGGAAGGAGTTGGCCGGGTGTTGTGATAAATGGGGCCCAGCTTTGTCTCCAGGCTCTGAAGGAGGAAGGACCCTGGCATTTGTAAAACCAGAAATGATGTCACTGCTGACACCTTCTCCCAGCTCTCCTCCACCGAGTCAAAGCTGGGAAAGGAGATGTTTACACCAAAAAAAAAACAAAAAAGACAAAAGCATATCAGTGTAAAATCTGATGCATGTGGACAATTGCAATAGATGAGGGGCAAGTGTGGTGGCTTACACCTGTAATCCCAGCACTTTGGGAGGCCAAGGCAGGAAGATGGCTTGAGGCCAGGAGCCTGAGATCAGACAGGGCAACGTAGCAAGACCCCACCTCTACAAAACAATTTAAAAATTAGCTGGACATAGTGGTGTGCACCTGTAGTCCCAGATGCTCAGGGGGCTCAGGTAGGAGAATAGCTTGAGCCCGGGAGGTCAAGGCTGCAGTGAGCAACGATGGCACCACTGCACTCCAGGCTGGGCAACAGAGCAAGACCCCGTCTCAAAAATAAATATATAAATAAATAAATAAATAAATGGTAGATGATGGTTAAAGACCAAGATGCATTCTCTCAAAGACTCTGGGTGCACACATGCCACTTACTCATGCAGAGCCTGTGTAAAGAGAGGCTATTAAGTGCCTGAGAGGTTGATCACAGAGGATCACCTCTCCAGGTACCGCAGAAATAAAGGCAACACATGTGACGGAACCACATCAGTCAAGAAGTATTCAAGGAAGCATGTGGGCTACCACTCCACAGCCACTACCATGGCTAACAGGAAAAAGACTGACAACACCAAATGTTGGCAAGGATGAGGCACCACCGGAACTCTCATATGTTGCAGGCAAAAGTGAAAAATGTTACAATGGTTTTCTAAATTTATTTGGCAGTTAAGAGTTAAATATAGGGCTGGGTGCAGTGGTTCATGCCTGTAATACCAGCACTTTGGGAGGCCAAGGCGGGTGGCTCACATGAGGTCAGGAGTTCAAGACCAGCCTGGCCAACATGGCAAACCCCCATCTCTACTAAAAATACAAAAATTAGCTGGGCATAGTGGCACATACTTGTAATCCCAGCTACTTGGGAGGCCGAGGCAGGAGGATCACTTGAACCTGGGAGGCAGAGGCTGCAGTGAGCTGAGATTGCATCATTACATTCTAGCCTGGGTTACAGAGTAAGACTCCACCTCCAAAAAAAAAAAAAAAGAATTAAATATACACTTACCCTGTGATGGTTAGTATTGAGTGTCAACTTAATTGGATTGAAGGATGCAAAGTATTGTTCCTGGGTGTGTCTGTGAGGGTGTTGCCAAAGGAGATTAACATTTGAGTCAGTGGACTGGGAGAGACAGACCCACCCTCAATGGGGGTGGGCACCAACCAATCAGCTGCCAGTGTGGCTAGAATGAAAACAGGCAGAAGAAGGTGGGAGAGGCTGACTTGCTGAGTCTTCCAGCCTTCATCTTTCTCTCGTGCTGGATGCTTCCTGACCTCAAACATCAGATTCCAAGTTCTTCGGCTTTTGGACTCTTGGACTTACCCCAGTGATTTGCCAGGGGCTCTTGGGCCTTTGGCCACAGACTGAAGGATACACTGTCGGCTGCTTCTCTACTTTTGAGGTTTTTGGGGATGAGCCAATACTGGCTTCCTTGCTCCTCAACTAGCAGATGGCCTATCGTGGGACTTCACCTTGTGATCCTGTGAGTCAATTCTCCTTATAAGTCCCCTTTCATATATACATCTATCCTATTAGTTCTGTCCCTCTAGAGAACCCTGACTAATACATATCCTATGACATAGTAATTCCACTCATAGATACTTATATAAAAGAAATGAAAATGTAGGCACACAAAAGTCCTATATAAAAGCAGACACAGTTGCTCTTTTCATAATAGCCAAAAACTGAAATGGTCTGGATGTCCATCAACAGGAAAACAGATAAATAAACTGTGACAGATCCACACATAGAAGACGATGCAGCAATAAAAAGCAACGAAACTCCTGATAAACAACATGTATTGGGGTCAGCTAATTATCCCTGCAAACCAGCCATCTGTTTTCTGTAAATAAAGTTTTATTGAAACATAGCCACATGCAGTTATTTACCTATTGTCTACACTGCTTTCCTGCTGCAACAGCAGAGTTGAGTAGTTGCTACAGAGATCTGGTGCCTGGCAAGTCTACCATATTTATTTTCCGCTTCTTTTTTTACAAGACTGCAGACCTCTTGAGAAAAATGCAAAAAAAAAAAAAAAAAAAAATGCTGAGTGAAAAACAAAACAAAACACAGAGACAAAAGAATATATATGCATGATTTCATTTCCATAAAGTTCTAGAGCAGGCAAAACTAATCTAGGGCTAAAAATATCAAAATAGTGCTTGTTTCTGGTGAATGTGGAAGATTGACTAGGAAGGGATACAAGAGAATTTCTGAGATGATGAAATTGTCTTATGTATTGGTAGACTGTGGGTTACATAAATGTATGTGTTTCTCAAAACGAATCAAACTACACTTAAGGTCTGTGGATTTCACTCTATATGTAAATTACATCTCAATTTTAAAACTCCAAAAAATGAAAAAAAATCCAAGAAACACAAGGGCAGGATCTTACCTCTGAACCGGGCCCCCTATCTTGTGTCTTTGGACTCTGTGCATTCTTAGCATTTAAAATTCAGGTTCAAGCCAGGCACAGTGGCTCATGCCTATAAAATCCCAGCCCTCTGGGAGGCTGGGGCAGGCAGATCGCTTGGGCCCACGAGTTTGAGACCAGCCTGGGCAACACGGTGAAACCCTGTCTCTACAAAAAATACAAAAATTAGCTGGGCATGCTGGTGTACACCTGTAGTCCCTGATACTCGGGAGGCTGAGGTGGGAGGATCACTTGAGCCCAGGAGTTTAAGGCTGCAGAGAGCCACGATCACACCACTGCACTCCAGCCTGGGTGACAAAGCAAGACCCTGTCTCGAAAAATTTTTAAAACAAAAAATTTTTTAATTTTAAAATTCAAGTTCAAATCTGTATTAGACCATTCTTGCACTGCTATAAAGAAATATCCGAGACTGGGTAATTTATGAAGAAAAGAGATTGAATTGGCTCACATTTCTGGAGGCCATACAGGAAGCACAGTGCTGGCATCTGCCTGACTTCTGGTAAAGCCTCAGGGAGTTTTCAGTCATGGATGAAGGTGAAGCAGGAGCAGGCACTTCACATGGCAAAAGCAAGAGCAAGAAAGACAGTGGGGGAGGTGCCATATACTTTTAAATGACCAGATCTTGCAAGAACTCACTTGCTATCAGGAAGACAGCACCAAGCCATGAGGGATCCGCTACCATGATCCAAACACCCCCCTCCAGGCCCCACCTCCAGCATTGGTATTACATTTCAAAATCAGACCTTGGCAAGAATAGATATTCAAACTATATCAAAGCCCATCTTGTGCAACTTTTTTCTTAAAGATCGGCTGTTCCTAAAGACCAAGCCCCGGGTCTCTAGGGATTCCTCAGAAGAAATGGTTCTTGCAGCCAGGCGCTATGGCTCATGCCTGTAATCCCAGCACTTTGGGAGGCCAAGGTGGGCAGATCACAAGGTCAGGTGATCGAGACCATCCTGGCTAACACAGTGAAACCCTGCCTCTACTAAAAGTACAAAAAAATTAGCCAGGCGTGGTGGCAGGCACCTGTAGTCCCAGCTACTCGGGAGGCTGATGCAGGAAAATCAATTGAACCCAGGAGGCGGAGGCTGCAGTGAGCTGAGATCACGCCATTGCACTCCAGCCTGGGCAACAAGAGTGAAACTCTGTCTCAAAAAAAAAAAAAAAAAAAAATGGTTCTTGCGTATTTTATGTATAGTCTTTGTTCAAACAAGCCTGCAGGACAGGCCCAAGATGTTAAAAGCTCAAACTAAAGATGCTTTGGTTGAAGCAGAGTTGTAGCCAGGCCAACTCTTCTCCCAAACCTCCACCGAAGACAGCCCTTAAAGGACCTCCTCCAACCACACCCACAGCATCCATGATCACAAAGCCTTGATTGTTCCCTGCACCAACCACTGCAACACATCCTCCCAGCCAAGATCATTCCTGCCTTCCTCCCTCCAACTGCCCCTTCTCTCCAGAGACTGAGACCTGCACACCAGCTAGTCACTGGGTCTTATCAATCCCTCTGAGGCCTACACATCAAACATGCCACCCCCACCACCTCTGTTGGCAGAACAAGTTCTGACTGAAGGACCCCCGGAAAAGCTGTCTTCCAAGAAGCAATGTATTAGTCCATTTTCACATACCCGAGACAGGGTAATTTATAAAGAAAAAGAGGTTTAATGGACTCACAATTCCATGTGGCTGGGGAGGCTTCACAATCATGGCAGAAGGTGAAAGGCACATCTTACATGGCGGCAGGCAAGAAAGAATGAGAACCAAGAAAAAAGGAAACTCCTTATAAAACCATCAGATCTCATGAGACTTATTCACTACAACGAGGATAGTATGGGGGAAACTGCCCCATGATTCAATTATCTCTGAGTCCGTCCCACAATACGTGGGAATTATGGGAGCTACAATTTAAGATGAGATTTGGGTGGGGACACAGCCTAACCATAAAAAGCAACAAGCTCTTTTGTCTAGTCTTCCCCTCCTTCTTGTTTTGAAACCTCATTTTTTCTTCTTCAAGAACTGTAGAGCAGCAATCAATATACCAAGGTGTATTTCACATTTAAACTGGGCTGCCTCTCCAGAAAAGCTCTCTCCTATTCTCTCACTCTCCCCGGCTCTATTTTTTGTGAGATATGCCTGTGTCCAGTGGCCCAGTGACACATCCAAAGCTGTGCTGGGGATATTTCAAAAAGTGACTTGGGAACCCAAAAGCAAATGCAATAAGAACAAAGATAAATAGGTGGGACTTAATTAAACTAAAGAGCTTTTGCACAGCAAAAGTAACAGTCAGCAGAGTAAACAGACAACTCAGACTGGGAGAAAATCTTCACAATCTACACAACCGACAAAGGATTAATATCCAGAATCTACAATGAACTCAAACAAATTATCAAGAAAAAAGCAAACAATCCCATCAAAAAGTGGGCTAAGGACATGAATAGGCAATTCTCAAAAGAAGATATACAAATGGCCACAGACATATGAAAAAATGCTCAGCATCACTAATGATCAGGAAAATGCAAATCAAAACCACAATGGGATACCACCTGACTCCCGCAAGAATCGCCATAATCAAAAAAAGTAACAAAATAATAGATGCTGGCGTGGTTACAGTGAAAAGGTAACACTTCTACACTGCTGGTGAAAATGTAAACTCATACAACCACCATGGAAAACAGTGTGGAGATTCCTTAAAGAACTAAAAGTAGAACTGCCATTTGATCCAGCAATCCCACTACTGGGCATCTACCCAGAGGAAAAGAAGTCATTATACGAAAAAGATACTTGCACACACGTTTATGGCAGCACATTTTGCAACTGCAAAAACACAGAATCAGCCCAAATGCCCATCACATGGGTAATGGATAAAGAGACTGTGGTATATATATACTATGGAATACTACTCAGCCATAAAAATGAATGAATTAATGGCATTCGCAGCAACTTGAAAGGGATTGGAGACTATAATATTATTCTAAGTGAAGTAACTCAGGAATGGAAAAACCAAACATTGTATGTTCTCACGCATACGTGGGAGCTAAGCTCTACAGCTGCAAAGGCATAAGAATGATACAATGGACTTTGGAGACTCAGGTGGAAAGGGTGGGAAGACTACAAATTGAGTGCAGTGTATACTGCTCGGGTGATAGGTGCGCCAAAATTTCACAAATCACCACTAAGGAATTTACTCATGGAACCAAATACCACCTGTTCCCCAAAAGTCTATGGAAATAAAAAATTTTTTTCTAAAAAAAGTAATTGGGTCTTCAACAGGAAACACCCTCCTCAGCCATTCCCCCACACAGACCAGGAGAACTGCAACCTATGTGCACGTCAGTACCTCTGAATTTTGAAGCACAAAGTGTACTCTGAAAAGAATTCCACGATGAAAAGTGGATGAGGGGGGAGGTGGAAATAATATTAGGAAACCATTTATTTTTGTGGCTACTTCAAAAACATGACTGGTGAGCAAAAGTAACAATGATACGAACAAACGAAGCAGAGAGAAGTGAGCGTAACTCAGAAGAAATTTCCACCTGTTCCTCTCAAGTTTCTCAGTCTTTATGCCAGATCTTATTGCATTCACAGTTTTAAAGAGGCTGGACTTTTAAAGAGGGAGGATCGCTTGAGGCCAGGAATTTGAGACCAGCCTGGGCAACACAGCAAGACGCCCATCTCTACAAAAAAAAAAAAAAAGAAGAAAAATTAGCCAAGCATGGTGGCATGTGCCTGTAGTCCCAGCTACTCAGGAGGCTGAAGCAGAAGGATCAGGAGTTCGAGGCTGCAGTGACTTATGATCCTGCCACTGCACTCTAGCCTGGGTGACAGAGCAACACCTTGTCTCTAAAAACAAAACAACAAAAAATTAAGTATCTACTAAAAGTTGCAGTCGTCTTCTCTTTGTTGCAGTTTGAGTGCCTTCTCACACTGCAGCTGGGTGCATCTGTCAGAGACTTAAGCTTTGCTTTTAAATACAAAATCCAGAGAAAACAGGAAAAGGGACCTGGGAGATGAAAGTAAGGGAAGCCGTCCACTTGAATGTTTACCTTGGGGAAGTAAAAGGAAAAATAAAGAGAAACGCAAGCTCTGTCTGCAGGGAAGGAGTTGCCAGGCTATAGCAGGCCCAGCCTTTCTCGCCTTAGGGAAAATATTCATTTTCCCAGTAGAGCACCAGTCTGGACATACATGACCAGATAGCTGAGTTGGTTTGTACAGGCCAAAGTCTCGCTTTCATTTTGGTACTGGCTGCAGAAATAACAGCTATAAACTCCTTTGTTAGGGAAGTGAGTTTACAGTTTTCATAATAGTGAGCCAGTCGGCCCTCCTTTCTGTCACCTCCAGAGTTGATCAGCTTATGAAGGGCAATGGCAAACTGGAAGTGAAATCTGGTAGGAGCAGGGGACTCAGGATCAGCTTCTAGGAGCCTCTCCCACCTGCTAAGTCCAAGCCTGAAATGTAAGCTCTTACACTCTCCAGCTAGGACTTGAAGGCCATGAAGTGTCCAAAGAAGAGCAAAGATAGTAAGACAGTTGGGCCTGCCCCAGGAGGCAGAGGCCCCGCTCAGCTTAGGCCTGCGGCAGGGGTGAGAGGAAGCAGAGACCACACTCTCTTGTACACTAAGTTTTCAGTAGCAGCAGTCCAAACCCCCATAAACTGGCCTCATCTGATTCCTAGATTCTGAACCAAGTAGATAAGAGTTCCCTCCTCTTGGAGAGGATAAAGGGGAAAGGGGAGTAGAGAGGGATGCAATTTTAGCTTCTGGTTTGAAATAATATAAGGAAATTAGCCAGAAAATATTAATTTAAGGGCTAAAAGACCCATAAAGAGCAGAATCCTCTTTGTTCAAAAATGTGGGTTGCATACACAGTTTCTTTACATGGATTACCATTTTTGGAAAACCTAAATGGAGTAATTTACAACTGTTATACAAATCTTAACCACCAAGATTTAATGCATCTCTGTTGATTCAGAGGGCATAAAGGAATCTTGAATGATCTGGGAGGTCTTTACTGTGACCTTTACTAACAGCTTACCAACATTTCCTGAGTGTTGTGTGAGATACAGCTCGTGCTTCATATATTTTCTCTCTAAACTTCACAATGACTCTACGACTGACTATGATTATTAGCTGCATTTTGCAGATAGGGAAATGGAGTTGTGGAAAATTACAGAATGGGGGCCGGGCGCAGTGGCTCACGCCTGTAATCCCAGCACTTTGGGAGGCCGAGGTGGGCGGATCACGAGGTCAGGAGACTGAGACCATCCTGGCTAACACGGTGAAACCCCGTCTCCACTAAAAATACAAAAAATTAGCTAGGCGTGGTGGTGGGCACCTGTAGTCCCAGCTACTCGGGAGGCTGAGGCAGGAGAATGGCGTGAACCCAGGAGGCGGAGCTTGCAGTGAGCCGACTCCAGCCTGGGCGACAGAGCCAGACTCCGTCTCAAAAAAAAAAAAAAAAAGAAAAGAAACGAAAATTAGAGAATGGGGCAGGTATGGGGGCTCATGCCTGTAATCACAGCACTTTGGGAGGCCAAGGCAGGAGGATTTATTGGACGCAGGAGTTCAAGACCTGCCTGAGCAACAAAAGCCTCGTCTCTATAAAAAAAAAAAATTAGCAAGGCATGGTGGCGTGTGCCTGTAGTCCCAGCTACTTGGGAGGCTGAGGTGGGGGAATCACCTGAGCCCGAGAAGTCAAGGCTGCAGTGAGCCGTGATGAGACCATTGTACTCCAGCCTGGGAGGCAGAGAGAGACCCTGTCTGAAGAAAGAGAGAGAGACAGACAGACAGAGAGAGACAGAGAGAGGAAGGAGGGGACAGAGAGGAAGGAAGGGGAGGGGAGGGGACGGGAGGAGAGGGGAAGGGAGGCAAGGGCAGGGGAGGAAGAAGAAGGGAGAAGAAGGAAGGAGGAGAAAAAGAAGCAGAAGGAGGAGGAGGAGGGGGAGGAAGAGGAGAGGGAGGAAGAGGAGAGGAAGGAAGGAAGGAGGGAGGGAAGAAGGAAGGAAGGAAGGAAGGGAGGGAGGGAGGGAGGGAGGGAGGGTTAGAGAATGCCCCCAGCTCACAGGGCTTGTGCAGCAGGCTGCCTCCACATACAGAAGTCTTACACACTGCCCTAAAACTCCATCATTTACCACATTATTTTTAGTGCTGCTGTAACAGTCAATTTAGAATTCCAGCTAATGCAACTGACACAGCACTTGCAGGTATGGTTACACAGGGGCTAATGTAACATGGGTCTTTAATAATACCTGTCATACAGTAAAGCCAAGAAGGGCAAAAAGTGCACGGCCCATTCCAAGTAACAAGCTATTTCCCACCTTGGGAGAGGGGAAGGGAAGTCTAAGAGCTGGGCCAGGGAGCTGGCGATTTCAGTCAGCGGGGCAGTTTCTAACTCAACAGAGCCTATCTTAAGAGGATAAGGCTCTTAGATGCCTGAGCTCAAGATGGGGAGGATTTACCTGCAGTAAAGTGTGTGTTGGTGAAGACATCAGCCAGCAGATGGGCTCTGATGATAAGCTTTCTAGAAAGGTCAGGAGAGCAGAGCTGGAGAGGCCAGTGTAATTTGGCCCCAGCACTCAAGCTAGCAGAGATCAAATCATCGAGTGGTTGGAGTATTTAGGTTACTCCATCACCATGACACTGTGCATTACTCCACTAGGGCTGCCGTGGAGTAATGCCACAAA
Source organism: Pan troglodytes (assembly GCF_028858775.2). NCBI lineage: Eukaryota > Metazoa > Chordata > Mammalia > Primates > Hominidae > Pan > Pan troglodytes. Next base: position 79,807,327 of record NC_072404.2, on the reverse strand, counting down.
GCTGTGTGGCTTGAACAACAGAAATGTATTTTCTCACAGTCCTGGAAACTGGAAGTCCGAGATGAAGGTGTCAGCGGGGTTGATTTCCTTTGAGGTCAGTCTCTCTTGGTTTGTAGATGGCCGCCTTCTTCCATTGCCTTTCATAATCTTCTGTGCGTGTCTATGTCCTAATCTCCTCTTTTTATAAGGACAGCTTCATTTTCATTTAATTACCTCGTTAACGACCGTATCTCCCAATAGGGTTGTATTTTGAGGGAGGTGCTGGAGGTTAGGACTTCATATGAATTTGTGGGGAGACAATTCGGTCTGTAACTCACAGTAGCTCTTAGTGAAGATGTGGTTGTCCCTGCTGCTGCTTTGTGTGTTGATTTTTTTTTTTTGAGATGGAGTCTTGCTCTTGTTGCCCAGGCTGGAGTGCAATGGCACAATCTTGGCTCACTCCAACCTCTGCCTACCGGGTTCACGTGATTCTCCTGCCTCAAGTAGCTGGGATTACAGGCGCCCGCCATCACGCCCAGCTAATTTTTGTTATTTTTCGTACAAGGGGGGGGGGGGTTTCACCATGTTGCCCAGGCTGGTCTTGAACTCCTGACCTCAGGTGATCCACCCATCTTGGCCTACCAAAGTGCTGGGATTACAGGCGCAATGTGTGTTGGTTTTTACAGAAAGGGAACAGACATTGGATTTCTGGCTCGGGGGATCTCCAAGGGGAATTCTCCAAGGCGTCTGACCTCAGGGTCTTGGCGAGCAATATCTGGAATCAACTCTTACCTGGGGGAACCATCTTAACAGGAACACTCTTCGACGTGGGAGGAATTCAATACCCCCAGGAAGTCCCTTGACCTCAAAAATGCGAGAGTGGGAGCCTTTGAATGGAGTGGAAGGAACTGGGGGAAGACAGCAATTGTGTGTCCAAATAGCACACCAGGCCAAGATCAGTGGGCTCTGCTCAGGAGTGATTCCTTCTGTCTTCAAGAGCTACACTGGGAAGAAATGTATGAAGACAGCAAAGCCATCAGCTGCCTAGTACCAGATGGGTGAAATCGTGAAATGCCCAGCTAGACAGTGAATGTGCCCCCCAAGCACTAGGCTCGATTACTTAAGAAAAAAAAAGGCAACCGGGTCACTCTCATCTCTGGCACAGTTTCCGCCTTGCACTGATGCTCCATCGAAAAAGCCCCTTTCACTCTGCACATCTGGGTCATGAAATCATCAAAGAATCACAAAACTCCGCAAGGTCCACAATGCCCCAGCAGCCCTGCAGTGCTCTGGCATGAAATGTACACGGTCTGTTCTAAGAAACAATTGCCCTCTGCATCCAAAGGGCCAGCTTGCAAAGCCTGAAAACATTAAGTGGTTCATGAACAGAGAAAGATTCTTTTCTTTTGAGTCCAAACAGCAGCCTGGGAAGACTGACAAATGAGCAAGATGACCAGAGTGCCCTACCCCATCATACATGCAGTCATAATTTTGCAGGTTAGCAAATGAGCATAACGTAATCCCAGAAGTCCTCCCCAGTCTGTCAGCTGCTGGAGTCGGCCAGCTCTGCCTCCCCAGGACACAAGATCTGCTGTAACATCTGGAAAGCCTCCTCGTCTGCTTGCGAAGAATTTGTGGCAGAACATGCAGTGTTCTCAAAATGTTACCCGAGAGACTTCAGAAACAAGACTCTGAGCTCCGGAGTTTAAGCAAAGTAATAAACTAGATTGCCTACAAATGTTAAATGCTGATTAACGATCCCAAGGACACCTCTCTAACTGTCAGCTCCAGTAGACAAGACTAGGAGAAAAATACTCCTACACGGCCTGGAGCATAAAGGTGAAGCAGCAGAATTCAAAAAGGTTCTCATGACTTTGTGCAACTGGATCTCCAAGTCCAGCCCTGGGCCAGCAGCGTCCACAGGACGTGTCAGTGTTTGCTCTTAATCAAGATGCAACAACAGAAATGTATAAATGTATCTTCTTCTCACAGTCCTGGAAACTGGAAGTCTGAGATGACTGATTGATGTCTCATGTCTCCACCTCTTACTGAACCAGAAACTCAGATAGCACCCACAAAGTGCCAACTAGTGATTCTCTCTCTCTTTTTTTTTTTTTTTTTTAGATGGAGTTTCACTCTTGATGCCCAGGCTGGAGTGCAATGGTGCTATCTTGGCTCACTGCAACCTCCTCCTCTGGGGTTCAAGTGATTCTTCTGCCTCAGCCTCCCGAGTAGCTGAGACTACAGGCATGCACCACCACACCCAGCTAATTTTGTATTTTTAGTAGAGACGGAGTTTCTCCATATTGGTCAGGCTGGTCTTGAACGCCCAACCTCCGGTGATCCGCCCGCCTTGGCCTCCCAAAGTGCTGGGACTACAGGCATGAGCCACCGCACCAGCCTTTTTTTTTCCTTTTAAGAGTCAGGGTCTCATTCTGTCACCCAGGCTGGAGTGCAATGGTGCCATCACAGATCACTGTAGCCTTCAACTCCTGGGTTCAAGCGATCCTCCTGCCTCAGCCTCCTGAGTAGCTGGGACTATAGGTGTGTGCCACCATGTCTGGCTAATTTTTTTTATTTTTACTTTTTTATAGGGATGGGATCTTGCTAAGTTACCTAGGGCTGGTTTTGAACTCCTGGCCTCCAGTCATCCTCCTTCCTTGGCCTCCCAAAGTGCTGGAATTACAGGCATGAGCCATCGTGCCCAGCCCCCATCAAGGTGATTCTGATGCATATTCAAGTAGTGTCAATTTAATGGTTCATAAGCAAATATCACCCCCTCATCCTTCTCATCACCAGCTAATCTGTTTCAACTAACATTTACAAACTACTATGTATCAGGATCAGTGAAAGGCCCTGGGGTCAAGAATGAAAAGAAAGGTTACCCTTGACCCTCCCTTTTCTTTTCTGTCCTATATCCAGACTCCTATTTCCTCTCAGTTCCTCTTTTGAAAGGGCTCCAGTATCTGTTTTCCTTTCTATTAATATTAGGATGGTGCACAAATAATTGCGGTTTTAAGCCATTACTTTTTTTTTTTTTCTAAGACGAGTCTTGCTCTGTCGCCCAGGCTGGAGTGTAGTGGTGTGATCTCGGCTCACTGTAACCTATGCCTCCTGGGTTCAAGCTATTCTCCTGCCTCAACCTCCCAAGTAGCTGGGACTATAGGTGTGCACCACCACACTCGGTTAATTTTTTGTGTTTTTAGTAGAGACGGGTTTTGCCATATTGGCCAGGCTGGTCTCGAACTCCTGGCCTCAAGTGATCCGCCTGCCTCGGCCTCCCAGAGTGCTGGGATTACAGGAGTGAGCCACCGCACCTGGCCTGGCCATGACTTTTATTGTCAAAACTGCAATTACTTGTGCACCAACCTAATATTTCCACAATGACCGTGTTCATCACATTATATAATACCTAGCTTGTCACACCTGCTTCCCAAACTGAGTTCCTGGCCTCTGTTCTTCCCCAAGCCCTTCCCTTCTCATGCACACCATCCAAATGCCATCACTCGGCTTTCATGAGCTTGAACTTCTCCACCCCAAACTGATTTGCCCCAGCTCTGAGAACTTCTGTCTCCCAGCTGAAATACAACTCCTAAAGGTGTGGATGACAGCGCATCCATCTCCCCAGGTGTCTAGTGGTGTAAGGTAACATGAAAAGGGCAAGCCATTTAATACGTCCACCTCAGTTTTTCATCTGCAGAAGGGTGATATTAAGAATGACCACATTCCCAAGGGCATCTTGAAGATCAAAATGAGAGATTGCATTTGAGAGCAATCTGTGAAATAGAAAGCAGGAGGTCAACGTGAAGGAGCCTTCTTTCCCACCATTCATCTGCATGTGACTTCTTAATAAAACTCAAAAACTCTTTGGCTGGGTGCGGTGGCTCACGCCTGTAATCCTAGCACTTTGGGAAGCTGAGGCAGGCCTTGGATTTCCTGAGCTCAGGAGTTTGAGAACAGCCTGGGTGGGAGTGAAACCCCGTCTCTACTAAAATACAAAAAATTAGCCAGGCGTGGCGGCATGCACCAGTAGTCCCAGCTACTAGGGAGGCTGAGGCAGGAGAATCGATTGAACCCGGGAGGCGGAGGTTGCACTGAGCCGAGATCACACCATTACACTCCAGCCTGGGCAACAGAGCGACACTCCATCTCAAAAAAAAAGTAAGAAAAAAAAATACTCATTGTTGTCTTGATTATAGCAAAGGCTTCAAGGTATAAACATATATTAAAACAACAAATTGTATACTTTAAATAAGTACAGTTTTTTATATCAATTATACCTCAATAAAGCTATTTAAACAACAAAATCTCATATTTGGCTCTGGTGTCCAGTATTGTCAGAGTAGCTTGTATATACCAAACCTCCTGCAAGTAACAATTATCAAATTTGAACAAAATATTTTCTTTAATGAACTTATTTAAGGGTCCAGAGAGTGATGAAAAGCAGGCAGAAAGTAGACAGGAGTATCCTTGAAAGACAACTGAAGAAGTTAAGATTTCTGAGTGTGTAGCAGTCTTTTGCCTGAGATCCAGAACTGTAACTGGCTTGATGTATCAGAAAAAAACTTGGGGGCTAGAAGAACAGCCAGAAAGTCAGAGGTGGAACCCTGGTAGGCAGGCCTCTGCAGATGGTGCAAGCCCACAAAATCTGTGTATGAAATCCATGCAAATCCTTAGCTCACCAAGAGCCTAGGATGTGAGAAACCACAGGAGTATGGTGAAAAAGCAGCAGCTGGAAGCTGAAAGAAAGAGTGGAGATGTCAGCTGCTGCCTGGTGTGAACCTCAAAAATTTGAGACAGGTCTCAGTTTATTTAGAAAGTTTATTCTGCCAAAGTTGAGGATGCATGCCTGTGACACAGCCTCAGGAGGTCCTGATGACATGTGCCCAAGGTGGTCAGAGCACAGTTTGGTTTTATACATTTTAGAGAGACATGAGACATCAATCAACATATGTAAGATGAACATTGGTTTGGTTTGGAAAGGCAGGACAACTCAAAGCATGGAGGAGGCTACCAGGTCATAGGTAGATAAGACAAAAACGGTTGCATTCTTTTGAATTTCTGATTCACCTTTCCAAAGGAGACGATCAGATATGCATTTATCTCAATGAGCAGAGGGGTGACTTTGAATAAATGGGAGGCAGGCTTGCTCTAAGCAGTTCCCAGCTTGACGTTTCCCTTTCCCTTAGGAATTTTGGGGACCCAGGGTATTTTCCTTTCACATTGGCTAGCCCAAAGGATCAAGTTTGAAGTTTGAGCCCAGCCAAGTTAACTCTCTGTTAGATAAAAATCCATTGAAAGGAATATAGCAGGATCCAGAGTCTCCACAACATATACTTAATAGTGTCCAGGAATTGATCAAAAATCACTAGACAGGTGATGAAATGAAAAAATATAATCCAAACTCAAGGAAAAAATTCATTAAAAAAAAATCAACCCAAGGATGATCCAGATGTTGAAATGAGTAGATAAGAACTATAAGGCAGCTATTATACATACGTCCAAGAATTTTAAATGAAAAATATATACACAATGAATGAACAGATGGGGAATCTAACCCCCAAATCAGAAACTGTGAAAAAAGAATCATCTAGAAGTAAAATATACACTAACTGGAATGAGATTAACAGCATATCAAAGATAGCAGAAGCATCTGGGAACTTCAAGACAGATCAACAGAAACCATCCAATCTGAAAAGCAGTGAAGAAAAAAAGACTTAAAAAATATAACAGAGCCTCCCAGACCTGTGGGACAATATCAGTCCATTCAATACACTTATATTTAGAGTCTCAGAGGAAAGGAGAGAGAGAACAAGGCAGAAAAGACGTGAAGAAATAGGCCTACGACTTACAGATTTAGTGAAAGACAAAAATATAGATTCAAGAAGATCACCAAAACCCAAGCAGGGATAAATAGAAAGAAAACTACCTCTAGGAAAACTGCTAAAATACAAAGTTAAAATCTTGAAAACAGCCAGAAAAAAATGACAAATCACATACAGGGGAACAATAATACAAATGATAATGAACTTATCAGAAGCCATGGAGACCAAAAGACTACAGAATGATATCTTTAAAGTGGAGAATTTTTAAAAACTGTCAACCCAGAATTCTGTATATGGCAAAACTTTCTTCAAAAATGAAAATGAAACATAAACATTTTCAAATAAAGAAAATTAGAAAATTTATTATAAGCAGACCCACACTACAAGAAATTCTAAAGGAATTTCTTCAGCCAGAAAGGAAATGACTCTAGATGGTATCTCAGGTATACAGGAGGGAGTGAATACCAATGGACATAAAATGTATACAGTGGTCTCTGAGTTAAAGACAGGGCCACAGGAAAAATATACACATTTAGAAGGTTACCTAAATCATCAGGCAAGCAACCCCTACCTTCCTTTTAACATAAATATATATAGATTATAGTCTCTAGATTGATTTTGGATGGCTATACTCCAGTTTCTTGATAAAAGTAAATGTCTTCATATATGCAGGCTGAAATAACAAAATAATTTTAAGACATAAAAGTAAATAATGTGACACAAGCTATATGCATGCTCATATGAGCAACTCGTTGGTAAAATTAATTTTAAAAAAACAACTCTATCATGTCCCTTGCTTTTTTTCCATGCTGGCCCTCTAACTGGAACGTCTTTTCGGAACGTCTTTTCCATCATCTCCATCATCTCTGTATGTCCAACTCTACCTAACATGCAGAGTGCAGCTCTAATGCCCTGATACTTTCCGCCTTCTCCCCAGGCAGAAGGGCTTCCTTGAGCCTCTCTGAAACTGTCTCGGTATTTCAATGCTTTCTAACTTGAATTGTTGTTTGAGTACAAGCTACAAGGAATCAGATTTTCAGCCAAGGTTTTCAAATAAACTGAGTATCAGAACCACCCAGGGAAAATGGTACTAAATCAGAGTCCAGACATGGGAAGCGAAGAGTGAGGGATAGAGTGGGATGGGGTTCCCAGGGGAGCAGGCTTTCTAAGACCCTGAGTGACTGGAGACAGAGATATTGATCAAGGACATATGGCTCTGTCCTATTCCCCAAGGGGGAAGGGGAGGTTAGGGAGGGAAACTACCCTGTTAATGCTGAGTTTGATTTGGATACCAAGAGAGATCAGTGTCTGTAAATGTCCTCGAACATATGAGGACAGTAGCTTGGCCCCCCTCTCAGACAGGCCCCTACATGCTCCAGAAGAGACACCAGCAACAGCGCACTCCATGGAGAACCCAGAGGCAAGGAAAAAGCCCAGCAAGTGCATATTACATCTGCCCCTGCTCGAAGCTCTGTCCTTTTAGTAACTACATTCACAGCTTAGCATGAGCATGCAACCTCAAGCATCCTCTCCGCTTCTAGAGACAAAGCTCTTTAGGGCAGGCATGGCGTTTAATGCACATTCAAATTCTTTTAGGTTCCAGCATACCTTTAAGTGCTCAAATAAATGCCTGCTAGATGAAATCAACGAATGTTGCATCCTCCCTAGCTGCTCCGGCTCCACGGAGGGAAGCAAATACTGAAGGCCACATCATCCCCAGCAGGCTTGGGGACACATCAAACACCTGCCACCTCCACTCAGGTTCAGAGTACACAACAGCCTCCTATAGGGACCCAGGGAGGCCAGCAAACCCTATTCGGCTCAAAGCTGTCCAAAAACTAGGAAACATGGTTGTCTGTTCCAAGAAGAAGCTACCTCTGTGGGTTTGTAGTTCATGAAGCCATCCTGATGCAGTATTTCCCAACAAATCAATGGGACCCCAAATCTAACTCCATCCTCCTCATTCCCCTTTCCTGTCCTGCCACTCACACTGCCCTCTCTGTGAATGCCTCCCCGCCACGGAGACACGAATCCAAACTGAGTGTCAGCTCAGATTTTTTGCTCTTTCTCATTGCTCACATCCAACGATTAAATCCTGCCACTTTAGCCCCTGGACGGGCAGGGTTTTCCAAAAATGGCCACAGCAATATTTTGAGATCTTGCCACACCCTGTCAAGAGGAGGAGATAATCTTTCCTCCTCTTGAGCTTCTGCCTGGCTTGATGAACAGAACGGGGCGACAGCGGCGGTATAGGGGGACTTCAGAGGCTACATCCTAAAATTCAGTATTGTTCTGCTTGGTGTTCTCATTCTCTCTCTCCTCCTCCCCACTCGCCCTCATAATCCAGACACCATGTTGTGAAGGATCCCAGGCCACATGTCGAGGCCACACATAGGTGCTCCAAATAAGATCCTTGCTGAAAGCCAGCATTAACCAGCCAGATGGGAGTGACAGGCTTCAAATGACTACAGACCTCCACATTTGAGCCATTACAAGTCATATCCAGCAGACCAGAAACAGAGTCATCTTGCCAAGCTCTGTCCAAATTGAAGATTTGTAAGAAAAATAAACATTGTCCCTTTTTTTGAGATAGTGTCTCACTCTGTTGCCCAGGCTGGAGGGTAGTGGCACAAACATGGCTCATTGCAGCCTTGAACCCCTGGACTCAAGCATTCCTCCTGCCTTAGCCTTCTGAGTAGCTGGGACTACAGGCGTGCACCACCATGCCTAGCCTGTTGTCATTATTTTAAGTTATTAAGTTTTTGGACAATCTGTTACAGAGACATAATCACTAGAATACCCGCACAAATATCTCTGAGCCCTCCATTCTCCAGCCCAGTTGCCAAATTTTAGTTCAGGCCACCACCACCTCTCATCCCAACAATTTCAAGAGACTCTCAGTGAGTCTTCCCAAACTCCATTCCCTTCCTTCTTTATTTCATCCTCCATGTTCCTCCCAGAGGGACCCTCTAAGACACAAGTCACTCCCCTGCATAAACTCTTACAGAGAGTAGATAGATATTTGATAGACAGATAGATGATAGATAGATAAGATAGATAGATGATATAGAGAATAGATAACAGATTGACAGATGATAAAAATAAATAGATAGATATAGGTAGATGATAAAGACAGACAAATAGATAAATGATAGGGATAGATGATATATAATTGAGACAGATAGATAGATAATAGATAGATGAATGGATGGACAGATAGACTGATGGATGGACAGATGGATGGAAGTGTGGACAGACAGTGATGGAGGGATGGATGGATGGAGGGATAGATAGATGGATGGATAGATGGAAAGGAAGAAAGGAAGAAACAAAGAAAGAAAGAAGAATGGATGGACAGATAGACTGATGGATGGATGAATGGACGGATAGACAGACTGATGGATAGACAGATAGATGTAGATAGAATAGAAAGAAGGATAAGCAAACATGGCAAAACATTAATTGTAGAATCTAGGGGTTGAGTTCATTGATATCAATATGGTCCTTCCTACTTGTATCCATGTTTGAAATTTTTCATTTAAAAAGTTTTCAAAAGTGGAAATAAACCTTCCATCGCTCCCCAAAGACAGAAACCCAAATTCCTAAGCAAGACACAATGTCAGGCCTCTGAGCCCACGCTAAGCCATCATATCCCCTGTGACCTGCACGTCTACATCCAGATTGCCTGAAGCAACTGAAGATCCACAAAAGAAGTGAAAATAGCCTTAACTGATGACATTCCACCATTGTAATTTGTTTCTGCCCCACCCTAACTGATCAATGTACTTTGTAATCTCCCCCACCCTTAAAAAGGTTCTTTGTAATTCTCCCCATCCTTGAGAATGTACTTTGTGAGATCCACCCCCTGCCCGCAAAACATTGCTCCTAACTCCACCGCCTATCCCGAAACCTATAAGAATTAATGATAACCCACCATGCTTTGCTGACTCTCTTCTGGGACTCAGCTGGCCTGCACCCAGATGAAATAAACAGCCATGTTGCTCACACAAAGCCTGTTTAGTGGTCTCTTCACACGGACACGTGAGACACACACCAGCCTCTTCTTCATTTGGCTTCTGCTGTCAGAACCACCTTCCCCACAGGTCCCCAGAGCCCCAGGCCGGCCTAACCACGTGCAGACCCCTGACATCTCACACCCCGATGCCAATGTGTGGTCATGGCCTCTGCTTAGAGGAACTCCCCCCGGCTTCTTTCTCCGCTAACCTATGAAGGTATCAACACTCAGCTCAGATGTCCCTTCCTCTGAGGCCTCCCTGACCCTGGAGATCTGCCAGGACTCCCCGGGCACCTGGAGCAGAGCCCACAGTAGCACCCTGAGAGACTATGGGTTACGTATCCCAAACCCTCTCCTGTCTATGAGCCCCTCAAGGGCTTTACCCGTCCTTGTCAACTCCATGCCTGGCACTGTGCCGGGGCACTGAAGAATCTCTTGAGTCGCCTCCAAGAAAACAGTGGAAACAGAAGAAGTTGGTTCAGACACAAGTGTATTTAGTCCTCCTCTTCCCAGTTTTCTCTCCTGAGCTCCCATTCAGTGCACTCATATATTCAACAGACTCATGCATTCAACTGCATTTATTGAATGCTTACTCTGTGCCAAGTACTGCTCTGATATTAAGGACATAATGTGAACAAAATAGGGAAAAAAAATACCCTGAGCTTGAGTGGCTTACTTCTATTTATTATTTATTTATTTATTTATTTTTGAGACAGAGTCTCACCCTATCGCACAAGCTGGAGTGCAGTGGCGCAATCTCAGCTCACTGCAACCTCCGCCTCCCAGGTTCAAGCGATCCTCCTGCCTCAGCCTCCTGAGTAGCTGGGATTACAAGTGTGCACCGCCATGCCCAGCTAATTTTTGTATTTTTAGTAGAGATGGGTTTTTGCCATGTTGGCCAGGCTGGTCTCGAATTCCTGACTTCAAATGATCTGCCTGCCTCAGCCTCCCAAAGTGCTGGGAATACAGGCATGAACCACACCCGACCATTGAGTGGCTTGCTTTTAATAAGGAAGACAGTAATATTAGAAATCACCATTAAACTAATATTAAAAGTCATAAGTAAACTAATACTTTCTCCTCCCAGTAAGCAACGATACCCATCACCTTATCACAATATGCACAGCCCAAGAGATGCAGCCTGCAGTCACGCTATGACCCCAAGAGTACAAAATCTCTGTCTTCGTTCACACTGACATGGCTGGAGATACCAGGGTGCACATGTAGAACCATTCTGCCAAACCCTGACGGTCCCTGAGGGTCCCCAGTGCACTTCCGCATCTGAGACTCAAAGAAACAACCAAATCAATATATAACATCCCTCCAGGTTCTCCTGGAACAGGCATGTCAGTGTCCAGGGCCAGCATCCAGCAGCTACATTGTGTTGAGACAGGTAGGCTTACAGCCAGAAAAGACTTCTACCTTCTTAAAATGGAGCAATCATAATCAGGATAGCAATAAACATACAGGAGCTTTGGAGTGCCAAGAAAACCCAAACCCCATTCTAGCATCTGCTCCTCTCCTGGCCCCATTTTCCTTCTCTCAGTTTTGCTGTTCCTGTCATCAGTTCTTCCACAGTCTCTCTTCTCTCCTTTGGGACAGAACAACACCTCATTTCAAAAGTCCCATTTCAAAGCAAACAGGAGTATCAGGACATTTCAAAGCCACCCAAAACTGCTTATCTCAGTTATCAGATTACTTCATTTATTAAGCAATCCTGGGTTTCAGAGCAATTCCAAGGCTAGGGGACTTATATCTATCCAGTAAACATTTATGAAGTTACTATTAGGTCCAAGGCACTGTTGGTGATAAACTCTTGCCCTGGTAGCTCCCACTCCACAGGAGTGGTCCTTACGGTGTCTTCTGGACTGAGCAGTTGTGATGGCCTCTATCCATTGCTCTGGGGATAACCAAACATCACAGATCACATTAGAGACAGAAAAGGTTTGTTTCAGGGTTCTTAGAGTCTGTTCCTAAGTCTAGCTAGCTTCATCCATAGTTCTTTTTTTTTTTTTCTTTTTTTTTTTAAGACAGAGTGTCTGTCACCCGGGCCGCAATACAGTGGTGGTGAGATCATAACTCACTGCAGCCTTGAACTTCTGGGCTCAAGCAATCCTCCTGTCTCAGTCTCCTGAGTAGCTGGGTCCGCAGGTGCACATACCATGCCTGGTTCATTTTTTGTAGAGATGGGGTCTCACTATGTTGCCCCAGCTAGTCTCCAACTCCTGAGCTCAAGCAATCCTCCCACCTTGGCCTCTCAAAGTGCTGGGATTACAAGCGTGAGTCACTGCACCCAGCCTCATCTATAGTTCTGATGAACACACACACCTTAACTTCTCCTTCTCACTTCTTCGCCCTCCTCTAATATTCTTCATATATTCTGTTTCCCATCTGTCCTATGTGGTTTTCTTCCACCTATTCCTCAATTCCCTTCCATAAAATCCCTCTCACATTACCACCCCCAGGTAACCCAAGAGCTGAAAAGAGTTAATCCTGAAGATTGGATAGGTGGGCTGGGGGTGGGAGGGTGCATCCTTTCTGGAAAGTAAATCTCAAATGACGGAAAGTCAAAAATAGTCAAGGAAAACACTCTAGAAACTTTCACTCAAGTTGTTCAGAAATTTGTAACCCTCCATTCTTCATGATATTGCCCGTCTCTTTACAAATGTGATCACCAAAGTTAGTTAAAGAAAAGCTATTACCAAGCCGAGCAGCAGCTCTAGGACTGATTTACAACACATGCAGCTGCATTTCCACATTCAACCTCATCGTGTGTATTTCCAATATAGTTACAAGCAATTCCTAGTTATCCTTGGCAACATCCCAGAATCTTCTGTAAATAAAGCAAAAGTAAATAGCACAGAAACTTCAGAATATAAAAATCCTTTGGCACTACACAACAAATTCCATTACAGTGGGATACACATTTGTCTACATTTGTTTTACGTTTCATATTCTTCTTTTGTTTTGTTTTGGTTTTTGGAGACAAGGTCTTGCTCTGTTGCCCAGGCTAGAGTGCAGTGGTGCAATCATAGCTCACTGCAACACTGAACTGCCAGGCTCAAGCCATCTTCCCGCCTCATCGTCCCCAGTAACAGCTACTCCTGGCTAATTTTTATTTTTAATTTTTTTATGGGGGAGTGTCTCACTATGTTGCTCAGGCTGGTCTTGAACTCCTGGCCTCAAGCAATTCCCTCACCTTGGCCTCCCAGAGCACTGGGATTACAGGTGTGGGCCAACATGTCCAAGCATTTCACGTTTTACATTCTATAATAGCTAACTTCACAAAGCACAGAAAACTGAACAACACTGATATTGAGCACATCCACTTTTGAGTAATTGGAAATCAAAGATTTCTAACGAGACTTAAATTATCTTTCTAAAAGAATTATTCAGAGATATACGGCTTCTTTTAAATTTTTACCCTTGTCCTGTTTCTTCCTCAAACTCATTTTAAGTCATCTTAAGGGAAAAAAAAATTCCCAGAGAGGTGTCCTACTAATCACATGTTTGGGAAATTCTGCCTCTGACCTACCTAGCAATAAAGATGAAAAACAGGGAAAAAAAAGAACTAAACAGCACAGGTTATTTAAAATAGCTATAAAGTAAAATGGCATTTGTTTAATCAACTTTCATTAAAAAGCAAAGTTTGAAATCATATGACCCCAGATCTGTATCTCCTTGGGAGAAATGTATAATACACCTTGAATTATCTGGGGGGCAATTTAACTCCCAATCAGCCATCCCTTTGCCAGTGTTAAAATATCAAGCATCCCTTATCAGGACAAACACACATGTACACACACACTCAAAATTCAAAATAAGCTGCTTTTAAAATAAAGCTTCAGGCCAGGTGCAGTGACTCATGCCTGTAATCCCAGCACTTTGGGAGGCCGAGGTGGGAGGATCTCCTGAGGTCAGGAGTTCAAAACCAGCCTAGCCAACATAGTGAAACCCCATCTCTACTAAAAATACAAAAATTAGCCAGGGGTGATCGCATGTGCCTGTAATCACAGCTACTCAGGAAGCTGAAGCAGGAGAATCGCTCGAACCCGGGAGGCAGAGGTTGCAGTGAGCCGAGATGGCACCACTGCTCTACAGCCTGGGTGACAGAGTGAGACTCTGTCTCAAATAAATAAATAAATAAATAATAAAAAATAAAGCTTCAACTTTTAAACTGAACATATCCCTTCTCGATCTACATCTTTGAAGGGGGAGGAAAAAAACAGCATCCTGGATATTCTTATGGAAGTAAAAATATTCATTCACTTTCATTCATTCATTCATTACACAACATTCACTATCAAGGCAAGATGTAAATAAGACTCAGCCACAATCCTCAAGGACAAGACAGTCAAACGACAGAGAGAAACAATAGATCCAGACACGGTGGCTGGCATCTGCAGTCCCAGCTATGTGGAGGATGAGGTGAGAGGATCACTTGATCCCAGGAGTTTGAGACCAGCCTTGACAGCATAGCAAGACCCCATCTAAAAAAAAAAATGATGAAGGTAAGATAAAGTGTTATCAATTTAATACTAAGAAAGGGACTCTGGTAGGACACAACTTGCACTCACATACAAAAAATGTAGGGCAACAATCCAACCTAAAAGTACACCAAGGCTGGGGGCAATGGCTCATGCCTGTAATCTCAGCACTTCAGAAGGCCAAGGTGGGCTTATCACTTGAGCCCAGGAGTTTGAGACCAGCCTGGACAACATGGTGAAACCCCGTCTCTACAAATAATAGCAAAATTAGCCAGGCGTGATGGCATGCACCTGTAGTTCCAGCTACTCTGGAGGCTGAGGTGGGAGGATCACTTGAGCCCAAGATGTCAAGGCTGCAGTGAGCCATGATCATGCCACTGTACTCTAGCCTGAGCAACAGAGTGAGACCCTGTCTCAAATAAATAAATATAGTGCAGCAAACTATATAAAAACCCATTATGTAAAAATTCAATTCAGTGACTTCCACATCGAACCAAGATGGAGAAACAGAGACCACACTGGCTTTTCCCGCTGAAACCACTGAAGTAACAGACAAAATACTCAAAAGAACACTTCTGAAGACACTGGCTATTAGGCCACAAAGCACAGTTATCCCCAAGAGACAGAAAGAAATGATGTGAGGCCACTACCTTGAGAGGGTTCCCAGGATGCACGGTAGGAAAAGAGAGCCTAGGGGATGCTGGCGGACTCCCTGAGCTGAGCAGATAGAGATGAGGATTGCAAGGAGATCGAGGTGGGTGCAGAAATCGTAATTACTTTTGCAACAACCTAATAAAATCTGTAGGACTAAGGAGTTTGGAGGAGAAAGCTGCACAGAGGGAGAACTCCAGAGATCTGTAGTGGTTCCCATTCAGTCAGTGAGCTGGATACTGATCACATCATCAGAACGAAAAACAAGACCCCAGGCTGGGAGAAAGGACCCACCCCAAAGGATTAGAGGTGACAGTGCCTGGACTCTCACAGGGCCAGGGAGAGCCTCTGTCGCTACCAGCCAGAGGACACACAGACACAGTCATTCTAAACAAAATGTCAGCAATCAAATTCAACAATACATTTAAAAGATGGACAGGTAGAGTTTATCCCCACCTGCAGAAATTAACTGGTCCCAAAATTCACACAGAAATGCAAAGGACCTAAAGCAATGAAAACAACTTCTTAAAAAAGTTATTAATACTGTATATTTGAAACTTCCTAAGAGAGTAGATTTTAGGTGCTCTTACCACACACACACACACACACACACACACACACATACACGTAACTATGTGAGCTGATGGATGTGTTAATTTGCTTGACTATAGTATTAAATATTTAATTCACTATATATGAGTATATAAAAACATCATGTTACAGTACACCTTAAATATAGAATTTTTTTTTTTTTTTGATATAGAGTCTCGCCCTGTTGCCCAGGCTGGAGTGCAATGGTGCGATCTCGGTTCACTGCAACATCCGCCTCCGGGGTTCAAAAGATTCTCCTGCCTCAGCCTCCCGAGTAGCTGGGGTTACAGCCACCCGCCACCACACCCAGCTAATTTTTGTATTTTTAGTAGAGACGGGGCTTCACCATGTTGGCCAGCCTGGTCTTGAAATCCTGACCTCGTGATCCACCCATCTCAGCCTCCCAAAGTGGTGGGATTACAGGCATGAGCCACCGCGCCCGGCCCAAATATAGAAAATGTTAAAATACAAAGTTGGAGGACCAGCATTACCTGATTACAAGACTTCTTATAAAACTAATCAAGGCAGTGTGGTATCACTGCAAATACAGACAAACACAGCAATGGACAGAATACAGAGTCCAAAACCCTACCTAGACATACATGGACAATAAATTTTTGACAAAGGCACAAGCAATTTGTGCTGGAACAACTGGATATCTATATGTAAAAACTTAAAAATACATTTTGAGCCATAGCTTGCATCATATACGAAAATAGATCACAGTTATAAACGTAAAACCTAAAACTATAACACTTATAAAAGGAAGCCGGGTGTGGTGACTCACGCCTGAAATCCCATCACTTTAGGAGGCCGGAAAGGGTGAATCACCTGAGGTCAGTAGCTCAAGACCAGCCCGGCCAACATGGAAAAACAAAAATTAGCTGAGCATCGTGGGGCACGCCTGTAATCCCAACTTCCTTGGAGGCTGAGGCACAAGAATCGCTTGAACCCAGGAGGTAGAGGTTGCAGTGAGCCAAGATCACGCCACGGCACTCCAGCCTGAGCGACATAGTAAGTGAGACTCCATCTCAAAAAAAAAATAAAACAAAATATAAAATAACACCTCCATGACAAGGAGTTTTAGACAGATTTTTAGATATGATACCAAAAGTATGATCCATAAAAGAATGAATAGAAAAATTTAACACTTGAGCTCTCTGAAGGGCACTATTAAGAGAATAAGAAGACAAGGCACACATTAGGAGAAAATATTTGTGAGTCATCTATCTGATAAAGTACTTCCTCCTAGAATACATAAAGAACTCTCAAAACTCAGTAACAAAAAAAGAAAAACTAGAAAAAGAAAATGGGCAATGATTTGAACAGAAATTTCCTGAAGAAGCTATACAAATGACAATTAAACACATAAAAATACGATCAACATCATTAGTCACCTGGGACATGAAATTTGAACAAAGTGCTATCACTACACACATTAAAATGCTAAAATGTAAAAGTCTAGACAAGGATTCGGAGGAACTGGAACTTGCCTATATGGCTGGTGGGAATATAAAACGGAAAAAACAATTCTTCAAAAGTAAGAAAAGGCCAGACACAGTGGTTCATGTCTGTAATCCCAGCACTTTGGGAAGCCAAGGAGAGGTAATCACTTGAGGCCAGGAGTTTGAGAACAGCCTGGGCAACACAGAGAGACTCTGTCTCTCCAAAAAAAAAAAAAAAAAAAGTACTTAGCCAGGCATGGTTGTGTGTAACTGTAGTCCCAGCTACTGGGGAGGCTGAGGTGGAAGGATCACTTGAGCTGCAGTGAGCTATGGTCACGCCACTGTACTCCAGCCTGAGTGACATAACAAAACTCTGTCTTTTAAAAAAAACAGTTAAATACACACTTACTCCTAGGTATCTAGGTGTTTACCTAGGGGGAAAAAAAAGCATATATCTATGCAAAGATTATTTAGTACATGACAGTTTCATTGGAAATAGCTACAATCTGGAGACAATACACATGGCCCTCAACAAGAGAATGGGTAAACAAACTGGTATAGCCATATAATGGAATACAGTTAGTAATAAAAGTAAATAAACGATGGATACACTGCAATTATGCAGAGTGAAAGAAGTCAGACAAAAAAGAATATGTGCTATATTATTCCATGTATGTTAAACTCTAGAAAGAGGCAAACTTATCTGTAGAGGCAGGAGGCAGATCAGTGGTTGCCTCAGTAAAGAGGGATGGCAGGGACAGGAAGACACGACGGATGAGTCGAGGCACAGTCTTTTGGGGGTGATGGATGCGTCACTATCTTGATCATGCGGATGATTTCACTGGTGCATGCATATGTCAAAGCTTATCAAATTGTACCCTTTAAACGTGCAGTTTTTAGTATGTCAATTATACCTCAATAAAACTCTTTTAAAATAAAACTTAAAGCCCAAGTAAATAATAAAGAGAGGTGGATTTCTGAACAAATCTGATAGGCATTTTCTCCATGTTATTCATGAGGAAATTCAGAACTACTTGCCCAAGCACACGCAGTGTTTAGCTGAACAGAGAACTTTCCTTTAGCGCTACAAGGCTGCTCTACATTGAGCGCCAACGTCCATTTGCAAAGAAAAATCAACAGATGTGCACATTGCATTTGAACGATGAAGTCACAAAAACTCTGCAAAGCACAGCTCTTCAGAAGGACATGCAGGAAGCACCTTTCTGAATATTTATGCATTGCGTGGTACATGACCCATTTACAGAGGGCCCTTGCAAACAAGAGGTGAAGAGAGTTTAAGGAGGAAAAAAAAAAGAGCAGCTTTCACTAACATCCTTGCACACTGACTCCAGAGAGGGCGCTGCCTCACCCAGTCAGGGAGGTTTACATAGTCACATACTCCACCTACTCAGCCCTTCAAACCTAAGGAACTAGCTTGACCTGAACTCCTAAAGTCTCAGTTCAATTCTGCACCTATAGAAATTAAACAGGTTTAATTTCAACATTAACATCAAGTAAAGCAAATTTCATTTGCAATACAAAGGAAAATCGTTTTAAGGGTCAAAACGAAAACATGTATCTTGACATGGTTTGGCTGTGTCCCCACCCAAAACTCATCTTGAATTGTAGCTTCCATAATTCCCATGTGTCCCATGAGGGACCTGGTGGGAGATAACTGAATCATGGGGGCAGATCTTTCCGGTGCTATTGTCGTGACAGTGAGTAAATCTCACAAGATCTGGTGATTTTATAAAGGGGAGTCTCCCTGCACAAACTCTCCTCTCTCTTCTCCTGTCTGTCGCCATGTGAAACGTGCCTTTCACCTTCTGCCATGTTTGTGAGGCCTCCCTAGCCACGTGGAACTATGAGTCCATTAAACTTCTTTCTTTTGTAAATTACCCAGTCCCAGGTACGTCTTTATCGGCAGTGTGAAAACAGACTAATACATATCTCAAATAAACTAAGTAGCAGTGCCAGAACTTGAACTCGGATTTTCAGACTCCAAACCACCCTGGGTACTTCAAGTATTGCCCTCAAGACAGTGCCAGCTGCCCTTCCCAATCCCTGAAAAACCTGTCTTTCTGTTAGGCTTTCTGTTATTTTGAGCTATGGTCCACCAATGCGAAGCAAATTATTTTTAAAGCTCTTATTTTAAATATTCATCTTCTTCAAGTAGGTCACTTTTTTATGAGCCTCAGCTTCTCTTATATCTCCCCTAATAGAAAGATGTAATGCATTCAAAATGTGAGATCAAATTCCAGTTAATTTTATTGATTTCTTTCAGAGACTCCTTGCTTCTTATGCAAATTCATGTTTATTTCAAAAAGAGAAAACAAAACAGGCTTCTTAGAGAAGATGACTTCAAAAATCCACAAAGAGCCACCACAGTTTTATTCAATTATAAATGAGCTATACAATATTTAAATCACTGGCTGGAAATAAGACGGGTTTTAATTCATTTCAGAGCTCAGCAATCGTCTTTAGATAACTTAACCTCATCTTTAAAAGTGAATGAATGACTGACAGCAGGATAAAATAAATACCTTGTCACATGCACACATACACACTCACCAGGTTACCACACTGTTTGAAAATGTGTTGGTTCTGTGGTCACTACCCCCTTATTGAATTTCGTGTTGAAGACAGAACCACATGTTGCAAGTCCCACTTAAGTGCACTTCCTCACTATTTCCCTTCTCTGCAAAAATTTCTCTTAATTTTGAAAGGGGACAATGATATAGTTTGGCTCTGTGTCCCCACCCAAATCTCATCTCAAATTGTGATCCCCACGAGTCGAGGGAGGATCCTAGTGGGAGGTGATTCGATCATGGGGGTGGACTTCTCCCTTGCTGTTCTCATGACAGTGAGTGAGTTCTCACAAGATCTGGTTGTCTGATAAATGTCAGGCACTTCCCTGCTTCTCTCTGTCTCCTGCTTCCATGTAAGACGTGCCTTGCTTCCCCTTCAGCTTCCACCATGAATGTAAGTTTCCTGAGGCCTCCCAGCCATGCAGAACTGTGAGTCAATTAAACCTCCTTTCTTTATAAATTATGCAGTCTCGGGTAGTATCTTTATAGCAGTGTGAAAACTGACTAATGCAGACAACTACATGACTTTTTCCATGCATAATTCACGAACACTCCTAGGACAAGATAGCCAGACACAGGCAGCACTGTCTCCCAAGGTTGGATCAGAGTGACCTGGGACCCGTTTAGCTCTTTCCTCGATAACAGAAATGCTCTGTTTCCACTCTAAATCCATTGGTTCTAGAGTACCCGGCCTTCTTCCATAAATGGCAGACAGTCTCTACAGTACTTTCTGATTCTTGTAAAACAGCTACTAAAAGGTAATAGCAGTAATGGATACTATGAGCAAAGATGAGATTCTAAAATGTGCTGAATCCCATAAATATTACATTGATTCCAGACCCACAGACGGCAATCACTACATCCCTTTTCGATCTGCATCAACTCTTTAGTTCTGTCACTGAAAGAGGTAATTTACTATCTGGCCTCTATCTAAGAGGCCTTCAGAATTGGTGTTTCTGAAAGAAGTCATTTCCTCCTCAATCATTAATAATTCAACATTTCGGTGACAGCACATTCTCTCTTCATCGCAAACAAATATCAAGAAATTACTTTCACCATCTGCCACAGGAATCTAAACTAGAAGAAACGGTTCCAAGACAAGCTCTTTCCAAAAGAAATAACTATGACTCCAAAATCCAATCCCCCTGTTTGGCTCGTGATTAGGGAAAAGGGGCCTTAAAGACTGGTCAGTTTCATTTTCTGAATCTGCTTCCTTATTCTTCACATCCAATCAGTCACCAAGAACATTTTATCAAAAAGGTCTTTCCTCTCTACTCTTCTGTAGCAACCTCATAGGCAAAGCCTCTTCCCTCCCTACTCTTCCCCCATGTAAACCAAACCTAGATCTAGAATAGTACATCCAACTCTCTGGACAACATCTCCACTTGGTTGTTTAATAAGCATCAGAAACAATGCATCCAAAATTGAATGTTTCATCTCTCCCAAACTGTTCCCCTGCAAGTCTTCCCTGTCTCAGTGAATGGCATCATTTTTCTAATTGATCAGATTGGAAAATCTGGAAGTCATTCTTAACTACTCTCTTTCTCTTATACCTCATATCCATTTCATCAACACATCTTAACAGTGCTTTCTTCAAAATATGTTCAGGATCTGACCACTTCTCACTACCTCCAAACATATCCAAGTTGCCATTTCCATCTTCCCTTGCCTGGATCATTGCAATAGCTTCCTAACTGCTTCTACACTTGTCCTCCACAGTGCGTCTTCCATGCAGTAGAGTCATCCTTACAAAGCACTTGAATTGGAGCATGTCACTCCTTTTGAGTTCAAAACCCTCCTAAGCCTCTCCACATCAATCAGAGCAAAAGCTTTGGACACATCAGTGTAAATATCATCTCCTCCAGAAAGCTGTCTCTGGCAGCTGGGTCTGGTGGAGTTCTCTCTCCTCTGTGCATCCTGTGCACACTTGCATCATCACTAACTGTGTCCTCCACTAGACTGAGGTTTCTTTCCCTCAAAGCACACAACACATACTGGGTGTTCAGTAAGCATCCACAGGATGGGTATCCATGGATGAATGGATGGATGGATGCAAGGCTGACTTCACGGGTGACTTCATGCAGTCACATGGAGCCCTATATTCAGAAGAGTCCTGCCTTTAGTTTAATGAACCTCGTTTATCATATTGAAATTATTAATAATTGTTGAGCAAGGAGCTCACATTCTCATTTTTCTTTGGACCCGACATATTGTGTAGCTCATTCTGGATGGATGGATGGATGGATGGATGGATGAACTCAATTCATACACAGCAATATCAAATGCCCATAGCATTCAGGGGAAAGATTCCAACAAAGGCCTTCCATGGTTAGCCAAATATATAAAGGCAAAGGAAAAATATAAAACAAGATCTCTGAAAATACATTATTTATTTACCTTTCCTTCAGGAATGTTACTGATCTTTGAAAGAATAACGAAAGTAAGAATTCCAATAAATGGAAGGTGTGACCAAAAAGAGGCATAGCAACAGGAAGGAAGGAAGGAAGGAAGGAAGGAAGGGAGGGAGGGAGGGAGGGAGGGAGGGAGGAAGGAAGGAAAGAAGGAAGGAAGGAAGGAAAGGGAGGAAGGGAGGAAGGGAGGGAGGGAGGGAAAGAGAAAGAAGGAAGGAAGGAGGAAGAAGGGAAGAAGGAAAGAAGAGGAAGGGCCGAAGGGAAGACGGAAAAAGAAAAGGGGAGGGGAGGGGAAGAGAAGGGAAGACGATAAATGGGGGGACTAATATCATCTTATAATTAACATAAAGCAGCAATGATTCGGTACAGATACAGCGTTGAAACAGAATAGACACCTCAGAAGAATTATCCTTCTTTGTGCATGTAACAGTTGAGGGCCCAATAAAAGACGATTACAAATCAGGTGGAAAGGCAGCATTATCCAACCAATGGTGGTGAACTATCTAAAACGAGTGGAAATGATCAAGTTAGAAACTCAATTCCCAAGTATAAAAAAAGTTACATGCAAAAAATTGAAATTAATTTTTAAATAAAACCAGAAAAAAATCTGAATATTTTTTCAGACACTGAATGACAGAAAACTTTGTAAGTTTAAATACTCCATAAAAAAATGTAAAATCTGCCCTGCCCATCCCATCCAAAAAATTGATCAACACTGAAAGGTAAGAAATGAGTCTGTGGAAAGCATATTCGTAATAAATATTAAAGACAAAGATAATTCCTTCGTGACATTAAAAATGTATGCAAATCAACAATTGAATTAATCAACTGATAAATGGTTTTTAACAGATAAACAGGACCTCAAATTTTACAAAAATGCAAATGCAAATAAATGACATTTGGAAAAATATTCGATCTCATTACCGATCAAGAAAATAAAAACTAAAACAGGGTGTGATTGTAATCTATCAAATTAACAAGGTTTTTAAAATTATAATATCTATTCACTGTGGGAGAGGATAAGGTGACACAAAGATTTTATACATTGCTGGTGAAAGTATAAACTTAATGGAAAGCAGTTTGACAAAATATATCAAAAGTCCTTTAAAGCCAAGTGTAGTGGCTCACACCTGTAATCCCAATGCTTGGAGAGCACTTGAGCCCAGGAGTTCGAGAACAACCTGGGCAACATAGCAAGACCCTATCTCTACGGAAAAAAAAAAATTGTTTTAATTAGCCAGGCATAGTGGCATGCACCTGTAGTCCCAGCTACTCAGGAAGCTGAGGCAGAAGGGCCGCTTGAGTTCAAGGTTACAATGAGCTACGAGTCATCACACCACTGCATCACAGCCTGGGCAACGGAGTGAGACCTTATCTGTAAAAAACAACAAAATAAAAAGTCCTTGAAAAGGCCGTACTTTTTGGCCTAAAAGTTCCACATAGGACTATTTTTGTCTGATATATAAAGATGTTCATGGCCGTGCGCGGTGGCTCACGCCTGTAATCCCAACACTTTGGGGGGCCGAGGCAGGCAGATCACCTGAGGTTGGGAGTTTGAGACCAGCCTGACCAACATGGAAAAACCCCGTCACTACTAAAAATACAAAAATTAGCCAGGAGTGGTAGCAGGCACCTGTAATCCCACCTACTTGGGAGGCTGAGGCAGGACAATCTCTTGAACCCAGGAGGCAGAGTTTGCTGTGAGCTGAGATCTTGCCATTGCACTCCAGCCTAGGCAACAAGAGCGAAACTCAGTCTCAAAAAAAAATGTTCATCACACCATTGTTTATAATAAAAATTTGAAAGCAGCCTACTATGTATCTGCCTATAGCAACATGAGAATGTGACTTATGGCAAAATCATTGAAGGAACTCAACGAATCACTGAATGAATATACAACAACTAAAATTGTTTATAAGGTGTTTAATAATATGGGAAAATGTTCCTATTAAAATGTTAAGGGAACATATAGGACACAAGTGTTTATACATGAGTATGATCTTAAAGATATAAAAATGTTGACAGGATAAAAAGAAGCAAAATGTTATTCTCATGCTTTAGAATTATGATAAATTTATTTTCTCATTTCCATTTTTCCCTGTTTCCCCAATTTATCACAATTAACATGCTAATTACATACAACAGAGGTGGTTGGGTACGGTGGCTCACACCTGTAATCACAACACTTTGGGAGGCCAAGGTGGGCAGATCACCTGAGGTCAGGAGTTCGAGATCAGCCTGGCCAACATGATGAAGACCCATCTCTACTAAAAATATTTTAAAAATTAGATCTGAGTGGTGGTGCACGCCTGTAATCCCAGCTACTCAGGAGGCTGAGGCAGAAGAATTGCTTGAACCCAGAAGGTGGAGGTTGCAGTGAGCCAAGATCGCACCACTGCACCCCAGACTGGGTGACAGAGTGAGACTCCATCTCAAAAAAAACCTAAAATAATAATAAAACAGAGGCTCTCTTAACTGACACCAGCGACTGACAGTCTCCATCTCTGTAATACACAGTGACAGCAGATGCCCCAGGCATGTTGGGGGCTCACAAGTGGTAAGCACCCTTTATCTAGTAGGTCTGCCCGTTTCTGCTCCCGCCAGTTGAATTGTATACCTGTCAACAGTTACTGTTTTGTTCCCAAACCTCTTCATGCCAGCTGTGCTTGTTATATAATTGCATAATTATATTAAATTACATAAATTGATGACATTGTGAGTGAGAAAAGAAAGCCAGTTACTAATGTTTCAGTAAAAACCAAGTTGAATGTTTTGTAAAGACTTAAAATGCTAGAAAAAAAGGAAGGTAGACAGATGTGGGCAAGATTTGGGAAAAGAAAAGATCTGGCAAAATTCATAAAATATAGAAAGCTTCGGCTTATCATACCACAACTTTGCCTTCTCCAAGTCTAGGATACAATGTCCAAGGAACCTCTCAACGTTTTTAGGAACTGCGAAACGACACATCACTTTCCTAAGAAAAGGCACATTTGAGTTAAAAAATGACAAGTATTGTAAGAGATGAGATGGAAATAATTTCAGAGTCTATTCCAAAGTGCTAGGCCAGACATGAGGGGCTATGCTTAGAAGGGACAGAAGAAACTTCTTCTGTAGGAGATGGGGGTTTATGGGAGTCAGCTACGGACAGCTATTCGATGTGAGAAAAAAGACAGAGGGTATTAGCTTGTAAAAGCATGAGATCAATATTATAATAAGCTGATATAGGAAACACCAGAAGAGGAGCAGATTTTACACTTTAAGAAATATAAAAATTGTACTACCAGCAAACAGA
Source organism: Pan troglodytes (assembly GCF_028858775.2). Taxonomy (NCBI): domain Eukaryota; kingdom Metazoa; phylum Chordata; class Mammalia; order Primates; family Hominidae; genus Pan; species Pan troglodytes. Next base: position 79,782,043 of record NC_072404.2, on the reverse strand, counting down.
ATGAAACATATTCATCTAGAATCCAGTTTACCAAAGAAACATTTCACGTCTCTACTAAAAATACAAAAATTGCCAGGCGCGGTGGCTCACGCCTGTAATCCCAGCACTTTGGGAGGCCGAGGTGGGTGGATCACAAGGTCAGGAGATTGAGACCATCCTGGCTAACACGGTGAAACCCCATCTCTACTAAAAATACAAAAATTAGCCGGGTGTGGTGGCGGGCACCTGTAGTCGCAGCTACTCGGGAGCCTGAGGTAGGAGAATGGTGTGAACCCGGGAGGTGGAGCTTGCAGTTAGCCGAGATTGTGCCACTGCACTCCAGCCTGGGCAACAGAGCGAGATTCCATCTCAAACAAAAAAATAAATAAATAAAAATAGAAAAATTAGCCAGGCGTGGTGGCAAGCACCTGTAATCCCAGCTACTCGGGAAGCTGAGACAGGAGAATCACTTGAATCCAGGAGGAGGGGGATGCAGTGAGCCGAGATCACGCCACTGCACTCCAGCCTGGGCAACAAATCGAGACACTATCTCAAAAAAAAAAAAAAAAAGAAAGAAAAGAAAAGAAACATCTCAGATGGAGAAAGATGAAGGCTTGGGGCAGGCGGCACAGCCAGTGACACTACAATCTCAAAGAAGGCAGTCAACCCCCAAAGGGAGTGCCAACTACCTTGGCCACGAAACCACAGAACACAGCAGCACCCACTGATTGAGAAATGAGGCCAGCCACTATGGAGAACCATATGGAGGTCCCTCGGAAAAATAAAAGTAGAACTAACTACCATAGGATATAGCAATTCCACTGAGTATGGATCCAAAAAAAAAGGGGGGGAATCAATATATCAAAGAGATATTTGCACTCCCTTGTTTATTGCAGCACTATTCACAATTGCCAAGGTATGGAATCAACCTAAGTACTCATTAATGGATGAATGGATAATGAAAATATGTCATATACATACAGTGGAATATTATTCAGCCCTGAAAATGATGAAATCGTGTCATTTGCAGCAACACGGATGGAACTGACATACATTATTTTAAGTGAAATCAACCAAGCACAAAAAGGCAAATACTGCCTGGTCTCACTCATATTTGGGAGTTAAAAACGTGAACCTCATGAAGACAGAGAGTAGACTAGTGATTACCAGGTGCCAGGAAGGGAAAAAGGGAGGGAGGAATGGTGGAGAAAAAAAGAATATAAATGTATTTGTTACTACCAAGCTGTACACTTAAAATGGTAAAGACAGTAAATTATATATGTATTCATTACCTCAATATTTTTTTCTTTTTGAGATGGAGTCTCACTCCGTCACCCAGGCCGGAAAGCAGTGGCGCAATCTCGGCTCGCTGCAACCTCTGCCTCCCCAGTTCAAGCAATTCTCTTGCCTCAGTCTCTTGAGTAGCTGGGATTACAGGGACATGCCACCATGCCCTGCTAATTTTTGTATTCTCTGAAGAGACAGGGTTTCACCATGTTGGCCAGACTGGTCTCGAACTCCCGACCTCAGGTGATCCACCTGCCTCAGCCTCCCGAAGTGCTGGGATTACAGGCATGAGCCACCGCTCCCAGCCAATGCATTACCTCAATTTTTTTAAAGTTTTTAAAGAAATCTACTAGAGGCCAGGAATTTATCAGACATCTCATTGAATAAACTAATTTAATCGTCACAACAGCCTTATGACAACTCAACATTTTTACAGATGCAGATATGGGAACTAGGGGTGATATCTGCCAAGATCTCCAAGAAATGGTTCACAGATATGAAGACTTTAAAGCTTTTGTCATGAGAAAATGACTAGAAAAGTACTTCAAAACAAGGGTGTTGAACCATGCACAGTGGCTCACACCTGTAGTCCCAGCTATCTGGGAGGCTGAGGTGGGAGGATCACTTGAGCCTAAGAGTCCAAAGCTACACTGAGCTATGACTGTGCCAGGGCACTCCAGCCTGGGCAACAGAACAAGACCTCATCTCTATAAATAAATAAACAAAATAAATACATAAATAAAATATATTAAGAAAATTAAAATGAAAATATATCACTAAGAAAATGAAAAGGAGTCTGGGAACAGTGGCTTACACCTGTAATCCCAGCGCTTTGGGAGGCTGAGGCAGGAGGATCACTTGAGCCCAGGGATTGGAGTCTGCAGTGAGCTATGATTGCACCACTGCACTCCTGGGCAGTGAGCCTGGGCAACAGAGCAAGAGGAAAGAAAAGAAGGAAAAGAGAGAGAGAGAGACAGAGAGAGAGAGAGAGAGAGAGGAAGGAAGGGAGGGAGGGAAGAAGGAAGGGAGGCAGGGAGGGGAAGGGAAGGAAGGCAAAGAATGGAGGAAGGAAGGAAGGAAGGAAGGAAGGAAGGAAGGAAGGAAGGAAGGAAGGGCATCTCATGTGAATAAATGAATTTAATTGTCACAACAGCCTTAATGACAACTCAACATTTTTACAGATGTATTGCTTGAAGGAACGGAAAGGAAAGGCAGGGCAGGGCATCAACCATCTCAATGGCTCATTAGACTCACCCATTCAGCTTTTGAAAAGAAAAATGTGTATATTCCCAAGTCACATCCCACCTCATATCTACAAAATGTGAACCTCCAGCTTGAGGAATCTGGAAATTAGTACTTTTTCCAAAGTTCCCCAAGTAAATATGTAGCTCCATCAGGCATGGGAAGCCCTAGCCTGCTCTATGCCCTTATCTTTGGTAGGTGTTCAAGCTACAGGCACGGTGTGTGTCCAAGTTAAGAATGAATTTTTTTTTTTTTTTTTTTTGAGACGGAGTTTCACTCTTGTTGCCCAGGCTGGAGTGCAATGGCACGATCTCAGCTCACCGCAACCTCTACCTCCCAGGTTCAAGGGATTCTGCTGCCTCAGCCTCCCCAGTAGCTGGGATTACAGGCATACACCACCACGCCTGGCTAATTTTGTATTTTTAGTAGAGACAGGGTTTCTCCATGTTGGACAAGCTGGTCTTGAACTCCCAACTTCAGGTGATCTGCCTGCCTCAGCCTCCCAAAGTGCTGGGATTATAGGCATGAGCCACTGAACCCAGCCAAGAATGAAATTTTTAAAAGTTCTCACTCCAGGAAAAGTGAGGAATATTGAATTGTGTCCTCTGTTATAAGGCCATAATTCAGACAAGCCACCTACTTCCTACTCTACTTAATTAGAATAAAAGAAGTCTGCAGTACTTATTTAAATCTCCAGAGAATGATGTACTCTATAGGTTTCCAGGATGTGTTATTTATAGAAACACCAAATTCTCCAGGTTCTACAAAGAGTAGAAAATCATTAGTCTCTTATGGAAACAGGCTCTGTCTTCAGAGGTAGCAACAGTAGGCAACAAAAAAGGAAAAAAATAAATAAATAGAAGAAAAAAGAATTTTAAAAAAAGAAGAAGCTGGGCGCAGTGGCTCACACCTGTAATCCAGCACTTTGGGAGGCTGAGGCGGGCTAACTGCTTGAGCCCAGGAGTTGGAGACCAGCCCGGGCAACATGGCGAAACCCTCTCTCTAATAAAAATACAAAAATTAGCCAGGCATGGTGGTGCACATCCGTGGTCCCAGCTACTGTGGCGGCTAAGGCACAAGAATTGCTTGAGCCCGGGAGGTTGGGGGTGCAGTGAGCCGAGATCATGCCACTGCACTCCAGCCTGGGCAACGGAGTGAGACCCTGTCTCCAAAAGAAAAATAAGAACAGGCTCTATTAAATGTGTTCTTGTCTCTGCTGCTAAAAGACCTGGAACAGCACAATATAAGGAACTGTGGTGCTAGGGTTCAGAGACTGGGTATGATGAGCAATGTCAGATAACCGTGGTCCACGGGGAGGGAGCCATTACACAACAGCCACTCTTGCATTTCCAATATAAACTCAACGCTCGGTGGTTTAGGACAACTGTCAGAAACTTGAATGAAAGACAACTGAAATTCTTAGCCAACCTAACCCCCACTGCAATAGTCAGGCTGTTATCACAGTCTACCCATGGCATATAAATCCAAGACTTTCCGGAAAAAATTCATTACCCACTTTTATATATAAAATCTTCATTACGGTGCTGGATACTTTAAGAAAGAGCTTAATAAATGTTAGCTATTGTGGCCGGGCGCGGTGGCTCACGCCTGTAATCCCAGCACTTTGGGAGGCCAAGGCGGGTGGATCATGAGGTCAGGAGATTGAGACCATCCTGGCTAAGACAGTGAAACCCCATCTCTACTAAAAATACAAAAAATTAGCCGGGCATGGTGGCGGGCGCCTGTAGTCCCAGCTACTCAGGAGGCTGAGGCAGGAGAATGGCGTGAACCCAGGAGGCGGAGCTTGCAGTGAGCCGAGATCGTGCCACCGCACTCCAGCCTGGGCGACAGAGCGAGACTCCGTCTCCAAAAATACATAAATAAATAAATAAATGTTGGCTATTGTTACATTTATTACGGTTAGCATGACTATCATCATCAAAAACAGCTTATCAAGCACAAGGATACTGACCTCATGTTCCAACTGGTTATTGCTGTAAACAAACCACCCAAAAAGTGGCTTAAAACAATGACTGTACTTATTTTCCTCATGGATCTGCGATTTGAGCGAGGCTTGGGGTGGGAACAGCCCGTCTCTGCCCAACTTGGTATCAGCTGGGGAGGCTGGAAAGATGGAGTGAGGCTTGCTCACTCATGTGTCTGGCTCCTGCGCTGAACAGACACAAACAGCTGGAAGCCGGAACAGCCAGGGGTCCCTGGGCATCTCTCTCTGTCTCTTTCTCTCTCTCTCTCCACATGGTCCCTCCAGTATGGGGGCTTCAGCGAAGCCGGTATGGTGGCACATGGCTTCAAAGATGCATGTCCCTGAAGAGCACCCTCAGGCAGAGGCTCTCTCACCCTTTTTGATCCAGCCTCTGAAGTCATGGAACATTATTTCCACTGAATTCCATCACTAGAAACAAGTCACTGAGGCCAGCGCATCATCAACAAGAGGGGAATTAAACTCTACCGTTTGATGGGGAAAGTGTCAAATTTGCAGATACATTTTTATTTTTTTATTTTTTATTTTTATTTTATTTTATTACTATTATTTTTTGAGACGGAGTCTCCCTTTGTCACCCAGGCTGGAATGCAGTGGCACCATCTTGGTTTACTGCAAGTTCCGCCTCCTGGGTTCAAGCGATTCTCCTGCCTCAGCCTCCTGAGTAGCTGGGACTACAGGCGCCCGCCACCACGACTGGCTAATTTTTGTATTTTTAGTAGAGACTGGGTTTCACCATGTTGGCCAGGCTGGTCTCAAACTCCTGACCTCAAATGATCCACCGGCCTCGGCCTCCCACAGTGCTGGAATTACCGTGCCAGGGATTACGACTCCTGGCCTGTAGATACATTTTTAAACCACCACACCTAGGACGATTGTTTCCTATTCCTCTAGATTGAATTTTTCATGGCTTCCCAAAATGCAACTCTGACCAGTCCTCACCAGCCATTGTTTACATGAAAACAGACTCTCTTTCCATCATCGACTCCACCTTTCTGATCCATAAAATTACAGAACCTGAACACCCTTCCTATCTTGTCTAGATTTTACAGGGCAGAAAACTGAGGCCGGGAAAGGCCAAATGTCTTGTTCCAAAGAGCAGTATTGGTAGTAACTGCCACCACGGCGATGTCAATAACATCATTCATCAACATTCTCCTATTACAGGCGTTCTTCCAGGTATGCTACAAATATCACCTTACACCGTCCTTATCATATTTATAGGAGTAGCTACTGTTTTCCAGATGAGTAAACTGAGGCTCATTGATGTTAGGTGATTTTTTCCAAAGCCCCAGCTTTGGCTTGGCTTTGTAAAGTAGCCAAAGGGAAGTTTGAGATTCCTTCTGTCTAACTCCAAAGCCCTTGCTTCGTCCATTGTCTGAAACCCCTGGAGATCACCTGACTAGGAAGGTTGCTGGCAGGGCCAGGGCTGTATCTCTGGCTCGTCTGGAAGTCAATGCTGTCAAACTTTCTCTATGGAAGGTTAGCTTTCCAACAGAATTATCCCTGAGAAATACCTGTGAACTTACTCTCTAATGAAAACGTGAACTGGGGCATGGCTCACACCTGTAATCCTAGCACTTTGGGAGGCTGAGGCAGGTGGATCACCTGAGGTCAGGAGTTCGAGACCAGCCTGACCAACATGGTGAGACCCCCGTCTCTACTAAAAATACAAAAATTAGCTGGGCATGGTGGCAGGCACCTGTAATCCTAGCTACTCAGGAGGCTGAGGCAGGAGAATCACTTGAACCTGGGAGGCAGAGGTTGCCCTGAGCAGAGATTGCACCACTGCACTCCAGCCTGGGCAACAAGAGCGAAACTCTATCTCAGAAAGAAAATGTGAACCATTAACATTAGAGCCTATCTCATGGGGAAGAAGAAAAGTGGATCAGGATCCCCCGGGGCTGCGGATTTTCAGAAGGCCCTGAAGAAAGGGCTGGAGCACCAAGCAATGATGCTAACTAGGGGAGAGGGACTACAGATCAGTGACTAACTGCAGTTTTGCTAAGCTGAGATCTTGTAAAGAGGATGAGGATGAAGACATTAGACCAGTCTACTCCGCCCCTTGGGTCTGCATATACAAGACCCTTTCTTTTACTGTAAAAGAAAAAGCGTTTAATTCAAGCCACCCATTTGTAACTACTTTTTGGCTTTTGTTTTCCCTCCAAACTGCTTTCTGCAAGTAAACGCAGCCCAAGGATGCTTTTATCTTCCCGAGTGTTCACCTACAGCTAATGAAAAAAAAAGAAAAAGCTCTTGAAAAGATACTTCGTGAGATTTGTGTATTTTATTAGTCATTTTATCCCCTTTATTCAAGTCTCCTGGAATCAGTTCAATTGCAGGAAGACGGGTAGGCAGGCAGAAAAAAAAAATTAAAGTGGATTTTAGAACGACACGGCAAATTAGCAAAGTTTTTAACATCATTAAAGAGCTCTTAAATATTCTTCCCCGAACTCCATTTTTATCTTGTGAATGCATTTCAGTAATTGCTCTAAAGGAAATTGTGGAACTTTGGCACAAATATAAATGTTTGCATGATTTAAAATTCGGTGGCAGCAAAAATCATGATTTTTTTAATTGCTAATGCTTAAACTAACCTTTTCAGTTTGTCTCATCTTGAAAAATGCCAGTTCCTTTCAGTAGAAACTGTAACAAAGACAATGCATATATTATTTAGTTGTTTATAATTGCAAACAACTTAGCCATATTTCAATACTTATCCCTCAGCTCCAAGAAGCAGCGTTAAGTAGGGGATGATTATAATCATTCCATCATCCTGTAAATAGAGTACTAGTAACACTGAGAAACAAGGCTATTTTCTTTTTTTTTTTTTTCTTCTTTTCTTTTTTTTGAGATGGAGTCTTGCTGTGTCGCCCAGGCTGGAGTGAGTGGCGCGATCTCGGCTCACTGCAAGCTCTGCCTCCCGGGTTCACGCCATTCTCCTGCCTCAGCCTCCCGAGTAGCTGGGACTACAGGCACCTGCCACCACGCCTGACTAATTTTTTGTATTTTTAGTAGAGACAGGGTTTCACCATGTTAGCCAGGATGGTCTCCATCTCCTGACCTCGTGATCTGCCCGCCTCGGCCTCCCAAAGTGCTGGGACTACAGGCGTGAGCCACCACACCCAGCCAAGGCTATTTTCTTAAATCCAATAGCAGGTCAAGCACAGAAGCTGACCTAGAAATAGGTGGCAACCAATCCAACCATCTCACCATCCCCCCACTTATTGTTTAAGATCAATCAATATTTGCTGATCACATGAATCAAGGGCAGAAAAGAAGAGTAGACAGCCTGGCCTGTCACTTAGGTAGTTACCTAACTGAATTAGTCCATAAATAACACTAGCTGCTATAACAGATAAGCTCCAAAATCTCAATGGCTGAACACAATGGTCCCACACAGGAGATAGCAGGAGATGGCTGGACAGCACAGTACTCTGCTCCACTTAGTCACTCAGGGACCAGGATGCTTCTTTTTTTTTTTTTTTTTTTTTTTTGAAGTCAGGGTCTCACTGTGTTCCCCAGGCTGGAGTGCAGTGGTGTGATCATGGCACACTGCTCCCACTTCAACCTCCCACGTAGCTGGGACTACAGGCACACACTACCGTGCCTGGCTAGGATCCTACCATCTTATATGCCACCAAGAGGTGAACTCCAAGGCCATCATTGAAAGGTAAAGAGAGAAGGCTGTAATCCCAGCACTTTGGGAGGCCGAGGTGGGCGGATCACGAGGTCAGGAGATCGAGACCATCCTGGCTAACATGGTGAAACCCCGTCTCTACTAAAAATACAAAAAATTAGCCGGGCGTGGTGGCGGGCACCTGTAGTCCCAGCTGCTCCGGAGGCTGAGGCAGGAGAATGGCATGCACCTGGGAGGCGGAGCTTGCAGTGAGCCGAGATCGTACCACTGCACTCCAGCCTGGGACACAGCAAGACTCCATCTCAAAAAAAAAAAAAAAGAAAAGAAAAAGAAAAAAAAGAGAGAGAAGGCATGATGGACCCCGTAGGAGTTTTGGTGGGCCAAGCCTGGTGATAGCAAACATCACTTCCGTCTACCTCTCATTGCCCTGAACTCAATCACATGGCCCTATCTAACTACAGGGGAGCCTGAAGATTAGCTCTGTGCCCAAGAGGAAAAAAAAAAATTCCCTGGTGAACACAGCATTTGCCTCTGCCACCCTAACTAGAGACCACAGTAGTTCTATGCCGCTTGATATTGACCTGTCTAATCCAGACCCTAGTATAATAGGTACCATAAGAAAAAAACATGTTCTTTCCCTTCCAGGAACTCCAAACTAAAATTCTACACTGCACACTCAAACCTAGGTCTGTGGCACAGATCAGGATGGTGAACAGGAATGAGAAGGGTGCCCTGGAATCAAAGGAGTTACCTTCTCGATGCAAGAGAACTGCATCAGCCATTTGTATCAGCTTCCGAGAAGCGTGTGCCTAAGCAATGACACACAACCTCTGAGGGCCCCTCCTCCAGCCCCTGACACACTTTTAGGGCCTTCTCAGCTGGAAGGTGAAGCTCCTATGCAAGGCTTAGCATCCATTCAAAAATGACTGTCCCAAGATTACACTAGATCTTGCCCAATTAAAGCCACCATGATACAAACACAATGGATGTGCAATCATAGGAAGGACACGGGGCAGAAGTCAAGGAACAAAACTTGCCTGAGGCTTGCTGAGAGTCGCCCAAATGAAGAAGAAATTGACAACGTGCACTTGTCAGCATTCCTGTTTTGTTGTGCTAATTTCCTTGCAAATATAAGCAAAGCCTTTTAATTAACTTAATATCAATTTCACTTTTCTCACATTTTGTTCTAATTATGGGCTGGATTTACAGCTCGCACAGCATAATTTAGAGTCCTGGAATTAACAGCTTTACAACTTTTCACACGAGTGACTACTAACCTGGGTGAAGGAGGGTTCCCTGCAACCATCCTGATCCTAGTTGACAGCATCCTTGTGCTCACCCCAGCACACGTTTCGCCCCCCCTACAGTCCTGGACCCAGCCACCAACCGAGCAAGACTCAATCCCACACCCAGGAGGCAGTGAGTACCAACTTCGCAAAGGAGACTCAGAATGGAGCAGCTGGTAGGTGCCTCTGGACAATTTGTTTATTTCCCTTAGTTTCATCTTCCTCACATGTAAAACAGATATAATAGTATAAATAGGTGTGATGTCGAATTAAGTTAACACAAAATACTTGATATGTGGTTGATGTTCAATAGAAATAGCTGTGTATTAGCCAGGCGTGGTGGTGCATGCTTGTTGTCCCAGCTACTCAGGAGGCTGAGGTAGGAGGACTGCTTGAGCTCTGAGTTTGAGAGCGTCCCGGGCAACACAGCAAGACTCCGTCTCCAGAAAAAGATAGTTTATAAAATTAGCAGGGCATGTTGGCATGTACCTGGAGTTCCAGCCACTTGGGAGGCTTGAGCCCAGGAGTTCGAGGCTGCAGTGAGCTATGATGGTGCCACTGCACTTCAGCCTAGGCGACAGAGCAAGACCGTGTTTCAAAACAACAACAACAACAACAAAATCAAATAGTTGTGTATGGTTAACTATGGTATACATATATATATATATATATATAAATACCATAATACTTCTGTATTTCATCAAATCTAAGATGCCTTCAACTGTAAGATACACCATTTTTATGTACCCCTGAGGGGGAAAAAGTACGCTACCAATTAAATGATGACATGTCACTGATCATAAGATAACTCCCAATTTCAGAGATGTAAAAATGTCTTAACAGACAAAATACAATTATGTATGTATGTTTGAATGCCCACAGCCTTCAGTATTCTAGTTAATTGAATTTCTAGTTGGCCAAGAATCTTGCTAAATTTTAATATTCAATGGAATGTATTAGGGGTAGAGAGGGCATGGTAGACACTGCGGATTCACAATGCAAATGCTGTTCCCGTTCTCCTTCTCTTTTGCTACCACTGTACTTATTTTCTCTGGAAAGCAACTATTCTCTTGAAGCAAAGTTGGTCATCAGACTATGTCCTGGCTCACATGTAGGAGCCTACCAGGTAGACTTCTGGAAAACATTTTCTTTCCTGAGTAAACAATAAGAGCAGATGTGGCCACTGCTACAGGAATCCCTACCTGGTACAAAGATGCAATGGCTGGAACTGTGGCAGCCATCTTGTAATCATGAGGAAAAGACCAAAAGAAATATAATGACATGAGCTATGACACTATGATGCCAAAACAGTGCTAGCTACCACTACTTCTGGACTTGTGAAGTGAGAACAAATTACTTGCTGACAAATTAATTCCTAAATGACACAGAGAGGGGTTTTTAAAAAATGAATGAAACCCATTCTCTTGGAAACTACTGGGCTGACCGTGACAACAATTCATTTTGAGGAAAGACAGAGATGAACAAGGGCTAAAAGAAGATCCACTGAAAGTACCATAAGAGGTGAGAAGAAAGGACATTTAATTCTGACAAGGTGGTCAGGGGAGGTTACAGGGAATGAAGGGCTTTTGAAATGGTCCTTGGAGAGGCCTGGTGCAGTGGCTCATGCGTGTAATCTCAGCACTTTGGGAGGCCAAGGCAGTGGATCATGAAGTCAGGAGTTTGAGACCAGCCTAGCCAACATAGTGAAACCTCATCTCTACTAAAAATACAAAAAATTAGCCGGGTGTGGTGGTGCACTCTTGTAGTCCCAGCTACCCGGGAGGCTGAGGCAGGAGAATCGATGGAGCCTGGGAGGTGGAGGTTGTGGTGAGCTGAGATCATGCCACTGCACTCCAGCCTGGACGACAGAGTGAGACTCCGTCTAAAAAAAAAAGAAAAAAGAAATGGTCCTTGGAGAATGCATGAGATTTTAATAGGATGAATGTGATGGTTAATACTGAGTGTCAATCTGATTGGATTGAAGGATGCAAAATATTAATCCTGGGTGTGTCTGTGAGGGTGTTGTCAAAAGAGATTAACATTCGAGTCAGTGGGCTGGGGAAGGCAGATCCACCCTTAATTTGGATGGGCACCATCTAATCAGCTGCCAGCTGAATATAAAGCAGGCAGAAAAACATGGAAAGTTAGACTGGCCTAGCTTCCAAGCCTACTTCTTTCTCCCGTGCTGGATGCTTCCTGCCCTCAAACATCGGACTCCAAGTTCTTCAGTTTGAGGACTTGGACAGGCTCTCCTTGCTCCTGAAACTTGCAGAAAAGCCTACTGTGGGACCTTGTGATTGTGTAAGTTAATACTTAACAAACTCATATATATCTGTCCCTCTAAAGAACCCTGACTAAATACAATGAGGGAAAGAGATGTTATTCATAATCTGAGAGTTAAAGGACCCTACAATCATACCGGTCTCATTTTACACATGCATAAACTTTGGTCCCTAGAAATAAAGTAAACCTAGAACCCTGGTCTCCCGAACCCAAATTCATGCTCTTTCACCAGGGAAGTACAGCACCTAACAAGCTGTGTGTAACTACAGGACATTCCTCAGTAAACACTAATCACACAATTAGCCTCCCTTGTGTCCGAGGCTAGGATGGAAGAAGTCCTTCTGGAACCCTGTTCCCCATTAACTGTCAGCACGCTCGTGTGTTGGTGTCTGAACGTGGTCGCCTGTGATTACGGCAGCAGTTTATTACTCATGCATGGCAAAGCTGAGACTCTGCAGTTAGCAATGACAGGGACATGATTAAAAGGGAAAACTTCTCTATCAGTGGCTCAGCCGATTGTCATCCACATGTCAGAGCAGTCTAAAGACCGGTGAGCAGCAATCACTAGGGGAGAGGAAGATCTTTCAGCCCCTGTGAGTCCTGCATTTATTCTAAGTGCTGTGGAAGGGAGGATGGCGGCAAGGGAGGGAGGGAGAAGGGAGCGAAGGCAGTGAGCACTCCCTCTCCCTGGACTTCTTCCCAGGGGCCACATGGGCACCATATCTCCAGACTGCACTGCTAAGCAGGAGATAATTTATCTGCTTCTTTGTGATCCCCTCCCCCTTCATCCTTCAAGCCAAAAGCCACCCATGGAGAGTTGGCTTCCCTGTAATTCTGGATTCCATCTCTTGTCCCTTAAGGAGCTGCTAGGAAGTCAGGTCTTGCCCCTGCAACATGATCTCTGAATCCAGAAGGAGTGAGAGGACCCGAGACTGGCACTGGCCTCAGCACATCCCAGCGGACTCAGTTGTTGCAGCAGTCACAGCTGTGACAATCCCAGTAAGAAGTGGGCTGCGGTGGTGGCACCTGGGGAGGAACAAATCTCTGTGTCATTTGAGATCAGCAGTCACTCAGGGCGTGGGGAGCTGAGAGGAGACTGAATCTGGAGTCAGGCCACTCCATCCACCCGTCTCCACCGCCTCCCGAAGGATCCCTCCAGCCCAGCACAGCCCACCTCCTCTTTGGCTCAGGGAGGTATAGAAAATGGAAAGGGACAGAAATATTCCTTTAAAAAAAAACCCATACGGGCCCGGTGGCTCGCGCCTGTAATCCCAGCACTTTGGGAGGCCAAGGCTGACGGAGCACTTGAGGTCAGGAGTTTGAGACCACCCTGGCCAAGGTGGTGAAAACTAGTGTCTACTAAAAATACAAAAATTAGCGAGGTGTGGTGGCGGCCGCCTGTAATCCCAGCTACTCAGCAGGCTGAGGCAGGAGAATCATTTGAACCCAGGAGGTGAAGGTTATAGTGAGCCGAGATTGTGCCACTGCACTCCGGCCTGGGCAACGAGTGAGACTCCTTCTCAAAAAATAAAAATAAAAAAATTAAGAAACCCGTATGAACTTTATAAAATTAATCAGGGAAGAAGAGAGGGGAGAAATGAAAATAAACCAAGCTTGCAGCACATTCTGCGTTCATCACTAGGTCAGCTTGTTCTCTGACCTGCTTGCTCATGGTTGTTTGCTACCAATTGTCCTAGAATCATGTAGACCCTATTTTTTATCTATTTATTGTGATAATTATAAATTTTAGAAACAGGGTCTCACTCTGTCACCCAGGCTGGAATGCAGTGGCACAATCATAGCTCACTGTAGTCTCAAACTCCTGGGCTCAAAAGAGATCCTCCCACCTCAGCCTCCTGAGTAGCTGGGACTCCAGGTGTGCACCACCATGCCCAGCTAGGTTTTTAGTTCTGTTGTAGCAATGGAGTCTCGCTTTGTTGCCAGGCTGCGATCCTATTACAAGATTATAATTCCCCTTAACTGCTCCATGGATAACAAGGTAAACATGAAGTGTTCAGTTTTCCCTTTGAGACACTCTTTCAGGTCCTGCACACCAGCGAAACTGCTGACATCGGCTGGCCTGAAGAACCCAAGAAGCTGACTCACCAAAGAATGCAGTTTCCACATCCTGACAATTTCATCCCTCTTATGCTGACCAATCCATGACCCCAATTCTCCAGCCCCTTGTCCTCCATGATCCCCTTAAAAACTCCAGCCCAAGATGGGCACAGTGGCTCACACCTGTATTCCCAGCATTTTGGGAGGCCGAGGTGGGCAAATCACGAAGTCAGGAGATCAAGACCATCCTGGCAAACATGGTGAAACCCCATCTGTACTAAAAATACAAAAAATTAGCCTGGCATGGTGGCATGCACCTGTAGTCCCAGCTACTTGGGAGGCTGAGGCAGGAGAATTGCTTGAGTCCAGGAGGCAGAGGTTGCAGTGAGCTGAAATCGTGCCACTGCACTCCAGCCTGTGAAAGAGAGAGAGACTCCATCAAAAACAAAACAAAACCCCAGCCCAGAACTCCTTCAGGAGACGGATTTGAGGGTCTCCTCCCATCTCCTCACTCTGTGCCCTGCAATCATTAAACTCTTTCTCTGCCACAAACCCTACTGTCTCGGTGTAACTGGTCAGTTACTGAGCAGTGGGCATATGAACCTATTGGTCCTTTAACACTTTTGGGACTTGACGTATACCTGGTAACATTACAAATGTATCCTTCCAATTAGATGACAATGTCTAGATAGGTGTGACCTCTTGTACTCTTAGCATCTAAGTTGCCTCTTGCAGCAAGGAAGAGCTCACTAATGGATGTGAACAGCCAATAATAATGATGATTATCAGGTTCTGGACATGCTGAGGGCCCAGCTAAGACCTGAGCTTGCATCCTATGGCACCAACGCCTGCCATGGTGGGACGTTCCCCAGGAATAAGCTGATCGACCCTCGGGGGTTGCTGGTGGATGCCACAGATGACGAGGAGGTAAGGATACTCGAGGAGCTCACAAGGGGATTTCTGACGGACTCCCCAGGCCAGATATGGAAGGACAGGAGCACAGGGAGCTAGAAACAGTGGTAGGGTTGGGGGCTGGACCTCAACAAGGTGTAAGAGAAGTGGGAGCCTGAGAGAGGGCTCAGGTCAGAGATCCCCAAAGCTGTACCAGATTTTCCAAATGCAGCAATTCGACATGTTGACTCTTAGTTCTGGATGTGATCGTGGAGTCACAGAGGGAGCAAATGACATGCAACTAAAATCACTCTGAGGTTCAGAGGGTGGGCTGAGTCCTGAACTCAGAGGAATGGCAGGGCCAGCCACGCCAGCAACACCAGCTCTCTATACCCACTGCTGCACTCTTTTTTTTTTTTAAATAGAGATGGGGTCTCACTATGTTGCCCAGGCTGGTCTCGAACTCCCAGGCTCAAGTGATCCTCCCACCTTAGCCTCACGAAGTGTTGGGATTACAGGCGTGAGCCACCGCGCCCTGCCCTACTGCTGCATTCCAACCCACTCTCCCAATCATCCCCAGATGCACTAAGCCGCAACATGACATCACATTAAGTCAACATAGTGACCTGGTCACATAATGGCTCCCCAAGCCTATGCAATTAAGTCCAAACCAACCTAGGATCCAAAACCTGGCCCAGTCCAGCCTCCACCCAGTCCTCCTAACAAACTCCCCTTCACCAAGGAGCTCCCACACCTCCTCACTTACATGTCCCCACACACTCTTCTGCTCATGCCATTCCCTTGCCAGGAATCCCGCAGATTCGTAGTTCTGGCTCTGACCACCTCTCAAGGGCATCCATTTCTTTTCCTTCTTTCTTTTTTTTTTTTTTGAGACAGTCTCGCTCTGGAGTGCAGTGGTGGGATCTCATCTCACTGCAACCTCCACCTCCTGAGTTCAAGTGATTCTCCTGCCTCAGCCTCCCAAGTAACTGGGATGACGGGTGCCCGCCACCACACCCGGCTAATTTTTGTACTTTTAGTAGAGACAGGGTTCCGCTGTGTTGGCCAGGCTGGCCTTGAACTCCTGACCTCAAAGGATCCACCCACCTCGGCCTGCCAAAGTGCTGGGATTACAGGCGTGAGCCACTGCACTCGGCCAAGAGCATCCATTTCTTCTGACTTGCTTTCACACCTTCCACAAGGTGGTCTCACTACCTCGCACCTATCATGCATGCATGAAAATTTCTAAGTGTTCTTGTTTAAATTCAGCACTCACCGGCTAAGCACCTACCGTGCACCAGTTCAAGCCTCCCTACTTCCAGGCTCAGTGTAACATTCCTTTTTTTTTTTTTTTTGAGACAGAGTCTCGCCCTGTCGCCCAGGCTACAATGCAGTGGCACAATCTCGGCCCATGGCAACCTCCGTCTCCCAAGTTCAAGTGATTCTCCTGCCTCAGCCTCCCAAGTATTACAGGTATGTGCCACCAAGCCCAGCTAATTTTTGTATTTTTAGTAGAGAAAAAATTTCACCATGTTGGCCAGGCTAGTCTTGAACTCCTGACCTCAAGTGATCCACCCGCTTAGGCCTCCCAAAGTGCTGGGATTACAGGCGTGAGCCACCGCACCCAGCCAGTCTAATATTCTTTAGGGACCTGGCACATCCCTGGTAAAGCCAAAAAGATATCTTCCCACTATTCCACAATGCCTAAGTAAGCATGATCTCTGCACCTCATTGTACTCTTAGCATCTAGTCTACGCCTCGCAGCAAGGAAGTGCTCACTAACGGATATGAATGACCATCGTGTTCTGTAATTGGGTTTGTCAGAGACAGGCTGCCATTTCTTCTCCTAGGCATTAAAAGCCATCAGCCAAAGGCACCATCATTATAAGTAAGAGGAGGAGCAGGGGATGGCAGGAGAAGGAAGAAGGAAATGGAGTCTGGCTCAGATAAACACATGGAAGAGAGAAGGATCCAAAAGTAGTCCGAAGAGTCCAAGAAAGTTATAAGGAAAAGGACCCCCTCTCACCTCGTCTGAGATTCACAAAGCAAATAACAATGACCATACTCTACTATGAAGCATTGCTAGCTGTCCATGCATCCATTCAAGAAATATCTCCTGAGGGCCCCGCGTAGTGGCTCATTCCTGTAATCCCAGCACTCTGGGAGGCTGAGGCAAGAGGATCACTTGAGGTCAGGAGTTCAAGACAGGGCTGGCCAACATGGTGAAACCCCATCTCTACTAAACACACACACACACACACACACACACACACACACACACACACACACAAAGAGCCAAATGTGGTGGCTCATGCCTGAAATCCCAGCACTTTGGGAGACTGAGGCAGGAGGATCACTTGAGGTCAGGAGTTCAAGACCAGGCTGGCCAATATGGTGAAACCCTGTCTCTACTAAAAATACACACACACACACAAATAGCCAGACGTGGTGGCGCATACCTGTAATCCCAGCTACCAAGCAGGCTGAGGCAGGAGGATCACTTGAACCCGTGAGGCAGAGTTTGCAGTGAGCCGAGATCATGCCACTGTACTCCAGCCTGGGTAACAGAGCGAGACTCTGTTTCAAAAAAAAAAAAGAAAGAAAGAAAGAAAAAGAAACATCTCCTGAGTACCTACCATGGCCCAGGGCTGCTCTAAGTGTCTCGGGAATATGATGGGAAACAGCACGCATGGCCCTTCCCATAAGTAGTTTGTATTCTCACAACTGCCGTGTGTTGGGTTTCATGCTTATGCTATACATTTTGAATTTCAAGTCATCCTGACATATGACAGTCCCATTTTACACTTAAAAAGTGAAGGGACTTGCCCAAGGTCACAGAGGTAATAAGTGACAGTGGAAATCAAACCCAGTCTGTCTTTTTTTTTCTTTTTCTTTTTTTTTTGAGACAGAGTCTTGCTCTGTCGCCCAGACTCCCAGGCTACGGTGCAATGGCACAATCTTGGTTCACTGCAACCTCCGCCTCTCAGGTTCAAGTGATTCTCCTGCCTCAGCCCCCCGAGTAGCTGGGATTACAGGCGCTTGCCACCATGCCTGGCTATTTTTTGTATTTTTAGTAGAGATGGGGTTTCGCCATGTTGGCCAGGCTGGTCTTGAACTCCTGATCTCATGATCCACCTGCCCCGGCCTCCCAAAGTGCTAGGATTACAGGCGTGAGTCACCACGCCTGGCCCTGAGTCACCATGCCTGGCCCTGAGTGTCCTTTTAATACACTGGTTTGGGGGTTTTTTTTAGAGTTTGGGTCTTGCTCTGTCGCCCAGGATGGATGGAGTGCAGCGATGCAATCATGGCTCACTGAAGCCTCGAACTCTTAGGCTCAAGCGTTCCTCCCACCTCAGCCTCTCGAGTAGCTGGGACCATGGGCATGCACCACAATGTCTGGCTAATTTTTTATTTTTTGTAGAGAGAAGGTCTTGCTATGTTGCCCAAGCTAGTCTCAAACTCCTGGTCTCAAGCCATCCTTCCACCTCAGCCTCCCAAATAGCTGGGATTACAGGCGTGAGCCACTGTGCCTGGTTCTTCTTATATATTCTTAAAGACTCGCAGGTCATCTAATCGTAGGTTGTTTCTTCGCTGGCCTTGGGCTTGGGTGTGCTCATGTTCCAACTTCCTGTGGTCACTCTTAGCTCTAAGTAATTACCGAGCTTTCTTCCTTTCCACAAAGGACACTCCAGATTTGGCAACTAGCAAAGGTCAGGGGGGTTGGGTTTCTTCAGCAAGAATGACACTGGCTGCCTCTCCTGCTACCTCTGGGCTGGGCAGGTGGCAGCTGCCCCCACTGGCAGGGTGCCCACCACACTCACCTGCCAACACAGATGTGCCTGCATCTGAGGGCTGTCCAAGAACAGGACTCCCTATTTCTTCAGGAGGGGCCAACTGCAACCAGACACCATGAGTCCTTGGAGGTAAAGGGAGTGGGTGTCCTCCAGCACCCTGGCCCTGGTCCTAGGACCAAGCCTTCCATAACCCAGGGCCCGGCCTGTCCTCAATCCCTGTGGAATGTCTGCGTGCAGCAAATGAAGGCTTGAACTGCCCTGGTTTCCTTCTGATGTTCCCTGCAGCAACTGATTTTAATATGCACATGTGCCCTCTCCCTTCGCTCCTTCCTGCAGGAAATGGTGGTACCGTCCAGCATCTGTGGGCTGCAAGAAAGAAGAAATATAACACCAGACCACCTCTGGCATTAATGAACAGAGATGCTTTCCAAATGCCATCCCTCTCTTTTTGTTTTTGGTTTTGGTGTGTGTTTGTTTGTTTATTTTTAAGACAGAGTCTCGCTCTGTCTCCCTGGCTGGAGTGCAGGGGCGCGATCTCTGCTCACTGCAGCCTCTGCCTTCCAGGTTCAAGCAAATTATCTTGCCTCAACCTCTTGAGTAGCTGGGATTACAGATGCCCGTCACCACGCCTGGCTAATTTGTGTATTTTTAGTAGAGACGGGGTTTCACCATGTTGGCCAGGCTGGTCTGGAACTCCTGACCTCAAGTGATCTGCCCGCCACAGCCTCCCAAAGTGCTGGGATTACAGGCTTGAGCCACCGTGCCCGGCCACCATTCCTCTGTTTGTGACTCCACCTTGGAGACCTGTGAGAGCAAATCTCTTCCTCTCTCTGTGCCAAATCACTCTCCTTGCCTAGGGAGTTCTGTTGGGTGGGTTGTGGTGTGCTGGGGCTATATAGGAGCGTCTTGGTTTCCTATCACTCAGACTCCAACTTCAAGTGCCTGAGTGGCTTGGGGGCAGGACTGGAAGAGGTAATTTTGACTTCTCTCCATTTCTACAAAGATTTTCAATTTCTTTAAGCAACTCCACTTCTATTCACTATCCTTCTGAAATCTAAATTTGGTAACTAAGTTGAATCGATTGCATTTCTTCTTATGACAGAGCTGCCCTGGGCTCACAGGGATACAGCTCTGCTGTGCGTCCTGCGTGGGGACTCTGAGGAGAGGAGAGGGTGTCTCTAAGGCTTTGAGCCTGCGAGGGGCAAGTGAAGCTCCAGACCCCTCCATCTCTTTCCCCTTACTTATTAGGAAAGTGCTGGACTCCTGGGTGGAAGTACCCTGGTATTCCTGAACCTGGCTCTGCCCTTCCCTAGCTGTGTCACCCTGGAAAAGTCACATAGTATCTCTGTTTCTCACCTTTCTCACCTCTAAAATGAGAGAAATAAGTAACTTCCTCAGAAAGTGACAGAAACATGATAGAAAGCCAAAAATCACATAAAGAAGAATTCTAACAAGAAATCCGTCTGTCTCTAGGTCCACTTTCTTTTTTATTTTATTTATTTATTTGAGACCAAATCTTGCTCCGTCGCCCAGGCTGGAGTGCAGTGGTGCAATCTCAGCTCACTGCAACCTCCGCCTCCCAGGTTCAAGTGATTCTCCTGCCTCAGCCTCCAGAGTAGCTGGGATTACAGGCACCAGCCACCACGCCCTGCTACTTTTTGTATTTTTTTGTAGAGACAGGGTTTCGCTATGTTGGCCAGACTGGTCTGGAACTCCTGGGCCCAAGTGATCCACCCACCTCGGCCTCCCAAAGTGCTGGGATTACAGGCGTGAGCCACTGTGCCCGACCACCAGGTCCACTTTGCTAATGCTTGTACAAAGCCTACAGGCAATCATGTAAAATTTTTTTAACATGGTATTGTCTCCTGTATAATTGTTTTAGATTTTCCATATTTTCTACAATAAATATGAATTAATTTTATATACAAAAAAAGAATATGCTGTTGACCCCTTGAACAACAAGGGTCTGAACTGCGTGGGTCCACCTGTACATAGATTTTTTTCTTCCTCTGCCACCCCTGAGACAGCAAGACCAACCCTTCCTCCTCCTCCTCACCTACTCAATGTGAAGATGATCAGGATGAACACCTTTACAACAATCCACTTCTACTCAATTAATAGTAAATATATTTTCTCTTCCACATGATTTTTTTTTTCTTTTGAGCCAGAAGGCTGGAGAGCAGTGGCACAACCATAGCTCACTGTAGCCTCGAACTCCTAGGCTCAAAACATCCTCCCACCTCAGCCTCCTGAAGAGCTGGGACCACAGGTGTGCACCACCATGCCCAGCTGATTTTTGTAAAGATGAGGTCTTGCTGTGTTGCCCAGGTTGGTCTAAAATTCCTGGCCTCAACTGATCTTCTCACCTCAGCTTCCCAT
Source organism: Pan troglodytes (assembly GCF_028858775.2). NCBI lineage: Eukaryota > Metazoa > Chordata > Mammalia > Primates > Hominidae > Pan > Pan troglodytes. The sequence continues at coordinate 79,761,202 of NC_072404.2, read as the reverse complement.
AGTACAGGGATTACAGGCATGAGGCAATGCGCCCAGCCCATACAATTTTCTTAATAACATTTCCTTTTCTTTAGCTTACTTTTTATAACAATATAGTGTATAATACACACAAGATAGAAAATAAGTGTTAATCAACTGCTTATGTTACCAGTAAGCCTTCTGGTCAAGAGCAGGCTATTAACAGTTAAGTTTTGGGGGAGTCAAAAATTATACTTGGATTTTTGACTGTGCAAGTGTTGGCATCCCTAATCTCTGCATTGTTTCAAGGCTTAACTATAAAGCCATATTCATGTTATGAAATCATACATTTAACGAAAACACGCTGAAATTTGCCTATTCCTAACCTGGCTCACTTCCGAGGGCCTCGAAGGATCTCGTTCCCTTCAGCCAGGAAGGTGAAGACTAGCCTCAAGATGGCGCAGGCAAGATGGCTTCCTCACACTGTCTCTCTAGCTGAGTCCTCCCAGCCCCCACCCCTCTCCACATCCATCCAACGCAACCCAGACTTTACAGCCTGGAGGTTATTTCCTATCTGGCCATCATTTACCTCCTCAAACTAGCTCCCAACAACTTGATCAACCAATAAACCTTAAGTGCCCCATTAAGTGCAAGGGGCTGTGGTGTGCTGAGGGATGGCGGTGGTATTAAAAGTCCAAAATGGCCGGGCGCGGTGGCCCTGTAATCCCAGCACCTTGAGAGGCCGAGGCGGGCGGATCACGAGGTCAGGAGATCGAGACCATCCTGGCGAACACGGTGAAACCCCGTCTCTACTAAAAATACAAAAAATTAGCTGGGCGTGGTGGCGGGTGCCTGTAGTCCCAGCTACTCGGGAGGCTGAGGCAGGAGAATGGCGTGAACCCGGGAGGCGGAGCTTGCAGTGAGCCGAGATCGCGCCACTGCGCTCCAGCCTGGGAGACAGAGCGAGACTCCGTCTCAAAAAAAAAAAAAAAAAAGTCAAAAATATGATTCCAGCCCTTAAAAGGCCTATCAAGGCGCTGTGGCTCACACCTCTAATCCCAGCACTTTGGGAGGCCAAGGCCGGGGGTGGGGCGTGGGGTGAAAGGGGGGTGAAAAGGGGGTGGGGGTGGGGATCACTTGAAACCAGCCCTGGCAACATGGCAGAACCCCATCTCTACAAAAAATACAAAAATTAGCTAAGCATGGTGGCATGTACTTGTAGTCCCTGCTACTAAGGAGGCTGAGGTGGGAGGATCACTTGAGCCCGGGAAGTAGAGGTTGCAATGAGCTATAATTGCATCACTGCACTCCAGCCTGAGTGACAGAGTGAGACTCTGACTCAAAAAAAAAGAAGCCTACAGGCAGGGCACGGTGGCTTACACCTGTAATCCCAGCACTTTGGGAGGCCGAAATAGGCGGATCACTTGAGGTCAGGAACTCAACACCAGCCTGACCAACATGGCAAAACCCCGTCTCTACTAAAAACACAAAAATTAGCCGGGCATGGTGGCGGGTGCCTGTAGTCCCAGCTACTCGGGAGCTGAGGCAGGAAAGTCACTTGAACCCAGGAAGTGGAGACTGCAGCGAGCGGAGATCGCACCACTGCACTCCAGCCTGGCGACACAGCGAGACTCCATCTCAAAAAAAAGAAGAGGAAGCCAGGAGGAGGTAGAGCCCTCCATAAATCCCACCTGCTTGGACTTCACAGGAGTCCACAGGAAAGATTTAAGAAACTTGAGCAACCTTTAAAATGCCTGGCTCCCACTCTGTACCAAGTGGCTTTGGCCCTCTTACATGCACAGTGCACTGGCTCTAGCAGCCTCTCCATTAATTCCAAGGGAATAAAGAACATTAAGGTCAAGGTTTCCTTCTCCACCCTCGGGAGCAATGAATGAAGACCGGCTGCAGAGCAAGAAAGCACGTGTCTCCCCAGGCACTAGGAGCCCTTTGCCTTCTCGGAGCAGCCTCCCACTGCAGCAGGCAGAGGGCATCAACAGATGGGACACACATTACCCAAAACAAGCACCGGCAGAGGATGAAGGTGCTTGAGGGGCCAGGTGGAGAGAGAGGAAGAGCCCCCTATATTTCACAATTTTTCCCTGCTCTTTTTCTGCAGGCTTCATGTCACTGCAGATGACACTAGGCAGTCAGGATGATAACATCTGCCTAGTCGCAGCTTGCATTCTTAGCTTGCCCAGGAAAAGCTCTCAACTTGGCCTTGCTGCCAACTTGCAAGTCAGGAAAACTCAGCCTTCCCACCCCACAGCACCCGACTCCACCAGTCCGGGAACTGTTTACAGGGCAGAAGGCCACAGAGAAGGAAGCCAGACGCCAGTTGATCTGAAGCAAGCTCTCAGCTTAAGTCCCCAAAATGAGCTGGCTTTGGAGGTTGGATGGGTTTTCTACCTTTACTCTGCTTGATGTAGGCAGCAGAGTGTCGGGCAGTGGGTCGAGGGCCCTGTCCCAAGTTTGTTAGAGAGGCAAATTCTCAGGCTTCACCTGAGACCTGGGCGGGAGGCCCAGAAATCTGTCTTAAAGGGCTCTTCAGTGATTCTGATGCACATGCTTAAGATCAAGACACTGGTGCAGGAGCTAAGAACCTCCATTCTGGAGCCTGACATTCCAGGTTCGATTCCCAGCTCTCACACTCACTAGCTGGGAGACTGTGAGCAAGTTGTTCAGGCGGGTGTCAGAGCACCCATCTCGCAAGTCATTGTAAAGATTCAGTGGGTTCACGTATGTCTGTGGCAAGTAGAAAGTAGCCTCCTAACCTCCCTTCACCTAGTTTTCTCATTTCTCAACTGGGGATGGGTGGAGCCTCTCTGGACAGATGTGAACATACAGTGAGATAATGCACTTGTAATGTCTCTGCACACATTTGGCACACAGCAAGAATTCCATCAGTTATTATTATAGAATTTTATTATTCCTATGAGGGAAGTTAGGGTACAGCTATATAATATTTAATGCTCCTAATTGAAACTAATACTGGGGCCAGGCATGGTGGCTCACGCCTGTCATCCCAACACTTTGGGAGGCCCAGGCAGGAGGATTGCTTGAAGCCAGGAATTCGAGACCAGCCTGGACAACCTAGCAAGACCCTGTGTCTACAAAAAATTAAAAAATTAGCAGGGCATGGTGATGCACACTTGTAGACCCAGCTACTTGGGAGGCTGAGGCCAGAGAATGACTTGAGCCCAGGAGTTTGAAGCTTCAGTGAGCTATGATTGCACCACTGCACTCCAGCCAGGGTGACAGAGCGAGAAGACCCTGTCTCAAAAAAAAAAGAAAAAAAAAAAAACATAAAGAAACTGATACTAAAATAACCTGTGTCCCTGAGAAAAGCCTGATGAGGGAAACCAGGTTATCCTTTGAAGTTCCTATGGATATGTCTACGGCAGGAATCTATCCCAAATTATAAGGCCACCCCGTAAGTTTCTGATTCCTACAGAAATGAACTATGGGTTTTTGTCGCATTCTGTGCCATATTTCTGACATCTGAGAGAAGAGCTTCTGCATTACTTCCGTGGGCTACCCTGACAGTCAGCCCATATACCCTGCAAGTTCAAGGCATCCCCTGGATATCTGTCAAATGGCTTCGAGAAGACCGCAGCTTCCTTTCACCTGCTCAGAGATCTGACCACCCCTCTCCCTCCATCCCATCCCTCCCCCAGTACCCAGCAGGGATCTTTGGTGAGCCTGAAAAGAACCATTTGCCATCCTCCTTCTCCCTGCCCCTTGCCACCACAGTGAAGACAGTTGAGATCCTCCAATGTGAGAAGGTATATGTCTGTATTTGCAATTCCACATATTTCTGTTTTCAACAAACCTAATACTCCTTTCACTTAGGGGAAAACCATGGATAGAAGTTTGTGCCTAAGAGGTCAAGCGCACAGGCTCTGTGGTCAACCAGACACAGGGTTCTGATTCCAAACTCTACTATTATTCCGATTACAGAGGTTTGAGGCGCAGTTATATCTTATTTAACACAGGGCAACTTAGTTAACCTCCCCTCGCTTAGTCTTCTCATTTCCCCTCTGGGGATGGGTGGAGCCTCGCTGGACAGATGTGAACATACAGTGAGATAATGTACTTGTAATGTCTTTGCACGCATCTGGCACAGAGCAAGAATTCCATCAGTTATTATTATCACGATCTTCCTGATTATCTGCAGTTCGTTTGAGAACATGAGTTACAAGCTCAGAAAGGGAGGAGGTAGTCTGTACCTAAGTACGTATCTGCCTTGGATAACCCCACGCATCCTGGAAACCTGCCTGTACTCAGGTAGGTAACACTCACTCTGAGGTTGGGGACAGCTAGTGTCCAATGACCTGGCCCAGGTGTGACGAGAGCACATAAAAAGTCTCCCTCTTCTCCTGAAGTACTGAGCACAACATTTTAGATGGGACAGATTCTGACAATTGTCACTAATGGGATGCCACATCTCTCTTTGCTACATTCTGGAAACTTCGCAGGCCCACCCTGAGCTTTAACAATCGCCCCTCCGCAGCCCCCAAGGAGAAACACAGGCGGCAGGAAGGGAGGAGTCCTCATTCTTAGCTGAGCAGCTCGCCTCATAGACAGATGACATATTCCTCCCATATACTACCTAAGCGCATTAGCTCCGCGACCTGGGGCCTTGACTTTGTCTGCAGACATCTAAGCCCTCCAATCTCCCAGGCTCCCTACTGGTACCACACCAAACGCTGGGCTCTAACACTATTTTCCTCCTACACGTCTGCCCGCGCGCCTCCAGTCCCATTTGGCCGCTCCACTAGTTTCTGCGCTCGGGCTGGAGTCGCCAGGGAATGATTTCCAGTCCGCACGCGGGGACCGGGAGCCAACTGTACTGACATGTTTCCAGGATAAAACCAAATTTGCAGGTGGGGCACAGAAAAGAATCAGGCAAGTTGTTCTTTCCAGCAGCCCCGGCCATCTGCCCGAAACGGGGCAGGAAGGGTAAGAAGGAGCGCGCGGGAGCCAGGATGTGCCGGCTCCCAGGCACAGGACGCAGCGCGCAGGGACCCTGGGGCTCACCCTGTGCCTGGCCCGTCCGCGCCGAGCCCCGGAGGCGCCGGCGTGCGTCCTTACCATTCAGCTGCCGGTACACGATGTCCTCCAGCAGCGACAGGCGCTTCAAGACCGCATCCTGGATGGGGCTGGCGCTGTGCGCGCTGAGGTTGGCCACCTCGGCGCGCGGCCGGATCTCGTGGAAGGCGTCTCCGCTGCGCACCGCGATGGGCCGGCACTTGGCCAGGAAGAGCACGAAGCCAGCTACCGCGATCAAGTTCAACACCAACAGCACTTTGACTCTTCTCAGTGAAGCCATCAAACAGCCCGGCCGGCCCTCGCCCCGGACCCGCGCCCCCTCGGGCTCCGGCGAGGCGCGGGGCAGCCAGGGGCCGTGCAAGCCTCACACACCAGACGGCCGGCAGGGATCCAAGCCCCTGCTCGTCCCACCTCAAGGATGCTCGGGCGGCGGAGACGGCTGGGAGGTCGGGTTGGTGGTGGGGAGAACGGAATCGCTCACATGGAAGTCCTCGCTCTGCAGAAGTGCTCCCCGAGACGCCTGATCAGTCCACGGCGCACGACCCCTTCCAGGCGTCTCCGCGAAAGGCCAGGAACTTGGGGGTTTCTCTTCTGCACCAGCAAGTGGTTCGCCTCTGGACCTCTAGCCGCCGGCGCCGCGGACTCCGAGGCCGGCAGGCGGGGCTGCCCGGGAGGCGCAGAGGGAGCGGCGCGCAGGTGCCGGGCTCAGGGATCGCCGCCCGCCCACGGCGGAGCGCGCTGCGCCTGGGGCCGCACAGCCTCCACCCTGGCCCGCAGGCGGCCGTCGCGGCGCGCCACCCGCGCTCTTCAGCGGAAGACCCGCTCCCCCGGGCGGGCGCCTTTGTTCCGCTCACCGACCCGCTCCATCGCTCCGGGCAGAGGGGAAGCCCGCTCGGGGCGCCCGCATCCTCCAGGCTCCGCAGTCACGCTCAAGTCTCAATTACTCTCAAAGTGGGAGCAGCACTAGGGGGCGGGCGCCGGGCCGAGCGCTACGTCCTCTCCGCCCCCCGCGCGGGGTCCACCCCACCCCGCCGGCAAACTCACCAGCGCGCACAGCGCCGCCGGCTCCCGGACACGTTCCAAGCCCCCAAACCGCGCCGAGAGCCTTCGGGGCCTTCAGGGCACACCGGCCTGTCTCGGAGCTGGCGCGTCGCGAGGCTGGCCGGAAGGAGTCGGACCTCAAAAGTCACAGCAGTTCTCTACCCCCTCCCAAAACGTCGCGGGCAGCGCAGCGGGGAGGTACGCGCGCCGAATCACCCTCCGCTCGCCAGATCCGGCCGCGCGGCTCGTCCCGCGCCCCCGGGAGCCAAACGCCGAGTCTCCCAATTGGCGGACGCGGTGACACCGCCGCTGCGGCACCGAGAGCCACACAGCCCCGGAGCTGAGGAGCCCGGAGGGGACGCGCAGGTGGCGGCGGAGGGCGGGGCGCGGTCCGAGGGGAGCGGCGGCGGCGCCAGCTCCTCCTCCGCCGCTCTTCGCCACCCTGTCCCCGAGAGGCTGTCGGCCGCCGCCGCCTCCCGCAGGCTGCCGAGCGCACAGCTCCCCGTCTCGCCGACTCGTGCGCGCGCACCCGGGCAGGGCGGGGGCTTCTGGAGAGTGGGGACCGCGCGGGATGGAGGCAGTCAAGGCATGCTGGCTGCGGCCGGCGCTGGAGGGACCCTTTAGTTCTCAGTACTCCCCGAGCGGGCGGGTTCGTTCCATCCCGGTTGGCGATGAAGACATCCTTTTCTGTGTGCTCGCGGCTCCGCGCTGCGTGGCCAGGAATGGCTAGAGGGAAAATCTGGCCTGGAGGCTCGGATTCTGAGACTTTCGGAGCCAGGCCGGGCGTGAGCGGGCTTGAGGGGGTTCTCTGCGTGCGAGAATTCTAACCTACCCATTCACTGCTTCTAGGCCCACCCACTGCTCTGTTCAAATTTTATTATAAGAAGCATATTCATTTGGCTCCTGGTTTTCCACTACCTCTTCCTCTTCCCAAAACCCAGGAACTCGAAATACTGGAATTCAACGCCCCCCCCCCTCCCCGTTGATCCATTTAATTCCTTGGGTCTAAAATAGAAATCAGGCCGCCAACTAATAAAAATCAGGCAGCAAAGCTAAACGGAGCTGGTCGTTTTCCCCTCATCATTTTGATCTCATTAAAGTTTTTGTTTTTGTTTTTGCGGTTGTTTTGGTTTTTTCTGGGGCTTGGTTTCTTGTTTTGTTTTTGCCTGTGTATTAAGTTTTGATTTTTAACATAGAAATGTATATGCAAAAAAATAGTCTTTTTATTTCATTCGCTTGGAATTCTCTGCCTGGGTGCAATCGGGTCCTCAGGGCGCATGCTTTGTATAATCTACCTGAAAGTGGACACAAAACAGTTAAAAAGGCACAAGGGATGATTTTTAGCCACACATGTTAGGCAAGAGAGAGGCTGTGTGGGAAGAAACTTGGGTTACTGAGCATCTCATGGAGTATCCAGTTGAGTTGGGTGTTATTATAACCACACTACCGATGGAGCTAGCACAATCAATGGAAGCTTCTGCAAAAATAATTTTTGAGCATTCACTCAGCCGCAGGACTGAAGCCAGGGAGGCTGAGGCATTGGGCTAGGGTGCCCGAGCAGCAGTAAGTGGCTCTAAGTATGTGCTTGAGGCTGACTCTCAAGTGTGTGCATATTTGGGAGTGGGAGACAGGAAACAAAGTAGAGGAAACAGCCTCAGAGTAATTGAGAAGTTTCCAGGCAAATTTCAATTTCAGAGAGATTTTTGTGCTTTCTCTAAAGCCAGAGAGGTCCCTGATGCAAATTAACTTTTGGCTTTATCATGCATCCTCCAGGAGCCTCCTCTCAGCTCCTGCACGCATTCTGGGCAGCTTCTGTGTTCAAAAATGACACTGGACACTACTCAATGAGTGACCCACTGTCATGGCCTCATCCTGAACCCTGTATTCACAGAGGAGCCTTCCACTCCTGCAATCCTGCACTAAAATCCCAGCCTGTTATTACTGTTCCCTAGCTTTTTACCTCTCCCATTCTCAACTCCAAACAAACATATTCTCCAGCCAACAACTTCCTTCTCCTTCCCAGGTGTCCATGCCTCTCTATCCCCTCTGGAGTTCCTTCCCTCCTCTTCCTGGAGTTCATGGTTACTCATTTATTTCAAACACATTCCTAATAGCGCCTGCTATTAAGGATCATGCACATGTATATCATATTTTTCCACTGCCCCAGCCTAGCAATCCCCAACTCTGAATCAATTTCACCTTCTTCTTTCTCAACCCAAGGACAAAGGCAAGAGCAAGTGTACCCAGGGAAAAACCACATCATCTCAAAGCCTGCAGGCATTTCCAATTGGTGGTGTCTAACCTTACGTGGGCCTTCGATTCTACTCAAAAGCACTATTCCATGTCCCTAGCCAGCTCCTCTCCCTAGAGACACCCTAGCTAGACTTCAGGAGTTCATGAATAGCTCTCAATCAGATGAAAAAATGTATCTGCATGTTACATAGACATTTTTCTGGGGAAAAGACCTGTAAGTTTCATCAGATTCTCAACATAGTCAATGACCCTAAAAGTTTAAGGACCTGCCTAGCACGTTATATATGCAAAAACATAATCAACTAAACGTTTATTATATACCAGCTGCTTCTGAAACCAACAAAACTACACTTCAGTGGCTGTGTGGTCTGCTTGCCATAAGGTCTGGGTTCCAGTCCCATTTCGGTCACCAAAGAATAAATCTGTTCTTGACTTTAAAAGAAGAAATTTATCTTGGATGGCACCCAAAACCGTTCCCAGTCATAAAACTCAGTTTAACTACAAAAGCTTTATCAAAAGAGTTTCTTTGGTTGGTTGGTTGAGCAAACTGAAAGGAAAGATACCAATGGTATTTCTGTGCAAGGATTTTTTATTTCAAATACATTTTTCACTCAACCATGGTTCAAATAACATATGCCTTTGACATGACTCTGTCCCCTTTGTTTGTCTGTTAAAAATGTATCGCATCTCATCTGAGTCCATTACAGGAGTTAAAATACTTGGAGTTTCGCCAAGGGAAACCAGGGACTCATCTCTCTACAGAGGTTTGGCCAACTCATTTACTCTTGCTAGAATTGGCGAGGCAAAGCCTTCACTCTCATAAAACCCTGAGCATTGCAAAAGATACTGGAGTTTTGGTTGTTATAATTTCAACTTTCATTTTAGATACAGAGGGTATACGTGCAGGTTTGTTACATGAGTATATTGTGTGATGCTAAGGTTTGGGGTACGGATTCTGTCACCCAGATACTAATGAGCATAGTAACCAATAGAACCAATAGGTAGTTTTCTTTCTTTCTTTCTTTCTTTCTTTTTTTTTGAGAGGAGTCTTGCTGTTGCCCAGGCTGGAGTGCAGTGGCACGATCTGGGTTCACTGCAACCTCCACCTCCTGGGTTCAACCGATTCTCCTGCCTCAGCCTCCCAAGTAGCTGGGATTACAGGCAGGGCCACCACGCCTGGCTAATTTTTGCATTTTTAATAGAGATGGGGTTTCGCCATGTTGGCCAGGAAGGTCTCGAACTTCTGACCTCAGGTGATCTGCCTGCCTCGGCCTCCCAAAGTGCTGAGATTACAAGAGTGAGCCACTGTGCCCGGCTGGTAGTTTTTCAATCCATTTCCCCCCCACCCCCCTTGTAGTAGCCCCAGTGTCCATTGTCCCCATCTTGATGTCCACACATACTCAGTGTCTAGCGCCCGCTTATAAGTGAAAACATGCAGTAATTGGTTTTCTGTTCCTGCGTTAATCCTCTTAGGATTATGGCCTCCTACCTGCAGGGTGTTTTTTATTTTGTTTTGTTTTGTTTTTTGGACGGAGTTTCTCTCTTGTCGCCCAGGCTGGAGTGCAATGGCATGATCTCGGCTCACCACAACCTCCGCCTCCCAGGTTCAAGCGATTCTTCTGTCTCAGCATCCCGAGTGGCTGAGATTACAGGCACATGCCACCACACCAGGCTAATTTTTGTATTTTTTTTAGTAGAGACAGGGTTTCTCCATGTTGGTCAGGCTGGTCTTGAACTCCTGACCTCAGGTGATTTGCCCACCTCAGCCTCCCAAAGTGCTGAGATTACAGGAGTGAGCCACCGCGCCCAGCTACAGATTTTTTAAAGGAGGAAACAAAAAGACATGAATCTACCACCCCGCTTCAAGAATTCACAGTGTAGCAGTGGTGGGGAGCTTACACGGGAGATAAGTAAACAGGGAGAGACCAAGCTGTGCTGACTGTGCTCAGTGCCTAGGTATTGTGTGTCAGGCATTGTACATGCATCAGCCTAGCCTCACCATTGAATCTGCTGTGTGACCTTGAGCAAATTACCTCACTTCTCTGGGCATTACCCATTTTTATTTTTCTAGCTGTCAAACAGGAATAATATCCATAATATTACCTCTTGAAGTTGCAAGCATAAATGAGCTAATATGTGTAAATTGCTTAGCTCAGTGCTAGGCATCTAATAAGCACCATGGAAATAAACAAAGACCACCCAAGTGAGGACAAGCAAAGGCTGTCTATTCTGAGCTTGCTATTGCAAGGGAGTCAGCCATCATTCCTTGCATGTGGTAGAAACTCAAAGGCAGGCAGAGGAAAGAAAAGAAAAGCTTCTAGGGGCTGAGCGAGGTGGCTTACGCCTGAAATCCCAGCACTTTGAGAGGCCAAGGTGGGCAGATCACCTGAGGTCAGGAGTTCGAGACCAGTCTGGCTAACATGGTGAAATCTTGTCTCTGCTAAAAATGCAAAAATTAGCTGGGCGTGGTGGGGCACCTCCCAGCTACTAGGGAAGCTGAAGCGAAAGAATGACTTGAACCCGGGAGACAGAGGTTGCGGTGAGCCAAGATCGCCCTACTGCATTCCAGCCTGGGCGACAGAGTGAGATTCCGTCTCAAAAAAAAAAAGAAAGAAAGAAAGAAAAGAAAAAGAAAAGCTTCTGGGGCGTGAAAGGGACAAGTGCACCCTGACTGAAGGCCGCTGGTCTGGGGAAGCAGGAGGTGGGCTAACTTGGAAGCAGGGTTTCCACGTGATCAGTGAGGACATATTTCACTTTCTTTGGTTGGTTCAAAATTGAAAATTGGGCAAAAATCTGAGAAGCTGGCAGCCATGTCCTGGCCATGTTGAGCCACTTGCAGCAGAGGTTTCGGGTCAGAGTTCTTTTCTTTTTTTTTGAGACGGGGTCTTACTCTGTTGCCCAGGCTGGAGTGCAGTAGCACAATCTCGGCTGACTGTAGCCTCAACCTCCTAGGCTCAAGGGATCTCCCACCTCAGCCTCCCGAGTAGCTAGGACCACAGGTGCACACCACTGTGCCCAGCTAATTTTTGTATTTTTAGTAGAGGTGGGTTTCCCTGTGTTGCCCAGGCTGGCCTCAAACTCCTGGACCCAAGAGATCCACCCGCCTCGGCCTCCCAACGTGCTGGGAATACAAGCGTGAGCCACCATTCCCGGTCTTCTGGTCAGAGTTCTATTGTCACATATGGCCTAGCCATTGTCTGTTAGAATTCCAGCCTTTCTGCACTCAATAAGTATTATTACGTTGGTGCAACAGTAATTGCGGTTTTTGTCATCACTTTTAATGGCAAAAGCCACAATTACTGTTGCACCAACCTAATAGTTAATGTTGTTATTAACTATTAATTACTACAATTGGCTACAATACTACGATAGTTACAATAGTTAACTATTAAAATTACTACAATTGGCCAGGCATAGTGGCTCGTGCCTGCAGTCTAAGCACTTTGGGAGGCTGAGGCGGGAGAATCTATTGAGGGTGGAAATTCAAGACCAGTCTGAGGCTGAATGCGGTGGCTCACGCCTGTAATCCCAGCACTTTGGGAGGCCAAAGTAGGCGGATCACTTGAGGTCAGGAGTTCGAGACCAGCCTGCCCAACATGGTGAAACCCCATCTCTACTAAAAATACAGAAAATTAGCCAGGCATGGTGGCACATACCTGTAGTCCCAGCTACATGGGAGGCTGAGGCAGGAGAATTGCTTGAACCCAGGATTCAGAGGTGAGCCAAGATCTTGCCACTGCACTCCAGCCTGGGAGACAGAGCAAGACTCTTCCTCAAAAAAAAAAAATTAAAAAAAAAAGACCAGACTGAGCAACATAGCAAGACCCCATCTCTGCAAAAATAAAAATAAAAACTTTAGCCGGGCATAGTGGCACACTCCTGTAATCTCAGCTGCTTGGAGGCTGAGGCAGAATGATCGCTTGAGACCAAGAGTTTAAGGCTGTAGTGAGCTATGATTGCACCACTGCACTCCAGCCTGGGCAACAGAGTGAGACACTCACTCTAAAAAAGAAAAAAAAGTACTGCAACTGAGAAAGGCCAGTAGTTGGTGAAAACAAGCATCAGAATCCACTTGTCTTTGAGACTTAGGCCATACCCCCTGTACCCCAGGTCACTTTCTCTGACCAAGATGTCATCAGCCAGCACGAGTGGCTTGCAAAGTGTAGGTACAAGGCCGGGCACAGTGGCTCATGCCTGTAATCCCAGCATTTTGGGAGGCCAAGGCGGGCGGATCTCTTGAGGTCAGGAGTTTGAGACCACCCTGGCCAACATGGTGAACCACATCTCTACTGAAAACGTACAAAAAATGAGCAGGATGTGGTGGTGCGCACCTGTAGTCTCAGCTACTCAGGATGCTAAGCAGGAGAATCACTTGAACTCAGGGAGGCAGAGGCTGCAGTGAGCTGAGATTGCTCCGCTGCCCTCCTGGGCGACAGAGCAAGACTCTGTCTCAAAAAAAAAAAAAAAAAAAAAGTGTGGTATAAGACAACCCACTGGGATACAGGAAGAAAATACTGGAGCTTCTGTCTTCTAGTATATGCAACTAATACAAGCAGTCATGCATGTAAATAATTTTTAAATAAATATACACGTAACAGGTATGCATGTTTCACATCTTTTCCTGATAAGATCCACCATGAAAAAGCAATTGAAGCCTACTAGCCAAGTTGCATAGCAGCCCTGGGGTTATATTTTCATTAAAATACATCCTTTCTACTGTTGGATTCCCTTTAACCAGACCCTCTTAAGGCCCAGTTTAAAATCCCACTCCTCTGCAGAGCCCTATCAAAGAGCTCCTAACACGTGCAACTGTTTGTCTAGAAATCATCTACAATGTATCTAAAATCTACTAAGTGCCTATTCATCCACTGAACTCTTAATGAGGGCTTACAATGTGCTGTTCTGTGCAGGGCAGGGTGGGTACATGTTTCCTGCCCCCATGGGGCTTATTGTCCACCAGGAAAGACAAATGGTAAATAAATCACAATGTTAAAGTTATTAAATTGTAGCTAGGGCTGGGTGTGGTGGCTCATGCCTGTAATCCCAGCACTTTGGGAGGCTGAGGCGGGCAGATCACGAGGTGAGGAGATCGAGACCATCCTGGCTAACATGGTGAAACCCCGCCTCTACTAAAAATACAAAAAATTAGCTGGGCGTGGTGGCGGGCGCCTGTAGTCCCAGCAACTCAGGAGGCTGAGGCAGGAGAATGGCGTGAACCCGGGAGGCAGAGCTTGCAGTGAGCCGAGCCAAGATTGTGCCACTGCACTCCAGCCTGGGTGACAGAGCAAGACTCCGTCTCAAAATAAATAAATAAATAAATAAATAATAAATTGTAGCTAGGAGAAACAATGAGGCCTACCCCTGAAGGATGGGCTCTTCTGTGCCTGTCCTGTTGTCCTGTCATCGAACTTCAGGGGATCTAATCCAACCAGCTGCCTTGGGGAACACCCTTTCCCTCCTTTCTGCTCCCAGTCCCCATCTCTATCTTCATTCAGCATCCCAGACACTCCTCCCAAGGCCCACCCGCCTGGCAATGCCTAGGCCTAGAAAAGGTCTTCTGAGGCCGGACACGGTGGTCACACCTGTAATCCCAGCACCTTGGGAAGCCAAGGCGGGTGGAGTCCAGGAGTTTGAGACCAGCCTGGACAACATGGTGAAACTCCATCTCTACTAAAAATACAAAACTTAGCTGGGTGTGGTGGTGGGCACCTGTAGTCTCAGCTACTCAGGAGGCTGAGGCAGGAGAATTGCTTGAACCCAGGAGGTGGGGGTTGCAGTGAGCCAAGATTGTGCCACTGCATTCCAGCCTAGGCAACAGAGCAAGGCTCGATCTCATAAAAAGAAAAGAAAAGTAAAGAAAGATCTTCTGAAATGTAGATGAGTCTCACTCCAGTGCTTCTCAGGGGCAAACCTCTACTTTACTCAATCTGTGCATCTTTTCTAAATGTATTAAAGGTTTGCAGAACCAGAAGACTGCCTGTCTTTAAGGATTCTAAGTGGAAAAAAAAAAAGGAGGAACACAGGAGGTGACTTTTCACTGACTTTTCACTGCCTCTCCATTTCCTGTTGTTGCTATGAATAAACCCTTAATAGGATCAGTGCTTGCTTTGGGGTGAGTGTGTGGAGAGGCCGAGAGACTGAGCTGTCACTGTCACAGGCCACACAGATGCAGTGTCGGGCTGACCCTGCTCAGCAGGACTCAGGCCTGAGTGGGGCATCTGGGAACGACAGGGGATGACTAGGGTTCAAACCTCAAAGGAACATCACTCACAAGGGGAACAGCTACGGAGGGCCCTCCATACTCACCCACACCCCCTGACTGCACTCAGTCCCCATGCAATTCTGGTCCTGCCTGGCAAGTCCTGCTCTCAGTTGACAAGAATAAATATGGATGTTCAGGGTCACGAGCTGGAGGCATTTATTTGTTTAGCCACTGATTCCATCCTGTTTTTGAAGGTCTAGAACTCTGCTTGTGGGTGTTCTAGATACAGCTTCTGTTATAAAACTTAAATGGGAGTCTGCTAACTCAATGCAGTAAGGTCCAGACTTCCAACGGAGGTTTTTCCAGCAGTGGAAGGGAAGTCATTTATTTGCACAGCATCAAGCAGGGAGAATCAGGGCAGCTCATGTTTAAGACCAGACCTCCCCGATGGCTCACAGGTAAGGGTTTTTAAAGGCATGGGTTGGCTGGGCACGGTGGCTCACTCCTGTAATCCCAGCACTTTGGGAGGACGAGGTGGGTGGATCACTTGAGGTCACGAGTTTGCGACCAGCCTGGACAACATGGTGAAACCCCATCTCTACTGAAAAAAAAAAAATTAGTCGGGCATGGTGGTGGGTGCCTGTAGTCCCAGCTACTCTGGAGGCTGAGGCAGGAGAATCACTTAAACTCAGGAGGTGGAGGTTGCAGTGAGCCGAGATTGCACCATTGTACTCCAGCCTGGGCAACAAGAGCGAAACTCCGTCTCCTAAAATAAAATAAAATAAAATAAAGGTGGGGTAAATTTCAGGAAAGCAGAAGCTACAGACAAAATCTTGGAGCTTACACATTGGTTTTGGTATAAAAGAGTGGAATGTCTTGAAGTGAGGGCTTACAGGTTATAGGCAGATTCAAAGACTTTCTGATTTGTGATTGATTCAGAAAGCAAGTTATGTCTAAAAATTTGGGATCAGCAGAAAAAAAACGTTAGCTCTGGCTCATGGACGTGACCTTCTTCAGGCCCCTCAGGAAGAAATTTAGAAAAAAGAATGGTGGTTAGAGTTCAGTCTTGAGTTTCCTCTTACCTGAAGTCTGCTTGTCAGTGGATTCATTTGGTGGGGCCCAGGTCAGGTCCAGATTTCTGAAAAGGTTTCTGGGTGGAGTCCAGGTTTCTAGGGGGACAGTGCAGGGCCCTAAAAAGGGGGATCTCTGCTCCATTTCACTTCCTTTGTCACAACCAGATATCCAATCCCCTACACACCAAAGTTGTAATAAATGCATATTTGTTTACCCTCAATGCCTTTCTCATTCTATATTTGCTAGTTGATAGGGGAGAACTACCTCTCTGTAATGGGTGGTGACTTGGCCTCAAGACCAGCTACCCTGGGTGGTTTCACAAAGCCTCAGGAGGTAGTCTTTGAAACTACAGCTTCTTGAGTTATTTTTGCTGAGTGGGACAACTTGTTTGGAGAAAACACCCAGGGAAGCATAATTTTGACAGCTCACTCAGAATAGCCCATAGCATTCTGCAAGAGCTTTGGAAATGAGCAAGATTACTGGAGTTCTCATGGCACAGGTGGAATTTCTGGGATAAATAAAAGTTTGTGGGATTTTACCTTGGCCATCTTTAACTTAATTCATGGACAAGAACATGTAAATGGATCATCCTCAAGTTCCCCAGGCTCATGGACTACCCTTCCATTTAATATCCTCCATCTCAGCTGCTACGGGAAGTCCAGTGCCCTCTCCAAGTACTTCCAAGGGAGAGATTCTCTGGGTTGCTCATCTAGCTCATCCAGATTGGAAGCCACCTAACTCTGGTTGCTACGCTGGGCTCCATAGAACTTTTGGTCGCCTGGTCAACGTTTGTCCATGTCTTCATCTCCCTTCATTAACATTTTTTTGAGACAGGGTCTCCCTCTCTCACCCAGGCTAGAATGCAGTGGTATGATCATAGCTTATGCAGCCTTGACCCACTGGACTCAAGCAATCCTCCTGCCTCAGCCTCCCGAGTAGCTGGGACTACAGGCATGTGCCACCATGCCCAGCTAATTATTTATTTATTTGTTTATTTATTCATTTATTTTGTAGAGATGGGTTCTTGCTGTGTTGCCCAGGCTGGGCTGAAACTCCTGTCCTCAAGTAATTCTCCAGCCTGGGCTTTCCAAAGCACTGGGATTATAGGCATGAGCCACCAAGCCCAGTCCTCACTAACATTTCTTCTCAACCAGGGACGTAGGTTCCTATATTAGTTCTCTGTAGTTCCTGTGAAAAATTACCACCAACTCAGTGGCTTAAAACTGCATAAATTTGTTATCTGACAGTTTTGGAGGTCAGAAATCCAACACAGATGGCATTGGGCTAGGATCAAGGTGTTGTCAGAATTACACTCCTTTCTGGAAGTTCCAGGGAACAATCTTTTCTTCCCTTTTCTGGCTTCTTGAAGCTTCCCACTGTGCTTGGCTCATGATCCCTTTCTCCATCTTCAAAGCAAACTATGTCAGGCTGTAATTTTCTCACGCTGCCATGTCTCTGGTTCTCTGATCACAACCAGAAAAGATTCTCCACTGCTGAAGGCTCGTGTGATTAGATTGGGTCCACCTGGATAATCTAGGATAATCTCCCATCTCATGGTCTTTAGTTTTAATCACATCTGCAAAGTCCCTTTTGCCATGTAAGCTAACACTGTATATTCATAGGTTCTTGGGTATTACAGTAATGACATCTTTGCGGTGGGGATTATTCTGTCAAATTCCATTCTTCCTGCCCCAGGCACCTCCAAGCAAGTTGTATGTTAACAGATTTTATGTAAGAGCATAGTGTATCAGGGAATTACAATGGAGAATGGGGAAAAGTAAAATTCAATATTAAGTATCAGTGGGCCTAAAATTCACCGGCCCTTGCCTGTCATGGGGAAGCCTTTCCTGCTATCTTGCTCCTTGGCCCTGCCCCTAAGAAGAATCCTGCCACACACTTCGAAACCAGTATTTCCCAAACTTCATTCATTTACATTGAGTTACCTACCTGGGCATCCAAGCCTGGGACATGCTGGACTTCTTTTCCCAGTCTCCCTTGTTGTTAGGAGTGAACGTATAACTAAGTTATAGTCAAATGTGAGCTGTCTGGGTTAGAAGCTTTCAGATATCTCTAGGCCTCTTTCAAGTTCTTCTTTTCCCCTTTTCTGTGTGCTAGAATCTGAAAGTTGAAACCCAGCCTTGAGCATGCAGATGATGATGACAAGACAAAGGGATCCTGGGGCCCTGAGATACCGCATGGAGGAAAACCACTTGCTAACCAGAAATACTTATCCTATACCGTTAAGAAAATAACAAACTTCTTGTACATTAAGCTACTGAATTTGAGCAATCTGTTTGTTACAGCAGCTTAGCCTTCCCTAATGGGTATATTTATCAATCTCTTAATGTTTAAGTACCAACTGTACTATTATCTGCTTTCTTTTTTTGAGCAACATGGGGTCTCACTATGTTGACCAGACTGGTCTCAAACTCTTGGCCTTGGCCTCCCAAAGTGCTGGGATTACAGGCATGAGCCATCATGCCCAGCCCCATTTTTTAATTTAAGAAAGCTCACTCCTCTTTTCAATTAGCTATATATTCACAAAGTAATAAAGCAAATTTCATTAGATGCTTACTATGCCTCATGCTTTGTTTTAACTTATTGAAGGCTTCACGTGCATGAACTTATTTTTGTCCTCCCAAGAATTCTATAAGGTAGGTACCATTATTATCATGCCCATTTAACAAATTAGGGAATTGAGGCATGGAGACGTTTAGTTGCTTGCTGAAGAACCAGGCTTTGAACCAGGAAGTCTGAGTTTGAGTTCTGAACCAGAGTGGGCTGATGCCTTTCTCGCTGGTTTGTTTTGAAAGCTATATTTTGGCTGGGCATGGTGGTTCATGCCTGTAATCCCAGCACTTTGGGAGGCTGAGGTGGGCAGATCATGAGGTCAGGAGATTGAGACCATCCTGGCCAACATGGTGAAACCCTGTCTCTACTAAAAATACAAAAATTAGCTGACAGTGGCGGCACATGCCTGTGATCCCAGCTACTCGGGAGGCTGAGGTAGGAGAATTGCTTGAACCTGGGAGGCGGAGGTTGCAGTGAGCCAAGATCATGCCACTACACTCCAGCCTGGTGACAGAGCAAGACTCTGTCCAAAAAAATAGAAAGAGAGAGAGAAAGAGAGAAAAAGAGAAAGGAAGGGAGGAAGGAAGGAAGGGAAGGGAGAAGGAAAGAGAAAAGAAAAAGAAAGAAAGAAGAAAAGGAAGGAAGGAAGGAAAGAAAGAAAAAGAAAGAAAGAAAGGAGGGAGGGAGAAAGCAAGCTATATTTGCTCATAATGTACATTAAGTGATTAACTTTTTTACAAAACATGCCCATCCATAGACGTCCCTGATGGCGTCAGAGGTATGGACGCCACACTTTAGCAAATACTGCCGTAGAGCAAATGAGGAAAGTCTTGCAAATGACCATTTTTTATCTTCACTATATATGGGAGATCCAACCACAGGAAGATGAGATAGACTGAAGGTGGGCTGCTAGGTGTAGGTGTGGCTGGGTGTCGTTCAGGGGATGGTGTCCACAGGGCACTGTGGGAGGTAGGAGGGCAGGACAGCAGGCACTGGGGATGGAGGCAAAACCAATAGGAGGTGATGGAAACAGCCCAGCTGGGCAGGTGAAAGGTGACATTCAAGGAGCAACAATAGGTGAGAGGCCCAGCAACGGGAAACTGAGTGCCAGATCACCTGAGGGTAGGAGATACACAGGGATCTTATTCATACCAGTTTGCTCTGTCCTCAGGCCACAGAGGAAGCCACAGGTTGGGGGTACAGGGACCCAGGAGAGGACATTGACAATGAAATAGCTGGCACCTAACTAATGGCTACCAAGCAGAGGATTGAGGAATTGGCCTGGATACAGGGAACCAGAGAGAGAATGAGGGTACAAGGGCAGCCTTGAGCTTGGGCCATGTGGTCAGAGCTGGATCAGCAGCCGGGCCCAGCAGATGCTGAGCCTGTAAACACTGTATATCCTATCTCCCTGAGTCTAAGCCTCCTGCTGACTGAGGCCAAGCTGACTCTCAGACCAGGGAATGGGGTTGAGCCTGGGTATGGCTTGAAGTGGGTAGACATCAAACACCCACAACTGGGAGGACAGAGATCCCTTGGAGAAAGCAGGGCATAGAGGCTGACACCATAGGTTTCTCAGAGGATTGGACACCAACCTGGTTTGGATTCAAATCAAGGAGCAAGAAATAAAGGCTTTCCTCTCCTTCTCATTACACAATCAGCCCAGAGTGCTGTATTATTAAACTGCATTTTAATAATGTCATTAAAAAAATCGCAAATGACATTTTTTCTTATTGATCTTTTTTGCCTAGGACAAGTAGGTTGAAGGTATCTCAAAGGAAAAAAAGTCAGGACAAAGAATGGAAATCAAGAATTAGGTAACCAAATCCAAGTATCTTGTGGATCTGGGGGGAAATGTATCTGCATAATTGCATAATAGCAACCAGTAAATACATCCATACACATTAATAAATTAGATGGGCCAGGTGCAGTGGCTCACGCCTGTAATCCCAGCACTTTGGGAGGCAGAGGTGGGCAGATCACACCCACCTGGTCAGGAGTTCAGGACCAGTCCGGCCAACATGGCAAAACCCCGTCTCTACTAAAAATACAAAAATCAGCTGGGCGTGATGATGGGTGCCTATAATCCCAGCTACTCAGGAGGCTGAGGCAGAAGAATCACTTGAACCCGGGAGGCAGAGGTTGCCATGAGCCAAGGTTGAGCCACTGTACTCCAGCCTGGGCAACAGAGTGAGACTCCGACTGAAAAAAAAAAAAGTAGAAGAATAAAAAAATTATACCAACATGCTATTTTCTTTTTTCATATCCAGAAGATGGGTTTTGCATTAGTAGGATAAAGGAAATATGATGATACATCCTTTTTATCACAGAACTAGAAGAAACATACGAAGCAACTTTTCTCTTTTACTTATTTCTTTTGTTTGTTATTTTCAGCCTTATGTTGGTTTAAAGAAATCCATGGATGATATGTTCATCATGGGTTGTTTGAGAAAATGTTGAAGGCCAACGATTTCTTACCAAACTGGACTTGGGCACCTCTGTGTGCATGCATACGTGCATGCGTGTGTGTGTGTGTGTGCGTGTGTGCGTGCGCGCGTGCATGCAAAATCTCTCCTAATTCCCTAGATTGTGTAAATTACTCCCTGTCTGCATTCTCAAAACATTATGGATGCTCACCTAGATTGTCATATTGCATTGTAATTATTTGTTTATTGTGTTACCCAGTGGGCTGTGAGAGACTTAAAAGTCAGAAACCACATTCTGGACCAGGCACTGTGGCCCACGCCTGTAATCCCAGCACTTTGGGAGGCCAAGGTGGGCAGATCACTTGAGGTCAGGGGTTTGAGACCAGCCTAGCCAATATGGCGAAACCCCGTCTCTACTAAAAATACAAAAATTAGCCAGGCATGTTGGCCTGTGCCTGAACCCCAGCTACTTGGGAAACTGAGGCACGAGAGGTCCTTGAAGCCAGGAGGTGGAGGTTGCAGTGAGCTGAGAACACACCACTGCACTCCAGCTTGGGGGACAAAGTGAAACTGTGTCTCAAGGAAAAAAAAAAAAAGAAAGAAGCCACATTCTGTGTCTTCAACACTGAGCACATAGTAGCTTCACTATGAATGTTGGCTGAATAAGCCAATGAATTCATGAACTGAAGAAATAAAAGACCGGTCTCTGGACTAGATGGGTCACAAGGCTGACCACCGTGGTCCTTGTTTTATGTGCTTCAGCCTGAAATACAGAGTATTTCCACTGGAATTTGGTTTGTGTCTGCGGTTGCATGTACAGACTTTTATTTCTATATATTAAAAAAAAGGTGATATTTGAATCTCATAGGAGGAGAAAACCCACATGTGCTCTATACAGCAGAGAATTCACAGCAAGATTTTCTTTATGGGGATCCATGAAGCCAACAGCAAAACATCTGCCCTGTGCCTTCACATGTATAATATCATCACCAATCTTAGAACATTCCTGTCTCAGTATAGACCTATGAAAGCATATTCACTGGCATTTTTGGAGTCCAGAAACCCCTAATCTTCCATTATCATCTGCCACTTACAAGAAACTTAGTTTTATTCTCAACGTGATCAATGTCATTTTACATAGAACCATGTAACCACGATCTGTCCTTCAGTCTTCACCAGCCAGACCACAAATGTGGTTGGAGAAACACAGCTGTCTGTAAACCACTATAGATGGGAAATTCTTCTGGAGAAAAAGAGAAAAAGAGAAAGAAATTCTTCCTGAAGAAACCATGAAAATTTCTCATTTGGCTCAGTTGAGTTTCCTTCCTGCTATGAGTTTTGGTTACAGGTCCATAGTAATTCTTCAGCCCATTCAGAAGTCTTTAAGATAACTGTGGTTGGCCAGGCGTGGTGGCTCACACCTGTAATCCCAGCACTTTGGGAGGCCAAGGCGGGTGGATCAGGGGGTCAGGAGATCGAGTCCATCCTGGCTAACACGGTGAAACCCCATCTCTACTAAAAATACAAAAAATTAGCCAGGTGCAGTGGTGGGCACCTGTAGTCCCAGTTCCTCAGGAGGCTGAGGGAGGAGAATGGCATGAACCCAGGAGGTGGAGCTTGCAGTGAGCCAAGATAGTGCCACTGCAGTCCGGCCTGGGCGAAGAGCGAGACTCCGTCTCAAAAACAAAACAAAACAAAACAAAACAAAACAAAACAAAAACAAAACAAAACTGTGGTTGTGTTTTTGGTTTGGATTTTAAGTTTGTTTTTTTAGAGACAGAGTCTGCTCTGTCATCCAGGCTGGAGTGCAGTGACATTATCATAGCTGTTTACAGCCTTGAACTCCTGGGTTCAAGCAATTCCCCCACTTCAGTCTCCCGATTAGGAGACCACAGGCACATGCCACCATGCCTGGAAAAGTGTTTTTGGTTTCTTGTTTTGTTTTGTAGAGATGGGATCCTGCTATATTGCCTAGACTGGTCTTGAACTCCTAGCCTCAAGCAATCCTCCTGCCTCAGCCTCCTGAAGCACTGGGACCATAGGCATGAGCCACTGCACCCAGCTTGGTTTGGCTTTAGAGTTAGCCTTCTCTGTTTTTTTTTTTAAATCAATTTTATCTAAGAGTAATTTACACAGAATAAAATGCACCTAAGTGTACATTTCAGTGGGTTTTCACAAATACATTCATTCATGTAACAACCAAAATATGACCTCCACTTTCAAGACAGAGAATCTTTTCATCACCCCCTAAAATTCCCTCATGCCCCTCTGCAGTCAATCTTTCCCAATTCCAGGCCCAGAAAAGCATTAATTTACTTTCCGTATAAATGCATTTATACAATAGATACTTTTTCTTGGCTGACTTCTTTCTTTCAGAATAAAAAATATTTTGAGATTCATTCATATTGTAACATCTATCAATAGTTCACACATTTTTTTTTTTTTTTTTTTTTTTAGAGGCAGAGTCTCGCTCTGTTGCCCAGGCTGGGGTGAAGTGGCACCATCTTGGCTCACTGCAATTTCTGCCTCCCAGGTTCAAGTGAATCTCCTGACTCAGCCTCCCGAGTAGCTGGGATTACAGGCACATGCCACCACACCCAGCTAAGTTTTGTGTTTTTAGTAGAGACAGGGATTCCATCATGTTGGCCAGGCTGGTCTTGAACTCCCGACCTCAAGTGATTCACCCACCTCGGCCTCCCAAAAAGGCTGAGATTACAGACATGAGCCACCACACCCAGCCAATAATCCATACTTTTTTGATGTTGAGTAATAATATTCCATGTTATGGATGTTATGGAGATATTCCAATTTTATTATCTATTCGCATGTTGATGGACGTTAGATTGTTTCCAGTTTTTGCTAGTAGAAATAAAACTGCTGTGAACACTCCTACATAAGCCTTTGTATGGATGTATGTTTTTATTTCTCTCTTTTTTTTTCTTTTAAATAGGTACTGGGTCTCACTCTTACCCAGGCTGATCTGGAACTCCTGGGCTCAAGCAATCCTCCCGCCTCGGTCTCCCAAAGTACTGAGATTACAGGCATAAGCCACTGTGCCCCACCTTATTTCTCTTAAGTAAATAAATGCTTAGGAGTAGAATTGCTAGAACATATGGTACCTTTATATTTAACTTCATAAGAAACTCCTAAACTGGTTTCCAGAGTTGCTGTGTTCCCATCAGCAACACATCAGAAATTCAGCTCTTCTACCTCTTCACCAGTACTTAGTAAAATCAGTCTTTTTCATTTTAGCCATTTTAGTGAGTAGGAAATGGTTTCTCATTGTGGTTCTAGTTTGCATTTTCCCTGATGATGAATTATGGAAAGCACCTTCTCATGTGCCTGTAGGTCATTCATAGATCTTCTTTTGTGAAGTATTTATTCAAATCCTTTTCCTATTTTTCTATAGATCATTTATTATTTTATTGAGTCATTAGAGCTCTGTATACATTCTGGGCACAAGTCCCACTCCTCTGTGTAACTGGCAGCAGGGAGTGACTTGGCCTATCTTAGTTATCAGAACTAGTTATACTAATTATCAGAACCTTAGTGTCCACAAGAGTTAGGTGAACTGGCCTGGACTTCTGGATGTGGCTGACATCTGCTGCATTTAGTTAGTGTTCTGTGCTTTTTTTTTTTTTTGGAAAAAAGAGGTATGCCCTAGAAACCTTTTTCTCATTCTTTTAAGTCTGACTTCTGAACATGGCAGAAAGGCAGGAAGGCAGGAAGGCAAGAAGGAAGGAAGGAAGGAAGAAAGGAAAAAGAGGGGAGGGAGGGAGGGAAAGAAGAAAGGAAGGAAGAAAAGAAGGAAGAAAAGAGGGAAGGAGAGAGGGAGGGAAAGGAAGGAGGGAAGTGGGAAAAACATTTTCTATTCAAGCTTGCTGTATCACACATCAGCAGCTTCCTGGTTCTAAGTCATTAACTCCAAAGATCCCAGTTGGCCTCCAGCAGGACTCTGTGTCCCACAACTTCTACCAACATCACTGCTCTTCTTGCAAAATATTCGTATGCTGCACAGCTCAGGCATCAGGAAGAGGATGTTACAGAGAAGACAGGGCACATGTGGAGTATCTCTCTGTAGAATCTTCCCCAGTAGTCATCTGTCTTCCATAGAGTCCTCACCGTCACCTGTGAATAGGTGCACGTTCTAAAACTCTGCAGATAGCCAGAGCTAACTTTCATTGATTGCCTTGTGAAATCTCCAGAAACCTTATCATTTTATAGATCAGGAAAATGAGGCTCATAGGGAGTATGTACTTTGCCCAACATCATGCAATAAATGGAAGTATCAGGATCTGAACCCAGAGTTAGTTCAGAGCCCAAGAAACTGATCACTTGCTTGCTTGCTTATTTGCTTGCTTGATTGATTGATTGGAGAGAATCTTCCTTATTCCTTCCGGAAATAAACTAACAAGTAAAAAGACTTAGGGAACCTTCACAAGTCTGTGCCATATAACAGGATAGAAGGAACAACATGAAAATCAAGGTACCTAGAAACAGGTAGTTAACCTAATTCTAGTTCACCAATTTGAGATATTTTTCAAGTGTCTCTGCTCCAAATTGAATAATTTTCCAATTTCCTCCTTAAGGTAATTTTTTAAACTACTGATTTTCATAGGCTTGAGCGCCTGAAAAGCCGACTACTGTGTGTCTTTTTAATTAGATCCTTTACATGATAATTAAAATCTCTCTCTGCATCATAGCTATTCTTAAACTATGTAGTAATGCTCTTCTGACTGGAAGTTAGCTGACCATCTGGAAGCAATAAAATATCTTAACCTTAAAATGCAAACTATCAGTTAGAGATACCACAAATTAGACCTACTCGTCATTGCTTTAATGAGTAAATGCCAGGACTCCATCCTTCATTCTGTCTAATCGGAAGACTACAGACTCTCACAGTTGGAACAAGGCTTTTCAAAGTCAAATAGGTCTTTTTTCTTCCTCTTTGCAGAACCCATCATGAATAGACCTCCCCTGGAATCTCCCTAAGACATACTATATCCCAGATGGAAATTCCAAGCCTGTTTTTGGAAACTTCTTCCAAAGTTTATTCCTTGTTTGGGGCTGGGGACTAAGACTGGCCTTGGAAGTAAAAGAGGGAAAATGAACATTGGCTAGAAGCTTGGAAAGGGTTGGAATGCAGAAAGGATATAAAGAGGGACAAGCAGGAGAATGAATTATGAAAGAGAAATGTCAGTGAATCCAGGTAAAGGAGGATAGATAAAGAAGAACGAATCATTTGCTGTGGTACCCAAGAATCCTTACCATGGATTCAATTTACAATATTCCTTAAACTTGAGGCGGACTGGTGGAAGCGGTTAGGTAATGGCTGAGATCATGTGTCCACAGAGGTGAAAGCATGATTAGTATAGTTAGTGACTCAGAAATGTATTTCAGTGATGCAGATGGTGGCTGTGCCCCTTCCATATAGAACCACTCCCCTTTCAAATATCATGCCATTGTCGTCACTTGTGGAAACAAATGGAGACTACCCAAATAAGAACAGGCAAAGGCAATTTATTCAGAGCTTGCTATACCAAAGAAGTTGGCCAGCATCCCTTGCGTTCTGTAACCGCCCACTGGGTTCACCTTACCAGCTGCCTAGACAGAGCCGATTTATCAAGACAGGGGAATTGCAATGGCAAAAGAGTAATTCACGCAGAGCCAGCTGTGTGGGAGACCGGAGTTTTATTATTACTCAAATCAGTCTCCCCAAGCATCTGGGGATCAGAGTTGTTGTTTTTTGTTTGTTTGTTTGTTTTGAGACGGAGTCTTACTCTGTTGCCCAGGCTGGAATGCAGTGGCGCGATCTTGGCTCACCGCAAGCTCTGCCTCCCGAGTTCATACCATTCTCCTGCCTCAGCCTCCTGAGTAGCTGGGACTACAGGCATGCACCACCATGCCCAGCTAATTTTTGTACTTTTTTTTTTTTTTTTTTTTCAGTAGAGATAGGGTTTCATCATGTTGGCCAGGATGGTCTTGATCTCTTGACCTCGTGATCTGCCTGCCTTGGCCTCCCAAAGTGCTGGGATTACAAGTTATCTCTTCTTAAAACATTTTT
The DNA here is from genome assembly GCF_028858775.2 of Pan troglodytes. Taxonomy (NCBI): domain Eukaryota; kingdom Metazoa; phylum Chordata; class Mammalia; order Primates; family Hominidae; genus Pan; species Pan troglodytes. Next base: position 79,734,564 of record NC_072404.2, on the reverse strand, counting down.
TAAACATTATGTACAACCACACACCTACAGAAGTGTTGACAAATCAAGAAATGGACAGATCAAAGGCTTAGCACAAAGCGGCCACTTGAGTAACCAACACTCAGGTTGAGAAACAGAACATCAGCACTGTAAACCGAAAATAAAATTCCAAGTCTCCCAACCATCTGAATCGACTCCTCCTCTCGGCCAAGGGCATTCCAAAGTTAGCTTGAAGAACTAGTTCACACCATGATAGGAAGGGGGAGCTGGACATACCTCATTATACTCTTCTCTCTTTTGGAATTACTGATGGAACAGACTCTTTAAGTCTGATAAGAACTATTTACTATCTATTCTCTCTGAAGCCTGCTACCTGGAGGTTTCATCTGCGTGATAAAACCTTGGTCTCCACAACCCCTTATCACAGGAACCCAGACATTCCTTTCTATTGGTAATATCTCTTTCAACCAATTGCCAATCAGAAAATCTTTGAATCCACCTATGACTTAGAAGTCCCCACTTCCAGTTGTCCTACCTTTCCAGACCTAACCAATGTACATCATACATGTCTTGATTGATGCCTTATGTCTCCCTAAAATGTATAAAACCAAGTTCTTGCCTGAACACATAGGAGGCACATGTTCTCAGGAGCTCCTGAGGGCTGTGTCATGAGCCATGGGTCACTCATATTTGGCTAAAATAAATCTTTTCAACTATTTTACAGAGTTTGACTCTCTCTGTTGACAGCACCCAGAAGCTCCCTCTGTGCCTTCCCATCACTATTTTCTACCCTCTCCCTCACTCCATTTTTATGGCGTGAAATACAAACAAAGGCAGAACACTAGTTAAAATGGTAAGCCCATTTTAATCTGTGATAACTTTTGCAATAGGGAAGAGGATCCTACGTGAACTGAACTCTAATTTGTCCAGAGGTGACTGGGCATTTTACAGGGAGATGAAGGAATAGGGAGTGGGCAAGTGGAGAAGCAAGGAGTGGAAAAATTACAAAGGGTTTGTGAGTGTAAGTGCTGATAAGGCCAGCTGAATGTACTAGCTGGCAATATCAAAGTTAAACTCTATCTTCCCATACAGACTGGGAGGCAGCGGCCATCTCCTTCCTGATGATTACATTTTTAAAGGAATGGCTTTTCTATCCTTGTGAAAACCACTCCTAGTTGTAGGAGATACATATACATCCCAAAGGAACAGAGGAAGGATTCACAATTGTAAGAACTTTTTAGTAAATACTGTAAGTACGGTCAGGGGCCTATGGTCAGGTGTTGGCTGGAAAAAACAGTAAGTTCACTTGATAGCATTGAGGTCCTCAGGTATGTTGCTTAAGGGGGTCCAGGATCATCTAAGGGATATATTCTTGAGTTGCTAGAAACTACGTTAGTGTTCATTTAAGTCTAAACCATTTATGTTGAGAATCTCTAGTTTTTATAAGCCAAAGTCAAGGTCTACTCAAAAGCACTCCAAGGAACCTGGCTAGAGTTTGGCCAAGGAGAGAATCTTTGTCAACGGTAAGCACTTTTTTGCTTTTTCTCATAGTTCTGTGACCTACACAACAAGTGGGTTTTGTCACTTGGCTGGTGGCAACACAATGACCACAACTAAGGAGGATTTAGCATGAGGATTTTATTACTTGTAATAAGTAAGGAGAACACCAGAGATAGCTCCCAAAGCAGTGCCTCCTTAAGCTGTGCACTCAGGTCAGGATTTATAAGCATAAGGTAATGAGGTGTGATTTGAGTGGATCTTGCAATGAGGTGATGCTTGGAGGCACGATCTGACTGGTTCCCGCCATGGGGTGATGCCAGAGCACAATCTGATTGGATCCTGGATCCTGCCATGTGGTGTCCCCTTTCCTGGCCTGAGCACTTAGGTTCCCCCTATGGTTGCACATTTGTTTCCTCTTGGCGTGCTCAAGGCATCTTGGCATGCCTGAGGGCTCATGGCAGCTGAAAAGCAACTCACAACTCTGTTACATAAAAGTTGAACCAGATTGGTCTGGTGTAGCTGCAGTTTCACCACCTAACCATGCATCCCTAATCACTCTATTTCCGTTTTTCTTATTTGTTTGACTTCCTACAAATGAAGTCACACGTGACGCCTTCTTGGTGCAGGACATCTTTCAACATTGTTTGTGAGGCTCATTTGAGTGGTTGTGTGTAGAACTGGCTTGTTAATGTTGTTGCTGTAAAGCATTCCACTGAATTAATACATCACAATTATTTGTTTATGAACTTGAGTTGTCTCATTTTAGAACTATTACAGATACTGCCGCTGTTAATGTCTTTTGATGCATGTGTTCACATTTCTTTTAGGTATATTCCCTAGCAGTGGAATTATTAGGTCATAGAGTAGGCATATGTTTAACTTTAATAAAAACAGCCAAATGATGTTGTAAAAGTTTAAACTCCCACTAGCAATATATGAGAGTTCTAATTACTCCATATCCTTGTCAACCATTAGAATTGTCAGAGGGTTCGGTTTGTTTGCTTTTAACTATTCAGATGGATGTACAGGGTTATTGAATAGTGGTTTTAGTTTACTGTGGTTTCTCTGATTATTCATGAAATTAGCCCCTGTTTATTGGTAGTTTGAATATCTTCTTTTGTAAAGTGACTGTATTTTATGTCTATAGTTCTATTGGTTATTTTCTTATTGGCTTGTGTTTTTTATATACTTTAGTTATGACTTCTTTATTGTTGACATATATTGTATGAGTAATGCTATCAAGAAACATCCTTCTTTATGTCTTTCAGCATGCAATAAGGATGCATTTATATTGGGTGGAATGTTTAGGAGCAAATTTTTTTGGTCATAGGATATATGGTATCTTTTGCTTTAATACATTTTAAAAAACTATTTTCCAAAGTGGTTTTACCAATTTAAACACCACAAGTAGTATATGAAAATTCCCTCTGCTCCACATCGTTGCCAATAAACTTATTATTGTCAGACTTTTAAATTTCAGCTATGCAGACCCAATGGGTAGTGCTATAACTTGTGGTTTTAATTTGCATTTTCATAATTACTAATGAGATTTAATACCTTTTCATGTGATTATTGGATGTTTAAATATGCTCTTTTTTGAAGTACTTATTCAGATGTCTTATCCAGTTTTAGTTTTTGTTCTTTCTCTTTCTTATTGATTTATAGACGCTATTTACATATTCTTTCACAAGCCCTTTGTTGGTTTGTTCATCACAAATGTCTCTTTTGACTTGTTTAACTGCCTTTTCATTCTCTCTCTCTCTCTCTCTCTCTTTCTCTCTCTCTCTCTTTCTCTCTCTCTCTCTTTAACAGTTACTGGTTTATTGTAAAGGATGTTGAAGCGACATCATTGTCTGGGGTAAATACTCAAGATTTGTTTTCTCACGGCCACAGAAACTAGGATGCAGACACTCCAGAGTGAGGTTAAGAGCAGAAGTGTAATAGGCAAAAGAAAGAAAAGAGCTCTCAGCACAGAGAGGGGGTCCTGGAGAGAATGGGTTTCCGCTTCTGCAGTGAAATGCAGAAGCTTTTATGGATGAGCTTGAGGAGGTGGGGTCTGATTTACATAGGGTGCAAAAGATTGGTTGGACCAGGTGTGCCATTTACATAGTGCGTGAAAAACTGGTTAGGACTAGGTGTGCCATTTGTATAGCACACAACGAAGCTGGCCACCCATGTGGCCTGTTCCTTTACTGCACACATGGTGACAAAGAAAAGGGGAGATGGAGCCACCATATTGAACATGCCTGGCCCTCAGGTAGCCCTGCTCTATTGGCACTGCTGCTGGTATTCACCCAAGCAAGCTTCCAGCTTGCTTATCTACGTTTGCAGCTTGCTTTTTCAGACTGCTCTTCATTAGAAAAGAAATGATTTGGGACTGCTTTTTGTTAAAAGGGAAACCGTACCAAGGACTCTTTTGCCCTATCTGCCTAAATAGTTTCTTTATATCTCCTGTATCAATATTACCAAGGATACAGATGAAGAGATGCCTAGGGTGAGATAAGGGGGAAGGGGTGTGGCACTTCCATGCCCTCCCTAGTCGCTCTACCCTCCAGGAACCTCCATGTGGGAGTTCTCCAAACCCTGTCCTCTTGAGTTCTTATGGAGGATTCATTACGTAGGAATGATTGATTAAACCATTGGCTGTTGTGATCAGATCAACTTGACCTTCAGCTCCCACCCTTCCTTTGAGGTTGGGAGATGAGGTTAAGTCTCAATCCCCTAATCATACCTTTGTCTTCAGGTGACCAGCCCCACCCTGAAGCTATCAGTCAACATGAGCATACAAAAAGACGGCACTTTGGTGATTCCAAGGATTTTAGGAGTTGTATGCCAGGAAACAGGAGGAAGACTGCCTTTTTTTCCCCTCTTAAAGGTGTTTTATCTTATTTTTTTAAATTAAGAAAATCTTTTATCTTCAAACAGGCTATTTTTTTAATGTTTAATCTCTTTTGTGATTTTCATGGCCCTTTTTAAGGAAACTTTTCCTACCCCCATGGTCAGAAAATATTCTTGTATATCATTTCCTAGAGGCTTGTTGTTCTGCCTCTCACTTTACGGCTACAATGAATCTGGAATTGAATTTTACATGCGATGTGATCAATTCATTAAGGCTCTGATGTTCTACTCTGGCCATCCCAGCATGGACATTCCTCTCTCCCCACTTGGGCTCTGACTCTCTACTCTGAGCCATCATGGGTCCCCACTGTCCGAGGCATTTAAACCAGAATGACTCCATCTTGAATAGGGGTTGGGTAAAATGAGGCTGAGACCTGCAGGGCTGCATTCCCAGGAGGTTAGGCATTCTTAATCACTGGATGAGATAAGAGGTCTGCAGAAGATACAGGTCACAAAGACCCTGCTGATAAAACAGCATACAGTAAAGAAGCCGGCCAAATCCCACCAAAAGCAAGATGGCAATGAAAGTGACCTGGTTGTCCTCACTGCTCCTTATACGCTAATTATAATGCCTTAGCATGCTGAAAGACACTCCCACCAGTGCCGTGACATTTTAAAATGCCATGGCAATATCCAGAAATTACCCTATATGGTCTAAAAGGGAGAAGAACCCTCAATTCTGGGAATTGCCTGCTCTTTTTCAGAAAAACTCATGAATAATCCACCCTTTGTTTAGCACATAATCAAGAAATAACTGTAAGTATACTCAACCAAGCAGCTCATACCACTGCTCTGCCTACGGAGTAGCTATTCTTTTGTTTCTTTACTTCTCTCATAAACTTATTTTCACTCTATGGACTCACCCCGAATTCTTTCTTGCATAAGATTGAAGAACCCTCTCTTGGGGTCTGGATTCAGACCCCTTTCCCATAACACCACCATGGATACGTCTCTTGCTCTGCCCTACCTAATGGCTTTAGGACTGATTATTTAGGAAGGTGAGGGAAAGGAAGGAAAGAAAGAGGAAAAGAAGAAAAAAAGGAAGGAGAAAAGGAAAGCAGAGTTTTAAATTTTAAGTTAACCTCTGTACTCTTGCAACATGGATTTAATATAGAATTTGAAACATAATATGGCATTGCGGCCGGGCGCAGTGGCTCACGCCTGTAATCCCAGCACTTTGGGAGGCCGAGGCGGGCAGATCACGAGGTCATAAGATCGAGACCATCTTGGCTAACATGGTGAAACCCTGTCTCTGCTAAAAATACAAAAAATTAACCAGGCGTGGTGGCAGGCGCCTGTAGTCCCAGCTACTCAGGAGGCTGAGGCAGGAGAATGGCGTGGACCCGGGAGGAGGAGCTTGCAGTGAGCAGAGATCACGCCACTGCACTCCAGCCTGGGCAACAGAGAGAGACTTCGTCTCAAAAAAAAAAAAGAACAAAACACACACACACACACAGAAAAAAAGCCAGGACAAAGAGATGGGATAGGTGTATACTTAGGATAAGGTGCAAGCAGGTGGAAGAAGCACACGGTCTGAATTCCAATTATATTCATATGTTCTCTTTCTTTTTTCCCTGCATCAGTCTTCCCTGTTGATGGTGTGGTTACAATGACCAGAGTTGAGGTCCATGCAGAGTTGAGTAAGAGGCTGAAGTCAATAAAACACATGGGATCTGTGAGAGAAACACATTGGATCTCAGAGGCAAGCACAGTTGTCCTTCATATCCACGGGTTCTGCATCCATGGATTCAACCAATGGCAGCTCCAAAATATTCAGAAAAAGAAAAACAATAAAAAATAACAGTACAACAATAAAAGGAATACATACAAAAATACAGTATAACAACTATTTACATAGTATTTCCATTGCATTAGGTATCATAAATAATCTAGAGATGATTTAAAATACATGGGGCCAAGACTGGTCACAGTGGCTCACACCTGTAATCCTAGCACTTTGAGAGGCCAAGGAGGGTGGATTTCTTGAGCAAAGGAGTTCAAGACCATCCTGGGCAATACAGCGAGACCCTGACTGTACAAAAAAAAATTTTTTTTTAATTAGCTTGTCATGGTAATGCACACCTGTAGTCCCAGCTACTCAGAAGGCTGAGGCAAGAGGATCACTTGGGCCCAGGAGTTCAAAGCTGCAGTGAACTATGATCGCACCACTGTACTCTAGCCTGGGCAACAGAGTGACACCTTGTCTCTAATAAACAAAATAGAAAGTATACAGGAGGATGTGAGTAGGTTATATGCAAATATATAATATAAGAGACTTGAGCATCCCTGGATACCACTGTATGCCCACCTCTAGGGAAGGCAACAATTAGGCTAATGAACATCCAAGGATTTTATCTGCATTTTCTTGAGCAGAGCAATGTGGGCCAGAATGGGATCATAGCAGGGGCACTCATGGGTAGCCAATTTGAGGGTGACATATCTGTCATTCTAGTAGGGACGTGATTGTATTAGTCTGCTCTCAGGCTGCTAATAAAGACATACCTGAGACTAGGTAATTTATAAAGGAAAGAGGTTTAATAGACTCACAGTTCCACATGGCTGGGGAGGCCTCACAATCATGGCAGAAGATGAAGGAAGAGCAAAGGGGCGTCTTACATGGTGGCAGGCCAGAGAGCTTGTGCAGGGGAATTCCCCTTATAAAACCATCAGATCTTGTGACATTTATTCATTATCACAAGAGCAGTATAGGAAAAACTCGCCCCCATGATTCAAGTACCTCCCACCAGTTACCCCCATGACATGTGGGAAGTATTACAATCCAAGGTGAGATTTGGATGGGGACACAGAACCAAACCGTATCAATGATCTGTACCTGAAGAAAGTTATTTCCCTCCTTCTCTTTTTCTTTTTCTTTTCTTTTCTTTTTCTTTCTTTTTTTTTTTTAGACAGAGTCTCGCTCTGTTGCCAGGCTGGAGTGCAGTGGTGCGTTCTCAGCTCACTGCAACCTCTGCCTCCTGGGTTCAAGCGATTCTCCTGCCTCAGCCTCCCGAGTAGCTGGGTTTACAGGTATGCGCCATCACACCCAGCTAATTTTTGTATTTTTAGTAGAGTCGGGTTTCACCATGTTGGCCAGGATGATCTTGAACTCCTGACCTGTGATCTTCCCACCTCAGCCTCCCAAAGTGCTGGGATTATAGGTGTGAGCCACTGTGCCCAGCCATTTCCCTCCCTTTCTACCCATAAGGAACATTCTTGTCTGTTCCATCCTTTTTATCATAGAAAATGTCTTTCTGGTTACCCATTTAATTGCTATCTAAACTTCACATTTTTCAAGAATTCTGCATATATTTTGCAAGCTGATAAGTTAATCATTATGTGTATTTAACATATTTTATAAATTTTCACCCATCCTATTTATTTCCTTTCCTCTATAATGGAATTAAATATTCTCCAACAGTGCAAAAAAAGTGGCCACATTGAGGGTTTCCTCTACAGAAATCCTCTTTAAAGGTTATGTATAGTGAGTTTCATGGACTTTTCACTACCATCATGGACAACGGCATTACCAGCACTTGCACAGCCATAGTAATGGCCGCCAAATACGTGGACTGGACGGGTATCTCCTGCTTACTCTGGAAAGTTAACTGTAGGAAAGCCCATCTGCTTCAAGCTGCAGCTGAGTCTCACTCAGTCAGAAGTGTAACATGTGCCTCATGGTATAGGCACAGGTAGCAGCCCAGTCCATGTGTCAGATGAAGCTACACTCAAGGCAGGGGACTGGATGCCTAAACTGAAACTGCTTTTGCAGAATTAAAAGTAATGGGAAAAATCTAACATGATTGATTCCATCTTGCCTCTAACTTCACAGGCTGAATTGTTTCGTTTTGCTTTGCTTGTTCTAGTGCGGAGGCCAAGATAACTATAAGAGGAATTTAGTTTGTAGTTAAACTTTGAGACAAGAAAAACTGATGCCTACCGCTTGTTAGGATATTGCATAAGACAAGATTAAAATTATAATAGCAGCTTAAACTTTGCTAAAGAATAGGCAAAGGTAAACAATAAGCTGCTATTGCTTAGCTTATTTTTTTAATAAATTGCTTACTGCCTCAGAGTCACATAACTGCGGGGGTCATAAGATTTATGACTTCCCGGCCGGGCACGGTGGCTCACGCCTGTAATCCCAGCACTCTGGGAGGCCGAGGAGGGCGGATCACGAGGTCAGGAGATCGAGACCATCCTGGCTAACACGGTGAAACCCCGTCTCTACCCAAATCACAAAAAATTAGCTAGGCATGGTGGCGGGCACCCTGTAGTCCCAGCTACTTGGGAGGCTGAGGCAGGAGAATGGCATCAACCCGGGAGGCGGAGCTTGCAGTGAGCCGAGATTGTGCCACCACACTCCAGCCTGGGTGAAAAAAAAAAGATTTATAACTTCCCCAAGTACTTCCGTAGATAACATCACTACTGTGAAACCTATTGAACTGGTCTTTACAGTTATTTTTCAGATTTAGCATTTCAGCAGACCAAGAGAAGCCACCTGGTCCTGAGGTGTCCTCCTGGCAACTGACTCAATTGTGTAAAGACGATGTTAGACACCCTGTGATTTCATCCTCCACCAATCAGTTGTTTCAGTGTCCCAGCCCCCTGCCTGCCAAAGTGCCCTTATAAAACCCTAGCCTCCAAATTCTTGAGGAGATGGATTTAAGAAAATTTCTCCCAGTCTTCTTGCTTGGCTGGCACTGCAATTATTAAACTTTTTAATTGCTGCAATACCTGGTGTTCTCATTGTTTTTGTGGTGGGAGGCAGTGGGCAAGAAGAATCCATCAGGTTGTGAAAAAACCACCTGGGGAAGACAGGTAACTAGTTAGCCAACTGTGTGGGCACACACTGAGCCAGGCAGCAGAGATGTTGTCATTAATCCAACAGAAGCTGTTGGGATAACTGCATTGGTCAACTTTGAACCTTCAACTATCCTTGCATTCCTGGAATGAACATAGTTTAGTGGTAATATAGTATCCTTTTTTTTTTTTTTTTCTGAGACAGAGTCTCGCTCTGTCTCCCAGGCTTGAGTGCAGTGGCTCCATCTCGGCTCACTGCAAGCTCCGCCTCCCAGGTTCATGCCATTCTCCTTCTTCAGCCTCCTGAGTAGCTGGGACTACAGGCGCCCACCACCACACCCGGCTAATTTTTTTTAATTTTTATTTTTAGTAGAGACGAGGTTTCACCATGTTAGCCAGAATGGTCTTGATCTCCTGACCTCGTGATCCACCCGCCTCAACCTCCCAAAGTGCTGGGATTACAGGCATGAGCCACTGCACCTGGCCTGTATCCTTTTTTATATATTGATGGATTTGGTTTGTTAATGCTCTGGATAGAATTTTTACATCTGTGGTCATGAGTAAGATGGGCTTGTAATTTTTGTTTATCATAATGTCCTGTCACATTTTAACAGCTTTATAGACAGATAATTTGTATATTATAAAATGTACCCATCATAAGTGTACATTCCATTGATTTTTAGTAAGTTTATACAGTTCCGCAACCATCGCCACAACACAACTTCAGAACATTTCCATCACCCCCAAAAGCTTCCTATAAATGTTTTCATAATTTTACAATGCATACTTTTTTTTGCATCTGTCTTCTTTCCTTAGCAAAACATTTCTGAGGTCTACTGATGTAACACATATAAATCATTTGTTTTTATTGCTGAATAGCAATCCACTGTATGCAATCATCACATTTTGTGAAACTGTTCACCAGTTGATAAATATTTGGGACTGCCTCTAGTTTTGAGTTATGAATAATCCTGCCTCAAACATTCACATACGTGTCTTTGTTTGGAGATATATTTTCATTTCTTTTTGTAGATCCTAAATGTGACATTCCTGAGTAATATCATAAGTATGGGTTTAACAATTTAAGAAACTGCAAATTGCTTCCCAAAATTGCTGTTCCAGTTTACATTCCCCCTAGTGATGAATGAAATTTCTAGTTCCTCCATACACTGACTAGCACTTGGTAATGTCAATATTTTTTATTATAATCATTCTAGCAGTGTATAATGGTTTTGATTTGCATTTCCCTAATGACTAAGGGTGTTGAGCATCTTTTCATGTAATTATTAACCATTTGTATATCTCTTTGGTAAAATATCTATTCAAATTTCTTGGCTGTTTTTAATTAAGTTGTTTATCTTTTAATTAAAATTTGAGAGTTCTTTCTATATTCTAGATGCAAGTACTTTCTCAAGAATGTGACTTGAAAATGTTTCCTTCCTGTCAGTAGCTTCTCTTTTTATTTTCTTAAAGATATCTTTTGAAGTACAAAAGTTTTTTTATTATTTTAAAGAAGTTCAATTCATCAATTCTTTTCATAGAAATCATGTTTTCAGTATTATACATAATAAATCTTTACTTAAACCAAGGTTACAATAATTTCTCTTAGTTTTTTTTAAGAAGTTTTATAATTTTAGCTCTTACAGTTAGCTGTATAATCCATTTTGAGCCAATTTTTGCATATGACTTGATGTGAAAGTATAAGTTCTTTATTGGGGCATATGAATATCCAATTTTTCCAGTACCATTTGTTGAAAAGATTATCTTTTCCCCCATGGAACTGCCTTGAAACCCTTGTCAAAACCAATTGACCATAAATGTAAGGGTTCATTTCTGATTATTCTATTCTGTTCCATTAACATATATGTCTATCCTTATGCTATTATCACACTGTCATTATTATTTTGTAACAACATTTGAAATCAGCTACTGAAAGTTCTCAAGCCTTCTTCCTCTTGTTCAAAGTTGTTTTGCCTATTCTGACTATTTTTTACATTTCCATGTAAGTTTTAGTATTAGCTTGTTAATTTCTCCAAAAATTAGAAAAGACTGCTGTAATTTTGATAGGTGTTGCTTTCACTCTATAGCTCAATTTGAGAGGATTGCTATCTTAGCAGTATTGGACTTCCAATACATGAACATAGAATTTCTCTTCATTTATTTAGATTTTTAATTTCTTTCACTGATGTATCTAGGACTGTGTCTCCTCATATTTATAATACTTAGAGTGTGTTGGCCTTCTTGGATGTATAGATTAATGTTTTTCATGAAACCTTTTCAAAAGGTTTGAGCCATTATTTCTTCGAGTATTTTTCCTGCCCTTTTTTCTTATCTGCTTCTAGAACCCCTTTTTGGTGTGCTTAATAGTTTTCCACAGGTCATTGAGCATTGTTTACTCTTCTTTATTCTTTTTTCTCGCTTTCCTTTAGATTAGATAATTTCTACTGGTCTATCTTCCAGTTCACCAATTCTTTCTTCTGCCGATTCACATCACATTTGCTTTTGATCCCTTTAATAAATTTTTAAATTTTGGTACTATTCAATTCCACAATTTACATATTCTTATTACTTATTTTTATTTTCTATTTTTAAATTCTTATTGTGACTATCTTTTAATTGATTTTTTTCTTGATGATGAGAAATTTTCATCATACTTTTCCTCAATCTTTAAACAGGTTTCTACTGCTTTCAAGTATTTCCTATTAATACCAATATTTGAAATTAGTTTCTATTGACTGCTTTGCTTACTGGGTATTGGTCATACTTTTCTGTTTCTTTGCATCCTTTTTGTTATTGTTGTTGTTGAAAATTAAATATTTTAGGTAATATGTTGCAACTCTGGCTTCTTATTCCCTCCTTCTAGGATCATTCTTGTTGCTGACTTTGTTTGTTCAGTGATTTGCCTGGGTTACTTTTGTAGACTCTATCTCCCACATGGTGTGTAGCTGCTGGAGTGTCTGCCCAGTTTTTTAAGTTTTTGCTTGCTTGTTTGCATTTATTTATTTTATTTTTATTTTTATTTTTATTTGAGATGGAGTCTTACTCTGTCGCCAGGCTGGAGTGCACTATCTCAGCTCATTGCAACCTCTGCTTCCTGGGTTCAAGTGATTCTCCTGCCTCAGCCTCCTGAGTAGCTGGGACTACAGATGCATGCCACCATGCCTAGCTAATTTTTGTATTTTTAGTAGAGATGGGGTTTCACCACGTTGGCCAGGATGGTCTTGATCTCTTGACCTCATGATCCGCCTACCTCAGCCTCCCAAAGTGCTGGGATTACAGGTGTGAGCCACTGCACCCAGCCATTTGCATTTATTTTTAAGCCTGCCCTTCTAGGGTCTGACTCTGAGTCAGCTTTGCCTAGTGATAGTCAATGACTGGTCAAAGGTTGTGCTTAAATACCTTTAGCCAGTAAGTCCTTTCACTCTTTACCAGTTTAGAAAACACAAAGTTTAGGCTGTTTAAAAGTCAACTTCAGCCAGGGCCAACTATGGGTAGGCAACCTGTGTGGTCACACAGCGTCCCTTGTTTAGGAAGATCTCATACTTGGTTTAATGCTCTGTTATTGCCATCTCGAAATTCTTACAATAATTTTAACAAGGGGTCCTGCATTTTCATTTTTGCAGTAGGTGCTGCAAATTATGTAGCTGGTCCTGGTCCTACTTTGTACTTTCTACTGGGCCTTCTGTCCTCTCTTCTGCTTGCAGATAATGTAAATGGGGCCCTGTCCAATTTCTCCCAAATGCATGAGCAACTCTGAACATGCATGCAAACTTGCAGATAAGCAGGAATAAATGGGAGCATATCAAGACTATCTCACTATGGCTATCTCATTACCTGGATCTCACACATTTCTGGCTAATGCACCTATCTGTTGCGTACTTCAACGATAGGCTAGCTGTGATGTTTGCCATCTCAGATTGTTTGCTACCAAGACCATTATTGTTTTCAACAATGTCCCTGGGCATGGGTTTCCTGCACTCAACAGCAAATCACAACAGCCCCAATTTTAATCCCATGACTTGCCCCAAGAGAGCTAGGAAGGGGAGCAAGATGAATGGGAGCATCCCTAGGTTAAATACCACAGATTCCCACTGATTTTAGCTGAGATCCAGTTGTTTTGAGAGATTCTTGAACATGATGCTACTCTATTCTTTAGGATTCCAGAAACTGACAAAAGACATACAAAAGTATGGAATTCTATACATTGTTATTTTTGACAATTTTGGCCCACTGCAACCTCCGTCTCCCAGGTTCAAGGGATTCTCCTGCCACAGCCTCGTGAGTAGCTGGGATTACAAGAGTGTGCCACCATGCTCAGCTAATTTTTTTGTATTTTTAGTAGAGACTGGGTTTCATTATATTGGCCAGGCTGGTCCCCCACTCCTGACCTCAAATGATTCACCCTCCTCAGCCTCCCAAAATGCTGGGATTATAGGTGTGAACCACCACGCTCAGCCTATAGTTGTTCTTAAAGAGAGGAATTGTTGATTTTTTTCACTCCACCAATTTGGAAGTCCTGTCTTCAATGTCACCCCAACCTGCAACATATCCACCATGCATTCTTCCTTTCAAAGACTGCATTTTTAAGTTCCAGGAATGACACTGGTTCTTTATATACAATCTATTTATTTGTTGAAATTCTTTATCTTTCATCCTTTTTTGGTCTAGATTTTCTTTCGTTTTGTAAAAACATATCCATAATGGTTCTCCTGCAAATTCTAAAACCTGGGTCATCCATAGATCTGCTTCCATAAGATGTTATTTCTCTGTATTACTGGCACACGTTTTCCTGCTTCCTAGCACATCTCTTATTTTGTCATTGCATGTCAAATATTGTGTATAAAAGCACCATAGAGACTGAGGCCAATGTTATTTTCCCCAGACAAGATATCTTCTTTTCTCTGTCAAGAAATTGAGATGCATTGGGATTGGGTTTCAGGTTAAGTTAGTTTTAGTTCTCCTTTGATTTCAAGTATATCAAGGGTGAGACCTCTTTTGTGTTTATTTCAGAGCCCCTGCTTCCAAGGACTGAAAGTTTGCAGGGACTCCTTCTCTGCCTTTCTAGCTGTGAAAATTGATCATGTGAACTGGGCCATCCTTGTCATGTTGAACAAAACCACAGTCCAGAGGCCAGAAGGAAAAGTTACTCGGGGCACATGACACGGTCCCAAAAATGTGATTCTTTGCAAGCCTGACTGCTGAAACTGCCTATTGTAATCTGAAACCAGTTTTACCTAACAACAACTGAAACCATCTGCTGCAAATCTAAGACTAGTTTTACCCATTGCAGTCACTCAGCAGTCAGAGCTTGCCAGCTCCCCAAAAATCTCTACTAGTGCCAATGAACTGTCTTTCCAAAAAGTACATAACATTTCTCCTTTTCATAAGACCTCCAACCTTCTCTTTGTTCTTTGGACATATTGAAGGCCATCTGGTCTTTGTGTATGCCCCAAATGGCAATTCTTGCTTCCCAAATAAAATGTTACATTTAGCGATTTATCTCTACATTTTTATTTTGACTTCAACATAACCAAACTCTAGTCTTAATCACAGCCCCAGCATTCAGTAAAAGTCAGGTGAGAGACAACTGGCAGGTAGAAAAAACCAGCTTCCAATTCTTCGTGCCAGCCCACAAGGTCATTAAAAATCACAGTGGTTCTCTTTTCCTCACAGTGTTTTCTGCCCATTGTCATCCTGAACCTCTGCCTTTGCCCAAACTTGGCAAATTCCACTAGGAAAGAAGCTTGTCAATCTCTGGTTGCCTAGAAAGGTCTCTCTCCCATCTGAAATTTACGCCTTAAAACGTATTTGCACCCACAGATTTGAAGTACGTGAAATATCACATGATCTAGTTATTTTCTAGTCACTATGATCAGAGCAATAATCTGCCAACGCCTTCTATATCTTAACTACAGAGGGACTCGATGTTACCAACTTACAAGGTTTGTGATTTTTTTGCTGTATTTTATTTTTGTTTAAATTTAGTTTGAGTATCTCTTTTGGTTTTATAGTTTAAGAACTGTAAGCATAAGGAATTTATGTCCCATTCAATGTATATGATTCAGTAACAAAAAATAATTTCAGCCAATGCTAGAGGTATGAGGGGATTTGTTTTTCCTCTTAAAGGAGATTTTTTATTTAAAATTGAAAAGTGCTTTGCTACACTAAGCTATCTCTCTATTTACTACTCAAACCTGTCACAAAAATTATTTCAGTGTGGTTTTATAATAACGTTGGTGCTGGCACACGGGCAAGTTGCTACATCTGACCCAGAGCTGGATTTAGAGAGCTGAAAAATGAAGCTGCCAAGCTGAGACGAAGACATTTCAGTACATTTCTGGAAGATAATTCTTGGTGAGTTTCAGGAATGTGTAACTCAAAGGTGTTTATATCAGTGGGTGACAAGAAAGAAATTCTAGGGAACTGATAGTCTGTACATCAGAGGCTGTGTGGGCCCAATAGCTCCTAGAAATTGAGCGTCATTACCCAGGAGCACTATGCTTTGGAAATTTCCCACCTCCTACCTTCAGGGAGGTTCACAAAGTGAGAGAATTACTTCAACTGGGGCTCCCAAAAACCTCCTAATTATTGTACATGTACCATTAATCTACAGATTCTCACCCCTGTTTACATCCTCAAGTTGTTGCCTTTGGACATTTATTTTTAACAATTTTAACTTGATGTGTTTCATTTTAGGTAACTGGGAGAAGCCCGCTG
The DNA here is from genome assembly GCF_028858775.2 of Pan troglodytes. Lineage (NCBI taxonomy): Eukaryota > Metazoa > Chordata > Mammalia > Primates > Hominidae > Pan > Pan troglodytes. The sequence continues at coordinate 79,718,670 of NC_072404.2, read as the reverse complement.
AAGGCTTTGCCTAGCTCAGCCCTCTCAAGATGGAATTGGAAAATTAGCTGGCCATGATGGCATGCATCTGTAGTCCCAGCTACTCCAGAGGCTGAGGTGGGAGGATCACTGGATCCCAGGAGTTCGAGGCAGCAATAAGCCATGATCACACCACTCCAGTCTGGGAAACAGAGTGAGACCCTGTCTCAAAATAAATAAATAAATAAATATAAAATTAATTAACTTTTTTTTTTTTTTTTTGAGGCAGAATCTCGCTCTGTCATCCAGGCTGGAGTGCAGTGGTGTGACCTCGGCTCACTGCAAACTATACCTCCTGGGTTTACGCCATTCTCCTGCCTCAGACTCCGGAGTAGCTGGGACTACAGGCGCCCGCCACCACGCCCAGCTAATTTTTTGTATTTTTAGTAGAGATGGGGTTTCACTGTGTTAGCCAGGATGGTCTTGATCTCCTGACCTCATGATCCACCTGCCTTGGCCTCCCAAACTGCTGGGATTGCAGGCGTGAGCCACCGTGCCCGGCCAACATTATTTTTTTTTAAAGATGGGCTTGGATTTTACATACACGAGGAGGCAGGTTGCAAAACTGCATTCTCTCTGCCTTCCTCCGTCCAAAACTTTCCTTGCTCCAGTTTACCTGGTCTTCATGGAGGGATAGGCCTGTATAGATCTCGTAGGCTACTCATGCAGTCAGCTCCAAGACACAATCTCAAGGGTATCCCTAGACTCCTGTTTTTCCCCTCACCTTCTCCATCTCTCCCAACCTCAACATCAAATCCATGACAGGTCCTGCCAATTTTATGTCTTTTTTTTTCTTTTCTGAAGACAAGGCCTTGCTCTGCTGTCCAGACTGGAGTACAAGGCATGATCACAGCTCAATGTAGCCTCAAATTCCTAGGCTCAAGCAATCCTTCTGCTTTAGCCTCCCAGATAGCCAGGACTATAGGTGTGCACCACCACACCTAGCTAGTTTGATTTATTTATTCATTTATTTATTTATTTATTTTCATTGTTATTTTGTAGAGATGGGATCTCACTTTGTTGCCCAGGCTGATCTTGAGCTCCTGGCTTCAAGTAATCCTCATGGCTCGGTTTCCCGAAGTCCTGGGAATACAGGTGTGAGCCACTGTGCCCAGCCCCAATCTTACATCTTAAGTCTATAAAATTGACTTTCTGTCTCCGTCCCTACCATCACCATCATTCCTCACCTAGAAAATGGCAGCCACCATCTAACTGGCCTATTTGCCTTCTACCTTGTGCCGCACCAAGTTGTTTTTCACATAGCAACCATCCTGATCTTTCTAAGAGACAAAATTGAACGTATCTGTCTCTTGCCTATACAGCCATTATTCGTTCTCTGTTCCCTTAGAATAAAGTCCACATACTGGTCCTTCTCCCTCCTGGTCATTTATGATCCATCGTTGCTGCCTCTCCAGCCATGTAGATCACCTTGCAAGTTCCACTTTAGCAAGAAGAACCGCTGTCTCCCTCAACCTCTGCACGTTGATTCTTGACCTTGCCCTCTGGCTCAGACATCCTCTCTTCCTAAAACGCCCTCACATCCCCTCCCTTAAACTTCTAAGCTTGTCTGCCCTTTAAAACTCAGCTTGAGTGACACCCTACTCAGAAAGCCTTTCCAACCAGCCTCCGTGCTGCCCCCAGCCATCTTCTCTACTCCACTTCACATGCTCAGAGCATCTCTGTCATTTCACCCAATAGCTTGTGTGATTGCTGCTGACAAAGCCTCGGTCTCTTCCACTTAAACTCTGAGCTCCTAGAAAACAGAAGCAATCATATGCGTTTTGTATCCACCTTCCTTTTTTCTTGCCTAGTACAGTGCTGGCACTTCAATAGGTCCTTGATAAATTAAATGGCTCCAAAAGTGACTAATCAGGCCAGGTGTGGTAGCTCAGGCCTATAGTCCTAGCACTTTGGAGGCTGAGGTGGGAGGATTACTTGAGCCCAGGAATTCGAGACCAGCCTGGGCAGCTAGAAGTCCAAGACCAGTGAGACATCGTTCTACTAAAAAAATTTTTTTAAATTAGCTGAGCATGGTGGGGCAAGCCTGCACTCCCAGCTACGTGGGAGACTGAGGTGGGGGGATCGCTTGAGGCTGGGAGTTGGAGGCTGCAATGAGCTACGACCTCACCACTGCACTCCAGACTGGGCAACACAGTGAGACCCTGTCTCTAAAACAAAAAGAGTGACTGATCATCAGAATCACATGGGAAGCCTTTTCTAGGTATTCCTTTTTGTAATCAATTTGTATTTTATGTTATTAATATGTAGTCATGCTTGTTTTTATTTTTATTTTATTTTAAAGAGACATGTACGTCTACCTTAAAAGTCTCACAGTGCTAAAATAAAACAGCTTTTTGACCCACAACTTCCTCCACTTCCCCCCAGAGGTGGTTTCTTCTGGCATTACACATCCCTATTGTTCTAAATAATAGCTACTGCTTTTATTTGGTTCATCCTTTTAGATACTAGCCACTCACTTCCTCTTATGATATATTATGATATACACTTACGATATCTCCTACTATTTGGATGTCAGATCTTCTACATTTATCTTTTGTTTGTCTCATTTGTTTTCTTTTTTTGTTTTGTTTTGTAAGCTATATATTTTTAACTTTTATTTTAGGTTCAGGGGTACATGTGCAGGTTTATTATATAGACAAACTCCTGCCATGGGGTTTGTTGTGCAGATTATTTCAACACCCAGGTACTAAGCCTAATACCCAATAATTATTTTTTCTGCCCCTCTCCCTCCTCCCAGCCTTTGCCCTCAGGTAGGCCCCAGTGTGTTGTTCCCCTCCATGTGTCCATGTGTTCTCATTATTTAGCTCCCATTTATATGTGGTATTTGATTTTCTGTTCCTGCATTAGTTTGCTAAGGATAATGGACTCCAGCTCCATCCATGTCCTTGCAAAGGACATGATCTCATTCTTTTTTATGGCTGCATAGTATTCCATGGTGTATATGTACCACATTTTCTTTATCTAGTCTACTGTTGATAGACATTTAGAGAGTTGATTCCATTTCTTTGCCATTTTGAATAATGCTGCAATGAACATATGTGTGCGTGCATCCTTGTGATAAAATGATTCATGTTCTTCTGGGTATATAGCCAGGAATGGGATTGCTGGGTTGAACAGTAGTTCTGTTTCCTCTTTGAGGAATCACCACACTGCTTTCCACAATGGCTGAACTAATTTACACTCCCACCAACAGTGTATAAATGTTTCCTTTCTCCACAACCTCACCAGCACCTGTTATTTTTTGACTTTTTATAATAGCCATTCTGATTGATGTAGATGGTGTATCATTGTGGTTTTGATTTGCACTTCTCTAATGATCAATGATATTGAGCTTTTTTTCATATGCTTGTTGGCCATGTCTACGTCTTCTTTTGAAAAGTGTCTATTCATGTCCTTTGCCCAGTTTTTAACGGGGTTGTTTGGGTTTTTTCTCGTAAATTTAAGTTCTTCATAGATGCTGGATATTAGATCTTTCTCAGATGCACAGTTTGCAAATATTTTTCCCACCTGTAGTTTATCTGTTTACTCTGTTTTTTGTTTTGTTTTGTTTTTTAAATAAAAATCTTTGGTCTTTGCCTTTCATCTCTTTGTCCTTTTGCTCTGCCTTCTGGGTGACTTTTTTCATCTCCTGTCTTCCAAATCTTTTGGATTTTTCATTTCTCCTGTCATATTTTTCATTTCTAAGAGCTCTATTTTTGTTCTCTGAATATTTTTTCTTCTGTTTCTGTTTCACGGATGCAATATTTTCCCCTACCTTTCTAAAAATAACAATGACAAATTGATTTTTTTTACGTTTTTTTTTCCTCCCTGCTCAGTTTATATGGCTTCAAAATTGCTTCAGTTGGTTTGTTTGCTGCGTGGGTGTCTGTATTCCATGTTAGCAGCATTCTTCAGGTACCTGGCCATCCTCAGATGTCTACTTAGGACTAAGAGTTGAGAAATGAAATCTTACTAGGCGCACTCAGCATGTGGATGGGACAATGTGACTTTGATTATGAGCTCATCTGTGGATGATGACTCAAGTGTCAGTATCTACAGGCCTCCTCCCTTAAACTGGTCAGATTTGCCATAAAATATATATATCCTCTTAAAAGACTGTTTGGGCTCAGCACAGTGGCTCATGCCTGTAATCCCAGGCTTTTGATGCCTGTAATCCCAGGCTTTTGGGAGGCCAAGGTGGGAGGATGAATTGAGGTCAGGAGTTTGAGACCAGCCTGGCCAACACGGTGAAACCCCATCTCTACTAAAAATACAAAAAATTATCAGGGCGTGATGGCACACCTGTAGTCCCAGCTACTCGAGAGCCTGAGGCAGGAGAATCGCTTGAACCTAGGAGGCGGAGGTTGCAGTGAGCCCAGATCGCGCCACTGTACTCCAGCCCAGGAGACAGAATGAGACTCCATCTCAAAAAAAAAAAAAAAAAAAAAGAAGAAAGAAAAAAAGACTGTTTGGAGGGTACAATTTGGCTTTAAGCATTTGGAGGCAGGCCTCTGGGAGTCTCAAAATCCAGCATTCAATATGTAACTAATGAGTCTCGTTTCACTGGCCCTGTTTGTCCCCAAAAACTCTCTCCAGAGAATAAATCTCTAATCTTCGGCCAGGATAGAGGAGAAATAGACAGCTAGGGGCCTGGAATCAGGGCAAGGATTGCAGGGATCTAACGTCTCAGTTTTTATCCAATTGTCTTATTCTAGCCACTAGATCCAACCTTCACCTTAGATCCAGAAATACATTTCCTGAGCCTCTTCAGAATTCTGTGGTATAGATCAGAATAAGTCTCAGCTCCACCCACTGGTGGCTTAGGATTTAATTTCACTTGAGCTCCTCAGTCACTACACATATATCTGCTTATATCTTCCAAAATTTTGTTGCTATTTTCTATCTTTTTCCCCATACTTTTGCATCTCTCTCTTTCTCTCACTCTCTATATATACATGTATATAATATCTATATCTATCTATCTATCTATCTATCATCTATCTATCTATATCTTAGATCTCTTTTCTGCAGTCTTGGTGTAATTTAGGGAAAAAATAAAAACAACTGTGCACACTCAATCCACATTTTAATCCAAGATTCCTGAGCAGCTCTATAAAATGCAATTTTCCCAGACACCGTTACATGAAGTCTATTTGTAGTTTTGTTTTTTGTTTGTTTGTTTTTTGGAGACAGTGTCTCGCTCTGTCACCCAGGCTGGAGTGCAGTGGCAGGATCACAGCTCACTGCAGCCTTGACCTCCCTGGCTCAGGTGATCCTTCTGCCTCAGCCCCCATGAGTAGCTGAGACTACAGACGCACGCCACCACAACCGGCTAATTTTTGTGGAGTTTTTTTCTTTTGTGGAGTTTTTTCTTTTGTAGAGGGGGGTCTTGTCATGTTGTCCAGGCTGGTCTCAAACTCCTGGACTCAAGCAATCCTAGGCCTCTCAAAGTGCTGGGATTACAAGTGTGAGCCACTGCACCTGGCCTGTAATTCTAAAGTGGATCTTGTTTTTCAGTAACTTTTAAATGCTTTCCTTGGAATAATGCTGTTCATGTGAGGACTCAGAACATCAAACTTCCCCTTTCTGATCAATTGGGACCCTCTCTTAAGAAAACACTCAACCTTTCAATGGAAGAATGTATAGATACATACATTTTAGACAGGGATTGTGTTCTCCTATCCTGGGTTTGGTGGTTTTAGCCAAGGCTACAATTTCAAAGCAAAACATACATTCTGACACTGATGTTTGGGCGTGTCCTCTTGCAAGGAGATAGTTCTGGTCCTGTCCTAGGGATTCAAGAGTGAAAAATCATTTTCAGAGGGATAAGCTTGTGCCAGTTGACTTATGAATTCATCATTTTTCCCTCAAGCTTTCAATACGATCTGGAAATTTGGATGGTAAGGCTTGCTGCCTGTAATTAGAAAAAATGCAGGGCATACGTATGTATTCTACAGACACATATATAATATTTATTTTTATATATAAATGCACAAAGTAGCATATATACACACACACATATAGATACGTATGTGTGTGTATATATATACACATACACACATATAGATATGTATGTGTGTGTATATATATATACACATACACATATCTATATATGTCTCAGGGACAGCACCACTTAGTAAGATAGTTACTATAGTATACAGATTCCACAGCTCTACAAGGACTATCCTGGGAGCCCAAAACAGTCTTCCTCTTTTTTTTTTTTTGAAACAGGGTCTCACTCTATCACTCAGGCTGGAGTGCAGTGGTGCGATCACAGCTCATTACAGCCCAGAACTCCCAGCCCTAAGCAATCCTCCCACCTCAGCCTCCTGAGTAGCTGAGACTACAGGCAGGTGCCACCATATCTGGCCTATTTTTATTATTTTTTGTAGAGACTGGGTCTCACTATGTTCAAGGCCAGCCCAGGCTGGTCTTGAACTCCTGATCTCAAGCGATCCTGCTGCCTCACCCCCAAATGCTGAGACTGCAGGCATGAGCCACCACACCCGGCCTCACTTGCCAATGGAGGAAGGTAGAGCAGTAAAGACTGTAAACTTGGGGCCCAGCTACTCTCAGCAGCCAACACAGACTTTGATGACTTGTATGACCTTAGGTAAATTACTCAACCTACTTGAAACCAGGTTTCTCCATATTGAAACTGGGGATAATGATACTTACCCTGAAACGTGTTTATCAGGATTAGAATAATGTATTAGTCCGTTTTCACACTGCTATAAAGAACGACCTGAGACTAGGTAACGTGTGAAGAAAAGAGGTTTACTTCACTCACAGTTTCACAAGCTTAACAGGAAGCATGACTGGGAGGCCTCAAGAAACTTACAATCATGATGGAAGGTGAAGGGGAGGCAAGGATCTTCTTCATATGGTGGGGGGACATATGGAGAAGGAGACAGAAAGTGAAGAGGGAAGTGCCACACACTTTTAGACCATCAGATCTCGTGAACTCACTCACTACCACAAGAACACCAAGGAGGAACTCCACCCTCCTGATCCAATCACCTCCCACCCAGCCTCTCCTCTAACACTTGGCATTACAATTCTCATTACAATTCTAATGAGATTTGGGTGGGGACACAGAGCCAAACCATATCAAATAATATATGGAATGTCCTGGCAAATATACTCTAGTGATTTAAGGTATTTGTCCCTGATGTGTGAAATCCTCTATTATAAAAGAAAAACAGAGCTTGTGCCTGGGAAAGGATGGTCTCTCTGTAATGCTTGTGTGAGTGCAGCTCCAGGACCTGGACAGCTACCAATGCAGGTATTGCCAGGGCAGGTCCTCTTGTCAGGGGTCATGTCCCAGAAAGGAGAGCCAAGCCACACTGCCACCCTCAAGGGCTGCTTTGGCCCAAAACAGGCCTACACAAAGAATGCCCAAGGAAGGAAAAAGACCAGGTCCCGCCTCCTCCTGCCACTCCTTTCGCTGGCCTGGCACCCTGTTGCCTCTGCAGAACAAGCTCCAAGAACACTCACTCCCACCCTGGCTTTGTCCCCAGTAGCCTTCTCCACCCTCCCTGATTGTGTTCTCTCTCTAGTCCTTTTTTTTTTCTTTTTTCTTTCTTTTTTTTTGGAGACAGGATCTCACTGTGTCACTCAGGTGGGAGTGCAGTGGTGCAATCACGGCTCACTGCACCCTCAACCTCCTGGGCTCAAGCTATCCTCCTGCCTCAGCTTCCCAGGTAACTGGGACTACAGGTGCATGCCATCACACCTGGCTAATTTTTGTATTTGTTGTAGAGATGGCATCTCACCATGTCGTCCAGGCTGATCTCGAACTCCTGGGCTCAAGCGATTTTCCCGCCTCAGACTCCTAAAGTGCTGGTGATACAGGAGTTAAGAAGAAATTACTTAGGCAGATAGTGAGGGTGCAGAAGTTCTTGGTAACGTTTTCCTTTTCATGAAAAGCAGCCCCAAATAATTCTGGTTTTTTTCCTTTTCTTTTTTTGTTTTTAGACGTAGTTTCGCTCTTGTTGCCCAAGCTGGAGTGCAATGGCACGATCTTGGCTCACTGCAACCTCCGCCTCCCAGGTTCAAGCGATTCTCCTGCCTCAGCCTCCCAAGTAGCTGGGATTACCAGCATGTGCCACCACACCTGGCTAATTTTTGTATTTTTAGTAGAGGCGGGGTGTCTTCATATTGGTCAGGCTGGTCTCGAACTCCCGACCTCAGGTGATCCACCTGCCTTAGCCTCCCAAAGTGCTGGGATTACAGGCTTGAGCCACCGCACCCGGCCCCAAATCATTTTCTAACAAACAGCAACCTATACAGTCAAGCTACAGACATAGACGAGCAAGCCAGGCGCTTGCACGGGTAGATGCCAGCAGGAAAGAACTACCTAGGACTAGACATGTTCAAAATGGTGGCTCCATCCTCCCTTCTCTGCCAGCCAAGTGTACAATAAGGAGCAGACAAGATAGCTGCGGCCAAGGGGAGAGTTCATTTGCATAACAAGATTAGGGTGGGCCACCAGCCTTCCCCACCTGCTATGTAAATGTCATATCTGATTAACCAATCTGTGACCCCTATGTAAATCAGACACTGCCTCCTCAAGCCTGACTATAAAGTCCCGGCATCCACCAGGCTGGTCTTTCCCTCTGGGAAGTCCCCTCTCTTTCTCACTAGAGAGAGAGCTGTTTTCCCTTCTCTTTCTTTTTTTTTTTTTTCTTTTTTTTTGAGACAGAGTCTCCTCTGTCACCCACGCTGGAGTGCAATGGCACGATCTTGGCTCAATGCAACCTCCGCCTCCGAGGTTCAAGCAATTCTCCTGACTCAGTCTCCTGAGTAGCTGGGATTACAGGCGTGCCACAATGCCTGGCTAATTTTTGTATTTTTAGTAAAGATGGGGTTTCACCATGTTGGTCAGTCTGGTCTCTAACTCCTGACCTCGTGATCCGCCTGCCTCAGCCTCCCAAAGTGCTGGGATTACAGGTGTGAGCCACCGCACCCGGGCTTCCCTTGTCTTCCTTTCTCTTTCTTTTGCCTATTAAACCTCCGCTCCTAAACTCCTAGTGTGTCCTAAATTTTCCTGGCATGAGATAGATGATGAACCCCAGGTATTTACCCCAGACAACATAGCCACTTCACTGGGATTACAGGCGTGAGCCACTGCGCCTGGCCTATATTCCTCTTTTTAATATTAAAGCACACTTGGCCTGATGATGCTTGCTGGTCTGCTGGAGAAGACCCCTCAGCTCCCTGGCCAAAGGATTGACCATTTCATCATTTACTCACTCACTGACTCTCATTCACTCAACAAACATGGATTAAGCATCCACTCTGTGTCAGGTGCTAGGTAGGTGCTGAGATACATTGGTAAGCAAGAGATACGTGATTCCCACCTTGGAGAATTGGCAACCTGGCGAGTCATTTGCAGCATTCCCTAGACTTGCTACTCCTCTCGGATTTTCACATTGTGAGTGTATGTTGTTACTTAAAAAAAAAAAAATGGCTTTGGCCTGACAGTGGCTCACACCTGTAATCCTAGTACTTTGGGAGGCCGAGGTGGGGCAATCCATTGAGCCCCGGGGTTTGAGACAAGCCTGGGAAACATCGTTAGAACTTGTCTTTACCCAAAAACATTACAAATTAGCCAGGCGTGGTGGTGAACACCTGTAGTCCCAGCTACTTGGGAGACTGAGATGGGAGGATTGTTTGAGCCCAGGAGTTTGAGGTTGCAGTGAGCTATGATTACAATGCTGCACTCCAGCCTGGACACCAGAGCAAGATCCTATCAAAAAAAAAAAAAAAAAAAAGAAGAAGAAGATTAAATTTAGATTTTTGTGAATGGACAGATGGATGCAATGGATGGATTTTTTTTTAAGTCTAAGTCTTCAAAATCTAGTTTGTATTTTACACTTATAGCAGATCTCCAACCAGACAGATTTGATAATATACAGTTTAAAAAGTAGATTCACACACTCAAGTTATTCCAAACATATTCAGTTTCCAAAACTGAAGAGCATCATTTTTAAAAATTTAAATGTAAATTAATATAAACTAAAGAAAAGTAAAAATTCTGTTCCTCAGTTGCACCAGTCATATTTCTTTCTTTTTCTTTATTTTTTGAGATGGCGTTTCACTCTTGTTGCCCAGGCTGGAGTGCAACGATACCGTCTCGGCTCACTGCAACCTCCGCCTACCAGGTTCAAGCGATTCTCCTGCCTCAGTCTCCCAAATAGCTAGGATTACAGGCGCCTGCCACCACGCCCAGCTAATTTTTGTGTTTTTAGTAGAGACGAGGTTTCACTATGTTGGCCAGGCTGGTCTTGAACTCCTGACCTCAGGTGATCCACCCTCCTCGGCCTCCCAAAGTGCTGGGATTACAGGTGTGAGCCACCGTGCCTGGCCACACCAGCCATATTTCAAGTGCTCAGCAGCCACATGTGGCTGGTGGCCACCTGGTTGGACAGTGCAGCTCTGGAGTGAGCCTCTGACTGGAAAGAGACAGGAGACACTGAAGGCATAATTAATCAATACAACAAGTAAGTCATCAGGCAAATTCAGAATTTAATGTGTTCTATAAGACAGATGTTTCAGACATGGTGGCTCACTTCTACAATCTCAGTACCTTGGGAGGCCAGGCGGGAGGATTGCTTAAGGATAGGGGTTTGAGACCAGCCTAGGCAACATAGCGAGACCCCATCTCTGTTAAAAAAAATAAATAAATAAAGAGGTAGGGCGCGGTGGCTCACGCCTGTAATCCCAGCACTTTGGGAGGCCGAGGTGGGCAGATCATGAGGTCAGGAGATCGAGACCATCCTAACTAATACGGTGAAACCCCGTCTCTACTAAAAATACAAAAAAATTAGCCAGGTGTGGTGGCGGGCGCCTGTAATCCCGGCTACTCAGGAGGCTGAGGCAGGAGAACGGCGTGAACCTGGGAGGCAGAGCTTGCAGTGAGCTGGGATCACGCCACTGCACTCCAGCCTGGGCGATAGAGTGAGACTCCATCTCAAAAAGTAAAATAAAATAAAATAAAAATAAAGAAATTAGCCAGGCATGGTGGTGCACACCTGTAGCCCCAGCTATTCAGAAGTCCATGGTGAGAAGATCACTTGAGCCTGGGAGGTTGAGGTTGAGGCTGCAGTTCATGCCACTGCACTCCAGCCTGGGTGACAGAGCAAGACCCTGTAAGAAAGAAAGAGAGAGAGAAAGAGAGAGGGAGGGAGGGAGGGAAGGAAGGAGAAAGGAAAAAAGGGAGGGGAGGGGAGGAGGAGGGGAGGGGAGGGTGGGGGAGGGAAGGGAAGGGAAGGGAAAGGAAGGGAAGGGAAGGGAAAGGAAAAGGGAAGGGAAGGTCAGGGAAGGGAGAAAGAAAGATGACAGATGAGGTCTTTGGGCTCTTTGAATAACCTGGGCTTTTCAAAAAAAGAACAAAAAAGTCAGTGCCATGAAAAGTTAAGAGGCAAGGTGAGTAAAAGACTAGAGAGACTTCACAACCAAATGCGATGTGTGATACTTGATAAGATCCTGAATCAGGGAGACAAATAAAACTGGCATCAAAGACATTTTTAAGACAGAGAAATTTGTACTGTATGTTAGATGAATTTATGGAAGTGTTAATTTTCTTAATTGTGACAATATTATGTAGAGAAATGTCATTACTCTTAAGAAATACATGAGGAGGTATTTGAGGGTAAAATGCCACAATGTCTGCAACTCATTTCAAATAGGTAAGGACAAAAGTAGGTATGTATGCATTTATGTGTGTGTGTGCGCATGTGTTTATGTGTGTATAAAGAGAAAAAGATAAATGTGTTATAATGTTAACACTAGATTAAACTAGGTGAAGTTCATGTACTAGTCTTTCAACTTCTCTTTAGTTCTGAAAAGTTTTTAAATTCACAATTTAAAAAGCTATTCTTGGCTTGGTGCCTTGGCTCGCACCTGCAATCCCAGCACTATGAGAGGCTGAGACAGGAGGATCACCTGGCTCCAGGAGGCTGAGGCTGCAGTGAGCTGTGACTGCACCACTGAACTCCAGCCTGGACAACAGAAAGAGACCTTATATCTAAAATAAAATAAAATTATTTTTAAAAGCCATTCTCATGAAGATTACATTTTACAGAAGGGAGGCACAATGTTAACCATTGAACAAATGCGTGAACAAAATCATTTTTGCTTATTGCATATTACTAGTGCTCAAACATTTTTCAAAGTCATGCTGGCATAGAAAATGTCCAGTAGGTGGGGATGAGACTGCTTTATGTTGAGTGGTCAAGGCAGGTCTCACTAAGGAGGTGGTAGTTGGGTCCTGAGGACAAGAAGGAAACAGCCATGGAAGATCTGAGCACAGAACCTTCTGTGCAAATGGAAGAGCAAATGCCCTTAGGAAGAAAAGAATTTGTCTGTTCAGGAAGCTGAGTGCAGACTACTATGTTCAGAACACAGGAGAGAGGAAGGGAGAGGTGGAGGGTGGGTCCCAACTGACAGCTTGGCCAGCTGCCAGAGGACCCAGTAGGAGATGGTAAGGAAATTGGACTTTAAGAGCAATGGGGGACAATTTGGGTAGAGGAGGAACAGGTTGGGGTATGTTGGTGTAGGTCTTTTTTTTTTTTTTGAGACAGGGTCTTGCTCTGTTGCCCAGGCTAAAATGCAGTAGCAGGATCATAGCTCACTGCAGCCTCTGCCTCCTGGACTCAAGCAATCCTCTTGGTCAGCCTCCTGAATAGCTGGGACTACAGGTGTGTGTCACCACACCTGGCTAATTTTTAAAGTTTTTGGAGAGATGGGGTCTCGCTGCATTGCCCAGGCCTCAAATGATCCTCTCGCCTCGGCTTCCCAATGTGCTGGGATTATAGGCACGAGCCACCTTGCCTGGCCTGTGTATGTATTTTAACATCATTCAGAAGGCTGTGTGGAGAATGGTGAAAAAGAGTAACCAAGGAAACTGGTAGACCAGTTGGGAGGCTTTGCAGTGGTCCAGGAGAGATGATTGGTGGCTTGTAGCAGGAAGAAGGAATGATGCTGGAGAGAAGGAAATGGCCCAGCAATGTGTCTTGGAGGGAAAACTAAGGGACTTGCTTGCAGAGCAAGTTCAGAAGGCAAGGAAATCAGAGGAATGAGGATGACTTCAAAAATTTCACTTAAGCAACAGAGAAGTCTTAAGTTGGGATAGGGGGAAGGAATCCGAAGCTCTTTTAGAGATACCACTTTGATGCACCCCTCAGTCTTTCTTCCGGGTACAGATGTGGAGCCAGCAGCCAGCCAGCTATAAGAGGAGGGACGTACATTCGGAAGTTGTCAGTGTAGAGGTTGTATTTAAATCCAAGAGCCGGCCAGGTTCAGTGGCTCACCCTGTAATGCTAGCACTTTGGGATGCCAAGGCGGGTGGATCACTTGAGGCCTGGAGTTCGAGACCAGCCTGGTCAACATGGCGAAACCCTGTTTCTACTAAAAATACACACACACACACACACACACACACACACACACACACACACACAGCTGGATGTGGTGATGCATGCCTGTAGTCCCAGCTACTTGGGAGACCAAGGCAGGAGAATTGCTTAAACCTGGGAGGTGAAGGCTGCAGTGAGCCGAAATGGCGCCACTACACTCCAGCGTGGGTGACAGAGCGAGACTCAGTCTCAAACAACAAAAAATCCAAGAACTCAGAAAAGATAATAATTTACTAGCTGTCATCCTATTCATGAGCATATTATAGTTCTTTTTTCTGATGTATTAATTATTATGGATAACGCTATGATAAATCTTTTTATATAAACACTTTTATATTTCAGACTGTTCCTTTAGAAAAGATTTCTGAAAAAGAAACTCCTGGCAGGGCGGGGGCGGAACGTGTATAGAGTTTTAAAAATTGTAATTTGGGCCGAGCATGGTGGCTCATGCCTGTAATCCCAGCAGTTTAGGAGACCCAGGTGGGCGGATCACAAGGTCAAGAGATCGAGACCATTCTGGTCAACATGGTGAAACCCCGTCTGTACTAAAAATATAAAAATTAGCTGGGCATGGTGGTGGGTGCCTGTAGTCCCAGCTACTGGGGAAGCTGAAGCAGGAGAATCGCTTGAACTGGGGAGGTGGAGGTTGCAAACGAAACTCCATCTCCAAAAAAAAAAAAAAAAAAAAAAAAAAAAAAAAATTGTAATTTAAAATAATTTTAGGTTTACAGAAAAGTTACAAAAATAGTACAGATTTTCTACAAACCTTTCATCTAGCTTCCCCTAATGTTAATAATGTCTTATATAATCATAGGACAATTACCAAAATTTAGGAAGTGGTAGAACACTATTAACTAAACTATAAACTCTACTCCTTTATTTATTTATTTATTTATTTTCTGAGACAGAGTGTTGCTCTGTTGCCCAGGCTGGAGTGCAGTAGTGCCATCTCAGTTCACTGCAACCTCCACCTCCCAGGTTCAAGCAATTCTCCAGCCTCAGCCTCCTGAGTAGCTGGACTACAGGTGCGTGCTACCACACTGGGCTAATTTCTGTATTTTTAGTAGAGACGGGGTTTCACCATATTGGCCAGGCTGTCTCGAACTCCTGACCTTGTGATCCTCCCACCTCAGCCTCCCAAAGTGCTGGGATTACAGGCGTGAGCCACCGCACCCAGCCCACTCTATTCAAATTTCACCATATTTTCACTAATGTCTTCCTTTTGGTCTAGGATTCAATCCAGAGTCACATGTTGTATTTCATTATCATTTATTGTATTTCCTCCCATCTGTGACAGTTCCTCAGTCTATCTTTTCGTGACCTTGAGTACTGGTCAGGTATTTTGGAGCATGTCCCCAAATGTGGGTTCCTCTGATGGTTTCTTAGATTCAATTGAAGTTATGCATGTTGGGTGAGAAAATCTCAGAAGTGACATTGTGCCCTTCTCGGCGCATGATATGAAGGTGTTCCTAGGTTGATATGTCTTATGCTGGTGACGTTAGCCTTGATCACTTTGTTAAAGTGATGTCTGATGTCTGCCAGACTTCTCCACTGTAAAGTTATGATTTTTCTCTTTGTAATTAATATGCATTTGAATGAGTCATGATTCTTTTTTTTTTTTTTTTTTTTTTTTTTTTTGAGACACAGTCTCGTTCTGTCGCCCAGGCTGGAGTGCAGTGGCGTGATCTCGGCTCACTGCAAGCTCTGCCTCCCGGGTTCACATCATTCTCCTGCCTCAGCCTCCTGAGTAGCAGGGACTACAGGCACCCGGCAACACGCCCGGCTAATTTTTTGTATTTTTAGTAGAGATGGGGTTTCACCATGTTAGCCAGGATGGTCTCGATATCCTGACCTCATGATCCGCCGCCTTGGCCTCTCAAAGTGCTGGGATTACAGGCGTGAGCCACCGCGCCCGGCCTTGAACGAGTCATGATTCTTTGGAACTATGCAAATATGCTGTTTCTTCTCAAATTTTTATTTATTTATTTATTCATGGAATCTAAAACTCTATACCCATTAAACATCACCCTTTTTCCCTTTCCCCCTCTTCCAAGCCCCTGGTAAATGCCATTCTACTTTCTGTTTGTATGAATTTGACTGCTATAGGTTTCTCGAATATGTGAAATACAGTACGTGTCTTTTTGTGACTGGCTTGTTTCACTTAGTATCATGTCAGCAAAGTTCACCCATGTAGTAGCATGTGACAGGATTTCCTTCTTTTATAAGGCTGAACACCATTCCATTGTGTGTATATACCACATTTTCTTTGTATATATCACATTTATCCACTGATGACATTTGGGTTGCCTCCGCCTCTTGACTATAGAGAATAGTACTGCTATAAACATGAGTGTACAAATACCGCTTTGAGGCCCTGGTTTCAATTCTTTTGGATGTATATCGAGAAGTGAAATTGCTGAATCATATGGTACTTCTATTTCAATTTTTTTAAAGAAAACACCAGCCGGACTTAGTGGCTCATACTTGTAATCCCAACACTTTGGGAGGCCAAGGCAGGTGGATCACGAGGTCAGGAGATACATCCTGGCCAACATGGTGAAACCTCATCTCTACTAAAAATACAAAAACTAGTCAGGCATGGTGTCATGCACCTGTAGTCCCAGCTACTCAGGAGGCTGAGGAAGGAGAATCGCTTGAACCCAAGAGGCAGAGGTTGCAGTGTGCCAAGATTGCACCACTGCACTGCAGCCTGGGCGACAGTGAGACTCCGTCTCAAAAAAAAAAAAAAAAAATCACATTGTTTTCCACAGCATTTGTACCAGTTTATAATTCCACCAAAAGTGCGCAAGGGTGTCGATTTCTCCACTTGCTTGCCAACACTTCTGTGTTTTTTTTTGGTTTTCTGTTTTGTTTCGTTTTACTAACAGCAATTGCAATGGGTCAGAGTAGTGATATCTCACTTTGTTTTAGATTTGCGTTTCTCTGGTGATTACTGATGCTGAGCATATTTTGATATGCTTGTTGGTCGTTTGTATATCATCTTGTGTCCGGAATTGGTGGGTTCTTGGTCTCACTGACTTCAAGAACGAAGCCGTGAACCCTCCCGGTGAGTGTTACAGTTCTTACAGGCTGCGTGTCTGGAGTTTGTTCTTTCTGATGTTCGGATATGTTCGGAGTTTCTTCCTTCTGGTGGGTCCGTGGTCTCGCTGGCTCAGGAGTGAAGCTGCAGACCTTCGCGGTGAGTATTACAGCTCATAAAGGCAGTGCGGACCCAAAGAGTGCGCAGCAACGAAATCTACCGCAAAGACAGAAAGAACATACCTTCCACAGAGTAGAAGGTGACCCCAGCGGGTTGCCGCTGCTGGCTCAGCAGCCTGCTTTTATTCCCTTGTCTGGCCCCACCCACATCCTGCTGATTGGTCCATTTTACAGAAAGCTGATTGGTCTGTTTTGACAGGGTGCTGATTGGTGCGTTTACAATCCTTTAGCTAGACATAAAGATTCTCCAAGTCCCCACTAGACTCAAGAGCCCAGCTGGCTTTGCTCAGTGGATCCCACACCGTGGCTGCAGGTGGAGCTGCCTGCCGGTCCCAGGCCATGTGCCTGCACTCCTTAGCCTTTGGGTGGTCCATGGGACCAGGCGCGGGGGAGCAGGGGGCAGCGCTTGTTGGGGAGGCTCGGGTGACGCAGGAGCCCACCGCCGCAGGGCAGGCTTGGGCATGGCAGGCTGCAGGTCCCGATCCCTGCCCCGCGGAGGCAGCTGAGGCTGGGCGAAAATTGGAGCCCAGCGCTGGTGGGCTGGCACTGCTGGGGGACTTGGCGCACCCTCCACAGCTGCTGCCCCGGGTGCTAAGCCCCTCGCTGCCCGGGGCTGGTGACGCCGGCCTGCCGCTCCCAGTGTGGGGCGGCCGAGCCCATGCCCACCCGGAACTGCGCTGGCTCGCGAGTGCCGCCGCGCAGCCCCGGTTCCCGCCTGCGCCTCTCCCTCCACACCTCCCCTCAAGCTGAGGGAGCCGGCTCCCACCTTGGCCATCCCAGAAAGGGGCTCCCACAGTGCAGAGGCAGCCTGAAGGGCTCCTCAAGCGCAGCCAGAATGGGCGCCCAGGCGGAGGAGGCACCGAGAGCGAGCGAGAGCCAGCGAGGGCTGCCAGCTGGCTGTCACCTCTCAATCTTTGGAGAAATGCCTATGCAAGTCCTTTGCCCATTTTAAAATTGGGTTATTTGGTTGGTTGTTTGCTTTGTTTTGTTTTTTAGATGGGGTCTCACTCTGTCACTCAGGCTGGAGTGCCCTGGCGTGATCTTCGTTCACTGCAACCTTTGCCTCCTGAGCTCAAGTGATCCCCTTATCTCGGCCTCCCAAGTCGCTGGGACTACAGGTGCCTGCCACCACGCCTGGCTAATTTTTTATAGTTTTGGTAGAGATGGGGTTTCACTATCTTTCCCAGGCTGGTCTTGAACTCCTGAACTCAAGTGATCCACCCACCTCAGCCTCCCAAAGTGCTGGAGTTACAAGCATGAGCCACCATGCCTGGCCTGGTTATTTGATTTTTTGTTGTTTTTAAGTTGTAGGAGTTATTTTCATATTCTAGGCATTAACATCCTACCAGATTTGTGATTTGAAAATATTTTTTCCTATGCCATAGGTTATCTTTACACTCTGCTGATTATGTTCTTTGATGCACAAAGGTTTCTACATTTAATGTAGCCTCCTATGATTGTTTTTGCTATAGTTGCCTGCACTTCTAGTGACATATCCAATAATTCATTGCCAAGTCCAATGTCGTGAAGTTTTTCCCCTTTGTTTTCTTCTAGTTTTATAGTTTTAGATCTTACATTTAGGTCTTTAATCCATTTTTAATTTTTGTATATTGTTAAGATAAGGGTCCAATTTCATTATTTTTCATGTATATGTTCAGTTTTTCTCACATCATTTGTTGAGAAGAGTAACCTTTCCCCATTGAATGGTCTTAATGGCCTTGTCATAGATCATTTGACCACACATGAAGGGTTTATTTCTTTTTTTTTTTATACTTTAAGTCCTAGAGTACATGTGCTCAACGTGCAGGTTTGTTACATATGTATACATGCGCCATGTTGGTGTGCTGCACCCATTAACTCGTCATTTACATTAGGTATATCTCCTAATGCTGTTCCTCCCCTCTCCACCCACCCCATGACAGGCCCCAGTGTGTGATGTTCCCCTCACACATGAAGGGTTTATTTCTGGTCTTTCTATTCCATCGTTCTATATGTCTGTCTGCATGCCAGTATCACACTGTTTTGATTACTGTAATTTTGTAATATGTTTGAAAACCAGGAAGTGTGATTCCTCCAAATTTGTTCCTCTTTTCCAAAATTATTTTGGGTATTCGGGATCCCCTGACATTCCATTGGAATGTTAAGATTATTTGTTTTATTTCTGCAAAAACTGCCACTGGGATTTTGATAGGAATTGGACCAAATTGGTAGTTTGGTTTGGTTAGTTTGGGGAGTTTAATAGTAAGTCTTCCAATCCGTGAGCATAAGATGTCTTTTCATTTATTTGTGTCTTCTTTAATTTCTCTCAGCAATGTTTGTAATTTTCAGTGTATAAGTCTTTCATCTTCTTGGTTAGGTTTATTTCTAGGTATTTTATTCTTTTTGGTGCTATTGTAAATGGAATTGTTTTCTTAATTTGTTTTCAGATTGTTCATTGTTAGTGTATCGAAATGCAAGAGATTTCAAGTTTTTGACTACTAATTTTAGCATCTATTGATGGAACTTGCCTACAGCAATTATTACTGTGGTGTTTGCCTAATGGCAATTTTCTATTTCTTTCATCTTTTTACATTTATTAACTGGAATTATTCTGTAAAGAGCTATCTCTTTGCTCCTATAAATTAATTCATTCAATTATTTACAGTCGTATATCACTTAATCATGGTGACACATTCTGAGAAATGCATCTTTAGGCAATTTCATTGTGGTGTGAACATCACAGAGTGTACTTACACAAATCTAGATGGTCTAGACTACTATACACCTAGGCTATATGGTATAGCCTATTGTGCCTAGGCTACAAGCCTGTACAGCATGTCATTGTACTGAATACTGTAGGCAATTGTAACACAATGGTATTTGTTTATTTAAACATATCTAAGCATTAAAAAGGTGATGCATTGCGCTACGATGTTACTAGTGCTATGATATCACCAGGCAATAGGAATTTTTAAACATGATTATAATCCTGTGGAACCACTGTTGTATATGTGGTCTGTTGTTGACCAAGATGTCATTATGCAGAAAATGATTGTATCTGCATCAATACAAACTTCTGAATTTTCTTCTCTTTTTTTGTTTTGTTTTCGTTTTTCACTCTGTGGATTTCAATCCAATAATATAGTTATTTCTTTTGCTGCTAAGTTTGGTCTAGCTTTGGCCAGTGGGATCTCCTATAGTGGGGGCTCCTGTGTTTTTCTCACCTGCTCCCATTCTTTCTTGAGCACTTAATTTCTGACAACACAAGATGATCCGGGTTTAGCTTAGATTTTTCCCTCCCCCAGCTCTGGAATCATCTGCTTCTCCAAGTAGTCCTGGTTTCTTTGATTGGGAATGGTATTTAGAAACAAAGATCTGTGTACTAAATGTCCTCATTGCTACTAGGGTGTCATTAATTCTAAGCCTTCATAGTGGACATAGCTAGAAAATATATGTATGTGTTCTAATCCACATTTGCGAGCACCATTATATTTGTGCCCTCTCTGCATATATATTTAAAACTGTGAGTTCATATTGATACTTCCTATGACAATCCAAAGCCACAGGGTTAATTCTAGCCTTCCCTCTTTTCTTATTTGTAATTTATTTATTTATTTTTATTTATTTACTTATTTTTTTGAGACAGAGTCTTGCTGTGTTGCCCAGGCTGAAGTGCAGTGGTGCAATCTTGGCTCACTACAACCTCCGCCTCCCAGGTTCAAGCAATTCTCCTATCTCAGACTCCCAAGTAGCTGGGATTACAGGCACCCACCACCATGCCAGATTCATTTTTTGTATTTTAGTAGAGACGAGGTTTTGCCATGTTGGCCACGTTGGTCTCTAACTCCTGACCTCAGGTGATCTGCCTCCCTCAGCCTCCCAAAGTGCTGGGATTACAGGCATGAGGCACTGTGCTCAGCCTGTAATTTATTTATCTGACAGTGAGAAACCCTGAAGATGTCATCTACAATATATTTATTCATCTATTCAATCCAAGTAAACCCATAGTTTCAGAATTGTTAACTCATACCTCTCTAAGAAACACATTTACCAGCTTGAGTACAGTATTTGTGTATAGTTCTTTTTGTTTTCAGTCTTGTAGTATCCAGTTAAAAATCATACTTTCCTACTTAGGAGGCTGAAGTGGGACGATCACTTGAGGCCAAGAGTTAGAGTCCAGCCAGGGCAACATAGCAAGACCCCGCCCCCCAACTCTAAAAAATAAACAAATCCTATTTTCCAAAGTTACTAAAGTTAGTTCTTTCCTCCCACACTCCCTCACTCCCTCACTCCCTTTAGTGTGGCTAATCATTTATAACACAATTAGGTTCATATGTTGCTATCTGCATTTTATTTTTAAG
Source organism: Pan troglodytes (assembly GCF_028858775.2). Classification (NCBI taxonomy): domain Eukaryota; kingdom Metazoa; phylum Chordata; class Mammalia; order Primates; family Hominidae; genus Pan; species Pan troglodytes. Next base: position 79,697,672 of record NC_072404.2, on the reverse strand, counting down.
AGACAGCTCTCACCATGTTGCACTGGGATTACAGGTGTGAACCAGTTTGCCCAGTTTGTCTTCTATTTTTGGTGACCCCACTCCTGTGCCCCATCACGGTTGATTTTAATTTTTCAATTATTTTAGAGGTATGGAAAACATTACTATGTTTCTAGTCCATTGAACCATGTCAAAGGTAATATATACAGGAGAAATGTTGTTGGGGTGATCAGGCCCAACACCAGGTCGTGGGGGTGACTAAGTCCGGTGGAGCCAAAGGAATGAGAAAAAGACAGTAAGAGAGAAAGTGGGACCAGGGGGCCATCGTGAGTGTGGAGGCTGCAAAGGCCCTGAGCTCTGGGAGCCCAGGCTATTAATTGGTGCTTAAACAAAGAAACAGGTGGTGAGGATGTGGGGGTTGAAAGGAAATGGTGTATCAAGTGAATGAGAAACATATGGCTGCTTGAGATAATGGGAGTGGAAGAAGCAAGGAGCCAGCAAGTCTAGCAGATATGCAAGCCCTGCCTCAGCTTCTCTCCCAACACTCAGCTTTTCTCCCAACAAAATGTCTCTCTGTTCCTATTTCATACCTCTTCTACTTTCTTACGCCCATCCTTCTCTAAACAATTTGTTTAGTTTGATTTATCCTTCCTGTATTTTTTTTTTTTGCATAAATGAGCAAGGCATGGGTATTTTAAAAGCTCTTTTTACATATTGACAAATTACTCTCCGGAAAGGCTGCTTCAATTAACACTCCTATGAAGAGAACATAATAGTTCCTGTTTTACTGTAACCTGAGCATCATGGATAGTTTAGCTTTTAAATCTTGCATAATTTGATAGGCAAAAAAAATCAACTTATTTTCCCAGTCTACATTTCTCTGACTTGCGGAGAAGTTACATATGCTTCAAATATTTCTTCCCTGCTTGTTTTCCTTTTCAGCCAGTCCTCTGTTCTTGACCCATTCATCTTTTGCATACTTAGAGAGTTTCTTATCTATTTTCATAGGCTCCTGCACAATGAGGATAATAACTCTTCACCCCCATCACTGTTTGTACGTTCCTTTACAGCAGGGGTCCCCAGCCCCCAGGCCAGTACTGCTCTCAGCCTGTTAGGTGTGAGGAACCCGGCACACAGCAGGAAGTCAGCAGAGTAAGCAAAGCTTCATCTGCATTTGCAGCCACCTCCAACAGCTGAAATTACTGCCTGAGCTCTGCCTCCTGTCAGATCAGCCACAGCATCAGATACTCACAGGAGCAAGAACTCTGTCGTGAACTGTGCATGCAAGGGATCTAGACTGCGTGCTCCTTATGAGAGTCTAATGCCTGATGACCTGTCGCTATCTTCCATCACCCCCAGGTGGGACCATCTAGTTGCAAGAAAACAAGCTCAAGGCTCCCACTAATTCTACATGATGGTGAGTTGTAGAATTATTTCATTATATATTACAATCTAATAATAATAAAGTGCACAATAAATGAAATGTGCTCGAATCATCCCAAAACCATCCCTCGTCCCTGGTCCGTGGAAAAACTGTCTCCCGTGAAACCAGTCCCTGGTGCCGAAAAAGATGGGGACGGCAGCTTTAGAGTAGCCACAAATCCTCCTAAAATGCTTTCCCCAAAGAGATGCTAAGATGATCTTTTTCAACCAAAGCAACACAAATCTAATTTTAAAGGGTTTGGGGAATAAAGGATCACTGTAAAATCCAATGACTCCTTGATAACGGGGCAAGGAACACCTCTCTAGTCTTGTTTACACATATAAAGTTTATGAGGTTTATGAGTTTTGTTTGAAATGAGTGAGGGATATTGAACTAGATTTCACATATATTGATTAGTTTCAACTACATACACTCTAACTCATTGTAAGAAATGCATTTTGAGAAGAAGTTTTGAGTCTGTGCTTGGTTTCATATAAATTGTTGAGTTACATATATTTATTAGCTCCAATGGGCAATAAGAAGTTTTCTTGGATAGGAACAAGTGATTTTGAGTTTGGTGTCATGTAAACTGCTTAGTATTAACTAGATTTTCTTGAAAGCCTTGTAAGAAATTAATTTTAAAAAGAATGATCAATTCGGAGCTTGTTTGACATAAATTGCTTAGTTTTGTCTAAACTTGCTCTAACTCACGTTTCATTTAAATTAAAAGTGTCCTTTCCTGCTTGCTTTCAAAAATTCTGCTTAGTTTCATTTAGCCCTGTCACCTTAAGAAGTTACTTTTGTTATGAATGTGTGATTCTTGACATTGTTTTCACTTAACCTGCTTTGGTTCATGTTAAGTTGCTCTAGCTTGAAGTAGGATGGTGCTTTGAGATGAATGTACATTTCCAAGCCTGCTTGTACAGGTACAGTTTATAGAGCCCTTAGGAAGCATTGGAGAAGAAGTGTGTGCTTCTGGTTGCTTGGAAAGAGGCACACACTTATTTTGTGAGTTATGATAAGCATGTATAGACAACAAGCCTCATCATGACTGCCCCCTGGCAGTGATTGTAAGACACACCTCAATTTCACAGATGTTAAAATGTGAAGATACCAGCCTAGGGAACATAGTAACACCATCTAGTTGCTACAAATAATAATTTAAAAAATTAACTGGATCCGGTGGCACATGACTGTGGTGCAGTTACTTGGGAGGCTGAGGTGGGGGAATCGCTTGAGCTCAGGCAGTCGAGGCTGCAGTAAGCCATCATTGCACCATTGTACTCCAGCCTGGGCAACAGTGTGAGACCCTGTCTCTAAAATAATAATAAAAATAATTAGCTGAGTGTGGTGGCACATGTCTGTGGTCCCAGGTACTTGAGAGGCTGACTTGGGGGAATCACTTGAGCTCAGGTAGTTGAGGCTGCAGTAAGCTGTGATTATACCATTGCACTCCAGCCTGGGCAATAGTGCAGGACCCTGTCTCTAAAATAGTAATTTTAAAAATTAGCTGGATGTGGTGGTGCATGTCTGTGGTTCCAGCTTGGGAGGCTGGAGTGAGGTAATCACTTGAGCCCAGGCAGTCAAAACTGCAGTAAGCTGTGATTGTGCCATTGCACTCCAGCCATGGCAATGGAGTGAGACCCTGTCTCAAAAAAAAAAAAAAAAAAAAAGACAAGAAACAGTGAAGATAAAAATGTGTGACATGGAATTTAGGAAAGAGAACTGATGGCTTGGACAGAGGGACGCACCTTAGTGTAGTGTATTTTTTCACCACTGTAATTCACCATGAAGAATATCTCTGAAAATAAAGTTTTGTGAGAATCTGTAGCAGAGAATCTCTTTCTACAGGCAAATTCCTAAAATTTGGTAGATTAAAAGATAGTATTTTATTGCTGCTTCGATCTGCATTTTTGCACTGATACGGAACTTCCTTTCTTAAGTTCACAGGTCATTTGTATTTTCCTCTTGTACCTTGCCTGTTAATGCTGTTGCCCAACTTTTCTCCCAGGTACTCGTCTCATTTGCATTGCTAAATAAGAGCAGCTTATATGATAAGAACCTCAACCATGCCTGACATATGTTTCAACCTTTCCCAATTTATATTTTGTCTGTTAGTACTGGGGTGTTTTGGATTTTTAATATGTTCATAATAAAACATCTAAAATATATAACAAAAATTTTTAAATAATAAAATAAACACCATTACTTTGCTTTATAAAATCTTAACATTAGTCTGTATTTAGTTCAAACACTTTTTAAGTTAAATTTCACAGATTAATGTGGGGTCGCCATGTCCCTTTTCCAATCCCAAGCTCTTTCCTACTGCTCCAATTTGCTAACCACTATCATAAGTTTGTTATATTATTTCTAGATATTTGCTACAAATTTAGATTTCTACAGACTTTCAATGATACTGTTCTCCATGATTTAAACTTATATAATACATATACAATGTGTATTTGGCATACATCCCTCTGCACATACAAGAGGACTTCAAAAAGCTTGTGGAAAATGAATTAAAAGATAAAAATGTAAGCCCAACACTTTAGCAGGCCAAGTAGGAAGATCACTTGAGGCCAGGAGTTTAAGACCAGGCTAGGGCAATATAGGGAGATCCCATCTCTATAAAAAATAAATAAATTAGCCAGGCATGGTGGCTCACGCCTGTAATCCCAGCACTTTGGGAGGCCGAGGTGGGTGGATCACCTAAGGTTGGGAGTTTGAGACCAGCCTGACCAACGTGGAGAAACCTCGTCTCTAGTAAAAATACAAAATTAGCTGGGTGTGGTGGCACATGCCTGTAATCCCAGCTACACTGGAGGCTGAGGCAGGAGAATTGATTAAACCCAGGAAGAAGAGGTTGCAGTGAGCTGAGATCGTGCCATTGCATTCCAGCCTGGGCAACAAGAGTAAAACTCCATCTCAAAAACAAATAAATAAATAAGCCAGGTGCGGTGGCATGCACCTGTACTCCCAGCTACTGGGGAGGCTAAGGTGGAAGAATCACTTGAGCCCAGGAGTTTGAGGTTGCAGTGAGCTATGATCATGCCACTGCACTCCATTCCAGGTGACAGAGAAGACTCTTGACTCAAAATAAGATAAAATAAAATAAAATAGTAATAAACGCAAAAAAATACAAACTACATTTCATCGTAAGTTTCATCAGCTTCAAGACACTTCTGTAAGTGATGATAGCAACTTACTCCATCCCTAAAGAATTGAGTGAGGGTCCTGGGAATTTAACCATGTCATTGCCGTCTTTTTAACATTATTAGTTGAAGGAAAAAAAATGGGTGCTCTTTAAAGATTTTTTAAGATTAGGAAACTAAAATACATCAGAAGGAGCTGAATCAGGACTGTAAAGTGGATAGCTAAGGATTTCCCACTGAAACTCAAAAAATTGCCCGTTTGATGAGAGGAATGGACAGGAGTATTGTCAGGGTAGAGAGGGACTCTCTGGCGAAGCTTTCGTAGGCATCTTTCTGCTAAAGCTTTGGCAAAACTTCTGAAAACACTTTCCTAATAAGCAGATGTTATCATTCTTTATCCCTCCAGAAAGACAAAGCAAAATGCCTTGAGCATCCCAAAAACTGTTGCCATGACCTTTGCTCTTGACTGGTCTGCTTTTGTGTTGGCTGGACAACTTCCACCTCTTGGTAGCCATTGCTTTGATTGTGTTTTGTATTCAGGATTGTACTGGAAAAGTCATGTTTCATCTCCTGTTACAAGTCTTCAAATAAGTGCTTCAGAATCTTGATCCCATGTGTTTAAAATTTCCAACGAAAGCTATGTTCTTGTCTACAGCTGATCTGGCAGCAACTGTTTTGGCACCCATCAAGTGGAAAGTTTGCTTAACTTTAATGTTTTGATCACATTTGTGTATTCAGAACCAATTGAGATTTCTATGGTGTTGGCTATTGTTTGTGCTGTTGATTGTCAGTCTTTTTCAGTTAGGGCATGAACAAGATTAATTTTTTCCTTACAAATTGATGTGGATGTTCTGTCACTGCAGGCTTCATCTTCAACATTATCTGGTCCTTTCTTTTTTTTTTTTTCTTTTTTTTTTGAGACGGAGTCTTGCTCTGTCGCCCAGGCTGGAGTGCAGTGGCGCAATCTCAGCTCACTGCAAGCTCCGCCTCCCGGTGTCACGCTATTCTCCTGCCTCAGCCTCCCGAGTAGCTGGGACTACAGGCACCCACCACCAAGCCTGGCTAATTTTTTGTATTTTAGCCAGGATGGTCTCGATCTCCTGACCTCGTGATCTGCCTGCCTCGGCCTCCCAAAGTGCTGGGATTACAGGCATGAGCCACAACGCCCGGCCTATCTTGTCCCTTTTTAAAATGAGTTATCCATTTGTAAACTGCTGATTTCTTTGGGGCACTGTCTCCATAAATTTTCCATAAAGGATCAATGCTTTTTACCATTCTTCCTCTCAAGCTTCATGATAAATGTTAGTTTTGTTCTTGCTTCAATTTTAATAGAATACATGATGCTCTGATAGGAGCTTAATTCAAACCAATATCTTATCCTTCTTAGTGCTTGAAACTAGAGCCTGTTCAGACATGTTACAACAAGTTGGCACAAGTTTATTTTGGTATAAAAATTTTTGAAATCCATGCATAGATTTTTTCATAATATGCATTTTTTATGAACTTTTAAAGACCCCTCATATAACTTGCATACACTGCTCTTTTCATTTCAAAATTTTTTCAGCATTTCTCAGTGTTCCTCTATGTAGCTGTAGTTCATTTGTTTTAGCTGCAGTACATTTTGCTATATTAACATGCCACGAATTGTCCATTTTCTCATGAATGAATGAATGCTCATATGGTTTCCTTTTTCCTCTATAACAAACAATTTTGCAATGAGTATTTATAAACATGTCTCCTTTATCCCTGTGTGAGACTATATTTCCTTAGTGGTAGAGTATAAAAATCTACTGCATGGTGGATCCAGTGGCTTATACCTGTAATCCCAGGGCTTTGGGAGGCTGAGGTGGGAGAATTGCTTGAGGCCAGGAGTTTGAGACAAGCATGGACAACATAGCGAGACCCCATTTCTTCAAAAAATAAAAAGATTAGCTGGGCAAGGGTGTCACATGCCTGTAGTCCCAGCTACCCAGGAGGCTGAGGCCAGAGGATCATTTGAGCCCAGAAAGTTGAGGCTACAGTGAGCTATGGTTTCACTGCTGCACTCCAGCCTGGGTGACAGAGCAAGACCCTGTCTCTTAAAGAGAATCTTCTGCTTTACCAGATATAATCAAATTGGCCTCCAAAGCTGTTACATCAATTTGCACTCCCACTAACAGCGTAATAGAATTTCTGTTTCTCCATACTCTCACCTATACTCTTTATTGTCAAACTTTAATTTTTGCCAATCCGATGGCTGTGAATTGGTGTTCATTGTTGTTTTAAGTTGTATTTCTGTGATTATTTGTGAAGTTGGGAATTCTTTTATATATTTACCAATCATTCAGATGTCAATCAAGAAAAATGACCAAGACAAATCTAAATCATTCTAGGAGGTTTATTTGCTAACGTTAAGGACGTGTGCCTGGAAGACAGGTTTACACCTTTCTCCAAAGATGATTTTGAGGCCTCCAAATTTAAAGGGGAAAGGGCAGGATATTGAGAAACACACAATTTTAATGTGAGAGGGAGGTGGGGGGAATAGTCATCCATGCCTTTGTCTGGCTCAGTGAATCTGCATTTTTACATAAGATAACATACACAAATAGGGCATGCAAAAATGCAGGGACTCTGCTTTTTTGCATAAAATAACAGACAAATTGGGGCAAGGCAACAATCAGATATGCACTTGTGTCAGGTGGGCAGAGAGGTGAATGCATATGTAAAGATAAGCTATCATTTATGGTGAATTTTAACAGAAACACTTTAGGTCAAGGATCTTGGAACACACTAGGAATTTACTTGTAGGCAAAATATGAGGGAGGTATGTAGCTTTTCACCTTGTAGCCATCTTATTTAGGAAGCAAAAAAGGTGGCAGGTTTGTGTGACTCAGTTCCCAGCTTGACATTTCCCTTCCACTTAATGAGTTTGGGGTTCCAAGATTTATTTTCCTTTCAGACAGCTTTCCTCTTCTGTAAACTGCCTGTTCATACTATTCGTCTATTTTTCTTTTGAGTTGTCTTTTTAAGCTCCTTAAATGTTCTGTAAATAATTTTCTCGTACATTGTAAATACCTTTTCTCAGTGTGTGACTTGTCTTTTAACTTTCTTCTATTTTTATTATGAAGATGCTTTATACATTAATGTAGTCCAGTTTGTCAATCTTTTGCTTTATATTTTGTGCCTCCTTTTAAAGAAATACTCCCTACCAAGAGATAATATATTATTCAAAATTTTCTTCTAAACGTTTTGAAGTTTTGCCTTTGAAATGTGCATTTTAGTTCATTTAAAATTCATTTTATTTACAATATGTAGTAAGAACATACTTTCCATATTTCTCTACAGTCATTCTTTTTCCATTAACTTATCATGTTATTTCCTATGTGGAGTTTCCATATACCCAAGGCTATGTTCCTGAGATTTCTATCCAGCTTCACCCTGTTGAATACTTGGATTTCCAAACTGAAGATCATTTTTAATTCAATTCTAGAAAATGCCTATTAATTACTTTTTTTTCCCCCCCAAAAATAGATTTTCCATAACTCCCACTATTCTTTTGTTCTGGGGCTTCTAGAATTCCTACTGGTTGAATGTTGAAAGATCTCAAGTCTTCCATGTCTTCTAACTGCTATTTCCTGTTTTATACATCTTTGCCTCTCCATGATGCATTTTGTGTGAATTTCTCAATTCTATCTTTTCATTAAGTAATCCTCCTTTTGTTTCCATTTTGTATAATTTCCAGTGACCATGATTTTTCTTTTCTGAAATTGTACTACTTTAATTTTATTTGTTTTTGTATTTACCTGTTTTTTTAGCTCTGCTTTTTAAAATTTTGTAATGTCTTGTTTTTCCAAATTGAAAACATATCTTCATTTTTCTATTTGAGCATCCTAATAATATAAATTTTAAAGTATTTGTCCAGCTGTTGTATACATTCAGTGCTGCAAGAGTGAATTTATATTCTGTTCTGAAAATTGATAGAATCGATTGTCTTCCATTAGATGGCTTTTTCTTGCATTTTGATATTTTGATTTATAGGCTAATTTTCTATGAGTTTTGTTTTTGTTTAGTTCTTATTTATTTATTCCCTTCTGTCTGGTGGTCTGCAGTTGCCTCCATCTGCTGCTCCATAACCTCAATGCAAAACCATGCCTTGCGTTGATATGGAGACCGTCATATCAACAATCACAGAGCCAGTTCAAGGCTTCATGAGGCTCCTAGTCCGGAGGTCAAGTCTGTGCTCTCCTTTTACCTTAGGCTTGCAGCTTGCCAGGAGGTATAGGCCTAGATAGAATTTTTTTTTTTTCTTTTTGAGACAGAGTCTTGCTCTGCTGCCCAGATGGGAAGTGCAGTGGCGCAATCTCAGCTCACTGCAACCTCCGCCTCCTGAGTTCAAGCCATTCTCATGCCTCAACCTCCTGAGTAACTGGAACTACAGGCACACACCACCATGCCTGGCTAATATTGTTTTGTATTTTTAGTAGAGATGGGGTTTCACTATGTTGGCCAGGCTGGCTAAGTAGGATTTTTTAAAGAATTTCTTAAAGACCAAACCTCTGGCATTGGTCAAGCTCTAGATAGACTCCTTCTGTCATCCAAAGAATCAGAACAAATACAGAGGATACTATTAGGTTGGTACAAAAGTAATTGCAGTTTCTGCCATTACTTTCAATGGCAGAAACCGCAGTTACCTTTGCACCACTCTAATAGTTCTTCCAAAGATTTGCAAACAATGAAAGAGAAAATTGGAAAGCTACAGACCTAAGAATAAGACTCAGCAGTCTCAAAGACAAGAGAAGGCTTTTTTGATAGTGATTTTTAAAACTCTGGGTGGCTTTATTAAGATAATTCACATACCATAAAATCAATACTCTTAAATGTGCCATTCAGCAGTTTTTAGTATAGTCACAAAATTGAGTAATCATCACCACTATCTAATTCCAGAACATTTTTATCAAATCAGAAAGAAACTCTGTACCCATCAGCAGTCATACCTCATCCCCTCCTACTCTCAACCCCTGGCAACGCCTAATCTACTTTCTGTCTCTATGGATTTGCTATTTTGGACATTTCGTATAAATGGAATCACATCCTAGTTAGCCTTTTGTTTCTGGCTTCTTTGATTTAGCACAATGTTTTCAAGGTCCCTCCATGATGTAGCATGCATCAGTAATTCATTCCGGTTTTTATGGCTGAATATTAATCTGTTGTATGGATAGATCACATTTTCTCTATCTACTCATCAATTGGTGGGCATTTGGATCATTTCCACTTTTGACTATTATGATCAATCCTGTTGAATTAATCAGCTTGGGCTACCATAACAAAATACCGTAGACTTGCCTTGCAGGTAGCTGCCTTCTGCCTGTGTCCTCCCATGGGGAAGAGAGAGAGAACAAGCTCTCTGGCGTCTCTTCTTATCAGGGCACTAATCCCATCACGCGGGCTCCACTCCTAAGGTCTCATCTAAACCTAATTACAGTACCTCTGTTCTCTAAATGCTATCACACTAGAAGTTAAAGCTTCCACATGAATTTTGGGGATACATAATTCAGTCCATAGCACCTGCTGTGAACCACCTTGTACAAGTCTGCATATGGACATGTTTCCAGTTATCTTGGGTATATGCCTAGAAGTGCAATTACTTAGTCACATGTCAATTCTATAGTGAGCTTTTTGAGGAACTGCCAAATTGTTTTTTACAGTAGCTGCACCATTTTACATTTCCACAGACAACGTATAAGGATTCCATTTTTTCCACGTCCTTGCCAACACTTGTTATTGTCCATCTATTTTTAAATTATAGTTATCTTAGTGGGTATGAAATGGTATCTCAATGTGGTTTTGATCTGTGCTTCCCTAATGACTAATGATGTGGAGCACCTTTTTTTATGCATTCATTGGCTATTTGTATATCTCGTTTTAAGAAATGTCTACTCAAATCCTTTACCTATTTTGCGGGCAGGGCTTTCTTTTTTTAACTTTCATTTTAATTCAGGGGTACATGTGCAGATTTGTGACATATGTAAACTTGTTCCATGGAGGTTTGTTGAATAGATTATTGCATCACCCAGATACTTAGCCTAGTACCCATTAGTTATTTTTCCTGATCCTCTCCCTCGTCCCACTCTCCACTCTCTGATAGGCCCCAGTGAGTGTTGTTTCTCTCTATGAGTCCATGTGTTCTCATCATTTAGCTCCCACTTATAAGTGAGAACATGCAGTATTTGGTTTTCTGTTCCTGTGTTAGTTTCCTAAGGATAATGGCTTCCAGTTCCATCCATGTCCCTGCAAAGGACGTGATCTTGTTCCTTTTTATGGCTGCGTAGTATTCCATGGTGTATATGTACAATATTTTCTTCATCCAGTCTATCATTGATGGGCATTTAGGTTGATTCCATGTCTGTGCTATTATGAATAGTGCTGCAATGAGCACGTGCCTGCATGTGTCTTTTGTTTGTTTGTTTGAGTTGGAGTCTCACTCTGTCGCCCAGGCTGGAGTGCAGTGGTGCAATTTCGGCTCATTGCAAGCTCTGCCTCTCGGGTTCATGCCATTCTCCTGCCTCAGCCTCCCGAGTAGCTGAGACTACAGGCACCTGCCACCACGCCTGGCTAATTTTTTGTATTTTTAGTAGAGACGGGGTTTCACCATGTTAGCCAGGATGGTCTCGATCTCCTGACCTCGTGATCCGCCTGCCTCGGCCTCCCAAAGTGCTGGGATTACAGGCATGAGCCACCGCACCCGGCCCTGCATGTGTCTTTATAACAGAATGATTTATATTCCTTTGGGCATATACCCAGTAATGGGATTGCTGAGTCAAATGGTATTTCTGTCTTTAGGTCTTTGTGGAATCACCACACTGTCTTCCACAATGGTTGAACTAATTTACACTCCCAGCAACAGTATAAACACGTTCCTTTTTCTCTACAACCTCCCCCAGCATCTGTTATTTTTTGGCTTTTTAATCATAGCCATTCTGACTGGTGTGAGATGGTATCTCATTATATTTTTAATTGGATTATGTTTTTATTGTTGAGTTGTAAGAGTTCTTTATATATTCTAGATGAAAGTCCCTTTATTAGATATATAATCTAAAAATATTTTTCTTAGGCAGGATTTTGCAGCATGTTTTCCAGCCTCCTTTCACAAGCACGTTCAGTCTCTCTCCAGCCCCTGCCTTCAAACAGAGCAGTGGTTTATCTATCTTCCCAACCCTGATTCCAGATCCAGGCTCCAGAAAGCCCTGGTTTCAGCTTGGGCTCCTGCTGTATCTGATAGATGAGATGTTTATCTTATACTTGAACCTCGATCCATCTTTCAGTTTTCTTTTTGATGTTTTATCCATCATCCTTCAGTTTCTAGCAAAGAGCCTCATTCAGTCACAAACTCACAGCATCAAATTGTCCTGAAAGACGTCTGTCAATATTGTATATAGTATGTGTGAGTGTGCGTGTGTACTTTTTTAAAAATTGTAAGGTTAGATCTATTGGCATTTTACTATTCTTTCTTCCTTTGCTTTTGTGCTTAGAAAGGTCTCTGTCAATGTAAGAGGAGAGAAGCATGATCTTACAGTTTCTTGTAATGGTTTTCTTCCTTCTTTATATTGAACTCTCAAATCCATTTGGAATCTATCTTCTTATTGTGCATGTAGGAATTCAAGTCTAAGACCTTCTGAGCTGTTTACTAATTTTCTCAGCATTATCCAGTGCTTTTTAAATGCCATAAATTAGATATTTTAGATATTAAAATTTCTTCGTGTCTCTTTCAGAGTATATTTCAATTTTAATTCTATCACATTATTTAATTTTTTTAAATCCCTGCACCAAAAGCTGGAAGCATAGCTTTTGTGTGTGCATGTGTGTCTCCTCTAACCCTAGCACAGGGCTGGTTATATTATAGGTGCTCAACAAACATTTGCTGGATGAATTTATGATTGAAGGTTAGAACACGGGAAGGACACGGAGGGCAAGTGTTGTAAGATGCTGATGAGGACATAGTTGGAATGGCTGACAGTGACCTTGAAAGAAGAAGAACTAGTACCTGGCTCAGTGCCTATCACATAGTAGGCACTCAATAAAATATTTAAGATTTGAAAAGAGTTTTGAAGTGGCAAGCTCTATATAAGTTAACTTCCTCCAACTGAATTATCCCCCTCTCTACTATTGCTCTAACCCACCTAAAAATTCTTAGCCAGCCCCCCCCTTCACTTTCTTTCTTTCTTTTTTTTTTTTTGACAGAGTCTCACTCTGTCACCCAGGCTGGAGTGCAATGGCGCTATCTCGGCTCACTGCAGCCTCCGCCTCCTGGGCTCAAGTGATTCTTGTGCCTTAGCCTCCCGAGTAGCTGGGATTACAGGCATGCACCACCATGCCTGGCTAATTCACCCTTCACTTTTGAGGTGGACTCTGCCCTGTCTGCCTGACAACAAACAGCGTCTCTCAGAAACTCAGATCTATGCTGATCTGGCAACCAGGTAACAACTGTTTGGACCACTTGAGGAAATGGAGGTCACGATGTTAAATGATGATAACCTTTGTGAGTCTAGAGTCTCAGATCTTTCTCCCTGACAGCTGGCCTATCAACTAAGACCCACTATACACTGACTCCCAAAGCACTGTAGAGTAAAAGGAACAATGACTTAAATTCTGAAGCTATGAGTTTCTGCTTCTAAAATGTTTCAGCTCTGTGCCTGTTGGCAAGTTACTTAACTCCTCTGAGTCACAATTTCTTCATCTGTAAAATAGAGATAATAACTTTAACCCAAAGGGATGTTATAACAGTTAAATGAAGTAACTCTGATAAAAGAGCTCTTTAATGAGAAAGTGCTACATTGGAAAGATTATAACCACCTGCATGGTACTTTACCTTGCTTTCAACATGTAATCCCTGCTCCAGACAGCATAGAATCTTCAAGACTAGAGGCTTCTCTTTCCCTCTCTCTTCCTGCAGGTCTTTCTGCCTATTGAGATTCTACCCATTCTTGAAGTGGCCCAGCCTTAGCCCATCCTTATTCCCAAATACTTCTTCCCACTTCTGCCCACAGGCATTTTCCTTTCTTTGAACTGACTTTATTCTCATGTGTCATCCACTTACTAACCCCCAGTTATACCCTCCTTATTTTATAAGGGGTGAACACCTTCAAGAGAACCTTCAACTCTGTAAGCAGTGGCCAAGTCACACTCTTCTTCTTTTATTGTTACTTTTAGAGATGGAGTCTAACTGTGTTGCCCAGGCTGGTCTTGAACTCCTGGTCTCAAGCAATCCTCCTCCCTCAGCTTTTCAAGTAGCTGGGACTACAGGTGCACACCACAGCTTACATTCTTCTTGGGAATACCCTACAGTGCCTACTGCCAAGCTAGGTCCAAATAGATGGTTAATATCTATTATTACTTGAATAGTAAAGAAAGCATGATGGTTGTCATTTCACTGGGCTGGTATTTTCTGTACTTGTGGGTTGGACTGTGCTAAATCACTGAAACCAAGATGGTACATCTTCAATAGTGGTATGTCTTCAGTAGTGGTATGTCTTTGATGTCTTCAAATATACAGATCTCTCAACTACAATGGACATAGTTGTAAAGGGATGAGGGGTCAGGGTCAACAAGATGCTTTGGGCAATGATGTTAGAAGTAGAATCACAGAAGGTTGGCCCTGGAGAGAATGAACACTACAGAACAGTTATTGCAACCTTATCTTTTTTTTTTTTTTTTTTGAGACAGAGCCTTGCTCTGTTGCCCAGGCTGGAGTGTAGTGGTGCGATCTCGGCTGACTGCAACCTCCACCTCCCAGGTTCAAGTGATTCTCCTGCCTCAGCCTCCTGAGTAGCTGAGATTACAGGTGCATACCACCACGCCTGACTACTTTTTGTATTTTTAGTAGAGACAGGGTTTCACCATTTTGGTCAGGCTGGTCTCGAACTCCTGACCTCATGATCCACCACTGCCTCAGCCTCCCAAAGTATTGGGATTACAGGCGTGAGCCACCATGCCCGGTCGCAACCTTATCATTTTTACAAGACAGAAAACAAAGGCCTGCAGTGCCTCCTTGCTTTCCCAAGGTCAATCGTCAGAACCATGAGACAGGACCCTGGACTCCTCAGGCAGGGCTTTTTCCTCTCTGATGAGTTCAGTTCGTTATATGTTTTACCAAGTCTTTATTCATAACTTAGAACAGAGATGAGGCGGGAACCTCAGGCATAACCCAAAAGGCTGGGAGAACCAAGTACAGGATAAATACTCACATTTCATCCCCAGGGATGTCTTTCTGCTCAAACCACCTTGCTTGGAAGCTGGGTAGGTCTCCTGTTTGGGCTTGTGTCAAAGTCCAAAACAACGCAGCTTGCGGATGTTGACATCCCAATGGGAAAGAAAGCCTTTGACCAGCAAGTGATGCAAAAGCCATCCTGCCTCCCTGCATCATTTGTTCTTCCATTGCTTTTCACACTGCCATTCCTGACTACGGAGCCTCTGTCTTACAGAAAAGGACAAGGAAGACTGGATTTGGTTCAAGATGAATTCTGGGTCCCCAAAAGTGTGTGGGTTGCAAAGTAATTATTCTACAGGAGAATATGTGTATTCGAGCAAATCTCACCTTTCACTCCCCCCATTAACCTGGGCCTGAACAATACCCTACTGACTCACACTAGTGATGCTGTCAGAGGTTTTACCTGTGATTTTCCAAGCAGCAGGTTTTGGGTCAGCATAGCAAAGGCTGTCTGATCAAATGATGGGATCTTTTCTTCTAAAAGACAGTAGTAAAGAACAAAAAGTCAGCATGCCCAGAAGAATTCACAAGGCTCAGGCAACAGCGTGGTGACTGCTGTTGGAAATGTACAGGCCTCTCATCTACCATGGACATGGAAAAGGGGTGAGGGGGCATAGTCAGGGTCACAGTCAACAGGACACGCTGGGCAGTGGAGTTAGAATCACAGAGGGATGGCTCTGGAAAGAGTACATTTTATATATATACATATATATATATATACACACATATATATATATACATATATATATATACACATATATATATACATATATATATACACATATATATATATACACACATATATATATATACATATATATATATATATATATATTTATGAAACAGAGTCTCTCTCTGTCGCCCAGGCCACAGTGTATTGGCGCGATCTCGGCTTACTGCAACCTCTGCCTCCCAGATTCAAGTGATTCTCGTGCCTCAGCCTCCTGAGTAGCTGAGATTACAGGCCCGTGCCATTTTTAGTAGAGATGGGGTTTCCCCATGTTGGCCAGGCTGGTCTTGAACTCCTGACCTCAGTGATCTGCTCACCTCGGTCTCCCAAAGTGCTGGGATTACAGGCGTGAGCCACCACACCTGGCCTGGAAAGAGTAAATTTGACAGATCATTTATTCCAACCTTATAATTTCACAAGAAAGGAAACCAAGGTCTGGAGTGGTTAATTGCTTTTGCAGAACCCAGGGAGCCACCTGACTCCCTCTGATGTTTAAGTTTATGTGTCAACTTGATTGGGCTAAGGGATGTCCAGGTGGCTGGTAAAATCTCACTTCTGGTGTGTCTGTGAGGGTGTTTCTGGAAGAGATTAGTAGGCTGAGTCAAGAACATCCTGTCTCACCAATATGAGTAGGCATCATTCAATCCACTGAGGGCCCAACAAGAGCAAACAGAGGGAAGGCCAATTCTGTCTTTCTTTCTCCTTGAGCTGAGACATCCGCCTTTGAACTCAGACTGAACTGCACCACCTGTTTTCCTGGTTCTCCAGCTTGCAGATAGCAGATCGTGGGACTTAGCCTTTATTATTTAAAGAAAAATTAATTGTTAATTATCGTGGGTACATCGTAGGTGTATATGTTTATGGGGTACATGAGATACTTCGATATAGGCATGCAATGCATCATCATCACATGGTGAAAAATGGGGTATCCATCCCCCCTCAGGTGTTTGTCCTTTGTGTTACAAGCAATCCAAGGAGACTCTTTTCATTATTTTAAAATGTGCAATTAAATGATTATTGACTACAGTACCCCTGTTGTAATAGCAAATACTAGGTCTTATTTGTTCTTTCTATTTCTTTGTACCCATTAACCATCCCCACCTCACCCCTGCCTACCAAGCCTCTATTATTGCATAAGTCAATTCATATTTTATATTTATTTTATACATATATACATCATTTATTTATATATATATTTTTGAGACAGAGTCTCGCTCTGTTGCCAGGCTGGAGTGCAGTGTTGCAATCTCAGCTCACTGCAACCTCCACCTCTCAGGTTCAAGCGATTCTCCTGCCTCAGCCTCCCAAGTAGCTAGGACTACAGGCATGCGCCACCACGCCCAGCTAATTTTTGTATTTTTAGTAGAGATGGGGTTTCACCATGTTGGCCAGGCTGATCTTAATCTCTTGACCTCGTGATCCTCCTGCCTCAGCCTCCCAAAGTGATGGGATTACAGGTGTGAGCCACTGTGTTCAGTCATTATTTATTTATTTTATAAATATAATATAATATTTATTTATTTTAGAAATATATACATTATTCATTTATTTTATAAATATATAAGTATATAAACAAGTTATAAATATATAAACTATAAATATATAAACTATCAATTTATAAATATGTAAATATATGCATTATTTCTTTACAAATATATAACTGTATAAATTATAATTATATAAACAATTTGTTTATTATATATAAATATTTATTTATTGTATAGCTATAGAAATATATGTGTGTGTGTCTATATACACAAATGCATAAATTCTATTAGTTCTGTTTCTTTAGAGAACTCTGACTAATGCACTTCCCATGCAGTGTTCTTTTCTCTATGATGAGTTCAGCTCCTTAGATATTGTTCCAAGACCAAATTACCTTTAAGGACTGAGGGCAGAAGGATTTTGGAGGCTCACCTCTGCTTTGAGTGGCCATTGTGTGGATCCTGCCTTTAAGAGGGTCTTTGCAGGCCAAGCGACAAAACCTGGCAGATGGGAATGGTATTTCAGGACCTCCAAGGATTCTCAGGGAGAAGCTATGGAATCTACATCACAGAGGACTTTAGTCTGTTTCTACTTGACAGCAGAAAAGACAAATTGAAGCAATCTGCTAAGCTGATTTGCCAATCATTGGTTACACAGAGGGCCAATGTGGTGTTTGCCCTGGAATCTGTAGGAAGAGCCAGTCGTTTGGATGTTAGACACTCTGGTTTCCCTGGAAGGCCTTGTGGATGGGTTTAACTCTGGATCCAGATGCTGTGTCACCAACCTTCCCATGGACATTGTGTTGTTACTTTTCTGATCTTAGTCTCAGTATCTTTGGTTCTAAAACCAGGCTCATGAGACCAGGTCAACGATATCATCTCTCACCCTTACAGAGACCCAGCACCATGGCTGGCAAAACTCTCAGCTCAATAAATGGGGGTCATCTGTTATTATCATGATTGTTATTATGTGGGTGAAAGGGGGAAGAGTCAAAGCTACCAAGTTTTTAGCCCCAGACTCAAAAGGCCAACCTGGAGAAGTACAGAAGGAAATCATTCTGTTATTTATTCAAGAAATATTTATCAAAATCTATTATGTGCTAATAACTGTGCTGAAGCTACAATTAGAAGTCACACAAACTTGGCTATTTCCTCTCAGAGCCTACAGTATGGGAGAAAGAGACATGATTATTCAAACAATAAGCAAATTGTATGCATCTGTAGGAAATCATAAGACCAGGCTGGGCATGGTGGCTCATATCTGTAATTCCAGCTACTTCTGGGGGCCAAGGCACGAAGGTTGCTTGAGCCCGGGAGTTTAAGGCTGCAGTGAGCTACGATCATACGACTGCACTCCAGCCTGGGCAACAGAGCAAGACTCTGTTTCTTAAAAAAAAAGATAGGACAAAAATAGCATAGGCCCATGGGAGCACAAAGAAGAGAACCTTCTCTGATCCAAATTATATCTTAAGTTAATAAGACGTTGTCTCAACAGAGAATGAGGCCCAGTGGGACCACATACAGATTTGCTTTCATTCACTTATGACTTGGAGACTTTTCCATGTCAGATTGTTTAGGATAGAACCACGTCCTTCATTTCTCCTTTTGCATCAACCCCAGTGCTTAGCACATAATATGTTGGTCCTCAGTTTGTATTTGTTAAATGAAATGAATGGATTACATGTCTTACATTGTGGTGAGATTTCTATAACATAAAACTCATCATTTTAAAGTGCACAATTCCATGGCATTTAGTAATTTCACAATATTGTGCAATCATCACCTCTATCTCATCCGAAGACACTTTCCACACCCTGAAAGGAAACCCCATCCTATGAGCAGTCATGCCCTAGCCCCTGGCAACCACTTATCTACTTTGTTATCTCTGTGGATTCACCTATCCTGAACACTTGAGATAGAAAATCATAAAATAGGTGACCTTTTGTGTCTGGATTCTTTCTCTTAGAAAGAATATTTTGGAGGTTTAGCCGTGTTTTAGCATGTATCAGTACTTTATTCTTTTTTATGGTGAATGGATTACTCTTAATGATAGCATAGTAGTTTATCCTGTGGATGGAATGTAATTTAATTAACCACCTGTCATTTATGGGCACTTAAATGTCATTTTTGCTCACATATTTAATTATTCATTGAATAATTTTTGTGCATATATGCAAAGAATTTTATGGGCTTGTAAGTCTAGTTTGTGTTAAACACAGGTGGCATTTATTTATGTAATTAATAAGCAACAAACTTAATTAGCATTTTATCACTACTATTTTTATTTAATTGACAAATAAAAATTACATATATTTATGGCATACAACATGATTCTTTTTATAAAGATGGAGTCTTGGAGTCTTGCTCTGTTGCCCAGGCTGAAGTGCGGTGGCACCATCATAGCTCACTGCAACCTCGAATTCCTGGGCTCAAGCAGTCTTCCCACCGCAGCCTCCCAGTAGCTGGAACTACAGGCATATGTCACCATGTCAAGCTCAACTTGATGTTTTGAAATATGTATACATTATGGAATGGCTAAATCAAGCTAATTAACGTATGCATTACTTTACATATTATTGTTTATTTGTGGTGAGAGCACTTAAAATCTACTCTTAGCAATTTTCAAGTATATGTTACATGGTTATTAACTATAGTCATCATGTTGTACAATAGATTTATTGAATTTATTCCTCCCGTACAAATGATGTTTGTATCCTTCAGTCAACACCACCCCAAATCCCCACTCCCCCTAACCACCACCTCCAGCCCCTGGTAACCACCATTCTACTCTCTGCTTCTATGAGTTCACCTTTTTTAGATTCCACATATAAATGAGGTCATGTAGTATCTATCTTTCTGTGCCTGCCTTATTTCACTTAATATAATGTCTTTCAGGTTAATCTGTATTGTCACAAATGACAGGATTTTCTTCTTTTTAAAGGCTGAATAGTATTCATATTTTATATTTATATATACCTAGCTCACATTTTCTTTATCCATTCATTCATTGATGGAACTTAACATTGAATCTATGCCTTGGGTATCGGAATAATGCTGCAATAAATGTGAGATTGTATAAATCTCTTTGACATAATGGATTTCATTTCCCTTGGATATACCCCAGTAGTAAGACTGCTGGATCATAAGGTAGTTCTATTTTTAAATTTTTTAGGAAACTCCATACCATTTTCCATAATGGCTGTAATAAATTTACATTTTCACCAAGAGCGTACCAGGGTTTACTCTCTTCCACATCCTCATCAACACTTGTTATCTTTCACCTTTTTGAAAATAACCATCCTAATAACACACATCCTAAGTTGTGTTACGTGAAATCTCATTGTGATTTTAATTTGCATTTCCTAGATGATTAGTGCTGTTGAGCATTTTTTTTAATACCTGCTGTCCATTTGTATATCTCCCTTTGAGAAATGTCTATTTAGGTTTTTTGCCCACTTTTAAATTGGATTATTTGTTTTCTTGCTATTGAATTGTTTGAGCTCCTTATATATTTTGGATATTAACCCCTTATCGGATGTATGATTTTCAAATATTTTCTCCCATTCCACAGGTTATCTTTTCACTCTGTTGATTTATTTCCTTTGCTGTGCAGAAGCACTTTAGTTTGATATGTTGCAGGAAGTCAGGGACCCTGAACGGAGGGACCGGCTGAAGCCATGGCAGAAGAACATAAATTGTGAAGATTTCATGGACATTTATTAGTTCCCCAAATTAATACTTTTATAATTTCTTACACCTGTCTTTAATGCAATCTCTGATCATAAATTGTGAAGATTTCATGAACGCTTATCACTTTTGCAATCAATACCCTTGTGATTTCCTACACCTGTCTTTAATCTCTGAATCCCGTCATTTTCGTAAGCTGAGGAGGTTGTATGTCCCCTCAGGACCCTGTGAAGATTGCGTAAACTGCACAAATTGTTTGTAGAGCATGTGTGTTTGAACAATATGAAATCTGGGCACCTTGAAAAAAGAACAGGATAACAGCAATGTTCAGGAAACAAGGGAGATAACCTTAAACTCTGGCTGCCTCTGAGCCGGGCAGAACAGAGCCATATCTCTCTCTTTCAAAAGCAAATAGGAGAAATATTGCTGAATTCTTTTTTCAGCAAGGAACATCCCTGAGAAAGAGGATGCATCCCTAAGGGGAGGCCTCTGAAATGGCCGCTTTGGGGACGGCTGTCTTTTACGGTCATAGATAAGGGATGAAATAAGCCCTGGTCTCCCGTAGCACTCCCAGGCTTATTAGGATGAGGAAATTCCCACCTAATAAATTTTGGTCAGACCGGTTGTCTGCCCTCAAACCCTGTCTCCTGATAAGATGTTATCAATGACAATGCATGCCCAAAACTTCATTAGCAATTTTAATTCCACCCTGGTCCTGTGGTCCTGTGATCTCGCCCTGCCTCCATTTGCCTTGTGATATTTTATTACCTTGTGAAGCATGTGATCTCTGTGACCCACACCCTATTCGTACACTCCCTCCCCTTTTGAAAATCACTCATAAAAACTTGCTGGTTTTGTGGCTTGGGGGGCATCATGGAACCTGCTAACATGTGATGTCTTCCCTGGACACCCAGCTTTAAAGTTTCTCTCTTTTGTACTCTTTCCCTTTATTTCTCAGACTGGCTGACACTTAAGGAAAATAGAAAGGAACCTACATGGAATATCGGGGGTGAATTTCCCCCAATATTGATGCAATTAGATTTGCCTGTTTTTGCTTTTCTTACCTGTGCTTTTAAGGTCATGTCCAAAAAATCATTGCCTAGACCCATTTCATGGAGGTTTTTACCTGTTTTCTTCTAGTATTTTTACGTTTTCAGGTTCTTACGTTTAAGGCTTTAACCCATTTTGAGTTGGGTTTTTTTTTAATGAAGTGAGATAAGGCTCTAATTTCATTCTTTTGCTTGTGAGTATCCAGCTTTTCCAACACAATTCATCGAAGAGACTGTCCATTCCTAATTGTGTGCTCTGTAATTTTTGTCAAAATCAATTGATGGTAGATGTGTGGATTTATTTCTGTGTTTTCTATTCTGATCCATTGGCCTAAGTGTCTGTTTTTGTGCCAGTACCATGCTGTTTTGATTACTATATCTTTGTAGTATATTTTTAAATCAGGTAATGTAATTTTAGGACTGTTTTATCTAGTTCTGTGGAAAATGTCATTGAATTTTTTAAAATACTTTTTTCTGTATAGACAGGGTTTCGCTATGTTCCCTGGGCTGGTCTCAAACTCCAGGCCTCAAGCAATCCTCCTGCCTTATCTCCCCAAATACTGCAATTACAGGTGTGAACCACTGCTCCTGGCCATCGCTGGAATTTCTGTAGGAATTGCATTGAGTCTGTAGATTGATTTGAGTTGTATGGACATTTTAGCAACATTCTTCTAATTCATGAACATAGAATATCCATTCATTTATTTGTGTCTTCTTCAATTTCTTTCAGCAATGTTCTATAGTTTTCAGCATACAGCTCTTTCGAGTTCATGATTAAATTTATTCCAAAGTATTTTTTTTAATAGTTTATTTTTAGGGTATAGAAACACTATTGATTTTTGTATGTTAATTTTGTATCCTATATTAAAGGTGAAGTTAGCTTCTTATAGACAGGATGTAGATGGGTCCAGTTTTTTAATCCATTCAGCCACTTTATATCTCTTGATTGAAGAATTGAATTCATTCACATTTAAGGTAGCAACTGATAGGTAAGGACTTATTACTGTAATTTTGTTCATTATTTTCTAGTTGTTTTGTAGATGCTTTGCCCTTTTCTTCCTCACTTGTTGTCTTCCTTTGTGATTTTCTGTACTACTGTGCTTTGATTCCTTACTTTTCTTTTTTTTTTTTTTTAAGATGGAGTCTCACTCTGTCACCCAGGCTGGAATGCAGTGGTGCAATCTCAGCTCACTGCAGACACTGCCTCCCAGGTTCAAGTGATTCTCCTGCCTCAACCTCACAAGTAGCTGGGATTATAGGCATGCTCAACCAGCCTGACTAATTTTTGTATTTTTAGTAGAGACGGGGTTTCACTATGTTGGCCAGGGTGGTCTTGAACTCCTGACCTCAAGTGATCTGCCCACCTTGGCCTCCCAAAGTGCTGGGATTACAGGCATGATCCACTGCGCCTGGCCTGATCCCTTACTTTTCATTTTTTCATGGGTCTGCTATAGGTTTTTGCTTTGTGGTTACCATGATTGACTTACATAAAACATCTTATAGCTATAACAGACTATTTTAAGCTGATATCAACTTAACTTTGATCACATTAAAATACACTTTTACCTTCCAACACACATTTTGTGTTTGCAGTGTCACAGTTTACATCTTTTTATACTGTGTATTCCTCAATCAATTACTGTACCTATCATTATTTTTAATAGTTTTGTCTTTCAAACTTCATACTAAAGATATAAGTGATTTACACACCACCATTACAGTATTAGAGTTTTCTGATTTTCACTATATGGTTATATTTACCAGTGAGTTTTAGATTTTTATATGTTTTCATGTTATTAATTGGTGTCTTTTTCTTTCAGCTAAGTAACTCCCTTTAGCATTTCTTGTAAGGCAGTTCTAATAGTGATAAAGTCCCACAGCTTTTGATTGTCTGGGAAAGTCCTTATCTTTTCATCATTTCTGAAGGACAGACTTACTGGGTTTGGATGGCATTCTTGGTTGGCAATATTTTTTTTTCTATCAGTACTTTAAATATATCATCTCACTCTCTCCTGGTCTGAAAGGTTTCTGCTGAGAAATATACTGAAAGTCTTATGCAGGTTCCCTTGTATGTGATGAGTTGCTTTCCTCTTGCTGCTTTCAAAATTCTCTTTGTCTTTGACTTGTGATCCTTTGATTACATTGTATTTTGGTGAAGATCTCCTTATGTTTAATCTATTTGAGGTTCTTTGGGCTTCGTGGATCTGGATGTTCATTTTCCTCTCCAGACTTGGGTATTCTTCTGTCATTATTTCTTCAAGTAAACTATCTTCCCCTTTCTCTTTCTCTGTTCTTCCTGGAACACCCATAGTACATGTATTGGTTTGACTGATGGTGTCTCATAATTCTTGTAGGTATTCTTCACTTTTTCAAGCATTTTTCTTTTTGTTCCTCTGACTGGATAATTTTAAATGACTTATCTTTGAGCTCATTGATTCTCCTGCTTGATCCAGTCTCCTGTTGATGCTCTCTATAAAATTTTTAGTTCAGGCATTATGTTCATTAACTCCAGAGTTTCTGATTGGTTCTTTTTATTTTCTCATCCTTTGTTGAGATGCTTGTTTTGTTTGTGGATTGTTTTCCTGATTTTATTTAGTTGCTCATCTGTAGTCATCCTGAGTTTCTAGTTGTCCTGCTAATTTTATTTAGTTGTCTATCTTGTAGCTCACTGAACCTCTTTAAGATGATTATTTTGAACTATGCATTTGGGCTTGATGCTTGAGTCCATAGGGGATGGCCTGACACAGGGATAGACCTGAAGCCTGAGCTGGAGCCTGCCTGGAGGCTGTGGGGTGGAGGGGTTGGGGCAGCTGTTGGCCTGAAAGCTCTGTCCACAAGGCCTGGTGTGGATCCTGGGGTTGTAGGTGCTGGCTTGGCTCTGGCATGGACCTGGAGACTGGATCCCATGGGGGCCAGTTTAGTGCTGGGATCTACAGGGTTGGGCCTAGACCCTGGGTCTGGCTGGAGCTTGTGGTCACAGGGCCCACCCTGGAGCTGGTATCCATGGAGGCTATCCTGGAGTGGGTGTCTTCTGGTGTCAACCTGGTACCAGGATGGGTCATGAGGCTGGGTCTGTGGGTGCTGACCTGGAGTCTGGTGCTGTGGGGGGCTGGCCTGGTGCTGGGAATGATCTATAGCCTGAGTCTTTGGGGCCAGCCTGATGTTGGGGTGTGCCTGGAGACTGAGTTTAGGCAACCACCCCAGAGCCAGCGGTCTTAGGGGCTGGCCTGGCATTGAAGCAGGTTTAAAGGCTCAGTCTATGGGTGCTGGCCTGAAATCTAGGGCTTCAGTGGCTGGTTTGGCAGTGGGACAGGCCTGGAGACTAAGTCTGTGGGGCCAGTGTGGAACCTGGGGCCAGCCTGATGGTAGATTGAGCCTGGAGCCTGAGACTGTGGGAGCCAACCTAGGGCTGGGGTAAGCCTGGAGACTGAGTCTGCAAGGCAAACCTGGAGCCTGGGGCTGCAGGGAACTGCCTGGCATGGGGTTGTATTGGAATCAATCAGTGTCAGGGTTCAAGGCAAAGTCTGGTGCTCACTTTACTCTCCTATCCCTGCATGGATGGCATTTCTGTCTCCATGCTGTGCTGCCAAAGCTCGAAGGAAGGGTGATATGAGTGATGTAAAACTATCCTTCTTACCCTCTCCCATGTTTCTTCTTATTTCTGTACAATATCCAGGTGCTGTAGTCTCTCACCTGATTTCCTTAGCTCTTGTGAAGGTATTTTCATTTATAGATAGTTGTTAAAATTAATGTTTCTATAAGGATACAAGAGCTGCAAAGTCATTCTGACATCTTGTTGATGTCACCAGTTTAATTTACTTTTTATTAACCAAATTGACCCATTTCAACTGGTCATTTCATCAAAATTGCTGAACTGGGAGCCTCATATAGGCACAAACCAGACATCCTGGGAAGGGAAAAGTTACAATGAGAAAGGCGAATGAATCCAGTAGAGATTCTAATATGCCTTTCTTCCTAGCCACAGGGGAAAGCACTTACATCTTCCCAAACATAATTACGTTCCTGGTGTTTAATGAATACAACTTTAATTCATGCTATGCAATTTAAATCTGCTAAAACCCAAGACATGGGGAAGTTTCCCCGTACTTGCTGATCTGGTATATCAAAATAAAGCTTTAAATGTCTGGAGATTATTGATTTGGTTGTTTACTTAGGAAAGTTCAGTGGGGCATCCCTGCAAGCAATTGCCTAATGTGTCTTAACATGTTAAGCAAACCTGAAAAGATGTCCGCCAGTGAAGAATGCCAGCCGGTGGACCCAGGGGCATAGCAAGGCTCATGGAGTTCCGGCATCCAAACAGATCAATAGTTTTCAGTCTTGGGCAGGTACAGTGATCACTTGAGGAGATTATTAAAAATGCAGATGCCCATGCCAATTTGCTCAATCTGACTCTATAACAGAGGGCCTAAGAATCTTTTTTTTTTTTAAGTTTCCCAGGTAATTCTGATCCACATCAAAGCTCGAAGACCACTAGACAATCATTGAGAAGGTATATATTGTTCAGCTCCTGCAACAGAAGAGATTTTCCTAAATGGCCTCTCCACTCACATGGAGGAATGCTATAAGGACCTGCTCTACAAACTTATTCCTGCAGTACTCTAGACATGATGTTGAAGCTGCTGTTTATCCTTTCTGTGAAGCCCCATGTGAAAGAAAAAATTTTAAACCCACTGGTCTAGCAAATCTTGGTTCATCCTGAAGCATTAATATACTTTGAGGGAGGGGAAACAGGAACAGTCAGTATTTGTAATTATATTTTTCATTTCCTTTTGGTGGCCAGGATTCTCTCCTCAATTTGAGTTTTCATACCTATTCTTTTGCCTGATGGAATCATATGAAATTCTTGGATTTCCACCAGATGTGTCCTTCTATTATCTGTACATTTTCTACATATATGTCATATGCCAGAATTTAACACTGATTTTCCTGTTTATCAGAATGCTTATATTCCTGGATGCCTTCTCAGAGCCTTTTTGTAGAATGATAGAATGAGGCACGGCGAGTGTGCGCGTGTGTGGTTGCTTATCCACCTATTTATATTTCTTTTAAAAATATTTATTTATGGCTGGGCGCGGTGGCTCATGCCTGTAATCCCAGCACTTTGGGAGGCCGAGACGGGTGGATCACGAGGTCAGGAGATCGAGACCATCCTGGCTAACATGGTGAAACCCCGTCTCTACTAAAAATACAAAAAAAAAAAATTAGCCGGGTGTGGTGGCGGGCACCTGTAGTCCCAGCTACTCGGGAGGCTGAGGCAGAATGGTGTAAACCCAGGAGGCAGAGCTTGCAGTGAGCCGTGATCATGCCACTGCACTCCAGCCTGGGTGACAGAGTGAGACTACATCTCAAAAACAAAACAACAACAACAAAAAAACCAAAAAAATATTTATTTATTATGTATTTATTTTATTTTATTTTGAAGACAGGGTCTTGCTATGTTGCCCAGGCTGGTCTCCAGTTCCTGGACTCAAGCAATCCTCCTGCCTTGGCATCCCACAGTGCTGGGATTACAGGTGTGAGCCACCGTGCTTGGCCAATAATTCTTGAGTCCTGACTGTCTTGTGCAGTCTGTAGCACCGTGGTGTCTCTCTCTATTCCTCAATCCTAACAGCGTTCTCACTAAAGCAAGTGCTAAGAACGTTATTAAATGGACGGGTGGTGCCATTGATTAAAAACTACATGAAGAATGCAGTGATTAAAATGATAGGTTGTGAGAGCTTTACAATGAAGCAAGGCTAGATAGTATTTCCTCCAAGGGTCCTCCCATTTCCCCATCTTTGCCTTCACCTCTGAGATTTGATAAGGCTGGCTGGCACAAGGGGTCACAGTGTCGCTTCCTTCCTCAGCCAGTTTGCTGAGTCCCAGTCCTCTGAATTTGGCCAGGTGCCTGACAATTCTTGCATAAACAGTAGACCAGAACATATGGATGAAAGACGATAAATCCCTCTCTGCCCCAGAGAAACAGCTCCTACTTTACATGCTGGTGGCTGTGGCTTAGCCATGCCATCTTCAAAAGGCAAGGATAAGATGACTTTAAAAGAGGAAGAAATTTGTTTTACCACTCACACCTTTAATCTGCTCTGGCAGAATTGGCTTTCATAGTGGGCCAGTCTGAAACAGGGGCTCACATCTCAAGACTTTCAGCTAAGACCCTGGAGAGGTGATTATACAAGCCTGCAGCGGTGTAGACTGCTAATGGCTTTTGCACATTGCACAGATCACAGGATGCCCGCAGAACTCAGTTGCCCACAAAAGTCCTCCTCTGTCTGCTCTACTAAATTGAGTCCTCGGGAACACATTCACATAGAAAAAGCTGAAATAATAAGACAGCAATTATTTCTGTTTCCTGACCCAGAAACACTATTCGTGTTTAAAACATGACTATGTCCTTCTTTAGTTTCAGAAATGAATCAACAGTTCAATACCTGTTTGCTTCCTATTGGTGTGTCTCTGGCCCTAGCTGTTCTTTCTCTCATTTTGATGGGTAAATTATTTTCCTGGGAAACAAATGGGATTAGATGGGTTAAGTGGTCCACAGCGCCTACGGCAGCAAGCTGTGAACAGAAAGAACAGGAAGGCCACCACGCTAATGAGAAATAACAAATTCATGTGGGTCATTTGTAGATTTACATACCACGTGTGCATTGATTTATCTCTGTGGGGGAAAAATATTCTCCCCTTTGACAACTAAGATATACAGGGGTCAAAGGACAAGCCCAGACATTTATGCTAGCAGGTAATGGATCAGGGTTCCTTCCACATGCCACGACCCTTTTATAAAGTTTTCATTTTAGATTCATGGGGTACATGTGCAGGTTTGTTACATGGGTAGATTGCGTGATGCTGAGGTTTGGGCTTCCATTGAACCTGTTACCCAAATAGCGAACATAGTAGCTAATAGGTAGTTTTTCAACCCTTGCCTCTCTCCTTGCCTCTATCCTTTTGGAGCCCCCAGGATCTATTGTTCCCATCTTTATGTCCCTGAGTACCCAGTGTTTAGCTCCCAATTATAAATGAGAACATGCAGTATTTGATTTTCAGTTTCTGTGTTAATTCACTTAAGATAATGGCCTCCAGCTGCATCCATGTTACTGCAAAGGACATGATTTTGTTCTTTTTTATGGCTGCATAGTATTCCATGGTGTATATGTACCACATCTTCATTATGCAGTCCACCACTGATGGGCACCTGGGTTGGTTCCGTGTCTTTTCTATTGAAAATAGACGAACATGTGAGTGCAGGTGTCTTTTTGGTAGAACAATTTAATTTTGCAGGGTGTTGGGTAGATACCCAGTAATGGGATTGCTGGGTTAAAAGGTAATTCCATTTTTAGTTCTTTGAGAAATCTCCAAACTGCTCTCCACAGAGGCTGAACTAATTTCCAATCCCACCAATCGTGTATGAACGTTCCCCTTTCTCCGCAACCCTGCCAACTTCAGTTAATTTTTGAGTTTTTAGTAATAGCCATCCTGACTGGTGTGAGATGGTATCTCATTATGGTTTTGATTTTGCAAGCCAAGACTCTTACATCCTGCCATATTCTTCAGTACCCAACTTGTGCCAGGTGATAAGTTGACTGGCCAAAGGGTAAGCTGAAGCTTGAAATGATGTGCCTGGGATGGGCACATTCTAGACCCAATGAAGACCATCCATCCCAGGCCAGCATCCTCTGAAACACAGAAGTCCTCATGTTCCCCAGTCCCTGGCACTTTTTTTTTTTTTTTTCAGCTCAACTAGTTTTGCCAGATACATGTAAAGAGTTAGCATTTTAAAATAATCTGGGTTTTTTTTAATTCGATAGTGTATTTGTTTTTGCCTGTAAATGATTTGACTTCACAGCGCATAAAATAAATGGAAAATCTCAGCATCATTCCCATGTTAGATGCTGTTATCCAGAAATATCTATTTTGGTGCCCGCAATTTTTTTTTCCTTTCTCTCATTTGGGGAAGATGAAAGCTTCAAGGCTGTTTATCTCCCCTAAATTAGCCATGTGATAACTCTGAGATATTATTAACCACTCCTCACAGCACTAATGTTTATGTCTGAGAGGGGTCAAGTGGCGATCACCATTGAGGGAGAGTAGCCAAGATAAAAATGCAAGCAACGCAGCAGAAATGCAGCGCACATCAGCCCGGACAAATGGGAGAGGGGAACAGAGTAACCCAAATGCCCCCCAGCAGCCACCACTTTGCAGGGGCAAGAGGGCTCACCGGTGCCTTCTTGCCCGAGGGCATCAGCACGCAGCCCCTCCAGCTTGACCGAGTCAAGCCCTCATGGCTGATGGTACCCCAGGCAAGCTCCTGGAGTTGTTGGTCGCAGCCCCTGACTGTGCCTGTTTCTATCTCGCTGATCAATTCCTACCCTGCGGTCCAGGGATCTGACTTCTCAGAGCTATGACTGCTACTGACACTCAGGACCTAAGGGATACTGTCACTCTGTCCCAAGTCTCCAAGATGGAACAGGGTTTGCTGACTCTTCCCGCCGTACAGCAGATGCTCCTATTTCTCAGATGGGCATTGCCTGGTGCCAAACCAGAGTCTTCAGTTGCTGCAAACCCTTGCATTTCTTCACCACCTCCCAAAGCTTCCTTTATTATCACTGCAGCAGGGTCTAAAGCAAGCTTGTCCAAACTGCGGCCCAGGATGTCTTTGAATGTGGCCCAACACAAATTCGTAAACTTTCTTTAAACATGAGAGCCAGGCGCGGTGGCTCATGCCTGGAATCCCAGCACTTTGGGAGGCAGAGGAGGGCAGATCACTTGAGGTCAGGAGTTCGACACCCACCTGGCCAATATGGCGAAACCCTGTCTCTACCAAAAATGCAAAAATTAGCCAGGCATGGTGGCATGCACCTGTAATCCCAGGTACTCAGGAGGCTGAGGCAGGAGAATCACTTGAACCCAGGAGGCGCAGGTTGCAGTGAGCTGAGATCGCACCACTGCACTCCAGCCTGAGTAACAGAATGAGGCTCTGCCTCAAATAATAATAATTATCATTATTATGAGTTTTTTTTTGCGTTTCTTGTTTTTTGTTTTTTAGCTCATCAGCCATCGTTAGTGTTAAGGTATTTTATGTGTGGCCCAAGACAATTCTTCTTCCAATGTGGCTCAGACAAGCCAAAAGATTGGACATCCGTTATCAAAAGTGTGAAGCTCTCCTACCTCTCTCTCGAGTGAGCCAAGTTAAGGCTAAATACAAGATATATCTGTTGAGAGAGAGGAGCACGCTGAGGTATCAGACAACCTGGGTTCTCATCTTGGCCTCCTGTCTGCCCTAAACATGGTTAAGCCCCTTAATCACTCAGTGTCTCCATTTTCTCATCTGTAAACCATGAATTATTATAGATCACATATACTTATTATATATACTGTGAATTATATATACCTTCAAAAAGCTGTTGTGGCATTTGATGAAGGGAAGCTATGACCTGGCTGAGCAAAAAAAAAAAAAAAATTTATTATAACAATCACAATGATGAGAGAGTTCAAGTTTTCTGGGAAAATGGGCATCTTTCTGAAGTGTCTGGATTTGTAGAAATCCCCCCAGAAAGGAAACAAGAAAAGATTCTGCTCCACGTAGAACACTTCTCTGAGGAGAAGCCAGACCTCCTAACAAAGATTGAAGAATCCAAGATGCTATGGAGGTTCTTGAGTCCCTGTTAGGCCTGAAGTAGCTCCCAGAATCATCTCTTCATCCTTCTGCAATGCTCAGGATGAAGACATTAACAAATACTTTCTGGGTTGAAATATAAAATACTTGAAATGTCAGACTGGGCTCATCAGAGAAGGAACAATTGAAACACCTGCTGTTTCTGTAATGGACAGCGGTTTGCAAAGGACAGCATCCACGTACTCTGATCATAAAACACTATGCAACAACAGAGAGCTGCATTCAATTTGCAGTGCTAAAGCTTCTGTTTAGGCAGTGAAAAGCTCTCCTTAGCAGTTAATAAAATCATAATGACCAGACATCAGAGTTTCTTAATTTCCGTCAGCAGTTGGGCACTTTCTCTCCGAGGAAGTCAATGATGTCATTTAAGTCCATCCTCTCACGTCCATTCCCGGTGAAGTGATAATCATTATTCTCTTGGGGCTGCCTAGCATCTGACCCCCTCTTAATATGTTTTAGAGAAATAATTCCCCTTTAATATAAAAGCCAAAAGTGTAAGCTACTCATTTTCTCAGATTCCCTTGCAGGTTGGCGTGCCTGCATCACCTGGCTCAGCTGATCATGAGCTCCTGCCTGGACTCCAAGTACGAAATAAGAGATGTGAAGAATCAGGAACCACGTGGGGTCATTTTTGCAGCTGGCCTGGCAGCTGCATTTCCAGTCCCGATTCCCGAGTCACAAGCATCATGCAGTGGCAGCTGTATCTCCGTGGAGCCACTTTATAGTGGACGTCGTTCCTGCTTGCATACCCTCTGTGTATGGTTCTCAGATCCTTCCAGAGCTTCTGTGAGCTCCTTGCTATGTAGCTGGTGCTCCTATTCGTCATGTACTTTTGTTTTTCCTTCCTTCCTTCCTTCCTTCTTTCCTTCCTTCCTCTCTCTCTCTCCCTTTCTTTCTTTCGTTCGTTCTTTTTTTTTGAGACAGAGTCTCACTCTGTCACCCAGGCTGGAGTGCAGTGGCACAATCTCGGCTCACTGCAACCCTCACCTTCCAGGTTTAAGCAATTCTCCTGCCTCAGCCTCCTAAGTAGCTGGGATTACAGGTGTGTGCCACCACGCTTGGGTATTTTTGTATTTTTAGTAGAGATGGGGCTTCTCCAGGTTGGCCAGACTGGTCTCAAGTGATCCACCTGCCTCAACCTCTCAAAGTGCTGGGATTATAGGGGTGAGCCACCGTGCCTGGCCAGCATGTACTTCTTTTTCTTCACCTGCCTCACTCATTCTCATTCTGAAACATTACCTCCTCTAAGAAGCCTTCCTTGATATATTATCCTTCCTTCCATCACACTATTTTGACTTCTTGACACCAGGAACTACTCTATGGTTTGAATGTTTTTGTCCCCTACAAAAATTCATGTTGAATGTTAATTGCCATTGCAACAGTATTGAGAGATGTGGTCTTTGGGAGGTGATCAAGTAATGAGGGCAGAGACTAGTTGCCCTTAGGCATGGTATTAGTTGCCCTTATGAAAGGGCTTGACAGTTCACCCCTTTTTGCCTTTCTGCTCTCCACCACATTAGGACACTCTTCCTTCCGTCTGGCAGGTGCAGTGTTCAATGCACCATCTTGGAAGCAGAGAGCAGCCCTCACCAGACACCAGACTTGCTGGCATCTCGATCTTGGACTTTCCACCCTCCAGAACTGTAAGAAAATAAATTTCTCTTCTTTATAAATTATCCGGTCTCTGTATTCTGTTATAGCAGCACAAACAGACTAGGACAGGCGAGGTCTTATTTATTCTTTCATCTCGGGTGCCCAAGTGAACTGTAGATTTATTTATTTATGTATTGATTCTTTAATCCCAAGTGAACTGTAGATACTCAATAAGTACATCTGTATTATTTTTCCTATGGCTTCTGTATAAATTACTACAAACTTGGAGTAGCTTAAAACAACACAGATTTATCCTCTTACAGGTCTGGAGTCCAGAAGTCTGAAATTGGTTTGACTGGACCAAAATCAAGATGGCAGCAGAGCTGGCTCTCTCTGGAGGCCCTAGGGGAGAATTTGTTCCTTGCCTCTTTCAGCTTCCAGGGGGCTGTTGGAATTCCTTAGCACATGGTTACATCACTCTAATATCACTCCAGTTTCTGCCTTCTTGATCACATTGCCTTCTTCTCTTCTTTCTGTAGTTTCCATCTACCACCTTCTCATAAGGACACTTGTGATGACACTCAGGGCTCACCAGGATAATCCAGGATGGGCCCCCCATCTCAAGACCCTTAAGTTAATCACATCTGCAAAGTCTTTGTCATATAAGGTAACATGCATAGGTTCTAGAGATTAGGACATGAATATCTTGGGGGTCATTATTCAGCCTGCCTACATCATAGGTCATATACTACATACATTTTTATGGTGCAAATCACTAGCCCTTCTTCCCTATGATGCTGCTTGGATTTGCTCCCCCAGGGCTGTCTTCTGTTTGACTTTGTCTTGGGAGAAATTATTTTGGTCCTTCACAAACTAAACTCCTTTGAACTGAATCCACCTAGAGCAGCCGGCCTCATGTGCAAATCTGCCAATGGCCAATAGTCCTTGTGAAGTTCACTCAACCCACTGTGATTGTCCTCTTCTCAGTCCTGCTGCTGGTTGTGTGGTCTTGAACAAAACTGTTAGATCAGTGGAATAGCTCTGCCCTAATGGCCCAGGGACCTGGAAGCCAGCCTATTCCTCATGTGGGACTTTGGGTGGGAATTCCCTCTCCCTGAGCCTGGGTGTCCTCATTCATACAAAGACAGACTAAAACTCTTCCCAACTTAGTCAAGCTCTTCCCTCAAATTTTCTCTTCTTCTCATAAAAGAACACACACTATATAATTCCATTTACATAGTTCAATAACAGGAAGAACTAAATTGTATTGTTTAGCAATGTATTGTTTATTTTACCACCTAGGTAGCAAAATAATAAAAAGGCCAAGGAAATGATTGTCACAAAAGCAAAATGTGATATATACATACAATGGAATATTATTCAGCCTTAAAGGGTAAGTAGACTCTGACAGATGCTACAACATAGATGAACCTTGAGGACATGATGTGAAATAAAATAAGCCAGTCACAAAAACATACACACTATAGGATTCCACGTAGAGGAGTTACCTAGAATGGGCAAATTCATAGACAGAAAATAAAATGATGATTGCCAGGTGTCTTAGTCCATTTTCTGTTGGTTATAACAGAATACCTGAAACTAGGTAATTTATAGAGCAACAAAATTTACTTCTGTATTCTTTTTTTTTTTTTTTTTTTTGAGATGAAGTCTCACTCTTGTCATCCAGGCTGGAGTGCAATGGTGCGATTTCGGCTCACTGCAACCTCCACCTCCTAGGTTCAAGCGATTCTCCTGCCTCAGCCTCCTGAGTAGCTGGGATTGCAGGCGTCTGCCACCACGCCCAGCTAATTTTTGTATTTTTAGTAGAGACAGGGTTTCACCATGTTGGCCAGGATGGTCTTGAACTCCTGACCTCAGGCAATCCGCCCACCTCAGCCTCCCAAAGTGCTGGGGCTACAGGCATCAGCCACTGTGCCCGGCCCAAAATTTATTTCTTACAGTTCTGGAAGCGAGGATTCCAAGGTCAAGGGGATGCATCTGGTGAGGGTCTTCTTTCTCGTGGGGACTCTCTGCAGAGTCCAATGCTGCTCCAGGCATCACATGGTCAGGGGGCTGAGTATGTCTTTCTTCCCTGTCTTATAAAGCCACTAGGCCCACTCCTGTGATAACCCATTAATCCACGAGCCCATTGATATTTTAATCCACAAATGGATTAATCTAGTCACGAGGGCAGAGCTCTCATAACCCAACCACCTCTTAAAGACCCCACATCTCAATACTGCCACAGTGGAGATTAAACATGAGTTTTGGAGCAGACAAATATTCAAATCATAGCACCAGGGTCTGATAGTGAGTATTGAGTGTTAACTTGGTTGGATCAAAGGATGCAAAGTATTGTTCCTGGGCATGTCCATGAGGGTGTTGCCAAGGGAGATTAACATTTGAGTCGGTGGACTGGGAGACACAGACCCATCCTCAATCTAGGTGGGTGCCATCTCATCAGCTGCCAGTGTGGCTAGAATAAAAGCAGGAAGAGGAACGTGGAAGTGTGTCCGGAATTGGTGGGTTCTTGGTCTCACTGACTTCAAGAATGAAGCCGTGGACCCTCGCGGTGAGTGTTACAGCTCTTAAGGTGATGCGTCTGGAGTTTGTTCCTTCTGATGTTCAGATGTGTTCGGAGTTTCTTCCTTCTGGTGGGTTCGTGGTCTCGCTGGCTCAGGAGTGAAGCTGCAGACCTTCGCGGTGAGCATTACAGCTCTTAAGGTGGCACGTCTGGAGTTGTTCGTTCCTCCCGGTGGGCTCGTGGTCTCGCTGGCTTCAGCAGTGAAGCTGCAGACCTTCACAATGAGTGTTACAGCTCATAAAAGCAGTGTGGACCCAAAGAGTGAGCAGTAGCAAAATTTATTGCAAAGAGCAAAAGAACAAAGCTTCCACAGGGTGGAAGGGGAACCAAGCGGGTTGCCACTGCTGGCTTGGACAACCTGCTTTTATTCTCTTATGTGGCCCCACCCGCATCCTGCTGATTGGTAGAGCCGAGTGGTCTGTTCTGACAGGGCGCTGATTGGTGCGTTTACAATCCCTGAGCTAGACACTAAGGTTCTCCACATCCCCACCAGATTAGCTAGATACAGAGTGTGGACACAAAGGTTCTCCAAGGCCCCACCAGAGTAGCTAGATACAGAGTGTCGATTGATGCATTCACAAACCCTGAGCTAGACACAGGGTGCTGACTGGTGTGTTTACAAACCTTGAGCTAGATAGAGTGCTGATTGGTGTATTTACAATCCCTGAGCTAGACATAAAGGTTCTCCAAGGCCCCATCAGAGTAGCTAGATACAGAGTGTCCATTGGTGCATTCACAAACCCTGAGCTAGACACAGGGTGCTGATTGGTGTATTTACAATCCCTGAGCTAGACATAAAGGTTCTCCATGTCCCCACCAGACTCAGGAGCCCAGCTGGCTTCACCCAGTGGATCCGCACCGGGGCTGCAGGTGGAGATGCCTGCCAGTCCCGGTGCTGTGCACCGGCACTCCTCAGCCCTTGGGTTGTCGATGGGACTGGGCGCCGTGGAGCACGGGGTGGCGCTCATCGGGGAGGCTCCGGCCGCACAGGAGCCCATGGAGTGGGTGGGAGGCTCAGGCATGGCGGGCTGCAGGTCCTGAGCCCTGCCTCACGGGAAGGCAGCTAAGGCCTGGTGAGAAATTGAGCACAGCGCCGGTGGGCTGGCACTGCTGAGGGACCCAGTACACCCTCCGCAGCCGCTGGCCCGGGTGCTAAGCCCCTCATTGCCCTGGGCCGGCAGGGCCGGCCCGCTGCTCTCAGTGCGGGCCCGCCAAGCCCACGCCCCCCCGGAACTCCAGCTGGCCCGCAAGCGCGGCGCACAGCCCTGGTTCCTGCTGGCGCCTCTCCCTCCACGCCTCCCTGCAAGCTGAGGGAGCCGGCTCTGGCCCAGAAAGGGGCTCCCACAATGCAGCGGTGGGCTGAAGGGCTCCTCAAGTGCCGCCAAAGTGGGAGCCCAGGCAGAGGAGGCCCCGAGAGCGAGCGAGGGCTGAGGACTGCCAGCACGCTGTCACCTCTCAGAAGGACTAGACTGGCTGAGTCTTTTGGCCTCCGCCTTTCTCCCATGCTGGATGCTTCCTGCACTCGAACATTGGACTACAAGTTCTTCAGCTTTTGGACTCTTGGACTTATACCAGTGGTTTGCCTGCGGCTCTCGGACCTTCAGCCACAGACTGAAAGCGGCACTGTTGGCTTCCCTACTTTTTAGCTTTTGGGACTCGGACTGACTTCCTTGTTCCTCAGCTTGCAGATGGCCTACTGTGGGACTTCACCTTGTGATCGTGTAAGTCAATATTCCTTAATAAACTCCCATTTATATATACATCTATCCTATTAGTCCTGTCCCTCCAGAGAACCCTAATTCACAGGGGAGGGAAATGAAGATTTATTGTTTAATGGGTATAGGGTTTCAATTTGCAAGATGAAAAAATTCTGGTGGTGGGTGGTGATGATAGTGGCACAATATGAATGTACTTAATGCCACAGGACTGTACACTTAAAAATGGTTAAAATGGTAAATTTCATGCTACATAAATTTTAACACAATAAAAAAATTGGAAAGAAAAAAAACTAGGCTACTGATTATGTCTGGTTTGACAAGAGCGCAAAAAGACATATTTGGGGACTGGCAACTATTTATTGACCTCGGTGGTGGTCACACAGGTATTTGCCTCATTATTTGCTGATCTGTACATTATACTTATTGATTGATTTTTATTTAATTTTTCATCTTGGAAATTTTCAACCATTCCCAAAAGTAAAAACCATAATATAATAAGCCCAGCTGCAACAATTATTCACATTTTGCTATTTTTGTTTCATTTATGCATGCCTTCCAGTTTTGGAAAGCATGGGACATTTTGAAGCCAATTGCAGGTTTTACATCATTTCACCTATAAATACTTCAGTAGATACATATACACTTTTATGCATTATCTATAAAGATGAAACACCAAAAATACTAAAGTAAGAGGGAAGGAATGGAGCTGGTCTTGAAGGCAGAAATCCTGTGTAGGGAAAGTAGTGTGTGTGTGTGTTTGTGTGTGCACGTATGTGTGTCATGGTCATGCAGATACAGTAGGATGTCTGCTTTGGTTGGAGGAATAGCTAAGCCTGTGTTCTTCCATTGCAGCCTGGGGGCCACGGTTGTAGCTCCCAATGGTTGATCTGGGCATTTAAATAAACGCAGTCAAGCCTACGAGTCCAGAAGAGCTATAACCAGAGTCCAAGAAGTCTTGTAGGGCTGGATATAAGAGTCCCCCTCCCGTATTGAGGAACCTCAACAATTGTTAAATGATTGGATAACGAGGGGAGAGGATTGCTCTAAAGAATGCCACAGTTTGCCGGAGGCTCAGAGTATTTTTTTGTTCTTGCTTTCATGACTTTAAGCAAACTGTCCTGCTCTTGGAAAAAGGGAAGGAGACTGTGAGCTCCTTCATGGAGTAGTGGTGACCCCACACTGCTAGAGGTGGGAAGGAGGAGTTTGGTTCTTGACAGAAGTAGGTGGGAACACTGAGGCCAACCCCAGTACCCCTAAGATGGGCTTTGATTTGTCCTGTCACTGGATGAACCAGGTCTGTAGCTAATACAAGTTGTTAATATCCAAGTCTTATAAAATATGGGTAAGAGTGGGAGTATGCCAACCAGTTCTCAGACTCCAGGTTTGGGGTCTAGGGCATTACCAGGCCCTCTTTGCAGGTGTCTGGGCTCCGGGGCACCATGCATAGAGGCCAATGGAAGAGGCCAACATAGAATTTCACAAGCTTCCTTTGGTCAAAACCTGCTATTTATTGACCTGAGTGGTGGTCACACAAGTATTTGATTGATAATTATTTGCTAATCTGTACATATATACTCATTGATTGATCATTATATTTATTGATTGATCATTGTTGATTGGTCATTATACTTTTTGATCTTTTACATCTACTCAAGTTATCCCCTTTTAGAAGCTCCTG
Organism: Pan troglodytes; assembly: GCF_028858775.2. Taxonomy (NCBI): domain Eukaryota; kingdom Metazoa; phylum Chordata; class Mammalia; order Primates; family Hominidae; genus Pan; species Pan troglodytes. Next base: position 79,658,661 of record NC_072404.2, on the reverse strand, counting down.
GTGCACAGTAAGCTCTCCATCCTCTCCTGCTGCTATCTCCTTGCCTTAGCCTTGGCTATTCCTTCTGTTGCAAATGCTTTTTCCTCAGATTTTCATGTGCTTGCGCTCTCACATTCAGGGCAGCACATAATATTGAGTCTTAATTTTAGGCCTCCCACCACAGTTCTTCTCTAGTGCATATGGTTAAACAGGGTTCACTGACCCATCTTGGAAGTCCTGGTGTCTCTCTCTACTAAGCCTGGCTTTGCCTCTCACTTCTGCTTTGCCCTGGGGCCACAGCTGTGTTACAGCCCATGTTCAAATACCTTCATGTTAAAGAACTCGATGACTATCTTCTGTAAACAAGATAGCAACCCCTAGCTCTCCTTATCTCTGGTACCCTACTTATTTTTCTTCATAACCTCTATTGTCAGCCTCCCCAGCCTGACCACAGAATATAAGTTCTGTGGAGGCAGGAATTTCATCTGTTTTCTTCACGGTGGTGTTTCCAGGGCCTAGAGCAGTGCTTGGCACATAGTGAAGGCTCAATTCGTATTTGTTGAATGAATGAATGAATGAATGGTTGATATTTCTTGTCTGGTCCATGCATGTCACTAGACACTTGTGATCTTTTATGTCTTGTCTTTCCAGTTGGAATCCTCTAGGGTCTGGTCTGTTCCTGCAAGAACTGCCCCTTATTCATCCCATTTGTGATGAAGGGATTCCTGCCCTAGGGTTATGAGGCTGGCCAATTTTACACGACACCCAACACTGGGTAGATAAGATTGACAGCAGTTAATTTATCACATATACTGACAGGGGACATTGCATGCCACACAGGACCACATGAGGACTGCACTGGAGAGCAAAGTGAAGAAGCAGGGAGTGTGGAAGGTGGCTTTGTAGTATCCAGAGGATGGGGTGGCCTGCATTCCCACAGGAAGATGTGATTGGCTACTTGAAATAATTCCATGAGCTGGCAGGGAACTGAAGCCTGCTACTCAAGGGTAAGCAGGAACTGTGCCTGGTCCTTTTGATAAGAACAGTTGTTTGGCTGGGGGACCTTTTTAGAAGCAAAAGAGGGAGGTGAACTTGCAATTACACCACCTGAGGCCCTCCTGGTTTCACCAGACATCAGGGCAGAACATGATATCAGGCTTTAATTTTAGGCCTTCCACTACAGTTCCGCGCTAGTGTACATGGTCGAACGGGGTTCACTGGCCCATCTTGGAGGTCCTGGTGTCTCGCTCTGATAAGCCCAGCTTTGTCTCTCACTCTTGCTTTGTCCTAGGGCTTCAGCTCTGTTACTATGTGACTTTCAGTTCCAACAACCAATTCCAGGCCATTTAATCCCAGCTCTCTGGAAACTGGCTCAGCTTATATTCCTAGACTTCCTTCCTACCTTCTCCTGTTCTTGACTCCTGGATATGGTTCTAGCCTCTTCTGTCTGATCTTACTGTGTGACTTCTGGTTGCCAGCATCCACCTCTCCTCCTCACCTGCCTGTTGCAGCATGACAGGTCACAACGATCTTTCCAGGACTTTTCTCCTCCTCCAAGCAGCTTCAGAGAGTAGGGAACGGCTTGAAGCTTGAAAGCAAAGAAACACAGCTTCCAGAGTTTCCTTAGTGCTATCAATTTTTTTCTTTTTAAAATTTGCAACAGGGGTTTGCTCTGTATGTCACCCAGACTGGAGTGCGGTGGCACAATCAAGGATCACTGCAGTCTCCATCTCTTGGGCTCAAGCAATCCTCCTACCTCAGCCTCCTAAGTAGCTGGGACTACAGGTGTGAGCCACCATGCCCGGCTAGTTTTTGTATTTTTTTGTAGACAGGGTTTTGCCATCATTCCCAGGCTGGTCTCGAACCCCTGAACTCAAGTGATCCACCTGCCTTGGCCTCCCAAAGTGCTGGGATTACAAGTGTGAGCCACTGCACCCGGCCCAGTGGTATCACTTATGCCTGCCCATGAGCACCAGCTCAATTGCTCTGACATCCCTGTGAATCAAACTCAGAGGTCTTTAGTTCTGACCAATTAACGCATTGTCCTTGTGGGGGACTATGTGGCAGCTATGAAAATGCACCACCTAGGTCTCCTACCGTGGCCGCAGCTGGTGCACTTGGAGATCCATCACTCCATTTGCACTGATGCTCTGCTTCTCGGCTCACTGTGCAGTCTGGGGACATGAAGAGGGGCCTGTTTCTGCGAGATATGGGACTCCTGTCATGGACGACTTTGGCTCAAGGACTATCTGTAACTTTGCCCAACTGGTCTTAGCTCTGAACTGCAGCCTAAGAGCTTTCTTCTTTCCTTTCTTCCCTCTCTCTCTCCTTCATAGAGGTCAGACTTGCATTATAGCCTAAGCCTCTTCCAGCCTGCTCTGGCTTCCTCCCCACTTTCCCTCACAGGTGTTTCCCCCAGTAAACCCCCTGCATGTCTAATCCTGTTTTGGTGTCTGCTTTTGGGAGAACCTTCACTCAGAAGGCTACTATGGCATGAAAGTCTTAAACGGTGTCACTGAATCCAATTTGTAGTCTTTAATCCCTCACCCCCTTCCCACGCTTTCCCCCCAAGTCCCCAAGTCCATTGTATCATTGTTATGCCTTTGCATCCTCATAGCTTAGCTCCCACTTATGAGTGAGAACATACGATGTTTGGTTTTCCATTCCTGAGTTACTTCACTGAGAATAATGGTCTCCAATCCCATCCAGAGATCGCTGTGAATGCTATTAATTCATTCCTCTTTATGGCTGAGTAGTATTCCTTCATACATATAAATTGTAGTTTCCTTATTCACTCATTGATTGATGGGCATTTGGGCTGGTTTAACAGTTTTGCAATTGCGAATTGTGCTGCTATAAACATGCGTGTGCAAGTATCTTTTTTGTGTAATGATTTCTTTTCCTCTGGGTATAATACCCAGTAGTGGGATTGCTGGATCAAATGATAGTTCTACTTCTAGTTATTTAAGGAATCTCCACACTGTTTTCAATAGTGGTTGTACTACTTTACATTCCCACCAGCAATGTAGGAATGTTCCTTTTTCATCACATCCATGCCAACATCTATTATTTTTGATTATGGCCATTCTTGCGGGAGTCAGGTGGTATGGCATTGCGGTTTTGATTTGCATTTCCCTGATCATTAGTGACGCTGAGCATCTTTTTCATACATTTCTTAGCCATTTGTATATCTTCTTTTGAGCTCAGATGATGGGTGCACCAAAATCTCACAAATCACCCCTAAAGAACTTACTCATGTAACCAAACACCACCTGTTCCCCAAAAACCTATGGAAATTTAAAATAAATAAATATTAAATAATCAAAAATTTTAAAAAGAAGTCTTAAATGGTCTCGAAGTCTCTCGAAGTCTCAACGGCAGATGGGGAAGTCCTGGACCTCCCAGAGATTCTGATCAGGAGTCAACTTCACTTGATGACATCTTCTATCACAGCTGTTAAAAGCAGGGCTTTGGTTGGGTGTGGTGGCTCACACCTGTAATCCCAGCACTTTGGGAGGCTGAGGCGGGTAGATCACCTGAAGTCAGGAGTTTGAGACCAGCTTGGCCAACGTGGTAAAACCCTGTCTCTACTAAAAATATAAAAAATTAGCCGGGCATGCTGGCAGTCACCTGTAATCCCAGCTACTCAGGAGGCTGAGACAGGAGAATTGCTTGAACCCAGGAGGCAGAGGTTGCAGTGAGCCCAGATGGCGCCATTGCAACTCCATCCTGGGCAACAAGAGCGAAACTCCATCTCCAAAAAAAAAAAAAAAAAAAAAAAAAGCAGGGCTTTAGGGTCAGATAAACATGGCCCCAAACTCCTGCTCCATCCCTTAAGTAGATGTGGGAGCTTCAGCGTGTCTTGCAGCCAGTTCATGCCTCAGTTTTCAAAGCTGCAAAGTGGGGTTGTAAGAGTCCATTGTGACAACGTGTGTCAAGCATTTAGGGACAGTAGATAGTGTGGCTGGGACACAGTGGGGGATCAATGAATGGCAGCTGTGGTCCTTCACACTTCATGCGCTTTGGGATGATGACATTCTCATTTTAGTAAGAACAGTTAAAATAAATGAAGAAGGAGAACAGATCTGAAGAATCTCTGGGCAGATACCAGTTAGGCCTCATCAGTGACCTCCACCTTGCTTGATTTGCAAACATGAGCAAAACTCAAATTGAGCTATTTCTCTTTGTTTGTTTGTTTTTTGTTTTCTTTTTCTTTTTTCTTTTCTACAGGGTCTCTCTCTGTTACCCAGGCTGGAGGGCAGTGGTGCAATCATAGCTCAATACAGCCTAGAACTCCTGGGCTCAAGTGATCCTCCCACCTCAGCCTCCCAAGTAGTTGGGACTACAGGCATGCACCACTACATCTGGCTAATTTTTTTGATTTAAAGTAGAGATGAAGTCTAGCTGTTGCCCAGGCTGGCCTCAAATTCCTGGCCTCAAGCAATCTTCCCACCCCAGCCTCCCAAAGTGCTGGAATTACAGGCATGAACTACCACACTCAGCCCCTTAACTTGAGCTATTTGTTATGAATGCCTATATTAAAGAAAAGTAAAACTTAAGTTCAATGAATCAGAAGTAGCCAACAAACTCATAATGGTATAACTAGGAACTTTCCAAGAAGATAGACTAAATAAGACAACTAATATCATCGCAACGCATCAAATAATTTATTTATTTTGCTTCTGCATATATCTTACACATATTTGCCTTTCAAGACTGGTCGTGGCAACACTTGATCTCTTTCAATTTGGCGTTTCCCAATCCCCAAATTGCTGCTTACTCAAATAAATGCTTCAAAATCGTATTGTGCCTGTATTAGAGTTCTCTTAGAGGGACAGAATTAATAAGATAGATATAAGAGTTTATTAAGTATTAACTTACATGATCACAAGGTCCCACAATAGGCCATCTGCAAGCTGAGGAGCAAGGAGAGCCAGTCCGAGTCCCAAAACTGAAGAACTTGGAGTGCGATGTTCGAGAGCAGGAAGCATCCAGCACAGGAGAAAGATGTAGGCTGGGAGGCTAGGCCCGTCTCCTATTTCACGTTTTTCTGCCCGCTTTATATTCACTGGAAGCTGATTAGATTGTGCCAACCAGATTAAGGGTGGATTTGCCTTCCCCAGTCCACTGACTCAAGTGTTAATCTCCTTTGGCAACACCCTCACAGACACACCCAGGATCAATACTTTGTATCCCTCAATCCAATCAAGTTGACACTCAGCATTAACCATCACAGTGCCTAAGATTTTTCTTTCACAGAAGTCAGGCACAGACATTGAAGGCTAGTGGCCTGAGTCCTCAAGCCAGAGCTACCTCCATCTAGAATCAGAGCCACCCTGAAGTCCTAGAGCGAGCTTGTCCAGCCTGAAGCTTGTGGTAAACACGCAGCCCAGGATGGCTTTGAATGCAGCCCAACACAAATTCATAAACTTCTTAAAACATTATGAGGTCGGGCGTGGTGTCTCACGCCTGTAATCCCAGCACTTTGGGAGGCCGAGGCCGGTGGATCACCTGAGGTCAGGAGTTCGAGACCAACCTGACCAACATGGTGAAACCCTGTTTATAGTAAAAATACAAAATTAGCTGGGTGTGGTGGTGCATGCCTATAGTCCTAGCTACTTGGGAGGCTGAGGCAGAAGAATCGCTTGAACTCAGGAGGTGGAGGTTGCAGTGAGTTGAGATTGTACCATTGCACTCCAGCCTGGGCAACAAGAGCAAAACTCCATCTCAAAAAAAAAATTAAACAAACAAACAAAAACAAAACACACACACACACACAAAACATTATGAAACTTTTTTGGAATTTTTTTTTTTAGCTCATCAGCTGTCATTAGTGTTAGTGTATTTTATGTGTGGCTCCAGATCATTCTTCTTCCAATGCGGCCCAGGGAAGCCAAAAGATTGGATACCCCTGCCCTAGAGCATCTGGCCGGCAGGTCCCCTTTCAGTCCTTGCAAATATGTGGAGAGGTGAAAGGGCAAAAGGACCCCTGGTACTGCTGAGAGACCTCTCTGTCATCAGCAGCCACCCCCCATATCCACTTCAAGTTCTGCCAGGATTTTTCCATCAGATCTTGGACCTCTCACTTAACCTCTTTGGACTTTAGATTTTTTGTCTCTGAAATGGAGAGGACAAAGGTGAAGAATGCAATCTCCAAACTGGCCTTCAGCTCTGCTGATGGCCTCTAGACCAGCTGAAGTGGGTTCAACACTCCCAGTGGCAGCCTCAACCTGTTCTTGAATTTCAGCATTGATGTAAAGTGATAGCAGGGATTTTGGGCCATTTATTCTCTAAACTTTTTTTTTTTTTTTGAGATGGAGTCTCGCTCTGTCACCTAGGCTGGAGTACGGTGGTGTGATCTTGGCTCACTGCAAGCTCCGCCTCCGGGGTCCACACCATTCTCCTGCCTCAGCCTCCCGAGTGGCTGGGACTACAGGCGCCCACCACCACGCCCAGCTAATTTTTTGTATTTTTAGTAGAGACGGGGTTTCACCATGTTAGCCAGGATGGTCTCGATCTCCTGACCTCGTGATCCTATTCTCTAAACATTTTTAAGCTGTGATCATCTTAATACAGGGAGGGTTTTCAAAACAGGATAAATTTAAGCATGCTTGTCTTACGCTTTCATAATTTTTCTTAAGAGACAGGGTCTGGCTCTGTCACCAAGGCTGCAGTGCAGTGGTGCGATTATAGCTCAGAGCAACCTCAAACTCCTGGGCTCAAGCGATCTTCCAGCCTCAGCCTCATGACTAGCTGGGACCACAGGTGTGTGCCACTGCCCTTGGCTAATTTTTAAATTTTTTGTAGGCACAGGGTCTCACTCTGTTGCCCAGGCTGATCTGAAACTCCTGGCCTCAAGTAATCCTCCCACCTCGGCCTCCCAAAGTGCTGGGATTACAGGCATGAGCGGCTGTATCCAGCCTCTAAACACATTTAATCTGTGATCATCTCAACACCAGGAGGATTTTCAAAACAGTGTAAACATAGGCAAGCTTAATTTACAGCTTCATAAGATTTTTTAAATCAAAATATTCCAGAGATGAAGACGCTGACAATTAAAAGCAACTAAATAGGCTGAGCGCGGTGGCTCACACCTATAATCACAGCACTTTGGGAGGCCGAGGTAGGTGACCTGAGGTCAGGGGTTCAAGACCAGCCTGGCCAACATGGTGAAACCACGTCTCTACTAAAAATACAAAAATTAGCTGGGCTTGGTGGCACACACCTGTAATCCCAGCTACTCTGCAGGCTGAGGCACGAGAGTCACTTGAACCTGGAAGGCAGAGGTTGCAGTGAGCTGAGATCATGCCACTGCACTCCAGCCTGAGCAACAGAGCGAGACTCTGTCTAAAAAATAAAAATAAAAGCAACTAAACAAAAATCTGTGTGACAGAGAGGACTCAATCCCAAGCCTGATTGCCGAGATCGCCCATCCTGCCTGAAGGGAGGGAAGATATCTTGGTGGAGAGAAAGCAGAACCATGGGATGTTGTGCCCAGGCAGGGATCCGCCATCCCGCCCTGGCTCTGAACTCCCCAAGGGAGGCCTAGATTCAGGACCCCAGAGAGCAGGGGACCCTGCTCAGACGCAACAATGAGGCCGGTGGTGCTAATTACACAGGTGATCATTGCCAAGCCCAGCTTAGTTTTCTCCTCTAGGGTCCTGCCTGCCCGCCCTCTCTGGCTTGTCTCTCTTCTTTCCTCTTGCCTGGAACTGGGCTCACCATCAACCCCATCAAGTTCTAGGAAGATCCGTGCCTAGCCAGGAACAAGAGAGCAGGACAGATAAACCTCTGTGGCTGCTCAAAATCCAAGGAAGCCACACAGAATTCTTCTGCTGGAGGTGGTAGAATCCTACCTGGGGCAGGCTACCTCCAGAAGCCCTAGAGTAACTAGGACAAACCCCACAAGCCACCCCCTCCCTCACACCCTTGGCTTCACATCTGAGACTTCAGGGTTCCCCAGTGCCTGGCCTCCCAGTTCCCAAGGCTGCTTAAGTGTTGTCTTTGTCTGTTTCCTCCTTATGCTACCTTATCCCTGAGAAATATTGCTCACACCCTACGACATGGTCCCCTACTTTCCTCTCTGCATTGATAGAAGGGGCTTTTCAAGGGCAAGGACTGTGAATGGCCCTGCTCTGTGTTCCCAGCCATAAGCATAGCCCCTGGCAGAAGGGATGTTGCACATGCTTAGCAGAAGGAAAGAAGGAAAAAACCCCGGGCTACCTGCGGTCATGGGGCCTGGTGGGTGCAGGGAGGACAGAGTGCCAGAGCCAAGACCCCCACGATTTGGTGGCCTGAAGCTTGCTCTCTGACAACATGTGGCATGATTGCCACAGTCCCTGGAATGTGCAGGACGTGGTTGGGTGTAGAAGTGACCTTTTGTTCCCACAATCTCCATGACAATTTGTTTTTTTAATGGCACCTAAGCAGCATGTAACCTTGATTTGTAACATATTGACTATAGCCCCGACTAGTAGTCCCTCTCCTCTGGCCAGGCATGGAGGCTCACACCTGTAATTCCCACACTTTGGGAGGCTGAAGCAGGAGGATCATATGAGGCCAGGAATTCGAGACCAGACTGGGCAACATAGCAAGACCCTGTCTTGACCAAAAAAAATTGAAATGAGCTGGATATGGTGGTGCGAGCCTGTAGTCCCAAGAACTTGGGAGGCAGAGGTGGGAGGGATCACTTGAACAGAGAAATTCAAAGCTACAGTGAGCTATGATCATGCCACTGCACTCCAGCCTGGGTGACAGAGCAAGACCACATCTCAATAAAACAAAGTTAAATTAAAAAGTCCCTCTCCCCTGACTCAGAGTTTCCTCTGGATAACCAGTGTTTCCTGGAGGATCTGCCGAGCTGGAAAATTGAGTCCAGGGGTGTCAGCAGGTAGAGGAAGAACATGGATTCCATCTCAGCTCTCCCAGGAACAGTACCGGAGGGCTTGCATAGGCTGCAGTCTGTGGGCCTCAGGTTCCCCATTGTGGGTCCGACCCAGCTTGAATATCCTAGAGACTATACAATTCCATCACACATTCTTTTTAAAAAATTTTAATTTTCAACTTTTTTTAGGTTCAGGGGCACATATGTAGGTTTGTTACATGGGAATATTGCATAACACAAGGGTTTGGTGTGCAGACTATTTTGTCACCCGGGTAATCAGTGTAATAGTCATAGATAGTTTTCCAATCCTCACCCTCAAATTGGGCCCAGTGTCTGTTGTTACCCTCTTTGTGTCCTTGTACACTCAATGTTTAGCTCCCACTTGCAAGTGAGAACATGTGGTATTTGGTTTTCTGTTCCTGTGTCAATCGGCTAAGGATAATGGCCTCCAGTTACATCCATGCTGCTGCAAAGGCCATGATCTCACTTTATTATAGCTGCATAGTATTCCATGGTGTATATGTACCCTATTTTCTTTATCCAGTCTACCGTTGATGGGCATTTAGGTTGATTCCATATCTTTGCTATTGTGAATAGTGCTGAAATGAACATATACGTCCATGTGTCTTTGCATGCACATACATGTCCAATTCAGCACTATGGTAGAATGTACATGGTTGAATGATTTATTTATTTATTTATGTGCATGGTAAACGATGGATGGATGGATTGATTGATTGATTTTTGAGATAGAGTCTCGATCTGTCAACCAGGCTGAAGTGCAGTGGCACGATCTCAGATCACTGCGATCTCTGCCTCTCGGGTTCAAGTGATACTCATGCCTCAGACAACCGAGTAGCTGAGATTACAGGCACGTGCCACCATATCCAGCTAATTTTCGTATTTTTAGTTAAGATGGAGTTTCACCATGTTGGCCAGGCTGCTCTTGAACTCCTGACCTCAGGTCATCCGCCTGTCTCAAACTCCTGACCTCAGGTGATCCTCCTGCTTCGGCCTCCCAAAGAGCTGAGCCTAAAGGCGTGAGCCACTGTGCCTGGCCTATGGTAGAATGATTTCTATTCCTTTGAATATATACCCAATAATAGCATTGCTGGGTTGAATGTCTACCACACTGTTACACATGTCGGGGACTTGAGGCCAGAGATGAGTGTTATCCCTGGGCAGATCATGGGGGGCAGGGCTCGGCTGGGCATCCTGCTCTTCAGATAACATCCCAAACAAGCAGCCAGCGACCCACTCTTCCTTCGTGGTGACCAAGGGACATAGTTCAGAATTCCAGCAGCACATGCTGGTTCCCACATTCCCTTTTTTCCCCCTTTTCTCCAGCCCATTTCTCAGTCTCCACATGAAAACTTGACAGAAGCCAGACTAGAGACATAAACCCAGTATTTGTTTATGAAAGATGGATTATCAAAATGATGCCAGGCATGATGGCTCATGCCTGTGATCCTAGAGCTTTGGGAGGCCAATGTGGGAGGATAGCTTGGGTCCAGGCATTTGGGACCAGCCAGGGCAACATCGTAAGACCGTGTCTATACAAAAAATTTTAAAACTTAGCTGGGTGTGGTAGTGCAAGCCTGTGGTCCCCACTACATGAGAGGCTGGGGTGTGAGGATCGCTTGAGCCTGGAAGTTCGAGGCTGCAGCGAGCTAAGATCACACCACTGCACTCCAGTTTGGGCAACAGTGAGACTCTATCTCTAAAGAAATGTTAAAAAGACCAGGCATGGTGGTTCACGCCTATAATCCCAGCACTTTGGGAGGCCGAGGCGGGTGGATCACCTGAAGTCAGGGGTTCGAGACCAGCCTGGCCAACATGGCGAAACCCCATCAGTACTAAAAATACAAAAATTAGCCAGGCACGGAGGTATACGCCTGTAATCCCAGCTACTAAGGAGGCTGAGGCGGGAGAATCACTTGAAACCAGGAGGCGGAGGTTGAAGTGAGCTGAGATCACACCACTGCACTCCAGCCTGAGTGACAGAGTGAAACTCCATCTCAAAAAAAAAAAAAAAAAAAAAAAAGGAAAGAAAGAAAAAAAGAGCACCTACAAGCCCTCAAATTAAGATGATTCCTCAGTTTTACTGTATTCCAGCAGTTTTCTAAGTGTAGTCTGGGTCTAAGTTCTCATGTTCTCACTGATTTATGTGATCTAAAAATCAAAGAAACTGAACTCATGGAGATAGAGAATAGAATGATGATTACCAGGGGCTGGGAAGAGGGTAGTAGGGAGGGGGTACGTGGTGATGATTAATGGGTACAAACATATAGTTAGATAGAATGAATAAGATCTACTATTCGATAGCACAGCAGGGTGACTGCGGTGAACAAGAACTTATGGTACATTTTAAACTAACTAAAAGAGTATAATTGGAACATTTGTTTTTTTATTTTATTTATTTATTTTGAGACGGAGTCTCGCTCTGTCATCCAGGCTGGAGCGCAGTGGCGCGATCTCGGTTCACTGCAAGCTCCGCCTCCTGGGTTCACGCCATTCTCCTGCCTCAGCCTCCGAAGTAGCTGGGACTACAGGCGCCCGCCACCACGCCCGGCTAATTTTTTTGTGTTTTTTAGTGGAGATGGGGTTTCGCCGTGTTATCCAGGATGGTTTTGATCTCCTGACCTTGTGATCCGCCCGCCTCAGCCTCCCAAAGTGCTGGGATTACAGGCGTGAGCCACCGCGCCCGGCCGGAACATTTGTGACACGAAAAAATGATAGACGCTTGAGGTGATGGATACCTCATTTACCCTGATGTGATTATTACATGTTCCAGGCCTGTATCAAAGTACCTCATGTATGCCATAGATATATACTATATACACATACAAATTTTTAAAAATTTTTAATTAAAAAAAACTTTAAGTGTGGTATGGGGATCTCTGGGCTCTTCAAGACTCTTTCGGGGGGTCTGCAGGGACAAAACTACTTTACAACAATCCTAACATGCTATTGGCCTTTTCCTTCACATTCATTTCATTCACAAGCATACAGTGTTTTCCAGAGGCTACATGACGTGGGGTATTGCAACAGATTAAAGGCAGATTTGAGAATCTAGCTGTCTTCAGCCAGATATTGAAGAGCTTTGCAAAAATATAAAACAATGCCGGCCAGGCGTGGTGGCTCACACCTGTAATCCCAGCACTTTGGGAGGCTGAGGCGGGCAGATCACGTGAGGGAGTTTGAGACCAGCCTGACCCACATGGAGAAACCTCATCTCTACTAAAAAATACAAAATTAGCTGGGTGTGGTGGCGCATGCCTGTAATTCCAGCTACTCGGGAGGCTGAGGCAGGAGAATTGCTTGAACCTGCGAGGTGGAGGTTGTGGTGAGCCGAGATCGCACCATTGCACTCTAGGCTGGGCAAGGAGAGCAAACCTCTGTCTCAAAACAAATAAACAAACAAACAACAACAACAACAAAAACAAAAACAATGCCATTCTTCTCACTACGCTTTTTTGTTTGGGAAAGATCTGCTTTCTTAAAGCGTGTTATTTATGTTAAAGCGTGTTATTTATGTTAAACACGCAATAGGTTCCTTATTGTTTAAAATGAATTAATATTTTAAGAATTTATCAGCCTTACGTTCTCACATAGTAAATATCCCTAGATATAGCACACATAAACAAAAGATTTTTGAGGTGCTCAATAATTTTTAAGAGTGCAAAGGGAACTTTCCCTGAGACCAAAAAGTTTGAAAACTGTTTTCTACTCAACAGGAGCTTAGGGCTTTAACGAATACCAGATCTGGGTTCAAATGCTCACTGTGCGACGGGGAGTGGTGGCTCACGCCTGTAATCCCAGGACTTTGGGAGGATGAGGCGGGTGGATGATTTGAGATCAGGAGTTCGAGACCAGCCCGGCCAACATGGTGAAACCCTGCCTCTACTAAAAATACAAAAAATAGCCAGGCCTGGTGGCGCACACCTGTGGTCCTAGCTACTTGGGAGACTAAGGCAGGAGAATCACTTGAGTCCAGGAGGTGGAGGTTGCAGTGAGCCAAGATCACACCACTGCACTCCAGACTGGGCGACAGAGGGAGACTCCGTCTCAAAAAAACAAAAACAAATGCTGACTGTGCAGCCTCCTAGCCATGCAGACTTGGGCAAGTTACTGAACTTCTCTGAACTTGAGTTTCTTCATTGGTGAAAGAGAGGTGTTTACCTCCATGCCTGGCCCTTGTGAGGTGCTGGGTGAATATTAATTTTGCCCCAGCTTTATAGGACAAAGGCATCTTACCTGGACATTGGCAGCCGAAGGGTATCTGCTGAGGGAGGAGAGACGCTTTGCAATCCTTGCTGCTGAATTAGAATTTAGCTATTTTTGCATTTCTTTTCCTTTCTTCCTACCTTCCTTCCTTCCTTCCTTCCTTTTCTTTCTTCTTTCTTCTCTTTTCTCTCTTTCCTCTTTCTTCTTTCTTTCTTTCTTCCTCTTTCTTTCTTTCTTTTGACAGGGTCTCACTTTGTCACCCAGGCTGGAGTCCAGTGGCACAGTCACAGCTCCCTGCAGCCTCGATCTCCCAGGCTCAAGTGATTCTCCTGCCTCAGTCCCCCAAGTCGCTGGGACTACAGGCACGTGCCACCATGTGCTAATTTTTGTATTGTTTTGTAGAGATGGAGTTTCACCATATTGCTCAGGAAATGAGAACCCTAGGTCTCAAATTCCTAGGCTCAAGCCATCCTCCCACCTTGGCCTCCCAAAGTGCTGGGAATATAGGCCTTGTAAGCCACTGTGCCTGGACCTTTTTTTTTTTTTTTTTTGACATTGTCTGTTTCTGTCACCTAGGCTGGAGGGCAGTGGTGCAATCATCGCTCCCTGCAGCCTTGAACTTCTGGGCTCAAGCAGTCTTCCTGCTGTGGCTTCCCAAAGTGCTGGGATCATGGGTGTGAGCCAATGCGCTTCGTCTGCTTTTGCATTTCTGACACACTCTCAGGCACCTATCATTGGTACTGGGGCCACATTTTGACAACCACAGATGTGGGCCTTTAAGAGTTCAAATCTTACAGATGATTAAAAAGTGTTTTACCTCCTTGGTATTTAATGAAATCTAGGTTCTGGGAGGTTCTTGGAAGAGAAGGGGCTCCTGGGAGTAGGAAGAGTTTCCAGAAAGAGATGAGAAGGGGGCCCCTGGCCAACTTCATGAACTGAACCTTTGGATTTCCATAAACAAACCCTTCACGCACACTCTCCACCTTGAAAAGCTTGTTCTCCTACCAGAAAGAGAGCTAGCAGAGCCATGTCCACAGGGTGTGACAAATATTTCTCAGCTGCCTGAAGTCCTGGTCTGTTTCACACCATCTGCTTCCTAACCTCTTGACATCCCTCTTCTCCTTTCTCCTCCTTTTTTTTTCTTTTGAGATGGAGTCTTGCTCTTTCGCCCAGGCTGGAGTACAGTGGCTGGATCTTGGCTCACTGCAACCTCCGCTCCCCGGGCTCAAGCAATTCTCCTGCCTCAGCCAACTGAGTAGCTGGGATTACAGGCATCCGCCACCACACCTACCTAATTTTTGTATTTTCAGTACAGACGGGGTTTCACCATGTTGGCCAGGCTGGTCTTGAACACCTGACCTCAAGTGATCTGCCAGCCTTGGCCTCCCAAAGTGCTGGGATTACAGCCGTGAGCCACCAGGCCTGGCCTACAAATATATATATTTTTAAATCAGCCAGGCATAGTGGTGTATGCCTGTAGTCCCAGCTACTCAAGAGGCTGGGATGGGAGGATCGCTTGAGCACAAGAGGTCAAAGCTGCAGGGAGCTATGATCACACCACTGCACTCCAGCCTGGGCAACACAGCAAGACCCTGTCTCTTTTAAAAAAAAAAATGCACTATAGAAAGGAGCCCCTGGCCGGGTGTAGTGGCTCACGCCTGTAATCCCAGCACTTTGGGAGGCCAAGGAGGCAGATTGTCTGAGGTCAGGAGTTCGAGACCAGCCTGGGCAACATGGTAAAACCCTGTCTCTACTCAAAATACAAAAAAAAAAAAAAAAGCCAGTCGTGGCGGTGTGTGCCTATAGTCCCAGCTACTCAGGAGGCTGAGGCACGATAATCACTTGAACCCAGGAGGTGGAGGTTGCAGTGAGCTGAGATCGCGCCACTGCACTGCAGCCTGGGTGACAGAGCGAGACTCTGTCTCCAAAAAAGGAAAAAAATTCCTGCAGTTGACCTACAATTGTCCCAGCGTGAACAGCCATCCTGACTCCCAGCTCCCTCATTTCTGAAGAAGCTGCAGTAATAGGCAAGTATTTGAGAAGACATAGAGTGAATAAAAGCAACTTCTCTCCGGGGTCAGAAGACCAGTTTCTAGCCTCACCAAGCACTAAGGAACTTGTGCTTGGGCCTAACTAGCAAGTTTTCATGTATCTTAGTACTTTCTGTTTGCCTTCAATGTAGTTATGAGATTACACACCAGACTAAAAACCCCAGGGTCCCCTTTGGATAGAAGAAAGTTCCAAAAATCTGTCAAGCATTATTTAGAGACTAATCCTGTTTTTCCAAGCTGGTTGGTGACTGGTCCCTGGGGTCGCTGGTCGGGGACCTCAACTGGACAGCCTGGCAGCTGCCTTCTCATCCTCCTGCTGCGTGGTAGGGCTTCACAGCCTTGTGCCCTGGGCCGGGAGCCCAGAGAGGCCTTGCTAAAGAGATGCTTGGAACATTCCCCTGAAAACGCCTGGCTTTATTTCCCATCCTGGCCGATGTTCTGCTGACCTGATCTTCTAACCACATAATTATGTTATTAGCATATGATGAACCACAGTATACAATGTGTCCTGCTGGAGAGAATTAGAATAAACTGCCGCTTCAGCAAAGTTCCAGATAAAACAGCACCACAAAAGGAAAGAAAGAGAAGGCAGGAGAGGACACGCCGTGGTTGCAGGTACATCCACTGTGCCTCCCTCTAGGCCCCCTCCTGGGGTCATGGATGAAGACACAGACCCAGTGAGAGTGGAGGAGTGACTTGGCTTGAAACTCACAGGGCCCAGGCATCCCCGGTGAGAATGAGAACCCAGCATCAAGCCTTGCCTAGGTCTTAGCAGGAATTGC
Organism: Pan troglodytes; assembly: GCF_028858775.2. Taxonomy (NCBI): domain Eukaryota; kingdom Metazoa; phylum Chordata; class Mammalia; order Primates; family Hominidae; genus Pan; species Pan troglodytes. The sequence continues at coordinate 79,642,738 of NC_072404.2, read as the reverse complement.
AGCACTGGGAACAGAGGGGAGATGGTTTCTGCAGGCAGAGATAGGCTCAGAGGATAGAGAGCAAAATGCCTCACGATGAGGGCTCAAAGCCTGCATGGCTGGGCAGCCCCAGGAGGAGGGCCCGTGTCCTACACCCAGGTGGAACCCACACTTGGTCACACCACAGTAGCCCACGGCAATGCACATAAGAGTCTGCTATGGGCCCGGCGCAGTGGCTCACGCCTGTAATCCCAGCACTTTGGGAGGCCGAGACGGGCGGATCACGAGATCAGGAGATGGAGACCATCTTGGCCAACATGGTGAAACCCCATCTCTACTAAAAAAAAATACAAAAGTTAGCTGGGCATGGTGCCGCGTGCCTATAATCCCAGCTATTCAGTAGGCTGGGGCAGGAGAATCGCTTGAACCAGGCAGACGGAGGTTGCAGTGAGCTGAGATCGCGCCACTGCACTCCAGGTTGGCAACAGAGCAAGACTCCGTCTCAAAAAAAGAGCCTCCTATGCCTAGGGTCAGGGCCCACAGTTGCCACAGCTTCAAGCCATTCTGATCTTGAATGACCCCACATTGCAGGCTCTTCTTGACTTGGAACCTTTGCTCATAGGGTTCCATCTGCCTGGAGTTCCCTTCCCCTTTCTTTCCTGCTGTCCTTTAGAGCTCATCTCTAGTGCGGTCCTTTTTTTATTTTCATTTTTTGGAGACAGAGTTTTGCTTTATCACCCAGGCTGGAGTGCAGGGGTGTGATCCCAGCTCACTGCAGCCTCCAACTCCTGGGCTCACACGATCCTCCTGCCTCAGCCTCCTAAGTAGCTGGGACTACAGGCATGTGCCACCATCCTCAGCTCAGCTTTTAATTTTATATAGAGATGTTATATATAAACAGATGTTGCCCATGCTGGTCTCAAACTCCTGGCCTAAAGGGATCCTCCCACCTCAGCTCCTAAAGTGCTGGGACTACAGGCATGTGCCACCATCCTCAGCTCAGCTTTTAATTTTATATAGAGATGGGGTCTTGTTATGTTGCCCATGCTGGTCTCAAACTCCTGGCCTAAAGGGATCCTCCCACCTCAGCTCCTAAAGTGCTGGGACTACAGGCATGAGGCTCCACGCCTGGCCCACCATGCCTCCTTGAATATAGGAGCCAGAGGGTGAAAGTTGAGAGAGTGATCTTGTGCCATCCTGTATTGCCATAGGACTGCAGAAGCGATGGCTGCAGCTCCATCCCAGGCTGGTTTCGAACTCCTAGGCCCAAAGGATCCTCCTGCCTCAGCCTCCTAAAGTGCTGGGATTACAGGTGTGAGCTGCCACACCTGGCCCAGGGATGCCTTTTGCTGGCCTCTGTCATGTGCCTGCCCCACTGTGTTGGAATTATTTGCCTGGATGAATTATCCCTGTTGTTTTCTTTTGTAATGGACTGAATGTCTGTCTCCTACTAAAATTCATGTGTTGAAAACCTGATCTTAATGTGATGGTATTTGGAGGTGGGGCCTTTGGAAGGTAATTAAGTCATAAGAGTTGTGAACCCGGAAAATCTGAGACAGGTCTCAGTTAATTTAGAAAGTTTACTTTGCCAAGGTTGAGAACGTGCGCCAGTGACACAGTCTTAGGAGGTCCTGACTGTAAGGTTCTTGTATCCATTCGAACCCCAAGAGTGCGCCAACAGACAACACGAGGCGGTGTGGAGCAACGTGCTGTTTTAATGAGCGCCTGGGTGCAGGCGGGCTGAGGCCTAAAATGGCGTCAGCCCCAGTTGAGGACAGGGCAAAGGTTTTATAGTCTCCTGTAAATAAGAAGTGTCCTAGTCTGACGTAACTGCTACGTTATACCCACATGGCCTCTTTCTCGATCTTCAGGGGTACGTGACTTCCGGCCAGGGTACGTGACTTCCGGCCAGGGTACATGTCTTAGGGCAGGCTCTCTTCCTGCTTCTGCTATCTTGCTGACGCACGATGCTGACCTAAGTAGCCTTGCGCCCTGGGACTGGGCCTGAGAAGGGAGGAGTTACTCACCCCTTCAAGTTTTCAGGTCCCAGGGAGAATCTTACACTGACGACATGTGACCAAGGTGGTCAGAGCACAGTTTGGTTGTATACATTCTAGGAAGACATGAGAGATCAATCAACAAATGTAAGGTGAACATTGGTTCAGTCTGGAAAGGCAGGACAACTCAAAGTGGGGTGGGGGCTTCCAGGTCATAGGTAGATAAGAGACAAATGGTTGCATTCTTTTGAGTTTCTGATTCACCTTTCCAAAGGAGGCGATCAGATATGCATTTATCTCAGTGAGCAGAGGGGTGACTTTGAATAGAATAGGAGGCAGGTTCGCCTGAAGCAGTTCCCAACTTGACTTTTCCCTTTATCTTAGTGATTTAAGGACCCTAAGATTTATTTGCCTTTCACAAAGTGGAACCCCCATGAATAGGATTAGTGCAGTTATAATTTTTTTTTTGAGACGAAGTCTCACTGTATTGCCCAGGCTGGAGTGTAGTGGCGCAATCTCAGCTCACAGCAACCTCCGCCTCCCAGGTTTAAGCCATTCTCCTGTCTCAGCCTCCCGAGTAGCTGGAACTACAGGCATCCACCACCACGCCCGACTAATTTTTGCATTTTGAGTAGAGACAGGGTTTCACCATGTTGGCCAAGCTGGTCTCAAACTCCTGACTTCAGGTGATCCACCCACCTTGGCCTCCCAAAGCGCAGGCATGAGCCACTGTGCCTGGCCAGATTAGTGCACTTATAAGAGGCCAGAGAGCTAACTAGCTGTCTTTCTACCATGTGAGGACACAGAGAGAAGATGGAAGTCTGCAACCCAGAAGAGGGGCCTCAACAGGACCCCGCCCATGCTGACATCCTGATCTTGGACTTCCAGCTTCCAGAGCTATGAGAAATAAATTGCTGCTGTTTTCGAGCCACTCAGCCTATAGCACTTTGCTACAGCAGCCCGAAGGGACTAAGACACTTGCTCCAAACTTCCTTCAGGCAGCAGCATGGCTTGATCCATCTCTGCACAAGATGTTCAAGACACTGTGGATTTGAACAGTCACGCTGTTGGGACCTCGGGGAGATGGGAGGCTGCCTGGACATTTTTGGGCAGTGATACATGGAGAACTTTGGTGCCTTGCTGAGGAGTTCAAGGATGCAGTGCTGGCCAGTGCTTGAATTTCTCCTGCTCCCTGGGATCTGGAGATGAGACTCCCTGGGAGTCTGTTTCTGAAGATCAGGAGGCCCCAGCTCGAGGAGAAGGGGCTGATGAGGCTGGCGGCCAGGTGGGTGGTAAATGGATGGGAGGCTACAGATAGGAGCCCTGGAGTAGGAAGGCAGAAATAAGACCACCTGAGCAGAGGGCAGAGCGTGGTGTTTTTTGTGTTTTGTTTTTTTAAGATGGTGTCTTGCTCTGTTACCCAGGCTGGAGTGCAATGGCATGATCTCGGCTCACTGCAACCTCCGCCTCCTGGGTTCAAGCGATTCTCCTGCCTCAGCCTCCCAAGTAGCTGGGATTACAGGCCTGCACCACCATGCCCAGCTAATTTTTGCATTTTTAGTAGAGAAGGGGTTTCACCATGTTGGCCAGGTTGGCCTCAAACTCTTGACCTCAAATGATCTGCCCGCCTCGGCCTCGCAAAATGCTGGGATTACAGGCGTGACTGAGCCACCACACCTATCCCAGAGCATGGTATTGATGAGAGGCAACCTTCCCTGCATTTGGCCTCCGTTCTGGACACCCAAGGGTGCTTGCTCCAGGCCAGGAGGTCTGCTGTATCCATCCCCCCTCCCCCTACCTCCACCCTGGCCATGCCTCAAGCCTCCTTCCTCTCTTTTCCGCTCCTGGATCCAGAGCGGGGCTGGCGGAGCCAAGTGGCTGCTCCGACTGTTCCCCTACTTGGCTTTTGCCACTGCTCTTCTTGGCTCCCTGATGAAGTTCCCAGAGCCTCTGCTCCAACATTCCCGCTTCCTGGAGGCGCCAAACTCACTCCCGTCCTCCTTGCTCTCAGCCGATGACCTCATCTGCTTCAGGGAGATTGGAACCACGCAGCGTGAACTCCTCTAAATTCCATCCCTTCTGCTTCTTAATATCCATCCCCTCATCCTCCTGTCTTCCTTTTCTCTCCTCTCCTGGCAGGAGAACCCCTCCCCTCTGCCTCCAGCCTCCTCCCATTTTCCCCTTCACTTTCCCGGTCGTTCCTTGGTGTCTACAGCAGGACTGTTCCATCCCAAGGAAAATATGACTCCTTAACCCAGATGGTCCTCAAGCTGCCGCCCTTCAGTTCTCCTTCCTGTTGCCAGCAAACTCGGAGAATGAAAGATTCATCCAAACACCTCTGCTCCTTCACCTTCCTCAACCCTCGTAATCACGATTTCAACCCAAAGCATGACCAAAAAGATGCCCTTGGAAAGATCATCGCGATATGTTGTGAATCAAAAAATGCAGATGGTAAAACATGATGTGTACTGCAATTCCATTTCTTGTTTTAAAAAATGTTATATTTACATATTTTTTACATTGAGAAATGTTATATAATAAAATAACAGAAGGTATATCCAAATGATGTGATTGTGGGTGTTTTTAATTCTTTTTATCTATTTTCAGATTTTTCTTAAGGAACATGAATTATGTGTGAAAAATATACAGGCTTCAGAAAAAATGCAGCAAACTGCTTTTCAGATGTTCAGAAATAACCTTTAAATTCAATGACACATCAGTCCTTATATATCAAAAGGATAGATAAAAAATTTAAAGTAAAAAATGAAGCAATAAAAGAGTTAGAAGAATCTTGGCATAGGTGAGACTTTTCTCTTCTGTGGCTTTTGGGGTTTGAGAAAGAGTGGTTCGTCCAATACACTTGGTGGCAGCAAATACAGTGAACAAAGTCAAAATACATTGGACAAAGTAGGGGGAATTAGGCTGGGTACAGTGGCTTATGCCTGTAATCCCAGCACTTTGGGAGGTGGAGGCGGGAGGATCGCTGGAGCCTAGGAGTTTGAGACCAGCCAGGGCAACACGGTGAAACACTACCTCTCCAAGAAATTTTTAAAAATTAACCAGGCATGGTGGCACATGCCTGTGGTCCTTTAAAAATTAACCAGGCATGGTGCCACACGCCTGTGGTCCCAGGTACTCAGGAGGCTGACGTGGGAGAATCGCCTGAACCCTTGTAGTTGAGGCTGCAGTGAGTGTGAACACATCACCTCACTCCAGCCTGGATGAAAGAGTGAGATGCTGTCTCTAAATAAATAAATAAAACAAAGTAGGGGAAATTTGTTGTGTGTGAAAATGGTTAGTTCCCTTAAACTAATTATTTAAATACTACTTTTGAATCAATAAGGAAAAATAGCAACTAATCAATAGAAAAATGAGTGGGCAAAGGACTTGAAATATTTCCCAGAAAACGATAGACTTAACTTAGAAACACATGAAGAGGAAGGCAAAACTTTACAAGAAAAGGCACCATTTCTATTATTTGTATTAGACTGTCAAAGAATAAAAATATTGATCATGTACAGTGCAGACAAGAATATGCAGAAACTGAGATTTTCACACATTGGGGTGGGAATGTAAATTGATCTATGCAGTGCTGTCTCTCCAAATTTAAAATTCACAAGCTCTTTGAACCGTCACACACTTCTGGGAATTTATTCTGGAGATATTCTTCTAAAGAATCAGCTGTTGGTTTCTGTGATTCTCTCTATTCTTTTCCTGTTTTTGATTTGGTTGAGCTCTGCTCTAATTTTTATCTTCTTCCTGCTGCTTGCTTTAGGTTTGCTTTTCTCTTTCTTTCTTTCTTCCTTTCTTCTTTTCTTTCTTTCTTTTTCTTTCTTTCTCTTTCTTTCTTTCTTCTTTCCTTCCTTCTTCCCTTTTCTCTTTCTTTCTTTCTCTTTCTCTCTTTCTCCTTTCTCCTTCCTTCCTTCCCTCCTCCCTCCTTTCTTTCTTTTTCTTTCTCTTTCTTCTTTCTCTTTCTTCCTTTCCTTTCCTCTTTCTTTCCTTTCCTCTTTTTCTTTCTTTCTTTCTTTTTTCTTTTCTTTCTTTCTTTCTCCTTTTCCTTTCCTTCCTTTCTTTCTTTTGGCAGGGTCTTGCTGTGCCCCCCCAGGCTGGAGTGCAGTGGCACAGTCATAGATCACTACAGCCTCAGACTCCCAGGATCAAGTGATCCTCCTGCCTCAGCCTCCCTAGTAGCTGGGACTACGGGCACATGCCACCACACCCAGCTAATTTTTTTTTTAATTTTTGGGGGTTTCACTTTGTTGCCCAGGCTACCTGGAACTCCTGGCCTCAAGCAGTTCTTTCCCCTTGTCCTCCAAAATAGGTTTTCTTTTCTCTCATGAGTTTCCTAAGGTAGAAATTTAAGCAACTTTGTAATTTTTCATCTTTGTCGAGTATAAGTATTCAATGCTATACATCTCCCTCTAAGGACTACTTATTCTGCATCCCACAAATTCTGATTTATTTTATTTCATTTCAAAAGACTTTGAAATTTTCCTTAAGACATCTCTTTTTTGACCCATGGGCTATTTAAAAGTATAGTGTTTAAATTCCAAACCGTTGGGCGTTTCTGACTAACTCTTATCAATGTCTAGTGCTATTTGGATATGATGCAAGAATGCCCTTCCTTCACATTTTTTGAGGTTTGTTTTTAGCCCAGAATATGATCTATTGGGATGAATGCTGCTTGTGTACTTGAGATAAATTTGTATTCTACTATTGTTGAATAAAGTGTTCTATAAATATCAATTAGATTGAGTTGATTATATTTTGTCTAAAATTGATCGGTAGTGATTTGTCCAACATTAATATGATGACTCCTGCTTTTTTTCATTGATGTTTTCATGGTATATTTTTCTTCATCCCTTTTTAAAAAAACATATACATGGGGCGGGTATGGCAGCTCACACCTATAATCCCAGCACTTTGAGATGCCAAGATGGGTGGATCACCTGAGGTCAGGAGATCAAGACAAGCCTGGCCAACATGGTGAAACCCCATCTCTACTAAAAATACAAATTTAGCTGGGCATGGTAGCACACCCCTGTAATCCCAGCTACTCGGGAGGCTGAGATGGGCGAATTGCCTGAACATGGGAGGCGGAGGCTGCAGTGAGCTGAGATTGCACCACTGCACTCCAGCCTGGGCGACAGAGCAAGGCTCCATCTAAAAAAAAAAAAAAAAGTATCCATGTCTTTCCAGTATATTTAAAGTGAGTATATTGTATACAAAATAAAATATAGTTGAGGCTTGATTTTTTAAAAAATCCAATCCGACAATGTCTGTCTTTCAACTGGTGTGTTTAGATCATTCACATTTACAGTAATGGCCTGGCACAGTGGCTCATGCCTATAATCCCAGCACTTTGGGAAGCTGAGGCAGGTGTATCACTTGAGGCCAGGAGTTCGAGACCAGCCTGGTCAACTGGTGAAACCCCATCTCTACTAAAAATACAAAAATTAGCCAGGTGTGGTGGCGCACGCCTGTAATCCCGGCTACTCAGGAGGCTGAGCTGTAATCCCAGCTACTTGGGAGGATTGCTTGAACCTGGGAAGCAGTTTTCAGTGAGCTGAGATCACACCACTACACTCCAGTCTGAGTGACAGAGCCAGACTCTGTCTCAAAAAATAAAATAAAATTTAAAAAAGTAATTACTAATATATTTGGACTAAAACTTACCACGTTTCCAAGCTCTTTTCTTTTTGTTGTATTTGTTCTTTGTTTCTTGTTTACTGGTTGGTTTTTATTTTTATTTTTTTGCCTCCTCTGGTTTTAATGAGCATTTTTGTGATTCTGTTTTATCTTCTCTATTAGTTTACTATTTGTACTTTTTAACCTTTCTAGTGTTTTCCTTATGGTTTATAATATACATTTTTAAATAATCTAAGTCCATTTCTGATTATAATAATGTTTCATCATAATATTGTATCTCTTCATGCATGGTGAAAGGAACTTATAACAAAATACCTGACTCCTACTTCCTTCTTCCCATGTCTTGTTTTACTGTGTCATGTGTTTCTCATTTGCATATGATATAAGCACCAATACATAACTACTATCATTACTTTCTACAGTCAGTGATTTTTTTATAGCAACTAAAATTTTTCTTAGTTATATTTTACTTTTATCTCAATTCTAATGCTCTTCATTTCTTTGTGTATATCTAAGTTTCTTACCTTAATAATATTCCTTCTGCCTGAGGAAAAAACCTTTTTCTTTGTTACTTGGGCGTGGAAAGTTGAAGTTTTCCTTTTGATTTAGTTCTCGGAAGTCAGAGTGAATCAGCTTTAGGTTCCCTGCCTCTAGACCCTATTCTTCTGCCTCAGAAGGATGGAGATAATCCAGAGGTGTTGGCTGGGGAAGGGGAGTGGCAGCCACTGACGGAGCTCCACAGAGACCCTTCTTCAACTATTTTCTTTCACCACTTTAAAAGGCATCACTCCACTGTCTTCCTTCTTTCTTGCATAGTTTCTTTCTTTTTTTTTTTTTTTTTTTTTTTTTTTGAGACAGAATCTTGCTCTGTCACCCAGGCTGGAGTGCAGTGGCATGATCTCAGCTCACTGCAACCTCCGCCTTTCAGGTTCAAGCGATTCTCCTGCCTCAGCCTCCCTAGTAGCTGGGATTACAGGCACCTGCCACTGTGCCCGGCTTAATTTTTTGTATTTTTAGTAGAGACGGGGTTTCACCATGTTGACCAGGCTGGTCTCAAACTCCTGACCTCTGGTGATCCATCCACCTTGGACTCCCAAAGTGCTGGGATTACAGGCGTGAGCCACTGTGCCCGGCCTCTTTCACCACTTTAAAGGCATTATTCCACTGTCTTCTTGGTTGCGTAGTTTCTGACAAGAAATCTGCCATTATTTTTGTCCTTGTTCCTCCATAGGTAAGGTGCTTCTTTCCCTCTGTAGCTGATTTCAAGATTTTCTTTTTGCCTTTGGTGTTCTGCCTCTTGAGCTCTCGCATCTGTATTTTGCTGTTATTGACTTGCTATTATTCTTACTGGAAGCTTGTTAGCATGGTGGTAAGGTATGGAGGATAGGGAGCATTTTGTAGTTTTCTGATTAACTCTCCATTTCTGGAAGTGTACAATGGGCCTGTGTCTTGGGATGTAGCCTTCACAAGTGTTTCTGTCCCTCACCTAAGAGTAGAGTTTTGTTGTTGCTGTTGTTGTTGTTTTTAGACAGAGTCTCGCTCTGTCACCCAGGCTGGAGTGCAGTGGCACCATCTCAGCTCACTGCAACCTCTGCTTTCTGGGTTCAAGCGATTCTCCTGCCTCAGCCTCCCCAGTAGCTGGGATTACAAGCACCTGCCGCCGCGCCTGGCTAATTTTTTTCTATTTTTAGTAGAGACGGGGTTTCTCCATGTTGGTCAGGCTGGTCTTGAACTCCTGACCTCAGGTGATCCACCCGCCTCGGTCTCCCAAAGTGCCGGCATTACAGGTGTGAGCTACCACGCCTGGTTAAGAGTAGAGTTTTTAATCCCTCCACCCTTATTCCTTTTCCATGCAGCAGTGCATAAATTCCAGTACTTTATTTTTCAATCTACCCTAAGACTCTCCTCTCTGCAGAGTAAGGTTTTGTATTGAGTTTCTTTTCCTCCTTTATGTGAGAGAGAGATGCTTGGGCTGCAGGGAGTGGCCTCTGGCAATATACTCCCACCTGAAGATTAAGCTCTTTCTTCTGTAAAGAAGAAGGATCTCTGTGGAGCTTTGTCAGTGGCTGCCACTCCCCTTTCCCAGCCAATGCCTCTGGATTGTCTCCATCCTTCTGAGGTGGGAGAATAGGGTCTAGAGGCAGGGAATCTAAGGCTGATTCACACTGACTTCCTAGAACTAAATCAAAAGGGAAACTTCAACTTTCCATTACCAAGTAACAAAAGAACAGGCGCTCCTCCCTTTGCAACCCCCCACTCTCTCTATCAGGGATGAGAAATAAAAATTACCTCTGATTGGTCCTCTCCCACAACCAATCAGACTGGTCGTGGGCCTAGTCTTCAGTTGCATAGAAGTGTAACTTTGTAACTTCACTTCAGCCTCTGATTTGTTGCCTTCTACAACCAATCAGACTGATCAAAGAGCGCTCCTTCATTTTCATAGGGTGTAAACCAAGTAACCAATGGGAAGCCTCTAGAAGGTATTTAAATCCCAGATAATTCTGTAACCAGGGCTCTTGAATTGCTTTCTTGAACCCACTCCTACTCTATGGAGCATACCTTCATTTCAATAAATCTGTGCTTTTGTTGCTTTCTTCTTTCATTGCTTTGTTTGTGCATTTTGTCAAGTTCTTTGTTCAAAATGCCAAGAACTGGGACAATTTGTAGTCAAAACCCTCCACCTGTAACACTTCCTATGAGAGCTTGGTGGAGTTCCTGGAGGAAAACCTAAAAAGGGAGGAGGGAGTCTCCTCCCCCCATGACTACAGCTCCCAGGAGCCTCACACTGTCATACTAGGCCAATAGGAAACAAAATTTCTCGTTTCGTGTTTCTATCAGTGTGTATGATACCCAGTGGCTTCTTTGCTTCTTCCCCAGGTAAGCAAATAAGCAGGTCAGGAGTTTCCCTGCAAGGACCTGTTTCTCTTCAAGATGGCTGTGTGTCCTGTGACCTGTTCTCTCATCTCAGTTCTCTAATGGGTTCACAAAAAGTCTTTAATGTGATGCCTGTCCAGCTTTAATCTTGTCACAATAGGAGCTGATCGTGTAACAATAGGAGCTGATCATTAGATTCTCTATATATCCCAGAGATGTACTTTCAAATATAAAAGGAAAAAAATCAGTCATGCATCACTTAATAATGTGTATTCATTTTGAGAAATGTGTCATTAGGCAATTTTGTCATTGTTTGAACATCACAGAATGTACTTACACAAACCTAGATGATCTAGCCTACCATGTAATCTACATACCTAGGTTACATGGTACAGCCTATTGCTCCTAAGCTACAAACCTGTACAGCATGTGACTGTACTGAATACTGTAGATAATTGTAACACAGTGGTAAATATTTGTATATCTAAACCTATCTAAACATAGAAAAGGTAACACATTGCACTAGGATGTTACCACAGCTATGACAGCTGTAGGCAATAGGAATTTTTCAGCTTCATTTCATAGTCTTATGGGACCACGGTCATATATGTGGGCTGTCATTGACCAAAATGTCTTTTTGAGGCACACGACTGTGTATATATGCATGTGTATGTATTCCCCTAACACACACACACACGCATGCACACACACACATACACACACACTATATATATGTATATATTATATATATATGTATATGGAAATGTATTGCCTCATTATTTGTACTAGAAAGAACGACTTAAAAAAACTGCATTAAAAAAACTTAAATGTCCCTTAGCATGGAGGCAGAAATCAACTATAATGCAGTCATACAATGGAATATTATGCAGCATATCTTAATGGCAATGAGATGTACAGTACAGTAGTTAAAAGGAATGATATGGAACGTTATGCAGAAGTTAAATAGAATGTGTTGATGCTAGAAATTATTAAAAGAAAATACCACTTTGTACAGTTTAAAGGCTTTTTCTTTTTTTCCGTGTAGTAAACTTTAGAGCTGTTACCAAATACTCTGGTTTTCCCGCCTTCTGGAACATGGTAGGAACACACCTCCCTTTGAAATTTGGGTGGTATGCTCTAGCCAATGAAATATTAGTGAGGGAATTACACTGGATTTCAGCCAGCATTCACCTCCTTTGCACGGTAGCCTCGTGCAGGGTCCAACCTGCCCAACCATACACAGCAGTCCTGCTGAGATGGAGTTGATCTGTGGGTTTATGAACCCCAAGGATCATGTGGACATGGGTTTAGGGCTGCCATTTTGGGCCCCTGACTGCTGGAGAGAGAATGAAAGAGACACTGAGGAGGGAGACTGAGAAGGACAGAGACACAGAAAGGCAGAGAGATAAGGCGATGGGCGGGGACAGAGTATGAGACATATCCCAGTGGGCACTTCTTTCTGATTTCCAGTTTAAATCCTTTGAGTGACCTGGCTTTACTTCATTTCCATGAGCTTTGTGAGAAACCATGACATCTTGAAATCAATTTCCATTTAGGTAAGCTGGCTTGAGTGAGTTTCTGCTCTTGCAATGAAGTTACCTCCAAAACGTGCACCTTTTAAAGGTTTCTCCCCAGTTTGGCTCACCCTGTCTTTCCAGCCATTTCTCCTCACATCCCCCAGGACAGAGCCTTCCCCAGGCTTCCTTGTTTCCCAGACACCTCCAACACTGGCTGCCTGAGTACCTCTGAACACCACTCCTTCTGTGCAAAAGCCCCTGCTCTGCATGTTATTCTGTTACTGACTTAAGACAGCACATTCTCCATGGCCCAGTTTTATGCCCTCCCTTACCAATCCCTCTCCATCCTCTGGACAGAATCCTTTTCTCAGCCCTGGATTTATTCTTCTCTTGAACCATTTGTCACATTCTGCCTTGCATTATAGTTGTTTTGATTGTTTTATTCTGCAGCTACATTTTAAGCTCCTTGATGGTAACGAGTGTTATCTTAATCATCCCCCAAGGACTTAAATGTTGCCTGGATGTTTACATTATGTGGGACTGTACTTATTAGTTCTACTACCTCCGGAAATAAGAAGAAAGAGGAGGAAGGTATAACCAGTCCTCAAAGCAAAGCCCCTTCCTTTTCCTTCAATACTGAGCACCCAAATAATAAAAATGGCAAGGACTGATATCATTTAATCCCAGCCAGGTATTGTTCTAAGGGCTCTGATATTTATTAATGCAAGTCATCATAATAAATTCCTATAAGGAATATACAGTTAGTCTCAATTTTTCGATGAAGAGACTTGCCCACCCAAGGACACATAACAAAAGGACAGAACCTAAATTTTTACCCAGATAACCTGTCCTCAAGGTCCATGCCTTCAATCACTTGGCCATGAGAAGGGCCTGAGAGGAAAGGAAAAGTGGGACCTAGCATGCAGCATGCTCACTGGCTGATCAATGGAGAGGACCTGAGTGAAGCCCATGCTCTTGACTGCAGTGCGTATGAAAGGGATGAAGGAAGAATTCCACCTATAGACCTGTGTATTAGTTCATTCTCATGCTGCTAATAAAGACATACCCAAGACTGGGTAATTTATTTAAAAAAGAGAGAGAGATTTAATGGACTCACAGTTCCACATGGCTGGGGAGGCTTCACAATCATGGCAGAAGGTGAAGGAAGAGCAAGGACACATCTTACATGGCAGCAGGCAAGAGAGAGCTTGTGTAGGGGAACTCCCCTTTATAAAACCATCAGATCTCATGAGACTTATTCACTATCACAAGAACAGCACGGGAGCGACCCACCCACATGATTCAATTACCTCCCAGTGGGTCCCTCCCACAATATGTGAGAATTAAGGGGGCTACAATTCAAGATGAGATTTGGGTGGAGACACAGCCAAACCATATCAACCAGGGATCTCTGCTGGCATAGAGAGACTCATAATGGGTCTATGGAAAAGCTTCATGCATACACATTCAGGAATGGGTGTGTGATCTGTCTATTTTAAGGGGGAGGAGATCCACAGCTTTCGCTGGAGTCTCAAAGGCATCTGTGACCTCTCAAAAGACTAAGAACCACAGTTTGAAGGGGAGGTGGATGAATGAAGAAAGGAGAATGAAAGGAAGGAATGCCAGCAAGGTAACAGAAAGTGAGAAGAGGATAGAAACAGACAGAGGAAGGGAGGAATGTGAGAAACATAAGAACTGTTCCACATTACATGTTCACACAGCGGTCCTCAGGGGAAGCAGAGAAGCCTGATCCTTGTTTCCAAAGCATGCTAAGTACTAAGTTCCCAACAGGCTGCTAGTGCTCAGGGACAGGGGTGTGTGTGCAGGTGCATGCTTGTGAGATAATGAGTCCTAAAGGGGACAAATGACAGCATAACCTCAATCCTGCCCTGCCTGACCACTTTCCCCAGTCACAGCAGAATGGCAGAGGAGAGTCTTTAGGATGGCACTGGATTAATTCTGAAGCACTCTCAGCGGTAAGGATTGACCTTGCTGGGTGCTAGCAATGGTCAGTGGTTCATGTGCTTGAGGATAAGTCAGTACCCAATACGGATAACACACCGCCATGCCAATCCTCCCCCACACTTGTACATATCACTCTGTGGTTAACCAATCTGCATGAAAAATTACTATCAGGTCTGCTCACACCCATGTGAATTTTCTGTTGCTCTCTCTAAGTTGTCTCCTGGGGACATTACCTTGAATCTTCCTAATGGTGCTGCCATCTTGCTACAAGTGTTAGTAGAGAACAGCGGTTGAAAGTGTGAGTCAGAAGTTCAGAGTCAAGACAGCATATTTAAGAAAGCACGTGTTCTGATTTAAGACAGCGCATTCTCCTTGACCATTTTATGTCCTCCCTCACCAACCTCCCTTCCTCTGGACAGAATCCTTTTCTCAGCCCTGGATTTATTCTTCTCTTGAACCATTTGTCAGATTCTGTCTTGCATTATAGTTGTTTCAATTATTTTATTTCCGCAGCTACATTTTAGGCTCCTTGATGGTAATAAGTGGTAGAAATAAGTGCCCATCAGGGTATATCTCATACTCTGTCACTTGTCCTCTGATCTTAAGCAAGTTACTTAACCTCAGTTTTCTCATTTGCAAATTGGAATTGGAGTATTTCCATATGTATAGGGTTGCCCTATATATTAAGTACACTTGGGTGTCTAAAGCACTTGGGACAGTGCCTGGCACAGAGTATGCACTTGATGCATTTTTAGCTGTTGTCAGTGTCTGCTATGGTTTGAATGTAGTCCCCAAACTTTATGCACTGGAGACTTAATCCCCAATGCAACAGTACTGGGAGATGGGATCTTTAAGAGGTGATTAGGATTAATGCTGTTATTTTGGGAATGGGTTTGTTATCATGGGAGCGAGGATGAATTCAGCTCCTCTCTCTCTCTCTCTCTGTATCTCTCTCTTTGTCTCTCTTTCTCTCTCTTTGTCTCTCTTTCTCTCTCTCTCACACTCCTCCACCTCTCCCATAAGCTGCCTTCTGCCATGTTAAGACACAGCAAGAAGGCCCTCACCGGATGCTGATGCCTTGATCTTTGACTTCCCAACCTCCAGAGCTGTGATGAAATAACTTTCTGTTCTTTATAAATTACCCAGTGTGGTATTCTGCATAGCAGCATGAAATGGACTAAGAGAGTGTGCAAAGCATCTCTGGGCTTGTCCCTGGGAGGGTACCCCAAAGTCAACTGCAAAGCCATACTTTTTAACCCTCTGAGGGGTTACATGGCATTTCCCAGCCTAATCACTCATTCATTCACCAAATTTGGCCCAAGTCTTTAGATGAAGATAAGCTTCAGTTAGAAAAGAGACCACAGAATCTAGACAATTCTGAAAAAGGGAAGTTAACTATTTGACCAATGACAGGACTATACAAGAAAGGGTATGGTCTCCAGAGAGGACTGTTTTGTGCTTTTCATTTTGTAAAGTTTTTTTTAATCCCCACAATTTTTTTTATCCCTATAAAAGCAAAATAAGCATGTTTTGAAAAACTTGAGAATTACTGAAGTTTTAAATCAACCTCTTTTATAATCTCTGCATAAAAAGTCCATTCCTGTTATAATTTTGTTGTATTTCTTCTCATCTTTTTACATTAAATATGGTCAATATCATATAACCTGCATATATTGGTGCCTGGGATTTTTATTGAACACCATGACATTAGCTTTTTACTGTGTTACTAAACTGCCTTTGCCAAGTCATGATAAAGATAGTGGAGTCAAGCAGGCTTAGTGATTCTTCCTCTCCCAAGCTGACAAAATGAACCAAAGAGGATAGAAATAATTTCAGAGTGAAAACCCACCTCAAACTCCCCAGGAAATAAGAGGGGGCACAATTTCCTGGCTTACACTTTGGAAAGTGGTAGCTGGGGAGGATTCTGGTGAGCATATATCAGTGTGGCTTCTAACCAGGCAGCTACCATCAGAAGGGGAAAGGGAGGAAAAGGTGAGTTGTGAGTCAATAAAGCCTGGGAAGTTCTTATAGCATCCCCCAAATAGATGTGCAGTGACCGAGGGGGCTGAAAAGCCTGTCGTAGGTGAATCATGGAGCCACCATAGGCACGGAGATGGCATCCCTGACTATGGTTGTGGTCAATGAGGGAAGCCATTGAAGCTACCAGAACTATCTCAATGGTCCCTCTAGCTAGAATAGTAATAACTAGCAACCAATCACCCACCACTTCATCACATGCTCCCCAAACCCTCACCCCATACGAGAAGTGGAGTCCTCAGAATTAAAGACCAAAGAGAAAATAATGAAATAAAGTCCTACGAGAGAAAATGAGTACACATAGAAAGCTAGATAGCAAACCTGGAAGAAAGTCAAACAGAAAAATATATGGAGTATTGGGGGTGCGGTATAGGCCAGAGGTTTATGAAATAAGAAAGTCTCTCAGTGGGAGTAAAATTTGAGTTAGTTCCGAAGAGTGTGATTCAGTCATGCAGAGATATCCGATGGAGGTTCTCCGATCAGACTGTGCATTCAAATCACCCAGGGAGCTTAAAACAAACATACAAGGCCGGGCGCACTGGCTCACGCCTGTAATCCCAGCACTTAGGGAGGCCGAGGCGGGCGGATCACGAGGTCAGGAGATCGAGACCATCCTGGCTAACATGGTGAAACCCCATCTGTACTAAAAATACAAAAAATTAGCCGGGCATGGTGGTGGGCACCTGTAGTCCCAGCTACTCGGGAGGCTGAGGCAGGAGAATGACATGAACCCAGGAGGCGGAGCTTGCAGAGCGAGACAACGTCTCAAAAAAATAAATAAATAAAACACATACAAAAAACCTCCACCACCAGTTACACTTTTGGCTCCACTTCAGGGTATGGGTTGAGGCCCAGGCACCTGTATTTTTTTTCAAAACTCACCAGGTAATTCAAAAGCACAAAGAGCATCAAGTTGCACATCTTTGGGTGCTAAAAGATTTCATATGCCACCACTAAATTTGGTTTCTAGTAAAGGAATGACTAAAAATTACAGAATCACCTTGGAGATATTGCAGGTTCAACTGTAGACCACTGTAGTAGAGCAAATATTTCAATAAAGCAAGTTGTATTAGTCAGGGTTCTCTAGAGGGACAGAACTAATAGGATAGATGTATATATGAAGGGGAGTTTATTAAGGAGTATTGACTCACACGATCACAAGGTGAAGTCCCACAATAGGCTGTCTGCAAGCTGAGGAGCAGGGAAGCCAGTCCAAGTCCCAAAACCTCAAAAGTAGGGAAGCTGACAGTGCAGCCTTCAATCTGTGGCAGACGGCCTGAGAGCCCCTGGAAAACCACTGATGTAAGTCCAACAGTCCAAAAGCTGAAGAACTTGGAGTCTGATGTTCAAGGGCAGGAAGCATCCAGCACGGGAGAAAGATGAAGGCCGGAAGACTCAGCAAGTCTGCTCTTTCCACCTTTTTCTGCCTGCTTTATTCTAGCTGCACTGGCAGCTGATTAGATAGTGCCTACCACATTAAAGGTGAGTCTGCCTCTCCCAGTCCACTGACTCAAATATTAATCTCCTTTGGCAACACCCTCACAGACACACCCAGGAACAATACTTTGCATCTTTCAATCCACTCAAGTTGACATTCAATATTAGCCATCACACAAGTCATGCAATTTTTTTTGTTTACCTGTGCATATAAAAGTTATGTTTATACTATACTGTAGTCTATTAAGTGTGCAATAGTATTATGTCTAAAAGAACAATGTACATTCCTTAATGTAAAATTATTGACGAAAAATGCTAACAGTCATCTGGGCCTTCAGCAAGTCATAAATCTTTTTGCTGGTGAAGAGTCTTGCCTCAATGTTGATGGCTGCTTATTGATCAGGGTGGTGGTTGCTGAACTTTGCAGTGGCTGTGGCAATTTCTTAAATTAAGACAACAATAAAGTTTACCATATTGATTGACTCTTTCTTTCATGAAATTTCTCTGTAGCATGCAATGCTGTCTGATGGCATTTTACCCAAGTAGAACTTCCTTCAAAATTGGAGTCAATTCTCTTAAATCCCACCAATGTTTTATCAACTAAGTTTATGGAGTATTCTAAGAACTTTGTGGTCATTTCAACAATGTTCACAGCATCTTCACCAGGAGTAGATTCCACCTCAAGAAACCACTTTATTTGCTCATCCATAAGAAGCAGCTCCTCATCTGTTCAAGGTTGATCATGAGATCATAACAGTTTCAGTCACATCTTCAGGCGAATTCTAGTTCTCTTGCTATTTCCACCATATCTGCAGTTCCTTCCTCCACTGAAGTCTTCAGACCCTCAGAGTTAACCAAGAAGGTTGGAATCCACTCATTCCAACTCCTGTTATATTGATGTTTTGATCTCCTCCCATAAATTATGAATGTTTTTAATGGCATCTAGAATGGTGAATTATTTCCATGCAGTTTTCAATTCACTTTGCCTAGATCCATCAGAGGAATCAATATCTATGGCAACTATTGCCTTACAAAATATATTTCTTAAATAATAAGGCTTGAAAGTCAAAATTACTCCTGGATCCATGAACTGCAGGATGGCGGTTGTGTTAGCAGACATGAAAACAGCATTAGTCTTCTCGTACATCTCCATCAGAGCTCTTGGGTGACCACCTGCATTGTCAATGAGCAGTCATATTTTGGAAAGAATCCTTTTTTTCTGAGCAGTAGGTATCAACAGTGGGCTTAAAATATTCAGTAAACCATGCTGTAAACAGACGTGCTGTCATTCTGGCTTTGTTTTTCCATTTTTAGAGCACAGGCAGAGTAGATTCAGCATAATTCTTAAGGGCTGTAGGGTTTTCAGAATGGTAAATGAGCATTGGCTCCAACCTACAGTCATCAGCTCCATTAGCCCCTAACAAGAGAGTCAATTTGTATTTTGAAGCTTTAAAGCTTCAAGTCTGTTGTTGAGTATAGCCCACCTTCATCAATGAACTTAGCTAGATCTTCTGGATAACTTGCTAAAGCTTCTCCATCAGCACTTGCTGCTTCACCTTGCATTTTTATGTTATAGAGCTGGCTTCTTTCCTTAAACCTCATGACCCCACCTCTGCTAGTGTCAACTTTTCTTCAGCTGCTTCTTCACCTCTCTCAGCCTTCATAGAATTGAGGAGAGTTAGGACCTTCTTGTGGATTAGGTTTTGGCTTAAGGGAATGTTGTGACTGGTTTTATTGCTATCCAAGCCACCAAAACTTTTCCCTCATCAGCAGTAAGTCTGTTTCAGGTTCTTACAATCCATGTGTTCACTGGAGTAGCACTTTTAATTTCCATCAAGAACTGTTCCTATGCACTGCTTGACTAGTTGGTGCAAGAGGCCTAGCTTCCAGCTTGTTTTGACTTTTGACATGCCTTCCTCACTAAACTTAATCATTTCTAGCTTTTGATTTAAAGAGAGAGATGTGTTACTCTTCCTTTCACTTGAACACTTAGAGGCCATTGTAGGATTATTAGTTGGCCTGATTTAAATATTGTTGTGTCTCAGGGAATAAGGAAGCCCAAGGAAAGAGAGAGAGAGATGGGAGAATGGTCGGTTGGTGGAGCAGTTGAAACACACATATTTATCAATTAGGTTCATGATCTTATATGAGTATGGCTCATGGAACCCCAAAATTAGCATAATAGTAACATCAAAGATAACTGATCACAGATCACCATAACAAATATAATAACGAAAAAGTCTGAAATATCACAAAAATAATCAAAATGCGACACAGAGACACAAAGTGAGCACATGCTGCTGGAAATATGGCACCAGTAGACTTGCTCGATTCAGGATAGCCATAAACCTTCAGTTTGGGAAAAAAAAAAAAAAAAGAAAAAGAAAAAAACATGCAATGTTTACAAGGTGCAACAAGAAAACACCTTTTGTAAACATTTTTAAGATGCATGATCAAATTGTCTAATTATTTCCAAGAAAAGGATGCAAAAACTTCATTTTCAAGGGGCTACTTTGAAAGGAGGAGTTTTCTTTCAAGAGCGCATATTGGCTCCTGTGTTTCAAACCTTTTGCTTACATTGGGCTCTGAAGCCCCTCACTCGCCATATACACTTTTGCTTTTTGGGGACACATTATTTCTTCTCTCGTTTTTTTTTGTTGTTGTTGTTGTTTTGTTTTGTTTTCCTTTCTTCTTCCTCTCTTTGTCTTTCTTTGTTTCTTTTTTCTTTTTTAACTCTCTTTAATTTTCTTAATAGAATCTTCCTATATTTTTTTGCTGGCCAGCAGAATCCAGTGACTAAACTTCCCACAAGTTCTGCTGTGGAACAGTAGAACACTCCCCCAACCCAATCTACTTTATTCATTCTTGATGGATTCATAGAAAATATAGAAGCTAAAGCCCCAGTCCTCTGTTAGAGCATGGGCACAAATACCAAGCATCTATTCATAGATTGTATTAGTCTGTTCTCATGCTGCTAATAAAGACATACCTGAAACTGGATAATTTATAAAAGAAAGATGTTTCGTTTACTCACAGTTCAGCATGACTGGGGAAGCCTCAGGAAACTTACAGTCATGGTGGAAGGGGAAGGCAAACACATCCTTCTTGACATGATGGCAGCAAGGAGAAGTGCAGAGTAAGGAGTGGGGAAAGCCCCTTATAAAACCGTCACATCTTGTGAGAACTCACTCACTATCACGAGAATAGCATGCAGGTAACCGCCCCCATGGTTCAATTACCTCCTACTGGGTCCCTCCCATGACACACGGAGATTATGGGAACTACAGTTCGAGATGAGATTTGGGTAGGGACACAGACAAATCATATCATAGATTTACAGATAAGCTGAAGATGAAATTGGTACATCTTGCAGGTATAGCTCTCAGAGGTGGTGTGTGCACAGCACCCTGGCAGAATGCTCATTTCATTGGTGGGGATTTGTAAACGTGCATAGCCAAAGCCTACTTCTCTTTCTTCTTCTCCAACTCCCTATATTCCCCTTCCACTTAGATGGCAAGAGTCTTTTGGGGCAAAAAATATTCATGACTATAAAAACAGTCACTTAAGGCACTCAGAGAAATGGATTGCAGTGTCTCCTGGAAAGTTCATCTCTTCATTTATTTGTTTTTATTCTCTTAGATTCTATGTTTGATTTCCACCTAATGTTTAAATTTAGCAGTTTAGGTGTATTGATTTCTCTTTTTAAAATGTAAAGCCTTCTCCCCAGAGTTGCTATAAATATCAGCCTGCAGATGAGGGGAACCTGGCTGGGACATCCATCACCCCATGGACCACTAAGAATGAGGCAACTGATTGCATTGCCCAAGAGGGTAATTCCCAATTCTCCTCCATCCTTTAAAGGCATCACACCCAAAACCACATCTTGGTGAGAAGGATGGCCTTTCTATATACAGAAGAGAATTCTCCAGGCACAGGAGTAAGAAGGCTACTTTCAGCCGGGCGTGGTGGCTCACGCCTGTAATCCCAGCACTTTGGGAAGCTGAGGCGCGTGGATCACGAGGTCAGGAGATTGAGACCATCCTGGCTAACACGGTGAAACCCCATCTCTACTTTAAAAAATACAAAAAAATTAGCCAGGCGTGGTGGCGGGCACTTGTAGTCCCAGCTACTCAGGAGGCTGAGGCAGGAGAATGGCGTGAACCCGGGAGGCAGAGCTTGCAGTGAGCTGATATCGTGCCACTACACTCCAGCCTGGGTGACACAGCGAGACTCTGTCTCAAAACAAAAAGAAAAAAAAAAAAAAAAGGAAGGCTATTTTCCCCAATTCCAGATCCATTTACAAGAGGACTGGTGTTAGCCAATATGACAACACTGAACGAGGCACAAACAAGGACTCTGAAATAACATGCTGCTCCTGGTAAGAAAATACACCAAAGGGTTTAGAGAAAAGGGAAAAGAAGGTGCAAAATACCAGCAGCAAAACCTTTGCAGCCATACTCCAAGAGAAGTGGATGGTTCTCTTTCACTTTTCTATTGGTTACATGGAAAATTTAGCCTATTATTGTTATATTACAGCTATGTAATGTTAAACATCTGTTTGCTAAGAACTATTTGTATAATTTAAAACAGTATTTGTTTAAATTCCAGACAGTGGAGTAAAGCTTTGCCAGAGATCTCTCTTCACCACCCACTCACCCTGTATCCCAGGCCTTTGGCTACAAAACTATGCTGGGGCCCCAGCAATACATGGGCTGCCTGGGGAACAGATTTTCCAAAGATTGCCAAAGACCAGACATTTTGGCCTCATGGGCTCAGAATTTCTGAATGTATAAATATTTGTTTTTATACAGACTAATGCTCATTTTTTATCCAGATGTTTTGACCTCCAAAACAAAATCAGAGACAGCAAAAAGGAATTTCTTACTCCTCCCAATCCTACATGCCTGTACTGATCTTAAACTCTTTTTTATTAAGCCAGACTTAATGGTTGTTAAGCAAGAACAACAACTCCATTTTACATTATTGTTAGCTCATTATCAGTTAGCTGCAGACAATTCAGAGTCAGAATTTTGCATAAATACATAAATAGCAATCATAAGTAACAACTATTGAACATTTTTCTGAGTTGGGACACAATGCTAAGTGCAGTGAATGCAATAATTCCATTAGTCATTATAGGAGCCTTATGCAGTAAGTACCATCATTTACTCTGTTTTGTAGATAAGAAATAAAACTAGAAAGAAGCTAAGCATTTTACCCCAAACCTGAAAAATTATAAGGATAAAGTCACAATTTTTTTTTTTTTGACAGAGTCTCGTGTCTCACTCTGTTGCCCAGGCTGGAGTGCTGTGGTGTGATCTCAACTCACTGCAACCTCCACCTCTTGGATTCAAGCAATTGTCGTGCCTCAGCTTCCCAAGTAGCTGTGATTACAGGTGCATGCCACCACACCTGCTAATTTTTTTGTATTTTTAGTAGAGATGGGATTTCGCTATGTTGGCCAGGCTGGTCTCAAACTCTTGACCTCAAGTGATCTGCCTGCCTTGGCCTCCCAAAGTGCTGAGATTACAGGTGTCAGCCACCACACCCAGCTGGAGTTGCAAATTCTTAAGATGAGGAACAGTGGAGGTAGAAGTTTGGGTGGGGAAAGTCACGACTTCTATTACTTCTATTTTTGACATGTTAAATATGAGGTGTCAATTAGGCACTGCTGTCTGGAATGTTTTCATCCTATTCAAAACTCCTGTTGAAACTTAATTTTAATGCAACAGTGTTGAGAGGTGGAGCCTAATGGGAAGTGTTTAAGTTATGAGAGCTCTGCCCTTATGAATGAATTAATACTGCTACAAGAAGGGCTAGTGGTTATGAGCTTCTTGCCTTCTGCTCTTCTACCATGTGAGAAACAGTGTTCTTCCTTCCAGAGGACGTGGTGTACATAGTACCATCCTGGTAGCAAAGACTGGGCTTTTACAAGACAGCAAACTTATCGGTGCCTTGATCTTGGATTCCCAGCCTCCAGTACCATGAAAATTCAATTTCTATTCATTATAAACTACCCAGTCTTAGGTATTCTGTTATAGCAGCACAAAATAAACTAAGACAGGCACCTAAGTGGAAATATCCAGAAAGCCTTTGGATACAGGTGCCTGGAGTTCAGAAGCAACATAGAGAATAGGGATAAAATTGGAAGTCATCAGATATGGACAGCATTTAAGCCATGGTATTGAAGGTGTCACCTAGGGAGTGTACAGGAGAGCTAACAGGATGGAGTCTGGGCATGTCAGCACTAGAAGGCCTGGAAGAGAAGCTAGCAAAGGAGACCAGGAGCAACTCATGGAGTGGCCAGTGGAGAAGGATAGCCAGGAGAACTGGAAACCAAAAGCTCAGGGTGTCCAAGCACCAAGCAAAGAAACGTTTCAAGGAAGAGAGTGGTCAACTTGTCAAATATTGCCAAGAGGTGTGGTATGAGCATTGGCAATTATATTTGGCAATGGGAGTTCATTGTTGACCATGACAAGAGCCATTTCTCACAAGTGTGGGCAGAATACAGTGTCTGGGAAACTTAGATGTTGAGGAAGGTGATTTGTCCCTCCTCCACATCTGCCACCCTCACTTCATGGATCTTGGACTTCTTCAATTCCAGTGACTTCTACCTCCAGTCCTTTTCAGCCACCAATACCAAGGGATCTTTCTTTTTGCCCTGAACCCTTGCACTCCTGAAATCTTAAGCTCTAAAGCTCTACATTATAACCTCATCTCCTTTTAGTGCTCCCTTCCTTATGCTACCACATGCTTTATTATGCTATATGAAGACTTCCATTCCCTTGATGCCTCCATTTCTTCCTCTAGTACACTAGCTTTCTTTAGTTTCTTCCCTTTAGTTTTCTTCCTTAAAATCCTTGCCCCCCAGGCCATCACACCGCACCTACCATAAACCCACCTTCTATGATTTGAATGTATCCCCCAGAGTTCATGTATTGGAAACTTAATTTTCAATTCAACAGTGTTGAGAAGTGAGATCTTTAAGAGATAATTGCATCATGAGGGCTGTGCCCTCCTGGATGGATTAATGCTGTTATTGTGGGAGTGGGTTAGTTATCTTGAGAGTGGATTCCAAACAAAAAGTGAGTTCAGCTCCCTTCCTCTCTCTTGTGTGTGCTCACTTACCCTTCTTCCTTCTGTCATGGGATGACACAGCAAGAAGGCCCTTGCCAGATGTTGATCCCTTGACCTTGGACTTCCCAGCCTCTAGAACTGTAAGAAATAAATCGCTATTCTTTATAAAATATCCAGTCCCAGGTATTCTGTTATAGCAGCACAAAACGAACCCACTCCTGGATGAATTCCACATTCTACTTCTCAAGTGACTGAGCCCTGCTAGAGAGACTTTGACCACCCACCCCCAGACAGGCGCCACTACATATTTAAAATTCCCCATCCTGACTGGTGTCCCCACCTCTCCAACTATCGTTTGGTCATTCTCCTACTGATGAGCAGTCAGATGTCATCTCAACCCTTCACAATAGTTCCCTTTATTTCATAACTTTAACAACATCTTCCTTAACTCACTTCTTTCCCTCCTCACTAACAGAAACATTTTTGCCAAGTTGGAAAATATTTTTAGAAAATAGATTTCAGAGGTTTCTGGCCCAATTCAATGGCTCTGGGGGTACACAATCAATTTGAAGGAGAAATGATTAATTCTGGATGCCAGGGATGGCCTGATTCATATTCTATCCCTGAGCCAGACAGAGGAAGCCCTGCCAGTGGGAAATGGATGACAGAGGTAAAAGATGAGCATTGGCAGGGATGCAGACACTCTCCCCAGACGGCCCGCTGGCTGCCTGTGCACCGTAGCATCACAATGGGGCCTCATTCTTACACAGCAGCTGGTGGTCCCCTAAGAGACACCTGGGGGCAGGCACGGCCACTCAATTCCACAGCCAAACATGACTCTTAATATTTAAAGAACACACATGGCCCTTGGGTATTTTAACCCAAGGCTCTTTCCCTTGTTCCTTACACATATGCAGAATACGATAGATTCTGACAACATGCTTACAATGTAAAGCATTCCAACAATTCTAAACAATCAAAATAATTGGCTATTTCTTGAAGTTTTTGATGTGCCAGATATTAGCGAGGTGCTGTGTAGAAATCATAGTTATGCCAGGGATGGTGCTAGGCACTGGCTAGACAGAGATGATAAAGCCTACACAGTTTTTGCCCTCGTGGACTAATAGGAAACACAAGCTTTAAACAAAACTACGAATAAACAAATAATTGTAATGGTTGGGTATGGTGGCTCACACTTATAATCCCAGCACTTTAGGAGGCTGACACAGAAGGATTGCTTAAGCCCAGGAGTTCAAGGCTGCAGTGAGCTCTGATTGTGCCACTGCACTCCAGCCTGGGCAACACAGCAAGACCCCATCTCTAAAAATTTGTTTTAAATATATATATAATTGTAAACAATGAAAATGCTGCAAAAAAATAGGATGCTGTTATGGGTTGAATTGTGTCCCCCAAAAGGTATATTGGAATCCTAAGCCCCTGGCACCTCAGAATGTGACTTTGTTTGGAAATAGGGTCATTGCAGTATAATTAGTTAAGATGAAGTCATACTGGAATAGAGTGGGCTCTTAATCCAATATGACCGTGCTGTTTTAAGAAGAGAGATACAGAGAGGAGGATGCAATATGATGATGGAGATGCTGAGAGGGAAGATGACCATATGAGAATGGAATCAGAGATTGGAGTTATGTTTCTACCAGCCCGAGAACACCTGGGACCACCAAAGGCTAGGCAGAAGTAGGCGAGGATCTTCCACCAGAGGCTTTGGAGGAAGAATGGTCCTGCTAACACCTTGATTTGGGAATTCTAGCCTCCAGAACCATGAGAGAATAAATTTCTGTTGTTTTAAGGCACCGAGTTTGTGTACCTTGTTTGGGACAGCCTTGGGAAACTAATAGAGGTGCTATGCAACACAATAACAGGTGCAGCCTAATTTAGCATGGAATGTGTATCAGTTAGGCTTCATTGAGGGTAAGCAGTAGAAAAGTGCTAATTTATGTAAACATAAGGAATTTATTCAAAGGAGATGCGGTAGAGAATCAAAGTAAATGCTGAACAACTAAGCCATGGGAAGGATAAAAACCATGGAAGTTCTGGGATCTGGGAGCAGGAATCACTGGGCAGACTTTGAGGGTACCACCATCAAAAGAAATGTGTTCCTGTATGGAACCGAAGGTCATTATCCTAACCGAAGTAACTCAGGAACAGAAAGCCAAACACCGCATATTCTCACTTATAAGTAGGAGGTAAGCCATGGGTATGCAAAGGCATACAGAATGGTATAATGGACATTGCAGACTCAGAAATGGGCAGGGTGGTAGGGGGGTGAGAGATTGAAAAAAATCACCTATTTGGTACGACGTACACTATTTGGGTGACAGGTATACTGAAACCGAGACTTCATCACTATGCAATTCATCCACGTAATCAAAAATCACCTGTGCCTTAACTATTAACCAAACTATTAACCAAAAATACATTAAAAATTGAAATTATATATAATACATAAAATTAAATAAAAAATTAAAATTATATATAATATATATTATATATTATGTTCCTGTCTGGGCACAGCAGCTCATGCCTGTAATCCCAACACTTTGGGAGTCCAAGGTGGAAGGATCTCTTCAGGCCGGGAGTTGGAAACCAGCCTAGGCAACATAGCAAGGCCCCATTTCTACAAAGAATTTAAAAAATTAGCTGGGTGTGGTGGCATGTGCCAGTTGTCCCAGCTACTCAGGAGGCTGAGGCAGGAAAATTGTTTGAGCCCAGGTGTGATTATGCCACCGTACTCCAGCCTGGGCAACAGAGAAAGACTACAACTCAAAAAAAAAAAGAAAGAAAGAAAGAAAGAGAGACAGAGAGAAAGAAAGAAAGGAAAGAGAGAGAGAGAGGGAGGGAGGGAAAGAAAAGAAAGAAGAAAGAAAGGAAAGAAAGAAAGTAAAGAAAGAAAGAAAGAAAGAAAAGAAAAAAGAAAAGGGTTCTCACAATTTTACTCCCTTGGAAAAAACTCAAATTTCTGGAACAGAGTCCGATGGGCTTACCTTGGTCACGTGCCAATTCCTTGGAAGGGTTCTGGGAATGGATTGGGGAAATTAGATACCTTGACAGCCTGTCTTATCAAGAGATAAGAGGAGGTACCAACAGAAGAGGAGGATGAGATGCTGGAGAGGAAAAGTGACTCTCTTGAGGAGTGACCTTTCAGCTAACCCTTGAAAGATAATCAAGAAATATGCAGGTGGACGTTAGAGGCCAAGAAGATGCTAGGAATGAGTACATGGCCATCAGAAACAACTTGGTGTGTTCAAGGAACCAGCAAACATACATGGATGTGACATCGACTGAGAGGAAAAGCTGGAAGAAGAGCATATTCAGCTGAAATGATTAAGAGTTTAGTTGAGCGGTGGCTCATGCCTGTAATCCCAGCACTTTGGGAGGTCAAGGCGAGCAGATCATGAGGTCAAGAGATCGAGACCATCCTGGCCAACATGGTGAAACCCCATCTCTACTAAAAATACAAAAGTTAGCTGGGCATGGTGGTGGGCGTCCGTAGTGCCAGCTACTCAGGAGGTTGAGGGAGGAGAATTGCTTGAACTCAGGAGACGGAGGTTGCAGTGAGCCGAGATCACACCAGGGCACTCCAGTCTGGCAACAGAGCGAGACTCTGTCTCAGAAAAAAAAAAAAAAAAAAAAAAAAGAGTTTAGTTGAGGAGCTCTTTGGTTGGAAAAGTCAGTGAAAAGCAGCGAATCATTAAATTGAAGTTGCATACATGAATAATGGCTTAGAAGAAAGGTCTGGATGGCATGTAAATTGAGGAGTTATTGACATATAAGTGAAAATGGATGTGACCACCAGGGGAACAAGCATAAGAGAGGATGGTCCATGGTCAAGCCCTGAGGATTTGCAGCACTTAGAGCAGTGGCACCCTCCAAAGTGTTTCTGATTTCACCTCCATCAGTAAACATTTTTAGTCTATACCCCCAGTGCACATGTTCATTTAAAATTTTGTCGGTGGCTCACGCCTGTAATCCCAGCACTTTGGGAGGCCGAGGCGGGCGGATCACGAGGTCAGGAGATCGAGACCATCCTGGCTAACACGGTGAAACCCCGTCTCTACTAAAAATACAAAAAATTAGCCGGGCGTGGTAGCGGGCGCCTGTAGTCCCAGCTACTCGGGAGGCTGAGGCAGGAGAATGGTGTGAACCCGGGAGGCGGAGCTTGCAGTGAGCCGAGATCGCGCCACTGCACTCCAGCCTGGGCGACAGAGCGAGACTCCGTCTCAAAAAAAAAAAAAAAAAAAAAAAAAAAAAAAAAAAAATTTTGTACGTGTGCTACTGTGCTTAAATATTGTGTCTACCATAAAACACACACACATACACACACACACACACACGAAATTTTGGAGGATGAGATTTTTAAAATTAAAACTGATTAAAATAGAAATTAATATAAATTGGGAGACTACTGATTTAGAGGTTGAAATAGAAGAATATGAGCCAAACAAGCTGTGGCTAGAGAGGAAGGGGGAAAACTAGTGTCTTTGTCTGTTTCTGTTGCTATAAAGGAGTACCTGAGGCTGGGTAACTTATATAGAAAAGAGAGGCTGGGCACAATGGTTTACACCTGTAATTCCAGCACTTTGAGAGGCCAAGGCAGGAGGATTTCTTGAGGCCGGGAGTTTGATACCAGCTTGGGCAACATAGGGAGACCCAATGAATAAATGAACAGAAGGAAGGAAGGAAGGGAGGAAGGGAGGAAGGAAGGAAGGAAGGAAGGAAGGAGAGAGAGAGAGAAAGAGAGAAAGAAAGAAGGAAAGAAGAAAGAAAGAAGGAAAGAAAGAAAAAAGAAAGAAAAAGAAAGAAAGAAGGAAAGAAAGAAAGAAAAAAGAAAAAGAAAGAAAGAAAGAAAGAAAGAAAGAAAAAGAAGGCAGGCAGGAAGGAAGGAAGAAAGGAAGGAAGGAAGGATTGACCAGCCATGGTTTTGTGAGAAAAGAACCGGAGAACAGCGAAAGTGAGACTTTTAATGACAGTCTTGGAAG
The DNA here is from genome assembly GCF_028858775.2 of Pan troglodytes. Taxonomy (NCBI): domain Eukaryota; kingdom Metazoa; phylum Chordata; class Mammalia; order Primates; family Hominidae; genus Pan; species Pan troglodytes. Next base: position 79,613,209 of record NC_072404.2, on the reverse strand, counting down.
ATCAGGTGTCTGATGGGCAGGCACACCCAGCACAGTTTCAACAAGCAATTTATCCCCTAGCGTGCAGGCCCCTCCTCTGGTTCCTCATAGGCTGAGTACTATGGGATCACGATCTTCCTGGACATCGCCTATTGATTGTTGGGTAGGGGCTTTAGGTTTTTTTTGTTTTTTTTTTGGGGGGGGGGTGGTTGTCTTGCTGCATGTTGTTGCAGTCCACAATGCATTGCAATTCTAGTTAGTTCAGGGGCTTTTTGACTTCTGACCTAAGTAGCCGGGCAGGCTGATAAGAACAGACAAAGGGGGCTATTTTGCCAGCTAGTAAACTTTTATCTTAGACTAAACTTTTTTGGTTCTAATGAGGGCAACTAAGGGGGTGGGGATGCCAACAAGCAGGTATTGGCTATCCAAGCAGTGGTCTAATATATCCTGTTTCTTCTGTAGCTTGCTTACCAAGCGCCAAGTTAAGGCGCTTTGTCTTGGAAATTGACTACTGTATACATTATTTCCTTCAGTGGCAGATACCTGACGACCCAGCTACTCAGGAGGTTGAGGCAGGAGTATCCCTTGAGCACAAGACTTGAAAGCTACAGTAAGCTATGATTGCACCATTGTACTACAGCCTGGACAACAGAGCAAGACACTGTCTTTTAAAAAAAGATAAGAAAAGAGGTTTGTTTGGCTTACAGTTCTGTGGGCTACAAAGAACCACAGCACAAGCATTTGCTCCTGGTGAGGGCTGCAGGCTGCTTGCCCTCATGGTGGAAAGTGAAGGGGAGCTGACGTGTGCAGACATCACATGGCAAGAGAGGAAGCAAGAGAGAGAGGAGGGAGGTGCCAGGCTCTTTTTATTTTATTTTATTTTATTTTATTTATTTATTTATTTTGAGACAGAGTCTTGCTCTGTCACCCAGGCTGGAGTGCAGTGGCGTGATCTTGGCTCACTGAAACTTCCGCCTCCTGGGTTTAAGTGATTCTCCTGCCTCAGCCTCCCAAGTAGCTGGGATTACAGGTGTGCACCACCATGCCCAGCTAATTTTTTGTATTTTTAGTAGAGACGGGGTTTCACCATGTTGGCCAGGCTGGTCTCAAACTGCTGACCTCCAGTGATCTGCCCACTTTGGTTTCCCAGAGTGTTGGGATTACAGGCGTGAGCCACCATGCCCAGTCACCGGCTCTTTTTCACAACCAGCTCCTGCAGGGACCAACAGAGTAAGAGCTCATTCACCTCCCCCGACCCAGGTCATTAACCTATTCATGAGTGACTCAAACACTTCCCACCAGGCTCCAACTCCAACATTAGGAATCAAGTTTCAACATGAGGTTTGAAGAGTCAAATATTCAAACTATAGCAACTAGAAAAATAGGAAGTCAAGAAGTTTTTTGAAACGTGTTTCAGGCCAGGCATGGTGGCTCACGTCTGTAATTCCAGCATTCTGGGAGGCCGAGGAGGGCAGATCAGATGAAAGAAGTAGGACATAGTACATGTAACAAAAGACATAAGAGAAAGAAGACAACAAGAATCATATAAACTTAAGGCCAGAAGTTCAAAACCAGTCTGGCCAAAATGGTGAAACCCTCTCTTCTAAAATATACAAAAATTAGCCAGGTGTGGTGGCACATGCCTGTAATCCCAGCTACTTGGGAGGCTGAGGCAGGAAAATCACTTGAACCCAGGAGGTGGAGGTTGCAGTGAGCCAAGTTCATGCCACTGCACTCCAGCCTGGGTGACAGAGTGAGACTCCATCCCCAAAAAAATGTTTCAAAAAAACAGTGATTACAATATCAAATATTGCTGAGGAATCTAGTAAAATAAGGGGCAAGAAAAGTCTTTTGGATTTTGCAACATGGTGGACGTTGGTAACTCTGACCGGAGCTGTTTCCATGGCGAAATGAGTATGAAAGCCACGCTGGAGAGTTGAAAATAAATGGGTGTCAACTCAATTAATGATTCAAACTACCTTACAAGGTGAGAATCATCACCATCACTTACAAATGAGGAGATCAAGGCTCAGAGCTGTAAAGAATGTGACTTTGGTTTTTACATTGCAGGAGAAGAGTGAAAATTTAATGCCAAGCCTGCCCAGATTTACAATGCTTGGATTCTTCCATTAAAGAAAGCTAATAGGTATAAAAATGTCATTAGGTAGAAGCAGGGCCTGGGTTACAGTGGGAACAACTGCTCATAAATAGCGCACTGTTGGTGGCAGAGCATTCTGGGATTCCAGTTGAGGAGAAGAAGCTGGAACCCAGACAAGAGCAAAACACCTCACCTCAGGTCTCCTAAGCAACAGAAGGGTTCACTCAACCTCTGAAAGTTGATCTAAGTATGGTGGAGTTGTGTCTTAGGAGGAGGGTAGGTTCTAAAGTCAGCCTATAAGATGAGAACGGTGTCATATAAAAATGGCCCTTGAAAAGTCTGTCCAATGAGATTAACATTCTATTTCTCAGTAAGTCCAACCAGGCAAGGTTTTCTCCTGCAAGGACAGAACTTCACTTTTTGTGTTTGGTTTGTTTTGTTTTTTGGGACTTTTAAAATAGGCTTCCAATTTCTTAAACATTGTTTTTCATTGGTACATAATATTTGTACATATGTATGGGGCACATGTGATATTTTGACACAGAATTATTGTTTTTTGAATGAGTACCAGATGACATAATTGACTTGCACTGAGGGGCCATTTTCTATGAAAAATACATCTTTTTTTTGGGTAGGAGACAAAGTCTGTCACTCAGGCTGGAGTGCAATGACACAATCACAGCTCACTGCAGCCTCAAACTCCTGGGCTCAAATGATCCTCCTGCCTCAGCCTCCCAAGTAACTGGGACTACAGGTGCATGCCACTATGCTTAGCTAATTTTCACTTTTTTTTTTTTTTAAGAGCTGGAGTCTCTCTGTGTTGCCCAGGCAGATCTTGAACACCTGGCCTTAAACGATCCTCCTGCCTCAGCCTCCCAAAGCGCTGGGATTACAGGCATGAGCCCCCACACCTGGCCTGTGAAAAAATATATCTCTTGAAACATAAGATGAACACTCAGCCCAGAGTAGCCCTAGGACCAGAAGACAAATCAAGAAGCAGATTCACACCTCCCTTCACACACAGCCTGCTGGGGCACACATTCAGCAGGTGGACCTGATATTTAAATAGTCCGTAGTATTTAAATTGTTCTCACTCTTGTCCAACTATTTTGGAGTAATAAGGATTGAACTTCCCCTCCCATCATGAATAACTTGAAAACTAGACAAACTGTTTTTAACTATGTATCCTTTTATAAATTTTGATTTTTTTTTTTTTGAGACAGGATCTTGCTCTGTTGCCCAAGCTGGAGTGCAGTGGCATGATCATGGCTCACTGCAGCCTCAAACTCCTGGGCTCAAGTGATCCTCCTGCCTCAGCCCCCTGAGTACCAGGGACTACAGGTGCATGCCACCATGCCCGGCTATCTTTTAAAATTATTTTTTGTAAAGACAGAGAGTCTCACTTTGTTGCCCAGGCTGGTCTTGAACTCCTGGTTTCAAGTGATCCTCCCACCTCAACCTCCCAAAGTGCTGGGATTACCAGTGTAAGCCATCACAACCAGCCTGAATCAACTGTTTTCAGACGTTGGGCCATAGATGGCAAAGAACTATGAACCCTGGAGAAGAGAAACAAAGGAAGTAAGCCCTAAAATTGCCCAGGCTCCCTTCCAGACCAGGGACCTAGGGAGGACAGTACAACAGGACCTTCTTAGTAGAGAATATAGAGCTTGAAGCTTGGAGAGGCTGAGGCAGCTGGAAATTCAGGACAGAGTCCTGGAAAGGAGGGAGCTATGCAATTAAACTGCTTCATAAATCTGCATAGGAATGCCCTTGTTTCTTTGCTGAGTACTAGGCTGTATGTGCATAAAGTAAAACTGCACCAGGCCAAATAAAAAATGACTTAGGAGTTGTAAGCTGAACAATTGCCAGAGCTCACACAAAATGGAAAGACGTCTGAGCTCCAACCAGCCAGACTGGTGTTTGTTGATCACTGGGTCATCCAGTGGAGATCCCAGAGACCCCCACTCTAGTGGTAAGGCTCAACTCTCTTTGAAGTGAAGGCTACTCTAGACCTACCCCAGCAAAGCTCAAATGGAGCAAAGTGATCTACAAGCAACTTACCTGTCTGCCAAGAACACAACACTATTTGAAAGAAGAAAACAAACTAAAATATGATTTGACATTCTAAGAAGCAGGCAAACGTATTCTCATATGCTCTCCCTGAGATGTGTATAGTCGAATTTGCGGGAGGTGAATGGGACACAGCATTGCTCCACTGCCTAAAAACCTAACTCCATGCTGGTTCTTTGATTTGCAATGTGTTTTATGCATATGTTTCTTCCTTTGCACATAGGCAGCTCTTTCTGTCTCCCAGTCCTCTTCTTCCTGGTCTCATGTGTTTTTGCTAAAGAAAAACTGGAGAAGTCTAAATGTCCCAACTACTCACTTTATGTTAATTGCATAGAAACATGACTTCTGGAAGTGATCATAGCTTTCATCACAAAAGAAAAAAAACAGATGTATATAATTCACATTAGAGACATAATGTCCCCTTTAAAGCATAGTCTGGATGGTCTAAAATATTATTTTTATTGTACTTTGTTTGGAACATTGTGTATCTGTTACTAAATGCCAGGAGTTTGGTCTAGGTCCCGTTGCTCACTGCACAGAAAGCCAGTCACTAAGACAACAAGTATTGCCAGGGAAGAAGGCTTTAACTGGGTGCTGCAGCCAAGGAGATGGGAAATCAGTCTCAAATCCATCTCCCTGATAACTAAAATTATGGGATTATATAGCAAGGAAGAAATGTAATCATGTGTGGGAAAATAGGAATTAGGGAGGGGAAAGAAATAGGAGTTGGTCCACAGGAAGCAGGTGGTTGCTTAGGCAATCATGATGGATGAGGGGTCTGGTGTCTTTTTGCCTAGAAGCAATGATCTGGTAAGTTTCCATTCCTTGATACTATCTGGTAGGCCTAATGGTTGGTTTCCTGAGTAAGGAACTCAACTAAGACAAATGCAACCTCCTCAAGTTTCAAGACTAGAAAGGTTAATTTCTATGTTTATTCAAAAGAAGCCATAAGCATTAGTTCTGTAAAACAATTGGGCTGGTTTCATGGCACTGAAGTAGCAAAATTCCAAGTACTGTGTTGTTTCATTCCATGGGATAAAACATAAGATGTTTATCTTCCAAAGCTGTGTATCAGATGAAAGAAAGTAGGACATAATACATGGAACAAAATACATAAGAGAAGGAAGACAACAAGAATCATATAAACATAGATCTGAAACTCGGGACAACATAAGGTAAGCCAAGTGTTAAGGTTGAGTAGGGAAGAATTTCAGCATAAAAGGGCAAGCCTAGGCTCTGGATTTAGACCCTGAGATGAATCATGCAATTACCATTGACCAGTTCTGTGACTTGGGGCCAGTTCTTTGCCCTCCACTAGCTTGACACACTTTCCAGCTGTGTATCCTTGAGCAATTAACTCAGTTTCTTTGTCCTCAGTTTTCTTCTTTATAAAATAAGAATGAAAATAATACTTACATTGTGGGGTTGTATTGAGTATTAGATGAGTTAAGAATTCATTTAAAGTGCTTATTACAATACCTAGAGCATGGTAATTCCTCAATGTTAGCCATCATTATTATTCTTTTTATTATCTTACTTTATTATTATTATGGTCTCATCTGTATAATGGGTATATTATCACCTGTCTCTAGTGCTTGACATAAGGATCAAATCAAATATAAGCATAAATCCTCAAGCACATTGCCTAGCATAGTATAGATGCTTGATAAATACTATATATTATTCAAGAAATAATATTCATACTATTAGTTAATATTAATATTATTCATATCAATAAAATAGTCATATTATTAATATAAATATTTAGATTCATATTGTTAATAGGAATGTTGTATTAATAATTGAATATTCATATTAATAATTGAATAATTGAATATTCATATTAATAATGTAAATAAGAATATATCATTATTGAATAATACATATTATTAAAGAAATAATATATAGCATTTATCAAGCATCTATAATACAGATTGTTGGATAAATATGAATACATAAAAATGTTTAAGTTCTGTATATACCAAAACATTAATAAGAATAAAAGACAAACAGGAAAATTTTTGCAACAAATGATAGCCTTAATAAAAAAAAAAGTTTATACCCTACAACCCAGCAATCCCACTACTGGGAATCTACCCAAAGGAAAAGAAATCAGTATATCAATGGGGTACCTGCATTTGCATGTTCATGGCAGCACTGTTCACAATAGCAGAGATATGGAAACAACCTAAATGCCCATCAACAGACAAATGGATAGAGAAAAATGTGGTAAATATACACAAGGGAAGACTATTCAGTTATAAGAAAGAATGAGATCCTATCGTTTGCAGCAACATAGCTAGAAATGGAGGTTATTATGTTAAGTGAAATAAACCAGGCACAAAAAGACAAATACCACACGTTCTCATTCATATATGGGAGTTAAAAATCTTGATCTCATGGACATAGAGAATGGAGTGATAGATACCAGAGACAGGGGAACGGCTGGGGGAGGAATGAAGAGAGGTTGGTTATGGGTGCAAACACACAGATAGAAGAAATAAGTCTTAATGTTTGATAGCAGACTAGGGGGACTATGCTTAGCAACAATGTTATGTATCTTTTTTTTTTTTTTGAGGTGGAGTCTCACTCTGTCTCTCAGGCTGGAGTGCAATGGTGCAGTCTTGGCTCACTGCAACCTCCGCCTCCCAGGTCCAAATGATTCTCCTGCCTCAGCCTCCCGAGTAGCTGGGACTACAGGTGCGTGTCACCACACCCAGCTAATTTTTGTATTTTTAGTAGAAACGGGTTTTCACTATGTTGGCCAGGTGGGTCTCGAACTCCTGACCTCGTGATCCACCCACCTCAGCCTCCCAAAGTGCTGAGATTACAGGAGTGAGCCACCACGCCCGGCCAATATTATGTATCTTTGAAAGTAACTGGAAGATAGGATACCAACTCATAAATACCAACCCATAAAATAATACCAACTCATAAAATAATAATACCAACCCATAAAAATGATAAACATACAAGGTGATGGATACCTCAATGACCCTGACTTGATCATTACACATTCAATGCATGTAACAAACACATGTACCCCATAAATATGTAAATTACTATAATATACATCAAAAAATAGAAAAATAAATAAATAAACAGTTTCTATAAATTGATTGAAAAGTATAAAGACCCTAGTGGATAAAGGGACAAAAGACTATAATTTATAGGTCAGTGTTGTATGTAGAAACTGAAATAAATAAATAAAAATTAAAAATAATTCACAGAGGATGGGCAAAGTGGCTCATATCTGTAATCCCAGCACTTTGGGAGGCCAAGGTGAGCAGCTCACTCAAGCCCGGGAGTTCAAGACCAGCCTTGGCAACATGGGGAAACCCTGTCTCTATAAAATAAAATTTATAATAAAAATAATAATAATTCATAGGAAGATATATACATAACTAATAAATATTTAAAGTATTACTTAAGATCATTAATATTCAAAGAAATATAAATTAATTAACAATGAGGTGGTAAACTACTATTTCTGGAAAGTCATCTGGCAAAATGTATCAATAATCTCAAAAATGCCTCTGCTCACATAACCAATCCTGCCTCTTCTAGGGATATATTCTCAGGAAATAACCAGAAAAGTGGACAAAGATTTATGACTAAGACATACTTATGGTATTATTTATAACAGTTGTGCTTAGGTGAAGATATTATAAGTTGACTGTTTCTGTTTTTCATAACCTTAATGTTGTTACAGTGTTGCTTTAACAAAAAACACATATTGGAAAAAAGATCACTTTTATATTAAGACATAGCATCACCTAGAGAGATTTTCAAATGCTTTTTGTCAATAATTGCTCTTCTTGGGCACTCAGCAAAATGCCTTAATGTGTCATTGCAGTCGTAGATTTAGGGAAAGGTATATTTGTCTTCTGAAGTGCCAGTGTTAGTTGCATGTATATGTGTGACATTGTTGTTGATTAGCTAATAATGGGGTTTTGTAAGTAATAGATTTTCATCTACAATAGAGGCAGTCATTCTGTCCTGCAAACAAGAACACAGGAGCTTGGGAATTCTCTAAGAAGTCAAACAATCTCAGTTGAGTGTACTGGGTCAAACCAGTGAGGACAGAGTCCAGGGCCACCAGAAATGGCTGACTGTGTGTCCTTGATTGAGAAGCTCATCAGAGCCTTGCAACATTACCACTCCCTACCATTGGCAAGCTTGCATTTTTGAGAGACTAAAGAAATGTCAAAAAGCTGAGAGCCCTTGCTTTTTTTGGTAAGTAATTTTTTTAAGAGCAATGGTGTTTAGAGTAGTCATGGTCTAGAGTCACTCTGCTAGCCTAAAAGTCCCTGAAGACATCATTTTTAACAACTTTATTTTTGGAACCTCTTGCCAAAAAGCAAAGTCATTTTTTGGAGTGAAGGCTCTAGTTGAGAGGACTAATGGCACTTTTTACCTCCATTGCACTTTCACTCACTCAGGGAAAGAAAAATCCAATACTGCATGTTCAATTGAGTCCAGGGTGTTACCTTTTAGACACAGAATCACAGAGCAGAAAGAAACCAGAAAGTTCTGGTCTGGTTGTCTGGACGTCTCAGCGCAGATGTAAAAACCAAGCTGTCTTGGGGGCAGGAGCAGGGAAGATTTGTGACTATCCTTAATCAGTCCTGGCCATATAGACCACTCGGATAGAGCAGAGACTTCCTGGCCCTATTGAGCAGAGAAACTATGAATGCCTATGAATGCTTCTTGAAGATTTGCTGTCTGCATCTTTCACAGACAGTCTTTGGAGAGAAAAATATTCCTTAATTTTTTAAGCCAGGGGCCTTTGCACAGCCGCAAGCAATTATTTCCTCTCCCCTGACCCTCTGTCCTCTGGCACACTCAGTATTCTGTGGGTGATCCTCATTGATTCAGTGCTGGGACTGCCAGGATGGTGTCCCTGACACTCCCCGTAACCCAGAGACAAGTGCATTAGACATTTGCAGCCCACCGAGAGTGGCGCTGCGGTTATTGGCAGGTGTGGGGCTGAGACAGACGAATCGATGCTGCAGCTGGAGGAAGGTAGGCACCTTCAGTGTCCTGACAGAGGCGTGTGTCAGGCCCGCCACCCTCACATCAGGCCAAAGGACAGCCAAGGGTCACTGGCACCTGAGAATCCCAATCAGGCTTCCTGAGCGGTCAGCCCCAGGTGGAGGGGCAAGTTGACAACCTGCTTTTGCACCTGTGGTCAAAAGTAACTCCCATGACAGTGATCTCAATGGAATGCAGCACTAACTCTCTTTCCATGGAATAATCTAAGCATGTTTTAGTTTTTAAAAGGAAAAGAAGCCGGGCGCAGTGGCTCATGCCTATAATCCCAGTGCTTTGGGAGGGCAAAGTGGGGGGATCCCTTGAAGCCAGGAGTTCAAGTTGAGGCTGGGCAACATAGCAAGACCCCATCTCTACAAAAAAAATTTAAAAGTCAGCTTGGTGTGCTGGTGCATGCCTATAGTCCCAGCTACTCGGGATGCTGAGGTGGGTGAGTCCCTTGAGCGCAGGAGTTCGAGGCTGCAGTGAACTGTGATCGCACTACTACACTCCAGCCTGGACAACAGAGCTAAATCTTATCTCCAAAAAAAATTAATAAGTAAAACAGTGTACCCATCTCCATTTAATTAACTGAAACTCCCAAAATCTGGGGATGGGAGGAGATTAGTTTGGCAGCTGCTGCAGCCAATAAGGGTTGATTCTGTGGGCTGAGCCTAGGTCTTGGCACAGTGGCCCGTGTGGGCTGCAGGCTGCAGAGTTGGGAGGACCCCACAGACATTGCTGGTGCCTCCTCGGCCAGCATCTCTATCTTCCCCTGGAAAGTGGACCAGACATACACTTGGGGAAAATGTTTGCAAGAGGGAAAAGATGTCACTAAGGGAAATAGCTCTTCCACGCCTGACCTTCCCCTCCCCAGCCCCAGTCACATCCTGGACCCCAACATTACCCAGAATGCTCTTTCTTAAAAGTTTTAAAACAGGCTGGGTGCGGTGGCTCATGCCTGTAATCCCAGCACTTTGGGAGGACAAGGTGGGCGAATCACTTGAGGTCAGGGGTTCAAGACCAGCCCGGCCAACATGATGAAACCCTGTCTCTACTAAAAAATACACAAAAATTAGCCAGGTGTGGTGATGCGCACCTGTAATCCCAGCTACTCGGGAGGCTGAGGCAGGAGAATCACTTGAACCTAGGAGGTGGAGGTTGCTGTGAGCCAAGATCATGCCACTGCACTCCAGCCTGGGTGACAGAGTGAGACTCTTTCAAAAAAAAAAAAAAAATTGTAAATGCACCTTGACAGTTCAGCCCTCTTGTTTTCTGCCTGCCCTTATTAGTATGATTATTAAATATTATCTAGAGCTCTGACCTTGATGCTTTCTGATCTTCATCCCCCACCCCCACCTTTGGCTCCATCGCTTTCCTGCCCAGCCTGACATCCAAGGTAAACATCCAGCAACATAGCAGCCAGTACTTGCAAGTTCATGCCTCTCCACTTTCCCACCACCCTGCCTGTAAATCCCCATGTTGGGGCCAATCCAACTGTTCATTTTCTCTTTTCTTCCTCCAAAATCACCAAGTGCTATCAGGAAAATTGCACAAATATCCAGGTTGTAAGGCCACAGATTCATCGTTGGCTTCTTTTTATTTTATTATTATTATTTTTTAGAGACAAGGTCTCACTCTGTCGTCCATGCTGGAGTGCTGTGGCGTGATCATAGCTCACTGAAGCTTCCAACTCCTAGGCTCAAGCCATCCTCCCACCTCAGCCTCCTAAGTAGCTGGGACTACAGGCACATGCCACCACACACAGCCAATTTTTTTACTGACGAGGTCTTACTATGTTGCCCAGGCTGGTCTCAAACCCTCAGTCTCAAGTGATCCTCTCACCCTGGGCTCCCAACGTGCTGGGATTACAGGCATGAGCCACCTCACCCAGCCCAGTGCCAACACACTCTAGCTACATGACTGAGGGTAATTTATAGTTTTGGGAATATGGAGAAATAATCACCCTTACTTCATAAAGTTACTGTGAGAATTAAACAAGGTGATGCAATGTGAAATACATAGCAGAGTGCCTGGCTCAGAGTAAAAGCTTTATAAATGTTAGCCATTATTATTAATAATATGAAGGTTCCTCCATAGGCATGTAGAGCAAAACTGTAATCTTTTTAAAACCCTTGGCAATCATAAGCTCTAAGGCAAGTTTGAATTAATAAGTTTTTGATGAATTTGGTTTTCAAAGGCATATGAGATTAAAAATGTATGGTATTTTATGTTTGGGTATAACAGCAAGCTTCATCATATACTTCATATCTCCAGTGAAATAAGAAACAAGTCTTCAAGCCCATTTAAATTGAGAAATCCAACAGGGAAAATACAAAGATGTCTATATTGAGTATTCATGCTTCAAAGAAGTTTAGAAAGAATTCCAGCAGTTTTCTTGATTGGTTAAGGCTTTCTTTTGCCTTCTCTAGAGGACCGAATGGTAAAATAACATATCATATTACTTCCTCCTTTACCTCTTAAAATATTGAGAGACATACATTTGTATGGGTTTGAGTATAATGCATCATATTGAATTATTAACTTTCTCTCCTGAAAATTGTTAATATCTGCCTCCCACTGGACCAAAAAAAAAAAAAACATCTAACTAGGCTTCCAGGAAAAATTTTTTAAAAAAACAAGATTATCATTCTATACATGGAAACTGCATGAATAATTAATTTGCAGAGTTTTGATAAATTTCATTCACAAATACTTTGTGGTTTACTGAGAGTTATTAACTCAAGCTGTATTTTTAGACAGAGCCTGGAAGGATACTGTGGGTCAATGTAAGTCCTGAAAAAGTGATCAGATGTCAACAGAATAAATGAGGCATGCTTTGGGCCTGGTTCCTGACCATTTTTTTTTCTGGTCAGTTAACATAGTCCAGTTACATTTGAGGCTTGAGAATGAGCTGTATTTTTAAAAAAACTAGGCCAGTCATGGTGGCTCACACCTATTATCCCAGCACTTTGGGAGGCTGAGATAGAAGGATAGCTTGAGGCTAGAATTTTGAGATCAGCCTGGGCAAAATAGTGAGACCCCCTATCCCTACAAAAAAATCTAAAAAGTTAGCTGGGTGTGGTGACACATGCCTGTAGTCCCAGCTACTCAGGAAGCTGAAGCAAGAGAATCAGTTAAGCCCACAAGTTTAAGGCTGCAGTGAACTGTGACTGCACCACTGAACTCCAGCCTGGGCAACAGAGCAAGACCCTATCTCTAAAAATATCAATTAATCATTAAAAATAAAAGACATGGTCCTTGATTTTAGGGGGTGTTATGGGCTCAACTGTGTCCCCTGCAAAATTCATCTGTTGAAGCTCTGACTCCTAACTCAGAATGGGGCTGTATTTGGAGACAAGGTCTTTAAAGAGGTAATTAAGTTAAAATGAGGTCATAAGGGCAGGGCCTCATCCAATATGATTGCTGTCCTTATGAGAAGAGATTAGGACCCAGACACACAAAGGGAAGATCATGTGAAGATAAAAGTAGGAGAGGGTCAACTACAAACCATGGAGAGAGGCCTTAGTAAAAACCAACCCTGCTGACACCCTGATCTCGAACTTCTAGCCTTCAGGATGGTGAGAAAATAAATTTCTGTTCTTCAAGTCACCCAGCCTGCAGTATTTTATTATCGCAACCCTAGCAAACTAATACAAGGTATTCATCAGTTTTATTATTTTTTATCATTGTCATTCCCCAGATTGTATTGCCTTCCACAATCTCAATTATTTGCATCATCTGTGGCTACAAGCATGTGGGTTTTCTTCCCAGGGTCTTCTCTGACCTGGTCACCTGACCATGCAAGGTGACATTGGGTGGTATTTATGTCTCCTTTGGTCTCTGTCACTTCCCCAATGAGGAAGACATTCCCTGGATGCTACCTCAGTCCTCTGTGCTTTTTTGTTTTGTTTAGAGACAGGGTCTTGTTCTGTTGACCAGGCTGGAGTGTAGTGGTGCCACCGTAGCTCACTATAACCTCAAACTCCTGGGCTCAAGGGATCCTCCCGCCTCAGCCTCCCAAGTAGCTGGGACTGACTACAGGAGTGCACCACCACACCCAGCTAACTTTTTTAATATTTATAGTGATCAGATCTCGCTACATTGCCCAGGCTGGTCTTGAACTCCTGGGCTCAAGAGATATCCCACCTCAGCCTCTCAAAGCACTGGGATTACAGGTGTGAGCCACTGCACCTGGAAAGCCCTCTGTTCTTGATCAAAGAGTCTTCAGTCCTTAATTCTCTCAACAAGCACATATTAACTGATCCCCCTTGGGAATCCTTGGGAATCTCTCTGATCTCCCCAAGCATCTCCTGGTAGTCTCACTCTGCCGCGCAAACCACCACCTGCTTTCCTAGAGCTACTTGGGGGGCTAAGGTGGGAGAGTCGCTTGAGCCCAGGAGTTCAAGGTTATAGTGAGCTATGATGGCACCACTACACTCCAGCCTAGACAACAGAGCAAGACCCTGTCTCTAAACAAAACAAGATAACACAGAGACTGATGTAGACTCCAGGGAATTCCATTATTCCAAGAGGCTCAGCACCCTCCCAGAAAAGTCCCTGTCTAGAATCTGAGACATCTGTCAACTTCTCCCCTTGGTCTCAAGCCACAAGCCTGCTATTAACACATGCTTAGTGAGTGCTGCTTTTGGCTCCAAACCAAATATTTCAGGCTTTTTTCTGTTGAATTACAACCCTTTACACACCTCTTATTCATTCCTTTTGCCAACTATTGTCTTCAAATATTTGTCTGGTGGAAGATAAACTTTCTGTGTCACTCTAGAGGGCAGCATTAGGACCTGTGTGTAGAAATTATGGAAAGGCAGTTGTTTCTTCTGTAAAAGGACAAAGTTGTTAGCATTTAAAGCTAACATTAGAATGGCATGTCTTGCAAAGAAATGACCTCCTGTTCTCAGCAGTTGACAAGCAGAGGTAGAATAACTGTTCGTATTCTTCTTCTCCTTTCTCCCCCATTTTTTCTTATTCTTTATTTTCCTGCTATGTGCACTAATGATGGGAACAGTACTACATTGCTCATCCTGCCCATGTAGGTGTGCAGAGTTCACGCTTGATTCTCATCTCTCCTTCTGTTAAGGAAGCAGGAGCTTAGAAGAGCCAGAGTAATGCCATTTCCAGTTCAACTGCATCTTGAGACTAATAAGACACATTCCTTGCCAGTCATGACCCATGGTTCTAAGACGTTTGCAGCTAAGGGAGCAGCTTAGCAATGTCTGCAAGGACAAACTCCTACAACAACAGAAAGTCCAAATGTCCCCAAACCCGTAACAATATATACCTTTCAAGATCATTATAGTTATGCTTTGATGTATTTACACACGAAATGTCAAGGATAGTGATATGGTTTGGATCTCTGTCCCCACCCAAATCTCATGTTCAATTGTAATCCCAATGTTGGAGGTGGGGCCTGTTTGAAGGTGCTTGGATCATGGGGTTGGATCCTTCATGAATGGTTTAGCACCATCTCCTCAATGCTATTCTCATGGTAGTGAGTGGGTTATCACGAGATCTGGTTGTTTACAAGTGTGTCACATCTCTCACACCGTCTCTTGCTCCTGCTCTGGCTGTGTAAGAGGTGCCTGCTTCTCCTTCCCCTTCCTCCATGATCCTAAGTTTCCTGAGGCCTCCCCAGAACCCAAGCAAAGCCAGCATCATGCTTCCTTTACAGCCTGAGCCAATTAAAGCTTATTTCTTTATAAATTACCCAGTCCTAGGTATTTCTTTATAGCAATACTAGAACAGACTAATACAAATAAGTGTCTTTAAATCAATAGAATAATAAATTTCATCATGCTGTCAGCCCATCTGCACACAGACACAGCTTAGTGTAGTCTTTACATAGACAAGACTCCTGTATAAGAAAAACTTAAAATAAAGCCGGGGCATTCTTCCTCTTGCTATCTGAGGACATCCTACTCTCTAATGGAGTAATTTTCAATAAACCGTCTCTTCTCACTGCACTCTGTGACTCACCTTGAATTCCTTCCTGCATGAGATCCAAGAACCCTCTCTTGGGGTCTGGATCAAGACCCTTTTCTGGTAACACTTCTATGCCACACCCACTGGGTGGTTTGAGCCCCAAGTTCATTCACCTCTTCTCACCCTTACCCTAGGTTCTCACCATCTCCTCCTGGGGTAGAGCATCTGCCTCTTCACTGGCCTCCCTCCCCATCCAATTCATTCCCTACACTGCATCCAGAATGGCCTCCCTAAAACCCAAATGCACAACGCTTTAGCTGTTATCTCTCAGCACACCCACCTTCTAGATTTTGCTGTGGGATGCTTGGGCTGAGGCTCTGCAGATCACATTTCTGCGTTGCCAGCCAACTTCCCAAGAGGCTCTGCATGAGGAAGAGGGTGCTTCTCTTTCCTATGCACCTGTTGCTCCCATCAGCTTTGCCCAATTGTTACCAAGCAAAAAGGACTCGCTTCCCGAAACACTAGAAACCAATACTATGACACTGGGTCTTTGAGAAAAGGAAAGCTTTTTATTACAAATTGACTAACAAGGAGATAGGAGTCCAGCTCAAATCTGTCTCCTTGTGCTGGCTTTAAGGCAGTCATTTTTTTTCTGAGACAGGGTCTTGCTCTGTTGCCCAGGCTGGAGTGCAGTGGTGTGATCATAGCTCACACCAGCCTCCACCTTCTAGGCTCAAGCCATCATCCTGCTTCAGCCTCCCAAGTAGCTGGGACCACAGGCAAGCACCACTCAGCTAAGTTAAAAAAAAAAAAACATTTATAGCAATGAGACCTCACTGTGTTACCCAGGGTGGTCTCAAACTCCTGGGCTCAAGTGATCCTACTTCCCTGACCTCCCAAAGTGCTGGGATTACACGCATGAGCTACGGCGCCCAGCCAAGGAGGTAATTTTATGAGAAAAGTCTTAGCAGTTGGATTCTGGGGTTAGCAGTTGATTAACGAAAGGAAAGGGGAGGTCTCAAAAGTCCTCAGGCATGCACATTTATCTCTTCATGTCTCCTCGTGGGTCTCATGTGCAACTTTGTGGGGAGTTAGTGAAAATTCAGGGGGAGTTAGTGTGAAACATGGGGTGGAAATCAGGCTGTGACATCAGCAAGCTCATTCTGTACGAACTTCAGTTGGGCATATTGGTTCTAACTGATTTTAACCAGTTTTTAAATCTCACAAACAGAGGGAGTTTCAGCGTTTCAGCAAGTTGTCTCTTTTCTTATCTGCCATCCTACAAGCTCAAGAATTTTTTTCAGTCACTGGTTTCTTTAACTCTTTGGGGACACAGTTTCACAAGCAGTGACATTGAGCCCCTTGTAGCAGTTGCGTGGCTTCTCTTGACCCTCCCAGAACCAGCCTGACATGTGGCTTCTGAGACACAGGCACCAGCTGGGCAGCAACCCCTCTTCAGAGGTTCGAGCACTCACTCTGTATGCCCCTCCTCTGAGCCTCTAGGTCCTCATGAAACCTCTTCCTTTTGTTCCCCAAGCCCTGCAGCTGGTAGCCATGTTCTGCAGTTTTTATCTTGGAGTTTCCACCATTCCTTTCTACTCTTCTAGCCCCTCCAGCAAATGGGCAACTAATTCAATCGATGATTGATTGATTGGTTGATTGATTGATTGATGAAAGAGATAGATGATAGATATGATAGATAGATGATAGATACATACACACATGCATACATATATACATAGATGATAGACATGATAGGATAATAGATGGATGATAGATATGATAGATAGATGATAGATATGATAGAGATAGATGATAGATTAGATAAATAGATGATAGGATAGATAGATATGGTAGATAAATAGATGTGATAGATGGATATGATAGATTACACAGATAGATATGATAGATAGATTATAGAATAGGTTGATAGATATGATAGATTAAATAGATAGATAGATAGATAGATAGATAGAATTGATGTGTGAGAGAGAGATTTTTTTAAATTTTAGAGACAGGGTAATAAGACTTAGATGTTGTCCCCTTTAAGTCCCATGTTGAATTGTAATCCTCAGTGTCAAAGGTGGGGCCTGGTGGGAGGTGTTTGGGTCATGAGCTTGGATCCTTCATGGCTTGGTGCTTTCCTCAAGATAGTGAGTGAGTTCTCACGAGATCTGATTGTTTGAAAGTGTGTGGCATCTCTCCCCTCCCTTCCTTCTGTTCTGGCCATGTGACATCCCATCTCCTTTTTTATGCCAGCCTGCCACACTGCATAAAATCTCCCTGAGGCCTCCCCAGAAGCCAAGCAGATGCCATCGTCATCCTTCCTGTACAACTTGCAGAACCATGAGCCAATTAAACATTTTTCCTTTACAAATTACTCAGTTTCAGGTATTCATTTATAGCAATGCAAGAATGGCCTTGCACACAGCGTCTCACTCTGTTGCCCAGGCTGGAGAGCAGTGGTGCAATCATGGCTCACTCACTACAGCCTTGAACGCCTGGACTCAGGGAAGCCACCAACCTCAGCCTCCCTAGCAGCTGGGACTACAGGCTTATGTCACTGCATCCAGCTTTGTTATTATTATTATTATTTTTTGCAGAGACAGAGTCTCACTAGTTTGCCCAAGCTGGTCTCAAACTCCTAGTCTCAAGCAATCTTCTCTTCTCAGCCTCTGAAAGCACTAAGATTACAGGCATGAGCCACCATACCAAACCCAATTCCCTGTATTAAATACCCTCGTTTGAAATACCTAGTGGGAGTCTGTAGTCTTCCCAACTGGACCTAGACTGATACAGCTCCAGAGAGCCTTCCAGGTAAAGCTCCAATCTCTTTGCATGGTGCTGTGAAGCCCCGTCCAGGCCATGTATCCATTTTGGATGTGGTCCAGGTTGCACACTGAGCTCCAGCCTGGCAGGTCTTGTTGCATGTGGCTGCAGCACCACCCTCTCTGGCTTAATGCTTTGTGCACCCTCTGTCTGGAAAGCTACTCCATGCCTTTCCTTGTTCTCAAAGCTCAGCTCAACCATCTTTTCCTCTATAATTTTTGCTGACCCTGCTCCCCTGTTCATTTCACTGTTGAATAAGATGCCCCCTGTCCTTGTCCTGTGGCCTCCTGTTTTTCCGCTATTATAGGACTTAATGCACCACCTTGGAATACTTGCTTTGTGTTTCTGTATCTCCCACTGGGGAGCACAGGCTCTGTCTTCTCTCTCTCCAACCCCTTTATGAGTCTCTCTGAGTTTCTTCCTTGTAATAGGTACTTGAGAAATATTTCCAAATGGAAGAAAGAAGGAAAGGAGAGAGGGAATTCTTGTGCCCTGAGGTGACTTTCTATGACACCAGTACACATTTGTGACCACAAAGTGTGTTGTGGAACATATTCTCTTCCATAATGGAGGTATGGTTAGAATGTAAGGCTTTTTAAAATTTTAATCTGGAGATGGACAGTTTTTCACTTCTCAGGTTGTTTATTTGCTAGCTGAGATAGCTGTGGCTGGCTAGCCCTGTAGACTCTGACACTCAGCTACTGACCACTGCAGTCCAGCTTGGGTGACAGAGTGAGACACTGTGTGCAAGGCCATTCTTGCATTGCTATAAAAGAATACCTGAGACTGAGTAATTTGTGAATAATAGAGGTTTAATTGGCTCACGGTTCTGCAGGCTGTTTAGGAAGCAAGATGCCGGCATCTGCTTGGCTTCTGGGGAGGCCTCAGGGAGCTTTCACTCATGGTAGAAGGTGAAGTGGGAATAGTCATATCACATGGCCGGAGCAGGAGCAAAAGAGGGGAGAGATGCCACACACTTTCAGCTCTGTGCAGTGGTAACAATGAAAACAGCCTCTCGAGAGCAGAAGATAACCTGAAGTTGAGCCAGTGCTGGAAGTCAAGGGCTGGGTCAGATGTCACCATGTCTGGCATGGTGACCCAGCAAGAGGAGTCTAGCTCATCAAGAGTGAGGCTGTCCTGATGAAAGAAGAGAAAATGATCTTTGGGCCTGGGAAGCCAACCCAGCCTGAAACAAAAGGAGGGAGGTTTGCAGAGGCCATGACAAGAACAAATCCCAGCTCCTTTCATCGCATAATAGCTGCTTCCTCTGCCCAAGCCATCCCAAGGACAGAGTTAATGTTTCCAAGGCAGGAGCTCTGGCACTTATCATTTCCACTATGCCCTCCTGTCCATTTGCCTCTGGCTGCCCTTGGATTGAAAAATCACTTGAATTATTTTTATCTGTTCAAAGTAACATTTGGGAGAAGGGCCTTTTCTTTCTCTGACACTGTGTGTGCCTGTGCCTGTGGGTGCGAAATGCTGCTCAAACCACTAGCAGTTGATCTGACTTGTCCAAGTGCTCAATGTCTGTGGAGACGTGCACAAGAGGCAAGACAACGTTGAGGAAATATTTCTGAGATTTTTCTGGCCTGAGCAGACAGGACAAGGAGGCTCAGGTTTGCTGCCTTGTGGCCAACCAAGGACAGGGGCCCAGAACTCCAGGCTCCCGGTCCAGGGTTCTCACTTTTACCATGGGATGCCTCTCTTTGATTCACAAAATAAAGAATTTGTTATTATCCCTGTGGCTCCTAGTGGCGGGCTCAATATCCCTTTAGCGGGTAAGTTATTTATATTGAAATATGTTCCTGGGAGGTCACCATGAAGCCATATAAGCTGGAAGCATGATTTAATTTATTGTTCCCTGACTCCTCAGCTGCTGCTGGTTCCGCCATGGCCATGTTTGAAATGCCACATGGCCACTAATATTCTGCATGGGCCACGGAAGCAGCTTTTACAGAGTGCAGCATGGTGGATGACACAGACCTTGAGAAGGGCATGATCATGTTGTTGAGCCTGAGAGGCCCTCCCCAGCAACCATACCTCCTGCTACTGTCCCCTCTGACCTGCTCAGTAAGACTACCCTAATGCAGATGGAACGCTACCAGGTCCCCGACACCATGCTGGGTGCTTTGCAGAGGTGACCTCATTTTACCTTCACAACAACCCAACAGAGTAAGTGTTTCCCTGGCCCTCCTTGTCCACAGCTGCAGACCTGCAGACTCAAATGGGCTCATCATTGCAGCAAACCTGTAGCAACACCAGGCTATCATTCACATTTGTCTGATTCTTAAGCCCCTGCTGTATCCAGGCAGCATGATGAAGAGCAGGACTCTTCTGTGGGGAGTCACTCAACCCCTATGCATCAGTTTCATCATCTGTAAAATGGAGATATTGTGAGAATGAAATTAATTACTAGACTAAGGTGCTCAGAACAGATCATGGTATGCATTTGATTGTGTTGTCAGTGAACCACAGGGCCAAAGTATGGATGTCTTGATGGTAATGTCTCTGAAAGATATCTTAACCCCATTCACAAATGTGTCTGAGGTCTAAAAAGGAGTCTGTGTAACCTCATCAGACCAATCCAGTTCAACTTTTATGTAACAAAGTTCCGGGTTGTTTTTCAGTTCCTGTGGCTGCCAAGTTGAAGGTCAGATAACCTGAGCGTGCCCAGATGAACCAAGTGTGCATCCATGGATGGAACCTAAGGGCTTGAATGGAGGATCAGGGACTGAATTACACAGTGGACACAGCATGGCAGGATCCAGGATCCAATCAGATCCAGTCCTGGCATCACCCCATCGCAAGATCCAATCAGATCACACCCCCTGGCATCACCTCATTGCAAGATCCAACCAGATTATGCCTCGTTACCCTCTGACTATAAAACCTGCCCCAATCCCCAGCTCAGGGAGACAGATTTGAGCATTTCCTCCTGTCTCCTTGCCCATTGGCTTGCAATAAAGCTTTCTCAATGCAAAAACCTGATGCTTCTATGTTTGGCTTTCCATTGCACTCAGGCTAACAGACCCAGATTGGCTGGGTAACACTTGTAAACCCTTGGGTGCTCAGAGCCCAGAATTAGGTTTCTAGTTGCCATTCTATTATTCCTTAGCCATGTCATTTAAGTTCTCCAGTATCACCTGGAGAACTTAAAAGTAACACCAATCAAAATGCCTCAGTTTCTGTATCAGTCAGATAGTGACAGTGATCCCCATTCTGTTCACTTCACAAAATTGTGAGACAATGGCACCTTTGAACACTGAACAGCATTAAGTTCTGACTACGGGATGATGATGACAAAGAAAGACCAAAAAATCCACAGGGCCCAAAGTGAACTCACAAGTCCCTGAGGGTGTCCCCTGGCCCTTTCTGTAGTATCTGCAACTGCTCAGTGTTCCCAGATGTCCACAGCCACAACTACGTATGGCACCTGAGAAAACCCAAATGCCTGCCAAGCCTTTTGCATGGGCCCAAATTGGCCAATTCCCCATTTCTCCTGCACTGAGTTGATGATACATGAGTGTAAGGAGAGAAATTGTTTTGCCCTTGGACTAGCAGGCTCTCATTCCCTCCCATCTTAGCCTCTATGATCTGCTGCTTAGCCTCCAAAGTCCAGCTCAAATGTTGCTTCCTCTGAGAAGGCTCACTTGCTCCTCTTCCTCTGTGTATAAATTTTTGTCCAGCTCGAGGAGATGAGAAAAGGACTCCAGCACCCCAAAGTGAATATCAATCTCTCTGTGCATCAGAATCACCTGGGAGCTCCAAAAAATGATACATGTCTGGGTCCCACCCCAGTGATTTGTTTTTGATTGGTGTTACTTTTAAGTTCTCCAGGTGATACTTACATGCAGAGAGAGGCACTGAACACTGAACAGCATTAAGTTCTGATTATGGGATGATGATGATAAAGAAACATCAAGAAATCCACAGGGCCCAGAGTGAACTCACAACTCCCTGTGGGTGTTCCCCACGGGCATTGTTTCTTCCTCTGTGCTCCCTCACACTGGATCAATGCTTCGGGGTCCATGGAGAGCCAGGCCCAGAAAAAGCCAGCATGCCAATAACCCAGAATGTGATTCATCCCTCCCAGACCAGCAGCCTGGCTTGCCCCTTCAGGGTCCCCCACACAAAGCAAACTCCTAAGATCCCAGATGGGACAAAGATGAGGGGGCTTATGTGTATTATTTGTAGCAGCCATCAACCAAGTCTCCGTTTCCCTGGCAAGTCCCCTGAGGATTTGTTATCTCACATTTTCCCCCCAGTGAAGGCTATAATTCAGTTTTGGCTATAACTCAGTTCTTAAGTGAAAGCAGATGACATCCTCTCTGATTTCACCCATGGGAATCAGGCACACTGAAGAAGACCCAATGGAGAAACAGTTTAAGTATAAGGAGCAGCCAATGCTGTTGTTGAGGAGAAATAATGCTCCTAATGTCCAATACCTGGAAAGGGGATGCTTCCTTAACTGGTGACCAAACGTAAAATGGATCCTATCTTAGCCCAGTGGTACTCAACTCCATCTGCATGTGAGTATCACCTGGAGAACTTAAAAGTAACACCAAATGAAAACAAATCACTGGAGTGGGACCCAGACATGTATCATTTTTTAGAGCTCCTAGGTGATTCTGATGCACAGTGAGATTGATACTCACTTTGGAGTACTGGAGTCATTTTCTCATCTCCCAGAGCTGGACAAAAATTTATACAATAAGGATTTTGTCCTACAGCTGCAGAACATAGGAGAGTCAGCATGCATTCTAGGCTATGTCTACATCAGGCCAAAGAGTAGGTGAAGATGTACCCTATTTCCATAAGGGTACGTATTGCAAAACCAGGCAGTTCAGTGGGAAAGTATTATTATTCATGAAAATCAAACACCAAGAAACTGAAAGAATGCCAGAACAGAGAATGGAGCTTCAGATTTCAGATCCAGTGATTACTTCTCCTTCTTGGTAAGACAGAGTTAACTAATATGCATCCTGCCTGTCTCTTAGGGTGTTTATGACTCCTGAATAAAGATGTAGATATAGCACATTAATAACTTATAGGACTTTGTATGACAGTGAATTATTATGTTGGATTAAAAGTTGTCACTGGTGTTTTGGGCAAAAGATATATTTAACATAAACAGAGTTGTGTGATAAAAATCCTTTTGTCGTACTAACTTTCATCTAGAACTACATATGTAGGTATCATCAGACCCAGCTTGCCAACATGCAGAAATCACTCCACCTCAATTTATTACAAAGTGAACCACACCAATGCAATTGTTTAACCTAACCCAAACAACTAGTGTTAAATAAAGGTGGGTTTTCTGCCTTAACCAAGCCCAACTGGAACCAAAAAGGCAAACACCTTGGTGGCAGGGCAAGTTCCCTACCAACATTTGTTAGCATAATATGTCTCTATCTCTTCCTTCTTACTAATTTGTCTTGGTCTAGACTTTACTGCGGACAAGCAGATGAGGAGGCTGAGTCAGAGCAGGGCAGGCTGAGAGACCTGAGCCTCTTAGAACCTCAACAACCTGAGAAATTTAAAGGGCCAGACCCAGGGAGGGGTTAACAGAAGTGAAGCCATCCCTCCTCAGAGACCAAAACCACAAGGAGGCTCAAGCTTGTTCTCCTTCCAACTGAGGGGTCAGGAGACTCTGTCAACATCCAGAGCCGCCTTCTGTCCCCTTTTTCTTAAGTTTAAGGAAGCCACATGGTAGTTACCCAATCCCAACTTTATATCCTTAACTCAGCCCAACCCAGCTTTGATCCACCTGACTGGTGACCAGCAACATTGAGGCAGGGACACCTTAGCCATATCATTAAGCTGCCACAACAAAATACCTGGGGTCCCCAAATAGCAGACATTTATTGTCACACAGTTATGGAGGATGGAAATCCAAGATCAAAGTGTTGGCAGGGTTGGTTCCTTTGGAGGCCTCTCTCCTTGGCATCAGAAGGCCACCTTCTCCCTGTATCCTCACATGAACTTTTCTCTATGTGAGTGCATCCCTGATTTCTCTTTCTCTTCTTATGAGGACACCAGTCAGATTGGATTAGGGATCCACTCTGGCAAGCTCATTCTAACTTAATCACCTCTTGCTGTGGTTTGAATGTATCCCCCAAAGCTCATATGTTGCAAACCTAATGCCCAATGCAACAATGTTGAGAGGTGGGACCTTTAAGAGGACAGAGCCCTCATGCATGCATTAATGTTGTTGTCATGGGAGTGGATTCATTATCACAAAGTAGATTTACTATAAAAGTGAATTTGGCCCTCTCTTTCCTTTCTCTGTTGAGTACGTTCTGTCACCATTCTGCCTTCTTCTATGGGATGACACAGTAAGAAGGCCCTCATCAGATGCCAGTACCTTGATATTGGACTT
Organism: Pan troglodytes; assembly: GCF_028858775.2. Taxonomy (NCBI): domain Eukaryota; kingdom Metazoa; phylum Chordata; class Mammalia; order Primates; family Hominidae; genus Pan; species Pan troglodytes. The sequence goes on along the minus strand of NC_072404.2, from coordinate 79,588,886 downwards.
CCTAACCCCCAGAACTGTGAGAAATAAATTTCTTTTATTTATAAATTACTCGGTCTGTGGTATTTTATTATAGCAAGACAAAATGGACTAAGACACTTCTTTAAAGACTTTGTCTTCAAATACAGTCACATTCTGAATACTGGGTTGGGGGAGGGGAGGGCTTCAACCTGTCATTCTTGGGAGAACATAATTCAACCTGTAATATCGCAGTCTCTGCAACTGCCTCTGACACCCCTTGGCTTGACTTTCCCTTCGTTACAGTTTGGCCACTCATGCTTGTGTCCTGGCCTTATGGATTTGGCCTTTGGTCTGGTCACTGATTTTGCCGAGTGCCCTCTCATCCACTCTCAGACTTACTCCACTCTTGGGAGTCACAGAATAGAATCCCACCTTCACTTTGACCCCTGGCCAGCATCTTAGATTGAGTCCCTCTTAGTTCTTGCAAAAAGGAATTTGGACATTTTTCCAAGAAGCAGTAGCTCAAGTTACATGCTCCTTGTTTCAACTTCATGACCCCTCTAGTCTTCCTGCAAGAGTTCTATAGTTAGGATGGGTAGGAGAGAAAGACCTAGGAGAAAATCAGTGGCCCTTTTGGCTGATTATTATTGGCAATGAGGGTGGCCTTCTACAGCTCCTTTTAAACTCTAGGAACCCAATCCCTGTAAGACTGAAGAGAGATCCAAAGAAAATGGCTGGGGTAGTCATACATTTAGCTAGAAGTATTCATGAATACACAAAGAAACTATTTCTCAAAAGATGTCTGTTATGTTGATTGACAGGGAAGAGAAAGATGATACACTTAGGGAATCTGGAAATACCTTTGGGGTTTTTTTGGTTTAGGGGGAGTTTTTAGATTCAGAGGGTACCTCTGCAGGTTTGTTACATGGGTATATTGCATGATGTTGAGGTTTGGACTTCTAATGATCCCATCAGCCAAGTAGTGAACATAGTACCTGGTAGGTAGCTTTTTAAACTTTGCTCCCTCCCCTCCCTCCATTTCTTTCTCCCTCCTTTTGGAATCCCCAGTGTTTATTGTTCCATGTGTCCCCATTTTTTAGCTCCCACTTGTAAGTAAGAACATGTTGTATTTAGTTTTCTGTTTCTGGATTAATTCACTTAGGATAATGGCCTCCAGTTGCATCCATATTGCTACAAAGGCCATGATTTTGTTCTCTTTTATTGTTGCATAGTGGTGTATATCTACGACATTTTCTTTATCCAATCAACTATTGATGGGCACCTTGGTTTTTCCCATGTCCTTGCTACTGTGAATAGTGCTGTGGGTACAGGTGTCTTTTTGGTAGGACAATATATCTTCCTTTGGGTATATACCCAGTAATGGGATTGTTGGGTCAAATGGTAGTTCTGTTTTTAGTTTTTTCCCTCAGAACATTTGTGGCAACCTCCTGATACCTCATCCGAGACAGGTAAAGCCAAAGCCACCAGTCCTAGGCAGGCTCTGTACGTGGAGAAGTGAGGTGATATGGGCCAGAAGGATGAGTAGTGAAGTACACCAAAAAGTCATTAACTAGTGTCAAATGAAGGTGGGTTTTCTGCCTTAACCAAGCCCAACTGGAACCAAAAAGGCAAACACGTTGGTGGCAGGGCAAGTTCCCTACCAACATTTGCTAGCATAATATGTCTCCATCTCATCCTTCTTACTAATTTGCCTTGGTCTAGACCCTATTGTGGACAAGTTGTTCACAAAAACATCTGGCTGCCATGCAAGAGCTACTTTGGCCTCAGGTGGGAATCTTCCAGCTTGGGGTATACCTGCTTCTTTGGGAAAAGGGTGGGGAAAGTCATATTCATCTATTTATTTATTTAACAAGCATGAGTTAGTTATTATATTCTCAGTCTCCTTCTGGAGGTTGGGAAGAGGAAGATAAAAGGAACACTCTCTGTTCTCAAGAAGAAGCTTTAAGAGGCCCCTGAGAGATGGGAAAGACTGATGTCAGGCAGGCCATAGAATCAGGAAATCTCACATGTGTATACGTGTGCAGTGTCCAAGATCAGAGTGGTCTTGAGCCTTGAGCAAAGTGGACCCTCCAGGCAGCACACAAGGATAAAGGTGGTGCAAGCTCCAGGATGTGAGGGCAGGTTTGAATTCAAATGAGGCTCTTTCCCAGGAGACACAGGGTAGGATTGGTCCAACAGCCCCCTGTAAACACACAAAGCCAGTCTCTGCACAATGCAGAATATGCCAAAATCTAGAGCTACCTGAGGTCCTGGGCTGGGGGAGACTTGGTACTTGGAGTGGACCTAGGCAACTGTGAGGCTCCTCTTAGATGGGCAAGCTGCTATGGGATATCCAAAGGTCAATCTGCCCCATGCCTGTGGGGAATGCGTGTCCCATCTGCAGGACAAGTTTCTCCATGGAGAGTCCCTCCAGCTTGATTCAATGATGAAATGCCTGGGGTGACCTAAAGTGGACGATTTTCTTAGATCCACCTAGGTGGCAACCTATGTGCTTTGGCTACAAAAGAGAACATTAAAATCCTAGCCAGGCATGGTGGCTCATGCCTATTGTCCCAGCCACTCAGGAGTTTGAGGCAAGAGAGTCACTTAAGCCCAGGAGTTCATGAGTTCATGACTAGCCTGAGCAACATAACAAGACCCTGTCTCTAAAATAAACAAATAAATAATTTTAAAAACAATCCTTATCAGAGGTGTATTGACCAGGATTGTCCAGAGAAACAGAACCAATAGTGTGTGTGTGTGTGTGTGTGTGTGTGCGCGCGCGCGTGCATGTGTGTATGGCGAGAGAGAGAAAGAGAGAGCGAGAGAGACTGCCTTTAAGAAATTGTGGAGGTGCAAGTCCAAACTCTGTAGGGTGAGCCAGCAGGCTGGAGACCCACGGAAGAACTGACGTTTCAGTTCAAGTCAAAAGGCTGCCTGCTGGCAGAATTCCATCTTGCTCAGAGGAGATCAGTCTTTGTTCTATGCAGGCTTTCAGCTGATTGGACAAGGCCCACCCACATTCTGGATTGTAATCAGGTTCAGTCAAAGTCCACTGATTCAAATGTCAATCTCATCCAAAAAACATCTTTTCAGAAACATCTAGAAGAATGTTCAAGCAAATATATGGGCACTATGGCCCAGCCAAATTGACAGATAAAATTAGCCATCAAGAGAGTTCTACTATGCCCAATACAAAGGGAGGCCTTCTACTTGCAATAAATCCTTTTCTGTTTGTTTGTTTTTTGAGACGGTATCATTTTGTTGCTCAGGTTGAAGTGCAGAGGTGCAACCATACCTCACTGTAGCCTTGACCTCCTGGGCTCAAGTGATCCTCTTGCCTCAGCCTCCTGAGTAGCTGGGACTACAGGCACGAACTACCATGCCCAGCTAATTTTAAAAAATATTTTTCATAGAGACAGGATCTTGCTATGTTGTCCAGGCTGAATAAATACTTTTTAAGTTAAGGAATCAATCCCTTCATATTTATCAGCCACTTAGAAGCACAGTTCAGTGAATGTCAGAGTCCCTAAAGAGGGTCCAAATATTCCAGGACTTCCTCAGAGCTTCATGGAACAATTGTGATCCAACCAGATTTCTCTGCTTTGCTTCCTTCACAGACAGAACACGGGTTCCCTCAGGACTGAGGAGAGGCACCAGATGTCCTGTTTCTTCTCATCTGTGACTGCCCAGAGGACACAAGCCTCCCACTCAAGCTGGAGGTGTTTTTAAATATTTAAGAGACAGCCAGGTGTAGTGGCTTAAGCCTGGAATCCTACTACTTTGGGAGGTCAAGGCAGGAGGATCGCTTGAGACCAGGAGTTCCAGACCAGTCTAGGCAACATAGAGAGACCCCCACCTCTACAAAAAATTAATTAATTAATTAATTAAGCAAAAAAAATTTTTATAGTGGCACACACCTGTAGTCCCAGCTACTCAGAAGGCTGAGACAGGAGGAACGCTTGAGCCCAGGAGTTCAAAGATGCAGTGAACTAGGATTGCATCACTGCACTCCAGCCTGGGCAACAGAGTGAGACCCAGTCTCAAAAACCAAAAAAAAAAAAAAAAATTTAAGAGGGTAGGTCTCATTTTAAGTGTTATTACCACACACACAAAAAGCAAAGGGACACAAGGAAACTTTTGGAGGTGAGGGATGTATTAACTGGCAATGGCATCACAGGCGCATGCATATGTCCAAACTCATCAAAATGTATACACTAGATTATGCAGGTATTTGTATATCAATTATACCTCAATGAAACTATTTTAAAAAGAGAAAATGTAGATTACATATGTATTCACATGATTGCTATTTCTGCCCCTAATTCTTGACTGTCTGTTTCCCTTTGGTATAACTGGCCTTCAGTATAAAGGACTTCCTTTAGCTTTTTTCAAGTGCAGACACGCTATAAGGGATTTGTCAGTTTTTATTCATCTTAAAATATCTTTACTTCACTTGTTTTTCCTATTGTAGAAAATATCTTTCTTTATATAATGATAATACATTTTAAAAATGGTAATAAATGATGAAGGGTGGTAATTTTTAAATACATTTTTCAAAAATAGCTGGGCATGATGGCTTATGCTTGTAATCCCAGATACTCAGGAGGCTGAGGCAGAAGGATTTCTTGAGTGCAGCAGGTCAAAAATGTTTAAAAAAAAAAAAAAAAAGACGAAGGGTGCCCCAGTGGACATGTGTCTGGTCTGAGGATCCGTTCATGACTACCTTGGCCCAGTGGGATGGTCTTTCCTTAATCTGTTTTGCTGAGACCCCTTTTCTGGAGGTCACCTATTCGCTAATGTGCCGGTCGTTTATCTGTTTGCTCCAAGATTTGTTTCTCTGCTCTGCTCCTATCACAGGGTCTGACCCCTGCAGTCAACATTTCCCAGGCCCTATTGCCAGTGCAAGTAACAAACAGAAGCCTGGAAGAGAGGAGGAGAGGAGTAACCAGGGTGTATCCCCACCTTCCCTCTCCTCTGGCAGTGGTGAGATTTCTCTGGGCTTCCCACTTACACTGACAGCCCCTCCCTCTGTATCCCAGCTCCTCCCAAGCAGCCCTTGCTCTAGTTCCAGCTTCCTGCTGGGTGACGTCAACTCCTGAGCTCTGAAAAGTGGGTCTTGAGTCTCAGGAGGCCTTGAGCCAAGTCTGGGTTTATAGGCAGGCAGTGAGAATGTGGAGGCCACTGAGAGTCCTCCTATCTCACCCCCAATTTCTGAGTAATCCATTGGTCACCATCTGTTGTTGCTGCGGGGGCATTATGGTTAGCAGAGGGGACCTGGAGAGAACAGAGAAATTTGTATTTGGTTCTGCCACATCCTGGCTCTGTTACCTGGGGCAAGTTACTTAACCTCTTCATGCCTCTGTCTCATCATCTGCTGAGTGGGAATAAGGACTAATGTCTTGTTGTGATCATTAAATTCGCTGAGGCAAGGTACAGTGGCTCACACCTGTAATCCCAGCACTTTGGGAGGCCCAGGTGGGCAGATTATCTGAGGTCAGGAGTTTGAGACCAGACTGAACAATATGGAGAAACCCTGTCTCTGCTAAAAATACAAAATTAGCTAGGCTTGGTGGCACATGCCTGTAATCCCAGCTACTCCAGAGGCTAAGGCAGGGGAATCGCTTGAACCCGGGAGGCGGAGGTTGCAGTGAGCTGAGATCACACCATTGCACTCCAGCCTGGGCAACAAGAGCAAAACTGTCTCAAAAAAACAAACAAACAAAAACAAAAGTTAGCTGAATCCTGGCACATACTGGTCACTTGATCAATGTTAGCCATTATTACCCCTTGGGGCCTGTGTTCTGCCCTGCAGATAGGCACCTCCTATCCATACCAACTGGGTCCCCGGGGGGCAGATCTGGTCCCTCTCTTCCTACATTACCAGCCAAGGCCAGCCTGGCCCCAGGCTGTGACCAGAAGGACGAACTTCTAAAATGCCATAATCAGAAGAGCCATCAGAGGACCTGGGAACATTTCGTTTCAAGAAGGTTTAGCCAGGCTGGGGGCGGTGGCTCACGCTGTAATCCCAGCACTTTGAGAGGCCAAGGCAGGTGGATCATTTGAAGTCAGGAGTTCAAGACCAGCCTGGCCACATGGTGAAACCCTGTTTCTACTAAAAATACAAAAATTAGCTGGGCGTGGTGGTGTGCACCTGTAATTCCAGCTACTCAAGAGGCTGAGGCATGAGAATTGCTTGAACCCGGGAAGTGGAGGTTGCAGTGACTGAAATCGCACCACTGCACTCCAGCCTGGGTGACAGAGTGAGACACTGTCTGGAAAAAAAAAAAAAAGGTTTAGCTCTTGAAGATTATGAAGAACACTGAACATTTCATCCTAAGCTTTCATGGGGAAAAGCTTTGTTTTGTTTCCTATCTAGAGGACAGAATCAGGATCAATAAATGGAAATGACAAGAGGCAGAGTTTTGCCTTGAATTAAGGAAGAATTTTCTGAAGTCAGAAACACCTGAAGATTATGGCAAAGAGCTCCCTATCATAGGAGGTGTTTGTGGGAAGTTATGGGGGTTCAGGCTTAGCAGAGAAAGATGCCCTCAGTCTCCATTTGGGTCCTTGCCAGCCCTGGGCCTCCAGTATCCAGTTAGTTAGATGCCTGGGAGCTAGCTCAAAAATTAGTATTTTGAACTTGTTAATGGAAAACCAAACTCTGTAAAATGTTTTAAAGAGGTTTATTCTGAACCAGTATGAGTGACCATGGACCAGGGAAAACCCAAACCCAAGAAGTTTCGAGTAACTTGTCCCAAGGCAGTCAGATTACAGTTTGGTTTTATATATGTTAGGGAGGCCGGAGTTGTAGGCAAAGACATACATCAATACATGGAAGGTATACATTGGTTTGGCCTCAAAAAGGTGAAATCTTGAAGTAGGAACTTACAAGTCATAGGTGGCTTCAGAAATGATTCTTCAACCTGCGTTTCATTAAAAAGAAGCAAAACTTTGTCTTAAAACTTGGAGTTAGCAGAAAATAATGTTTACGTTAAGATGAGAATGCCGGGCCAGACAGGGTGGGCTCATGCCTGTAATCCCAGCACTTTGGGAGGCTGAGATGGGAGGATTGCTTGAGCCCAGGAGTTGGAGACTGCAGTGGGCTATGATCTCACTACTATACTCCAGCCTGGGCAAGAGTGAGACCTTGTCTCTAGACAAAAAAAAAAAAAAAAAAAAAAAATATATATATATATATATATATATATATATATATATATGTATATTAAGTGTTATAAGAAAATAAAATGCTGTTGCTTACTGTAGGAATCTGTGACTGGGGACTGTACCCAGCTCTACAGACAAACGTGTGAAAATGCGTTCGGCCCTCCTGGGGAAGCCTACATCTCTCCTGTTGGAATAGCGATTTGCTTTGCTGGGCTGCATCATTTGTCAAGGTGTTGTGAGCTCCAGGCCCTGGGAACCAGCTGCAATGCAAAGGAAGGGAGGAGTTAGGGAGGCAAGTCGGGGGGCGCTGCACAAGTGCCTCCTCAGGGACCAGTGTGGGCTCCTGCACGCGGAGGTTTCTGAGCCAACCACCTGCTGCCAGAGAGCTGAACTTGACATTGTTCCATAGCAAAGGTCCTCTGAGCCTCCCAGCTCCAGGACCCCATGGCTGCTGCTGCAATAAAGCTACATCACTTCACAATGCAAAACAATTTCGACTGAATGGGAGCAAAATCTGAATGAGGGTGCAGTACCTGTCTAGTGATACTTTGCTTTCTGCATCTTTTTCCTGTCCTGGGCTCCTGTGCTATCCCCTGCTACTTACACGCTGCTCTCTGACACCATGCACAGGCCAGCCATGCCCAGAAGCCTCCACCTCTCTCCTCCACATTGCTCAAATGTACACCCACAGTCCTGACCTTCCCTGCATGCGTATACAGACTCACACATATAAGAGTCCACCTGGCAGGTCACAAGTTCAGGAGTTCGAGACCAGCCTGACCAACATGGTGAAACTCCATCTCTGCTAAAAATACAAAAAAATTAGCTGGGCGTGGTGGCCCGTACCTGTAATCCCAGCTACTCAGGAGGCTGAGGCAGGAGAATCGCTTGAACTGGGAAGGTGGAGATTGCAGTGAGCTGAGATCACGCCACTATACTCCAGCCTGGGCAACAGAGCAAGACTCTATCTCAAAAAAAAAAAAAAAAAAAAAAGAGTCCACCTGTTCTCTTTCCCATCAGGAGTGGCACTGAGCCCCTCCTTCACCCCAGGTTCCAATGTCAGTGAAGGGCACTACCCTTCATCCAGTTACTCGGGCCAGAAATCCAGGAGGCAGCCCTGACCCTTCACCCCTTTATAGCCCACCCAAACTGTCAACTCTCCCTCCAAAATAGATCCCAATCCATCCGCTCCCCTCTTGCTCCTTGGCCACCCTAATTCAAACCATCATCATCTCCCACCCAGACTATTGCAAAAAGCTCTACCTGCTCTCTCTATTTCTACTTCTGAGCCTACAATGTGTTCTCTAAGAGCAGCTGGTAAAATTGTTTAAAATGTACATATGGTTTAAGTGCAGTAGCAGATGCCTGTCATCCCAGCACTTTGGGAGGCCAAAGTGGGAGGATCCCTTGAGGCTAGGAGTTCGAGACCAGCCTGGGGAATATTGCAAGACCTCTATCTCTACAAAAATTAAAAATTAGCCAGTTGTGGTGGCATGCACCTTTTGTCCCAGTCACTCAGGAGGCTGAGTCATGAGGATGACTTGAGCCCAGGAGTTTGAGGGCTGCAGTGAGTAGATCATACCACTGCACTTCAGCCTGGAGAATACAGTAAGACCCTGTCCCCCCGCCAAAAAAAAAAATGTGTATATATATATATATATATATATATATATATATGTGTGTGTGTGTGTGTGTGTATGTGTGTGTGTGTGTGTCTATATCTGCATGTATATACATGTATATGTGTATGTATCTATATATATATGCATGTGTCTATATATATAGACACAAGGTGATTATACCATTTTCCTGCTGGGAGCCCTCTAATGGCTTCCTGTGATGTTAGGATGAAATCTACACTCCCAGAGAGTCCTGCAGGCCTCCTGGATCTGGCTTCCGTCTTCCTCTTAGATTGCACTCTGGCTATTCTTCCTTCCATTCCCTCTGCTCCAGCCACCCTGACCGTCTATCTCTTCCTCAGAAACACCAAGCCCACTCCCTCCTCTGGGTCTGGTAACTACTGATCCCTCTACTTAGAAGCTTCTCCCCAAGATCTCTTGGCAACTCCTTCTCCATGGTTATGGCTCAAAGCAAATGCTATCTCCCCTGTAAACCAAAGGTGACAGAGACAAATCTCAGTGGATGTAGAGGTTTAATTTGCCGTGGTTGAGGACACACCTGGGAAAATGAAACACAAGTTACAGTCAGATCTGTGGCCTGTGCTTTTTCCAAAGAGGATTTTGTGAACTTCAATATTTCAAGGGAAAAGAGTGGGCAGGAGGGGGAGGGTAGACCATGAGGCAAGTGGCCACATCATTGTGAGGCTTTGAAGAGCACTCACTGAACCCACATTTCACGTGTGAAAAGAGCCGAGTGGGGGGAAAAGTCAGTTTTGCGTTTGTCTCCCTTGGTAGATCTACATTTTACGTAAGATAAACTAAGCGTGTGAAATTACAGCGGTCTGGGAACAAAAAGAAGGTAGTTTTACTGAATCAGTTTTCCAAGCTTAACTTTCTCTTTAGCATAGTGAGCTTGGGGTTGCAAGATTTTATTTTCCTTTTACTCCCCAGAGAGACCTTCCTTGGACATTCTGACCCTTTTCCTCTCCCTCAGGGGACCCCAGAGCACCGCACACCCCCCTGGGGTGCCAAAGATGACATAATGAGGAACAAGAAGAAAGTGAGAGAATTTTCATCTGTTATGTTTCACCCCACTTTTATAACATCTCTATTTTGTGTGTTTTATAATCCCTTAGTACAATGGTACATCATATTAGGTATAAACAATTATTTATGCATATGTCTAAATGTGTGCATGATTATGGCAAGTGCTCAAAAATTTGGGGGAGTAAAGATGGGGTCTCACTATGTCGCCCAGGCTGGTCTGAAACTCCTAGCTTCAAGCGATCCTCCTACCTTGGCCTCCCCAAAGCGCTGGAGTTACAGGTATGAGCCACTGTGCCCAGCCTGCTCAAAATGCTCTGATAAAGAGGCATGCAATCAAAAAAGTTGGGAACTGCTGCCTTATGATAAGACCCTTTTTTATTATCTTCTTTACCACTAAACAAAATTTTTCTTTTGTTTTACTTCTTAATCCTTTCTCTCCCCTAGAATGTAAGCTCCATGCAAACCTATGTCACTTATTCATGCAATGTTATTTGTTATTGTGTGACTAGCATTTATAATAAACTGACCACATAGCATGTGTTCAATAAATGTTTATTGATTGATTAAATAAATAAATGAATGAATGATCAGAGTCTTCCCTGGGACCTAGTGGAAGGACAGTTCGTGAATCCCAACACCTTTACATGCTCAGGATAGTGGCAAATAATGACATGATGGGATGTCTCTAGGACAAGATCACTCATAAAGAAAACTGGAAAGTTTCTAGGCTTTTTGTCACCCTTTGAGATCATTTCCCTGCTCCACCTACAGTCAGAAAGCCATTGGGCAACCAACATCCCATAGTCAGAAGAATAGCCCCTGGGAAGTCATCAACACTTAGAATAAACTGGTTTAATATACTGCAACTCCCAGGAGTGTTTGCCTCAAAAAACACCATTAAGATCAGGGGCCAGGGGTCTCAGCTTAGCTACAAACTATTTCTGAGGTCCTATGACTTTCTCCAAGTTCTCAGCGCTAACCTGAGAGAAGTTGTGTATTAGTCTGTTCCCACATCGCTAATAAGGACATACCCAAGACTGGGTAATTTATAAAGAAAAGGAGGTTTAATGGACTCACAGTTCCACATGGCTGGAGAGGCCTCACAATCATAGCAGAAAGCAAGAGGAGCAAAGTCACGTCTTACGTGGCGGCAGGCAAGAGAGAGCGTGTGTAGGGGAACTCCCCTTTATAAATCATCAGATCTCGTGAGACTTTTCACTATCATGAGAAAAAGCCCGGGAAAGAACCTCCCCCATGATTCAATTACCTCCCACCATGTCACTCCCATGACACGTGGAAATTATGGGAGCTACAATTCAAGATGAGATTTGGGTGGGGACACAACCAAATCATATCAAATTGGATCACAGCAGGTTTTCTTCTTCACTTTGATATTTGGAAATAACTTCAAATTTATAGAAAAGTTGTAAGAACATGAAGAACATGCATATATATTCCTGCACTGAGATTTATCTATTGTGAAGATGTTTCCACCTGTTTTATGTTATCACTCTGTCTCTTCATATGTGTGTGTACGTGCATGTTACACACACACATTTTTCTGAACCATTTGAGAATAAGTTCCATGCACTACACTAAATGTTTCTGTGTGTATTTCCTAAGAATAAGGAGATTGTCCTGGAACTCCAGTGCAGTTATCAACTTCGGTAAATTTAACATTGAAACAATACTTTGCCATCTAACAATGCATTTTTCAAATGCTTTCAGCAGCAGTACTGCTTCTTCAGTTGAAATCTTACTTGGAATTCCAACATACGTCACAGATGAAAATAGAAGGCTTGCTTGAGGAAGGAGGCAACAGAAGAGCTATTTCCTACTTGATATGGTTTGGCTCTGTGTCCGCATCCAAATCTCACCTTGAATTGTAGTTCCCATAATCCCTACGTGTCAAGGGCAGGACCAGTTGGAGGTAATTGGATCCTGGGTGCAATTTCCCCCATGCTGTTCTCATTGATAATGAGTGAGTTTCACGAGATCTGATGGTTTTATAAACATCTGGCATTTCCCCTGCTTGCACTCATTCCATCCTGCTTCTCCTTTGCCTTCCGCCATGGTTGTAACTTTCCTGGGGCCTCTCCAGCAATGCGGAACTGTGAGTCAATTAAATCTCTTTCTTTTACGAATTACCCAGTTTCAGGCAGTTCTTTATAGCAGCATGAAAACGAACTAATACACTACTACTTCTGTATCAAATTACCACTGACTTGGTGGCTTAAAACAACACAAATTTATTATCTTACTGTTCTGGAGGTCAAAAGTCCAGATCTCACAGAGCTGAAGTCAAGGAATTGGCAGGACTCATTCCTTCTGGAAGCTCTTGGGGAGAATCTGTTTTCTTGCCATGTCCAGTTTCTAGAAGCGTCCCACCTGCACTTCTTGGCGCATGACCCATTCCTGGAATCACATCTCCTACCTCCTCCTTTGACCTTCTTTCCTCCCTCTTATAAGAACGCTTGTGATTACATTGCATCCACTCAATAATCCAGGCTAATCTCCCCATTTCAAAATCATTAACTTAATCATATCTGCAAGTCTCCTTTGCCATGAGGGATAACATTTACAAGTTCTGGGTGTGAAGACGTGGAGATTTTTCAAAGGGTCATGATGCAGCCTACATATGGTTGAGTAGGTTGTACACTGCACAAAGGCACCACAAATCCAGCCTGCAGTTCATTTGCCAAATCATATGTCTTTTTCTTTGCAAAAATATTCTGTCTGGTACCAGGCATGTACCCAAAGGGATGCATCTACCCAACAGGGCTGCTTTTTCTAATTTGCACAAAGACTCTATGTAGGCCAGCTGGTGGCCAATTCTGTCATGCCCTCTTTGCCTCTACTTTCCCAGAGACTCCTTTTAAGCAACCCCTTAGGGTTTTTGGATCTGTTTAAAACCCCAGGACCCCACTGTTAAGACAGTTTCCAGCTGTGCTATGCCATGCTCTGATACTGCATCTAAATGGGTCCCAGGGCACCCAGAGAACAAACAGCTTTCCAACTATTTAGGTTGTGACCCAGGGGCAAAGGGAGTCCCTGAGATGCAGACTAGCTCTGCCTCAATGAGGAGCCCCAAAGACTCGTAAACTCTGCAGCTCCCCATGACTTGAGGTTCTTTCTTCAGTCTCCGAGATTCATGGTTTCCCCAAGTTTGGATCTCCGAACCCATCATTCATGTACCCCATCACAACTCCCCAACCCTTTCCTGCCTGAGGCCAGCAGAGGGGCCCAGGAATCCCTGGAATGAGGAAGCATCCTCTCCCATGGTCCCAAGTCCACATCGTTGGGTAGTGCACAGCAAACCACCCCAGATGCAGGAGTACATCGAGTATGGCCAGCTTGTTGCCACACGGGGACACCTGTGTAAGGAGAAAGGTGTGGAGTAGAAACCCTAAGGACGTCTGGTCCCTTTGCTAACCCAGGACTGCTCTGCAGATGTATCCTCAGTAATGCAGAACTGTGAGTAACAGCACATATCCTATTATGGATATGTCTCCCCTAAACCACTGAGTCATCTCTGTCCTCCTAACGGTGGCACCAAGAGGGCTTCTGCTTTCCCTGTCCTGCCTGCCCCCAGGCCTCCATAACCATGGTTCATTTGGTGGCCACAGTTCTAAGAAATCTTCTTGTTCCAAGAAATCTTCAGATTCTGTAATCTGCTGGCCCAGAAAATCTCTGTTCCTGACTTTGAGCCCACTTTCCACTTTGAGCGGGTCAACGTTGATGCTATCTACTTAGGAGTCTCCTGTCCTTCTGTCTTCATTCTTCTAAATGATTCTGCAACTATGAGACCCATGATGCTGTCCAGAACACGCTCTTCTGTTGTAGCTCCCACATTTAGCTCCTGGTACTTTTCCCCACCGACATCCACTGGCCCAGCTCCCATCAAAACCTATCCTACCTCTGTATCTCCAAGGCTCACTCACAGTGGCTGCCACCAAGACTGCAGGACACCTTTCTAAGGAGATAACCAACACTTGATCTCTCTCAGTCACTGGAAGGGCAAGGGCTGAAGGTAGGGGTCCCCGCTGAGCCAACAATCTGTCCTGCTCTTTTTCTCCTGACGTAGAATTCACATCTTGCCCATTTCATTAAAAAAGTAATAAACGCCTTTCAAGTTTTTTACCTTTTCTTCTTTGAGGAATCAAAAGGTTCATTTCTGGAATCAGAAGCATGTAACAGCCTTTTTAAATTACCTTGCAAATGAGTTTCCTCTCCAGCAGAGCAACGGAGACCTAACGAACCTGCTAAGTGGTGCCCTGGCTGGTGTTAAATTGATTGAAAGGCTGAGGTATGTGACTATGTCAGGAGGGGTGGGGCCTGGGGCTGTCTGGCTATAGAAGTGTGCAGAGAAAATGCCAGCACCCTGTCTCTCCCTGATCCCTGTCCTAGGTGGAACAGACCAGGGAGCTGGCAGCTGCTATGGCGCTTACAGCCTGGGGAGAGGGAGAACCTTCCCTTGGAGAAGAGAGGGTGTGGCAGCTCTCTTAGGCCTCCAGAGGTCCAGTCTGCCCTAGGCTGTAGCATTTTGAAGAAGTCTGTCATAGAATTGGTTATTTAAGCCTAGGGGCGTGGCCTCAGGGTGGATGGCAACTAGGTCAGCTCTCTGTCCTCGCCATGGCCACCCTCACACTGTCCATTCTTAAGGTTTTTTTTTTATTTTTTTGAGACGAAGTTTCACTCTTGTCACCCAGGCTGGAGTGCAGTGGTGGGATCTCAGCTCACTGCATTCTCTACCTCCTGGGTTCAAGCAATTCTTCTGCCTCAGCCTCCTGAGTACTTGGGAGTATAGGCATGTGCCACCACACCCGGCCAATTTTTTTTTTTCACCATGTTGGCCAGGCTAGTCTTGAACTCCTGACCTCAGGTTATCTGCCCACCTCGGCCTCCCAAAGTGCTGGGATTACAGGTGTGAGCCACTGCGCCCAGCACACTGTCCATTCTTGAGATGGGCAAGTAGGCAACGTGAACTGCCCAGGCCTTGGGTCTCTTTTATCTTCTGTGTGTTTTTTTCTCTATCTTCTCTTTTCTAAATGCATTGTAAATGCATCCAACAAATGGCTAGTGTCCAGAATCTATAAGGAACATAAACAGCTCAACAAGGAAAAAACAACTCCATTAAAAAGTGAGCAAGGGACGTGAACAGACATTTTTCAAAAGAAGACAAACAAGTAGCCAAAAAACATTTGAAACAATGCTCAACATCACTAATCATCAGAGGAATACAATTAAAACCACAATGAGATACCATCTCATACCAGTCAGAATGGCTATTAGTAAAAGTCATAAAACAACAGATGTTGGAAAAAATGCAGAGAAAAGAGAATGCATATACATCATTGGTGGGAATGTAAATTAGTACAACCTCCATGGAAAACAGTATGGAAATTCTCAAAGAACTGAAAATAGAAATATTCTTCAGTCCTATAATCTCACTACTGGGTAGCTATCCAAAGAAAAAGAAATTTTATCAAAAAGACACCTGTAGTCATATGTTTATCACAGCACTATTCACAATAGCAAAGTCATGGAATCAACCTAAGTGTCTACCAGCAGATGTTTGGATAAAGAAAATGTGAGATATATACATGTATCTCATATATATCTCACATTTTTGTGGTAGTAGTATTCCATGGTGTGTGTGTGTGTGTGTGTGTGTGTGTGTGTATACACATATATACACACCATGGAATACTACTCAGCCATGAAAAAGGATGAAATCATCTTTTGCAGCAGCATGGATGGAACTGAAGACTATTGTCCTAAGTAAAATGACTCAGAAACAAAAAGTCAAGAACCACATTTTCTCTCTTACAAGTGGGAGTTAAACAATGGGTACACACAGACATACAGAGTAGAATTATGGACATTAGAGACTGCAAAATGTGGGAAGGTGGGAGGGAGTTGAAGGATGAAATACTACCTATTGGGTACAATGTACACTAGTTGGGTAATAGGTACACTAACAGCCCAGACTTCACCACTATGCAATATATTCAGGTAACACACAACTTCATGTGTACCCTCAAATCTATAAAAAGTTTTTAAAAATTAAATACAAAATTTTAAATATGCATTATGAGCATTATTCACCATAGCCAAAAGTGGAAGCAACTCAAATGACTATCAGCTGATGAATGGATAAGCAAAACATGGAGTGTGGACTATCTACACCATGTAATATTATTAAGCCATAGGGAAAAAAATGAAGTACTGATGCATGCTACAATGTAGATGAATCTCAAAACATCACATTAAGTGAAAGAAGGTAGTCACAAAGGACCATATATCATATGATTCCATTTGTATGAAGTGTCCAGAATCAGCAAATCTATGGAGACAGAAAGTAGCTTAGTGCTTGCCTAGGGCCCAGGGGTATGGGGTTTGGGGGATGACAGATAAAAGGTGGGGCTTCCTTTTTCAGTGATGAAAATGTTCTAAAATTGTAGTGACAATTAACTCTGTGAATATAATAAAACCCAATGCGTTGTGTAATGAATTGCATCGCATGTGAATTATATTCAATAAAGCTGGTTTTTAACTATGCATTGCAAGCAGGGGGTGGAGGGTGGGATTTGTAGCACAGGCATGACCTCCAATTCAGAAGGATGAGAGTTCAAATCCCAGTTTCAAATCCCTGGGCCCCTGGGCTTACAGGACCTCCTCTATGAAAGACTTCTGCAGAATGCTTCAGCCTAGGGCTGGCTGGACCTCTGGAGGCCTGAGAGAGCTTCCACACCCTCTATTCTCCAGGGCAAAGTTCTCCCTCTTCCTGGGCTGCAGGCTCCATGGCAGCTGCCAGCTGTCCAGTCTGTCCCACTCAGGGTACCAAGACTTCCATACTGAATAGCCTTGGGCAAATCATTTAACCCTTCTTGGCCTCTATTGACTCAGCTGTAAAGTTGGGTGAATACTGTTCATCTCAAAAGGTGGGTGTCTTAGACCATTTGCTGGGTAATTTATCAAGAAAAGAGGTTTATTTTGCTCACAGTTCTGCAGGCTGTACAAGAAGCATGGTGCCAGCATCTGCTTCTGGTGAGGACCTCATGAAGTTTCTACTTATGGTGGAAGGTGAAGGGGGCCGGCATATCACATGATGAGAAATGGAGCAAAAGAGATAGGAGGGAAGTGCCAGAGTCCTTTTAAGAATCAGTTATCATGGGAATTAAGAGTGAGAACTCATTCACTCCTGAGAAAATGGCACCAAGGCATTCATAAGGGATCCAACTTCATGACCCGAACACCTCCCACCAGACCTTACCCCCAACATTGGGGATCACATTTTCACCTGAGATTTGGAGGGGACAAATATCCAAACTATATCAACTGATATAACAAAAGACCATAGACTAGGCAATTCATAAAGAAAAAAAAAATATTTCTCACAGTTTTAGAGGCTGGGAAGTCCAAGATCAAGGCAGCGGTTGGTTTGGTGTCTGGAGGAGGCCCATTGCTCATACATGGTGCCATCCAGATGTCCTTACATGGAGGAAGGGATGGAAAGAGGACAAATGCTGAGTCCTCACATGGCAGAAGAGCAGAAGAATAAAAGAAGTAAAGGTCATTAATCCTCTCATGAGAGTGAGAGCCCTCATGACTTCATCACGTCCCAAAAAGGCCCCATCTCCCAATACCACCACAATGGAGGTTCAGTTTCAACATGAATTTTGGAGGCAACGCACATTCAAACCAGAGCAGGGGGCATTAAATAAGATATGCATAAAACCCCTAGTTCAGGCTCTGACACGAAGCAGAAACAGGACATAATGATAACGGTTATTATGCTAGATAGAACAGTCAACTTTGAGGCAGAATATCTAGGTTCTAATCCCAACCCTACATGATGTCACTGTATGACCCTGGAAGCTCTTAGCCCCATTAAGCCTCAGTGGCACTGGTAGTCAGATGGGATAAGAGGCCTGACTTCACAAGGTTGAAAAGGTCAGAAGATAACAAGTGTGGAAGTCATGTATGTTAGGAGCCCAGTATAAGTTTGTTGATTAATGATTGAACGGATCATTAATGGATCCATCCATTAATGGATGGATGGATGGATGGACGGATGGATGGATGGATGGATGGACAATGAGTGTGAGGCAGATACTCATTCAAACACACACACGCACTCCTTCAGGGTATCAAGATGACAAACTCATAACTTTTGGCTTCCTGGTCAGCATTCTCAGCACAAGGGTTCCAGCCCCCAAGAATAGGCTGGGGCCCAGGGACTCTCAGGCCTGGAGTCACTGCAGGGCAGAGACGAGAAGGTGTTTCATCCAGGACAGTTCTAGGACAGAGCACACTCAATTTTCCTCTTGAAAAGCAGGAATGCTGTGTGTCTCTCATGGTCTCCCTGAGGAATAGACCCACCACTTAGACTCAACAGGTGCCAGACCCTCTTCTGCCTGTCTCTGTGCCCTTCCCAACCTGTCCTTGAGCCACTAACCATCCCCCTGTGGAGACCCCCTGGTTCCCCTGCCTCATCCACTTACTTGGACAGAGTAGGACCTGACCATCTCCCTCTGCCTGGAGATTCACAAGAAAAGGAGGGAAGAGGACGGTTCTAGGGACCCTTGAAAAGGCCACAGCATCTTCCTATGTTCCTCTTGAACATTCACTCCAAGTCTAAGGGGCAAGTGCGTTCTTTATATGAGCCTTGGCCTTCTTGTTATTTGGAATTGCCCAGGTGGTAACAACAGTCATGAACTACACGACAGTGCTAAGGGAAAGCCAAGTTCAAGCTCTTTGAGGAAAGCTGGAGCCAAGCTCCTTACCTTGCAAAGGGGATTATCCAAGTGAGGTGCAATCAAAGATAGAGTGCAATGAAACTGTCTACCAAGCAGTGACCTGTCCATTATCATAATTGGTGATTCCCACCACCCTTGCCAGGTAAGCAGGTATGTACAACCACCCCGATTTCACAAAGGAAGACTTCAGGTCACAGGTCACACTGCCTGAAATTGGCAGAGCTGCCTGTGCTCAAAGACATGGGACTTTTTTACTTCCCTCTCCTGAAGACCTACCTCCTACAACTGTGTGTGAAACACATTCATTATCCCAATGCTGGGAATGGCTGCAAAGGAAATGCAAATTGGAGTTTCTTTGTGTTTGGCATCAATGATTTCTTTCCCAGTGGGTGCTGAAGGAGGTCGCTAGTTGCTCAGCTTGGTGAATATAATCCCCCTGCCAAAAGATGAACAGAAGCTGAGGGGGCAGCTATGTTTGGGCGAGGTCCAGTTCCAAGGCTCCTCTGGGAAGGGAGAAAACAGGTAAGGGGTTGCAGAACATGTGGGGGCAGTTCTACATTTCCCTGGAAGCTCCCCAACCCTGAAGCCCCCACACATAGAGGGTCCCAAGGAAAAAGTCCCAAAGGATAAGGACCCCATTTCTGCAGAGGCTAGGAGTACAATACCCCCAGAAGGCAGTAGATCTCCTTCAGGAAGACCAGCCACTCTTTTCTGATCCCAGCTGTTAGTTTGTTTGGTTTTTTTCTCTGTTTTGTTGTTCTTATACTGCCTCTTTCCCTGACTGCTTTAGGTAAGACAGGGTCCTCCTGCCACTTGCCTCCCCAAATCCACACCCAGTGCAAAGCATGCTGCAGACAGGAGAGGTGGCAGGGACCACCAACACAGCCCTGGGTAGACATGGTCTGTGGTCTCCTGGACTTGACATTTTACTGGAAGAGACATACAACAAACAAGTTGGTGACCAAAAAATAAAAATAAAAAATCTAAACTCAGTAAAATATCTGAAGAGTTTCATTCTAAGCCAAATGGCCCATGACACAGCCTCAGGAGGTCTTGAGAACATGTGCCCAAGGTAGTTGGGTTACAGCTTGGTTTCATACATTTTAGGGAGACAGAAGTTAGAGCCAAAGACATAAATCAATGCAAGGAAGGTATACATTAGTTCACTGAGAAAGGCAGGACATCTCAAGGGGGTAGGAGAAGCTTACAGGTCATAGGTGGATTCAAAGATATTCTGATTGGCAATTCGTTGAAAGAGTTAAGCTTTGCCTGAAGAGTTGAAGTCAGGAGAAAGAACGCTTGAGCTAGGATAAGGAGAGTTGTGGAAGCTGAGGTTCTTGTTATGTAGATGAAGACTCTGAGTAGCAGGCTTCAGAGAAAATTGGTGGTAACTGTATCTTATCAGACCTCAAAAGGTGTCAGACTCTTCGTTCAATCTCTCCTGGATGAGGAATAGACCCAGGAAGGGAAGGGGAGTCTCTGTAGAGTGCAAATTTTCCCCCTCAAGGGACAGCTTTGCAGGGCCATTCCAAAATATGTCAGACAAATATATTAGGGGGTAAAATACTTTGATTTCCTTCAGGGCCTGCTATGTATCATGTGACACTGTACCAGGGTCAAGTTGGAGTTGGGTACCTTATTACTACAAAGAGTCTTTTTTTTTTTTTTTTTTTTGTCTTATGGTCTCTATTTTATTGTTAATGCTGCTCAGTTGTATCTAAACTCCAAAATGGAAGTAGTATAGTGAGGTGTGTCCAACCTCCCTTCCCATCTTGGCCTGAACTAGGTTTTCAGGTTTTCTTTGGGACCCCTCTGTCCAAGATTTGAGGGAGTCCATTCAGTCATTTGGGGAACTTAGGATTTTATTTTTGGTTTACAAAGTCCACCAATAGTTACATATCATAATTCTAGGAGGGATAAGAACCACAGAGGAAGGAAAAGCAGGGTAATGGGAGAGGGTGACCAGAGGCTAGAGCTCCTCTTTGAAAGAACCAATCATGAGATGGGAGGAAGAGCATCCAAAGATGGGGAACAGCCAGTGAGAATTGCTGGAGATGGGAACAAGGCTGGCATACTTGAGAAAGAGGGGAAGGCCAATGTGGCTGGAGCTTGGAGAGCCACCGGAATGACCATGAGGAGAGGAAGGGGTGACCAAAGGGCACATCACTCAGGGCCTTCACACCAAGTATGGAGCTGGGATTTCACCCCCAGGATTATGGGTGGCCCTTGGAAGGGGTCTGCACACAAGGGTGATGCAACCTGATGTGTGTTTCAGAAAGGTCGCTTGAGCTATTGTGCAGATGGTCAGGATGACAGAGGAGAAAGTGGAAGTAGAGAATGATCTGGAGCTTCTGCAACTATCTGGATGAGATGATGGTGGCTTGGCCCGGGTGCTGGGGCAGAAGAGGAGAAGTGGTCAGATTCAGGGTTTATTCAAAGGTGGTGCTGCTGGGACTTGAGGATGGCTGGTGTGTGGGGTGTGAACATAGGAAAGGATTTGAGGAATGGTCATGGGGGGTTTTCAGCCTGAGCAAAGAGGGCTTTGTCTTGAAATGGGAAGACTGGGGGAGGCAGAGGCTGGGCCACGGTGAGACTGGGTGGGAGAAACAGAATATTTTGGATATGTTAAAGTTGAGACCGTGAATCGGCAGTGTCAGGCTGTAGTCAAGGTTGAGCTAGTGTAACTGTAACTAAGCATGTTTTCCTCCACGACTTCCTCACTCCAGAGCCAGTCAGGGGCAATTCTGCTTCACAGACATGGTTCTGCATATTTACCTTAATCTTGGGATCTGGGACACTAGGACCAGCTTTGACATCAATATGCAGGATCTCCTCAACAGAAGGCCCCTGACTTAAACTGAGAACAAGCCTGATGGGTCTAGAAGCTGATGCTCCACACAGAATCATGGTGTGGCCGCCCTGCCATGACTGGCTCTCTCCCCTGGGCCATCTCTCAGATGTACACGTAACTTGGCAAACATAATTATTCAGAACTTCCCCTGGGCTAGACCATGCGCTAGGCAATGGAGATTGGAAGATGAATTTAACAGTCTCTTGGTGGGGATGGGGAGATAGACTTAAATAATATAGCAGAGGCTGGGTGTGCTGGCTCATGCCTGTAATCCCAACACTTTGGGAGGCTGAGGTGGACAGATCATTTGAGGTCAGGAGTTCAAGACCAGGCTGGCCAACATGGGAAAACCCCATCTCTACTAAAAATACAAAAAGTAGCCTGGTGTGGTGGCCCGTGTCTGTAGTCCCAGCTACTCAGGAGGTTGAGGCACGAGAATCGCTTGAACCTGGGAAGCAGACATTGCAGTGAGCTGAGATCATGCCACTGCACTCCAGCCTGTGCAACAGAGTGAGATTCTGTCTCAAAATAATAATAGTAATAATATAGCAGAGAGGAAAACATGCTAACTAGAGGTCCAACCAGGGTGCAGAGGGAGTGCACAGGGAGAATAATTCATTTTGCCCCAAAGGATCAGGGAAACTTCATCCAGGAAGTGTTATCTGAGCTTCCCTTGAAGGATGATGAAGTGGGTGAGGGCATTTCTGTTCAATGGGACAGTGAAGGAAAGAAACAAGGTTGTGAAAGCGTGTGGCCAGTATGTGAAGCCCGGGTGCCTGGAGAAATGTGGAAGGTGGGGCTGCGTGGCCCAGCGCATTTTGCAGAAATGGCTGCACTAGTATATATCCCATCCTCTTTGCTCTTCTCAGGATATGATATTGACTTCTCCATCAAGAGGCGGGAGTCTGCATTCCCCCTCCTTGAACCTAGGCAGACCTTTGGAACTGCTTTGGCCAGTGGAATATGGCAGAAGTGGTGATGCCAGTACCAGGAATTATAGGAATTCTCAGATCTTTGTCATCTTGGGAGAAAGATTTTGGACAAAACCACTAATTTAGCCAAGAAAACAGAATTTATTGAAGGGAAATAAGGAGCAGAGAGTTGTTTAAAGGGAAGTACGCTGCAGAGATGAGGCAGAGCAGGCTACAGATGGCAGTGAGCCCACAGCAGCTTGGGAGTTCTGTGTTGGGTTTGTTGTTGTTTTTGAGACAGAATTTCACTCTTGTCACCCCCAAAGCTGGAGTGTAGTGGTGTGATCTTAGCTCACGGCAACCTCCACCTCCTGGGTTCAAGCGATTCTCCTGCTTCAGCCTCCTGAGTAGCTGGGATTACAGGTGCCCGCCACCACACCCAGCTAATTTTTGTATTTTTAGTAGAGACGGGGTTTCACCATGTTGGCCAACTTGGTCTCGAATTCTTGGCCTCCCAAAGTGCTGGGATTACAGGCGTGAGCCACCGCGCCTGGCCTCTGTGTTGGGTTTTGATGATGTCCGACTCTTTTTTGAAGTTCCTGCCTCTGTCCTAAGTCTCTGCCTTTTTTCTTGTCTAGTTTTTTGGCTCCTCCCTTAGGTCTCTGCTTAATTCCCGCTCTAGGTTTGTAGGACCCTTCCTGATTAGTAGTGCTGGATACAAATCCTACCTAATGGCTGCGTAATTTATTTGGGGGTTTGGTTTTGTTTTGTTTTTTGAGATAGGGTCTTGCTCTGTTGCCCAGCCTGGAGTGCAGTGGCACAATTATGACTCTCTGCATCCTCGACTTCCTGGGCTCAAGTGATGCTCCCACTTCAGCCTCTGGAGTAGCTGAGATTACAGGCGTGTGCCATGATGCTTGGCTAATTTTTTAATTTTTTGTAGAGATGGGGTGTCTTTCTATTTTACCCAGGCTGGCCTCAAACCCCTATGCTCAAGTGATCCTCCTGCCTCGGCCTCCCAAAGTGCTAGGATTACAGGAATGAGCCACTGTGCTGTTTATTATTGTCACCCCAGGAAGGTCGTATAGTGATTAAATCTCTACTTATTATTCCTGTGTATATTTTAAGAATTTTTCCATGTCTTCTTTATTAGTAGGTAGCTATGTTTTGACGGGGTAACTGTAGAGTGAGTGATTATTGGGCATCTTGAGAAGAAATTCTTTTTGCTTAGTTATTTTTCTTCCTCTCTCTTTATATGGAGCATTCAGGTTTTGGGTGGTCCCTGGGGTATAAGACTTTCCAGACCTCTCTTTTTTTACCTCTAAAATTTTTCTCTTTTTTTTTTTTTTTTTTTGAGATGGAGTCTCACTCCGTCACCCAGGCTGGAGTCTAATGGTGCGATTCCGGCTTGCTGCAACCTCCGCCTCCTGGGTTCAAGTGATTCTCCTGCCTCAGCCTCCTGAGTAGCTGGGATTACAGGTGCCCACCACTACGCCCGGCTAATTCTTATATTTTTAACAGAGATGGGGTTTCACTGTGTTGGCCAGGCTGGTCTCGAACTCCTGACCTCAAATGATCCACCTACCTCGGCCTCCCAAAGTGCTGGGATTATAGGTGTGAACCACTGTGCCTTGCCTTCTTCTTTTTTTTTTTTCTAAATTTAACTTTTATTTTATGTTCAGGGGGTATAGGTGCAGGTTTGTTATAAGTAAACTTGTGTCGTGGGGGCTTGTTGTACAGCTTATTTCATCACCCAGGTATTAAGCCTAGTATCCATTAGTTATGTTTCCTGATCCTCTTCCTTCTCCCACCCTCCACCCTCCCACAGGCCCCAGTGTCTATTGTTCCCCTCTTTGTGTACATGTGTTCTCATCATTTAGCTTCCACTTTTAAATGAAAACATGCGGTATTTGGTTTTCTGTTCCTGTGTTAATTGACTTAAGATAATGGCCTCCAGCTCCATCTATGTCCCTGCAAAGAATATGATCTCGCTCTTTTTTAATGGCTGTGTAGTATTCCATGGTGTATATGAACCACAGTTTCTTTATCCAGTCTATCACTGATGGGCATTTAGGTTGACTCCATGTCTTTGCTATTGTGAACAGTGCTGCAGTGAACATATGCGTGCATGTGCCTTTATAATAGAACAATTAATATTCTTTTGGGTATATACCCAGTAATATCCCCACTCTTGCTCATGTCTAGCTATCTGTCTACTCTAACAAGGTGAGACTTCCAAGGCTAAATCATGAAAGACATTACAGCTTCTACTTAGCCTTTTGGATCATTTATTCTGGGGGAAGCTCACTGCCATACCATGAGGATGCTCAAGCAGCTCTGTGGAGAGAAACTGAGATCCCGTCAGGCAACAGTCAGCACCAGCTCCCCAGCCATGTGAGTGGGCCACCTTGAAACCAGATCTTTCAGCCACCGTCAAGTGTCCAGATGACTCCAAAATCATCAAGCTGCATGCAGCTGACCTCTGAGGGCAAAAGGAAAGACCCCAAGCAAGGATGACTCTGCCAAGCTGTTTCTGAACTCCTCACCCACACAATCTAGATGCATCACAAATGCCCTTGTTTTAAGCCACTAAGTTTTGGGGTGGCTGGTTTTGCAACCATACTAACTGGAACAACATGAAAGGATTATAGAGGTCCCTGAATGTCATGCTAAGAAGTTTTTATTATTATTTATACAACTCAGCACTGAGTGATTTTCTGGGTGGAGAACTGTGATTCCGCCTGTATTTCTTAGAGAGGCTGTTCTGACAATTTGAAAGACGAAATGAGAAGTAAAGAGGAGAGAATGGAAAGGAGCATTCAGTGAGGAAAGCAAAGCTGGTGTAAGACTCCAAGGAGGACCAGGTGCAGTGGCTCACACCTGTAATTCCAGAGCTTTGGGAGGCCAAGGCAGGAGGATCACTCGAGGCCAGGAGTTTAAGACCAGCCTGGGCAACATAGCAAGACCCCATCTCTGCAAAAAAAATTTAAAATAAGCTGGATGTGGTGATGCCTGCCTGTAGTTCCAGCTACCTGGGAGGCTGAGGCAGGATTGCTTGAAGCCAGGAGTTCAAAACCAGCTTGAACAATGCGGTGAGACCCTGTCTCAAAACAAAACAAAAAAATTTGAATTAGCAAGGTGTGTTGGTGTGCATCTGTAGTTCTAACTACTCAGGAGGCTGAGATGGGAGGATTGCTTGAGCCCCAGAGGCTGCAGTGAGCTATAGTCGCACCACTGCAGTTCCGCCTAGGTGACAGAGCAAGACCCTGTCTCAAAAAACAGAAATAAAAAAGAACAACTCCTGGGAGATGAAAGTTTATGCTAGGTGATCGGGCACGGTGGCTCACACCTCTAATCCCATCACTTTGGGAGGCCGAGGTGGGCGGATCACCTGAGGGCAGGAGTTCGAGACCAGCCTGGCCAATGTGGCAAAACCCTGTCTCTACTAAAAATACAAAAATTAGCCAGGCATGGTGGCACACACCTGTAATCCCAGCACTCGGGAGGCTGAGGCAGGAGAGTTGCTTGAACCCGGGAGGCGGAGGTTGCAGTGTGCCGAGATCACGCCATTGCACTCCAGCCTGGGTGACAAGAGTGCAACTGCATCTCAAATAAATAAATAATAAAAAAGAAAGTTTATGCTAGGCATGAGAGAAGAAAAAGGCAAAGACATTGGGGTGGGGTAGGGGTGGAGTCAGTAGAGTAGTGACTGCCAAAGTGTTGAAGAGAGGAGGTCAGGGGAACAATGGCATTGATCGTTATTCTGAGGGTTCTAGCTTGGTAGACCCAAAGGACCATAACATCATTAATGGGATAAGGTGTGAGGGTCTGCTCATTTAACAAATAAGCATGGCTTTGTGTGAAGGAAGACTTGTACCTTGCCCTCCTCCTAGGTGTTATGGCTTGAATATTTGTCCCTCCAAAACTCATATTGAAATTCATTCCCCAGTGTGGCAGTATTGAGAGGTGGGGCCTTTAAGAGGTGATCAGATCATGACAGCTCTGCCTGCACAAATGGATCAATCCATGAATGGATTAATGAATTAAAGGAATAGTGGGTTAATGGATGAATTGGCTATCATGGGAGTGGTACTGTTGGCTTTATAAGAAGAAGAAGAGAGAACTGAGTCAGCACAATCAGCCCCCTTTCCATGTGTATTAGGCCAGTCTTGCATTGCTATCAAGAAATAGCTGAGGCCAGGCGTGGCGGCTCATGCCTGTAATCCCAGCACTTTGGGAGGCCGAGGCGGGTGGATCACGAGGTCAGGAGATCGAGATCATCCTGGTTAACAGTGAAACTCCGTCTCTACTAAAAATACAAAAAATTAGTCAGGTGTGGTGGCAGGCGCCTGTAGTCCCAGCTACTAGGGAGGCTGAGGCAGGAGAATGGCGGGAACCCAGGAGGCGGAGCTTGCAGTGAGCCAAGGTCATGCCACTGCACTCCAGCCTGGGCAACAGAGCGAGACTCCATCTCAAAACAAAAACAAAAAACAAAAAGAAAAAAAGAAATAGCTGAGACTGGGTAATTTATCAAGAACAGTAGTTTAATTGGCTCACAGCTCTGTAGGCTCTACAGGAAGGGGGTGCTGACATCTACTCGGCTTCTAGGGAGGCCTCCAGAAGCTTCCAATCATGGTGGAAGGCAAAGGGGGAGCAGGCACATCTCATGGCCAGAGCCTGAGCAAGAAAGAGAGAGAGAGAGCAGGGGGGAGATGACACACGCTTTTAAATGACCAGTTCTTGGGTGAACTCAGAGCGAGAGCTCACTTATCACCAAGGGGATGGCCCAAGCCATTCATGAGGTATCTGCCCCCATGATTCAGTCACCTCCCACCGGGCCCAACCTCCAATATTGGGGATTACAATTTAATGTGAGATTTGGGCAGGGATAAATATCCGAACTATGTCATCGCGTGATGCCCTGTACTGCCTGGGGACTCTGTTCAGAGAGTCCCCACTAGTAAGAAGGCCTTCACCAGATGTACCCCTTGAACTTTGACTTCTCAGCCTTCAGGACTATAAGAAATTCATTTTCTTTGAAAATTACCCAGTTTCAAGTATTCTGTTATTAAGCTGGGCACAGTGGCTCACGCCTGTAATCCCAGCACTTTGGGAGGCCGAGGTGGGTGGATCACCTGAGGTCAAGAGTTCGAGACCAGCCTGGCCAGCTTGGTGAAACCCTGTCTCTACTAAAAATATGAAATTAGCTGGGCATGGTGGTGCATACCTGTAATCCCAGCTACTCAGGAGGCTGAGGTGGGAGAATCACTTAAAACTGGGAGGCAGAGTTTGCAGTGAACCGAGGTCGCGCCATTGCACTCCAGCCTAGGTGGGAAAAACAAAACTCCATCTCAAAAAAATATATATTCTGTTATTTGTTGATGCAAAAGTGATTGTGGTTTTTGCCATTACTTTTAATTACTTTTGCACCAACCTAATATAAGCAACAGAAAATAGACTAAGACACTAGGGCTGGCCAGGTTTCCTCCTGGCTCTTTACCCTGTGTCCTCCTGGTGCATGGGCTCCCCATCAAGCCTTGTGCCTCTCCATTGGCCATTGGATCAGCCACCCCAGCCGCACTGAGTCTGAGATGTGAGTCAGCATAGCTGGCCCACTTTGACTTCCTAGGTTTTCTCTGTAATCCTCTTTCCCCAAATGCTTCCAACCTTTCAACAAGTCCTCTTGGGTCTACTTCCAGAATACAGCAACCTCTCTCTCCATCTTCACTAAGACCTTCTCCAAGCTGCCATTGTATCATACCTAGAAAACTGCTGCCTTGTCCTAACTGGTCTCCTTGCCTTCCGCTTTGTTCTGTTTAATAGAAACCAGGCTGGGCATGGTGGCTCACACCTGTAATCCCAGCCCTTTGGGAGGCCGAGGTGGGCAGTCACCTGAAGTCAGGACTTCGAGACCAGCCCGGCCAAGGTGGTGAAACCCTGTCTCTACTAAAAATACAAAAATTAGCCAGGCATGGTGGCGGGCACCTGTAGTCTCAGCTACTCAGGAGGCTGAGTCAGGAGAATCGTTCGAACTTGGGAGGCGGAGATTGCAGTGGACCAAGATCAGGTCACTGCACTCCAGCTCAAAAAAAAAAAAAAAAAAGAAAGAAACCAGACTATGCCACCCTTGTGCTTAAAATCCTCCCAAATGGGCTTAAAACAAAACTCCACCCCAAGACCTCTGAGACCATCCATCTGCCCCACCTCTCTCTTCTTCCTTGACACTTTCCTAGTTGACCACTCTGTCCTGGCCAGACTTGGCCTCTTTCTCATCTTCAAATGGGCCAAGTTCCCTCCTACCTCAGAACCATTGCACGTTCTCTTCGATTCATGTGGAGCTTCCTTCCCCAAAGCTGGAGTCTTGGAAGGGATCCAATAAAAGACCTTATCTTCCCAATTTGAGAAACAAGACCCACCAAAATGGCAAAAGACACTTATTACTCCCTTTCATGAGTCACGAAGGCAAGGTTGGAGTGTGGAGCTCGATGTAAACACTGAGTAGCCTGAATCTTGTACCCCAGAACCAGTGGAACCTCTCCAGCCAGACCTGAGCCCAACCACACAGCACAGGCCAGTCTCACCAAGATGAGACTCAGAGCAGAGAAGTCCTGCACCCCATGAGCACCTTGCTCCCAAGGGGGAGAGTTGAAGGTATCTTGTGTATTCTCCCTAACTCTACCAATCAGATCAGTAGGTCTCCCTGCCCTGGGTATAGTGAAGAAAGGGGCAGGGAGACACCAGGTGTGTGATGGCACTGTGCTACTTAGAGAAAGTGCATCCCCCAGTAATCAAGGGCTCCAAATGCCCACTTCATTCTCAACTCTCAGATCTGAGAGGCCTTTGCTGATGCACTCTCTATAAAAAACACCCCTGACCCACATACACACATACACACACTCGGTCCCTCTTTCATCTTCACTCCCCAAAGTTATGTCTTTGTATCCTATTGATGATTAGCCATCCCCACTAGAACGTAAGCTCTAGAAGGTCAATGGCCTGTCCTCTTGTTCATGGCTGCATCTCCAGTGCTTAGAACAGTGCCCGGCACATCACTGAGGATCTTTTAATGAACTGAATAGACAAGAGTAGCAATCCCTGAGCCTAAATCCCAGGTTGTGGCCTGGAGCTGGGAGCTTCAGTCCATTCAGCAAGGAGGCTCCTCCCAGAGCCAGGTCGGGCGGCAGCTCCCATGTAAACCACATGAGGAAGCGTGGTGAGTGTATGTCTTCGCTATTAGTCTTGAAGCATCAAGCCCCTACTTACAGAGCATGGATACTATTTTAAGAGACAATTTGCGACTAGCTACCATGACGACAATGTCTCACCTATTTCCTTTGCTCGGAGACTCAGAGCACTAAAAATGCTGTGCAATGTAATTGATTTTTTCAGTGCGGGACCTGAGCTTTGTGGGATGTATTATGTCCCAAATGAAAAGGAACAGTGAGATAAGCCATCGCCCTTGCCTCTACTCCCAGAAAAAAAGCCGGTTCTTCCTGGCTGCTGCCAACCCACAGGGGGTTTTAACGGTGGGGAATTTGTCACCCGAGGCCACCCTCAAATGCTAGCTCTTTAACACTGAATAAGGAAGAGGGGGCAGGGAGGAAAGTCAACCACCTACCTGGCCACCACCCTTTCAGGCCATAGGGTGGGACTGTCTGAGAGTGGCTGACAGGTCACCAGCCTCCGTCCCAAGTTGGGGCTCCAGGGGGCCTCCCAGGCTCACTCTTCCGAAGGTGGTCATTGCAGTTGTTCCCATTCCATCTGTGCATGCTGGGCAGTCCGCTCCATGCACGAAGTGGGGACAGGCGTCACAGGACAACATCTGTACCCCACCTTCCAGGGATCAGGGGAAAAGAGGGTAACTCTGGTTCTTTGGAATCAAGGGACCAGGGCCCTCTTTTCACAATAAGGACGGGACAGAGAAAATTCATCTGCAGCTTCACCCCCAGCATCCCAAGTCCCTAAACACCTGTCACTCCAGCCCTTCAAACTCTGGCTCTCGTTTTCAACCTGTAGAGAAGGGGAGAGGCTAAAGAATTCTCTTTCATTTCTCTCCATTAATAACTAAGCAGCACGGCCTAAAATATTTATGGACATGTGCACCAAATGCATTCTGGGCAAGACAAGGTGGGTCATGGAGATTTGCAAGGCTGCTGCCTCAGCCCTTTGCTGGAGAAGCAACTAAATGGCTTCAGGGGCCAGGAAAGATGAGGGGCGACAAAGGCAGCCTCCGGGAATGTGTGACCTATCAGGGGACTAGCCAGGAAATGAAGCCTTTCTCCAGGTCTCAGAACAGCCTCCTCCTGGAGGAGGAGGTGTGGACAGTGTTTGTTGCTGACTCTGCCCTTGCACTGTATCTGCCTGTCCACTTTCCAGCACACTGATGCAGTGACTGCCATGTTTCAAGCTACAAGTCTCCTGGTCCTGAATGGGCACCTGCACTGTAACTTCCAACAATGCAGATATTAAATATTTGGGTTGTTTTGAGGGTCCTGAACTGCAACTGATTTGTGGCTAGAGGAGAACAAGCTCAAGCTCAGCTTTGCAATGGTGCTCCAGGTGACCGAAACCCCAGATGCCCCAGATGAGGGGACCACTTGGCTTCTCTGAGCCTCCCTTTCCTCACACAGAAAGCACGAAGCTTGAATTAGATTGCCACTACAGTTGTTTCCAATTCTATGGCCATAGGAGAAATTATTTTAAGCTTTACTTTAAAAGAGAGCGATAGAAAGGAAGGAAGGAAGAAAATGATGGAAATGTAATGAAAAAGTAATGGCAGAGTGTTCAATCCTGAATATGAACGTGAATAATAAGAAGAACAGTCAGACTTACGTTGTAGTCATTATGGGCCAGGCACTTTACTAAGCCCTGCAAAGGGTCTCGCTCTGTTACCCAGGCTGGAGTGCAGTGGTGCAATCACGACTCACTGCAACTTCAACCTCCTGGGCTCAAGTGATCCTCCCACCTCAGCTTCCCTGGTAGCTGGGACCACAGGCACACACCACCACATCTGGCTAATTTTGGGTATTTTTTGTAAATATGGGGATTCTCCATGTTGCCCAGGCTATAAAGAGCTTCAATAACTTGCTGCAGTGTAGCCTCTACAGAGGAAGAGCCACAGTTCAACTCAGGTATTCAGCTCCTAACTCATACTTTTAATCACAATGTCATACTGTCTAGTTGATGACATTTCACTCAGTCACTCATCTGACAGGTGTATATAAAGTACCTGTCATATGCTGGGCATTGGCCTGGGTGATGACTTGGAAGCTTCATCAAATGCATTGATTAATTTGCACACAAAAGGCCGAACCGAGAGTAGAGGGACATATTTCCCCTAGAAGTCATCTGTCTCAGGTGTCCCTAAGTCCTCCAGACTGCTAAAGTCAACCTTGTCTTTTAGAACTTCAATAAAAACATTGAGCTTCATCCCTTATATAGCAAGAAGTCTAAGATCTTTCCAATACATCAGAATTCTTTAGTGGAGGGGAAAGCTTACATTTCTTCTAGCTACTTCTTGCTGCAATTCACTACTTCTGCTGAATTCTTTGTCTCCTTCTTGCCATTCTTCATTTTCCCTTCTCTCCATCTGTATCCACCCAAACATGGGTCAAAGTACAGTTGAAGGAAGAAAAAGCATGTGACCATATGAATGGATGCAGAAAAAATATTCGACTTCATATCCATATGTGATTCTTAAAAACACAATGATTCTCAGTTAACTAGAAGGAAAAATTCCTCAAGCTGATACAGTCTATCTATTAAAAAAAAAACCTACAAGCTCACCTCACATTTAATGGGAAAAAAGTCAATATTTTACCCCTTAAAATTAGGGACAACGTGAGGATGTTCACTCCTACCATTCTTATTCAGGATCACACTGGAAATTAAAGTCAGTAAACTAATGCAAGAAAAAGATATAGAAGGCATACAGATTGGAAAAGAAGAAATAAAACTGTCCTTATTCATAGACAACATGATTACCTACATAGAAAATCTCAAGGGATCCATAAAAATAACTCCTAAAACTAGTAAATAAGTTCAGCAGGGTTGCAGGATACAAAATCAACCACAACATCAATTATCTTTCTCCATATCAGCAATCAGCATTTGGAAACCAGAATTTTAAAACTAATAGTTAAAACAACTCTAAAAAATGTAATGCTTAGGTATAAATCTAACAAAACACATACAGCACCTGCTGCTGAAAACCATAAAATACTGATGAAAGAAATCAGTGAAGACATAAATAAATGAAAAGACATACCATGTTCTTGAATTAGAAGACTCAACATAATAGACAGGTCAGCTCTTCCCAAATTAATCTATATACTGCAATTCCAATCAATAAAAATAATATCAATTTATATGTAAATGTATATTAAAAAGTTAAAGACCTAGAATAGCCAAAATTGTTTTCAAAAAAAAAAAAAAAAGTTGCTAGGTGCAGTGCCTCATGCTTGCAATCCCAGCACTTTGGGAGGCTGAGATAGGAGGATCACTTGGGCCCAGGAGTTCAAGACCAGCCTGGGCAACATAGTTAAGAGACCCGTCTATACAAAAAATAAAAATAAATTAGCAAGCATGGTGATGCATACTTGCAATCCCAGCTATGTGGGAGGCTGAGGTGGGAGGATTGCTTGAGCCTGGCAGGTTGAGGCTGCAGTGAGCGATGATCACATCACTGCACTCTAGTCTGGGTGATGGAGCAAGACCCTGTCCCAAAAAATTAAATTAAATTAAATTTAAAAATAAAAGTGGGCTGGGCGCGGTGGCTCACGCCTGTAATCTCAGCACTTTGGGAGGCCGAGGCGGGTGGATCACGAGGTCAGGAGATTGAGACCATCCTGGCTAACATGGTGAAACCCTGTCTCTACTAAAAATATTTTAAAAATTAGCCGGGTGTGGTGGCGGGCGCCTCTAGTCCCAGCTACTTGGGAGGCTTAGGCAGGAGAATGGTGTGAATCTGGGAGGCAGAGCTTGCAGTGAGCCGAGATCGTGCCACTGCACTGCAGCCTGGGCGACAGAGCGAGACTCCATCTCAAAATAAATAAATAAGTAAATAAATAAATAAATAAATAAATGTGATGTTGGAGGGATCTCACTAACCAATTCTAAGATTTACTGTATCACTACAGTAATTAAGACAGTGTGGTATTGGTGAAGCAACAGACACATAGATCAATAGAAGAGAGGGTTCAGAAATAGTCCCACACAAATATCCAGTTGACACTTTTTTTCTCAATATTCAAAAATTTTACACAAAATGCCAATTGACCTTTGACAAAGATGCAAAAACAATTCAACGAGGAAGGATAGCTTTTTCAACAAATGATATTAAACAAGTAGACATCCATGTGCAAAATGAACCTCAACCAAAATCTCATACCTTATAAAAAATTAACTCAAAATAGATGACAGATCTAAATATAAAATATAAAACTGTAAAATTTTTAGGACACATAAGAGAAAATTTTTAAGACCTGAAGTCGGCAAGGAGTTTCTAGACAGGAAACCAAAAGCACAATCCATGGAAAAAAAAAAGTAATAAACTGGACTTTATCAAAATTACTAATTTTTATTTTTTTCAGACAGGGTCTCACTCTGTCACCCAGGCTAGAGTGCAGTGGTACAATCACGGCTGACTGCAGCCTTGACCTCCCAGATCATATCATCCTTCTTCCTCAGCAGGGCTACTGCAGCTGGGACTACAAGTGTTCACCACCACATCCAGTTAATTTTTGTATTTTTTGTAGAGACAGGATTTCACCATGTTTCCCAGGCTGGTCTCCAACTCCTAGCCTCAAGCAATCCTCCTGTCTTGGCCTCCCAAAGTGCTAGGATTACAAACATGAGGCACCACACTTGGCCAGGACATCATCAAACCTATTAAGAAAATTAAATGAAAAGCTACAGACTGGAATAACATATTTGCAAACCACATATTCAACAAATGGCATGTACAAAAAACATACAAAGAATCCTCAAAACTCAACACTAAGAAACTAAAAGCCCAATTAAAAGTAGACAAAGGTCTTTGAACAGACCTTTCATCAAAGAGGACACAGAGAAGTCAAATAAGCACTTGAAAAAATACTCACCTTATGACTATTAGGAAAATACAAGCTAAGACCATGATGAGATACACCTACTAGAATGGATATAACGAAAAAAGACCAAGTGCTGACAAGGATGCAGAGAAACTAGAAGCATTATGCATTGCTGCTGAGAATGCAAAATGGTACAACCAGTCTGGAATTTGTCTGGCAATTTCTTTCTCAGTCTGTCACCCAGGCTGGAGTGCAGTGGTGTGATCATAGCTCACTGCAGCCTCAACCTCCTGGGCTTAAGCAATCCTCCCACCTCAGCCTCCTGAGTAGCTAGGACTACAGGCACGAGCTACTACAACTGGCTAATTTTCTTTTTTCTTTTTTTTGTGGAGACAGGGTCTCACTCTGTTGATCAGGCTTCTCTTGAATTCCTGGCTTCAAGTGATCCTCCCACCTCTGCTTCCCAAAGTGCTAGGACCACAGGCGTGAGCCACCATGGCTGGCCTGGCAATTTCTTATAAAGAAATCAAACCACTTCTGGGTATTTATCTTAGAGAAATAAAAACTTATGTTGTCACCAAAAAAAGAAACTGCATATGAATGCTTACAGAGTCTCTATTCATTATCACTCAAAATTGGAAATTACCCAAATGTCCTTCAACAAGTGATTAACAGGTGAATCGATGTTTTAAAATGTGGCACTTCCATACAATGGAATACTACTCAGCAATGAAAAGGAATAAACTCTTGGCTGGCATGGTGGCTCACGCCTGTAATCCCAGCACTTTGGGAGGCCGAGGCAGGTGGATCACGAGGTCAGGAGATCGAGACCATCCTGGCTAACACGGTGAAACTCTGTCTCTACTAAAAATACAAAAAAATAGCTGGGCATGGTGGCGGGCGCCTGTAGTCCCAGCTACTCGGGAGGCTGAGGCAGGAGAATGGCGTGAACCTGGGAGGCGGAGCTTGCAGTGAGCTGAGATCGTGCCACTGCGCTCCAGCTTGGGCGACAGAGCGAGACTCCGTCTCAAAAAAAAAAAAAAAAAAAAAAAGGAATGAACTCTTAATATGCACAAAAACTTAGATAGATCTCAAAGGCTGAGTGACAGAAGCCAGTCTTTAAAAGTTCACTTACCACTATGGAGAACTTTGGAGGGTCCTCAAAAAACTAAAAATAGAGCTACCATTAGATCCAGTAATCCCACGAACTGGGTATACGCACAAAAGAAAGGAAAACAGTACCTTGAAGAGATATTTGCACTCCTGTGTTTGTTGCAGCACTGTTCACAATTGCCAAGACTTGGAAGAAACCTGTGCCCATCAACAGATGATTGGATTTAAAAAATGTGGTACACATATACAATGGAATACTATTCAACCATTAAAAAGAAGGAGATCCTGTCATTTGCAACAACATGGATGGAACTGGAGATCATTATGTTAAATAAAATAAGCCAGGCACAGGAAGACAAACATTGTATGATCCCACTTATTTGTGGGATCTAAAAATCAAAACAATTGAACTCACCGGGATAGAGAGTAGAAGGATGGTTACCAGAGGCTGGAAAGGGTAGCGAGGGGCTGTGGAGAGAAGTTGGTGTGGTTAATGAGTACCAAAAAAAAATAGCTCGAAATAATAAGACCTACTATTTGATAGCACAACAGGGTGACTATAGTCAATAAATAACTCTATATTTAAAAATAACTAAAAGAGTATAATTGGATTGTTTGTAGTTCAAAGGATAAATGCTTGAGGGAACAGATACCCCATTCTCCATGATGTGATTATGACGCATCGCATGCCTGTATCAACACATCTCATGTACCCTGTAAATATATACACTTAGTATGTACCCACAAAAATTAAACATTAAAAGAATTAAAAATAAATAAAAAATAAAAGTTTGCTTACACACTGAAGATGCTAAAAATAATTTATATTGGAGGATTCCATTTATTTGACTTTCTTGAAAAGACAAACTATAGTGATGGAGACTAGATTGGAGGTGGCAGAAGACTGGGTAGGGGAGAGTGGAGGTAGCATAGGGGAATGTTCTAGTTTGATGGAACTGCTCTGTGTCCTGATGGCATCTTGTTGCACCAATCTACATATGTGTTAAAATTCATATGGCCAGGCGTGGTGGCTCATGCCTGTAATCCCAGCACTCTGGGAGACCGAGGCAGGCAGATAACTTGAGGTCAGGAGTTCGAGACCAGCCTGGCCAACATGGTGAAACTATGTCTCTACTAAAAATATAAAAATTAGCTGGGCATGGTGGTGGGTGCCTGTAATCCCAGCTACTCAGGAGGCTGAGGCAGGAGAATCATTTGAACCCAGGAGGTGGAAGTTGCCATGAGTAGGGATTGCACCATTGCACTATAGTCTGGACGACAAGAGTGAAACTGTGTCTCAAAATGAAACAAACAAACAAACAAACCTCATAGAACTGTATACCAGGGGCAGGGGTGTGTCAATTTTACAATATGTTAATTTCACAATAAAATGTTTTAAATACCCCCAAAATCATAGCCGCAGTCAACTTGAGGTTTACCTTCCACTTGTGCTCCCCCATCAAAAGGGTTGTTACTCTTTAAGGAGCACCTCACTAACCCAGACCAAGGGAAAGGAGATGTGTGCACCTGTGTTCAAGGGATTTCCAAGTTAACGTGTATATGTGCATTGATCACTGGACCTCTGGACATAGAGAGTTGGAAACCTCCTGACACCCATCGCTGTTGAGAATCGCATTCAGAGGATCGTGCGAGCCACCTGGAATTTAAAAAAAAAGACTCTCCTCGAAATAAATAAATAAATAGCAATTTCCATCTTTAGCTAGCATCTCTTGAGAAATGTCAGAGGATCCAAACCCTAATTTTAGCAACACTTACTGTGTCCTCTTCTTCCTCTCCTGGCCAGTGCTCCTGTATTCTGCAGAGCCTCTTGTTGCCAACAGACTTGTCTTCCCCACACTCAGAGAAGTCTCTCTCCTCCTTCTCCAGGCACTTTCCGTACCCAGGTGGCTTTTTCCTCCCTCTCCTTCTTATGCAGCTCTTTTGGGCCTTTCTCATCAAGTCCTTGCCTTTACTTCTCATCTCTCCCTCATCATAGGAAAATTCTTCAATTCAGCATTTTTTAAAAATTGCAGGAAATCATTTGATGAAGGCTGAGTCACCTTCTGGACTGTTAAGTTGCATGCATCAAAGATGATATTCTCTTCACAGGCGAAGGAGGAAACTCACAAAGGCTGGGAACAGTTAAATATTAAAAATTGCGGCCAGACACGGTGGCTCACACCTGTAATCTCAGCATTTTGGGACGCCGAGGCAGGTGGATCTCGAGGTCAGGAGTTCAAGACCAGCCTGGCCAACATGGTGAAACCCCGCCTCTACTAAAAATACAAAAATTAGCTGGGCGTGGTGACTGGCGCCTGTAATCCCAGCAACTCAAGAGGCTGAGGCAGGAGAATCGTTTGAACCCGGGAGGTGGAGGTTGCAGTGAGCCGAGATTACGCTATTGCACTCCAGCCTGGGTGACAGGGTGAGATTCCATCTCTCTCTCTCTCTCTCTCTCTCTCCATATATATATATAATGTTTGCACCATCATATAAGCAAAATACAAAATTCTCTAGGCCAAGGTTGAGAATTTGATTTCCTGCACAGGGAATGATTCTGCTGTTCACACACAGGTCTAGGCCACTTCTCCCCATCCTATAAACCTGTCACATTCATTACAAAGGGCCCCAAGAGTAGCCTTGCTCTGACGTGTGTTTGCATCTGATGGATGGGAGCATCAATGCAAAAGTAAAGAGCACTATGAAAAAGTGATGGTCTGTGGTGCACGCCTGTGGTCTCAACTACTCAGAAGGCTGAAGCAGGAGGATCGCTTGAGCCCAGGAATTGGAGGCTGCAGTGAGCTATGATCACACCACTGCACTCCAGTCTGGGTGACAGAGTAAGACCCTGTCAGAAAGAAAAAAATAAAAATGATGGTTAATTCCAGTGAATAATTTCCCTAGAAGTTCTATTGAGCCTTTTTATAATATATACACATAGTTTCCTTGTGTTTTCCATCTTCCATTTCTCTCTCTCTCTCTCTTTATCCATTTTAATGATACTAAATGTACCTGTTCAATAGAATTTTCCAGCTTGTGCTTTCATTTTGAGTTCGTGGAAAGCTGATACATTCACAGCTGGGACTCTCCCTCCCATGAGTTATAATGTCTGTTATTATTTTCTCTTCCAAGGTGGAGGGGAGTGTTTTTTCTATGGGATTTCATGCCCTTTGGACTGTGACCAAGTCCATGAAGAGCAGTTTTATATTTGCTTCCGCTATGTC
Organism: Pan troglodytes; assembly: GCF_028858775.2. Taxonomy (NCBI): domain Eukaryota; kingdom Metazoa; phylum Chordata; class Mammalia; order Primates; family Hominidae; genus Pan; species Pan troglodytes. The sequence goes on along the minus strand of NC_072404.2, from coordinate 79,550,181 downwards.
CCCAGGGCTTTTGCTAGTCAGGACAGGTTTTATTATTCATTTCTCTGTTTGAAATTCCAACCCACATTGGCGGTGTAAGCTGGGCCACATCACATCATTGTGCAGTACAGATGGTGTTCTTGTTTCTCTGTGGTGTAGATACTGGGAGCCAGGAAGCTTGAAAAAGTCCATCTGACCTTGGACCAGTCATGGAAAGGATGTGGACACATGTGCCCATCCTGCTTAGAAAAGGTTGGTCAGGCCAGGCACAGTGGCTCATGCCTGTAATCCCTACACTTTAGGAGGCAGAGGTGGGTGGATAACCTGAGGTCAGGAGTTGGAGACCAGCCTGGCCAACATGGCAAAGCCCTGTCTCTACTAAAATTACAAAAAAATCAGCTGGGCGTGGTGGTGTGTGCCTGTAATCCCAACTACTCAGGAGGCTGAGGCAGGAGAATCACTTGAACCCGGGGGACGGAGGTTGCAGTGAGTTGAGATCGCACCACTGCACTCCAGCCTGGGTGACAAGAGCGAGACTCTGTCTCAAAAAAAAAAAAGAAAAGGTTGGTCAGTTACACTGGGAGCTTTGAAAAGACATCCCCTGCCACTTCCTTTTTTTTTTTTTCTGAGACAGAGTCTCGCTCTGTCACCCAGGCTGTAGTGCAGTGGTGTGATCATAGCTCGCTGTAGCCCTGTAGCCTCCAACTCCTGGGCTCAAGTGATCCTCCCACCTCAGCCTCCCAAGTAGCTGGGACTACAGGTGTGCACCACCACGCCCAGCTAAATTGTTGTAGAGACAGGTTCTCTACAAGCCCAGCTAAATTTTTTGTAGAGACAGGGTCTTGCTGTGTTGCCCAGGCTGGTCTTAAACTCCTGGCCTTGAGGAATCCTCCCACTTCGGCCTCCCAAAATGCTGAGATTACAGGTGTCAGCCACCCCTCCCAGCCTCATTTGCATAATGCCCTTCACCTATGAGTTGATGCTCCTATCCATCTGATGGGTTTCCATTTTAGAAAAAGGTGATAGTTATTTGTCAATTCCCTGGCAGCAAAGTTGAGAATCTGATGTGGCCACTGTGGTAGGCACAGTTAACTGCCCCGGCAACAGCCAGTCCTCCTGCCTCCTCTGCTAACCATCATTGGCTTGGGCAGCTTTGTGTCAACCTCAGGGGATGAATCCTGACAGTCCAAGGCAGGCTTTCCAATCCCAATGGGCTGCCCACATTCCAGCTGCCCAGGGAGCTAAAGGTGGCCACATGACTACAGCTCTAGCCAATGGGGAAATAAGCCAGACAGTTACTAGGGAAGGTTTCTCCTCTCTGATAGAAAGGAGGACATTGATGAGAATGGTTCTTTCTTTCAGCATCTGGGCGATCGCCCCTCTCTTCCTAACTTGGTAAGTGAAGCTCAGAGCTGCAACCAGCATCTTGCAGTCATGAAAATCCATCTGAGAATCACAGAAACTCAGATTCAGCACCTGACATGTTTGAGGTGTTGATCCAGCTCCAAAACCGCGTACTTCCCGACTTGGGCTGTGTGAGGTCATTTCTAATGCTTTTGTTATTTAAACTCTAGGAGTCTCATGCATATATGTGTTCATTGCAGCACTATTCCCAAAAGCAAAGACATAGAAACAACCTAAATGCTCATCAGCGGTAGACTAGGTAAAGAAAATCTGATACAGGGGCCAGGCGCAGTGGCTCAGGCCTGCCTGGAATCCCAGCACTTTAGGAGGCTAAGGTGGTAAGACTGCCTGAGCCCAAGAGTTCAAGACCAGCCTGAGCAACATGGTGAGACCCCTATCTCTATACAAAATTTAAAAGATGAACCAGGCATGGTGGTGCAGGCATGTAGTCCCAGCTACTCAGGAGGATGAGGTAGGAGGATCGCTTGAGCCCAGGAGGTCAAGGCTGCAGTGCTGTGATCACACCACTGCACTCCAGCCTGAGCAACAGAGTGAGACCCTATCTCAAGAAAAAAAAGAAAAAGAAAATGTAGTTAACATATACACCATGAGGCTGGGTGCAGTGGCTCATGCCTATAATCCCAGCACTTTGGGAGGCAGAGGTGGGTGGATCACATGAGGTCAGGAGTTTGAGACCAGCCTGGCCAACATAGTGAAACCTGGTCTCTACTAAAAATACAAAAATTGGCCGCGTATGGTGGCGGGCACCTGTAATCCCAGCTACTTGGGAGGCTGAGGAAGGAGAATCGCTTGAACCCAGGAGGCGGAGGTCGCAGTAAGCCAAGATCACACCATTGCATACAAGCCTGGGTGACAGAGTGAGACTCCATCTCCAAAATATATATAATGGAATACTATGCAGTCATAAAAAAGGACAAGATCATGTCCTCTGCAGCAACGTGGATGGGGCTGGGGGCCATTATCCTAAGCAAACTAACACAGAAACAGAAGACTAAATACCATATGTTCTCACTTGTAAGTGGGAGCTAAACATTGAGTATACATGGACACAAAGGAGGGAACAACAGCCACTGGGGTTTACTTGCAGGCAAAGGGTAGAGGAGGGTGAAGACAAAAAATGTACCTATCGGCCAGGTGCAGTGGCTCACGCCGGTAATCCCAGCACTTGGGAGGCTGAGGCAGGTGGATCATCTGAAGTCAGGAGTTCGAGACCAGCCTGGTCAACAAAGTGAAACCACATCTCTACTAAAAACACAAAAAATTAGTCAGGCATGGTGGGGGGCACCTGTAATCCCAGCTACTTGGAAAGCTGAGGCAAGAGAATCGCTTGAACCCGGGAGGCGGAGATTGCAGTGAGCCAAAATTGTGCCACTGCACTCCAGCCTGGGCAACAAGAGTAAAACTCCATCTTAAAAAAAAAAAAAAAAAAAAAAAAGTACCTATCAGGTACTATGCTTACTACCTGGATGATGAAATAATCTGTACACTAAACCTCCATGACACACAGCTTACCTACATAACAAACCTGCATGTGGACCCGTAAACCTAAAATGAAAGTTTTAAAAAACTAAAACACTGGTAGTCTTAACAACTGCAACTTTTGGGTGAGACACTGACACAGAAACAGAGCTACTCTTTTCTTGGCCCCCTCCTCCCAGGATGCACCAAGCTGGGAATTCAGGGTGCCTGGCAGAAGTGGGTCCTCGGTGGGGAGGGGGCGATGCTGTTTAAGCTTAGCCTTTCTGTGCCCTCTGTGCCTCTGCGGTATGTGCTGAGGGCCGAGTGCAGCCCTGTGCAATTCTGCAGTCTCTTTGCACCCTGAAAGTAGCAGCATTCAATCCCCACTAAGCAAAGCAAAAATAGGGCTTCTTTAAGCATCATCGGGGTGCCTGTAATACCAGCTACTCAGAGGCTGAGGCAGGAGAATAGTTTGAACCCAGGAGGCGGAAGTTGTGGTGAGCTGAGATTGCACCACTGCACTCCAGCCTGGGTGACAGAGAAAGACTCTGTCTTAAAAAAAAAAACGGGAGGGCTTCTTTGGAAGGATACCAGGGAAGCTCAGACCATTAAAGGAGGCTCAGAACAATCCCAGGCAAATACAAAAGCAGAACAGCTCTGGGAACTGCAGCAGCAGGAATCCACAGGCCTTCTCCCTGGGATGCTACCGTGACATGGCTCCGAACACCTCTTCCCAGCAATCCGCGTCTCTGTTTCTGCTTCAGATTTCAAGGAGAGAGAATCAGAATGATGGAGCTTGGCAGGGCAGGCTACTCAGCCCAGAAACTTCAGTGTGAGTGTGGCCAGGAGCTAAGAGAGTTGTTGGACATACCTCAGTCATTGCCTGTCATCATAGCCAGGATGGACCAGGAGACCCCAGGGAGTGGGGTCTGTGTCCAGAGGAGCAAAGAGCAGAAGCTGCCAGAAAAAAAAAAATAAGCGATCACTACAACTGCACTGTTCTTTCTCTGGAAATGTCAAAATTGTGACTCTGGAACTCATTCATTGACTAGATCCTCATCAACCCTTGTCAGAACCTAGACCCAAGAGTCAGACCTTGTTCCACAACCCATCCCTGCTCCAAATGGGGACAACTCGGTGTCATCAAATGGACCTGCAATGGGAAAATCAATGAAGCGTTTGAAACAGGGGAGCCCCAGGTTCTAATCTATACTTTGAAATCACCTTGGCTCCTGTGCGTAGCAAGGAACAAAGAAGGCTCAGGGACACCCTCTGGGAACAGGACACGGGCACCAGCTGAGGGAGGATGGTGGTGGGGAGGGTGGAGAGAAGTTGGGGGGCTTTGGCTTTGATTTTTAAAATTTATTTATTTAAGAGACAGGTTCTTGCTCTCTCACCCAGGCTGGAGTGCAGTGGTGCCACCCTAGCTCACTGCAGCCTAGAACTCCTGGGCTCAAGCGATCCTCCTGGCTCAGCCTCCTGAGTAGCTGGGACTACAGGTGTATACCACCTCACTTGGATAATTTTTAAAAAAAAATTTTATAGAGACAGGGTCTCACTATGTCACCCAGGCTGGTCTCGAACTCCTAGGTTCAAGTAATCTTCTTGCCTTAGCCTCCTGAGTAACTGGGAGAGCCTCTGTGCCTGGTTTTGATTTCTGATGGATGGTCAGGGGTGAGGAAGAGGAAGGGAATAGAGGTCTGGCTTGAGCTCCTGGGTGGGAAATGGTGCTGTCTATGGAGACTGAGGGAGCAGGTTTAGGCAAACACTGAGACATATCAGATTTAGATGCCTGTCCCAGGGGAGATGTCACGTAAGAAACTCAGAACCCTCTGGAGCCAGCCTGGAAATACACATTTTGGGAGTCCTCAGCCTATTGAAGGTACTCAACCCAGGGAAAAGATGTAATCACCAGGGAGAGAGGTAATCACAGGACAGGAGAGCCCCAGCTGAGCACTGCGGTTCCAACACACGGAGGCCATTCTTGCAGACGGAGCTGTAAGCCAGGACTTGAGAAGGGAGACCAGGAGTGTGGCGTTTTGGAAGTGGGAGGTGAGCACCATCGATGATGCCAATCTTGCTGTGATCTGGGGGCTCCCCGAGGGTCTGACATTCCATATCCCTGATACAGACCATCCTGTGCAGCGGTCAGCTCCTCACATCAGCCCCCGTGTGGAGGTCAAAACCCGAAACTTACTCTTCCTGCCGGCTTCTTCCCATGCACCCAGCATCTCAGGGGGGAAAAAAAGGAGACCTTGGAAGGACCCTGAAGAAAAGGTACCTTCCTCAACTCCCTGGTCTGTATGTGCCCTATCCACTTCAATCCATGGGTTCATTATAATGTTTTAGCAACTGTAAAGGGGAAGGGGCCAGGCATGGTGCCTTCCCTAATCCCAGCACTTTGGGAGGCCAAGGCAGGCGGATCACGAGGTCAGGAGTTCGAGACCAGCCTGGCCAACATGGTGAAACTCAGTCTGTACTAAAAATACAAAAATTAGCCGGGCATGGTGGCGGGTGCCTGTAATCCCAACTACTCAGGAAGCTGAAGCAGGAGAATCCTTGAACCCGGGAGGCAGAGGTTGCAGTGAGCTAAGATCACACCACTGCACTCTAGCCTGGGTGACAGAGTGAGACTCCCTCTCAAAGAAAAGAAAAAAAGAAAAAAAAAGAGAAGAGGAGAAAAGAAAAGAGAAAAGAGGAAGAAGAATTTGAAGTTGGACAATTGAGCTGGCTTTGCAATTCTTTTCTCTACTTGAGGGCCCCTCTCGTCCACCCCAATCCTTCAAGGAAACTGAAGTTATAGATTCAGCTGCACCATGGGGCCTCCTTCTGCACTAGGCATGTGCCTCAGGCTACCGGGCAGAGAGGTGAGAAAAGCCAGATGGTCTTTGACTTAAGGAATGTGCTGAGCTCAGCAGCTGAACTGCTTTGAGGGGTCAACAGGAAATTGAGGTCAAGTAATAGCGTTTTGTCTTGGCTAACCCTCAAAGTGCTCTAGTAGCTTAATTTTTATTTTTATTTTTTATTTATTTTATTTTATTTTTTGAGCCTGTCAACCAGGCTGGAGTGCAGTGGTGTGATTTCAGCTAACTGCAACCTCCACCTCTGGGTTCAAGCGATTCTCCTGCCTCGGCCTCCCAAGTAGCTGGGACTACAGGCACACATCACAACTCCCAGTTAATTGTGTGTGTGTGTGTGTGTGTGTGTGTGTGTATTGTTTTAGTAGAGATGGTGTTTTGCCATGTTGGCCAGGCTGGTCTCGAGCTCATGATCTCAAGTGATGCGCCTGCCTTTGCCCCCCAAAGTGCTAGGATTACAGGCATGAGCCACTGCACCCAGCCTTAATTTTTTTTTTTTTTTTTGACATGAAGTCTCGCTCTGTTGCCCAGGCTGGAGTGCAGTGGGGTGGTCTCAACTCACTGCAAGCTCTGCCTCCTGGGTTCACGCCATTCTCCTGCCTCAGCCTCCCGAGTAGCTGGGACTACAGGAGCCCACCACCACGACCGTATTTTTAGTAGAGACGGGGTTTCACCATGTTAGCCAGGATGGTCTTGATCTCCTGACCTCGTGATCCACCCGCCTCGGCCTCCCAAAGTGCTGGGATTACAGGCGTGAGCCACCGTGCCCGGCCCAAGCCTTAATTTTTAAATGTAAGAGGGGCCAGATGTGGTCACTCACACCTGTAATCCCAGCACTTTGGGAGGCCAAGACAGGAGGGTTACTTGAGGCCAGGAGTTCAAGACCAGCCTGAGCAGCATAGCAAGACCTGGTCTCTATTAAAAATTTTTGAGATTTGCTGGGCATGGTGACTCACATCTGTAATCTCAGCCTCTTGGGAGGATCCCTTGAGCTCAGGAGGTCAAGGCCACAGGGAGCTATGATTGTGCCACTGCACACCACCCTGGACAACAGAGCAAGACCCTGTCTCCAAAAAAAAAGTAAGATAGAAAGTGCTTTCACACAAGAGAAATATTCCTCTCTGTTCGTGATGGTCAGCAGCAGACCTCTACTTGGGGGGATGGGACAGAAAAGCCTGAGCCCTTTGGAAGGGGAAGTGACTCTGGGGAAAAGCAGAGGTCACTAAAGTCCTCAACCCTCCCACAGGGCAGAGGAGGAAGTTTGAGCCACACCATCACAGCAGGTGATTCACAGGTACCGGGTGAGCAGAATGAAGCCCTTCCCAGACCGGTGGTCAAGCTTCTCTCTACAGGGCTTTGTTTAACCTGCTACAAGGAACATTCAGCGGAGAACAGACAGGCACCATGGCTGTTTTCTCTGTTCTTATCAGCTGAGCCACACCCTGAAATCCCAAGTGCCTGGAAAGCAGCAAGTCCCACCTTCTCGTTTCCCAGAGGCCCAGAGAGGGGAAATGACTCTCCTAAGGGTATCCCAGAGTAACTGGCAGGCTCTGGAGGCCTGAGTCCTCCTTCTCCTGGCTCTCTTCAATTCTCAGAGCCCACGGGGAAGGCTGCTATGAGTAAGCTCCTTCCACTCCATGACTTTGCCACCAAGCTGCAGACCCCTTCAAACTTTCTCCTTTCTTTTTGTGGGGGGAGTGGGTGGGTCTTTTTTTTTTTTTCCTTTTTGTGGAGAATGGGATCTTGCTGCATTGCCCAGGCAGGTCTTGAACTCCTGGGCTTAAACTATCCTCTGGCCTCTGCCTCTGTCCCCCTAAGTGCTGGGATTACAGGCACGTATTTGTCCATTTTCACACTGCTATAAGATACTACCTGAGACTGGGTAATTTATGAACAAAACAGGTTTAATGGACTCACAGTTCCTCATGGCTGGGGAGGCCTCAGGAAACTTGCAATCGTGGCAGAAGGTGAAAGGGAAGCAAGCACCTTCTTCATAAGGCGGCAGGAGAGAGAGAGCACACAGGGGAAACTGCCACTTTTAAAACCATCCGATCTTGTGAGAACTGCCCCACTATCAGAACAGCATGGGAGAAACCACCCCCGTGATCCAACCATGTCCTACCAGGTCCCTCCCTCAACACGTGAGGATTACAATTTAAGATGAGATTTCAGTGGGGACACAAAGCCATAAACCATATCAAGGTTTGAGCCATCATGCTGGGCTTATTGTTTGTGAAGATCTTTTATTTTTTTTTTTTAAATATACAGAGAAAGAGTCTCACTATATTGCCCAGGCTGGTCTTGAACTCCTAGGCTCAAGGGAACCTCCCGCTTTGGCTTCCCCAAGTGCTGGGAATATAGGAGTGAGCTACCGCGCCTAGCCAGCAGTCCTCCTCGATAGCCCCAGTTCCTTCTCCTTGCCTCAAATATGCCTGACAAAGGCACTAAGCCCCCCAGGCTCAGATGCAAACAGATAAAATAATCCGGGCACTTGCAAGAACAGATGCTGGCTACCATGGTGGGAAGGAGAGCATGGCAGGAAGGAGAGCATGGCTGCCATTGCCCCCACTAGTGCAAAAGCCCATTCTGTCACTGGTGCCATCGTAGAAAAGTAGGTGTCTCCTTTTGTGTCTTTGAAGCTGGAGGTATGATAAATAAAAATATATTTATTTTAAAGAAAATTCTGTATATCAACTTGCTTTGGAAAAAAGTAACTCATGTTACAATGAAACACCATTATCAGAAAGGGAATACTTTTCCATCCTCCACTTATCTATACTGCTTAATATGCACCATACATTCACTCATTCATTCATCAAACACCTTCCAGCCCCAGTAGCATGTCAGGCACAAGGAACCCAAAAGCCAACATGTCTTCTGCTGGACACAGTGGCTCACGCCTGTAATCCAATGACTCAGGAGGCTGAGGTGGGAGAATATCTTGAGGCCAAGAATTTGGGACCAGCCTGGTCCATGTAGTGAGACCCATCTCTACATATAAAAAATAATAAATAAATTAGCCACTGTGATGGCACACACCTATAGTCCCAGATACTCAAAAGGCCAAGGTGGGAGAATCACTTGAGCCCAGGAGTTCAAGACTAGCCTGGGCAACAGAGCAAGAGCCTGTCTCTACAAAAAATTAAATTAAAAAATAATAATAACTGGGTGTGGTGGCACATGCCTGCAGTCCCAGCTACTAGAGAGGCTGAGGACGGAGGATCATTGGCGCTCAGGACTTCAAGACCACAGTAAGCTGTGATCGCACCACTGTGCTCCAGCCTAGGCAACACAGCAAGACTCCAACTCTAAATAAAATACACACACACATATATTTATACATACATAAATATACACATATATTTATACATATATAAAATATACATATATTATAAAAATATACACACATATACATTTATACATATGTGTGTGTATGTGTGCGCGTGTGTGTGTGTCTCCTGCCATCGTACTATGTCAGAGAAGGCTACACAAGGTGTGAACTGGATATTGGAGGTTGGCTAAGACAATACTGTTTTTAGGAAACATGCTTAAAACATAAGGACACAGGCCAAGGCGGGTGGATCGCAAGGTCAAGAGATCAAGACCATCCTGGCCAACTAACATGGTGAAACCCCGTCTCCACTAAAAATACAAAAATTAGCTGGATGTGGTGGCGCACACCTATAGTCCCAGTTATGTGGGAGGCTGAGGCAGGAGAATCACTTGAACCCAGGAGGCGGAGGTCGCAGTGAATCAAGATCGCGCCACTGCACTCCAGCTTGGTCAACAGAGCGAGACTCCATCTCAAAAAAAAAAACATACACACACACACACACACATACACACACATAAGGACAGAGAAGAAAAATTGAAAGATTAAAAAAGGGATATATCAGCCAAATACTAACCAAAGGAAAGCTAAAGTAGCCATGTTCATATTATTCAAAACAGGATTGAAGCAAAATGCCTTAATAGAGATAAAGGGGTCATTACATAATGATAAAAGGTTCAATACATCAAGAAGGTGTAGCAATTTTAGACTTTCATGTACCTAATAGCCTCAAAACACTGAAAGCTGGAAAAAAAAAAGAAAAGCTCTATAAGGAGAAATTGATTGACAAACTCTACCATCACAGGGAAGTATTTTACCCCAATTCTCTCAGTAGTTGATAAAATACCTGTAATACATTTTAAAAATGAGAACCATTTTAGCATTTTTTATGATTAACTTATTACTTCATACCAAGCAACCTGCAAGAAATTTCAAGTAGAATAATGCCAAGTGAATGTGCACCAATGATGAATTATTTACTGCCAGTTATTTACTTGCTGGGATTACAGGCATGAGCCATCACGCCCGGTAAAAGGCATGTTGGCTTTTGGGGCATTTGCACCTGACATGCCACTGGGGTTGGAAGGTGTTTGATGAATGAATGAGTGAATGTATGGTGGGAGTGTAAATTGCTACAGCCTCTTTGGGAAAGAATGAGGTGTTAGAAAGCTGAATATGTGCATATAACCCAGCAGTGACAATCCTAGGTATGCCCACTTTAGGATGCTTTTATATACGTGTGTCAGGAGACATGTGTAAGAAAGTTGATAGCATTGTTGTTCGTAATAGCTCAAAGCTGGAAGCAATCCAAATGTCCCTCAAAAGCAGAATGGATAACCCATGGTATATGCACACACTCCAACACTCTACAACAACAACATGAATGAACTGTCCTTTCCTTCTCAGTTTACACAACCCAACCTTGAAAACATAATAACGTCAAGGGAAAGAAGCAAATGTCAGAAATAAAGTTCAAAAATAGCCTAATGCCCATAATCCCAGCACTTTGGGAGGCCAAGGCAGAAGGATCACCTGAGGTCAGGAGTTCGAGACCAGCCTGGCCAACACAGTGAAACCCCGTCTCTGCTAAAAATACAAAAATTAGCTGGGCGTGGTGGCGCACACCTGTAGCCCCAGCTACTTGGGAGGCTGAGGCAGAAGAATCGCTCAAACGCAGGAGGCAGAGGTTGCAGTGCGCCAATATCATTCCACTGTACTCCAGCCTGGGCGACAGAGTGAGACTCTGTCTCAAAAAAAAAAAAAAAAAAAAAAAAGCCTAAACTAAGCATTATATTGTTTAATGGTAGACAGCTAGTTAGTAAAACTATGAAGAAAACCAAGAGAGTGATTAAGATAGATTTAGGATTGTGGTTGCCTCTAGAAAACGGGATGTTTCTGGAGATGGGGGGATATTATTGGAAGTCCATGGCAACCTGGGGCTTTCTAAGGAGCTGGTAATATTTCACTTCCTAAGCTGAGTGGTGGGTACACACTCCTGAAGGATACTTTTATATACGTGCATCAGGAGATATATATATAAGAAAGCTAATAGCAGCATTGTTCATAATGCATAGGTGTTTGTTTTATTGATAATCTTTCTCTCTGTGTGTGTGTGTGTGTGTGAGACAAGGTCTTGCTATGTCACCTAGAGGCTGGAGTGCAGTGGCACGATCATAGCTCACTGCAGCCTCTATTTCCTGAGCTCAAGTGATCCTATAGCTTCAGCCTTCCGAGTAGCTGGGACTACAGGCATGCATCACCATGTCTGGCTAATTTTCAAATTTTTTTTTGTAGAGATAAGGTCTTGCCACGTTGCCCAGGCTGGTCTTGAACTCCTGGCCTCAAGTGATCCTCCTGCCTTGGCCTCCCAAAGTGCTGCAATGACAGGCCTGAGCCACGCCTGGCTTATTGATATTCCTTTAACTGTATGCATACATTTCAACTTACTCTTTCATATATGATACATTTTTTAAAAAGAAAGGAATATAATGCTGCTGAGTCATCTTAAAGTAGGTGAAAAGTTAATAGGGAACTGTATTTTTATCTTTATACTTGTTTGCATTTTTTGAATTTTCTATAATAAGCACATAACACTTTTATCATCAGAAAAGAAAAAGAAACCAGGCACAGTGGCACACACCTGTTATCCCAGCACTTTGGGAGGCTGTGGTAGGAAGATCGCTTGAGACCAGGATTTCAGGACTAGCCTAAGCAACAGAGTGAGACCTCATCTCTACAAAAAAAAATAATAATACAAAAATTAGCTGGGCATGGTGGTGCACACCTGTAGCCCCAGCTACTTGGGAGGCCAAGGTGGAAGAATCATTTGAGCCCAGGAATTCAAGGCTACAATGAGTTATGATTGTGCCATTGCACTTCAACCTGGGTGACAGAGTGAGCCCCTGTCTCTAAAAAGAAAAAAAGAATAATAAAACCTTTGAGAAGTGATTAAAGAAATCACAAAAGGAAAGATTTGTATTTGACCACATGAAAACATTACTCTAAAACTTTCAACTGTCTAAAACTGCAAAAAACCCAAAGTTAAAAGACATCCGTGAAAATAATTGACTCTATGTGGAACTCTTACCAATAAATAAGAAAAAGGTAAATGGATAGAAGACATACACCAAGGCTAGGTGCAGGGGCTCACGCCTGTAATCCCAGCACTTTGGGAGGCCAAGGTGGGCTGATCACCTGAGGTCAGGAGTTCAAGACCAGCCTGGCCAACATGGCGAAACGCCACCTCTACTAAAATACAAAAGTTAGCCGGAGCTGGCGGTGCATGCCTGTAATGCCAGCTACTCAGGAGGCTGAGGCAGGAGAATCGCTTGAACCTGGGAGGCAGAGGTTGCAGTGAGCCAAGATGGCACCACTGCACTCCAGCCTGGGTGACAGATAGAGACTCCGTCTCAAAAAGAAGAAAAAAAGAAAAAAAAAGAGAAGAAAAGAAAAGAAAAGAGGGGAGGGGAGGGAGGAGGGGAGAGGAAAGGGGAGGGGAAAGGGAAGGGAGGGGGAGGGGGAGGGGGAAGGGGAGGGGGAGGGGGAAGGGGAAGGGGAGGGGGAGGGGGAAGGGGAGGGGGAGGGGGAGAAAGAGAAGGAGAAGACAAACGCCAAGAATTCACATGAAAAGAAATATAACTATCTGGAAACATACAGGAAAATATTCAACCCCAGGTAGTAATCCCCACAAAATGTACAATAAAACACAGAGAGGCAAGAAGACAGAGTGGAACTGTTGGAAGCCTTCATGACTAGTTGACCTGGGTTTAATTCTAGCTCTGAAAACTTACTAGCTGGGTATGCTTTTGATAATTCTCTTTAACCTTCCAGTTTCTGCTCATGTCTACAATAATGGAAGTAATTAACACCTTGGAGGGTTGTTACAAGGATTAGACATAATGTATCAAGGAATTTAGCACAGGGCCTTGGGCGGTGGCTCACGCCTTAATCCCAGCATTTTGGAAGGCCAGCACAGGAGGATCGCTTGAGCCCAGGAGTTCTAGACCAGCCTGGGCAACATAGGAAAACCGCGTCTATACAAATAATGTAGAAACTACCTGGGTGGGGTGGTGCCCATCTGTGGTCCCAAGTACTTGCGAGGCTGAGGACAGGAAGATGGCCTGAGTCCAGGAGGTCAAGGTTGCAGTGAACCGTGATTTGCACCACTGCACTGCAGCCTCAGTGATGGAGCAAGACCCTGCCTCAAAAAAGAAAGAGAGAAAGAGAAAGAGACAGAGAAAGAAAGAGAGAGAGAGAAAGAGAGAGGAAAGAAGGATAGGAAGGAAGGGAAGGAAGGAAAGGAAGGAAGGAAGAGGAGAGGAGAGGAAAGGAAAAAGAAAAGAAAAGAAAGAAGGGAAGAACAGCATGAAGCATGGCGCATGTAGATGTCTAATGACTGGACTTTCACAAGCAGTGAGAGGAAAGGGAGTCAATGGTGCTAGCTTGTATGGATGCTTTACTGGGGAAGACAGACGTTAAACAATTGTTCTGAGCATGCCGAGTAATAGATATCAGGTAACATGGTTGCAACACCTCTGTCTAGGTGACCACTGGCCTTCCTGAGAAAGAGATGTTTAAGCTGAAACCTGGGGCTGAGTATGACTCACAGAACATAGAGAGAGGAATAGGAGATTTTATTTTTCCAAGATGATGACATTATTTCTCATCCCACTTTTTTTTTGGCGGTGGGGGACAGGGTCACTCTGTCACCCAGGCTGGAGCGCAGTGTCACAATCACAGCTCACTGCAGCCTCAACCTCCCCAGGCTCAAATGATCCTGAAAGAATGAACAAGAAACAAAACCAGTGTTTGTGTGTAAATAGCCATAATTAGACAACTAGTGGTCCCCCAGCAAGAGAGAATAAAGAATTTGGGTTTCCACTGTCCCAGCTAAGGAGAGGATTTTCTTTTTTTAAAGAGACAGGGTGCCATGATCAGTGTGGCTCACTCCCAAGTAACTGGGACTACAGGTGTGCACCACCACACCCGACTAACTTTTTAATTTTTTTTAAGAGGCAGTGTCTTGCTATGTTGCCCAGGCTGGTCTTGAACTCCTGGGCTCAAGCGATCTTCCCGCCTCGGCCTCCTAAAGCATTGGGACCACAGACATGAGCCACCACGCCTTGAAAAGATTTGGAACTGAAATGAGAAGTCTTTCTTTCCATATGCCCCCCATCACCTCTCTAATGCCCATGAGTCCACTCTCTACCTCGAGGCTCACAGGGCAGAGGGAGATGGTTCGCCAGCGAGAAGAGCGGTTCTTGTAGCTAGTTCTTTTGAGTATCCACAGGTGACAGGCCGGTCATCATGGATCCTAATGCACAGGGTACCAGTCTGGGCTGTCTTTGAAAAACTGCATCCCTCAAATGGGGATTGGCTCCCACGTCCTTGCAGAGGCAGGGTTCTCTCTGATCCTGTCCTCTTGTCCTGAAGCCACCATCTCCTCCCCATTGTCACACCCCCATCTCTTCCCTCATTCTTTCTCTTTCTTCTGTCCTAGAGGAAAATTAGCTCATGAATTCTTCTAAATCTATCTCACATCAGGCCCTAAACCATGGTCTTTACTCTTCTCTTTTTCTTTTGTTGAGACAGGGCCCTGCTGTTGGCCAGGCTGGAATGCAGTGGTATAACCTTGGCTCATTGCAACCTCTGCCTCCCATGCTCAAGCAATCCTCCCACCTCAGCCTCCCAAGTAGTTGAGACTACAGGTGCATGCCACCTCTCCTGGCTAAGTTTTTTTATCTTTTGTAGAGACAAGGTTTCACCCTGTTGTCCAGGCTGGTCTTGAACTTCTAGGCTCAAGCGATCCTCCCACTTCAGCCTCTCAAAGTGTTGGGATTGCACGTGTGAGCCACTGCACCTGGCCTCTTTTTTTCTTTTCTTTTCTGTTCGGGCAATAGAAGCCTCTTGTCTAGCTGCCCTAGATAGTGGGGTCACAGGATAATACCATTCACAAGACAAGGTCCCACAACAAGATGATGGTGGCCTGGCCCCGGGAAAGAGGAAATGAGGAGATGAAGTCTTTTAAAAAAGAGAGAGGAGTCTGGGCACGGTGGCTCAAACCTGTAATCCCAGCACTTTGGGAGGCCAAGACGGGCAGATCACTTGAGGCCAAAAGTTCACGGCCAACACAGTGAAACCCTATCTCTAATAAAAATGCAAAAATTAGTCGGTCATAGTGGTGCGCACCTGTACTCCCAGCTACTTGGGAGGCTGAGGCAGGACAATTGCTTGAACCTGGAAGGTGGAGGTTGCAGTGAGCTGAGATCACACCACTGCACTCCAGCCTGGGTGACAGAGTGAGACTGTGTCTCAAAAAAAAAAAAAAAAAAAGAGAGAGAGAGAGAGGGCAGGACTTGGAGATAAGGGGAAAAGAAGAGTCCCAGGAGGTCACCTGTAGTGAGATGAATTGGCCCAATCCCTGGGAACCTCATTGGAAGGCAGATGAAAGGCTTTGTCCTGCATTTATTTCCCCTCCTAAAGGTTGTCTCCAGTGATTCTCAGCCTGTCACTAGAAATTAAGTCTCAGTCTGGGCTATCTGCTTGCTGTCAAATTCCTGTTACCCAATTCATTGCCATAAGCTGCCACTAAGAAGCCTGTCAGTATGTGTTAGAAAATCCAGGCTCACATGAAGAAAACATTCACAAACATCGCATGTAGAGGGCTGTGTGTTGGGCTCCCAGAAACACTCCAAAAAGCCTGCTTTGTGTCCACTTCAAAAGATGCATCTATGACAGGTCCCCTCTTCCATCTCTCCTTTTTCTATAGCACAAGCTTCTCTTCTCTTTCTTTGTCTCTTTTTTGTCCTCCATCTACTCCTTCACATAGGATGAGGTCTCCATAAGTGGAGAAAAGAAGGCAAAAATGAAGCTACCTGAGACAGCTGCATTAACAGAAACATAGATTCTAGAATGAAGGAGGTGAGAGTCCTACTGTCGTCTGCGTATTTTATTCCTCATGCAGAGTCATGTAATGAATTCTGTTCCCTGTGACAATCTTCCCTTGAAATCATGGAGGTCACTGGGTACAGTGGCTCACACCTGTAATCCCAGCACTTTGGGAAGCCCAGGTGGGTGGATCACCTGAAGTCAGGAGTTTGAGACCAGCCTGGCCAACATGGTGAAACCCCATCTCTACTAAAAATACAAAAACTTAGCCAGGCATGGTGGCGGGTGCCTGTATTCCCAGCTACTCAGGAGGCTGAGGCAGGAGAATCGCTTGAGCCCAGGAGGCAGAGGTTGCAGTGAGCCAAGATGGCGCCACTGCACTCCAGCCTGGGCAACAAGAGTGAAACTATGTCTCAAAAAAAGAAAAGAAATCATGGAGGCCTCAGGTCTAGCTGTGTTTGTGGGAAAGGGTCACAATATTAAAGAAAGTACCCCAGGGGTTGGGGGAAGAAGGCTATAACAAAATTATATTCCACTGTGAGACAGTGGTGGCTTGAGTTGGGATGGGAGCAGTGGCAAAAGTGGGCTTCATTTTAAGAGAGATGTAGACAAAGAAAAGCATATTCAGCCTTAGGAAGATCTCATGAATACTTGGGAAAGCTCCCATGAATCCTGGTTTCAGCCTGGGAATATTTAGGTTAGAAAACCAACCAAGGTCCTGCCTTTTCAATATGGAGAAGCCAGAAGTGAGAACTAGGACCAAAGTAGAGAAATTAGTTATGAGAGGCTGTTTTCAGCTCAGTATAAGGATGAGCTGTTTATTGGCAAGAAACCTCCCTAAGATAGAAAGAACCACCTTAGGAGGTAGTGAGCTCCCCATCACTCAAAGTGTGCAAGCCCTTAGTGTGCTTTGAAGCTTCTCCTATCATGGAGAAGCCATGAGCATGCGCCAAGTGGTTAAATTACTTTTAATTTTGATTTTCATGCCTTTCCCCAGCGCTTAGAAGCATAAACAGTACAGGATGATATATTGTTATAAATAGTTCAGCCTTGACTGTGGAGTTCACTGAGAACTCCTGTGAGTTGGGAGCTAAGTCAGGGGCTGCAGCAAACTAAGAGAAACAATGGGGCTAGACTAGCCCAGGAAGAAAGTTGAGGACTAAACTCTGATTTTTATATTTCTCAAATTCCTAAAGGGTCTGGGGAGTCATGTCCTGTAAATCATAAATTCTCATCAGATGGGTCTTGTTTAACCCTATATATTGTGACTTACTTTCCAACCTGACTCTGGCATAACATGACAAGACAAGGAAGAAAATCAAAATATTTTTACCCCAAAACATGTTTCCTTGCCATATTTTGAAATGGCCCTGCAAAGCTGTCCTTTGTGGGGGAAATTTTGCATCTGTGAAGAATCTCTATTCACACAGCTAGATCTTTTTTTCCAGGCCCTCCCAACCCTAAAGAGATTAACTAAGAGTCTAGCACCTTTTAAAGGTCTGAATAGGAAATATTCGTCGCAGCCACTATAAGACTTCAGAAGAACCTTGGTCTCCACAGTCTTTTATCTTAACCTGAACATTTCTTTTTTATGATCCCATGTCTTGAGATAAACTCAACCAATTGTCAACCAGAAAATGTTTAAATTTACCTGTAGCCTGGAAGCCCCCACTCCTTCCCCCACACCCCGCTTTGAGTTGTCCCACCTTTCTGGACCAAACCAATGTATTTCTTAAATGTATTTGATGTCTCATACCTCCCTAAAATGTATAAAACCAAGCTGCACCCCGACCACCCAGCTTGGGCACATGTTCTCAGGACCCCCTGAGGGCTGTGTCACAGGCCATGGTCACTCATATTTGGCTCAGAATAAATCTCTTCAAATATTTATATTGACTGTCACTCCATTAATTCAAAGAGTGCAAGTCCAAGCTGCGTGAGACAAACTCAAGTGTAGTTCCTCACTTTATTCATTCCTTCAACAAACATTTATTGAGTGCCTGTGTGCTCCAGGGCTGAACCTCCAGAAACTCCCATCCTGGCTGGGAGGACAGATGAGGAAAAGAGTGGTGTCCACTAGAGTCATGAGAACTTGTTTCTGTTATAAGTGACCAAAACACTCAACCTAGTTTAAATCAACAGGGGGATTTACGGACTTGTTCCCAAACCAAACTGAGGGTCGGGCTGCTATTTCTTGTGGCCTAACAACGAGATGCAGATGAACTGGGGAGGAAGAGACTTTTTATTTCTGTAACCAGTTACAGGAAGAAGGCCTGGAAATTATCACCAGACCAACTCAAAATTACAAAGTTTTTCAGAGCTTATATACTAAGCTATATGTCTATGTGCAAGTGTGCATTCATCTAAAGATTTGTGATTAACTTCTTTTCATCTATAACTAAGGTCTGAGTCCTAAAGAACTTCTTCTGGAGTCTCAGTAAATTTACTTAATCTAAATGGGTGTAGGTGCTGCGGTGAATACCCTTATCTTGTCTCCTGCTAAATCACAGAGTTTTGGGGTGTTCCTTCAGACTTCCAATAAACTTTATTTGTGGAGGCCCTGGGGAGTTTCTTCAGACCCTCAATAAAGCTTGTTTAATCCTAAATGGGTCCTGTTAAGAATTCCTTCATTATTTTGTCATGCTTTGAGGCCCAGGAAAGGCCTAGGCAAAACTCTTGATGGGCTTTTGTTACATTTCAGCCTTCATATAAGGGCACTGGCCTTTTTGGTTTTTAATGTTTAATTTAACTACAGAGTCAGTGCTGAAACAGTTGTGATGGACCTCGCATTAGTGAGACCTGGCCTGCCACAGACTCACATACTTGGAAAGGCAGGGGTGATGATAGCATCAGGCAGAACTGAGCCCAAGGAGGTTAATGATGCCCTTGGGATTCTCTCATTCCCTCTCCAGCTCTGCTTCTCTGCAAGTGTCTGCCTCATTTGTCTCTGCAACAGGGGATCTTTTCCCTCATGGAACATGCCTATGCTCTCTCTCCTTGCCTCAGTATAAAAATACCAGGACTGGCTCTGACTGGCCAGGTGAGCAGAGCACTATACCTGTGAATGTTCCCTCCCGAATCACATGGCTGGAGAGGAGAGGAGCAGGGTGCACTTTCCCATTGGAAAGGGTAGGGCTCTGACAAAGGAGGAAGTAGAAGGGGCTGGGCTTCCCCAAACAATAGAACTTCTTCCCCACTATGCAAGAACATGGCAGGAGGCCGGAACCTATCCTTAGAAGCCCAGAGAAGAATCTGTAACTGTCCAAAGGGTTCACTTTGCCTGCTGCCTAGATAGAGCCGATTCATCAAGACAGGGGAATTACAATAGAGAAAGAGGAATTCATGCAAACCTGGCTGTGCAGGAGACCAGAGTTTTATTATTACTCAAATCAGGGAGCAGAGTTTTTAAGGATAACTTGATGAGTGGGGGAAGCCAGTGAGCCAGGGGTGCTGATTGATCAGGGATGAAATCATAGGGAGTCGAAGCTGACTCTTGCGCTGAGTCAGTTCCTGCGTGGGGGCAACAAGATTGGATGAGCCAGTTCATCAATCTGGGTGGCACCAGCTGATCCATCAAGTGCAGGGTCTGCAAAATATCTCAAGCACTGATCTTAGGAGTAGTTTAGGGAGGGTCAGAATCTTGTAACCTCCAGCTGCATGACTCCTAAACCATAATTTCTAATGTTGTGGCTAATGTTAGTCCTACAAAGGTAATCTAGTCCCCAGGCAAAAAGGAGGTCTGCTTTGGGAAAGGGCTGTTATTACCTTTGTTTAAACTATAAACTAAGTTTCTCCCAAAGTTAGTTTAGGCTACGCCCAGGAATGAACAAGGACAGCTTGGAGGTTAGAGGCAAGATAGAGTCAGTTAAGTTAGATCTCTTTCACTGTCTCAGTCATAATTTTGCAAAGGCAGTTTCAATTTGAGGAGGAGGTGATGTGTATGCTGAGTCTTGAAAGATAAGTTTATGTGCAGTGGGGATGAAGGTGAGGAGGGGTCTATGCAGACCAGGAAGCAGCAGGTTGGTGAGAGTGAGGAAGAAATCACGATGGCTCCAGTGTGGAGGAGAGTACAGAGGTGGACAGAGGGTTGAAGAGGGGAGTTTAGAGTTAGGCAGGGGCCCTGGCGGGAGGCAGAATTCAAAACTGAATTGCATATGGTGTCAGATAGGTGTGAACATGGGACTCATCAGGCCTGAGATCATAAAGGTAGTGAGCGGGGGCTGGGAATGTCACATCAAGCTTTGGAGACAGACACCTTTCTCGTCACCACTATGACAGTGGTTATCATACTTCCTGTGCCTACGAGTCACCTTCTTAGATTAATCTTCTATTAAACATCAGATTCCTGGCCAGGTATAGTGGCTCATGTCTATAATCCCAGTGTCTTGGGATAGCAAGGTGGGAGAATTTCTTGTGACCAGGAGTTTGAGACTAGCCTGGGCAACATAGCAAGACCCCATCTCTAAAAAAAATTTAACAGACATTTGGGTGTGGTGGTGCATGCCTGTAGTCACAGTTATTCAGGAGCTACTGAGGTGGGAAGATCGCTTGAGCCTAGGAGTTTGAGGCTGCAATGAGCTATGATCACACCACCGCACTCCAGCGTGGACAATAGAATGAGATACTGACTCAAAAAAAGTTAATTAATTAATTGAAAATCAGATTCCTAGATCCATGCCCCAGAGATCCTGATTCTATAGTTCTGGGGTGGGGCCCATGGATATATATGTCTAATAAGCATCCCAGATCTTCCCAATGTCAGTACTTGTAAGGCATTCACCTAATAGGGTCTATGCTTCACAGCCTCCTGGAGACCCAAGTCCTGCTTCCACCATGAAGCCTTCTCGGCTGGGCCTCTCTACCCACCAGCACCTTTTGTTTTGCATCACCCTTCTGACAAGTTATCATACTCACCCACACACTCAG
Source organism: Pan troglodytes (assembly GCF_028858775.2). Classification (NCBI taxonomy): domain Eukaryota; kingdom Metazoa; phylum Chordata; class Mammalia; order Primates; family Hominidae; genus Pan; species Pan troglodytes. The sequence continues at coordinate 79,529,316 of NC_072404.2, read as the reverse complement.
CCCAACTCAGCTACATATAAGGCTCTTAAGAGCAGCAATTGTCCTATACATTTTCCTTTATTCTAATAGTCCCAGTAGAGTGCTACCTATGCAGGAGTTTAATAAACATCTGTGGTTTGCACTGATTTCACAGTATGTCACAGTATTTCAAGGTGCCCATATATGAGCCACTGAATTAAAAAACCATGGCTTTTGGACAGCAGGCATTGCCTGATTAATAAAATTATCATAAATATATTGAGTTTACTTGATAATAGGTAATCACAATCAACTGACAATGAAGTGAAATACACAATCACTTAATTTACAATAATTGGATTGAATGATAAACTTAGACTCCTCATTAAAATTAATCGTATTACTGAGACAGCCTTGGAATCCCAAATGCAAGTAATTAAAAGTTTTCAGGTAAAGAAAGATAAATTCTCCTACATGGTTGTGCAGAAAAAAAAAGGAATATGTTTATAGTCTATTTTTAAACTAGATTAAGGAAAGTAATGATGCTGTTACATTTGGCACAATGCTTTGACGGAAGGCTAGAGCTGAGTTAATTTGAATGAGCAAATATTGAACCTTTCTCAAGAAGAGAACCATTTAATATGGAAGCTCTGGGGAGGTTTAACTAACTGAGGGTTTAGGTTGGAGAAAAATGCAAACCAAGCATGTTATAGAACATTTTAAGCAGTGGATGGGTTACCAGCTCAGGTCCCAGATGATACCTCACTCCCCATGCACTGCTTGGTCAACTCAGAAGCTCCTACAGGTATCCAGATCCTAGGGCCAACTCTATCCATGCTTCCCAGGCTTCAGTGCGAGAAGAATCACCCAGATTCTTGTTAAAATGAAGATTCTGATGCTAAATCAAGGGAGGAGCATGAGGTTCTGCATTTCTAACAAGCTCCTAGGTGATGGACCACACTTTGAGTAACAAAGGTCTATAACACACCATGTCAGACCATGCTCAGGAGTCAGGTCTGTTCTTACAACTTCCAGAAACATTCTATGGAGACAGAGAACCAGTCAGCAGAGGCTCCTTTGGCCAGGGTTATGTGAGCATTGCAGGCTATCCAATAACTATTCACAGTTCCCAAACAAGTCATACTCCTTCTCATCTGTGCGCCTTTCCATGTAGTCTTGCCTGCATGGAATACATTGGCCCCAAAAAAGAACCTGAAGTCAAGCCACAGAGACAAACTCTGGCTTATTTCAGAAGAAAAATAATTAAAAGATAAGGGGGGCTGGGTGCAGTGGCCCATGTCTGTAATCCCAGCACTCTGGGAGGCCTAGACAGGTGAATCACCTGAAGTCAGGAGTTTGAGACCAGCTTGGCCAACATAGCAAAACCCCATCTCTACTAAAAATAAAAAAATTAGCCAGGCATGGCAGTGTGCACCTGTAGTCCCAGCTACTCTGGAGGCTTAGGCAGGAGAATCGCTTGAACCCGGGAGGCGGAGGTTGCGGTGAGCCAAGATTGCACCACTGCACTCCAGCCTGAGCAACAGAGCGAGACTCTGTCTCAAAAACAAACAAACAAACAAAACAAAACAAAAAAAGATAATGGGGGAGAGAGACATCAGCAAAATGGTAGAATAAGAGATAACAGTCCTCATCCCTTCAGAAACAGACTCAACAACAATATATAGAACAAAATAAACATATGAGGACCCTAAAAACCAGAAAAGATATTGCAGTAGCCATGGTGAGTATGAAACCAAGAACAGCCGTATTGAATCAGATAAGAATAGCTGTTTCACTTCCTGTATGATCACTCCACCCCCAACCCAGCACAACCCAGCACCAAGAGAGAACACCCTGGTTCATAACATCTCCCTCTGAGTGGGGAAGAGAGGAATGAAACAGGCACTCAGTGTTCCTGTTTTTGGAGGGCCACTCGAGGGACTGGCATCTGTCTTACTTGACTCAGGGAACTGCTGGGAAGCTAGCGACCTTGGATGCCTGGGGTCACTGAGAACAAAGGAGAGTTGAGTAGTTTCCTGCGGCAACGCCAGAGAACCTTCAGTACCACAGACAGACACCAGAGAAAGAGAGTATGAGCTCCCCAAAAAGAAACTGAAGAAGTTCTCTAATTGGGAAGTTATATGTATAAGCCCAGAGAAGTTGCATTCCTCAAAAAAGGTTTCAAAAGCACCCGGAATCTCTAGCAGTGCTAAGTGATGAAGATCTTCCTGCGTACAAAGGCAGCCTGTAATTATTGGGTGAGGTGTCTATTTGTTCAAATGCTTAAAACTTAGCAAAAAATAAATAAGGCCAGGCGTGGTGGCTCAAGCCTATAATCCCAGCACTTTGGAAGGCTGAGGCAGGCAGATCACGAGGTCAGAAATTCGAGACCATCCTGGCTAACACGGTGAAACCCCGTCTCTACTAAAAATACAAAAAATTAGCTGGGCATGGTGGCGGGTGCCTGTAGTCCCAGCTACTCGGGAGGCTGAGGCAAGAGAATGGCGTGAACCCGGGAGGCGGAGCTTGCAGTGAACCGAGATCGCGCCATTGCACTCCAGCCTGGGCGACAGAGCTAGACTCAGTCTCGATAAATAAATAAATAAATAAATAAATAAATAAATAAATAAAATAAAATCACAAGGTACATAAAGAAAAAGAAAAACATGGCTCAATTGAAGAAGAAAAAAATACTCTGGAAATTAAGCCCAAACTAAGGGGAATCTATGAATTACCTGAAAGATAATCCAAAATAATCATATTAAGAAGCTCAATGTGTTACAGTAGAACACAGACAGGCAGTGAAATGAAACCAGAGGGAAAATGCATGAAAAAAAAAATGAGGATATCAGAAAAAGATAGAAACCATAAAATTGAACCAAACAGAAATTCTGGTCTGAAGAATACAATAACTGAATTGAAAAAGTCACTAGACAAACTCAACAGCAGACTTCATCAAGCAGAAGAAACGATCAGTGAACTTAAAGACAGGTCATTTAAAATTATGAAGTCAGAGGGGAAAAAAAAAAAGAATGAAGAAGAGTGAACGAAGCTGAAAGGACTTATGGGACACCATCAAGCCAACCGATAAATGCATCAAAAATATCCCAGAAGGAGATGAGAAGGAAAATTAATACAGCACTTTTCTGAAAAAAATAATGGCCAAAAACTTCCAAATCTGAGGAAGGCAATGAACATCAAATTCAAGAAGCTCAAAAAAAGCTGGGCATGGTGGCTCCTGCCTGTAATCCCAACACTTTAGAAGGCTGAGGCAAGTGGATCACTTGAGCTCAGGAGTTCAAGACCAGCCTGGGCAATACAGCAAGATCCTGTCTCTACCAAAAATACCAAAAAAAATAGCCATGCATGGTGGTGTGCACCTGTTGTCCCAGCTACTCACAAGGTTGAAGTGGGAGGGTCACTTGAGCCCAAGGGGGCAGAGGTTGCAGTGAGGCAAGATCATGCCATTGCACTCCAGCCTGGGTGACAGAGCAAGAACCTGTCTCGAAAAAAAAAAGCTCAAAAGCCTCCAACTAGGATGAATCCAAAGAAGTTCATGCTGAAACACATTATGATCAAACTGTCAAATTCAAAGAAAAAGAGAGAATCTTGAAAATAGCAAGAGGAAAGCAACTTATCATGTAGAAGGGAGCTCCCATAAATCAGCAGTGGATTTCTCAGGAGAAACCTTTCAAGCCAGAAGAAAGTAGAATGATATATTCAAAGTACTGAAAGAAAATAACTGTCAACCAACAATACTGTATCTGGCAAAACTGCTTGTCAAAAATGAAAAAGAAAAAGGATTTCCCAGATAACCAAAAGCTGAGGGACTTTGTTACCACCAGATCTGCCTTACAAAAAATGCTAAGGGGAGTCCTGGAAATTAAAACAAAAGGACAATAGACAACAACACAAAGCATATACAAATATAAAGCTGACTGGTAAAGGTAAATATATAGACAAATATAGGATATAGGATAATGTAATGGTGCATAAAGCACTTTTTTTTTTTGAGATGGAGTCTCGCTGTGTCACCCATACTAGGGTGCAGTGGCGCAATCTCAGCTCACTGCAACCTCTGCCTCTCAGGTTCAAGTGATTCTGCTGCCTCAGCCTCCCGAGCAGCTGGGATTACAGGCGCCCACCACCACATCCAGCTAATTTTTGTGTGTGTGTGTATTTTTGTAGAGATAGGGTTTCACCATGTCGACCAGGCTGGTATCAAACTCCTGACCTCAAGTAGTCCTCCTGCCTTGGCCTCCCAAAGTGCTGGAATTACAGGCATGAGCCACGGGACCCAGCCTCATAAAGCACTTTTAACTCTGGTATAAAATTTAAAAGACAAAAGCTTTAAAAATAAAGATAATTATAAAACTATGTTAATGGATATTCAATATAGAAAGATGGAATTTGTTCATCAATAAAAAAGTGAGGCTGAGGAGATATAAAAGAGCAGAATTTTTTATATGATTGAAGTGAAGTTGTTATCAGCTTCAAATGAATATAAAGTATCTTATGTAGTCTCATAGTAACCGCAAAGAAAATACCTATAGAAGATAAACAAAAGAAAATGAGAAAGAATCAAAGTATGTCATACAAAAAAATTAATAAAACACAAAGGAGGTCATAAAGAGAGTAAAAAAGGGACACAGTAGCTAAAAGACAGACACAAAACAATTAACAAAATGGCAATAATAAGTCCTTTTCTGTCAGTAACTACTTTCAATGTAAATGTATTAAACTTTCCAATCAAAAGACATAGAGTGGCTGAATGATTTTTTTAACCAAGATATAACCATATGCTGTATACAAGAAACCCATTTTAGATTTAAAAACACATAGGCTGAAAGTGAAAGGATGGAAAAAGGTATTCCAAGCAAATAGTAACTAAAATAAAGTATGGATGGCCATACGAATATCACAAAATAGACTTTAAGTTAAAAAAAAAGTCACAAGAGACAAAAAAGAGACATTATTATATAATGATAAAAGGTTCAATACACCGGAAAGATATATAACACTTATAAATTTATATGCATCTAACATCACGGCACCCAAATATATGAAGCCAACTGACAGAATAAAAGGGAGAAATAGAGAATAACACAGTAATAATATGAAATTCTAATACCCTACTTTTGATAATGAATGAAACAACCAGACAGAAAATCAGTAAAAAAAGCAGAGGAGTTGAACACTATAAACCAACTGGACCTAACAGATATATACATAACACTCCACCCAAAGGCAGCAGAATACACATTCTTCTCAAGCACACATGGATAGATCACATGCTAAGTGACAAAATAAGTCTTAACAAATTTAAGACTGCAACCGTATTTACTCTTTTCTGACCACAATGGAATGAAATTAGAAATCAATAGTAGTAGAGAAAATGAAAAAATTTTAAATATGTGGACATCAAATAACAGCATCTTGAACAACCAATGGGTCAAAGAAGAGACCACAAACAAAATTAGAAAATACTGTAAGACAATTAAAACAAAAACACAACTTGCCAGAATTTATAGGATGCAGCAAAAGGGGTACTAAGAGGTAAGTTTAGTTTAGAGTGGTAAATGCCTACATTTAAAAAAAGAAGAAATCTCAAATCAAGAACCTAACTTAACACCTCAAAGAACTAGAAAATGAAGAAAAACTACACCCAAAGTTAGCAGAAAGAAGGAAAAAATAAAGATGAGAGCAGAAATAAACAAAATAAAGAGGAGAAACACGATACAAAAGTCAAATAAATTAAGCTATTTATTAAGAAGATCAACAAAATAGATAAACACTTAGCTAGACTGAAAATTGATTTTATGTGTCAACTTGCCTGGATCATGGGCCACTCAGGTCACATGCTAAATTGGTGGCCCATGGTCAAGCATTCAGCCTTGATATGCTCTGCATTTAATGTTGCACCTTGGGGAGTTAGAAAGGGCTCTAACAATTTGGTTGGTTGGCTGAAACACAGACCAAGATGGTGGCCCAGAGTGAGCAAGTTGGAAAATTCCAACCTTTCTTGGTTTAATGTAGAGACTTAGGGAGATTGAAATATTAGTGTGGGTCTGGTGCAGTGGCTCACACCTATAATCCCAGCACTTCGGGAGGCCAAGGCGGGTAGATTGCCTGAGGTCAGGAGTTCGAGACAAGCCTGAGCAGCATGGTGGTCTCTTCTGAAACTACAAAATTAGCCAGGCATGGTGGCGCATGCCTGTAATCCCAGCTACTTGGGAGGCTGAGGCCAGAGAATCACTTGAACCCGGGAGGTGGAGGTTGCAGTGAGCTGAGATCACGCCATTGTACTCCAGCCTGGGCAAGAAGAGTGAAGCTCCATCTCAAAAAAAAAAAAAAAAAGAAAGAAAGAAAGAAAGAAAAGAAATATTAGTGTAGATTTATCATTTAAGACCTACTCATTCACCCTGGGAGGGTGCAGAAGACACACCTTTGATAAGCTGGACCTCATCAAAATTTTAAAGTTTTGTTCTGTGAAAAAGAAATTGAAAAGACATGCTACAGTCTGGAAACAAATATTTCCAAACCACATAGCTGACAAAGGACTAGCATCACAAATATATAAAGAACTCTCAACAGCAAAAACATCAAACAATCCAATTAGAAATAGGTAAAAGACATGGACAGCTATTTTATCAAAGAGTATTTAGAGATGGCTAATAATCATATGAAAGGTTGTTTGGTATAATTAGCAACCAGGGAAATACAAATTTAAATCCCAGTAAGATATCTCTCCACATATATAAAAAGTTATCAAAATAAAAAATAGTGACAACACCTAATTCTGATGAGGATAAGGAGAAATTGGGTCACTCATACAACACTGGTGGGAATACAAAATGGTAGAGCCACTCAGAAAAATAGTTTGTACGTTCTTAGAAACAAAACATGCAACTACCATTGAGCAATTGCACACTTGGGTATTTATCCCAGGAGTATGGAGACTTATACATACACACACAAAAACTTATACACAAACATTCATAGCAGCTTTCTGTGTGACTCCAAAACTGGAAACAACCCAGTTGGTTAAGACTTGTTTTGTACCTTCATGGGTGATCTATCCTGGTAAATATCTCGTGTGTGCTTGGGAAGAATGTGTATTCTGTTGCTGTTGGGTGGAGTGCTATGTAAATGCCTGTTAGGCCCAATTGATCTATAGTGTTGTTTTTTATTGATCTTTCTTGATCTCCTCTCTGGTTGAATGGATGAATGGTTAAAAAACAACTGTGGTATATCTACACCACAAAATACAACTCAGAAATAATAAGGAATAAACTATTGAGACAATAACAGCATGGATGAGTGAAAAAAGTCAATCCCAAAATGATACATACCACACAATTTTATATATGTATATATATGTGTGTGTATATATATGTGTGTGTGTGTGTGTGTGTGTGTATATATATATATTCTTTTTTTTTTTTTTTTTAGATAGGGTCTCACACTGTCACCCAGGCTGAGTGCAGTGGTGCAATCTCAGCTCTCTGCAACCTCTGCTTCCCAGGTTTAAGTGATTCTCAGGCCTCAGCCTCCCAAGTAGCTGGGACTACAGGTGGGCACCACCACACCCAGCTAATTTTTGTATTTTTGGTAGAGACAGGGTTTCACTATGTTGACCAAGCTGGTCTCGAACTCCTGATCTCAGGTGATCTGCCCACCTCGGCCCCCCAAAGTGCTGGGATTACAGATGTCAGCCACCTCACCCAGCCCACATTATTACATTTATATAGCGTTTTTGAAATGACAAAATTACAGAAATGGAGAACAGATTTATAGTTACCAATGGTCAAGAAGGGGAGGGGGCAGGACCAACATGGATATGGCTATAGAAAGACAACAGGAGGCAACCTTGCAGTGATGGAAATGTGATGGCTCTTGACTGTCTTAATGTCAGTATCCTGGTGATGACATTGTAGTAGTATTTCAAGGTATTACCTTTGGGGGAACTGATAAAGAGCGCACAAGATCGCCATATTGTTTTTTTTTTTTTTTTTACCAATGCATGTAAATCTACCATTTCCCCAAAATAAAAAGTTTCATCTAAAAATGAAAGGCCAGGCTGGGCACAGTGACTCACACCTATAATTCCAGCACTTTAGGAGGCTGAGGGGGGTAGATCACTTGAGGTCAGGAGTCCAAGACCAGCCTGGACAACAGGGTGAAACGCTGTCTCTACTAAAAATACAAAAAAAAAAAAAAAAAAAAAAAATTACCCAGGTGTGGTGGCACATGCCTGTAGTCCCAGCTACTCGGGAGACTGAGGTGGGAGAATCACTTGAACCCAGGAGGTGGAGGTTGCAGCAAGCCAAGATTGTGCTACTGCACTCCAGTCTGGGCAACAGAGTGAGACTCCATCTCAAAATAAAGTAATAATAACAATAATAAATAAAAGGCCAAGCGTGGTGGCTCACACATGTAATTCCAACAGATTGGGAGGCCAAGGCAGGAGGACTGCTTGAGTCCAGGAGTTTGAGATCAGCCTGGGCAACATTGTGAGACCCCATCTCTATAAAATATGTTTTTAAAAATTAGCCAGGTATGGTGGCACACACCTATAGTCCCAGCTACTCATTGGGCTGAGGCAGGAGGATCTACTGAGCCCAGGAGTTCGGGACTGCAGAGAGCTATGATTGTGCCACTGCACTTTAGCCTGGGCAATGGAGCAAGATCTTGTCTCTAAAAATAAATAAACAAATGATAATGGAGAGCTCACATGTTGCCAGTATTGGAGAACCAGACCTGGAGGTTCCAAGGTCAAGATGAGGTCTAAAGTCAAGGTCCAGAACGCCCCTTGGGATGGCAGCACCACTAAGCCAAGAGCCCTCAGCTTGCACAGCTGGCTGTGAACAGTACTGATAAAACTGCAACTGGCCAGGCGCGGTGGCTCACGCCTGTAATCTCAGCACTTTGGGAGGCCGAGGCAGGCGGATCACGAGGTCAGGAGATTGAGACCATCCTGGCTAACACGGTGAAACCCCGTCTCTTCTAAAACTACGAAAACAAAATTAGCTAGGCATGGTGGCGGTCTCCTGCTGTCCCTGCTACTCGGGAGACTGAGGCAGGAGAATGGCGTGAACCCGGGAGGCAGAGCTTGCAGTGAGCCGAGATCGCACCACTGCACTGCAGCCTAGGCAACAGAGCGAGACTCTGTCCCAAAAAAAAAAAAAAAAAAAAGACTGCAATGCACCACTGCTCTCCAGCATGGGTGACAGAATCAGTCCTTGTCTCAAAAACCAAAAAACATACAAAAAGTCACCACTGCACTCCAGCCTAGGCAACAGAGTGAGACCTTGTCTCAAAACAACAAAACAATAGAAAAAGTCTCCACTGACCCATCCTCCCTCCAGCCTGGGTTTGGTTCACTTTCTGTGTGTTGTCATATGCTGCTATGTATCACGTTGGCCCCAGTAAGCTGTGAGCCCTGAGGACAGAAATCCACTTTTATGTCAGTGCCTGACCCAGCACAGGACTCAAGGCTCAATCAAGGTTAAATAAAAAGGGGAAAGAAGAGAGGGAAGAGTTTGCCTGCCAGTCAAGGTCACTATTCCTAGAAAACGACAAATAGACATGGTACTGGGAGCAAAAGAAAGCAGATTAAGGTAAGAAGCGGGTGGACGGATGACTTCAAACTGCCTGGGACGCTGCAGACAAGGTGGGGCAGATGGTCAGAAAGCAACATCACTGAGGCAGTCAAGAGAAGGCATCTTCCCAGACAGAGAAGCCTGTAGCCGCTGTAAATATGCTAGACCTGTCAAAAGCACATGATAGATCCTCCACATAAATTATGAAACATGGCACGGTGCTATTTGCTCTATGTCGGTATAAAAAAATCTCAAATTTTTAAAAAGATGGAATATTAAAACTTGTCACTAGCATGTCTAAGTCTCCTCTTCCGACCACCCCCTACCTCCTCAAACCAAAAGCAAAAAAATGCGGCAGAACAAAAGACTCCTCTCATTCTTCATTTAAATTCAGGTCCTGTCCAAACTGAATGGTGGCAGATTTGATGCAGCGATGAGTAGGGAGGGGGCAGGCTAGGGTACTTCTCCAGAAGTTGCAGCAATGATGGAACTGCTTTTGGAAAAAGTGTAACTGAGAAAATGATGACAGGGAAAGAGATCTGACCTGATTCCATCTTGCTTCTAACCTCCAAGCTGTCCTTGTTCATTCCTGGGCGTAGGCTGAACTAACTTTGGGAGGAATTTAGTTTATAGTTCAACTCTGAAACAAAGACAATAACAGCCCTTTACCAAAACAAACCCCCTTCCTGCCTGGGGACTAGACTGCCTTTCCAGGACTAACAAATTAGCCACAAGATTAGAAATTACAGTTTGGAAATCAAGCAGCTGGAGGTTACACGATTCTGAACCTCCCCAAATTGCTATCCTGGGGATAACATCACTATTGTAAAAACTAAGATCAGTGCTGGAGATATTTTGCAGACCCTGCACTTGATGGATCAGCAGGCACCACCCAGATCAATAAACTGGCTCATCTGGCCTTGTGGCCCCTACCCAGGAACTGACTCAGTGCAAGAGGACAGCTTTGACTCCCTATGATTTCATTTCCAACCTGACCAATCAGCACTCCCCACTTTCCAACCCCCTACTCACCAAATTATCCTTAAAAACCTCGATCCCCAAGTTTTCAGGGAGACTAATTTGAGTAATAAGAAAACCCTGGCCTCCCATACAGCTGGCTCCGTGTGAATTAAACTCTTTCTCTATTGCAATTTCCCTGTCTTGATAAATCGGCTCTGTCCAGGCAGCAGGCAAGGAGAACCTGCTGGTCAGTTACAGTGAGGCTGTTTCAGGCAGAGCTGAGTAACCCAGAAAATTCTTAAATGGAATCTTAAGAATTTTAAGAAGTGAGGGGTGAAGATGAGCTGGCCCTAGCTAGGGGCAGAACACCCCACAGAGGGCTCCTACTGCTGTGACCGGAGCACAAGTGGGACTCAGGTGGGTCAGCCTCACCTGGTTCCAGCCCCTACAGGTCAGGGTCAGCTGCTCTCCTCTCATGTTCCACCGCCAGGCCACTCTGGTCCCAAGGCAAGGCAGGCAGCCTGCACCCGGCTTCTTTGCACTGGCAATTCCCTGTTTGCTGGGCTGTTTGAGGGTGACAGAGGTTTGCAAAGTGCTTTCAAAAGTGAGCTAGTGGCCATGCACAGCGGCTCATGCCTGTAATCCTCACACTTTGGGAGGCCAAGACAGGCAGATTGCTTGAGCTCAGGAGTTTGAGACCAGACTGGACAACATGGCAAAACTCCGTTTCTAGAAAAAAATCGTAAAAAGTAGCTGGGTATGGTGGCTCATACCTGTAGTACCAGCTACTTGGAAGGCTGAGGTGGCAAGATAGCTTCAGCCCGGGAGGTCGAGGCTGAAGTACACCATGATGGAGCCCTCCAACCTGGGCAACAGAGTGAGACTCTGTCTCAGAAAACAAAGCAAAAACAAAAGTGAGCCAGCATCCACCAGGTCCTCTCTTCCCTAGCAGTGGAAGAGCCCAGACTTCTGGAAGACTGCCTCTCACCTGGACTTTGAAACCCACATTCCACTTAAATTCTCTTTGACTGCCTTGTGAATAACAATGCATGCTACTGAGCCAGGCTAATGGAAAGTAATCTTTCTCTTTCAGAGCTATTGCTCTGTGAAGTGCTTACCAAATAGGGTTTTTAAATAGCATGAGAGCCAAACTCAATTTGGGAATTAATGTGTTTAAACTCAGCTGGAAACATTCCTCTTCATTCCCAAGGCAGAAACTGGAATTAGAAATCCCCAACTGGTCCCAGCCACTTCCGTGGACTTCGGGACAGAGAAGAGGCCAGAAGTCACTGGGGTATATTCAGAACAGGCAGATTCTGGCAGGGCCACCTGATAGCTGCACCCCGAAAAGTGTCACTGACAGAGCCTGGGAGCTCTTCTCTGCAACTAACCTGAAGGTCCCAGACATCTGTTTTGTCCCCTCTGGACCAATGAACCAAACCAAAGAGAAGGCTGACTTGTGACCCTCAATTTATAAGGACAAGGTCACAGAGGCAACAGAGTGTAGAAATGCCACCCTCTTCCTCTCTCTCCTCATGGACCAGTGGCCACCGTGGCTCTTGGCACCATGTTTTTGATATAGGAGTTAAGAAGAAATTATTTAGGCATATAGTGAAGGCAAAGAAGTCCTCGGTAAGGTTTTAATGAAAAAGCAGGCCCCAAATCATTTTCTTTTCTAACAAAAAACAGCCTGTAAAATCAAGCTGCAGACAGAGATAAGCAAGCTACAAGCTTGCACGGGTGAATGCTAGTAGCTGTGCCAATAGGAAAAGGCTACCTGGGACTAGGCATGTTCAAAATGGCAGCTCATCTTCTCTTTGCCGAACCATGTGTATGGTAAGGAGAAGACAACATGGAGCCAGCCAGGCAAAGACTCCATTTGCATAATAAGATTAGGGTGGAGCGACCAGCTTCCCCGCACTATGTAAACGTCACACCTGGTCCAACCAATCTGTGGGCCCTATGTAAATCAGACATCACCTCCTCAAGCCTGTCTATAAAATCCAGTGCACGCTGCCGCAGGACGGAAGCCCCATTCAGGTGCCTCTCTCTCTCGCAAGAGACACAGCCATTCTCCTTTATCTTTCTTTTGCCTATAAACCTCTGCTCCTAAACTCACTTCTTGTATCCGTGTACTCGATTTCCTTGGCGTGAGAAGACAAACCTCAGGTATTACCCCAGACAATGATGCTGCTTCATTTTTATCTCCAAGACATGCCAGGACCTTGAAGCTCAGGTTCTCTCAACTGGAGAGTCCAGTTGGCTTTTGGGAGTTGGGGGCTGCCCCTATCCCCTGAGGTTCACGGGCTGGGCTACTCTGGGCCAACCTCTGCACCTGCCAACTCCTGCAGCAGGCAGAGAAGAGCCCAGGCCAGGATGGCAGTGGATCAACTGTGCTAGCCAAGGGAGAGAAGGGAGGGGGCTCAGACACTCCCCTCAGCACCCAAACTCATTTTTCGGGCAGGACCCCAGACTTCCCAGGGCTTAGCGGCTTCCTCAGCTGAAGCTCAGGTTGACTCCAGAGGGGTTTCCTTGTTATAGAATTGTGGAGGTGCACATAATCTCAGCCCTTTGGGAGGCCGAGGTGGGAGGATTGCTTGAGGCCAGGAGTTTGAAACCAGCCTGGGCAACACAGCAAGACCCCATCTCTACAAAATAAAAAATAAGCCAGGTAGGATGGCTCACACCTGTAATCCCAGCACTTTGGGAGGCTGAGGTGGGCAGATCATGAGGCCAGGAGGTCGAGACCATCCTGGCTAACATGGTGAAACCCCATCTCTACTAAAAATACAGAAAACTATCCAGGCGTGGTGGTGGGCACCTGTGGTCCCAGCTACTTGGGAGGCTGAGGCAGGAGAATGGCATGAACCCAGGAGGCAGAGCTTGCAGTGAACCGACATCACACCACTGCACTCCAGCCTGGGTGACAGAGTGAGACTCTGTCTCAATAAATAAATAAATAAATAATAAAAAAATTAGCCAAGTGTGGTGGTACATGCCTGTGAGTCCCAGCTACTCAGGAGGCTGAGGTTGTAACCACCCAATGGGTTCACCTTGCCCCACTGCCTAGACAGAGCTGATTTATCAAGATAGGGAATTGCAATAGAGAAAGAGTAATTCATACATAGACAGCTGTGCCGGAGACTGGAGCTTTATTATTACTCAAATCAGTCTCCATGAGCATTCAAGGATCAGAGCTTTTAAGGACAACTCATGTGGGTTGAGGGAAGCCAGTGAGCCAGGAGTGCTGATTGGTTGAGTCAGAGATAAAACCTTAGGGAGTCAAAGTTGTCTTCTAGTGTTGAGTCAGTTCCCAGGTGGGGGCTACAAGATCAGATGAACCAGTTTCTTGATCTGGGTGGTACCAGCTGATCCATCAAGTCCAGGGTCTGCAAAATATCTCAAGCACTGATCTTAGGAGCAGTTCAGGGAGGGTCAGAATGTCATAGCCTCCAGCTGCATGACTCCCAAACCATAATTTCTTTTCTTTTTCATTTTGATTTTTTTTGAAACCGAGTCTCAATGTGTCACCCAGGCTGGAGTGCAGTGGTCCGATCTTGGCTCACTGCAACCTCCACCTCCTGGGTTAAAGCGATTATCCTGCCTCAGCCTCTTGAGCAGCTGGGATTACAGGCACACACCACCACACCTGGTTAATTTGTGTATTTTTAGTAGAGACAAGGTTTCACCACGTTGGCCAGGCTGGTCTCTATCTCCTGACCTCAAGTGATCCACCTGCCTTGGCCTCCCACAGTGCTGGGATTATAGGCATAAGCCACCATGCCCAGACCCAAACCATAATTTCTAATCTTGTGGCTAATTTCTTAGTCCTATAAGGACAGTCTAGTCCCCAGGCAAGAAGGAGGTTTGTTTTGGGAAAGGGCTGTTATCATCTGTGTTTTAAACTATAAACTATAAGTTCCTCCCAAAGGTAGTTCAGCTTACGCTCAAGAATGAACAAGGACAGCTTGGAGGTTAGAAGCAAAATGGAGTCAGTTAGGTTACGTCTCTTTCATTATCTCAGTCATAATTTTGCAATGGCAGTTTCAAAGTGGGAGGATCACTTGAATCCAGAAGTTCAAAGCTGCAGGGAGCTATGATTGTTACAGAGTGAGACCCTTTCTCTTAAAAAATAAAAAAAAAATTGTGGAGATGCTGACCAAAACATTGACTACTAAACCAACCTCCAATAAATGCCTCAGTCGTAGCAGTGGTCATCTCTAACTCCAGCCCATTATCTCAATCTCTGCAGCTTTTTTCTTTCTTTCTCAGAGTTTTAATCTTCTCTCCATCCTCCCACCTCCCCAGACTGGAACCAGAATGCATCAAGCCCTTAGCGTTGGCTGAGTGAAGCACTGTTTCAGCTTTAGGGGGTTGGAATGAGAGCAAGTAGCATTCGTGTCCTCAGGGAAAGTAGAGATTTATCAGGCATAAAAATGAATGATTTTGTGCATGTCTTTAAAACTGGGCAAAATCATCTCCAAATTATGATGGCTGTCAGGAGCTGGAGGGAAGGGGAAATTGAATAGGTACATTTCTAAGTTCTGAGATATTGATTGGGAGTTCTTTCAGCAGCTCTTGTGTTCCTTTGACAAACCCCATTATTATGGATTTTGTGTTTGTTTGGTTTTAGTACTTCCTTATGATGCAGGAGTTCCTTCTCAGTAACTTTGCAAGCTGGGGACTTCCAGCCGGTGACACCTGGCTTGGGCCTCACTCGGCCATGCTATCTGCTGCAGGAGATGGCCACCCTACTTGGCCCATCCTGGCTTAGTCTGGTTTGTGTAGCAGTCCCCGAGTGCTTGTCCCATGCCCAAGAAGAATGAGGATGTGCTGACAATTGAAGAGTGAACAAGGCAGGAAGTTTTATTGAGTGATGAAAACAGCTTTCAGCAGAGAGGGGACACAGTGGTGGTTCCCCTACCCAAAGACAGGAAAGTCCCTTCCATGTGGCTGAGCCCTAGGGCTTTTTATGGGCTCGGAATAGGGGAGATGCAGGCAAACAGGAAAAGAAGTTTTCACTCTGGGTTTTGGATTTCATCCAGGACTAGCAGCCCAGTATTTCAGCCTTCAGGCTGTTTTTGGCTTGAAGGCGGGGTTTCACTGGGGACCCGCCCCTGTTTGCCTAGGCATTTGGCTGCCTTCTGTCACTATCACTTACTTTCTGATACTATAAGATGCCCCAGACTCAACTTTTATATTTCATGCCTGGTCCTAGAATAAGCCAGTTCTCCAAGAGGTTATTTATCATTTTTAACCTTGTACCTGGCATCTTAAAATTATAGAATGTTGTATGAAAAGATGCCTTAAAGACCACCTGCTCCATTCCCCTTATTTTATAGTTAGGGGAATTGAAGTTGGATGGGGGTGGGTTAGGTAGACATTGGCCACAGTCATGTCTCAATTCAGAATGAAGACCAGAGCTCAGGTCTCCACCCAAGGGGACTGTTCTTTCCATACCATAATAATTGTCCCCCAGTAATTTTATTTACAAGTGTAAAACAAGAAATAAATTTGGTTGCACACCAAGATAGCTCCTGATAATTGCTTTATGGAATAAACTTTCATTTGAATGTGCTTTTATATCATTTCGGCCTTGCCCAGAAAACAGTTGAGGACTGAAATAAAACTTCTGATTAGTAAAGCCATCTAGTTAGTGTTACTGCTGAGTGAATGTCTTGTTGGATCTACTTGAAGCCAAAGCCCACTTGTTAGCTAATTTAATGCTGTGCTTGCTTCTATGTACATGTTTGGTGACATTTTCTTTTTATAAAGCCATTTAAGTATTTGATGATAATCGTTCCCATGGATACTGCAAATTTCATTTTCTTAGGAAAACACAAGTTCTTGCATTTAATAGTAGGTAGACTGCATAATTGATTTTAATGTTAAGGGATTTTAAAAAGTGGACCGGATTCTAGAAGAGTGGAATTCCATGGTCAGGACAGCCCAGGATTGTCCAGTGAGGGAAGAATATTAAAGGATTAACAATGCAGTGAGCAGGACTAGGGAATCTTTCAACTTGCACGTGCATCTGCTTCAGAGGAGCTGAGTCCCCACCTTGGGTGGTTCAACAGAAACAAGACCCCAGGTAATGTGGTCAATATGAGTGGGGAAAGTGCAGTAAGAAGTCTCCACTCTTTTATAGTTAGGGGAATTGAGGTTGGATGGGGTCAGGTTAGGTAGGTTTCATTTCCTAATAACTGTGCTCAGGTGACTCCCTTTATATGCCACAGTCCCTTAATGACAGCTTGATCCTATAAGTTATTTGGGTTACTGAAAGAGCTTCATTTCAGTTTATAAGACTTGGTCTTGTTCATTTTAGGATTGCAATTTCATATTCTATGCAAAAGCCTGAACTGTGCTTCCCATCTCCAGCTCCGGATCTAGCAACTATGTGTCTTGTCCCCCACCATCCTCTCCGCTCCATTGCTCTTGCTGCCTGCTGTCGGGGGAGGCATGGGAGGGAGGACAGACACCCTGTCCTCTAATTTGAATGTCACCACTCCCCTTACTGGCTCTCTGGCTGCTATGGTTTGAACCTGTCCTCCAAAGTTCGTATGTTAGGAACTTAATCCCCAACACAACAGTATCAAGAGGTGGGACTGTTAAGAGGCAGAGCCTTCATAAATGGGTTAATGTTGTTATCATGGGAGTGGGCTTGTTATCACAAGAGGGGATTTGTTATAAAAGCCAGTGTAGCCTTCCATCTTGCATGTGCATTCTCTTTCACTGTGGATGCTTTCCTCCATGTTATGATGCAGCAAGAAATCCCTCACCAGGTGCAGCCCCTCAGTCTCGGACTTCCCAACCTCCAGAACCATGATCCAAATAAACTTTCATTTTTTTATAAATTACCTAACTTGTGGTATTGTTATAGCAGCACAAAAGGGACTAAGATACTGGCTATGCAGAGAACTGTGCCCAAGGAGCCTCTGTGTCCCCACCTTGCTGAGGATCCTTTTTCTCTCTCTCCCTCCCTCTCTCCTCCTTCCCTTTCTCCCTTCTCCCCACTCTTCATCTCTTCCCCCTCCCCCTTCCTCTCTCTATCTCTATCCTCCTCCTTCTCTCTTTCTTTCTCCCTCTCTTTCCCTCCTTTTCCTCTCCTTCTCTCTCTTTTCCTCCTCCCTCTCTTTCTCTCCTTCTCTCCTTCCCTCACCCACTCTTTCTCCCTTTTCCTGTCTCTCCCTCCCTTCTTCTCCCTGTCTCCCTCACCCCCTTCTCTCTCCCTCCTTCTCTTTTTCCCTTCCTTCCCCTTCCTCTCTCTTTCTCTCTCTCCCTCCCCTTCCTCTCTCTTTTTCTCTTTCCTCCTCCTTCTCTCTTCTTTCCCCGTCTCTCTATCCCTCCCTTTCCCTTTCCCAATCTGTTCCTCCACCCTCCCTCTCATTCCCTCTCTTCCTCCCTCCACCCTCCTTCTCTCTCTCTTCCCCACCCCCTCCTTCCCTCTCCCTTCTTCTCTCTCTCCTTCCCTCCCTCTCTTTTCCTCACCCCCTTCTTCTCTCCCTCCTTCTCTCCTTCCATCCCCCTTTCTTTCTCCTCCCTCTTTCTCTCTCCTTTCCTCCCTTCCCCCACTTCTCTCCTCCTCCTCCTCTCTTTCTCTCCCCTCTCTCTCTATTCTCTCTCTCAGCCTCTGTCTGTCACCCCAGAGTTACCTCCAGCTTCTCATCCCTGTGTTCACCTCTCCCCACAGCTGGCACTTTGGTAGTTGTTGTGGTTTGAATGTATGTGTCCTCCCAAAATTCATACTTGGGAACCTAAGCCCAGTGTGATAGTATTAAGAGGTGGGGCCTTTAGGAGATGATTCAGCATGAGGGCTCCACCTTCACAAATGGGATTTACAATCTTATAAGAGATGTAGAAGGGAGCCGTTCATTCCTTTTTGCCCTCGCATCCCTCCCCATGTGAGGACACAGCATTTGTTTCCAGAGGATGCAGCACAAGGTGCTGTCTTGAAAACAGACAACAGGTCCTCCTCAGACACCAGTCCTGCCAGCACCTTGATCTTGATCTTGGACTTGCAGCCTCCAAACTGTGATGAGGACTAAATGTTGATCTTTTCTCTCTTGCCCAGATTCCTATGTAAGGGGACTGGGGAATCATGCCTGGCACACCATAAAATCTCATCAGACAGGTTTCTATTAACCTTATGTGAGTGGCTTACTTTCCAGCCTGACTCTAGTAAAACATAACATGACAGCAGACCTTTAAGAAAATCTAAAGATTTTACCCCAAAATATATTTCTTTGACATATTTTGAAATGGCTTCCACAGAGCCAACAGATTGAAACAGCCCTGGAAAGCTATCTTTTGTGAGAGAAATTTGCATCTTTAGAGAATCTCCATTAATGTAGCTGGGTCTCTCCCCTCCCAAGATGCTCCCAGATCTAGGAGAGATTACCTGAGAGCCTGAAACCTTTAATGTCTGAAAACTGACATTTACCATCCCTGAGAATTATCTGAAGGCTGCTATCTATGAGGCTTCATCTGCATAATAAGAACTTTGATCTTCACAACCCCCTTATCTTAACTCACACATTCCTTTCTACTGATTTCAAGACTTCAGACAATAGCTTAACTCTCTCAACCAATTGTCAACTAAAGATTTCCTGGCAGGCCCCAGTGCCTCCTGCCTGCAATCCTAGCACTTTGGGAGGCTGAGGCCAGGGGATTGTTTGAGCCCAGGAGTTTGAGACTAGCCTGGGCAACATAGTGAGACCCTGTCTCTATTAACTACATGAAAAACATATAAATAATAAATAAATGAAAAGTTAAAAAAAAAGAATTTCTAAAACCCACCTTTAACTTGTAAGACCCACCTTCAAGATGTCCTGCTTTTTCAGGCTGAACGAGTGTATACCTTCCTCAATAGATTTATGATTTTTACCTGCAATTGCTATCTGCCTAAAGTTTATAAAACCAAACTGTAATCCTCAGTGTCAACAGCCTCAGACACACTTTCTCAGGACCTCTTGAGATTGTGTAACCCAGGCTGCAGTCACTCACATTGGCTCAGAATAAATCACCTTAAACATATTCTGGCAAAATTTAAATTTTTCCACCATCACTGAGAAATCAATTTTCTGGTCCTTGTAAATTACCCAGTCTCAGATATTTTGTTAAGCAGCAGGGACAGACTGAGCCAGTGGTGGTAGTATATGGGGGAGGGTAGTTACCAATGGCGAAAGGAAAATAAATCTTGGGACCCCAAAATCACTAAGCCGAAAAGAAAAGTCAAGGCTAGGAACTGCTTAGGGCAAACCTGCCTCCCATTCTAGTCCTAATAAAGATAGCTACTAAATTTTTTTTTTTAAAGCTACATACCTCCCTCACAAGGAATTTCCTTGTGGAAAAAGGATAGACAGAACTCAAAATCATTCCTCTGCTCACTGAGGTAAATGCATATCTGCTTGCCTCCTTTGGAAAGGCTAATCAGAGACTCAAAAGAATGCAAACATTTGTCTCTAACCTACCCTATGACCTGGAAGCCCCCTCCTAGCTTCGATTTATCCCACCTTTCCACATAGAACCAATGTATATCTTATATATATTGTTTGATGGCTCATGTCTCTCTAAAACATATAAAAACAAGCTGTGCCCCGACCACCTTGGGCACATGTCATCAGGACCTCCTGAGGCTGTGTCATGGACACATGTCCTTCACTTTGGCAAAATACACTTCCTAAATTGACTGAGACCTGGCTCAGATATTTGAGGTTCACACTGTTACCAGAAAGGGGTCCCAATCCACACCCCAAGAGATGGTTCTTAGATATTGCACAAGAAAGAATTCAGGGAAAGTCCACAGAGCAGAGTGAAAGCAAGTTTATTAAGAAAGTAAAGGAATAAAGAATAGTTATTCCAAAGGCAGATGCCCATTTTTATTTCTTGATTATATGCTAAACATAAACAAGATTATATGCTGTTATTCATGCCTCCCCTTTTGAGGCCATATGGGGTACCTTCCTGACGTTGCCATGGCATTTGTAAACTGTCATGGCGCTGGTGGGAGTGTAGCAGTGAGGACGACCAGAGGTCACTCTCGTTGCCATCTTGGTTTTGGTGGGTTTTAGCCAGCTTCTTTACTGTAGCCTGTTTTATCAGCAAGGTCTTTATGATCTGTATCTTGTGCCAACCTCCTATCTCACCTTGTATCTTAGAATACCTTTATTTACGGGAATACAGCCCAGCAAGTCTTAGCCTTATTTCACCCGGCCCCTATTCAAGATGGAGTTGCTGATTCAAATGCCTCTGACAACACGATAAAACCTTCTGCAATGTCCTTTCTACACAACATAAACTCCGGGCCAAGCCCAAGAGGGGAATGCAGGTAGCACCCACCTGGTCACCTCTCTTCCTCAGCTCTGCCCTCCCTCTCTCCAGCTCCTTCCTCTCTGCCCCAGCAGCAAATAGTCTTCTGAGAAGACCCCACAATGGAGTGGGATGGGGGAGATTCAGGTTCCCCCAGTCTTGTAAACAGTCCTGAGATGACTGCCCTCTCACCCCATCCTCCCCAGAAAAGAGAGTAAAATCATCTTCTCGGGGTTAACAAGAAAGTCATGCCAAGTTCTGGACAGAAATATAATAATAATTAAGCATTAATTAGGCTGTCCTTTGGCCCACTTTTTTTGTAGCTGCTTGCTAACCAAAAATCACCTAGTACTGGATACTGACCTTTACATCCCCATTGTTCCATTGATCTCTGATGTTATAATCAGAATGCTTTTCTTTAAGGATTGCTTAAGATGTTTTTCAGATCCTGAATTCCAGCAGCATGGCTGATGCCAGCCAGTTCAAAAACCCCCACAGAGGAACAGAATCTGCATGAGAATACAGCTTCTTCAACTCCCTGTCCATGTACTCCTCCACCATACACTCCCCAACCTATCAACAATCCCCACACCTCAGCCCATTACTTCATCAAACCCTTTGAAATCCCTAGCTAGAACTCCTCAAGGATACAAATTTGAGGCTTGCTCCTGTTTCCTTGTTTGTCTGCCTTACGATTAAACGTCTTTCTCTGCTGCAATTCAGTGTCTCAGTATATTGACTTGCTGTGCATCAGGCAATGAACCTTGGACAGTTGCAGGAGGTCAAGTATATGCCCTCCCTGTGCAGCCTTATCTGAATTTGCCAGGATAACTGAGTCATTCCATTCTCCATGGCTCAGGGCTGTCTCTGTCATGTTGCTCTGCAGCATAAGCTCTCCATTTTTCCCTCCCCCATTCTGGGCCTGGGGCCATCTTAATGGAAGTTTCAAATGACTATGGACCCAAGGCCACATGGTGGTTCTGAAAGTGTGGCCCCAGTACCTGTGACCTCAGCATCACCTGGAAACTTGTTAGAAATGCCTGTTTTCACAAAAAGACACTTGCACTCATGTTTATCACCATGCTATTCACAATAGCAAAGTCCTGGAATCAACCTAAATGTCCATCGGTGGTGGGTTCTGCAAAGAAAATGTGGTACACATACGCCATGGAATACTATGCAGCCATAAAAAAGAATGAAATCCTGTCATTTGCAGCTACATGGATGGAGCTGAAGGGCATTATTCTAAGTGAAATAACTCAGAAACAGAAAAGCAAATACTGTATGTTCTCACTTATAAGTGGGAGCTAAATAATGAATACACACGGACATACAGGGGGGAATAACACATGTTGGAGACTCCAAAGGGGAGGAGACTGGGAGGGAGGAGAGGGAAGAAAAATTACTTACTGAGGACAGTGTGCACTATTCGGATGATGGGTTCACCAGAAGCCCAAACACCACCCCCATGCAATATATGCATGTGAACAAGCCTACACATGTACTCCCTGAATCTATAAAAAATACGTTAATTCTTTGAAAAAAAAGAAATGCTCATTTTCAGGCCCCAACTCAGATCTACTCAATCAGAAACTCTGGAGGTAGGGCCCAGTGATGTGTGTTTAACAAGTCTTCCAGGTGACAGGGCTTGGAAGAACGAGAACCACTGTTTCAGGGTGCAGATGACCTCTGTTATTTTTTTTTCAACCGTACCTCTGACTCTATCCTTGCAACTTCCATTTTTTTTTTTTTTTAGATATAGTCTCACTTTGTCACCCAGGCTGGAGTGCAGTGATTATGTAATCATGGCTGTCTGCAACCTCCACCTCCCAAGTTCAAGCGATTATTTTGCCTCAGCCTCCAGAATAGCTGGGATTACAGGCATACATCACCACACCTAGCTACTTTTTGTATTTTTGGTCAAGACGGGGTTTCACCATGTTGGCCAGGCTGCTCTCGAACTCCAGACCTCAAGTGGTCCTCCCACCTCGGCCTCTTGAAGTGCTGAAATTACAGGCATGAGCCACCACGCTCAGCCTGCAACTTCTTTAGTTCTTGGTTTCTAAGCAGTTTAAGTTACTTTTCTAAGTTCATACAATTAGCCAGGCATAGTGGTGGCTGCCTGTAATCCCTGCTACTCTGGAGGCCGAGGCAGGAGAATCATTTGAACTTGGGAGGCAGAGGTTGCAATGAGCCACAATCTCACCATTGCACTCCAGCCTGGGGAACAGAGTGAGACCCTGTCTCAAAATAAATAAATAAATATTAAAAAATTTTAAAAGTAAGTTCGTACAGTGATTTAGTGCAGTGTTGAGAACTGTGGCCTCTAAACTGGTGGGATAAGTGACCTCTACTGATATTTAGTGGAGCTGTTGCCATTGTGCAAGAGCACGTCCGTCCCAAACTTGTGTTCTTGGTGCCCCTCAAGCTGAGAGTCCTGTTGGCTCTGAAGAACTGTATTAGTCTGTTCTAGTTGCCGTAAGATAATAGCACAGAACGGATGGCTTAAACAACAGAAATTTATATTCTCCCAGTTCTGGAGTCTGGAAGTCCAAGATCAAGGTGTTGGCAGGGTTGGTTCCTGCTAAGGCCTCTCTCCTTGGCTTGCAGACAGCCGCCTTCTTGCTCTGTCCTCACATGGCCTTTCCTTTGTGCACAGGAATGTCTGTTCTCAAGTTTTTTTCTTCTTATAAAGATACTAGTTCTATTGGATTAAGACCCACCCTTTATGACCCCATTCAACTTTAATTTTGTCTTTAAAAGCCCTATTCCACAAGTAGACCCACTGAAGTTAGGACTTCAGCAGATGAATTTTGGAGGGACACAGTCTACAACAGTGGCTGAAGGAATAAAGGTAGGGCTCGAACTCCCTAACTAACCCCTGTAAAATTAAATAATTCAAACTTGGGGCTGGGCATAGTGGCTCATGCCTGTGATCCCAGTGCTCTGGGAAGCTGATGTGAGAGCATCACTTGAACCCAGCAGTTCCAGACCTGCCTGGGCAACATAGTGAGATCCCATCTCTACAAAAAAAAAAAAAATTTTTTTTAATTAGCCAGGTGTGGTGGCATGTACCGCCTGTGGTCTCAGCTACAGAGGAGACTTAGGTGGGAGGCTGAGGTGGGAGGATCGCTTGAGCCCAGGAGGTCAAGGCTGCAGTGAGCCATGATGGCACAACTGCACTCCAGCCTGGGCGACAGAGTGAGATCCTGTCTCAAAATAATAATAATTCAAACTTAAAGCTGTTACAACTTTAAATTATCCTGAGCCTTGAAAGGAGTGTGGCTCTGCAGCCTGAGTCACGTGGCATGCAGCTGCAAGTCCTGCCTCCTTTTTTCCTGTAAACCATTAAGAAGATGAAGAGGCGCCAGAGATGGGACCTACCCCGTTCAGATCACTGCCCTGCCTCCCAGTAGTAATCTTCCCTGGAATTTAGACACCTTTAACCGATCAAATCGCTATGGCGTATGCGCCTGGTCTTCTATGGAAAATGTTGTAATCCTGCTGAAACATCCCAGTCTCTGCCTATATCATTGAAACCACCACCTCTCTACTTTGGAAATGCTAACTCCATTCATCTGGAGTCACAGCTTTCTGGGGTGGCCATCCTCAAGCTTGACACTTAATCATATTTTTTTCATCTTTTTTTTTTTCCAATGAGACAGGGTCTTGCTTTGTCACTCAGGCTGGAGTGCAGTGGTGCAATCATAGCTCACTGCAGCCTCAGTCTCCTGGGTTCCAGTGATCCTGCCACATCATCCTCCCAAGTAGCTGGGACCAGAGATGCATGCCATCATGCCCTGATTTTTTTTATTATTATTATTTTTTGTAGAGACAGGGTCTCACCATGTTGCCCAGGCTGGTCTCAAGCTCCTGTGCCCAAGCAATCCTCCTGCCTTGGCCTCCCAAAGTGCTGGGATTACAGGCAGAAGCCACTGTGCCCGGCCTGAACCTTGTTATTTAAGGTTGACACCCTCCACCACACACCATAAGCCAAGCTTAATGTTGCTTTATCCTGTGGTCTCCCTCATCAGGCCTTGCTCTGCCCCTCTGTCAGACCTTCTGTCCTCTTCCTTCATAGCACTTAGCATCATTACAATTACATACTTCTTTGTGCAAATGTTTGTTTATCATCTGCTTGTCACATTACATGACAGTCTTCAGAGGTATAGGCACTGCATTCCCTGCTGTGTTTCCAGCACCTGGCAAAGTCCCTAGCACCTAGCAGAGACTCCACAAATACTTGTAGAATGAATTAATCAATTAATGCTTACTTATTTGTTAAAAGAGACCAGGGAATCCATCTCAGCAACATTTGGGCTAGATGCAATTAAAAAGCACAGACAGAATTTTGTTTTAAATCAGCAAGCATAGTTTTCCAGTAACATCGGCAGGTCCAGCATCCAGCCAGGCCCATCTTCTGTCCCTGACAAATGCCTAAGTGATGGATGGCTTGAGATAGAGGACAGCCAGTGCAGGATCAATGATTCTGTAATTGGATGTTGAAGGCAAAGCATGAAAGGACAGTCTTGATTCAGGGATGGGGTGGGCTGGAGGTGGGGGTGAGAGAACAACACAAAGTCACATCGGGGAGACAGTTGTTGGGTGCGGAGGGGGGATCTGAGTGTGATGTTGGGGACATGCCCTTCCTAACGAGGCCAGCCACCCCATGTATTGTTGGTGTTTCTGGAAAGGGGTCCCAATCCAGACCCCAAGAGAGGATTCTTGGATCTTGCACAAGAAAGAATTTGAGGCAAATCCATAAAGTAAAAGCAAGTTTATTAGCAAATAAATAAAAAATGGCTATGCCATAGGCAGAGCAGTGGCATGGGCCCCTGATGGCCAATTTTTATGGTTATTTCTTGATTATATGCTAAACAAGGAGGTGGATTATTCATGAGTTTTCCAGGAAAGGGTGAGCAATTCCCAGAACTGAGGGTTCTTCCCATTTTTAGACCATATAGGGTAACTTCCTGACGTTGCCATGGCACCTGTAAACTGTCATGGTGCTGAGGGGAGTGTCTTTAGCATGCTAATTTATTATAATTAGCATATAATGAGCAGTGAGGACCATCAGAGGTCACTCTCATCACCATCTTGGTTTTGCTGGGTTTTGGCTGGCTTCTTTACCACATCTTGTTTTATCAGCAAGGTCTTTACTACCTGTATTTTGTACTGACCTCGTATCTCATCCTGTGACTAAGAATGCCTTAAATGCCTTCACCTCCTGGGAATGCAGCCCAGTAGATCTCAGCCTTATTTTACACAGCCCCTATTCAAGATGGAGTTCCTCTTGTTAAATGCCTCTGACACTGGGATCCCTACCTGTATGCCCAATTCCTAGGCAGGTGACATGGTTTGGCTGTGTTCCCACCCAAATCTTATCTTCAGTTGTAGCTCCCACAATTCTCACGTGTTGTGGGAGGGACCTAGTGGGAGGTAATTGAATCATGGAGGACAGGTCTTTCCTGTGCTGTTCTCTTGATAGTGAATAAGTCTCATGAGAGCTGATGGTTTTATGAAGAGGAGTTCCCCTGCACAAGCTCTCTCTCTCTTTGCCTGCCGCCATCCATGTAAGACATGACTTCCTCCTCCTTGTCTTCTGCCATGATTGTGAAGCCTCCCCAGCCATGTGGAACTATGAGTCCATTAAACCTCTTTTTCTTCCCAGTCTCGGGTATGTCTTTATCAGCAGCATGAAAATGGACTAATACAGCAGGATTAGATTTTTTCAGCCATGCACACTTGGACAGACAGACATCAGTTGACAAGCCCACCTTGTTTCCAATAGGATTTTCTACTTTACTTTGGGTCTTCCCTGAAGGTATCTCTTAAAGACAATTCAATAGGAGTAACTGCTTTCTTTAACATTTTGGCCAATCCCAACCTCAGCATATGCTCAACACAATTTTCACAATATGGAACACCACCTGTAATTGTTCAGTACAAGCAATTCTATCATCTTGCTACTCAAAATCTGGGCTGAAAACCTGCAGCCTCAGCATCACTGGGGAGTTTATTAGAAATGCAGAATCCAGTGTGGTGGCTCACACCTGTAGTCCCAGCTCTTTGGGAGATTTAGGTGCGAGCATCGACTGAGGCCAGGAGTTCAAGACTAGCCTGGGCAACATAGCAAGACCTTGTCTCTACAAAAAATTTAAAAATTAGCCAGGTTTGGTGGTGCATGACCGCAGTCCCAGTTATTCAGCGGGGCAGAGGCTGAAGGATAGCTTGAGACCAGGAGCTCGAGGTTGTAGTGAGCCATGATTGCACCACTGCACTCCAGCCTTGATGACAGAGAGAGATGCTGTCTCAATACAGGATCAGAATCTGCCTTTCAGTAAGATCTCCAGGTGATTCATGCACAACTTTATATTTGACAACATTACGTCTGAGAGGCACTAACCTAGAGCAGCTTCACTGAAAAAGCTCCCCAAAATGCAGTTTCTACTAGTGAATGAATCATGGAATATCATCTGTCCCCTTCATGGATGACCCGGGGCAGCAAATTTTGTGCATCTTACCCCCAATATAAACCTCAGAAATATATAGTTTTACATGTCCTAATTCTGTCTTCTCACAAAAGAACACTGGTGTTGGGTGGCTTTTTTATTTTACAAAAATAATAAATTTAGATATCATCTAAATCTCCCTTTTTAGAACTGAAGAAAAAAAACCAATTTGACCCATACTTGTGGAGTATTTTAAGATGACACAGCAAGAAATATTGCCCCAAACAATGAAAATTCAACCCAAAATGATTTTATGTTTTTAGTTTGTATTTCCTCATTTCCTACCAGTGTTCTCACATCTCAAGGCTAGTTTCTGGGCTTTGAAAGGTGAAAAATATGGTTAATGAACAGCAGACACAGTCGTGTGATACCAGCAACGACTTCTAAAATCTCTCAGCCTCCAGCAGTCTGGTTTCCAAAGCACTTGCATTTATAAAATCCCTAAGAGTCAGAGGTAGCCTCAATTAGCACATGCATTTTCACAGAGAAGAGTTTTAGAGTGTTTCAGATTTTTAGAGAGATTATATAAAGGACACAAAGCTGGCAAGTGTCAAAACTAGTTGGGAGCCCAGAGCTGTCTGACACCAAATTAGATTTAAAAAAAACAAAGTGGGTCACTTTGGGAGGCTAAAGCAAGAAGATTGTTTGAAGCCAAGAGTGTGAGACCAGCCTGAGCAACATAGCGAGACCCCGTCTCTACAAAAACTAAAAACAAATTGGGTGGGCATGGTGGCACCCACCTATAGTCCTAGGTACTCGGGAGGCTGAGGTAAGAGGATCACTTGAGCCCAGGAGTTGGAGGCTGCGGTGAACTGTGATTGTGCCACTGCACTCCAGCCTGAGCAATAGGGCAAGAACCTGTCTTTAAGAAAAAAAAGGAAGAAAAAAAAAAGGCATTATTACTGAATTCCCAAGAGTGTGTAACAGTCACTATTATTATCACGGGATCCAAATTCCAAATATGGACCCCAACATATCCAGCTTCTAATGCAGAAGGTACAGTGGTCTCCCCAAGGCTAGAAGCATGAAGGGATTTGGGATGAGATGATTTTGTAATCAGCAAAGACACCCTGCCCAGAAATGTTTTCAGAATTCTTTGCCAGATATATCCAATCAATACTCATCTTCCAAGATGACAAGATTACATGAAGACAAAGCTGAAGTCGCTGGAAGGTGTGTCAGTATAAAGTAGTCATGTGGTTTCTTCTCAGAAACTCTTCTACAAGTCTTCACCCCCCTGGAGATAATTATAAAAATAGGAACAAAAAAAAAAAGTTGGCACAAATAAATAATGAAAATAGAAAAAAAAAAAAAACCCATACATGTGCATGTGTCTTTATAATAGAATGATTTATATTCATTTGGGTATATACCCAATAATGGGACTGCTGGATCAAATAGTATTTCTGTCTTTAGGTCTTTGAGGAATCTCCACACTGTCTTCCACAATCATTGAACTAATTCATACTTTCACCAATGGAGTATAAATGTCCCTTCTACTTCACAACCTTGCCAGTATTTGTTATTTTTTGACGTTTTAATAACAGCCATTCTGACTGGTGTGAGATCGTATCCGTGGTGGTTTTAATTTGCATTTCTCTAATGATCATTGATGTTGAGCTTATTTTCATATGATTGTTGGCTCCATGTAAGTATTCTTTGGAAAAGTTTCTCTTCATGTCCTTTGCCAGCTTTTTTATGGAGTCCTTTGTGTTTTGCTTATAAATTTGTTTAAGTTCCTGGACGTTAGACCTTTGTCAGATGCATAGTTTGCAAAAATTTTCTCCCATTCTGTAGGTTATCTATTTACTCTTATTGATTGTTTCTTTTCCTGTGCAGAAGCTCTTTAGTTTAATTAGATCCCATTTGTCAGTTTTTGCTTTCACAATAGCAAACACAAGGAATCAACCTAAATGCCCATCAATGGTAGACTGGATGAAGAAAATGTGGTACATATACACCATGGAATACTATGCAGCCATAAGAAAGAATGAGATCATGTCATTTGCAGGGACATGGATGGAGCTGGAGGCCATTATCGTTAGCAAACTAACACAGAAACAGAAAACCAAATACCATATATTCTCACTTATAAGTGGGAGATAAATGATGAGAACACGCAGACACATAGAGGGGAACGACATACACTGGGGTCTGTCAAAGGGTGGAGGGTGGGAAGAGAGAGAGTGTCAGAAAAAATAACTGATGGGTACTAGGCTTAATACCTGGGTGATGAAGTAATCTGTACAACAAACCCCTGTGATAGGAGTTTACCAACATAAAAAACCTGCACTTGTACCCCTGAACTTAAAATAAATGTTTTAAAAAAAAAAAGAAACTCTGTAGTTAAAAAAGAGACAGAGGCCGGGCACGGTGGCTCACACCTGTAATCCCAGCACTTTGGTAGGCCGAGGCAGGCGGATCACAAGGTCAGGAGATCGAGACCATCCTGGCTAACATGGTGAGACCCCCATCTCTACTAAAAATACAAAAAATTAGCCGGGCCTG
Source organism: Pan troglodytes (assembly GCF_028858775.2). Classification (NCBI taxonomy): domain Eukaryota; kingdom Metazoa; phylum Chordata; class Mammalia; order Primates; family Hominidae; genus Pan; species Pan troglodytes. The sequence goes on along the minus strand of NC_072404.2, from coordinate 79,499,468 downwards.
GTGGCAGGCGCCTGTGGTCCCAGCTACTCCGGATGCTGAGGCAGGAGAATGGCGTGAACCCGGGAGGCGGAGCTTACAGTGAGCCGAGATGGTGCCACTGCGCTCCAGCCTGGGCGACAGAGCGAGACTGCGTGTCAAAAAAAAAAAAAAAAAAAAAAAATACAGAGAGAGAGAGAAAGCCTTTTGGGAACAACGTGGTGAACACCAGACAGGAGTATGGGGGACCTGCTCTTGTAGGAATGTCAGCTGATGTCCTCACGTATTATAGGAAGAAACCTACGTCTTGATGCGCTGATACCTTGATGCGCTGTTAGGTCCAGTGCCCACTGCAGAGAGCTAGAAATGTCCCTTTGTGGGGTGGTCTAACGCAGCGATTAAGATCCTGGATTCTGGCCCGGCATGATGGCTCACTCCTGTAATCTCGGCATTTTGGGAGGCCGAGGCAGGTAGATCACCTGAGGTCAGGAGTTCAAGACCAGCCTGGCCAATAGGGCAAAACCCTCTTCTCTACTAAAAATACAGAAATTACCTTGTGTGGTGGTGGGTGCCTGTAATCCCTGCTGCTCAGGAAGCTGAGGCAGGAGAATCACTTAACCCGGGAGGCAGAGGCAGCAGTAAGCCAAGGTTGCGCCACTGCAATCCAGCCTAGGTGACAGAGCAAGACTCCGTCTCAAAAAAAGAAAAAAGAATAAAGAAAAGGTCCTGCATTCCAGTTCTACAAAGTCCAGCTCTGCCACTTACGACCTGTGGTATAAACTCGAGAACATTACTGCAACACTCTGGTCCTCAGTTTCCCCATCTGTAAAATGGGGATTAAAAATAGTACATACTTGAGATGGCTGTTCAATGATTAAATTAATTAACATAAAAAAATTGATGAACATAAAGTGCTTACCACAATGCCAGGTACATAGAAGATGTCAAGCAATAGCATCATTATTATTAGTTCCACTGAAAACTTTTTATTTACAAGACTCTATGCCCTGAGGGCAGGAGCTAAGTGTAGTTTGTCTCTGCCTTGCAGCCCCAGAGCCTGGCAGGTGCCCCCCATGAGAGGTACAAGGTGAACGAATCAGTAAATGAAGGGCATTCTCTTCAAACCAGGGACACAAGTCCAAGGGGTAATTTTGGCTGTGATTGTCCCAACAATGGATCTTCTACACACAGAAGACCAAGAGGAAGACAATGAACAAAAATAAATCAGAATTAAGAATAAAATTTGAACAAAATTTGAATAAAGAATAAAATTTGGCTGGGCGTGGTGGCTCATACCTGTGATCCCAGCACTTTGGGAGGCTGGGGCATGAGGATCCCTTGAGGCCAGGAGTTCGAGGCTGCGGTGAGCTACAATCACACCACTATACTCCAGCTTGAGTAACAGAGTGAGATCCTGTCTTAAATAAATAAATAAACAAATAATTTAAAATGCAGTTTTGAGCTGCATCCAGGAGTCAGTCCACCTTCCAGACACCACCTCCAGCTGTCTGACCACCACCCTCGGCAGCCTCGTGTGAAGTCCAGGCTTCCAGCTTCCTCATGTATCAGAGCTCCTGTCATTTCAAAGGGGAGAGCCTGAAAATGCAAAGAAAAGGCTCTGTGCTGGGAGCACTGGGATGGTGGCAGGAACCCTCAGCCTAGGAGGTGTCTCATCTGGTCTTTCCTCAATATCACACTCAGATCCCGCCACCCAGTAACTGAGATGCTGAGGAGAGGCCTTGGTCCCATACAGGGGAGGCCAGGGCTACAACAAAGCCAGAGCCCAGATCAGCATGGGGGATGAGACCCCTTCTGACCCCACACTTTTTGTTTCTCATTTCTTTTTCTTTTTTTAATTATGGTAGGCTGGGCATGATGCCTTACACCTTAAACTCAGCGCTTTGGGAAGTTTGAGGTGGGAGAATTGCTTGAGGCCAGGAGTTCCAGACAAGACTGGACAATATAGCAAGATCCCATCTCTATAAAAAATAAAAATTTAAATTATATTAAAATACTCATAACATAAAATATGTCATTACTGACATTGAGCATATTCCAGTGTCGTGCACTATGAATCACCACTCTCTAGTTCTAGAACATTTCCATCAACCCCAGAGGAAAGCCCCTTCCGGTAAGTGGACACTCCCCACGCCCTCTCCCCCAACCCTTGCCAACCATGAATCCACTTTCTGTCTCCATGGATTTGCCTATTCTGGACATTTCATAGTAAGAAAAGGAATCTTATAATATATGTGGCTTTTGTGTGTGGCATCTCCCACTGAGTATGTTTCTGAGGTTCATTCTGAGCTGAAGCATGGCTCAGAACTTTGTTCCCCTTTAAGAATAAATACTATTCCATTGTATGGATGTATTACATTTTGTTTATCCACTCATTCACTGATGGATGACTGGGTTGTTTCTACTTGTTTTTTTTGTTTGTTTGTTTCAAACACCTGGGGTGTGGTTTGGTTGTTTGGTTTTTTGTTTTTTGGATTTGTTTTGTTTTGTTTGAGACAGAGTCTCTCTCTTCTCCCAGGCTGGAGTGCAGTGGCACAATCTCAGCTCACTGCAGCCTTTACTTCCAGGTACAAGCAATTCTCATGCCTCAGCCTCCCGAGTATCTGGGATTACAGGTGCCCGCCACCACACCTGGCTAATTTTTGTTTTTTTAGTAGAGATGGGGTTTTACCATGTTGCCCAGGCTGGTCTCGAACTTCTGGCCTCCAGTGATCTGCCTACCTAGGCTCCCAAAGTGCTGAGATTACAGGCGTGAGTCACCTTGCCTGGCCCATTTTTTTTTTTTTTTTTTTTTTTTTTTTTGAGACAGCGTCTCACTCTGTCACCCAGGCTGGAGTACAATGGTGCAGACATAGCTCCTTGCAACCTTCAATTCCTGGGCTCAAGTGATCCTCTCACCTTGACCTCCAAAAGTGATACATGTTTTTTAATCCAATTTGATGTCAGACAGCTCTGGGCTCCCAATGACTTTTGACACTTGCCAGCTTTGTGTCCTCTATATAATCTCTCTCAAAATCTGAAACACGCTAAGACTCTTGTCTGTGAAAATGAATGTGTTAATTGAGGCTGCCTCTGACTCCCGGGGATTTTATACGTGGAAGTGCTTTGGAAACCAGACTGCCCTGGCAGCTGAGAGATTTTAGAAGTCATTGGTATCACTTGACTACATTTGCTGTTCATTAACCATACTTTTCATCTTTCAAAGCCCAGAAAATAGCCTTCAGATGTGAGAACACTGGTGGGAAATGAGGGAGTACAAATTAAACACATAAAATCATTTGAGGTTGAGTTTTCATTGTTTTGGGCAACATTTCTTGCTATATCATCTCAAAACACTCCGCAGGTGTGGGTCAAAACTTTATTTTCCAGCTCTAAAAAGGGAGATTTAGATATCTAAACATTATTATTATTATTGTAGAAAAAAACCAAGACACCCAATCCCAATCAGGGTTCTTTTATGGGAAGACAAACCTGGGAGACCTGGGACTGTATCATTTCTGAGGTTTATATTGGGGTTAAGGTGTATAAAATTGGCTGCCCTCGGTCACCCTTGAAGGGGACAGTTGAGATTCCACAGTGCATTCACTAGTAGAAACTGCATTTTAGGGAGATTTTCAGTGAAGTTGTTCTAGGTTAGTGCCTTTCAGATGTAAAGTTGTCAAATGTAAAGCTGTACTGATACTGTAGCTCTGAAATGGGGCCTAGGATTTTTTTTCCTTCTTCCCTCCCTCCCTCCCTTCCTTCCTCCCTCCTTTCTTTCCTTCCTTCCTTCTTTTATTCCCTCCTTCCTTCTTTCCGCCCTTGCTTCCTTCCTTCCTTCTTTCTTTGACAGGGTCTCACTCTCTATTGCCGAGGTTAAAGGACAGTGACACAATCATAGCTCTAGAATGGGGCCTGGAATTTTCTCTTTTCTTTTTCTTTTTCTCTTTCTTTCTTCCTTCCTTCCTTTCTTTCTTTCTTTCTTTCTTTCTCTCTCTTTCTCTCTCTCTCCCACCCCTCTCTCTCTCTCTCTCCCTCCCTCCCTCCCCCCCACCTCTCTGTCTCTCTCTCTTTCTTTTTTGAGATAGGGTCTCACTCTATTGCCCAGGCTGGAGTGCAGTGGCACAATCATAGCTCCTGGCAGCCTTGACCTCCTGAGCTCCTGGTACCTGTAGGAGGGATTACAGGTACACACAATGACAGTTAGCTAATTGTTTAATTGTTTGCAGAAATGGGGTCTCACTATGTTGCCCAGGCTGTGCTTGAACTCCTGGGCTGAAGCAATCCTTCCACCTCAGCCTCCCAAAGTGCTGGGATTACAAGTGTGAGCCACTGCACCCAGCCCAATTACCAACTTTCAATTTTAGGGGAAGTCTATACCCAGAGGAGTGATTGCTGGGTCACACGATAATTCTGTTCAACTCATTGAGCACAGTAGGTGTTATAGTGTTTTGGGGTGTTTTTTTACATTAAAAAAAAAAACTAATAACAGCATCCTGTTACCTGGCAGCTCGTGGTACCCGGGCACGTGCTATGTGTCAGACACTGAGCCCTTGTCATTGTATACCTACATGAGCCTCTAGGGCATGCAGTATTATCTTCATTGTACGGATGGGAAAACAGGCTCAGAGAAGTGGTGTGGGGTGCCCAGAGTCACACAGTGAGTGGTGTGAGACCTGGGATTTGCATCTAGAGCTTTCCAATCCGAAAGTGCTTAGCCAAGCCAAGGCTCAGTCTTCCTGACTCCCCATCAGCCACCTTCACTGCTATCCTGCTTCTCAATTTCTTTTTTTTTTTTGAGATGAAGTCTTGCTGTGTCTCCCAGGCTGCAGTGCAGTGGCGCGATCTCGGCTCACTGCAACCTCCGCCTCCCAAGTTCAAGCGGTTCTCCTGCCTCAGCCTCCCGAGTAGCTGGGATTACAGGCGCCTGCCACCACTCCTGGCTGAGTTTTGTATTTTTAGTAGAGACGGGGTTTCACTATGTTGAACAGGCTGGCCTTGAACTCCTGACCTTAAGTGGTCTGCCCACCTTGGCCTCCCAAAGTGCTGGGATTACAGGCGTGAGCCACGGCACCCATGCCCGACCCTGCTTCTCAATTTCTATGTGACTTCCTGGATGGATGGAGGGGAGGGAGATACAGAAGGCTGATGAGGCCACTGCACCACTGGGAAGCATCTGGGGAGGAGGAGTGGCCTAGACGGCAGGATGATTTCCCTGTGATCATCTCAACACAAGGAGGTGGAAGCCGTTATCCTCAGCAAACTAATGCAGGAACAGAAAACCAAGCACCACATGTTCTCACTTACAAGTGGGAGCTGAATGATGAGAATGCACGGACACAGGGAGGTTACAACACACACTGGGACCTGTCGGAGGGCGCTGGTGGGAGGAGGGAGAGCATCAGGAAGAACAGCTAATGGATGCTGAGCTGAATTCCTAGTTGGTGAGATGATGTGTGCAGCAAACCACCATGGCCCATGGTTACCTATGTAACAAACCTGCACATCCTGCACGTGAACCCCAGAACTTAAAATAAAAGTTGGAGAGAGGGCAAAAAAAACAATGGTGCAGGCTTCTTTCTCTGACAACAATGCAAGAAAGCTAGACACGAATAAGGTGTGTTTCGTAAAATCAACCCGAAACAGATGGGAAATTGTAAAGGCTCAATTTTAATTGAAATGGCCATGAGAAGAAATGTAGTACAGGCCAGGTGTGGTGGCTCACACCTGTAATCCCAGCACTTTGGGAGGTTGAGGTGGGCAGATCATTTGAGGCCAGGAGTTCAAGACCAGCCTGGCCAACATGGCGAGAGCCCATCTCTACTAAAAATTAAAAAAAAAAAAAATTAGCTGTGTGTGGTGGCATGTGTCTGTGGTCCCAGCTACTCAGGAGGCTGAGGCAGGGGAATCACTTGGAGCCGGGAGGCAGAGGTTGCAGTGAGCCAAGATCACACCACCACACATCCTGGGCAAGAGTGAAACTTTGTCTCCAAAAAAGAAAAAAAATGAAATGCACAGGTAAGAGCCTCCAAGAGTCCTGGGAAGGAGCTGGGAGGGGTATTTTGGAGATCTCTTGGACTAATTTAGGTCCAGTCTTGAGACTGGATGAAGAATCTTCATATAAGCTTCTCCTGTCAAAGCCACAGATATGGGACTGCAAGAGCAGACAGCTCACTGAGCCAGGCTAGGACAGCTGAGAGTTCAGGTCATTAGATCTCCTGCAGCCACTGTGCAGGGCCTGGTGCCTGCAAAATCCACTGGGCAACTGCATTCCCACGCCAAATAGGGCTGAGAACTCCACAGGGGAAGAAATCTGTGGACAAATTTGGAAAACAGCAAACCATTTGCATGTGGAAGACGAGATTGCTTGGTGCTCCCGAGACTAGGTGGGCAGCAAGAGTTTGGAATTTTCCAGCAGGAATGCTGAGCTGGTCATCTTCAAGCCCCTTCATGCCTGGGCTAGGAAGCCTATTATTATGAATTATATCAGCGGCCGGGTGCAGTGGCTCGTGTCTGTAATCCCAGCACTTTGGGAGGCTGAGGCAGGGCGGATCACTTGAGCTCAGGAATTCAAGACCAGCCTGGTCAACATGGCAAAACCTGTCTCTAAATTTTATTTTTGTATTGTAAAAATACAAAACAATTAGCCAAGCATGGTGGTGCATGCCTGTGGTCCCAGCTACTCAGAAGGCTGAGGTGGGAGGATCACTTGAGACCTGGGGTCAAGGGGAGCAGAGGTTGCAGTGAGCGGAGATTGTATCACTGCGCTCCAGCCTGGGTGACAGAGTGAGATCCTGTCTCAAAAAAAAAAACAAAAAAAATTATATCAGCAACAACAGCTAACACGTATTGCACAGGTGCACCATGTCCAGCACTTTTTCGAGAGCTTTGTGTGTATTACCTAATTTAATCCAAACAACAATACTACATGGTACAATATTTTTATTTTTTACAATTATTTTTCCCATTTTGCAGAAGAAGTAATGAAACAGAGGCACAAAGCGGGGTGCAAAGCTGGTAAAGGGTGAAGCAAGTGTCCAGGGCCAGATATTCTAGGGAAGCCACAGCATTGAACCCTTGCCAGGAGGGGTGAGGCTCCTAGGACCCCTTGCCCTTTCCTTTGTGCACTGGCCTCTGGCTGCCCTGGGGCACCAAACACCAGGGGTCTGCTCACCGGGAAATGGCATTCTGTTAGCCTCCAGCCCACAGCCAGTGACAGCTTGCAGCCCACAGCACTCTACTCCAGCTGGTTATTGATGACAAAAGATGGGAGGACAACATCACCCAAGCAGGTGCACATGAAGTGGACCCACATAACCCATCCTTCTCCTGCCCCCTGGAAACAGTTTTGAAACAGCCTAATAAGGACAGCAAAGCCAGGGAGGGTCAAGCCAAGTGCCTCTGCTGGGGCCACTGCCCAGGTCTCCATCTCCTGAATCACAAGGTGTCATGGCCTGGATGTTTGCATCTCCCCAGATTTGTATGTTCAAACCTTATCCCTATCAGAGGTAGAGTCTTGGCCAAGTGCAGTGGCTCACATATGTAATCCCAGCACTTTGGGAGGACGAGGCAGGCAGATCACCTGAGGTCAGGTGTTCAAGACCAGCCTGGCCAACATGGTGACCCCCTGTCTCCACTAAAAATACAAAAATTAGCTGGGTGTGGTGGCACGCACCTGTGATCCCAGCTACTTGGGAGGCTGAGGCAGGAGAATCGTTTGAACTCGGGAGGCAGAGGTTGCAGTGAGCTGAGATTGCACCATCGCACTCCAGCCTGGGTTACAGAGTGAGAATCTGTCTCAAAAAAAAAAAAAAAAAATTGAGTCTTTAGGAGGTGATTAGTTGATGAAAGTGGAACCCTTGTGCATGGGATTAGTGCCATTCTAAAAGAGACCCAAGCTCCCAAAGGCAGGCAATAATGAATGCTGGCGAGGATGAGGAGAAGAGGGAACCCTGGTACACTGTTGGTGAGAATGTGAATTAGTACAACCACGATGGAGAACAGAATGGAGGTTCCTCAGAAAACTGAAAATAACGGAACCTCCATGTGATCCAGCAATCCCACTCCTGGGTGTATACCTACCAGAGGAAATCACTATATGAGTCATCTGCACTCCCATGTCTATTGCAGCACTGTTCACAGTAGCCAAGATTTGGAAGCAATCCAAGTGTCCATCAACAGACGAATGGATAAAGAAAATGTGGTGCTTAAACACAATGGAGTATTATTCAGCCAAAAAAATAATGAGATCCTGTCATTTGCAACAACATGGGTGGAACGGGAGGACTTTGTGTTAAGTAAAATGAGCCAGGCACAGAAAGACAAATGTCACATGTTCTCACTTATTTGTGGAAGCTAAAAATTAGAACAATTGAACTCATGGAGATAGAGAGTAGAATGATGGCTACCAGAGGCTGGGAAGGGTAGTCTGGAGGGGAATGGTAAATGGGTATAAAAATACGGTTAGATAGAATAAATAAGATCTTGGCCGGGCACAGTGGCTCATACCTGTAATCCCAGCACTTTGGGAGGCTGCGGTAGGTGAATCACCTAAGGCCAGGAGATCGAGACCAGCCTGGCAGCCTGGTCAACATGGCAAAACCCTGTCTCTACTAAAAATACAAAAATTAGCCAGGCCATGGTGGTGGGTCGCTGTAATCCCAGCTACTCTGGAGGCTAAGGAAGGAGAATCACTTGAACCCAGGATGCAGAGGTTGCAGTGAGCTGAGATCGTGCCACTGCACTCCAGTCTGGTCAACAGAGAGAGACACCATCTTAAAAAAGAAAAAAAAAAATCTAGTATTTGATAGCACAACAGGGTGACTACAGACAACAATAATTTATTTTACATTTTAGAATAACTATGAATATAACTCAAACATCTGTAACAAAAAGCATGCTAAATGCTTGAGGTAAGGGATACCCCATTTACTCTGATATGATTAGTACACATTGTGTGCCTGAATCAAAATATCTCATGTATGCCATAAATATATACACCATCTATGTACCTATAAAAATTAAAATTATTAGGTTGCTGCACATGTAATTGTGGTTTTTGCCATTAAAAGTAATTGCAAACACTGCAATCACATTTGCACCAACCTAAATAAAAATTTTTGAAAAGTAAAAGAGGCCTGAGGGAGCTTGTGTCCCTTCCACCATGTAAGGACACAGCAAGAAAGCATCATCTCAGAACTGCAAAGTGGGCCCTCACCAGACACAGAATCTGCAAGCACCTTGATCTTGGGCATGATCTGGACTTGATCTTGGACTTCCCAGCCTCCAGAACCATGAGCAATAAGTATCTATAGTTTATAAACTACCCAGTCTAAGGGATTCTGCTAGGGCTGACAAACAGATGAAGGCACAGGGTGCATTTATTTTATTTCTTCCTTTGCTCTAAATGACACCACTCCTCATTTGCTCCCCTCACTGTCTGGGCACCTTGTTTCTGAGGAGTGTCTCCTTTCTCCCCATGTTTGGGGATATTCCATGGGGCCCTGGGCCTCCAAAGCAACCCCAGGCCCTAATACAGCCACTTTGTCCCCTCACCCCTCAAGCTGCAGAGCTGCTTGTGAGCAGAAACCAGCCCAATACTTTCATGGTGGACATGCATCCTACACCAATGGCCTCGGGTGTCAGGCTGTGGCCAATTCTCACACACTGTTGCTGCAGGGAGCCTGGGTGTCCTGGCACTCCAGGTCTCAAAGGATGAAGCTGTAGCCATCACTTCTGCAGTCCTACAGCAATGCAGGATGGCACAAGATCACCTTCTCTACTTTCAACCTCCAGTACCTGTATTCAAAAAGGCATGTTGGGCCAGATGTGGAGGCTCATGCCTGTAATACCAGCACTTTGGAAGGCCAAGTGGTAAGGCTCACCTGAGGCCAGAATTCGAGATTGAGGCCTGGGCAACATAGCAAGACCCTATCTCTACAAAAAATTAAAAAACTAGCTGGAGGTGGTGGTGCACACCTGTAGCCCTAGCTACTTGGGAGGTTAGGGTAGGAAGATTATTTGAGCCCAGGAGTTTGAGACCATCCCAGGCAACATACCAAGAACTGATATCTACAAAAAAATATTTTAAATTACCCAGATGTTGTGACACGTGCTTATAGTCCCAACTACTCAGGAGGCTGAGGCTGGAGGATTGCTTGAGCCCAGGGATTTGAGGCACAGTAAGCTATAATCGTGCCACTGCACTCCAGTCTGAGTGAAAGAGCAAGACCCTGTCTCTAAAACTAAAACATAAAAAAAAAAAAAAAATTAACAAAAGATAAGGAGGCATGTTGTGAGGCCATATAACACAGGCTCAGATACAAACTGCCTGACTCAAATCCAGTCTCTGCCACTGACCAGCTGGGATGATACTGCAGAAGTTGTTTAACTGCTATGCATCTCTGTTTACCCATCTATATAATGGGATAATAATGCACCTCTACATAAAGTGGATATGAAGATGAAAAGCGTTAATACAAACAAATGATACTGGGACAATTGGATGTCCACGAACAAAAGAATGAAGCTGGATCCTACCTCACACCATTCACAGAAATTAACTCCAAGTGGATGAAAGAGCTCAATTTAAGAATGGAAACCATGAAACTTTTAGAAGGATACAGAAGCAAATCTTCATGACCTCGAGTTAAGCAAAACCTCCTTAGATGTGTCTACACAAGTACAAGTGACAAATGAAAAAACAGACAAATTGGACTTTATTGAAATTTTAAAATATTGTGCTTCAAATGATACCATCAAGAAAATGCAAAGATGACCCACAGAATAGAAGAAAATAATTGCAAATCATATGTCTGATAAGAGGTTTGCATCTGGTATATAATGAATTTTTACAACTTGACAATAAAAAGACAATTAACCCAATTTTAAAATAAGCAAAAGATCTGAATAGATATTTTTCCAAAGAATATATACAAATGGCCAATAAGTACATGAAAAGATGCTCAGCATCATTAGTCATTAGGGAAATGCAAATCAAACCACAGTGATACACTTTATATCCACCAGGATGATTCTAATAAAAAAGACAGAAAATAAGATGCATTGGCAAGGATGCGGATAAATTCAAACCCTCCTACATGGCTTGAGGGAATGTTAAATGATGCAGCTGCTTTGGAAAAACAGCTTGGCAGTTCCTCAAACAGTTAACCATAGAGTTTACCATATGACCCAGCAATCTCACTCCTAGGTACCCAAGAAAATTGAAAGAGATGTTCACACCAAAACTTGTACACAAATGTTCATAGCACCACCACTCACAATAGCCAAAAAGTGGAGACAACCCAAATGCCCATCAACAGTTAAGTGGATAAACAAAATATATAATAGACTATCCACATAATGGAATATTATTCAGCCATGAAAAGGAATAAAGTACGGACCCACGCAACAACCTGAACGAACCTCAAAAACATCATGCCAAGTGAAAGAAGCCAGTCACAAAGGAGCACATATTGTGGGATTTCATTTATATAAAATGTCCAAAATGGAAAAATCCATGGAGACAGAAAGCGGATTTGTGGTTGCCAAGGGCTGGAGTGGGGAGGGAGGGAAGTGGATGAGAAGATTAAAAGCCTTAATACAAATAAATGAAGCTGGGACAACTGGATGTCCACAAACAAAAGAATGAAGCTAGACCCCTATCTCACATCATTCACAGGAATTAACTCCAAATAGATGAAAGAACTAGATTTATGAGGGGAAACCATAAACCTCTTAGAAGAATACAGAAGTAAATATTTGTAGCAAGAAGAGAGAAATATAAGTAGACAAGAAGAGAGACATAGAAGAGCTTTGGTGCCAACTAGAGCCAGGTTCAAATCCCGGCTCCAGCACTAACTTGGTATGTAACCTTGGGACCTTGGATTCCTCACCAGTCAGAACCCCCAGCCTCACAGGGCTGTTATGAGGATAACATAAAATATGCAAAATATGTTAGAAGAATAAAGAGTATGCAGAATAACACATGCAGCACACTTAGCCCAGTCTCTAGCATACAGCTGGTACTAAACAATGATAATGGCAGAAATCCATTTATTTTATTATTATCTTTTGAGGGACGGGGTCTTGCTAGGTTGCCCAGGCTGGTCTTGAACTCCTGGCATCAAGCCATCCTCTCCCATAAGCCTCCCAAGTAGCTGGGATTACAGGCACATGCCACTATGCCCAGCAAGCAATCAATTTTTATGATTTAAATCTGAGAGGATGTTGAATAACTTGAAGCCAAACTGATGCTCTGTTGTCTACTGCTTCTTCCTACTTTCCCCCACCAGCTGTCTGTGCATCATAGACACTGTGGATACTCTCTTGGTTTTCCATCGACCTACTCTCATTATTTTACTGGTTCCTCCTTCTCTTCTCCCTGCTCCCTGAACTCTGAACTCTTTCTGAGAGAAGGACATTAGCTCATATACTTCAGGAGGACAACTGACCACTCCAATTCTGGTTTCCCTTTGCTGTCAGAGACTACAGGCCGGAATTCTATTTGGGAATTGTGGCAGATTGTATTTTCCATAAATAGCTGCACCAATGTTTCCCATCCATATGTTCTTCTCACTGTGACATTCCTCCTATCAAGAGTTGGTATCTGTATTCTCTCTCCTTGAATCTAGAGACTCTTATGACTATGGCAGAAGTGATGCTATGTGACTTCCAAGGCTAGATGATAAAAGGTGATACAGTTCTACCTGGTTCACTTGGAATGCTTGCTCCTGGCACCCAGCTTCCATGATGTGAGGAAGCCCAAGTGAACATGAGGAAAGGCCACATGTAGTTTTTCCAACTGATAGCTCAAAAAGATTTCAATCAACAAGTATCATCAACTGCCAGTCATGTGGGTAAACAAGCCCTCAGATGATTCCAGTCCTCTGCCATTAGGTCACCCTTAGTCTTTAGGCGGAAGTCTCAGATATCATGGAGCAGAGACAAGCCAATCTCACTGTGCCCTGCCCAAAGTCCTACCCCACAGAGCCTGGGAGCAAAATAAATTATTATTATTGAAATTTGGAGTTGATTGTTTTGCAGGAATGGATAACCATAGATAACCAACTCTAATAGATAGAGTTGTTGGTGTGGTCACTCTCCCCAAAGACCTCTTCTGAATTCTCTTCTCTTTTTCCAAACTTTGATGCTCCTCCTCTGGGTGAGCTAGTCTTTTCCAGGGCTCTAAAGACACTGAGAGGCTGAAGAGCCTCCAAACTCCATCATTTCCCAAACCTCCCAATCTGCCCATAGAAATATTCAGCCAATTTACAATCAACATATTCAAACGCAAAAGGACTCTCTTTTCTGCTCCCCTTTCCAGTTTTTTATTTCAATCAATGGCAGATCACTTGTGCCAGTCATTTGTTCATCTTAGAAACCCCTTCCCCATCTCCAATTAGTCAGATTTACTCCAACAAGGTCTCAGTATCCTGCTTTTCCTCAAGACTATCTGTGCCTTTTTTGTCTACTTTTGTTATTGCAATAGGCTTCTGTTCTAGCTATCTCTTTATTTTTTATTTTTATTTATTTATCTATTTATTTTGAGACAGAGTCTCACTCTGTCACATAGCTTGGAGAACATTGACGCAATCTTGGCTCACTGCCACCTCAACCTCCCCAGCTCAAGCAATGCTCCCAGCTCAGCCTCCCAAGTAGCTGGGACTACAGGTGTGCACTACCACACCTGGCTATTTTTTCTGTATTTTTGGATAGAGACAGGGTTTCACCATGTTGCCCAGGCTGGTCTCAAACTCCTGAGCTCAAGGGATCCTCCTGCCTCAGCCTCCCAAAGTGCTGGGATTACAGGTGTGAGCCACCATGCCCAGGCTTCTGGCTATCTATTCCTGCATAACAATCAACTCCAAATTTAGTGGCATTAAACAACAACTATTTTATTCTGCTCCCATACTCTGTGGGGCAGGACTTTGGACAGGGCACAGTGGGACTGTCTTGTCTCTACTCCGTGCTGTCTGAGACTTCAGCTTGAAGATTAAGGGTGACCCAGTGGAAGGGGACTGGAATCATATGAGGGCTTGTTCACCCACATTTCTGGCAGCTGATGATGCCTGTTGACTGAGGCCTTGTTGAGACATCAGTTGGAAAAACTATATGTGGCCTCTCCTCATGTTTGCTTGGGCTTCCTCACATCATGGAAGCTGGGTGTATCTGTATCACCTTTTACCACCTAGCCTTGGAAGTCACATAGCATCAGTTCTGCCATAGTCATAAGAGTGTCCAGATTCAAGGACAGAGAATGGAGACCCCAACTCTTGATAGGAGGAATGTCAAAATGAGAAGAACATATGGACAGGAAGCATTGGTGCAGCTATTTATGGAAAATACAATCTGCCACAACTCCCAAATAGAATTCCGGCCTGTAGTCCATGACAACAAAGGGAAGCCAGGATTGGAGTGGTCAGTTGTCCTTCCAAAGCATGTGAGCTAATATCCCTCTCTCAGAAACAGTTCAGTAGCATGGCTCTCTACTACTAGAAAAAAAGTCCAAAATCCTGTCTAATCTGGCTTCAGCCTGTTTGACAAGCTTGTCTCCAACTACCTCCCTGTGCTATATTCACATTAGATGATTTATAGTCCTTGAATTTGTCCTAAACTATAAATTCTTCCTTGCCTTCTCCCAGGCTGATTCTTAAACTGGGATTGTTCTCCTTTTGACACGCTTTGATGTTAAGGCAAACTGTAGCAAGTTGCCTATCTTAGCCTTCCTTGGAAGACAAGAAGTTCCCATTAAGGGACAGTTACCCATCTGGGAAAGGCAGACAGCTGGCTGTGAGGCTAGTTGATCGCTGTGCTTTTCACCCTCACCCCAAAATGAGTCCTAATCACTGCCCCAACTACTGCCTTTTCTGTAGGATTGTCTTCTCTGTGCAACCATTAAACATCCTTGCACCTCAGAGGTCTGTCCTTCCAGAGGTCAAGGTACCCTGATTCCAACCATAAAATCCCCACAAATTGAAGACTTGTCTGATTATCCTGACTTGGGGCTGGTTAATGGCTGAGCCAGAAATTGGGCCTTGTACTGAAGCACTTGGAGGCCAAGCTGAATTGTCCTGCGTGCAGACACCATGACTGAGAAGATGACTTCAATTAAAATGGAGTTAATTAAGCTTTGAGTCTTGAAATCTCTACTGAATCACTAAATTGGAAGGATGAAATAAACCCTCTACTCACTCAGCAGCGTTGGGTGAAGGGTCCGATGATGGGATCAGGCCCTACAGATAATATTTCCCTTTAGAGGGTCCGGTTTTTTCCTCCCTTAGGATATTGGGTGCAGAAAGTTAAGCCAATCCTAACATTCAGCTTGCAATCATTCTGACGTAACATAGTAGCTGTCTCATGCGTCCGTGTGAAGAGATCACCAAACAGGCTTTTGTGTGAGCAACAAGGCTGTTTATTTCACCTGGGTGCAGGCTGGCTGAGTCCGAAAAGAGAGTCAGCAAAGGGTGGTGGATTATCATTACTTCTTATAGGTTTTGGGATAGGCAGTGGAGTTAGGAGCAATGTTTTGCGGGCAGGGGGTGGATCTCACAAAGTACATTCTCAAGGGTGGGGAGAGTTACAAAGAACCGTCTTAAGGGTGGGGGAGATTACAAAGTACATTGATCAGTTAGGGTGGGGAAGAAACAAATCACAATGGTGGAATGTCATCAGTTAAGGCTATTTTCACTTCTTTTGTGGATCTTCAGTTGCTTTAGGAGATCTGGATGTAGACGTGCAGGTCACAGGGGATATGATGGCTTAGCGTGGGCTCAGAGGCCTGACAGTGGCCTCTCTTCACTCCCCTCCCACTCTCCAGACCCCACCACCAGAAGCATCCATCCTGATGGGTTTACTGTATCTTTGGATATATGTTCCTCTGTGTGTGTGTGTGTGTTGCTGTTTTGTTCATGCATTTATCTTCAGTTTATGTAAATGGCATGGTGTTATGTATCTCCTTCTGTTTGTTGTGCTGTTTCACTCAATGCTGCTTGTAGTTTAGCGTGGTTTATTGTTCTGTGCTATATATTAATCCTGTGTCAGGAGTGTCAGAGCTGTTTGAAACAGAGCTACTCCATCTTGAATAAGAGCTGGGTAAATAAGACTGAAGCTTACTGGGCTGCATTCCAGGGAAATTAAGGCATTCTAAGTCACAGGATGAGATGGGAGGTCAGCACACGATACAGGTCGCAAAGACCTTGTTGATAAAACAGTTGCAGTAAAGAAGCCAGCCAAATCCTGTCAAAACCAACATGGCGACTAAGGTCACCTCTGATTATCCTCATTGCTCATTATATGCTAATTAAAATGCATGAGCATGCAAAAGACAGTCCCAGCAGTGCCATGACTGTTTGCAAATGCCATGGCAACACCAAGAAGTTACCCTATATGGTCTAAAAAGGGAAGGAACCCTCAGTTACAGGAACTGCCCACCCCTTTCCAGGAAAACTCATGAATAAACCACCCCTTGTTTAGCGTATAATCAAGAAAGAATGATAACATTGAATATAGTTAACCAGCAGCCCTTGGGGCTGCTCTGCCTATGGAGTAGCCATTCTTTATCCCTTTACTTTTTTAATAAACTTGCTTTCATTTTACTGTATGGATTCGCCTTGATTTCCTTCTTGTGCAAGATCCAACAACCCTCTCTTGGGGTCTGGATCAGGACCCCTTTCTAGTAACAGGGAGATTTGGCTCTCTCTACCTCCCCACTTCAACTACCAATGCCATGATGACATTGTTACATGGATCTCCCTTGTAGAGATACAGTGGGGTTGATGGGCATGCAGTCTACCCATTCTTAATTCCAGTAACTCCTACCAGGGTGCTCCCCTGAACACTGCATCAAGATATACTCCCATCAGCAGTGGATACATATCAGTTGCCAGTTCCTCTATCCTCACCAACACTTGGCTTTATCTACCTTTCTAAATCTGCCAAATCTGATTGGTGTGAATAGTATCTCACTCATGTTATAAATTCTGTGATCACTAGGGATGTTGAGCAGTTCTTCATGTTCACATTAGCCGTTTGCATTTCTACCTCAATGAATTCTTATCATTTGCCCACTTCTCAAATGGATTTCTAGGAGGCTTTAGTTGGATTTCTTTCCAACCTTATGAAAAATTCTTTTTTTTCTGACAAAAAAATGCCATTTAGAAAGGAATTTCTTACCTAGAATAACTATTAATCCCTTGTTTGTTTTTAATGTTAAAAATATATTTTTAATCTGTTAACTCTGCCTGTAAGTTCTTTGTTAAGTAGAAATTCTTAATTTTGATTTACAACTTAGAGTTTTGCATTGGTTAGCACAGGCTGAGCTGTGTAACAGATAGACTCAAACATGTAATAAGTGACTTAACACAATAGAAGCTTATTTCTCTCTCACATAGCAGTCCACCATAGTTCCAAGCCATCAACAGGGAATAAGGTTGGGGGTTTTATTCTCTGTTGATGGCTCACAGGCTGAGTCACAGGTTGACATGGCCCCACCATCTTCATCCTTGTAGTTGTCATTCTAGTTGTCATGAGGGGATGGCTGGCCCTGCTGTTTTCTACCCTGCGGTAGTTCCTAGGAGGTGAGCAATATGCTGAAAGCAATATGGGAAGAGAAAGGAAATGAGCAAAGATCTCAACCCCAACCTAATGAAGAAAATAAAAATATTTTACCCCAAAATATATTTCTTTGGCATAACTTGAAATAGCTGCTGCAGAGCCAGCAAATAGAGTTGGCATTGCAAAGCTGTCTTTGTGGGGAAAATTTGCATCTGTAGAGAATCTTCATTAACATAGCCACATGTCCCCCTTTCTATGCCTTTTTTAGATCTAGGAGTGATTGAGAATCTGACACCTTTAAACCTTTGAAAAGAAACTTACTATCTAGTCACTCTGAGGGAGACTTCATCTACATAACAAGGCCACCTTTGGAGCCAAGCCTCTTCCTTTCTTCTTCCCATAAACTGTCTTGCCACTAAAACCTATTTTGGACATATTCTGAGTCTGGATTCTTTCTGTAATTTCAAGATGGCAGATTAGCCTCTGCCACTTATTGGGAAGCTGGATCTTCATACTGAAGGCTCTCATGTATACACATTAAATAAATTTGTATGCCTTTCTCCGATAACTCAATCAGCCTTGTGTCAGTAATTTTTTAGCTAACCTATAGGGGGGCCAATAGCCCTGGCCCCCACCCTAATCTCTGTGGCTGCCTTTCCTTCCCCTGTGGGGCCCAACCACCCTCTGACTCCTCTTTTTATATTAGACTCTGAAATCCATAAAACACTTCTTCCTTCTGTGACTTCTCCAAATGTTGGAGGAAGACAGTTGTCTGTGTTCATTCACCATCTTGTTAGAAATCCAAAAAATGCATCTAGAGTCTTACATTTATCCAGAGAAGTGAAACAGTCATCTGTCTGCTCATACGCCCCCTAAGAGTTTCTTCCTGGAGTAGCCTAAATATATCTCCTCTTCCCAACTCCACAACCAACTTTTCTTAACCATTCTAATCTCAAGATCACTGATTCTCCTCAAAGAGATTTGAGCAGCCTTTTTCTATAACTCTGTAAATACACTCAAGTCAGTAACCCAATCCTGCAATTGTACTTTTTGTACATAGAAGCCTATTGCTGCAGGAAAAGAGCACAGAGAAAACTTAAATTCACTGATCAAGTTTATCCACCTGCTGTCTATGGAAATTGTTCCAATGGGCTGGTGCAGAGCGCCCCCTGGTGGCCACAGTTCAGTTTTTCTCCAGGTGTTCTTAGCGATTCCCTCCAGAACAATTTTATGGGTTTTCTGTTGTTTTGTTTTTGAGTCAGGGTCTCACTCTGTGCCCTGGGCTGGAGGGCAGTGGTGCAATTATGGCTCACTGCAGCCTGAAACTCCTGGGCTCAAGCGATCCTCCTGCCCCAACCTCCCAAGAGGGTGGGACCACAGTTACGTGCCACCACGCCCACCTATTTTTAAAATTTTTTTGTAGAGACGGGGTCTCGCTATGTTGCCAGGCTGGTTTCAAACTCCTGCCCTCAAGCGATCCTCCCACCTCCGCCTCCCAAACTACTGGGATTACAGGTGCTGCCCCCAGCCCCCGGGATGTTTTTCTGTCTCCTCGTGACCTCCTGCACTCCCCAGCTACACTGGCTGCTTCTTACCTTTGATTTTTAACTACCACCCACCCAGATGCAAAGAACTTGGAACATACACCTCCAGCCTGACTTTCCCCTGAACTCTAGACCATGCATCTGACCACCTCCTAGACTTCTGTCCCTAGAAGCTCCACGGACCGGCAGCTCAGACTCAACATGCCCCACCTGGAACCCATCATTTCCCCCTAGCCGGCTCCCTGTGTACTCCTGACCTCAAGGGCTGACACCACTATCTTCTGCAGAGTCACACTGACTCCCCTTCCCCTCGTGATCTGCTGTGGGTTGAATCATGCCCTCCAAAAAGACAGGTTGAAATTCTAAGTCTTCATACCTGTAACTGACACAGTATTTGGAAATAGAGACTTTGCAGATGTAATTAAGATGTAAATCAACTCATGCGTGTAATCCCAGTGTTTTGGGAGGCAGAGGCAGGACAATTGCTTGAAATCGGGAATTCAAGACCAACCTGGGCGACATAGCAAGACACACCTCTACAAAAAAAAAAAAAAATTATCTGGGCATTGTGGCTTATGCCCATAGTCCCAGCTACTGGAGAGGCCAAGGCAGGAGGATCGCCTGACTCCAAGAGTTTGAAGCTGCAATGAGCTATGATTGTGCCACTGCACTCCAGCCTGGGTGACAGAGTGAGACCCTATCTCAAAAACAAAGAAACTGGCCGGGCACGGTGGTTCACGCCTGTAATCCCAACACTTTGGGAGGGCGAGGCGAGCAGATCACCTGAGGTCAGGATTTCAAAACCAGCCTGGCCAACATGGCAAAACCCCATCTCTACTCAAATATAAAAATTAGCCAGGTGTGGTAGCGTGCACCTATAGTCCCAGCTACCTGAGAGGCTGAGGCAGGAGAATCACTTGAACTCAAGAGGTGGAGGTTGCAGTGAGCTGAGATGGCACCACTGCACTCCAGCCTGGGCAACAGGAATGAAATTCCATCTCAAAAAAAAAAAAAGAAAAGAAACAAGCAAATAAATAAATAAATGAAAGTTGAGATCACACCAGAGCAGGATGGGCCTCTATTCCAATATGACTGGTGTCCCTATAATAGAGAAACAGAGAAGCACACAGGGAGAGCTCCATCTGGCAACCCAGGCAGGACTAGAGTGACACAGCTACCAGCCAGAGTGACAGAGATTGATGGCCACAAGCAGGAGCCCAGAAGAGGCAGAGAAGGATTCTCCTAGAGTCACAGACAGAGCAGGGCCCTGCTGACCCCTGGATTTTGGACTTCTAACCTCCAGGACTGTGAGAGAACACATGTCTGTTGTTTCAAGCCACCCACTGTGTGGTACAAGCACAGATCGTGTCATTGCACTTGGCTTTACTGAGCTTCGCATATACTGTCCTTCTTACAAATGGCAGGTTTGTAGCAATCCCGCCTCAAGCAACGCTCTAGGCGCTGTTTTTTCAACAGCACATGCTCACTTCATATCTCTGGGTCACATTTTGGTAACCATCACAGTATTTCAAACTTTTTCATTATGATTATATGTGTTATGGTGATCTGTGATGAGTGATCTTTGATGTTACTGTTGCAATTGTTTTGGAGCAGTACAAACCCTACAAGGTAGAGAAATGAATTGATGCGTGTTCTGACTGCTCCTCTGACCAGCTGCTCCCCATCTCTCTCTTTCTTTGGGCCTCCCCATTCCCAGGGACACAGCAATATTGAAATTAGGCCAACTAATAACTTTACAATGCCCTCCAAGTTGTTAAAGCAAACTAAATATGGTCCTAGAAGGACTCCGTACTTCTATATTGGAGTCCTTGTGGATGAACTCTAACCTATCTTAATAGTCAGGCGAGATGGGAAACCTAATTCAGGAGTTTGCACCTGTAACAATAACTGAGTCTTGGCCAATCCCTGCAGCCATACTTCAACCACTCGTAGACTGCTAAGTGTTCACACTGTGTTCAAATAAGGCAAACGCCAACCTGTAACCAATCCAGCTGTTTCTGTACCTCGTTGCCAATGTCTGTACTTTTTTTTTTTTTCTATAAATCTTCTTTCACCACGTGGCTATGCTACAGTCTCTGTGAATCAGCTGTGATTCTGGGGGCTGCCCAATTCACAAATCGTTCATTGCTCAATTGAACACCTTTAAATTTAATATGGCTGAAGTTTGTTTGTTTGTTTGTTTAATCAAAGTGTTCAAGTGAAAGGAAGAGTCACACATCTCCCACTTCACATCAAAAGCTAGAAATGATTCTGCTTAGTGAGGAAGGCATGCCAAAAGTCAAGACAAGCTGAAAGCCAGGCCTCTTGCACCAAACAGATAAACAAGTTGCAATTGCAAAGGAAAGTTCTTGAAGGAAATTAAAACTGCTACTGCAGCAAACACATGAATAAGAAAGTGAAGCAGCTGTATTGTTGGTGTGGAGAAAGTTTTAGTGGTGTGGATAGAAGATCAAACCAGCCGCAACATTCCCTGAACCAAGATCCAATCCAGAGCAAGTCCCTCACTCTCTTCAATTCTAGGAAGGCTGAAAGAGGCGAGGAAGCTGTAGAAGAAAAGTCTGAAGCTAGCAGAGCTTGGCTCATGAGGTGTAAGGAAAGAAGCTGTCTCCATCACATAAAAGTGTAAGGGGGAGCTGATGGAGAAGCTGCAGCAAGTTATCCAGAGGCTCTAGCTGTACTCATGGATGAACGTGGATACACTCAACAACAGATTTTCAATATAGACAAAACAGCTTGAGATTAGAACATGATGTCATCTAGAACTTTCATAAAGAGAAGAAATCAACGCCTGGCTTCAAAGCTTCAAAGCACTGTCTGACTGTCTAGCAGGGGGCTAATGCAGCTGGTGACTCTAAGTTGAAGCCAGTGCTCATTTATCATGCTGCAAATTCTAGGGTCCTTCAGAGTGATGCTAAATCTACTCTGCCTGTGCCGTAGAAATGGAACAAAGAAGCCTGGAAGGCAGCACATCTGTTTACAGCATGGTTTACTGAACACTTCAAGCCTCCTATTGAGAACTACTGCTCAGAAAAGAAGATTCCCTTAAAAATACTATTGCCCACTGACAATGCACTTGGTAACCCAAGAGCTCTGATGAAGATGTACAAGGAGTTGAATGTCGTTTTCATGCCTGCTAACACATCCATTTTGCAGCCCATGGATCTCGGAGTAATTTCAACTTTCAAGTCTTATTATTTAAGGAATACATATCATAAGGCTATAGCTGCCACAGATAATGATTCCTTGAATAGATCTGGGCAAAGAAAATTAAAGCACCTTTCTGGAAAGTATTCACCGTTCTAGATGCCATTAACATTTGTGGGGGCCGGGCGTGGTGGCTCACGCCTGTAATCCCAGCACTTTGGGAGGCCGAGGCGGGCAGATCACAAGGTCAAGCGATCCAGACCATTCTGGCCAACATGGTGAAACACCGTCTCTACTAAAAGTACAAAAATTGGCTGGGCGTGGTGGCACTCGCCTGTAGTCCCAGCTACTCGGGAGGCTGAGGCAGGAGAATTGCTTGAACCCGTGAGGCAGAGGTTGCAGTGAGCTAAGATTGTGCCACTGCACTCCAGCCTGGTGACAGAGCAAGACTCTGTCCAAAAAAAAAGAACATTTGTGAATTCATGGATTCATGGGAGGAGGTCAAAATATCAACATGAACAGGAGTGTGGAAGAAGTGGATTCTAACCCTCATGGATGAGTTTGAGGGTTTCAAGGCTTCAGTGGAGGAAGGAACTGCAGATGTGGTGGAAATAGCAAGAGAACTAGAATTAGAAGTGGAGCCTGCAGATGGGACTGAATTGCTACAATCTCATGATCAAACTTGAACAGATGAGGAGTTGCTTCTTATGGATGAGCAGAGAAAGGGGTCTCTTAAGATGGAATTTACTCCTGGTGAAGATGCTGTGAACACTGTTAAAATGGCAACAAAGGATTTAGAATATTCCATAAACTGAGTTGATTAAACAGCGGCAGAGTTTGTGAGCCCTGGCTCCAACTTTGGAAGAAGTTCTACTCTGGGCAAAATGCTACCAAATAGCATCACAGGTTACAGAGAAATCTTTTGTGAAAGAAACAGTCAATCAATGAGGCAAACTTCATTTCCATCTTATCTTAAGAAATTGCCACAGCCACCCTAACCTTCAGCAACCACCACCCTGATCCATCAGCAGCCAGCTACATCAAGGCAAGACCCTTCACCAGCGAAAAGATTATGACTCACTAAAGACCCAGATAAGGCCGGGAGGGGTGGCTCACGCCTGTAATCCCAACATTTTGGGAGGCCGAGGCAGGTGGATCACAAGGTCAGGAGTTCAAGACCAGCCTGGCCAAGATGGTGAAACCCCATCTCTACTAAAAATACAAAAAAATTAGCTGGGCGTGGTGGTGAGCACCTGTAATCTCAGCTACTCAAGAGGCAGAGGCAGAAGAATTGCTTGACCCAGGAGGTTGAGGTAGCAGTGAGCCGAGATCGTGCCACTGCACTCCAGCCTGGAAGACAGAGCAAGACTCTGCCTCAAAAAAAAAAAAAAAAAAAAGACCCAGATGATTGTGAGCATTTTTTCAGCAATAAGATATTTTTAAATTAATGTATGCATATAATTTTTGGTTTCTGTGGTTTTTTACAGACAGGGTTTCACTGTCACCCAGGCAATGGTGCAATCATAGCTCACCACAGCCTCAAGTCCCTGGCTCAAGCAATCCTCCCACCTCAGCCTCCTGAGTAGCTAGGACTACAGGCACACACCACTATATCCAAGTAATTTTTAAATTTTTTGTAGAGACAGAATTTCCCTATCTCCCTATGTTGCTCAGGCTGATCTCAAACTCCCGGCCTCAAGTGATCCTTCCTCTGCCTCCCAAAGTGCTGGGATTACAGGTGTGTGCCACCAGGCCCAAACTATGCATTGTTTTTTTTTAGGCATAAGGCTATTGCACCCTTAATAGACTACAGGATAGTATAAACATAACGTTTATATGCACTGTGGAACCCCACAATTTGTATGGCTCACTTTATTGCGATATTCACTTTATTACCGTGAATATCACCAAAGTATGCCTGTGATTTGTTTGACCACCCAAGAAGCTAATCCACAATCCTTTCTGCAAGTCCTTGGTTTGGCGTCTTATGTTGACAATTCCACCAGCGTCTTAACAGGCCACCCTGCCTGCAGGCTCATAAATGCATCTCCCGCAGGCATGGCTGGATTAATTCACCTAAAGTGCAAATGTGTCCTGACCCCTCTCACCTGCCCCAGCCTTGCCCCTGATGTTGTGTGGTCTTCTAACACCCAGAACACCACCAGGGGTTTGCTGCAGGTGTTGACTCGGCCAGTTCCATTCCAGGCTCCATCCCAGCACTTATCATTTGCACTGGCATGCAGCATTCCCTCAACCCATGAGCTCCCAATCTCTGGTGTCTACCATAAAACCAGGCACCGAGTAGGCACTTTGTAAAGGTTTGTGACTCTGAACTGAAAAATTTAAAAGTACAAAGCCAGAGCCTCAGTCTCTGGTGAGGCAACCAGAGATGCTAGAAATTGCATATGGGATCCCCTCAAAGCTGCCCTCTGCTAATAGCTACAGGCTCTGGAGTTTAGGTCTGGAGCTGACCAGGCACCCTGTAGGCATTCCCATCCCTCCTCTCTGGGAAACTGAGTCTGCAGAGGGCACAAACGGGGTCTGTGCTGCACCTACAGCTCTTTCCTGAGATTTTTCAGGCCTCAGTGTGTCCCCTGACTTTCCAAGGCTTGGGCAGTCTGACTCCCAAAGGTCTCATCACCTAACATTCTGAGCATATTCAAAGGCACCCACATTCCAACATGAAAGATCATTTTTATCGTACACTTTGGAAAGCCAGGATTTCTCCTCCATATCACTGTGCATATCCAGTGAATTCTACAGAGCGAGAAACATTAAGCTTAAAAATTGTCATCCAGCCAGGTGCGGTGGCTCATGCCTGTAATTCCAGCACTTTGGGAGGCCAAAGGGGTCGGATCACCTGAGGCCAGGAGTTCAAGACCAGCCTGGCTAACATGGCAAAACCCTGTCACTACTAAAAATACAAAAATTAGCCAGGTGTGGTGGTGGGCACCTGTTATCTCAGCTACTTGAGAGGCTGAGGCAGGAGAATCACTTGAACCTGGGAGGTGGAGGTTGCAGTGAGCCAACATCGCACCACTGCACTCCAGCCTTGGCGACAGAGTGAGACTCCATCTGAAAAATAAAAATAAAAAATAAAAATAAAAATTGTTGGCTGGGTGCAGTGGCTCAGGCCTGTAATCCCAGCACTTTGGGAGGCCGAGGTGGGTGGATCACGAGGTCAGGAGATCGAGACCATCCTGGCTAACACAGTGAAATCCCATCTCTACTAAAAAAATGCAAAAAATTAGCCAGGTATGGTGGTGGCGCCTGTAGTCCCAGCTACTTGGGAGGCTGAGGCAGGAGAGTGGTGCAAACCTGGGAGGCGGAGCTTGCAGTGAGCCAAGATCATGCCACTGCACTCCAGCCTGGGTGACAGAACGAGACTCTGTCTCAAAAAAATAAAAATAAATAAATAAATAAAAATTGTCATCCAGCAGTAACAAGATGTTTATAAACATGTTGGGAAAAAAATGCTCGGTGCTGCAAAGAAGAACCAGCACTGAGACAAAGGATTTCTCAGCACGGCAATTTACTCCTATAGGAAGGTACGTCTCGTGAATGGAGCAATGGTGAGAGTACCCAGAACAAAGGAAACCATGGGTTTTTATTATCTGTAACGCAGCCTCTGCTTCTATGTCTTTCCCCTGTTGGCTAGGGTTGGACCCCACAGTCTAAACTAGTCCCTATTGGCTAAACATTTAAACTTTCTTATATAAGGTAGGCAAGTAAGAGGGGTGAGAAGAGAGAGAAGGGGGGTCACTTACAGGGGGACTAGGAAGGTAACCTATTACCTAATAAGGAAAGGAATGTGGACTGGGGTTGTAGCAAGTTCAGGCATGCCTAGGCATGTACAGACAAGTTGGGGTACAGCAAAGGCAAGGGGGTATTTGGATAAGCTGTTTGAAGAGAGAACTTAACTGTATTTAACAATTTCACCCCTTTTGATTTTTATAATCTTTCCTCTTCAGACCTTTCTAACATGTTTTAACTTTGTTGTTCTGCTTGATCTTCTAAAAGAAAGAGCTTATCTGAATAAAGTGGGGGAGAATTGAGGAAAGTGAGGGTTGTCTCAATGAGTTTTTGTATTCATCCTTGAGCACAGGGTATGAGGCAACATCCAACAAGAATTAGTACACTTACAACAATTACCAGGGAGGTAACTATTGAAGTTACTAACTTTTTCCACCCACTTTCCCCTGAGGCTTGTAAAGGGGTCATCTATTCTGGAGTTTTTAGCCAATTCATCTGATAGAGAGGCAAGGCCCTACACGGCCTTTGTGATTGTCCACTGGGGGCTGTGTTTTTAGGGATGAAAGTACAATACTGGGTTCCAATCACGACACAAACGTCACCTTTCTCTGATAGTATCATGGCTAATGCCATCCTATTTTCCCAGGCCATTTGACTGGTGGATCCTAATTGTTCAGCTATTCCTTTAATGGCATCTTTGGTAGAGTTAACAAATCGTTGCTGGTTGTAGTCAATGTAATTTATCTAATTTACATTTTTATTAATAGTTACCCACCAGAACAATGCAATTCAAACTCTGCAACTAACTGGTTTTGAGCTTTAAATTTATTTGGCACTCCTCGTGGAAACTCGATGGCATTTATATAAACCTGAGGATCAAAAGACTCACAAGGGGTCTCTCTCGGCTTACAGACCTTTGCTTTTACTTTCTCAGGTTGATGAAATACCAGGGTGAAAGAGATAGCCAATGGAATTAGAGCACAAGTTTCACTCCATTTGCTTGGCAGAGTGTCCAGCAGGGGTCCACCACAATACCACCATATATCCGCTTGGGGATGGCTAAGGGCAAGCTGATGGGTAAGCTATTGGAAGGGCCTAAGCTCTTTGCATCCCTTTAAGTCTCCAAGGAATGCTACGTTTCTTCCCTGTCATCAGAGACATGAGGTAAACTTGGCATTGGAAGGCAGAGGCTGGATGGCCCTTGGGGTCTGACCCACAGGATGTTGAACTTCTAGGAACAGCAGAGAAAGAGCTTGGCCCGATTTGTCTTCCCAGGCCGTGGGGGTCTTGAAAAAGAGCTACCTTACAGCTCGTGCCTGGTCAGTGGGGAGACTAAGTGGAAAGGGGATGATCTAGGCCTCTGGTCTACCGTGCACACAAGCATAGCAGTCGCTTTTGCTTAGGGTGCGGACGGAATATTTAATCCATTCCAGCCAGGCATTTGTACTTCAGTATCCTGTCTCCATTGCTAGGGTTTGCTTTAGATCTTTTACTTTTATAATGGACACCTTGGTTTTCTCATTAGGTATAGGAATAACAGGTGTAGTTCCTTTAGTAAAATGAAGGTAAGGTTTTAGGGAGGTACAGCCTTCTGAGGAAGCCTAGCCCTGGGACTGAGTGGTCCAGAGAATATCGTACCGGGAATAGCAAGGTAGCCAATGATAAGGAATTTTACAAGGATTATGTTGAGAGTGGGGTGAGTACTAAGGGCAAAGATACTTTTCTGAAGAGGCTGGTTGCCTTTGACTTTGTAGGTCTCCACAGGGTATGGCTAAGCATCAAACACAATAGTTTTGGTGGGGGGGCTGACAGTGGAGTGAGGGAAGAAGCAGAGACAATAAAAGAGATATAAGAGGGTGAGACTTTCCTTAGCTTTAGTTTGTTGGGACTTGATCTTAGAACAATGGTCTATGACTCTAAAGATGGTGGCACTTTCTTGACTCAAGTATGGTGAGTCCACCCTCTTTCTGCTGTTCATACTGTGGTCTCAGTAGTTGGAAGCACTAGGTAGGGTCCTTCCTAAGCCGGTTCGAGTTTTCCTTCTCTCCAGCTCTTAATCAGAACGTGATTTCCAGGTTGACGCAGGTGTGCTGGGAGCTCCAGGAGTGGCAGCTGTACTAAAAGGTGGTCTTCAGCTCTGAGGGAAGAGAAAGTGGAAGATAGACCAAGTATATAGTTTTTGAGAAACTGATCTTTTGTTTTCAACGTAGGAATGTCAGCAGTAGAGTGTAAATAAGGCAACTTACATATTATTTTATAAGGGGATACGCTGACATCTTTCCGAGGGGCGGTCCTGACCCTTAACAAGGCAATGGGGAGGAGTCTCTAAAACTAATTTGTTCAAGTGGCTCCTCAGAGTTTGGTTCATTCTCTATGCTCTTCCTGACAAAGGTGAGTGCCAGGGAGTATGGTATTCCTATGTTATGTTTAGTACTTGGGCTAATTTCTTAATGACATGTGCAGTGAAATGAGTCTTATTATCTGAATCAATATTTTCTATTCATCTAAACCTGGGTATAATATTTTTAATTAATGCTTTCACTACATTACTGGCAGTTGCACTTGAAAAGGGAATAGTCTCTACCCAGTGAGTAAGGTGATCTACTATCACTGGTAGGTACTTTAGGTGACCTATTTGGGGCATTTCAGTGTAATCAATTTGGACACTTTGGAACGGCCTTAATCCTGAGTCCTTTTCTTTAAGGGGCGACCTTCTTAGAGTTTGCTTATTAGTTTTTTTTGTTCGTTTGTTTGTTTTTTTTACATATTAGGCAACTATCTGTAACTTGTTTTGCCAAAGCATAAATTTTTATACATCCATAGACTCTGAGAACTGCATTACATTTAGCTTGGGACTTAGGCTGCTGACCGGGGAGATGGTGGAGGCGCTGCTGGCCAGGGCTCAGGCTGCTGCAAGGTCGGCTCTCCTCCATCAAGGACCAGCTCTGGGGTCGCAATGACAGGGGGCAAAAGGGCGGTGTGGGTGCTGTGGCACCCAGGCAGTCTTCTGCCTCCTTTGTCTCCTAGCTGCTGTTTTTCATAGTTCTTAATTTCTCTCACCTTCTTGCTCGCACTTTTTGTCTGTCTCCCGTCTCTTCCTCTCTCTTCCTTTTACACTATCTCTCTCCCCAGATTCACCTTCTGTATTTCTCTTTAATCTGTTTCTTCCAGTTTCTCATTCTCTTCCTCTCTCTCTCTCTCTCCATCTTTCTGTTTCTGTCTAAATCTTTTATTGCTAGACTGAAGTCTCCGAGGAACGCTAAGTTTTCCCCGTTGTGAGAAACACGAGGTAAACTTGGCATTGGAAGGCGGAGGCTGGATGGCCCTTGGGGCCTGACCCGCAGGGTGTTGAACTGGGAACAGCAGAGAAAGAGCTTGGCACGATTTGTCTTCCCAGGCTGTGGGGGTCTTGAAAAAGGGTTACCATACAGCTCATGCCCGCTCGGCGGGGAGACTAAGTGGAGAGGAGATGATCTGGGCCTCTGGTCTACCGTGTGCACAAGCTTTTGCTTAGGGTGCAGACGAAATATTTAATCCGTTCCAGCCAGGCATTTGTATCTCGGTATCCTGTCTCAATTGCTAGGGTTTGTTTTAGATCTTTTATAACGGACACCTTGATTTTAGCATTAGCTATAGGAATAACAGGTGTAGTTCCTTTAGTAAAATGAAGGTAAGATTTTAGGGAGGTACAGCCATTTTTTTTTTTTTTTTTGAGACGGAGTTTCGCTCTTGTTGCCCAGGCTGGAGTGCAATGGCGCAATCTCGGCTCACGGCAACCTCTGCCCCCCAGGTTCAAGCAATTCTCCTGCCTCAGCCTCCCAAGTAGCTGGGATTACAGGCATGCACCACCACACCCAGCTAATTTTGTATTTTTTTTAGTAGAGACTCCTGACCTCAGGTGATCCACCCGCCTCGGCCTCCCAAAGTGCTGGGATTACAGGCGTGAGCCACCGCACCTGGCCACAGCCTTCTTAAGGAAGGGTCTCTTCCTTAAGTCTTTATCTTATTTTCTCTCTCTGCCCCTCCCTCTCTCCCCCATTTCTCTCCCTCTCTGTCTGTCTGTCTGTCTCTCTGTCTCTCTCTCTCGTTCTCTCTCTCACACTCCCTCCCTGTCTCCTCCCCTCCCCCCTCTCCCCCTCTCTCCCCCTCCCCCCTCCCCCTCCCTCCCCCTCCCTGTTTCCTCTCTCCCCCTCCCTGTTTCCTCTCTCCCCCTCCCTGTTTCCTCTCTCCCCCTCCCTGTTTCCTCTCTCCCGCTCCCTGTTTCCTCTCTCCCTCATGCTCAGTCTCTTCCTCTTTCTCTCTCTCTCTGGCTCTCCACATCTGCCGTTTCCTCCCCTTTCTCTTTCCGATTTCCCTTCTCACTTTCTCCCTTCCTACCTCTCCCAGTTTCTCTTTCCTCTCTTCTTACATATACTTTTGAGCTTCTCCTATTTCCTTTTACACTTGTGAAATGTCTGGCACAACCAGATAAAACTGCTGTCTTTTCCTCTCTTCTTCTTCTTTTACTACCATTTTCCTTCTTGCTTTTCAGACAACACTAAAACTTTTAACAAAATTTTTGAAGTGGTTTTCTTTTAGTAGTCTAGAATACACTAAGTCATTTCATGGGTCTTTACCCTGAAATGCTACACTTTAAAAATGGCAGTTTTCTTAATTGGCTTAAAATCAGTGTGGCTTGGTTTTACTTGGTAAAGTTGGTGTGATTAAATATATATATATATATATATACACACACACACATATATACACATATATATACACACACATACATACACACATATATACACACACACACACACATTTTTAATCAGGAAGAAAAATAGTTTAAAGACTTGCTAATTTGAAAAAGCATTAAAAAAAGCAAATGCTAAAAACTACAATAAAATAAATTAATTGGCAGGTTAAATGAATGTAAAATGAGGAATGTATGGTGAAAAACCAACTAATAGCATTCCAGTTGATAAAATTAAAAACCTACTTAGGCTTATAGTTTATTTTCTAACGAAGTTATGTTTCAATGTAAATTTTGAAATACTTTAAACATACATTTCATGTAGATTTTGAGTGCCAGTGTTAAAATTTCAAATTATACGTGCAAGGCTTATTAAAGAAGCACTGGTAGAATTCCAGTATTTGCAAAATTCTAAGTTTTGGTGAATATTGTAAATATTACAATTGGTATTAGAAAACCAGGATGAATCCAGAATAAGAGAACATCTATTTTATAAATATTTTATTTGATTAAAAATACCAGGCTTGCATGTTCTAAATAATTCAAGAAAATATTTTTTAAAAAGGACTGCAATTTAACAGTAATCTGTATATCTTTAGCTGCCATTAAAAAAAGAAAAAAGAACAACCAAAAAAATGAGAATGTTACAACTGGTATAAAGTAAACTTATGAGGCTTTTATTACAAGAAAACAAAACTGTATACATTTATAAACAGTCTTTCCACCAGTTAACACACAGAGCCTTTTCTTTCTTTTTTTTTTTTTAATTATACTTTAAGTTCTGGGGTACATGTGCAGAATGTGCAGATTTATTACGTAGGTATACATGTGCCATGGTAGTTTGCTCCACCCATCAACCTGTCATCTACATTAGGTATTTCTCCTAATGCTATCCCTCCCCTACCCCCACCCTCTGACAGGCCCCAGTGTGTGATATTCCCCTCCCTGTGTCCATGTGTTTTCATTGTTCAACTCCCACTTAGGAATGAGAACATGTGGTGTTCAGTTTTCTGTTCTTGTGTTAGTTTGCTGAGAATGATGGTTTCCAGCTTCAGCCATGTCCCTGCAAAGAACAGGAACTCATCCTTGTTTATGGCTGCATAGTATTCCATGGTGTATATGTGCCACATTTTCTTTATCCAGTCTATCACTGATGGGCATTTGGGTTGGTTCCAAGTCTTTGCTATTGTGAACAGTGCTGCAATATACATACATGTGCATGTGTCTTTATAGTAGAATGATTTATAATCCTTTGGGTATAGACCCAGTAATGGGATTGCTGGGTCAAATGGTATTTCTGGTTCTAGATCCTTGAGGAATCACCACACTGTCTTCCACAATGGTTGAACTAATTTACACTCTCACCAACAGTGTAAAAGCATTCCTATTTCTCCACATTCTCTCCAGCATCTGTTGTTTCCTGACTTTTTAATGATCGCCATTCTAACTGGTGTGAGATGGTATCTCATTGTGGTTTTAATTTGCATTTCTCTAATGACCATATGAGCATTTGCTCATATGTTTGTTAGCTGCATAAATGTCATCTTTTGAGAAATGTCTGTTCGTATTCTTTGCCTACTTTTTGTTGGGGTTGTTTTTTTTCTTGTAAATTTGTTTAAGTTCTTTGTAGATTCTGGGTATTAGCCCTTTGTCAGATGGATAGATTGCAACAATTTTCTCCCATTCTGTAGGTTGCCTGTTCACTCTGATGATAGTTTCTTTTGCTGTGCAGAAGCTTTTTATTTTAATTAGATCCCATTTGACTATTTTGGCTTTTGTTGCCATCGCTTTTGGTGTTTTAGTCATGAAGTCTTTGCCCATGCCTATGTCCTGAATGGTATTGCCTAGGTTTTTTTTTCTAGGATTTTTATAGTTTTAGGTCTTACATTTAAGTCTTTAATCCATCTTGAGTTAATTTTTGTATAAGGTGTGAGGAAGGGATCCAGTTTCGGTTTTCTGCATACGGCTAGCCAGTTTTCCCAGCACTATTTATTAAATAGGGAATCCTTTCCCTATTGCTTGTTTTTGTCAGCTTTGTCAAAGATCAGATGGTTGTAGATGTGTGGTGTTATTTCTGAGGCCTCTGTTCTGTTCCATTGGTCTATATATCTGTTTTGGTACCAGTACCATGCTGTTTTTGTTACTGCAGTCTTGTAATATAGTTTGAAGTCAGGTAGCGTGATGCCTCCAGCTTTGTTCTTTTTGCTTAGGTTGTCTTGGCTATGCTGTCTCATTTTTGGTTCCATATGAAATTTAAAGTAGTTTTTTCCATTTCTGTGAAGAAAGTCAATGGTAGCTTGATGGGGATAGCATTGAATCTGTAAATTATTTTGGGCAGTATGGCCATTTTCATGATATCCATTCTTCCTATCCATGAACATGGAACGTTTTTTCATTTGTGTCCTCTCTTATTTCCTTGAGCAGTGGTTTATAGTTCTCCTTGAAGAGGTCCTTCACATCACTTGTAAGTTGTATTCCTAGGTATTTTATTCTCTTTGTAGCAATTGTGAATGGGAGTTCACTCATGATTTGGCTCTCTGTTTGTCTAGTTATTGGTGTTAGGAATGCCTGTGATTTTTGAACATTGATTTTGTATCCTGAGACTTTGCTGAAGTTGCTTATCAGCTTAAGGAGATTTTGGGCTGAGATGATGGGGTTTTCTAAGTATATAATCACATCATCTGCAAACAGAGACAATTTGACTTCCTCTTTTCCTAATCGAATGCCCTTTATTTTTTTCTCCTGCTTGATTGCCCTGGCCATAACTTCCAATACTATGTTGAATAGGAGTGGTGAGAGATGGCATCCTTGTCTTGTGCCCGTTTTCGAAGGGAATGCTTCCAGTTTTTGCCCATTCAGTATGATATTGGCTGTGTGTTTTTCATAAGTAGCTCTTATTATGTTGAGATACATTCCCTCAATACCTAGTTTATTGAGAGTTTTTAGCATGAAGGGCTGTTGAATTTTATCAAATGCCTTTTCTGCATCAATTGAGATAATCATGTGGTTTTTGTTGTTGGTTCTGTTTATGTGATGGATTACATTTACTGATTTGTGTATGTTGAACCAGCCTTGCATCCCAGGTATGAAGCTGACTTGATGGTGGATAAAGCTTTTTGATGTGCTGCTGGATTCAGTTTGCCAGTATTTTATTGAGGATTTTTGCATCGATGTTCATCAGGGATATTGGCCTAAAATTTTCTTTTTTTGTTGTGTCTCTGCCAGGTTTTGGTATCAGGATGATGCCAGCCTCATAAAATGAGTTAGGATTCTCTCATTTTCTATTGTTTGGAATAGTTTCAGAAGGAATGGTACCAGCTCCTCTTTGTACCTCTGGTAGCATTCGGTTGTGAATCCATGTGGTCCTGGACTTTTTTTGGTTGGTAGGCTATTAATTACTGCCTCAGTTTCAGAACTTATTATTGGTCTATTCAGGGATTCGACTTCTTCCTGGTTTAGTCTTGGGAGGGTGTATGTGTCCAGGAATTTATCCATTTCTTCTAGATTTCCTAGTTAATTTGTATAGAAGTGTTTATAATATTCTCTGATGGTAGTTTGTATTTCTGTGGGATCAGTGGCAATATCCCCTTTATCATTTTTTATTGCATCTATTTAATTCTTCTCTCTTTTCTTTTTTATTAGTCTGGCTAGCAGTCTATTTTGTTGATCTTTTAAAAAAAGCTCCTGGATTCATTGATTTTTTGAAGGGTTTTTCGTGTTTCTATCTCCTTCAGTTCTCCTCTGAGCTTAATTATTTCTTGTCTTCTGCTAGCTTTTGAATTTGTTTGCTCTTGCTTCTCTAGTTCTTTTAATTTTGATGTTAGGGTGTTGATTTTAGATCTTTCCTGCTTTCTCTTGTGGACATTTAGTGCTATAAATTTCCCTCTACACACTGCTTTAAATGTGTCCCCGATATTCTGGTACATTGTGTTTTTGTTCTCGTTGGTTTCAAAGAACATCTTTATTTCTGCCTTCATTTTGTTATTTACCCAGTAGTCATTCAGGAGCAGGTTGTTCAGTTTCCATGTAGTTGTGCAGTTTTGAGTGAGTTTATTAATCCTGAGTTCTAATTTGATTGCACTGTGGTCTGAGAGACTGTTTATTAGATTTCCATTCTTTTGCATTTGCTGGGGAGTGTTTTACTTCCAATTATGTGATCAGTTTTTAGAATAAGTGCGATGTGGTGCTGAGAAGAATGTATATTCTGTTGATTTGGGGTGGAGAGTTCTGTAGATGTCTATTAGGTCTGTTTGGTCCAGAGCTGAGTTCAAGTCCTGGATATCCTTGTTAATTTTCTGTCTCGTTGATCTGTCTAGTGTTGACAGTGAGGTGTTAAAGTCTCCCACTATTATTGTGTGGGAGTCTAAGTCTCTTTGTAGGGCTCTAAGAACTTGCTTTATGAATCTGGGTGCTCCTGTATTGGATGCATATTTATTTAGGATAGTTAGCTCTTCTTGTTGCATTGATCCCCTTATCATTATGTAATACCCTTCTTTGTCTCTTTTGATTTTTGTTGACTTAAAGTCTGTTTTATCAGAGACTAGGATTCCAACCCTTGCTTTTTTTTGCTTTCCATTTGCATGGTAAATATTCCTCCATCACTTTATTTTGAGCCTATGTGTGTCTTTGCACATGAGATGGGTTTCCTGAATACAGTACATTGATGGGTCTTGACTCTTTATCCAATTTGCCAGTCTGTGTCTTTTAATTGGAGCATTTAGCCCATTTATATTTATGGTTAATATTGTTATGTGTGAATTTGATCCATCATTATGACGCTAGCTGGTTATTTTGCCCGTTAGTAGATGCAGTTTCTTCATGGTGTCAATGGTCTTTACAATTTGGCATGTTTTTTGCCATGGCTGGTACCGGTCATTTGTTTCCATGTTTAGTGCTTCCTTCAGGAGCTCTTGTAAGGCAGGCCTGGTGGTGACAAAATCTCTCAGCATTTTCTTGTCAGTAAAGGATTTTATTTCTCCTTCACTTATGAAGCTTAGTTTGGCTGGATAGGAAATTCTGGGTTGAAAATTCTTTTCTTTAAGAATGTTGAATATTGGCCCCCACTCTCTTCTGGCTTGTAGGGTTTCTGCCAAGAGATCCGCTGTTAGTCTGATGGGCTTCCCTTTGTGGGTAACCTGACCTTTCTCTCTGACTGATCTTAACATTTTTTCCTTCATTTCAACCTTGGAGAATCTAACGATTATATGTCTTGGGCTTGCTCTTCTTGAAGAATATCTTTGTGGTGTTCTCTGTATTTCCTGAATTTGAATGTTGGCCTGCCTTGCTAGGTTGGGGAGGTTCTCCTGGATAATATCCTGAAGAGTGTTTTCCAACTTGGTTCCATTCTCCCCATCACTTGCAGGTACAGCAATCAAATGTATATTTGGCCTTTTCACATAGTCCCATATTTCTTGGAGGCTTTGTTCCTTTCTTTTCACTCTTTTTTCTCTAATCTTGTTTTCTTGCTTTATTTCATTGAGTTCATCTTCAATCTCTGGTATCCTTTCTTCCACTTGATCAATTCGTCTATTGATACTTGTGTATGCTTCAAGAAGTTCTCGTGCTGTGTTTTTCAGCTCCATCGGGTCATTTATGTTCTTCTCTAAACTGGATATTCTAGTTAGCAATTTGTCTAACCTTTTCGCAAGGTTCTTAGCTTCCTTGCATTGGGTTAGAACATGCTCCTTTAGCTCGGAGGAGTTTGTTATTACCCACCTTCGGAAGCCTACTTCTGTCAATTCGTCAAACTCATTCTCCATCCAGTTTTGTTCCCTTGCTGACAAGGAGTTGTGATCCTTTGGAGGAGAAGAGGCGTTCTGGTTTTTGGAGTTTTCAGCCTTTTTGCGCTGGTTTCTCCCCATCTTCGTGGATTTATCTACCTTTGGCCTTTGATGTTGGTGACCTTCAGATGGGGTCTCGGAGTAGACGTCCTTTTTGTTGATGTTGCTACTATTCTTTTCTGTTTTGTTAGTTTTCCTTCTAACAGGCCCCTCTTCTGCAGGTCTGCTGGAGTTTGCTGGAGGTCCACTCCAGACCCTGTTTTCTCGGGTATCACCAGTGGAGGCTGCAGAATAGCAAAGATTGCTGCCTGTTCCTTCCTCTGGAAGCTTCTTCCAAGAGGGGTGCCCAACAGATGCCAGCGAGAACTCTTTTGTATGATGTGTCTGTTGGCCCCTACTGGGAGGTGTCTCCCAGTCAGGATACACGGGGGTCAGGCACCCACTTGAGGAGACAGCCTGTCCCTTATCAGACCTTGAACACTGTGCTGGGAGATCCACTGCTCTCTTAAGAACTGTCAGGCAGGGACGTTTAAGTCTGCTGAAGCTGCGCCCACAGCTGCCCCTTCCCCCAGGTGCTCTGTCCCAGGGAGATGAGGGTTTTATCCAAAAGTCCCAGAATGGGGCTCCTGCCTTTTTTTTTTAGAGATGCCCTGCCCAGAGAGGAGGAAATCTAAACAGGCAG
Source organism: Pan troglodytes (assembly GCF_028858775.2). NCBI lineage: Eukaryota > Metazoa > Chordata > Mammalia > Primates > Hominidae > Pan > Pan troglodytes. The sequence continues at coordinate 79,462,286 of NC_072404.2, read as the reverse complement.
TCTGGCCTCAGTGGCCTTGTTGAGCTGCAGTGGGCTCCGCCCAGTTTGAACTTCCCAGGGCTTTGTTTACACTGTGAGGGTAAAACCACCTACTCAAGCCTCAGCAATGGCGAACGCCCTCCCTGCACCAAGCTCGAGTGTCCCAGGTCGACCTCAGACTGCTGTGCTAGCAGTGAGAATTTCAAGCCTAGTAGACCTTAGCTTGCTGGGCTCCATGGGAGTGGGACCTGCTGAGACAGGCCATGGAGGCAATCTCCTGGTTTGCCAGTTGTGAAGACCATGGGAAAAGTGCAGTATCTGGGCCGGATTGCACTATTCCTCCTGATCCAGTTTTTCAAAGCTTCCCTTGGCTAGGACAGGGAAATCCCCCGACCCCTTGCACTTCCCAGGTGAGGCGACGCCCCACCCTGCTTCGTCTCACCCTCCGTGGGTTGTACCCACTGTCCAACCAGTCCCAATGAGATGAATTGGGTACCTCACTTGGAAATGCAGAAATCACCCGCTTTCTGTGTTGATCTCGCTGGGAGCTGCAGACTAGAGCTGTTCCTATTCGGCCATCTTGCCAGCAAGTCCCACACAGAGCCTTTTCTACACTGAACTTTCTTTCCATTTGCCACCAGACTGGGCTTTGTCCCTCACTCTCTGGATGCCGGGCAGTGTCTGGTGTGTCTTTACACGCTTGCTGTCCTCTGCCATCTGCATGCCAGAGCCACCTTTGTAAGCATTTTCATTAACTTCTACCTGAGTAACACTGGAAACTGTGGGTGCCCTCCTTTGGGCTGGGAGTTTCCTAGCATAGGGGAGGCTCCCCTCACACTGTTTGTGCACCTCCGGCAGGCCCTGCAGCTCAGGCAGACTGCTTCAGCCTGAGCGGGGAGGGAGGTTAGGGTCAGGAGTGTTATGCGGCTTAGAGGAGTTGGCTTGTGGCTTACTTCCTGCAGTCATTAGGAGGTAAAGAGGGGCAGGCCACTACCACCAACATAGGGCATAATCTATTTCCTCCTGGGAGAAAGGACTCTTGTCATTAATATGTTCTACTAAAAGCTGACAAATCTATTCCTTATTTGACCCAAACTTTGGCCAGAAAACTGAGGATCTGACGATTGGTTCTTGGGTCCAAATAAAACAACAATATTTTATTATCTGTTGCTTTTTTTTATGTTTGATCCTTTGTAGTTCTTCTTTTACTAAGTATATTTCCCGTCCTGGAAGTTAATGGGGGCTCAATCTCTCATATTAGACATTTTTTTGTACCTCCCTCTTGGAGGTTAATGGGGGCTCAATTTCTCATATTAGACATGTCTTGTACCCCTTTTCCTGGAGGCTCAACCCCACTACTGGGGATTCCTTGCACCTTCACACACTTTCAACCTCCAAGATAACCTTCCCACCTCTTAAAGAATACTTCACCACTCCCACGGCTTTTCTTGCCTTGGTATGTCCTGACCAAAGAATACCTCACCGCCCCGGTGGCTTTTCTTGCCTTGGTATATCCCAACCAAAGAATACTTCACTGCCCCTGCAGCTTTTCTTGCCTTGGTCCCGACCACCAAGAAAATCCTTTGTCGGCTCCCATGGCCTTTCTTACCTTGGTCTGTGCACAGTTACCTGATCGCCGCGGTAACTGAAGGCCTTTTCTTCCTGCATTGCTGAGAGTCCAGGTTTATTCATCGCACTGAGGCTGCCACAACAAGGCAGCAGGACGCATCTCCTCACGAGAGGCGATCAGAGACCCTTTCCCAGGGGAGGATTAGTTTCCCCATACAGGCCACTAAATTTGTTGGAAATAAATGCTCGGTGCTGCAAAGAAGAACCAGCACTGAGACAAAAATTCTCTCAGCAAGGCAATTTACTCCCATAGAAGGGTGCGTCTCACAGATGCAGCAATGGCGAGAGCACCCAGAACAAAGGAAAGCAGGGGTTTTAATTATCTCTAACACAGCTTCTGCTTCTGTGTCTTTCCCCTATTGGCTAGGGTTGGACCCCACGGTCTAAACTAGTCCCGATTGGCTAAACATTTAAACTTTCTTAGATAAGGTTGGCACATAAGGGGGGTGAGAAGAGAGAGAAGGGGGGTCATTTACGGAGGTACTAGGAAGGGAACCTATTCCCTAATAAGGAAAGGAATGTGGACTGGGGTTGCAGCAAGTTCAGGCATGCCTAGGCACATTCAGACAAGTCAGGGTGCAGCAAAGGCAAGGGAGTGTTTGGAATTATAGGTTGGAGAACAGGGAAACTGGATAAGTTGTTTGAAGAGGGAACCTAACTGTATTTAACAAACCAGAATGTTTAATTAATGAAGTTGTAACTTTTATTAAGTGTTTCATAGCATTTCAATTTTGCAGCTTTCTTTTTATTCTCATTTCTGCAGGCTCCCAACAGCTCTGGCCTTGGGCCCTGCATCCACTGGGCTTGATGCTCCTAGTGGGAGGTTCCTGACCTCAAAGTCCCCCTTCACTGCCCCATGATGAGAGAGACTGAGAGCTGCTGGTAGAGGTAGGAAGGCTGTAAGTGTGCCCAGTGGGCTCTAGGTAAAGGAAATGGGCCAGGGCTGTTTTCTGGACAGTGAGAACAACAGTGGATTCAGGTCAGAGTAGTTCAGTTGGTGAGACAGCCAGGGTACCCTTTCCCAAGTCCTGGGAAGAAGGAGGAGAGGAGAGGAGGCTGGCAACCTGATCATTGGGTCAACCATGACATAGCTCTCATGGGACCATCTCCAATAAGAGTTGTAGGGAGAGGGGAGGCCAGAATCAAGGTCCTGCCCTCTCCTTCAGGGAAGGGTCATTTGGAAGGAGGGATAGGTCCCAGGTCACATGGGACTGTGCAGAGTTGTCCCTGGAGCCCAGAGATCACAGCACCAGGCCCAGTCCAACCTAGAGAAAGAGATATGCAGTTCCTGGGGGACACTGGGAGGAGCAAAGAGCTCAGGTGTGGGCCGAAGACAGATCTGGGTTGGTGTCTTGGCTGGTTCTTTATGAGTTGTAGCCTTGGACATGTTTCTGAACCTTGGCTTTCCTTCATATATAAAAGGAGAATAAATCAGAGTTGCTAGAAGGTGTTGGGGGCCCATTAAAACAGATTACTGAGCTTGGCAGTTTCTCAAAAAGTGACACAGAATTTCCATGTGGTCCAGCAATTCTGCTCCTAGGGCTATGCCCTAGAGAACTGAAAATAGGAACTCAAACACATGTGCCCAAACATTCATAGCAGCACTAGTCACGATAGCCAAGAAGTGGAAACTACCCAAATGTCCATCCACTGAGGAATGAATAAGCAAAATGTGGCCTATCCCTACAATGCAGCACCATTCACCATAAAAAGAAATGAAATTCTGATCCATGGAATGACATGGATGAATCCTGAGGACATTATGCTAAGTGGAATCAGCCAGACACAAAAGGACACACATTATATGATATAATTTGGATCTGTGTCCCCACTCAAATCTCATATTGAATTGTAATTTCCAGTTTTGGAGATGAGGCCTGGTGGAAGGTGAGTGGATCATGGAAGCAGACTTTTCTCGTGGAGGATTTAGCCCTTGGTACTGTCCTTGCAACAGTGAGTGAATTCTCATGAGATCTGGTTGTTTAAAAGTTTGTAGCACCCCCCTCACTCTCCTGCTCCTGCTTTTCACTGTGTGAGATGCCTGCTCCCCACTCCCCAACCTTCCACCATCATTGCAAGCTCCCCGAGGCCTTCCCGGAAGCAGATACTGCCATGCTTTCTGTACAGCCTGAAGAACTGTGAGCCAATTACACCTCTTTTCTTATTGATTACCCAGTCTCAGGTATTTCTTTATAGCAATGCAAAAACCAACTAATGCACTATATAATTCCATTTATGTAAGGTACCTAGAATAGGCAAATTCATAGAGATAGTAAGTAGAATAGAGGTTACCAGGGGACAGGGGGAGGGGAGGATGAGGAGTTATCGTCTGTTGGGTACAGTGTTTCTGGTTGGGATGGTGAAAAAGTTCTGGACATAGTGATTGCACAACATTGTGAATGTACTTAATGTCACTGAATTACAGACTCAAACGTGGTTAAAATGTTAGATTGTATGTTATATATATTTTACCACAATATAAATTAATGGATAAAAATATAGTAAAGGAGGCCGGATGCGGTGGTTTACGCCTGTAATCCTAGCACTTTGGGAGGCTGAGGTGGGCGGATCACGAGGTGAGGAGATCGAGACCATCCTGGCTAATATGGTGAAACTCCGTCTCTACTAAAAATACAAAAAATTAGCCGAGCGTGGTGGCGGGTGCCTGTAGTCCCAGCCACTCGGGAGGCTGAGGTAGGAGAATGTCGTGAACCTGGGAGGCGGAGCTTGCAGTGAGCCAAGATTGCACCACTGCACTCCAGCCTGGGCGAAAGAGCGAGACTCCATCTCAAAAAAAAAAAGAAAAGAAAAAAAAATATATATATATACACACACACACATATACTATATATATACCATATATACACTATATATATATAGTATACTATATATACACTATATATATAGTATACTATATATACACTATATATATATAGTATACTATATATACACTATATATATAGTATACTATATATACACTATATATATATAGTAAAGGAATGAGGTACAGTAATCCCCGTTTGTCCTTGGGGGATACGTTTCAAGAATCCCAGTGGAAGCCTGAAATGCTTTTCTTCAATCGGATCCCTGAGCCAGCTACTAAATGATTCATAGGCAGATAATGTCCACCTACAGTGTGAATATAATGGACCAGGGAATGACTCACCACCGGGGCAGGATGGAGTGGGACTGCATGAGACTTCAGCATACTACTCACAATGGCATGGTATTTGAAACTTATGAATTGTGTATTGTTGGAAGTTTTCATTTAATATATTTAGACCACAGTTGACTGCAGGTAATGGAAACCCCAGAAAGCAAAACTCCAGATAAAGAGGGACTACTGTGCTAATGTAATATAAGGTAGAGTGTGGGTAAACCTAAAGCATGACTTTAAGTGAAAGAAGCCATATATAAAAAGATGACACATTGTTTATGATTTGATTTATAAGAAATATCCAAAAATAGGCAAATACGTAAATTAGTTCCACATTTCACAAGGTATATATACACGAGGGGTCTTCAAAAAGTTCGTGGAAAATGCGCATTATAAAAGAACTACGCAGCCGGGCGTGGTGGCTCACGCCTGTAATCCCAGCACTTTGGGAGGCCGAGGTGGGTGGATCGCGAGGTCAGGAGATTGAGACCATCCTGGCTAACAAGGTGAAATCCCGTCTCTACTAAAAATACAAAAATTAGCCCGGCATGGTGGTGGGCACCTGTAGTCCCAGCTACTCCGGAGGATGAGGCAGGAGAATGGCGTGAACCCGGGAGGCGGAGCTCACAGTGAGCTGAGATTGCGCCACTGCACTCTAGCCTGGGCAACTGAGCGAGACTCCATCTGAAAACAAACAAACAAACAAACAAACAAAAAAAAGAACTATGCATGGATTTCAAAATCTTTTCATACCAAAATAAACTTGTACTAACTTGTTATAACATGTCTGAACAAGATCTAGTTCGAGTCATTAAGAAAGATAAGGCCAGGCATGGTGGCTCATACCTGTAATCCCAGCACTTTGGGAGGCCAAGGTGGACAGATCTCCTGAGGTCAGGAGTTCGAGACCAGCCTGCACAACATAGCGAAACCCCGTCTCTACTAAAAATACAAAAAATTAGCCAGACGTGGTGGTGGGCACCTGCAATCCCAGCTACTCAGGAGGCTGAGGCAGGAGAATCACTTGAACCCAGGAGCCAGATGTTACAGCGAGCCGAGGTCACACAACTGCACTCTAGCCTGGGTGATAAGAGCAAAACTCCATCTCAAAAAAAAAAAAAAAAAGATAAAACATCAGTTTAAAAAGCGCCCCATCAGAGCACACAAATTCTGCTAAAATTGAAACAAGAACAAACATCAAATTTATGGAGAAAGTTGGATGCATTGGCTTGCACCTATAACCTCAGATACTCATGAGACTGAGGCAGGAGAATTGCTTTGTGTCCTTGGATGAGACAATGTTTTCCTTTATAGGACACCAAAAGCACAAGCAACCAAAGAAAGATAAATTGGACTTCACCAAATTTTGTTTGGGGGTCGGGGAGTCTCACTCTGTGAGTGAGGCTGGAGTGCAATAGCATGATCTTGGCTCACTGCAACCTCCACCTCCCGGATTCAAGCGATTCTCCTGCCTCAGCCTCCCGAGTGGCTGGGACTACAGGGGTGCACGACCACACCTGGCTGATGTATTTTTAGTAGATGGCTGCGCACAGTGGTTCACGCCTGTAATCCCATCACTTTGGGAGGCCAAGGCAGTCGGATCACCTGAGGTCAGGAGTTGGAGACCAGCCTGGCCAACACGGCGAAACCCCATCTCTACTAAAAATACAAAAATTAGCCGGGCGTGGTGGCAGATGCCTGTAATCCCAGCTACTTGGGAGGCTGAGGCAGGAGAATTGCTTGAACCCAGGAGGCGGAAGTTGCAGTGAGCAACAGGGTTACGCCATGTTGGCCAGGCTGGTCTCGAACTCCTGACTCAGGTGATCCGCCCGCCTCAGCCTCTCAAAGTGCTGGGATTACAGGCATAAGCCACCGTGCCCGGCCAAAATTGTCTTTTAAAAACAGTTTGTTTTTTCAAAAAACATTATCAACAAAGTGAAAAAATAACCCACAGAATGGGAGAAAAATATTCACAAATACAACAAGGGTCTAATGTAAGAGAATATAAAAAGAACTCTTACAGGTCGATCATTAAAAGACAATGCAATTTTTTTTTCACAGAGGGTCTCACTCTGTTGCCCAGGCTGGAGTGCAGTGGCAGCCTTGAATTCCTGGGCTCAAGTGATCCTCCTGCCTCAGCCTCTTTAGTAGCTGGGACTACAGGTACACGTCATCATGCCCAGCTAATTTTTTATTTCTTATTTATTTATTTATTTTGAATTGGGGTCTCATTATGTTGCTCAGGCTGGTTTTGAACTCCCAGACTCAATCAATCCTCCTGCCTCAACCTCCCAAAATGCTGGAATTACAGGTGTGAGTGACTGTGCCCCGCCGTGATATTTAAAATATGCAAAGGATCTGCTTACTGGGGGCATTTAGACATAGACATTTCTCCAAGGAAGATATATAAATGGCCAATAAACACATGAAAAGATGCTGAACATTATTAGTCCATTAGGGAAATTCAAATCAAAATCACGAGATACCACCTCACACCCACCTCACTCCCACTACTGGCAAAGACAATAACAAGTGTGGTCAAAAATTGTGCAAAAATTTGGAAACCTCATATATTACTGGTGGGAATATAAAATGGTAGAGCAGTCTGTAAAACAATCTGGCAGTCCTTAAAAAGGCTAAGCATATGGCTGGGTGTGGTGGCTCACTCCTGTAATCCCAGCACTTTGGGAGGCCAAGGCAGGCGGATCACCTGAGGTCAGGAGTTGGAGACCAGCCTGGCCAACATGGTGAAACCCCGTCTCTACTAAAAATACAAAAATTAGCCGGGCAGGGTGGTGGATGCCTGTAATCCCAGCTACTCGGGAGGCTGAAGCAGGAGAATGGCTTGAACCCAGAAGGCAGAGATTGCAGTGAGCCGAGATTGTGCCACTGCACTCCAGCCTGAGCAACAGAGTGAGAATCCCTCTCAAAAAAAAAAAAAAAAAAAAAAAGACTAAACATAGTTTCCCAGTAACTTCACTTACCTGTACATATAAATGCAAGAGAAATGAAAACACATGTCCACACAGAGCCACGTATATGAATGGTTATAACAGCAGCTTTATTCATGGTAGGTAGAAAGCAGAAACAATTCAAATGCCTGTTAACTGATCAAAAGATACACAAAGTGTGCTGTATCTATACGAGGACTATAATAATCCATATTACTCCATCATAGAAAGGAGTAAAATACTAATACATAGCCAGGTGCTGTGGCTCATGCCTGTAATCCTAGCACTTTGGAAGGCAGAGGTAGGAGGATCCCTTGAACCCAGGAGTTCAAGACCAGCCTGGACAATAGAGCAAGACCCCGTCTCCACAGAAAATTTAAAAATTAGGCAGGCATGGTGATGCAAACCTGTAGTCCCAGCTATTCGGGAGGGTGAGGTGGGAGGATTGCTTGAGCCCAGGAGTTTGAGGCTGCAGTGAGCCGTCATCACACCACTGCACTCCAGCCTCAGCAATGGGGTGAGCTCCTGTTTCTTTAAAAAAAATAATAAGAAGAATATGTGCCACAACATGAATAAAACTTAAAAACATCCAGTCACAAAAGATCACACATATTATATTATTCCATTCTCATAAAATATTCAGAGTAAGCAAATCCAGAAAGTAGATTCATGCTTGCCAGGGTATAGGGGGAGGAGGGAGTGGGCTTTTTCTTGGCTGATGAAAATGTTCCAGATTTCACAGTGGTGATAGTTGTACAACTTCATGAATGTACTAAAACCCACCTCAACGTGGTGAATTTTATGGTGTGTGAATTCTATCACAATAAAAAATTAGAATAATGTTGCTGTAGTACTTAGGTTTAAATAACTATAGAAATAATAAAATTGAATCAAATTGTCAAAAAAGAAAAAAAAAATAGACACCAGTCCACAGGGTCCCCTGCTCCAGGGACACATATCAAATCCTTTACATGGTATCCTAGAAGCAGCCCACTCCCCAGCTGGGCCTGAGACAAGAGGGAGCACGCCTCTGTCCCCTTATAAGGGCCTGAGGGGTGTGGCGTTCATAGCACCCCAACATCTTTCACAAAAGGCCATCTCTCCTGATTTCTAGCTGCTTGCTAGAGGCTGCAGATGGGTGTCACCTGAGGGCTGGAAGTCCATTCCTGACCACCCTGTGCAAGCCTGCATAGGGGCGTATTAGTCAGTGGGGCCCCTGTTACAAGTTCCACTGGCTGGGTATTTCTAAACAGCAGAAATTGGGCTGGGCACAGTGGCTCACGCCTGTAATCCCAGCAGTTTGGGAGGCCGAGGCAGGTGGATCACTTGAGGTCAGGAGTTCGAGACCAGCCTGGCCAACATGGTGAAACCCTGTCTCTACTAAAAATACAAAAAATTATCTGGATGTGGTGGCACACGCCTGTAATCCCAGCTACTCGGGAGACTGAGGCAGGAGAATTGCTGGAACCTTGGAGGCAGAGGTTGCAGTGAATAGAGAGCACGCCACTGCACTCCAGCCTGGGTGACAGGGCAAGACTCCACCTCAAAAAAAAAATAAAATAAAATAAACAGAAATCTATTTTCCCACTGTTCTGGAGGCTGGAATTCTCATATGAGGACCTCAGTGAGGTCGAAGATCAAGGTGTCAGCTCGATGGCTTTTCTTTTTTGTTTATTTTAGAGACAGGGTCTTGCTGTTGCCCAGGCTGGAGTGCAGTGGTGCAATCACAACTCACTGCAGCCTTGACCTCCTGGGCCCAAAAGATGACTGGCTATTCATTTTATTTTATTTTCTTAGAGACAGGAGTCGCATTATGTTGCCCAGGCTAGTCTCAAACTCCTGGACTTAAGCGATCCTCCCGCCTCAGGGTCCCCTCAAAGTGTGATTACAGGCATGAGCCACTGCACCCAGCCTGGGTGTGTTGTTTAAAATTCATCTTTCATATGTCCTGGGCAATATAACCATGTTTCTTCCCAAAGTTCGGGGAGATGGGAAGGAGGGACCATAATGGCTTCCTGGCCTTGTGAAGCAGATGGTGAAGGGAGGGGAGTAGAACTTGGAAACCTGATGCTGGTGGCTCTGGGACAGCTGTTGTGGGGTGGGTGGGGGGGTGCAGCTGGGGCATCAGCAGGGGTGAACGAGGAAATGGGTCAGAAGCGCTCAGTGCCAGGCTGAGGTCAGACCGGGCGACCCGCCTGTCGCTGTTCTGTGACTTTCCCGGGGCAGACTCTCAGGAGCTTAGAGTTGGGCCAGACATAGAATCTGAGACCGGGGACCAACCCTGGATCTTGGCAGCACAGCTGGAGAGAAAAACAGAAACACGCCCACCCTGTCAACTTGAACAGCCCATGCATTTCTGCACAATTCACCCCCATATTGCAAGTGAGCCTGCTAAGCCTGAGACGACCCCTAATGAGAGACCACGGAGGAGCCCCGCGCTGGTCGCTAGGAACACTCCACTGCCTGGAATGCTTCCTCTGAGTGCAAACGGATGTAGCAACTTGGGGTTTCTGTGGATGGCAATAGGAAATGAACTCGCAAGAGTTTAAGGCGCATTTCAGAATGACTCTACTGTAAGAAACATGTGCATGCCAACCATGCAAGCTTAGAGGAAGCAGACGAATGAGAGCAGCAACTGTGCACATTAGGAAGGAAAAACAGAGGAAGGAAAGGAGGGAGAAAGAGAAGGAAGGGAATGGGGAGAGAAAAGAAGGAAGGCCATTCATTGAGCTGGACGGAATGGGGCGTTTATAGCAAGTCGGCCTGATTTCTGGAGAGCTAGCCCACATGCATCGTCACCTTCAGAGCTAAGCCACTCATTTCTGGAGGGATGCCCCTGAACAGAGGCAGCGGTTTTGCCCAGGGGTTGCCCAAAACCACGTTCCCATCCAAACAGGCTTGCGCGGGAGCGCACACGGCGGGTCCTGCTAAAAAAAAAAAAAAAAAAAAAAAAAAAAAAAAAAAAAAAAATCTGTTCTCATGGCGCCCTCTGGTGTCCAGACCGTGCAATAGCAGGAAGCCCGGACGGTTCCTCTACAAAGGCGCTTCCCTGCAATCACACCATCGCCCAAGCCTTGGTTGGGGGGCTGGGGAGGGGGTGTGCCTCAGCCACGCTAACCCTTACATATGTTCTCAGATCCCAACTGCGCTGAGATGAGGATGTAGGGCTGAGGTCCTAGTTGTGCAAATGGGTCCAGAGATGCTTTATCCAGGGGTACATCACCGGTGTCAGCTCAGGTCAGGGAAGGTTTCTATTAGATCATCCTCCTTCAAATTATAATAATAGAAGGAAAAATCCGGCTGAGCGTGGTGGCTCATGCTTGTAATCCCAGCGCTTTGGGAGGCCGAGGCAGGAGGATTGCTTGAGGCCATGAGTTTGAGACTAGCCTGGGCCATGTAGGGAGACCCCGTCTCTACAAAAAAATTTTAAAAATTGTCTAGCATGGTGTCAGGTGCCTAGAATTCCAGCTACTTGGGAGGCTGAAACCAGAGGATTGCCTCAGCCCAGGAATTCGAGGCTGCAGTGAGCTACGCCACTGTACTCACTCCAGTCTGGGCAACAGAACAAGACCTTGTCTCTCTAAAACATACACAGAAATACACACACACACACACACACACACAGTAAATGCTGCAGACACTTTGTGTTCAGGAACGCTAATCCTTACAGCTTTCCTCTTTGCACTGGACAGCCGAGGAATGGCAGGCTCAGAGAACAAGTTATAAGCACAGAGCTGGAATTTGAGGCCAATGCTAGTTGACTCCCACATCCCTCAGCCACATAATGCTAACTCCTAGTGAAATGTTTGTTAAGGAGCTGGTGCAGTCTCCTGACATCAGTATTACGAACAGATGCCTTTGGCCAGGTGAGCTGGCTCACACCTGTAATCCCAGGGCTTTGGGAGGCCGAGGCGGGCAGATCACCTGAGGTCAGGAGTCCAAGACCAGCCTGGCCAACGTGGTGAAACCCATCTCCACTAAAAAAATACAAAAATTAGCTGGGTGCAGTGGTGGGCACCTGTAATCCCAGCTGCTCAGGAGGCTGAGGCAGGAGAAACGCTTGAACTCGGGAGGCGGAGGTTGCAGTGAGCCGAGATCACACCACTGTACTCCATCCTGGGCAACAGAGTAAGACTCCATCTCAAAAAAAAAAAAAAGAGATTCCCCCAAAAGAATTGAAAACAAGTATTCAGAGAAATGTTTGTACATGAATGTTCATAGCCGTGTTTACCACAACAGCCAAAAGTTGGAAGCAACCACATGTCTGCCCAGCAGCTGAATAATGGATAAACAAAATGTGTTTTATACACACAGTTGTTATTAGTCAAGCCATAAAAAGGAATGGAGTGTTGATATGTGCTACAATGTGGATGAAACTTGAAAACATGCTAAGTGACACTATTCACAATAGCAAAGACATGGAATCAACTTAAGTGCCCATCAATGGTAGACTGGATAAAGAAAATGTGATATATACACACCATGATTTCATTCTTTTTGCATAGTATACCATGGTGTGTGTGTGTATATACACACATGTATATATACAGATATACACATATGTGTGTGCCTATGTGTATATATACATACAGATATACATATGTGTATATACACATGTATATATGTATATGTATGTGTATATGTGTGTATATACATGTGTATATATGCAGATATATATGTGTGTATATGTGTATGTGTATATATACATACAGGTACATATGTATATATGTATATACACATGTATATATGTGTATCTGTATGTATACATACACACATATATACATATATACACATACATACATATATATACACCACAATGAATATGGTGTATAGATTCATGGAACACCATGGAATACTATGCAGCCATGAAAAAGAATGAAATCATGTTCTTGGCAGCAACATGGGTGCACCTGGAGACCATCAACCTAAGTGAATTAATGCAGGAGCAGAAAACCAAATAGCACATGTTCTTACTTGTAAGTGGGATATAAACATTGGGTTCACATGGACATAAAGATGGCAACAATAGACACTGGGGATTACTAGAGGGTGGAAGGAAGAGGGGGGCAAGTATTGAAAAACTACCTATTGGGTACCATGCTCACTACCTGAGTGATGGGATCATTCATACCCCCAACATCAACATCGTGCAATATACCCAGGCAACAAACTTACACATGCACCCTCTGAATTTAAAATAACAGTTGAAATTATTTTTAAACAGAGAGAAAAAGAAAAACATGCTAAGTGAAATAAGCCAGACAAGAAGGTCACATATCATCTGTGAAATGTATAATATTTATATGAAATATCCAGAATTGGCAAACCCATATAGATGCAAAGCAGATTAATGGTTGCTGGGGGCTGGAGAGAGAATTGCAGTGACTGCTTAATGGGGACAGGGTCCCCTTTTAGGGTGATGAAATATTTTGGAATCATAGAGGTGGTGGCTGCACAAAGTTGTGAATGTACTGAATGTCACTGAACTGTACACTTTCAAATGGTTCATTCATGTTATGTAAATTTCATTTCAAAACTTCTTATTGAGGCTGGGTGTGGAGGCTCATGCCTGCAATCCCAGCACTTTGAGTGGCTGAGGCGGGAGGATTGCTTGAGCCCAGGAATTCAAGACCAGCCTGGCAACATGTTGAATCCTGTCTCTACAAAAAATACAAAAATTAGCCACATGTGGTGGTGCGTGCCTGTAATCTCAGCTACTTGGGAGGCTGAGGCAAGAGAATTGCTTGAATCTGGAAGGTGGAGGTTGCAGTGAGCTGAGATTGTGCCACTGCACTCCAGCCTGGGTGACAGATCAAGACCCAATCAAAAAAAAAAAATTATTGAGGAGAGGAAAGGAGTTTCACATATCAGATCAAAATCATCCTTACGATGATGAATTTGACCATTTTTTTCTGAGCACCTATTATGTGCCAGGCACTGTTGTAAGTGTTGAGGACAAAACAGTGGGAGGGGGGAGGAAAACTTCTGTCCTTGTAGAGCTTAGATTTAGAGAGGAAAATCGGTCAATGAACAAGATGTTGTTAGACAAAATACGTAGTACACTAAGTGGTAATTGTACCAAAGGGAAGAGACAGCAGGGAAAGAGAAAGGAAGTGGCTGTGTGTTCTGTGCGTTTGGGGGAAGGAGCAGACCATTTAGTTAGGGTGGTGTATTAGTCTATTTTGCATTGCTATAAAGGAATACCTGAGACTGGGTAACTTATAAAGAAAAGGTTTATTTGGCTCGTGGGTCTGCAGACTGTACAAACATGGTGCCAGCACCTGCTGAGTTTCTGGGGAGGAAGTTTTTACTCATGGTGGAAGGCAAAGGGGGAGCAGGTGTGTCACATGGCAAGAGAGAGAGGAGGGGATTCCAGACTCTTTTTTTTTTTGAAATGGAGTTTCACTCTTGTTGCCCAGCTGGAGTGCAGTGACATGATCTCAGCTCACTGCAGCCTCTGCCTCCCCGGTTCAAGCAATTCTCCTGCCACAACCTCCCAAGGAGCTGGGATTACAGGTGCGCTCCACCACACCTGGCTAATTTTTGTATTTTTAGTAAAGAAAGGGTTTCACTATGATGGTCAGGCTGGTCTCGAACTCCTGACCTCATGTGATCCACCTGCCTCAGCCTCCCAAAGTGCTGGGATTGCAGGCGTGAGCCTCCATGCCCAGCCCAGACTTTTTAAACAACCAGCTCTCTCATGAACTCATAGAGTGAGAACCCACTCATTATCATGTGGAGGGCACCAAGCCATTCATGAGGGATCCACCCCCACAATCCCAACACCTCCCACCAGGTCCCACCTCCAACACTGGGGGTCACATTTCAACATGAGATTTGGAGGGGATAAAACATCCAAACCATATCAGGTGGCCAAGGAAGTCCCCACTAAGGAGGACATGTTTTTAGTAAAGATCTGAAATAATGAAGCAAAGAGAGCTGTGAAAATGTCTGAGGGTAGGACTGGTCCGGCAGAGAGAACAGCACATGCAAAGGCCCTGAGGTAGGAGCATGTCTGGAGGCCAATGTGGCTGGATCTGTGCGAGTGAAAAAGTCAGGGGTGGACAGTGCAGGTCACAGGGTCTGAAGAGCTTTGCCTTCTAGCTGAGAGGGAATCTCTGGAAGGTTTTGAGCAGAGGGATGACATGACTTGAATTTTTTTTGTTGTTGCATGCAAAAAAACATATGTAGGGCTGTAAAACAGACACTTAGGTAACCACCGTTAAAGTCAAGTAAAAGACCACAGCTGGCATCTTGGCAGCCCCACACATCACCCTCCCAACTTTAAGCCCTCCACTCCTCCACGAGAGACCATGCTTTCTATAGCGCTTGTTTCTCTTTGTAGTTCATCACCTCTGTGCTTATCTCTAGAAAAGTCTGGTTTTATGTCACCTATTTTTGAAATTTCTTTTTTCGAGACAGGGTCTCACTCTGTTTCCCGGGCTGGAGTGCAGTGGTGCAATCTCAGCTCACTGCAACCTCCACCTCTCAGATTCACGTGATTCTCCTGCCTCAGCCTCCCGAGTAGCTAGGATTAAAGGTGTGCACCACCATGCCCGGCTAATTTTTGTATTTTTAGTAGAGACAGGGTTTCATCATGTTGGCCAGGCTGGTCTCGAATACCTGACCTCAAGTGATTCGCCTGCCTCAGCCTCCCAAAGTGCTGGGATTACAGGCACAAGCCACTGCATCTGGCCCAATTTCTTGATATTGTCAGATGTTTTAATTTGTCTGTTGGGTGGTTGTATATTTTTCTGTTGACTAATGAGGCTTGTGCCATTTCATGTCTTTGGAAATACACAGTGCATTATTATTTATTACAGCCACAATGTGGTGCAAATAGGCCACTAAAGCAACCTCCTCTTGTCTAACTGAAATTTTGTATCCTTTGATCAACATCTCCCTTTTCCCCATCTTATATTGTTTGGATGTTTGTCCCCTCCAAATCTCATGTTGAAATGTGGTCCCCAGTGTTGGAGGTGGGGCCTGGTGGGAGGTGTTTGGGTCACAGGGACAGATCCCTCATGAATGGTTTGGTCTCATCTACATGGTAATGAGTGAGTTCTCATTTGTTAGTTCATACAAGAGCTGGTTGTTTAGAAGAGCTTAGCACCTCCTCTCCTCTCTCTTGCTCTCTCTCTTGCAATGTGGTGCCAGCTTCACTTTGCCTTCCACAGTGAGTGGAAGCTTCCTGAGGTCCTCACCAGAAGCAGATGTTGGCTCCATGCTTCTTGTACAGCCTGCAGAACTGTGAGCCAAATAAACCTCTTTTCTTTATAAAGGACGCACCCTCAGGTATTCCTTTATAGCAAACCAAAATGCACTAAGACACCATCCACCCCTATTCCCAGTCTCTGATAACTACCATTTTACTCTCTACCTCTATGAATTTGACTTTCTGAGATTCCACATATAAGTGAGATCATGCAATATTTGTCTTTCTGTGCCTGGCTTATTGCATTTAGTAAGTTTTTCAGATTTATCCATGTTGTTACAAATGACAGAATTTCCTTCTTTTTAAAGGCTGAATGGTATTCCACTGTGTATATATACCATTAAAAAAAAATATTTCCATAGGTTATTGGTAAACAGGTGGTATTTAGTTACATGAGTAAGTTCTTTGGTGGTGATTTGTAAGATTTGGTTCACCCATCACCCAAGCAGCGTACACCGAACCCAATTTGCAGTCTTTTATCCCTCACCCCATTCCCACCCTTTCCCACCGAGTTCTCAAAATCCATCAGGTTATTCTTATGCCTTTGCATCCTCATAGCTTAGCCCCCACTTATGAGTGAGAATATATGCTGTTTGGTTTTCCGTTCCTGAATTATTTCACTTAGAATAATAGTCTCCAATCTCATCCAGATTGCCGTGAATGCCATTAATTTATTCCTTTTTATGGCTGAGTAGTATTCCATTGTGCGTATACACACACACACACACACACACACACACACACACCACAGTTTCTTTATCCATTCACTGACTGATGAGCATTTGGGCTGGTTCTGCGTTTTTGCAATTGTGAATTGTGCTGCTATACACATGCAGGTATCTTTTTAGTAAAATTGTGTCCGGAATTTGTTCCTTCCAGGGGGTTCTTGATCTCACTGACTTCAAGAATGAAGCCGCCGACCCTTGCGGTGAGTGTTACAGTTCATAAAGATGGTGTGTCCGAAGTTTGTTCCTTCAGATGTTCAGATGTGGACAGAGTTTCTTCCTTCCAGTGGGTTTGTGGTCTCGCTTGACTTCAGGAGTGAAGCCGCAGACCCTCGCAGTGAGTGTTACAGCTCTTAAAGGTGGCGCATCCGGAGTTGTTTTTTCCCTCCCCGGTGGTTCGTGGTCTGGCTGACTTCAGGAATGAAGCCACAGACCCTCTTGGTGAGTGTTACAGCTCATAAAGGTAGTGTGGACCCAAAGAGTGAGCAGCAGCAAGATTTATTGTGAAGAGCAAAAGAACAAAGCTTCCACAGCATGGAAGGCGACCTGAGCAGGTTGCTGCTGCTGGCTTGGGTGGCCAACTGTTAGTCCCTTATTTGGCCCTGCCCACGTCCTGCTGATTGGTCCATTTTACAGAGTGCTGATTGGTCCGTTTTTATGGAGTTCTGATTGGTGTGTTTTTTACAGAGTGCTGACTGGTGTGTTTACAAACCTTTAGACACAGAGCACTGATTGGTGCGTTTTTACAGAGTGCTGATTGGTGCATTTACAAACATTTAGCTGGACACAGAGTGCTGATTGGTGTGTTTTTACAGAGTGCTGATTGGTGCATTTACAAACCTTTAGCTAGACACAGAGCACTGATTGGTGTGTTTACAATCCTTAAGCTAGACAGAAAAGTTCTCCAAGTCCCCACCCAGCAGCCTTCACCTCTCAAAATGACTTCTTTTCCTTTGGGTAGATACCCAGTAGTGGGATTGCTGGATTGAATGGTAGTTCTACTTTTAGTTCTTTAAGGAATCTCCACACTGTTTTCCATGGTGGTTGTACTAGTTTACATTCCCACCAGCAGGGTAGAGGTGCTCCCTTTTCACTGCATCCACACCAACATCTATTATTTTTTGATTTTTTGATAATGGCCATTCTTGCAGGAGTAAGTATACTGTATTTTCCTTTTTGTTGTTGTTTTCTTTTGAAATGAAGTGTCACTCCATCACCCAGGCTGGAGGGCAGTGGCATGATCTCAGTTCATAGCAACCTCCGCCTCTCCTGGGTTCAAGCAATTCTGCCTCAGCCTCCCAAGTAGCTGGGATTACAGGTGCCCACCACCAAACCCAGCTAATTTTTGTATTTTTTGGGGAGACAGGGTTTCACCATGTTGACCAGGCTGGTCTAGAACTCCTGACCTTGAGCTTATCTGCCTGCCTCAGCCTCCAAAAGTGCTAGGATTACAGGACAATGTCTATTTGGGCCCTTTACCCATTTTTAAATTGAGTTCTTTGGTTTTCTGCTGTTGAGTCATTTGAGCCCTTGATGTATTTGGGGGTGTTAATTTTTTATCAGATGTGTGGTTTGCAAATATTTTCTCCCCGTCTGTGGTTGTGGTTGTTTTTTCACTCTATTACTTGTTTTCTTTGCTCTGCGGATGCTTTTTCGTTTAATGCAATTCCATTAGTTTATTTTTGCTTTTGTTACTTGCGTTTTTGGGATCATTTCCAAGAAATCCTTGCCCAAATCAATGTCTTGGAACATTTCCCCTCTTTTTTTTTTTCCTAGGAGTTTTACAGTTTCAGGTCTTACATTTAAGTTTGTAAGCCATTTTGAGGTGATTTTGCACCGCTTCATATTTAATGGATGTTTCTATCTCTCTCCGTAGGGTGATTGTTCAAGTTTTTGCCAATTTTGCTCTTCAGTTTTTAACTCATAAAACCTTTTATGTATTCTGGATATCTCTTCTTTGTTGGTTATATAGAGCAGAGATCTTTATGGCTTGTCCTGTCATTACAGTGTCTTTTAATGAACAGGAGTTGATTTTTAATTTTTCTGCTAAAATTCACCTTTTTTAGTAAACAAGTCTGTGGGTTTTGACAAATACACCTAATGGCATAACCACCACCACAATCAAAACACAGAATTGCACCACACTCCAAAATTCCCTCTTGTTACTCCTTTGTAGCCACCACTCCTGATCCACAGCCCCGAGCAACTACTGATTTGTTTCTGTCAAGGAAACTTTTGCCCTTTCCAGGATTCCATATAAATGGACACATACTGTTTGAAGCCTTTTGAGTCTGGCTTCCTTCACTTAGCATCATGCATTTGAGATTTATCAACGCTGCATGTGTCAATCATCCAGTCTTCATTGCTGACTAATATTCCATTCTTTGGGATGCACCACAGTTTGTCCACTCACCTGTTGAAGGGCATTTGTGTTGCTTTCCAGGCTTTTTGTTGGTTTTGGATAAAGCCTCTATAAACACTTGTTTAAGAATTTTGTGCAGCCTTAAATTTTCCTTTAAGGAGTGGGATGGCTAGATTATATGGTGAGTGCATGCTTAATTTTCTAAGAAATGGCCAGACTGTTTCCAGAATGGCTGAACCCTTTTACATTCCCACAGCAGCATAAGAAAGAGCCAGTTGCTCCACACCCTCACCAGCACTTGGCATACATAGTGATTGTCATTATAATTTACATTTTCCTAATGACTAGTGTCCTTATTTGCTAGACATATATATATATATATATATATATATGATTTGAAATTACTGTTCAAATATTTGTTCCACTTTTTAGTTGAATTTTCATTTTCTTATTTTTGAATTTTGAGACTTCTTTATATGTTCTGGATGCACCCTTCATTGGCTATACGTTTTGGAAAATTTTCTCCTGTATATGGCTTGTCTTTTTAGACTCTTAATAGTGTCTTTCAAAAAGCAGAAGTTTGGTTTTCTTAATAAAGTATTATTTACTAATTCATTACTTATGGATCGTGCTTTTAGTGTTGAATCTAAGAAATCCTGTCTCTATTGAATTGCCTTTTGACCTTTGTCAAAAATCAATTCACACCCTAGAACTTAATGTATAATAAAAATAAAAGAAAGAAAAATCAATTCACTATACGTGAGTCTATTTCTGGACTCTGTTCTGTCCCATTGGTCCATGTGTCTATCTTTTTACCATTGTACAGTCTTGATTCCTGTAGCTTTAGAGTAACTCCTGGGATCAGGTAGCATGAATCTTCCCAACTGTTTTAGTTTTTGAATTTCCTTGACTATTCTAAGTCCTTTGCCTTTCCCTTTAAATCATAGAATTTGTTTCTCAATTCCTGCAAAATATGTCTTCTGGAATGTTGATTGGAATTGCATTGGATCTATAGATCTGTTTGGGGGGAATTGGCATCTTCATATTGACTCTTCAAATCCATGAACATAGGATATCTCCCCAGATAGGTCTCTTTGATTTGTTTCGCCAGCATTTTGTAATTTTAATACAAAGTTTGCACCTTTTTTTCTTTTTTGATGCTATTGCAAAAGGTACTTTTATTTTCCAGATATTTTGAGATATACTTGACAAATAAAACTGTATATAGTGAAGATGTACAATGTGATGATTTGATATATGTATATGTTGCATAATGAATACCACAATCAAATTAATACATCCATCCCCATCCATAGTTGCCATTAATGGGGCAGAGAGGGAAAGAACAGTTAAAATCTCTCTTATCAAATTTTTAAAAACACAGTATAATGAACTATAGTCATTATGTTGTATATTAGACCCCCAGAACTTATTTATCTTGTAACTGAAAGCTTGTACCTTTTGATCAATATCTCCCCATTTCCCCACCCCCAGACCCTAGGAACCACCATTCTACTCTCTCCTTCTATAAGTTCCACTTTTTTAGATTCCACAGATAAGTAAGATCATGCAATATTTGTTTTACTGTGTCTGGCTTAATGTCTCTAGGTTTACCCATGTTGCAAATGTCAGGATTTCCTTTTTTAAGCCTGAATACTGTTCCATTGTGTATATGAGTCACATTTTCTTTATCCATTCACCCACTGATAGATACTTAGGTAGTTTCCATATCTTGGCAACGGTGAATAATGCAGTAATGAACATAGTTCAAATATCTCTTCTAGATACTGACTTTATTTCCTTTGGATATATATCCAGAAGTGGGGTTGCTGGATCATATGGCAGTTCTATATTTAATTTTTGGAGGAATTTCCATACTGTTTTCCATGATGGCTGCACTAATTTACAAGGGTACCCTTTTCTCCACACCTCTCACCCCAAGAGATGCTTGTTATCTCTTGCCTTTTTGGTAATAGTCATCCTTTTTTTTTTTTTTTTGAGATGAAGTCTTGCTCTGTTGCCCAGGCTGGAGTGCAGTGATGCGATCTCAGCTCACTGCAACCTCTGCCTCCCGGGTTCAAGCGATTCTCCTGCCTCAGCCTCCCTAGTAGCTGGGATTACAGGCATCCACCATCATGCCCGGCTAATTTTTTCTATTTTTGGTAGAGACGGGGTTTCATCATGTTGGCCAGGCTGGTCTCGAACCCCTGAACTCAGGTGATCCACCCGCCTCAGCCTCCCAAAGTGCTGGGATTACAGGCATGAGCCACCGCGCCCAGCCGATAATAGCCATCCTAATAATAGCTGTGAGGTTGTTATCTCACTGTGGTTTTGATTTGCATTTCCCTGATGATTAACGGTGTTAAGAACCTTTTCATACACCTGCTGGATATTCGGATGGCTCTTTTGGAAAAATGTATATTTAGGCATTTTGCCCATTTTTGGATCAGGTTATTCAGTTTTTTCCTATTGAGTTGTATGAGTTCCTTATATTAATATAGTTTGGATATTAATCCCTTATCAGATGTGTGGTTTGCAAAAACTGTCTCTTATTCCACAGAATGCCTTTTCATTTGGTTGACTGCTTCCTTTGCTGTGTGGAAGCTTTTTAGTTTCATGCAATCCCATTTGTCTATTTTCGCTTTTGCTGCCTATGCTTTTGGTATCAAATCCAGAACAATCCTTGCCAAGGCTAATGTCAAGAAGTTTTTTTCCTATGTTTTCTTCTAGGAGTTTTACAGTTTCAAGTCTTACGTTTAAGTCTTTAATCAATTTAGAGTTAATTTTTGTGTATGGTGTAAGACAATGATCCAGTTTCATCCTTTTGCATGTGAATATCGAGTTTTTCCAATACCATTTATAAAAGAGACTATCCTTTCCCCATTGAATATCTTGGCACCTTTCCCAAAGGTTACTTGACCACATACATGTGGATTTATTTCTGGTCGGTCTCTCTCTCTCTCCCACCCCCCTTTTGAGACAGGGTCTCCGTCTGTCTGTCACCCAGGCTGGAGTGCAGTGGTGCTACAATCTTAACTCACTGCAACCTCCACCTCCTGGGTTTAAGCAATCCCTCCACCTCAGCCTCCTGAGTAGCTGGGACTATAGGCATGCACCACCACTTCCAGCTAATTTTTGAATTTTCTTTGTAGAGATGGGATTTTGCCATGTTACCCAGGCTGGTCTCAAACTCCTGCACTCAAATGATCCACTCTCCTCGGCCTCCCAAAGTGCTGGGATTACAGGCATGAACCACCATGTCCAGCCATCTCTCTTGTGGTCCATTGGTCTATGCATGTGTTTTTATGCAAATACCATACTGTTTTGATTAGTATAGCTTTATAATATAGTTTGAAATCAGAGCATGTGATATCTCCAGCTTTGTTCTTCTTTCTCAAGTTTGCTTTGACTACTTGGGGTCTACTGTGGTTCCATATATTTTCTAGAATTGTTTTTTCTATCTTTGTAAAAAATGACATTCGAATTTTAATAAGGATTGCATTGAAACTGTATATTGCGGCCAGGCGTGGTGGCTCAAGCCTGTAATCCCAGCACTTTGGGAGGCCGAGGCAGGCGGATCACAAGGTCAGGAGATCAAGACCATCCTGTCTAACATGGTGAAACCCCGTCTCTACTAAAAATACAAAAAAATTAGCCAGGTGTGGTGGTGGGTGCCTGTAGTCCCAGCTACTCAGGAGGCTTAGGCAGGAGAGTGGCATGAACCCGGGAGGCAGAGCTTGCAGTGAGCAGAGATCGCTCCGTTGCACTCCAGCCTGGGCAACAGAGCAAGACTCCATCTCAAAAAAAAAAAAAAAAAAAAAAAAAAAAAAAAGAAACTGTATATTGCTTTGGGTAGTATTAACATTTTGACAGTATTCGTTTTTTTTTGTTTGTTTTGTTTTGTTTTTTGAGACAGAGTCTTGCTCTGTCATCCAGACTGGAGTGCAGTGGCACAAACTCAGCTCACTGCAGCCTCTGCCTCCCAAGTTAAAGCGATTATCCCACCTCTGCCTCCCAAGTAGCTGGGACTAAAGGCATGTGCCACCACGCCCAGCTATTTTTTATATTTTTAGTAGAGATGAGGTTTCACCATGTTGGCAGGCTGGTCTTAAACTCCTGACCTCAGGTGATCTGCCTGCCTCAGCCTCCCATAGTGCTGGGATTACAGGTGTGAGCCACCACACCCAGCCTTGATAGTATTAGTTCTTCCAATCCACACACACAAGATATCTTTTCACTGATTTGCGTATTTCATTTCTTTCATCAATGTTTTATAGTTTTCAGTGTATAGATCTTTTACCCTCTAGGTTAAATTTATTTCTAACTGTTTTATTCTTTTTCATGCTATTGTAAATGGGATTTTTTTTTAAATTTCTTTTTTGGACAGTTCATTGTTAGTGTAGAGAAACCTAACTGATTTTATTTTCTTTAATTTTTAATTTTTAGGGGGACAAGTGCATGCAACTTTCTTACATGCATTATTGTGTAGCAATGAAGTCTAGGCTTTCAGTGCACCCATCACCCAAGTTGTGAGCATTGCACCCAATAGGTAAGTTTTCAAGCCACACTCCTCTCCCATTTTCCCATTCTTTGGAGTCTCCAATGTCTATTCTTCCCTCTGTGTGTCCATATGTACCCATTGTTTAGCTCCCACTGATAAGTGAGAGCATGGAGTATTTGACTTTCTAAGTCATTTCAGTTAGGCCAATGTTGCTGCAAAAGACATGATTTTATTCTTTTTTATGGCTGAGTATATATTTTTTTTTCAAAAGAAGACATGCATGTAGCCAACAAATGTGAAAAAATGTTCAAAATCATAATCATCAGAGAAATACATATATATTCTTTATCCAGTCCTGTGTTGATGAACACTTAGGTTGCTTCCATGACTTTGCTATTATGGATACTGCTGTGATAAACATACAAGTGCATGTACCCATATATATATATACAACAAGGAATACTAATTGGTATGGTGTGGTTTATAGGTGCAAGAGTGAAAAGGATTGGCATTAATTCTTTAAATATTTGGTAGAATTCTCTAATGATGCCATCTTGTCCTGGGAAGTTTTTGATTATGGGTTCAACCTCTTTGTTCATTATTGGTTCACATTTTCTGTTTCTTCACAATTTAATCTTGGTAGGTTGTATGTTTCTAGGAATTTATCTATTTCTTCTAGGTTATCCAACAATTTATTTGGAAATATATTTCCAAAGAATATATATATATATATATATATGAATACATATAAACATATATATTATACATATGAATACATATAAACATATATAATATATACATATGAATACATATAAACATATATATAATATATACATATATAAATATATATATTTCCAAAGAATATATATATTTCCCAAGAAATATATATATATTTATTTAGAGAAAATTTAACTTCTTTTTTTCCAGTTTGGGTGGCTTTTATTTCTTTTTCTTACAGATTGCTCTAGCTAAGACTTCCAGTACTATGTTGAGTGGAAGTGGTGAGATATGGCACCCTTGTCCCTGATATGATAAGAAAAGCTTTTAACTTTTCACTGTTGATAATGTTAGCTGTGGGCTTGTCATATATGAACTTTATTTGAGGTACATTTCTCCTATGCTTAATTTGTTAAGAGTTTTTGTCATGAAAGGATGTTGAATTTTATCAAATTCTGTTTCTTCATCTTTTGAGATGATCATATAGTTTTTGTCTTTCATTCTGTTAATATGGCATATCACATTTATAGATTTGCATATGTGGAAACATCCTTGCATTTCCCAGGAATAAATTGTAATTGATTATGGTGAATGATCTTTTTGGTAGGCTGTTGGATTCAATTTACTGGTATTTTCTTGAGGATATTTGCATCTATGTTCATCAGGGATATTGGCCTATAATTTTATTTTCTTTTATTGTTCTTGTCTGACTTTGGTATCAGGGTAACGGTGGCCTCATAAAATGAAGTTGAAGGTGTTTCTTCCACTTCAATTTTTTGCAAGAGTGAGGAGGATTGGGATTAATTCTTCGTTAAATGTTTGGTAGAATTCTCTAGTGAAGCCGTCTTGTCCTGGGAGGTTTTTGATTATGGGTTCAATCTCTTTATTCATTATTGTTCAAATTTTCTATTTCTTCATGATTTACTCTTGGTAGAGTTAAATCCATTTACATTTAAAGTAATTATGGATAAGTAAGATTGTATGTCTCTAGGAATTTATCCATTTCTTCTAGGTTATCCAATTTGCTGGCATATCGTTGTTCATCGCAGTCTCAGGATCCTTCATATTCCTGTGCCATCATGTGTAATAACTCCTCTTTCATTTAAATTTTATTTATTCAAGTCCTATGCCTTTTTCTCTTGGTTAGTCTAGCTAAAGTTTTGTCACTTTTTTTATCTTTTCAAAAAACCAACTCTTAGTTTTGTTGACCTTTTCTATTTTTTTTCTAGTCTCTGATTTATTTCTGCTCTAATATTTATTATTTCCTTACATCTGCTGAATTTGAGCTTAGTTTGTTTTTCTTTTTCTTGTTCTTTGAGGTGGGAAGTTAAGCTGTTTATTTTTATATTTTTCTTTTTTTCTAAATGTAGGCATTTATTGCTCTAAACTTCTGTCTTAGAACAGCCTTTGCTGCATCTCATAAGTTTTAGTATGTTGTGTTTCCATTTTTTTCTATCTCGGTACTTTTTAATTTCAATTTTGATTTATTTTTTGATTCACTGGTCATTCAGGAGTGTGGTGTTTAATTTCTACAAACTTGTAAATTTTCCAAAATTATTCTTATTATTGATTTCTAGTTTTATATCACTGTAGTTACAAAAGATACTTGAAATGATTTCAGTCTTCTTAAATCTGTACAACTTCTTTTGTATCCCAAACATATGATCTATCCTGGAGAATGTGTGCACTTGAGAAGAATGTATATTCTGCTGCTATTGGGCAGAATGCTATGTCTGTTAAGTTTCATTTGGTCTATAGTGTTATTCAAGCCTACTGTTTCCTTATTGATTTTCCATCTAAATGATTGATCTGCTGTTGGAAGTGGAGTTGCAAAGTTCTCTACCATTATGTTGCTGTTTCTCTCTTCAGCTGTGTTAATATTTTCTTTAAATATTTGCTTCAGTTGCTACAATGTTAGGTGCATACATATTTACAATTGTTATATCTTCTTGATGAACTGACCCCTTTTCCATTATATAGTGCCCTTCTTTGCCTCTTGTAACAGATTTTGACTGAAGGTCTATTTTGTCTAATGTAAGTATAACCACCCTGCTCTCTTTTTGTTACTATTTGTTTGGAATATTTTTTTGCATCCCATCATTTTCAGCCTATGTGTGTCCTTAAGCCTAAAGTGAGTTTCCCATAGGCAGTATATTGTTGGATCTTGTTTTTATTTATCCATTCAGACATGCTGTCTTTTGATTGGAGAGTTTAATCCATTTACATTTAAAGTAATTATTGATAAGTAAGGACTTATTATTGCTATTTTGTTGTTTTCTTACTATTTTGTAGTTCCTTTTCAAATGATGTTTTAAAAAAATTTTATTTCTGATTGTTCATTGCTAGTATATAGAAATAACCGGATTCTTGTATATTGATCTTGTATCCCATCACTTTGCTAAACTCACTTTTAGTTTTAATAGCATATTTTGCAGATTCGTGTTTTGAAATATTCTACATAATCGTGTGACATGTCAATAAAGACTTATTTCTTCTTTTTCAATCTATATGACTTTCTTTTTTTCTTGCCTTATTGTTCTGGCTAGAACCTCCAGTGCAGTGTTAAATAGAAGTAGTAAGAGTGGCTATCTTTGATTTGTTCCTCATCTGAAGGGAAAACTATTCTATTTTCACCATTAAGTGTGAGGTTAATTGTGAAATGTTTGTTTTTTAATTTGTTTCTTTGTAGAAAACTTATATTGAGAAAGTTGCCTTCTATTCCTAGTCCATAGGGAATTTTTATCATGAATGGGTGGTGCATTTCATCAAATTTTTTAAAATCTATTGAGATGACAATGTGATTTTCCTTCTTAAGTCAGTTGATTTGATAAGTGACATTGATTTATTTTAAATGTTGATCAAGCTTTGCATTCTAGAGACAAGCTCTATTTGGTCACGATCTATTATTCTTTTTATATCTATTGCAGAAAGAAATTATTAATTTCAATATTATCAACTTTATCAACCTTTTCCTTTATGGTTATCTGTGGCATATTTAAATATTTTCCTCCTACACTGAAATCGTGAAGATATTCTTGTTTATCAGCAGTTCTCAACTAGGGGTAACTTTTGCCCCAGGATACATTTAGCAATGTCTGGAAACATTTTTGGTTGTCAAAACTGGTTGTTACAGACATCTAGAGTAACAGATCAACATCTAGTGGCCATCTAGTGGCTAAACCATCCTACAATGCACATGAGAGCCTTCCACAAAAAAAGGATTATCTGGCCGAAAATGTCAGTAGTACCAAGGTTAAGAAAACTCTATCCTATTTGTATTCTAAAGGCTTCAAGGTTTTGCCTTTCACAGATAGGCTATAAATGCAGTATGGATCATGCTACTTCTATGATGACAGCTATAATACCCCTAAATTGGTTAACCTTTGGAACACTTTATGATCCCATCTGGTCCCACGTGTACTCTGCCTTAGACATGCAGATAATAACCATGTTGGGCCAGGAGTGGTGGCTCATGCCTATATTCCCAATTGAAGCCAGGTGTTCAGGACCAGCCTGGGCAACATAGTGAGACCCTCATCTCTACAAACAATTTTTTTAAATATACTTTAAGTTCTAGGGTACATGTGCACAATGTGCAGGTTTGTTACATATGTGTACATGTGCCATGTTGGTGTGCTTCACCTGTTAATTTGTCATTTACATTAGGTATATCTCCTAATGCTATCCCTCCCCACTCCCCCCACCCCATGACAGGCCCTGGTGTGTGATGTTCCCCACCCTGTGTCCAAGTGTTCTCATTATTCAATTCCCACCTATGAGTGAGAACATGCGGTGTTTGGTTTTCTGTCCTTGCAGTAGTTTGCTCAGAATGATGGTTTCTAGCTTCATCCATGTCCCTACAAAGGACAGGAACTCATCCTTTTTTATGGCTGCATAGTATTCCATGGTGTATATGTGCCACATTTTCTTAATCCAATATCATCCTGATACCAAAGCCTGGCAGAGACACAACAAAAAAAGAATTTTAGACCAATATCCCTGATGAACATCAATGCAAAAATCATCAATAAAATACTGGCAAACCGAATCCAGCACCACATCAAAAAGCTTATCCACCACGATCAAGTTGGCTTCATCCCTGGGATGCAAGGCTGGTTCAACATACACATATCAATAAACGTAATCCATCATATAAACAGAACCAAAGACGAAAACCACATGATTATCTCAATAGATGCAGAAAAGGCATTCGACAAAATTCAACAGCCCTTCATGCTAAAAACTCTCAATAAACTAGGTAATGATGGGACATATCTCAAAATAATAAGAGCTAATTATAACAAACCCACAGCCAATATCATACTGAATGGGCAAAAACTGGAAGCATTCCCTTTGAAAACTGGCACAAGACAGGGATGCCCTCTCTCTTACCACTCCTATTCAACATAGTGTTGGAAGTTCTGGCAGGGCAATCAGGCCGGAGAAAGAAATAAAGGGTATTCAATTAGGAAAAGAGGAAGTCAAACTCTCCCTGTTTGCTGACATGATTGTGTTTTTAGAAAACCCCACCGTCTCAGCCCCAAATCTCCTTAAGCTGATAAGCAACTTCAGCAAAGTCTCAGGGTACAAAATCAATGTGCAAAAACCACAAGCATTCCTATACACAAATAACAGACAAACAGCCAAATCATGAGTGAACTCCCATTCACAATTGCTACAAAGAGAATAAAATACTTGGGAATACAACTTACAAGGGATATGAAGGACGTCTTCAAGGAGAACTACAAACCACTGCTCAACGAAATAAAATAGGACACATACAAACAATTTTTAAAAAATAAGATGGGCATGGTGGTATGTGCCTGTGGTCCCAGCTACTCATGAGGCTGGGGTGGGAGGATCACTTGAGCCCAGGAATTTGAGGCTGCAGTGAGCTACAACTGCACCACTGCTCCCCAGCCTGGGCAACACAGCAAGACCCTGCCTCAAAACAAACAAACAAAGCCACGTTGTTCAAAAGACTAATTGGTGAGACACATGCTCCTGAATCTCCTGACTAAGTATGTGTTTTGGCTCTAGGGACCTTCTGTTTATTGGGTCCCTTGCTGAAATCTCAACTCCGGACCTTACAACACATCTGACCATTGTGTTGCAAGAATTCTAGGAAAACTCTACAATCTCTTTGAGAAATATCACAGGAGACCTAAATAAATGAATACCTTGGTTATGAATTAAACAGCTCAACATAGGCCGGGCATGGTGGCTCATGCCTGTAATCCCAGCACTTTGGGAAGCCGAGGTGGAAGGATTGCTTGAGCCCAGGAGTTCAAGACCAGCCTGGGCAACAGGCAAAACCCCATCTCTACAAAAAAAAAAAAAAAAAATGTTAGCCAGGCATTGTGGCATGCACCTGTAGTCTCAGCCACTCAGGAGGCTGAGGTGGGAGAATCACCTGAGCCCAGGAAGTTGAGGCTGCAGTGAGCTGTGATCACGCCACTGCACTCCAGCCTGGGCAACAGAGTGAGACTTTGTCTTTAAAAAAAAATAAATAATAATAAGCTCGACATTGTAAAGATGTCAATTCTCCCTAAATAAATTTATAGATTCAATGAAATTTCAATCAAAATCCCAGCGGGCTGTTTTCTTTCTTTTTTTTTTAATAGGAGTTACCAAGCTGCATGTCAAATCTTTCCATTTCATCTACATTTTCAAATCTGCAGAAAGCAAATATAATATCCTTTTATTATCTGAGGTGGAGTACCTCTTTTCATTCCTGATATTGGTAATTTGTTCTCTCTCAGTCTCTTTCTCAATTACTGTCACCTGGGAGTGCTGTCAATTTAATTAGTGTTGGCAAAGAAAAAAGAGTCGGCTTTGTTTATCCTTTTCATGGTATGCTTGTAGTCTCTTGGAAGAATTTCAATACAGAACTTTCTTGCAATATATTTGTAGGAATAATATAATTCACCCATATACCCTTCACCTAGATTTGACACTCATTAAGATTTTGAGACATATCTTTCTGTGTATTTGTGTGTACACATATAGACTTTTTTTTCTTTACCATTTGAGAATAACTTGTGGACAACACGACACTTCACCACGTGTGGCATAATAAAATATATATATTTGATCTCTGCCTCTGGTTTCTGACACAGAGCTCCTTGTAATTTCCTGAGTGATAGTGGTGCTAGGGGCATCTTTTGTTCAAACATTTGTTCTTTGATCTGGTTCCTGACACAGAGCTCCTAAAACCCTCATAATTTCCTGTGTGATGGAGGTGATAGTAACATCCTAACACAGAGCTCCTAAATCCATTTGAATTTCCTGGGTAAACAGGAAACACCCAGCTAATTTTTGTAATTTTAGTAGAGACGGGTTTCGCCATGTTGGCCAGGCTGGTCTCAAACTCCTGACCTCAGGTGATCTGCCTGCCTTCCTCCGCCTCCCAAAGTGCTGGGATTATAGGCGTGAGTCACTGCGCCTGGCCCGTCTAGACAATTTTGGGGGGAATATTTTTCCACCAGCTGAAATGTTTTATTTCTTGCTTCAGT
Source organism: Pan troglodytes (assembly GCF_028858775.2). Classification (NCBI taxonomy): domain Eukaryota; kingdom Metazoa; phylum Chordata; class Mammalia; order Primates; family Hominidae; genus Pan; species Pan troglodytes. The sequence goes on along the minus strand of NC_072404.2, from coordinate 79,431,535 downwards.
TTACTTCTAGTCACCTGCATGCATTAGGATCTGCTGTTTTATTTGTAACAATGCAATGACAGTGGTGTGCAAATGGGTGAAGGTTTGGAATGGCGACTGTGTTTCTTGGTTCAAAAAAATGCTCTCTTCTGTTGGTAAAGTTCACTTTTACAAAATAACAGTGCTGTTATTTTTGTAGGGGGAAGCGTTTTCGTGGCCTCTGTTTTTGTGATTTGCTTTTGTTTCTGTGGACCTTTCATTTCTCGTTTCATTTTTTTCCTTTGCCACCAAGTCTCTAAGGGACCCCTCCCTATCTTGTTTCCTCTTTCTCCCCGAGAAGCAATGATTCCCTGAGGCCACCACCTCCTCTCCTATGCGCTCTAAGCCCCTTCCCTTTGATTCTCTCTTAGCCAGGAATACAAGCCCTGTCCTCAGCTCTCAAGAACAGAAAAAACTGTGGTTTTCTTTTTTTCTTTTTTCTTTTTTTTCTGAGACGGAGTCTCGCTCTGCCGCCCAGGCTGGAGTGCAGTGGCGCAATCTTGGCGCACTGCAAGCTCCGCGTCCCGGGTTCACGCCATTCTCCTGCCTTAGCCCCCCGAGTAGCTGGGACTACAGGCGCCCGCCACCACGCCTGGCTAATTTTTTGTATTTCTAGTAGAGACGGGGTTTCACTGTGTTAACCAGGATGGTCTCGATCTCCTGACCTCGTGATCTGCCCGCCTCTGCCTCCCAAAGTGCTGGGACTACAGGCGTGAGCCACCGCGCCCGGCCAAAACTGTGGTTTTCTTTTAGATTTTTTGTTAACAACTAAAGCTTCCTTATGACTAAAAGCCATACACCAGGAAAACCCCTTAACCCTCATTCCAAGTTTTGAACGTTCTCTAGAATTTGCCTTCTTCCTTCTCCAGTGTCTAGGTTTTAAGGCTCCTTCCCTTCCTCCCTTCCTCCCTCCCTCCCTCCCTTCCTTCCTCCCTCCCTTCCTCCCTTCCTCTCTTCCTTCGAGTCAGGTCTCTCTGTTGCCCAGGCTGGAGTTCAGTGGCACGATCACAGCTGACCGTAACCATGGACTCGTGGGAGGGAGCAATCTTCCCACCTCAGCCTCCTGAGTAGCTAGGACTACAGGCAGGCACCACAACACCTCACTATTTTTTTAAAAAATTTTTTGCAGAGATGAGGTCTTGCTACATTCCCCAGGCTCGTCTCCAACTTGTAGTCCTAAGCAATCCTTCTGCCTCAGCCTCCCAAAGTGCCGGGATTACAGGTGTGAGCCACCACACCCAGCCCTCTTCTTCCTCTTGTTTGCTTTCTTTTAATTTTGCCCAGAATTTATAGTTATTATCTGTAAAACGAAAGAGAAGAGAGAAAAAACAGTAACAAATAATTAGGTAATTATTGCTAAGTGTCATTGATATCCTGGGAAAATATATCAAGAAGCTGTGGGTGATGAACTGACAATTAAAAGCCGTGTGTGAAATTCCCAGGGCCCCCAGGGAACTTACAAAGGTTCTCACATGCTGTGGCAAGAGGGCTCCAAAAGCTGAAGACCAGGCTCAAGACTTAACATTACCGTGGCTGAGCTCCTGAGGGGCTTAAATACTCCAGGTCTAAGGTATCTAGGTCAGGGTATGTGGGACCCTGATACATAAGATTCCCCCAAATATTTAGAACTATCAGATTCTGCTGAACCTTCTTAGCCTACAGAAGTACCCACCTCGCCGGGCGCGGTGGCTCATGCCTGTAATCCCAGCACTTTGGGAGGCCAAGGCGGGTGGATCACAAGGTCAGGAGATCGAGACCATCCTGGCTAACATGGTGAAACACTGTCTCTACTAAAAATACAAAAAAAAAATTAGCCGGGCATGGTGGTGGGCGCCTGTAATCCCAGCTACTCGGGAGGCTGAGGCAGGAGAATGGCATGAACCCAGGAGGCGGAGCTTGCAGTGAGCCAAGATCGCGCCACTGCACTCCAGCCTGGGCAACAGAGCAAGACTCCGTCTCAAAAAAAAAAAAAAAAGTGCCCACCTCTTATTTATTTATTTATTTATTTATTTATTTATTGAGACAGAGTCTTGCTCTGTCGCCCAGGCTGGAGTGCAGTGGCACAATCTCGGCTCACTGCAACCTCTGCCTCCCAGGTTCAAGTGATTCTCCTGCCTCAGCCTCCCAAGTAACTGGGAATACAGGCACACGCCACCACGCCCAGCTAATTTTTATATTTTTAGTAGAGACAGGGTCTCATCATGTTGGTCAGGATGGTCTCCATCTCTTGACCTCATGATCCACCTGCCTCAGCCTCCCAAAGTGCTGGGATTACAGGCATGAGCCACCGCGCCCGGCCTGCTGAAACTTCAGAGCCTACAGACGTGCCCACCTCTCCTTATTAAGAGCAGTCACTCCCTCCTTGTTTGGGGATAATGTTGTCCCCTACAAAACAACATTGCCTATGCACCCAGGACCTGCCCCGATAGCCCCTCTTGTCAGGTGAGCCTACAGGAAGACTCAGCCAAGCACATCCTGCCCCTAATAGGGAGGAAAAGTACAATGTCCTCCATGATCTTGAGTTGCTGCCATAGATGGAGAAACGGATTTAAAAATGCAGGGAAATGGGGAGCTCAGGTGGATGTACAGCCAGAAGATCCATCAAATAAGGATGTTCTACAAGAAGCCCAGGGATCCAGGATTCTCCAAGGCAATAAGGAATGAGCTGGGGAAATGGAAACCATTATCATCAAAAAGTTCAGTGAAGGGCCAGGAGTGGTGGCCCATGCTTGTAATCCCAGCACGTTGGAAAAGCTGCAGCGGGAGGATCATTTGAGCCCAGGAGTTCGAAACCAGCCTGGGCAACACAGTGAGACCCCATCCCTCCTAAAAATTTAAAAATTAGCCCATTGTGGTGGCATGTGCCTGTAGTCCCAGTTACTTGTGAGGCTGAGGTAGGAGGATCACTTCAGCCCAGGAGTTGGAGGCTGCAGTGAGCTATGATCGTGCCACTGCACTCCAGCCCGGGTGACAGAGTGAGACCCTGTCTCAAAAAAAAAAAAAAGATTTAAAAAACATATTTTATTCAAGTTGCCCAACATTTGAATAAGTTTCCATTGAGAAAGTAAATATTTAAAAATTAAAATTATTTTGCCTACTTTCAGTGACTTTTAGATTTTCAAAAGTATCTCCAAATTAAAGTCAAACTATAAATTATAACTATTGGAGAACAGTTTTTATATTAAAATTATTTAATGCCATTTGATTCAGTAATACTATCTTGAGATTTGAAAATATTTTAAATTTTAGCAAATAATTTATAAAAATATACCTATGAGCAATTCTAGAATTCTAGTGTTTGTTTTCAGTGTAAAGAATCAGTATCAGCTGAGTGCAGTGGCTTACCCCTGTAATTCCAGCACTTTGGGAGCCTGAGGCAGGCAGATCACTTGAGGTCAGGAGTTTGAGAACAGCCTGGCCAACATGGTGAAACCCCGTCTCTACTAAAAATACAAAAATTAGCCAGGCATGATGGCACATGCCTGTAGTCCCAGCTACTTGGGAGACTGAGGCAGGAGAATCGCTTGAACCCGGGAAGTGGAAGTTGCAGCGAGTCGAGATTGCGCCACTGCACTCCAGCCTGGGCGACACAGCAAGACTCTGTCTCAAAAAAAGAAAAAAAAAAAAAGAATCAGTATCATGCTTTTTTCATATTACCTCTGGTCCTGCGTAGATGGAAATGTAAGTCATACCAGTTGTTCATCATTAGGAAATTTCCTCAGTTGCTACGTGCAGATGTTGTGAATACAGTGCTCATTCATGCATATATCAAGAACCACATACTGGAATAGCACAAAGAGTGAGAAGCTGGAAGCTCTACCCTGAGAAACAACACTATATTATGCAAAAATCTAGCATATTAGGTTGGTGCAAAAGTAATTGTGGTTTCTGCCATTACTTTTCATAGTAACACGATCTTGAGAAGAAGGGTTTGATGCATGAATTAAACAGGGTTTTCCTATGCGAAGTGTTGCCACCTCTCTCTGAAGCTGACTCTGTCTCCAGTGTTGACATAAACAACCTTATGGCATTTGGAAGCAGCTGCTGTTTTTTCCCCCCCTTCTTCAATTTTATTACCCTTTGACCAACAGCTCTCCATTTCCCACACACCCTTGGCCCCACAAATCCCTGGCAACCACCATTCTCTGCTTCTATGAGTTCAACTTTGTTTAGATTCCGTATATGAGTGAGATCATGTAGTATTTGTCTTTCTGTGCTTGGCTTATTTCATTAGCATAATGTCCTCCAGGTTCATCTGTGTTGTTGCAAGTGACAGGATTTCTTTATTTGTTGAGGCTGAATTATACTCCACTGGGTGCCTGTACCACTTTCTCTTTATCCATTCATCTGTGGATGGACACCCAGGCGGACTCCCTATCTTGGCTATCATGAATAGTGCTGCAACCAGCATGGAAGTGCGGATGTCTCTTTGACTTACTGACGTCAATGTCTTCAGATGTATACTTAGAAATGGGATGGTTGGATGATATGGTGGTTCTATTTTCAGTTTTTGGAGGAACCTCCAAACTGTTTTCCATAACAGTTGTACCAATTTACATTCCTACCAACAGCGTGCAAGGGTTCCCTCTTCCTCACAGCCTTGCCAGCACTTGGTATTTTTGTCTTTTTGATAATACCCATTCTAATAGGTGTGGGGTGATATCTCATTGAGGTTTTAATTTGCATTTACCTTATGATTAGTGCTGTTGAGCATTAAAAAATAATACCTGTTGGCCTCCCCACTTTTTTTTTTTTTTCTTTTTTTGGAGACAGTTTCACTCAAGTTGCCCAGGCTGGAGTGCAATGGTGTGATCTCGGCTCACCACAACCTCCGCCTCTGGGGTTCAAGCAATACTCCTGCCTTAGCTTCCTGAGTAGCTGGGACTACAGGCATGTGCCACCACGCCTGGCTAATTTTGTATTTTTAGTAGAGACAGGATTTCTCCATGTTGGTCAGGCTGGTCTCAAATTCCCGACCTCAGGTGATCTGCCTGCCTCGGCCTCCCAAAGTGCTGGGATTACAAGCGTGAGCCACCGTGTCTGGCCTTGTATGCCTTCTTTTGAGAAATGTCTATTCGGGTCCTTTGCCCATTATTTATTTATTTTTTATTGCAGATACATAGTAGGTGTATATATTTATGGGGTACATGAGATGCTTTGATATGGGCATGCAATGCTTATAATCACATCATGGAGAATGGGGCATCCATCCCCTCGAGCATTTATCCTTTGTGTTACAAACAATCCAATTACATTTTTATTTATTTTTAAATGTACAATTAAATTATTAATGACTATAGTCACCCTGCAGGTTTTATTCATTCTATTTTTTGTACCCATTAACCATCCCCACCTCCCTGCAAGCCCCCCTTTTGCCCATCTTAAAATCAGGTTGTATTTTTGTTATTAAGTTGTATTTTGAATGTTAACCCCTTATCAGATGTATGGTTTGCAAATATTTTCTTCCATTCTGTAGATTGTCTCTTCACTCTGTTGATTGTTCTTTTGCTGTGTAGAAGCTTTCTAGCTTAATGCAATCCCCATTGTCTTATTTTTTTTGCTTCTGTTGCCTGTGCTTTTGGGGTCATATCCAAAAATATCATTGCCCAGATCAATGTCAAGGAAGTTTTCCCCCATTTTTTTCTTCTAGGAGTTTTACAGTTTCAGGTCTTATATTTAAGTCTTTAATCCATTTAGAGTTTTTTGCGTATGGTGTAAGACAACGGAATACTTTCATTCTTGTGTATGTGGAGATCTAGTTTTCCCAACACCATTTATTGAAGAGACTGTCCTTTCTCCATTGTGTACTCTTGTCATCTTTGTCAAAGATCAATTGACTGTAAATGTGTGGATTTATTTCTGGGCTCTGTATTCTGTCCCACTGGTCTATGTGTCTGTTTTCGTGCCACACCATGCTGTCCTTGCAGGGGTTATATTGTGTTTGTTTGTTTGTTTTTGAGAGATGGGTTCTGGCAATTATAGTGCACTGCAGCAGTCTTGAACTCCTGGGCTCAATCCATTGTCCCTCCTCAGCTTCCCAAGTAAATGGGACTACAGGTGGGTGCCATGGTGCCTGGCAGTACCATGCTGTTTTGGTTACTGTAGCATTGTAGTATGTTCTGGAATCAGGTAGCGTGATGCCTTGAGCTTTGTTCTGTTTGTTCAACATTGCTTTGGCTATTTGGGGTCTTTTGCAGTTTCATACAATATTTATTTATTTTTTTCTCTTCCTGTGAAAAATGTCATTGGAATTTTGATAGGGATTACATTGAATCTGTAGATTGCTTTGGGTAGTATGGTCATTTTAAGAATATTAATTATCCAATCCATGAACATAGTATATCTTTCCGTTTATCTGTGTCTTCTTCAATTTATCTGTATTTTACAGTTTTCAGTGTACAGGTCTTTTACCTTCTTGGTTAAATTTATTTCTAAGTATTAAATATTTTTCAATGCTAACATAAATGAGATTTTTTAAAAAATGAGATGGAGTCTCACTCTGTCACCCAGGCTGGAGTGCAGTGGTGTGATCTCAGCTCACTGCAACCTCTGCCTCCTGGGTTCAAGCAATTCTCCTGCCTCAGCCTCCCGAGTATCTGAGATTGTTTTATTTATTTTTTGAACAGTTCACTGTTTGTGTATAAAAACTACTACTACTGATTTTTGATCCAGGATCGAATGTTGATTTTGTTTATTTTGATCCTGGATATGTTGATTTGGGATCCTGGAAGCAGCTGCCTCCTATCTTGAGGACACAAGGCAAGACATGAAGCAGGTCCCTGGGGTCTAGGTGGTGGCAGCCAGAAGAGAGAATGTTTAGGGGACTGGCAGCTGTTAAACAGCAATACTCTACACAGTGAGTCCCAAGTGACAGAGGTGGCCATGTGCTCTTTACTAAATGTGTGTGTGTCCAGGCAAAAGGTCCCTCTTGCCCAAGTCTAGACTCCTGGGTAGACACTTTAATCTTTGGTCCATCGGGTCTTTAACTTGCATAAGTAGGAAAGCTCTGGCTCCTTCTGTGGTATCAACTGGGGCCAGGACAGAAGAGCAATGCAATGTCTGGGCACCTTTGCTCTGGTGCTGTCCTGCCAGCTAAGTGTTCATGGTTTGGAGGGGGAGGCCTTAGTTCTTCCCTGAGTGGGATGAGGGCTGGTTATCTGAGCCTTCCAGTTTTCCAAGATTGATGGCTTTAAGCTTTGTATTATAGCTGGTTTTCAGAGTTTCACAGGCCAGTCTGAAGGAAATCAGTCTTGGACAAGCCAACCCTCAGGCATGACAGCCACCCACGAGAGTAGAAAACAAATGTGATTTCCAGGAAGCATTAAGGCCCCACTTAAAGTCATGATCACATATAATGGACTTTGGGGACTCAGTGGGGAAGATTGGCAGGGGGTTGAGGGAAAAATGACTACATATTGGGTATAGCATACACTGCTCCAGTGACAAGTGCACTAAAATCTCAGAAGTTGCCACTAAATAACTTATCCATGTAACCACAAACCACCTGTATCCCAAAAACTATTGCTTTTTTAAAAAAAGCTCATGATCACAGCACAATTTTGTGCTTTTCTCTCACCTAATCATGGGGAGGGAAGAAATGCATTTAATTCACCGAGGTTCAGATGTAGCTACTGCAGTATGTGGCTCAACAGAGCAAGAGAGGAATGATAGCATTGAGGATATAAGCAAGGAAGTGATTATAATAATTCTTCAATTGAGGAAGGAAGGAAGTGAACAAAGAGAGAAGCCGGAGATAGGGCCATGGTAGCTCCAAAGGATTGTTGAGTTGGGAGGTTGCAGGGGAGGAGGCAGCAAGGGGCAGGGTCAGAGTGCAGTATTGGAGATGAGATCAGGGAGGAGCTGCAGTTATTGATTGAGCCAGAGCCCAGGCAGTGACAACAAGAGAGAGCAGAGGCTCCCTGAGGATATGAAAATGGTGAAATGAAAATGGTGATAGAAGTGCTGTCAGTGATCTGGGGAAACTTCTTGGAGGACTGAGCAGGGAGTGGTCAGCAGCTGATTGCTCCCAGGGTGACAGGAGCTGGGAGGATGCTCTGAGAGCAGCAGCCAGAGCAGGATGACCCCTGCCCACCTCAGCCCTAGTGAGGAGGATGACGGAGAGAAGATGCCCCCTTTCTAGAGAGCTGCAGAGGAGCCTGTGTCCTCCCAGGACAGTAGGACGGTGAAAGGATGGTCCAGAGAAGAGAGATGGATATGAGGGCTCAGGATATGAGGAGGGTGGGAGATGGAATCATTAGGACTTGAGACTGGGGATAAGGCTTGAGGTAATTAGCCCTGAGGTCCCAAGGCAATGGGGTGCTGGTGAGACCCTGACATGGGGCAGTGTCATGGGGTGCAGAGTTTGATGCTGTCTCCTGATCCTTGTGGGTGGAGGGAGGAGGTGAGGAGAGGGACAAATATATGAGCATCTCTTGATGCTGGGAGCCTAAATGAAACCACCATTGCAAAAGTTATGATAACAAGTCTGACATACCTAACTCCATCTTGCTTCTAACTTCACAAGCAAACTATCTTTGCTCATTCCTGGGTGTAGGCCAAATTAACTATGGGAGGAATTTAGTTTAAATTTAGTTTTAGTTTGCATTACTGTTAAAACAAAGATGATGACAGTATCTTCCTAAAACGAACCCCTCCTTGCTTGGGGACCAAAACCACCTTTGTCTAAAACTAACAGATTTGCCACAAGATTAGAATTATGGCTCAGGTAGCCAGTGGTCACAAGATTTGTAACCTTCCCAGTTGTTCCTCTAGATAACATTACTATTGTAAAACCTAAGACTGGTGTTCAAGGCATATTTCAGACCTTGCATTCTGATAGACTAACTGGCACCACCTGGACCAATGAGCCATACCAAGAAACTGGCTCAACCAGATCTGTGACCACTAGCCAGAAACTGATTCAGTGCAAGAAGACAGCTTCCATCCCCTGTGATTTCATCCCCGACCCAACCAATCAGCATTCCCCATTCTCTAGCCTACCCACCAGCCAAATTATCCTTGAAAAACTCTAGTCTCCAAATTCTCAGGGAGGTGGATTTAAGAAACCTCTCCCATCCTTCTGCTTGCCTGGCCCAGTGATTATTAAACTCTTTCATTGCTGCAACTCCTGCTGTTCTCGGTGTTTGGCTTTTCTGGGCAGCAGGCAAGAAACCGGTCAGGCAATTACATGAAGATGGGGTCACAATGCATGGAGTATCATGAAGACTAGATGGGAACCCCCTCTAACTGTCTGGAGAGGTGAATGCAGGCCACAGCATATAGACACTTGCTAGGGTCAAGCCGCAGGACATCTGAGTGGGGCTGAGGTTGGAAATGACACTAAACTAAAAGCAGGAGGAATTCATGTGGGCCTGTGGGCTACCTGGGACTATGGGGTGTGGCAGCATCAGTGGTTGGTTTCATTTGTCAGTGGACTCTATCCTCACTGCCACCAAATTTATCTCCCTAAAACTTTCCTTGCAGAAATTTGAGAAGTTCCCAATTGCTCACAGGACAAAGTTTGAAGTCCTTGCAAGGAAGACTCTTATTCCCTGGCCTTCAAAATCTTTTCCAAATTTAGTTTTCAGTCTCCCTGTTCGAGGCTGCATTGAGCTATGATATCCCAGTGCACTCCAGCCTGGGTGCCAATTACAAGTGTGTGTTTGGTGGGTAAACAATGGCTGTTTATATGGTGAATTAACTCAGCAAGCCTTTTCTCTGTGGTAGCACAGGGCCATGGTTATGGTGCAGGCTCTAGAGGGGAACTGCCTGGGCGTGTATTTAGGTTATGCACTTGAACATGGGCAAATGACTTCACCTCTTTGTGCCTCATTTTTCTTATTTGTCCAATTGAAGTTGCACCCATACCTACCTTGCAAGGTTGTTGAGACCATTAAGGGAGATAATCCAGTTAGAAGCACGCAAAACAGTGCCTGACATGCCAAGAGAACTCAGTTAACACTGGCTACTATCATTGTTGCTGGGGAGAGGCCAACTTCTCCTTCCATCTCATCCTGCTAGTGATGCAGGAATTAGTGAACATACACTAGAAAGGAGCTGGGATAGATCTGGAAGCTGAAAGCATCATTCTGGCTCAAACAAGGTTACAACCTCTTCATAATCCAGCAGGATCAAGGGTCAGGCTGGAAGGTCCTTAAGAGAGTACTGCTTTTCTTCTATGATCATTTGCTGTTACCTGGCACTTCTTGGTGCAGCTTTTTGCCAGAACTTTCTCTTGACCTTCTGTGGTCTAAGTCAGTGGGTCTCAAAGTTGATCGTGTACCAGAATTACCAGAAAGCTTGTTAAACCACAGATCATTGAGCCCCACTATCAGAGTTTTGAATGTAGGAGGTTGGGTGGGGGTGGGTGGTGGGTGTTGAGGGTTTGCACTTCTAATGTTTCCCAGTGCTGCTGCTGCTGCTGATGGTTTGGGGACCACACTTTTAAGAACCAGTGGTCTGGCCGGGAGTGGTGGCTCATTCCTGTAATCCCGGCACTTTGGGAGGCCAAGGCGGGCAGATTACTTGAGCTCTGGAGTTCGAAACCAGCCTGGACAATGTGGCAAAACTCTGTCTCTACAAAAAATACACAAAAATTAGCCAGTGCAGTGGTGCGCACCTATAGTCCTTGTTACTTGGGAGGCTGAGGTGGGAGGATCACTTGAGTCTGTGAGACGGAGATTGTTGTGAGCCAAGATCGCACCATTGCACTCCAGCCTGGGCAACGGGAGTGAAACCCTGTCTCAAGAAAAAAAAAAAAACCACTGGTCTAAACAATTAACTACGATGGGGGACAAGGGGCAATCAGGAGAGGCATCATGGAAGTGAAGGCCTTTTATGTTTGTTTTTTCCTGAGACAAGGTCCCACTTTGTCGTCCAGGCTGGAGTACAGTGTTGAGATCATGGCTCACTGCAGCCTTGACCTCTAAGGCTCAAGTGATCCCAAGGTAGATGCCTTTGGGGTGAATCTCAAAGCATGAATGAGTTTGCCAGATGGGGAAGACGTGGAGGACCGTCGACTGGGAACAGCGTGTGGGAGATGAAGCCAACAGGTCTCTGGGCACTAGAGGTGTTCAGCCCAGGAGCCCAGGTGAGAAGTCTGGGCTCTACTGGGGCGACCTCTTGAAGTAGAGGATGGTTTGGGGACCTGGAAGAGATGTGATGAGAACGGGCAGAAGTGTAGAGGGTGGTGCAGGGGAGAGACCAGGTCAGAGGCTGCTGGGATAGCCAGCAAGAACAGAGTAGGGGCTTTAGGTTGACAGCAGAAAATAGTGTTGACCCTCATCCTTGAGCCTCACCCTCCTTTAAGGCCTGGAGGATTTTTTCCATGATACTGTTTTTCAAACTAGGCATTGACACTCATGATTCACAGGGGCTGTGAGATGAGGTAGTGGGTTGCAACCAGCATTTAAAAAAATGAATTAGAGGCTAGGCATGGTGGCTTATGCCTGTAATCCCAGCACTTTGGGAAGCTGAGGCGGGTGGATCACCTGAGGTCAGGAGTTCGAGACCAGCCTGGCCAACATGGTAAAACCCCATCTCTACTAAAAATACAAAAATTAGCTGGGCGTGGTGGCGCGTGCCTGTAATCCCAGCTGAGGCTGAGGCAGGAGAATCGCTTGAACCTGGGAGGTGGAGGTTATTGTAAGCCAAGATTGCACCGCTGCACGACAGCCTGGGCGACAGAGTGAAACCGTGTCTCAAAAATACAAAAACCACGAAAACCCAAAAAGAATTAGAAAAGAGTGGAATTAAAAAATCAAGAGTTCACTGCACGTAAGAAGGGTATGGTTTCATTAAGCTTGTTTCCGGTGTGTCTAGATGATCATGTGTGCGCGTTGCAGTTGATTAAAAACAGGGCTCTGTGCAGCCTGTTCTGTTCAGTGAACCAGCCCAGGGGTGGCCTCTGGAGCATCAAACACAGGCCCCTGCCTCCAGGAGCTGAGGATCCAGATAGAGAGGTGCAGAACCGCAGAACAGGAAGTGCTGAGTGGAAGGTGGGGGAGAAGCCCAAGCCAGGCCCTAAGACAGCCCCAAAGAGGGAAGGATTTACGGAGATGGCTTTGTGCTGACCTTTAGTGTGGCTCAGATTCTGACACCAGGGCCTTTGGAGAGAGGTAAAAGATACTCTGCAGACAGATGCTGATAAGACGCTGCCAGGAAGCATGTGGAATAGCAACTCACTTGACCTTCCTGGAGTGCAGGGTGTGAGAAGGTAAATCATGTTTAAAAAGGGGCCAGGTGTAGGGCAAGGCACGGTGGCTCACAACTGTAATCCCAGCACTCTGGGAGGCCGAGGCGGGCAGATCACAAGGTCAGGAGTTTGAGACCAGCCTGGCCAACATGGCGAAACCCTGTCTCTAGTAAAAATATAAAAACATTAGCTGGGCATGGTGGTGCATGCCTGTAATCCCAGCTACTCGGGTGGCTGAAGCAGGAGATTTGCTTGAACCTGGGAGGCGGAGGTTGCAGTGAACGGAGATCGTGCCACTGCACTCCAGCCTGGACAAAAAGGTGAGACTTCGTCTCAAAAACAAAAACAAAGGCCAGGTGCAGTGGCTTACACCTGAAATCCCAGCACTTTGGGAAACTGAGGAGGGAGGATCACTTGAGGCCTGGAGTTCAAGACCAGCCTGGTCAGCATAGTGAGACCCGGTCTCTACAAAAAATAAAAGAATGAGCCAGGTGTGGGGGTGTGCACCTGTGGTTCCAGTCAGTCAGGAGGCTGAGGAGGAGGGACCCCTTGAGTCCAGAAGTTGGAGGCTGCAGTGAGCTATGAATGCCCCACTGCATTCCAGCCTGGGTGACAGAGTGAGACCCAGTCTCCTAAAAAAAAAAAAAATCTGAGGCCGAATAGAGACGCAAAATCCAAAATCCAAACAGATCTTGAAGAAGCCTTTCAACATCACCCAACAAATTCAAGTTACAGATGAGGAAACTAAGGCCTATTTGCCCAATAACTGCACAGCACACAAGCCTAGGATTTGAAGGCTTCTGGTCCGGTCTCTGTTCTTCCAGGCCACAGAGTTCTCCGAACACAGGCCCAGAGACTAAGCTCCATCTTGTGTCCGTCAGCATCAGGGCACATTTTGGGTAGAACAGCAGGTGGCGATTCTGTGACAATACCCTGGGTGCCTTAACCAGATGCTGTTTTAATCAGCTCCTCCCCTTACCAGGTGAGAAACCCCTGTGAGTTAGAAGCCCTGTGGTCACCCACTCATTCCTTTTGGACTTGCCAAACATTTCAGCAAATGTTTAGCAAGAATCTTTAGCCACTGAAGTTTTTTGTTGTTGTTGTTTGTTTTAGACAGAGTCTCACCCTGTCACTGGGCTGGAGTGCAGTAGCGTGATCTCAGCTCACTGCAACCTCTGCCTCCCAGGTTCAAGCAATTCTCCTGCCTCAGCCTCCTGAGTAGTTGGGATTACAGGCACCCGCCACTACGCCCAGCTAGTTTTTTGTATTTTTAGTAGAGACGGGGTCTCACCATGTTGGCCAGGCTGGTCTTGAACCTCCTGACCTCGTGATTCGCCCGCCTTGGCCTCCCAAAGTGCTGGGATTACAGGTGTGAGCCACAGTGCCTGGCCTTGCTTGTTTTTGAGACATGGTCTCACTCTGTCGCCCAGGCTGGAGTACAGTGGCGCAATCTTGGCTCACTGCAGGCGCCTCTCCTCAGGTTCAAGCAATTCTCCTGCCTCAGCCTCCCGAGTAGCTGGGATTACAGGCGTCTGCCACCATACCCAGCTAATTTTTGTATTTTTAGTAGAGACAGGGTTTCACCATGTTGGCCAGGCTGGTCTCGAACTCCTGACCTCAAGTGATCCACCCGCCTCGGCCTCCCAAAGTGCTGGGATTACAGGTGTGAGCCACCCTGCCTGGCTGCCACTAACGTTTTAGAAAAAGTTATTTTCCTTTTTGTGTGGGCTGTGGGCCATTCTCTACCCAGTCCGCAATTTCTATAAACCTTGGGACGGCACACAGCAAAATTCCACCCACGCCATGCTGATGAATTTTGGGCTTACGACCTTCATGCTTTTAGGCTTTTGTTCAGATTGTGTCACTTTGCACATTAAGAAACTGAGTTCCAAAGAGGCTCTTTGTGCATGGGGTCACCGACTGTGAAGGCACACGGGGTGGATTCAGCCCCCATGACTGTGGCCCAAGGACTCCTTCCCACCAAGCTCATCATTAGGGACTTGTAGCATTTTGGGCATGAGACACGAAAACCTTAGCTTAGTACTTGTGACAGTGGCAAAGACTAGCAATTTCATATTGTGGAATTGACAGCCTTAGATAATATGATTTCCTATCTGGAAAATAACCCTATTTTATTGCAAGAAGACTTTGCATGTTTAAGAATTTTTCAGGCCAGGCGTGGTGGCACATACCTGTAATCCCAGCACTTTGGGAGGCCAAGGTGGGAAGATCACTTAAGGCTAGGAGTTTGAGACCAGCCTGGCCAACATGGTGAAACCCCGTCTCTACTAAAAATACCAAAATTAGCTGGGCGTGGTGGGCGCCTGTATGTAGTCCCAGCTATGCAGGAGACTGAGGCAGGAGAATCACTTGATCCCGGGAGGTGGAGGCTGCAGTGAGCTGTGATTATGCCACTGCACTCCAGCCTAGGGAACAGAACAAGACTCAGTCTCAAAAAACAAACAAACAAACAAAATCAGAAATGCACAGAAAAAAAGGATGGCAGAATTTAAAAAATAACATATGAAAAAGCCCAGGTTACATTTGTTATCCTCTTTCCTTCAACCGATTGATGCCACTGAGGCCTAGTTTGTTTTCCAGCATGAATACACACACACAAGGCCTTGGGCACCCCACAAGTGCACGGCTACCTGCACTGCAAAATTCTGTCTTCAACTTCTTTTATGCTACATATGTAAAGAATGTCAACAATTGCGTCTTATTTCCCCTCATCTACCTTGATTGAGGCAGAAAAATGGATAAACAGCAAATGCCGTGGCAAATATCCATCCAAAGTGGTTAATTATTGCATCATTATATTCGCTATTTTACCTGTCATGTACCATTAGAAGGTAACAAGATCATTGTCAGTCAAAGATGGGGGAGATAATTAGAGCATCTATAGGTTAGCAGGAAATCAAATTGGTGCTGGTACCCATCAGTGCCGAGGAGCTGAGCGTAATTAGGGGGAAAATATGCAAAGGGTGAGATGAATGAAGCCCTGGGGATTAGATACCGTGGCTGATTTGAGAGCTTGACTCTCCTACGTTCTGACATTGCAGATGGCGACGTCAAAATAGGTGTACAATTGGAGCAGTGAAAAATAGCAAAGCAAGGCGCCACTGCTACTGTCTGCAGGGCCCTGAGAAATGCCTGATTTGGAAAAACACAGTGTTTATCGTGTTTTCCAATCCACTGGGTTTTTCTTCCTTATTTTTTCCAGTTTGGAGTCAGTTATTAACATAGGAAAACAGGGCTGTGTGAAATGGGCTTTTATTCAAGAAGTCACTGCGCTGCCCAGATTAGCGGATGTCTGCAACTGGACCGACTTCTCAGTGCCCTTTTCTCGCCCTGGACTGACTTTTCCAGTGCCTTGGATGCACTTCTCAGATGCCCCTGTGAAACCACGGGAGTCCACAGCACTCGCCAACCACAGATCTGCCCCCCGCCAATTTCTGAACATTTCTGTTCTGATTCCCATTCAGCAGCTACCCAGATCTTGCTAACTTGAACTGCTTTCATTTTTTCCCTAGTAACATACAAACACCCATGCAAATAATCTCATCCAAATAGCAATTTCATCAGGTCGGTATAAGAAAATTTAACATTTTTTTTTTTTTTTTAACATCATGGAAAAAAACAAAACAGATTTTAGAGGACAGGGAGACTGCAAACTGATGAGGACTACACCACGTAATTAAAAGAGAGAAAAAGCTAAGACAGGAAAAAAAAATCTGGAAGGTCTTAAGTCACATATGACTGACCAAGTCCACAGATTGAAATGCAATACAACGAGCAAGCAAAAACTGTTGTCACAGGCCCTAGGTCAGAATTCTCATCACTGCTGGAAAAGCAAACACTTTCGCTGAATTTTGAAGTAGCCAGGCACAAACAACTGGCTAACGTGGCCCACACTGTACACACGTCTACAAAATCCAGAAGTACCTTTTACAGTATCTTGGACACACGAAAAACTAACAGAACCCCCCCTCCTCAAAAAACAAAGCACAAGCGACTGTGTGGGGTGCAAATGTTTATAGTAACAAATTGGTGAGACACTAACCGAGTTGGGTAGGGTGGTCAGCCACTGCAGGTGAGCCTTCTGTTCTTACACGGGCTGGGTTCGAGGTGTTTCTTTTCAAGAGCTCGGTCTTGTACAGGTATGGCTTCTTCCCTAAGGTAATGATGGTCACCTCACACAAACAAGCAGCTGGAAGCTTAGTTCACATTTTTTAATAACATGGCACAGTTTACATTACACAAGAAGGCTCCGCCGATGAGAACATGCTGAAGATTCAGTTGCTTCACTTTTCTTTTCACATAGGATCTAGAAAGGACTTTATTACATACAGGATAAACAGCAAAAAGGTCCGTATAGAACAATCTCTTTACAATACTGAAAGCTACCACTACAGTTCCAGTGTACATATTCCTTGGATTTTTTTTAGTTGTTGTCTTAAAAAAAAAAACAAAACACCGCACAACATCTGGAGTTCACAAAATCTGAAGCTCACAACTAAACCTTCAGTTTACTACTAAAATAGATCTCTCTGCTTATTAGAAACAATGGTCTGTAGTTAACTTTTTTTTTTTTTTTGCAAAAACAGGATAACAACGTCAGATAGCACTTTAATATACTAGAAGACCAAATGGAACTAATTTTATTTCATACATATATTTTACAGTCCAGTAGACAAGATATATTGTATTTCTCTGCTAGTAAAGTCATATTCTCTCCAAATATGTAGACAAGAGGCTTAATGTATTATAAAAGTATTATGAAGAGACATTAAGATTGATGCAAACTCAAAAAACACACTCACACACAAGACTTTTTTTTCTGCCATCTTTCACCCTCTAACTCGCGATGGCTCCACAAGGTTGACCTGTTACGGTTGTTCCCAGACTTGATCACCAGCTGGAATATAGTGCGTCACATCAGGAAACGTGCACCTTACATCCGTCAGTTATTGAATACAGTGAAAACATATCCATCATCTGAGAAAACTTGAAGCTTTCTTTCAGGATCTGTTTGGGTGTAAGTAAATCTCATTACAAAACGAGGAAGTGTGTACAGGTATGAAATAGGACACACTAAAAAAGGCATGGTTCTCACATGAGGTGTGTGTGAAGTCACTGGCGACCTGTGTGTGTCTGACAGACACCACCACCCGTCCCCTGATTTTGGCATCTGGCAAATCCCACCCTCCCTGGCACCGGTTGCTCATGTCCTCAGTTACCTCTCCGGGGCTACACTTTCCCCCAGAGCCCACAAGCGGCAACTTCAGATGCTAAGTTCCAGCCTGGGGTCCAATTTGCAAAACAGGATGTTTCTCCGTTTGAAAAAAAACAAGCAAGGAAAACAGAGTCATATCACGTAAGCGCTTGTTCAGGGAAAATATGACCTTAAGTATGTTGTAAATGGATTTGAAAAGGCTCCTTTGAGTTAGGCGGGCTTTTGTGAAAAGCCCGAACATTCATTGCATAGTTGAAGGGTTTAGCTGTCTATAACAATATATGGGAACACAGCCTTAGCCGACTGTGTTCACTGATATTAAGTAAGTTTGCAAATAGCACATTTTAAGAAGTATTAATGTATTATGTTACTTAATCTTTATCTATTTACATTTGTACAAAGTAAAGCTTTCATCTTACCCTTTTGCATATATGAACCATTAGCTCATGAAGCAATCTCTTTTTACATAACTATGTACACAGCCTTCCCACCTCATCTGAAAGAATTTTGCATGATGGATGGCGTGGACTTCTCCCCCTCCCCCTGCCCCCCCTACAATTATCATCCAATTGGTGTGTGTTGTCATCTTCACTGTTTTGGTTCAAATCAAAAAGTTTTATACGAGAAACAAAAAGTAGGAGACGTGAGAACATATGACTGGGCTAAAAGATCTGAAAAATCTCAACATATAATATACAAAACATTTCAAAATGTGCACTGAGTCTATACATTTTTTACAAGGGGAAGGGGTGGGGCTTTCCCCCCCAGGTCTGTGTGAGCCATGCAGGAGTTCTGTCTCTCAAGCCTGGCCTAGTGTCTGCCTAGGGTTTCTTCTTCCTCGTTCTTGCTCCTGTTCTCGGCTTATCGGGCCTCGATATCCTTCAGCGTGTGGGAAGGGGGCCTCTCCCTTATCTCTGCGGACAGAGGAGTCGTCCTTCTGGGAGAGACCGGGCGGCCCCCCAGCGTGGAGATGAGCGGGGGAGGTGCGCTCAGCGCTGCTGTCGGAGGGGTCTTGTTGAGGAGTCCGTTTTGGTTGCCCGCAGTGGGGCTGATGCGGGGATAGTGCATGCTGGGGAGTCCCGGGGTGATGAGGCCGGGGTGGGGGAGGTGTCCGTCGAGGGAGGCGGGGTGCACGGAGTGGAGCCGCGTGTGCTCGTAGTCTTCTCTGAGCATGTGCAAGCGCTCCCGCTCGTCCAGGTGGCCTCCCCGCTCGTGCTCCCGCCGAGGGTCCACAGACAGCGGGTGGTGGTGGTGGTGGTGGTGGTGGCTGTAGTCGTGAGGCTCCCGGTCCCTGAAGGAGCGGTCGGCTTCGTACAGCCGGGGAGTCGAGAGCCGGTGGAGCGGGTCGTTCCTTAGCAGGAAGTCCCTGCCCAGCGGGTCTCTCCGGTGAATGTCAAGTTCTCGGTAAGGATCCCTCAAGGGGTCCCGGATGGGGTCCCAGTGGAAAGAAGGGTACGGGAAGCGCTCTCCGCCCGGGAGGGGGCTGATGCCCATGAAGGGGGTCATCATGCGAGTCCTGTCCAGGCTGCTGATGCTGTTCATGGGGTGAATGCCCGTCACCCCCACCGTCATGGGCATCGAGGCCAGGGGCCCCGGGTGCACGCTGGACGAGGAGTTGGGAGGCGGCGGCTCCGAGGCCCGGTGGGTTTGCGGGGCCTCTGGAGGCAGGTCGTGGTCTTCCTTCCGCTCCTCCTTCACCTTGACCTCGGAGCTCTTCTTGGGGTTCTCGTAGGCCGGCTCACCCTTGCGCGGCTCGGCCTCCCGGCTCGAGGTGCTGTTGGGCCTGGCACTCTCCACCACCGGGGTCCGCACGTAGGGAGACGGCACCCGGGCCAGCTGCTTGGCCTCTTCGCCCGCGGCGCGCCCCTCGTGGCCATGCCCGTCCTTCTCGGGCAGGTGGCCCTCTTTCGCCTTGTGCTCGTCGGCGGCCAGGTCCTTGCGGGATTCCGAGTGGTCTCTCTCCCTCTCTTTGGGTTTGTCCTTCTCCCGAGCCTCAGTGTTCAGATGAGCCCGGATCTGTTCAGTGGAGCTGCGGGTATGTCCCAGGGCATTCACCGGGAGGATAGGTGCTGGTGAAGGGTGGCTGGAGTGTCGCTTCTCGACGCTTTCCCTGGGGGAGAGAGGGGAAGACAAGGAGGCAGATGAAATGAAAGGGGCGAGTCGGCCGGGCCAGGGGCTGCGGGTGAAATGGTGGTGTGAAGAGGACAGGCTGGGGGCTGCTTCCCATGGTCGCCAAGGCAGCAGCCATGCCCTGGGCAGGGCAGAGCCAGCCACCCTTATCCTACTTACCTAGATTTTAGAGGAAGCTTAATGGGGGAGATGGACCAGGGATGAGGGTGAGGGGGAGTCTGCCGGGAGCAAGAATCTCTCTGTATGTTAAGAGCCTCAACCAAGAGCACAGAAGAAGAGCTTCCAGAAAGCCAAGATGGCTGCATGTGGTCAATAAGGCAATGATGTGGCAATCCAGCCCGACCGTCTGGACTCCCGGGATCATCTAGTGTAAAGAATCACGTTTTAAGAGCCCAACGCCCAGTATCACTTTTCTTCCAACTTTGCAACACAGAACCAGTGGAAGAAAGGGTTCAACATCAGTGTCACAGAAGTCTCTTGCTCCTTACAAGGACAAGTGACCAGTTTCAGAGCAAAGAACGTGGATACAGAGCCATCTCCAAGACACAGCACGTGAGAAAGGCTCAAAAGGAAGCCACAGTTGGAGGACTTTTGGGTTGCAAAGAGCACTTGTGCACCAGATGGGATAAGAAAGCCAAAGTCTGATGAGAAGACGGAGGGAAGGCAGTAGGAGAAGCAGGTCCCTAAACACAAAACCTCATGGGGACATTGAAAACAATTTTAGAGAGCAGCTGTGAGTGAAAACACGAGACAAGAATTTTAGAGACCTGTCTTGGATGGGGGCTCAAGAGTATTGGGCAGAAAATGCAAAAACAAATGGAATGACAATAAGGTAAAACTTGAGTTAAAACTAAGACCAGGCAGGTCTTACGGATGGTGCCAAGACAGATAGACATGGCAAAGTTGAGGAGCGCAGCAGGCTGCCATGCTGGCTTGGTGCTGGTGTGCAAGGATCAGAGGACCACAGAGTATTCAGGAGGCTCCCCTATAAGGGCTGTTTCTTGCCCACATGCAGAGAAGAAGAATAACTTTTAAGGGAAGGATGGAAGAAGAGTATATTTTATTTATTAAGCTTCCTGACTTTAATCCAAGAGGCCATTTTGACGCCATCCAGAAAAACACGCAAAGGGCTGGTGGCCACATCCTGCATTGCACCTAGTGACAGGCTGTGTACAGAGAGCTCGCGGCCTAGGGTCGGCCAGGTTAGGTTGCTAGGCGTGCCTCATTTTGGCAGTTCACAGCTCAGAGCTGAATGTCATAAACATTCCTCCCAGTGGTTAAGAGATTGTTATCATAGTGCCTTGAAGGAAAATTTGTTTTTCTTTTATCAGTCAGCATGATGGCCTCTGATGAGTATCTACTAATCTGCCCCATTTAGAGCCTGCAAAGTTGAATTCTTTGAAATTACTAGGATATACACATACACATACATACACGGTATACAAAGAAAAGAAACATGAAAGATTCCGATCAAATTTGAATCTTAAGTACTGCAAGGAAATTGGGATTAGGTATTTTCTGTCAAGCGTATTTGTGCATTCCTTATCAGTTCATTTAAAGTGAAAACAGCCTAAAGGAAGAAAGAAAAAAAGACATTTTTGTCAAGAATGCGTATGATATTCTTTGGAAAAAATACTCCAAGACATTCCCTCTTTAACGCTACTTTTTTTTTAGGCATGGGTTACCAAGTGCAGAGACAACGGTTAACAAAATTATCCACTAGTGAAACCAAAAACCAAACCAAAACTGCTTGTCGACGTTTCTCTACATCTATGTGAGTAAAATTTTATTAGTCATCTGTGAGCCCCAGGCTTTGAGTTTGAACAAAATTTGAGAAAAATATGATGAGGCAATGCAAACATGGCTTTCTAAAAGAAAACAAAAAGAGGAAAAGAGCGAGAAAAACCTATGGATGGTTTAATGGACTGCACGGACTTGAAAGCAAATATGGAATTGATTCATGCTGTGTGTGTCTGGCCCGAAGCTCCAACTCCCTGTCTTCTGGAGAAAGACTTCTGTTTGGACACGCTAACAGGGACTTGGGACGTGCTGATGTATAACTGCGACTGAGACAGGAATCTGTCGCTAGCTCTGCTATCTCCTACGGTCACCATATGCTACGGGCCATGGGGACTGCGAGGGGCTGCGGGCACTGGCTGTGGGGAGGAGCTGAGGCTACCGGGGCAGCTAAAGCACGAGGCTGGGACAGGGAGGGTGGGCGGCCGGTTCCACTGGTACTTGGCACAGAGCAGGCTCCCCCGTGGGGACTCGAGAGCGGTTTCTTTCCGTACCTTTCTTTGTCATCTTTACTAACAGATGAGTCTCGTTTATCTACATCTCTATCTCTGTCATGAGCTGCAGCGGACGCGCTGCGCTCCAGCTCCCCTGGCTTCAGCCAGGGCGGAGGGGTCGGGAACGACGGAGGCGTTCGGTGCAGCCGGTTCCAGGGTTCGTGAGGGTTGCTAAAGTTCTGCACACTGGGGCCATCCTTGTGGCCGAACATTGAGTTGGGTGCTGAAATGGTGAAGTGGAGAACAAAAAGGTTTAAGAGAAATTATATAATCTGCTGTAATGAAGGTACTTACCAAAAAACTTTTAACAGCATTCAGAGTTAAAATGAATACATATTATTGGGAGCTGGAAAAGGAAAGGAGATTAACAAATTCATTAGAGGAAGTCTTGTCCTACACTGGAGAGGTAGCTCACAGCTTTTTTTTTCTTTTTAAAACCAAAAGCAAAGGTGGGGACAGCGGAAGTTAAAAAGGAAAAGGGACCAAATGGGTATTGAGATGACCTAATTCAACGTTATCTGGTGCATGCAGAAGTTCCAGGCATGCAGAAGGGTGTGTTATGATGGTGGGATTTGGATTAATAATTCTAAATTAATTCACAGGAGAAGTCACTGTCTCCTCTACCCACCGCGGCCCTCTCAAGTGTCACCAGAGACCAGACAGGACCTTGCCCTCACCAGACACACAGGTCTCCTTCCTGTGTTTTAAATAAAGACCGACCTGTGACGGTATGCTCAGAGACACATTTTAGCTCTTCCTGTACCCGGAATATATGGTATGTAGCATGAAAGAAAATAATTTGCATATTCGGCGACTAAATACTAATGTTTAGAACGTGAGATGGGGTTGTAATTCTTCTCCTAATTGAGATGGGCTTTTTTAATAGTAGAAAACTGCAGAGTCCTCCTAGATGATGGAGAATAAAATGGTGCCAAATCTTGATTATCCCAAGCCTGGTGGTGTCTTCCTGCTATTTTTCATTGTGCTTTTTTCAATTCCACGAATGCCACGGGCAAGATGAAATGTAACTATTGCTTTCACTTCTAATGTGAGCTGCAGCCAAAATCTTGGAGAGCAGAGATGGGATGTGGATGAAACTCCGCACTTGAGTAAACTTTCTGTGGTCATCAACTACACTGCCGTTCCTGCCCCTCAGAACTGGATAGCCACAGGGGGCTGCCCTCACAGTGGTGGCTCTGCACACTTCCACCTCACCCCACTGTGAAGGCCTGCTTTTGCAGTGATATAACCTACACTGGTCCCCCCAGAGCATAGTTTCCTTTTCTCTAGAAAGGTCTTGAGCCATATGCGGATCACAGGAGATAAAAAGTCCAAGGCAGATTTTTAAAAGTTAGAGGTACTCACTAACGGAAGGATTTCCAAGTCCCCCGAAGGCATTGCCACCAACTGCTGCTAGGCCTGTGAACGTAGACGGCCGATTAAAAGGCTCTGCAAACAAGATGGGGAAGAAGGAAATGGTCAGGGGCTCTGCTGGGAGAGGAACCCAGAGCTTCCTGGGAGCAGGGCGATGCGGGATCCCTGCCCTCTCTACACCCCCACCTGGCCTGTCCCACTTTTCCTACCGGATGGTGTAAAAGGTTTTCATTACACTTGGATTTAGGCACTGGGTTAGCAAAATATTTCTGAGGACTCTTCTACAACTGTGTATTTTGCATTACTCTTCCTTTGCCCAGTGGGGACACTACTCAAGCCAGGATGTACTAACTTGCCTTCCTGCCCAGTCTCGCCTCTGCCAGGAATGCACTCTGCAGATTCTAACAGAACAGAAAGGAGGTGGCATCTGAATCCATGATGAAACTCTGAGGGCGTGCCTATGATATGCCCTGATGTTGTGCAAGCCAATGCCTGCATCTGCCTGTACACTTGCAGATGGGATCGAATACACAAAGGCCACACAAAGCATGCACCTTTATTAGGAAGAGACTCATTTATCGGGGCAGTGAGATGTAGAATAACTCCTCTCCATAACGTCAGCTTGTGTTTCTTTCCGCTTCCTAGAGGTGACCTTTGCTACGGGGCAAGACCTCACCATCTTCTTCCAATGGGCAGGAACAGGCTGTTGTAAACTCGGATTCCCTGAGGTACCAAGGAATGGCTCTCACCCACTGCACCATGGGAAGTTCAGGCAGAACCACTGCCGAGCACAGCTCTACTACCGAAAGAATGCGGTGTAAGAGATGAAATCTGGAAGCTGGACGGGATGTACTGAAACTCCTAAGAGAGCACCATCTCCTGCCTAAGTGGTAAGCAGGGTATCTGGGACTCCCAGCAGCTTGCCCGGAGGTGCAGCGGGAGCATGGTAAACACAGCAGGGTTGCCTGAAGCACATATCTCAGTTCCCATTATTTTGGGCGACTCACCTAGGTGGGCAGCAGGGTTGAGGAAGTTGCTGTGATGAGGAGGTGGCCCAAAAGGGGTCCCAGTTGGGTGTGCAGCACCTGTTAAGTCAAACATAACAAAACCAGAGTTTACAAAAAGCCAACTTCGAAGATGCAACCGGCTTCTACTTGCTTAAGGGCCCCGTGAGAAAATATGTTCAAGGGAGGTCATGGCTGAAGTCC
This sequence comes from Pan troglodytes, assembly GCF_028858775.2. Lineage (NCBI taxonomy): Eukaryota > Metazoa > Chordata > Mammalia > Primates > Hominidae > Pan > Pan troglodytes. The sequence continues at coordinate 79,407,085 of NC_072404.2, read as the reverse complement.
ACCCAGGCCCCTGCAGGCAAGACACACGGTAAAAGAAAATTTTTTTCTTTTTTTTAGGAAGCAGAAAATCAATCATCCGTCTTTCCCAGCGTGGCTGGCATCCACCAAAAACAGGTATTTCTTTTTTAAGCCGATGACACACAGTATTACAAAGACAGAGATAACTGCCCTGGGTCATGGGAGGAGGGGAGGCTTTATAACCAAGTAAATTTGGAGAAATACTGGATTAAAAAAAGCTAAGCAAGTTTCTTTACTGAAGGGCTTCTTAGAGCCATTAATAAGCTTATAGGCTCCTTCGTTCTCTAAGAGGGGAACATTTCGTCATGGAATCCATTCCTTATAGAGCATCTCGGAGGACCAAGTTTTCACTTTGAGAAACACTTCCAGAAACCCAGCCCGTTATCATCCTTGGCTCAGGAGGGGTGGTCCTGAAGCTGTGGTTCTTGGCTATGCTGCTCTGGGGACTTGCAGAATCCCTTCTCCTGAAGAGTATGTTAGTTCGCATGCACCCACATCGAAGGATACTATAAGGCCCGACTCTGTAAAACTCATTATTGTGAGCTCAATTAGGTTTTAGGAGATGAAGTCCTCTGATGTCTCTCAACTTTCAATGCCAGGAAAAGCTGGTTGATTCTTATGTTTTGGGGCACTGAAAATCTTATAACTGACTCTGACAGGTTTTTGCTTTGCCTGCCAGGGAACTCAGGTCTAATTTAGTGGTTTCCTTCAGTTGTCCCTTGATCCACATTTCCTCCTCTTCTCTGTATCTTGCCTAATTGTGTACTTCTTGAAGATGCCTCTATTCCTGTTCTTGAAGGAAGCCAGGAAAGGAAGGAAGGAAGGAGAGAGAGAAAGAGAGTGTGCAAATGTCAATTAGGGAAGGAGATTTCTAAAGGCCTTAGGGCACCAAATGGGCTTGTTAATACGAGGCTACTTACTAGCTAAGGAGGCTAGCTTCCTGGAAGGCAGGCTTTGTCCTAGACGAGAGATTTGCCAGGGTCATCTGAAGAAGTCTCTAGTTTATATTCATGGGATTAGCACCCAATAGCAAGATGAAAATGGCTGGATTTCTTAAGTATGTACAAGTTATACACATCAGTTACAAGGTTCACCAAATAACTATTTTGGGCAGAATCCCATATTGCTTATGCTAAAGAAGGTTACATTCTAGAATGGAAGTATAAACAAGGCCTGGATAAAGAATTTACTAAAAACTGTTCCATAATCCTTTGCATTTTGTCTAAGTTCCTATAAACAAATATAAATTCCCTTAGGAAAATGGATTAAACGTAGGGGTCATTGCTGTCTACACTCTGTTAACTCAATTTATGTTTTGGACTGCTGTTCCCTGGGCTGCAAAAGTCTTGTGGCCTGGGTTTGGAGAGGAAGCCACTCAGTACAGGAGGAACATCATCCCCGTCACAGTAGTTCAGAATTGGAAGACACCTGAGGAGTTATCTATTCAGCCCTGCATACTGGCTTATTTTCCACCTGGGAACTGTAAAAATGATACCCCGCCTCCACCAAGTGAATATATTCCAGGATATTCATCAGGCGTTAGCAGTGTTGTCGGCTAAATAAAATTTTGGCCACATACTGTCTGTGTAGTGCAAGCTAATTAATGCTTCAATGAAGACCAGAGCTTTGCTGAGCCCAGGGCCCCCAGGGGTGCCTTGCAGTTCCAGAATTATTGAAGCAAAAGAAGCCAATTCATCCACTTGGCTCAAATGGAAGCCAGAGAGAAATCTATTCTCTCCAAAAATTGCTCTTCATGTAGCCCTGTCTCAGAGCCTAGGTGCCATGGTAACAGAGCCTTCAAATATGTCCCTAGACAGCACTGACAGAGAAAAACCTGAGACCTTAGCAAATTCCATCTACCCTCCAGGGGGACTCACTTGCTTTGGTAGCTAAGGCCCATTATAATGATGATTTGTTGCAGTGTGGGTGCTTCTCTCTTCCTGAACAGAAGAGCCAGAGGTCCACCAACAGTGAGTCTTGGATAAAAGCCTGGGGTGGCATCTGGCAGGATGGCTGTAAGACTTGTCTCGTAAGGATCAGAAATGGGGAGCCCCTTGACTGCTTACGTCCAGAAGAATAAATTCTACTTAGCATAGTGGGTATGAAGTTATTAGCAGAATGAGCTCAGTGCCATCATTTTTAAGTGTTAACTGAGCTGAGCTCTGTGTGCCGGGAATTACACTTAAAAAAGCTTTAGAGAAGACAGAATGACAAGAAACCCTTAATACCAAGAGGGCTGTTCTCATCCAGCACACACACAGTCCTTACAGCCGCTGTCTTTTGTTTGTAGCTGGAGCAGGAATGAGCATAATCGTCACTCTCTACCTCACCCCTTCCACACGCACACTTGACAGTGTGTATTCTCAGAGGTTACATGAATTACAGATCTGATGAACAGGTCACTTGGGTGTTTACACCGTTGCCTAAATTTCTTCCACCGCTATAACCAACCAGGCAATAGTATTACGTTTTGTAGCAGAGAAAACCAGCAACCGAGTGGCCCAACCTCCCTATCACAGACCATACTCCTGGCAACTGCCTTAATCGTCTTTCTTTACCCTCAGGACTTTAAAACACGGCATGACTGAGCATCCCGGTGCAAAATTACAGTGCTCTGCGGGCACCGTATTAAGGGCGACCGCATCCTTCTATAATTCCTGGCATTGTTTCCTTCCGATCTGCCCTTGCAAGCCTTCAGATCTTTCTCAATAGCAACTGACATGCTTGTGAGTTATACTGGTTTAATATAGAAGCAAATAATGAACCGAAGCAATGTGAATCCCTGTAAGGGAAAGATGATCTCTGCTTCCTCCTTTAATGAAAGAGAGTGTATCAATGAAGATTCCCAACTCCCTGGATGTGCTGCGATGTTGCCTTGCAAGCTGGCATTAACTGTATTTTTGTAGGTGGTGACTGAGCGGCAGCTCAGAGCGCAAACCTCATTTATTTAGTTACCTGAGAACTACATTTCTCAGCTCTGTCCCCCCACCCAAACCCACACTCACCAGCGGCAGAGAACAAAGTTGAAGGCCGTGCCAGGTCATGGGGGTGGTGGATGGCTCCAAAAAGACTGGGGCCTGGAGGGCGGCTCAGGAACTCAGGTTTCAGTCCAAAGTCCAGCTTATGTGGGTCTGACTGCATCTGTTTCTACACAGCAAGGGGAACAGTAAGGGTCCCAAGGCCAACAGCAAGGAAGAAAGGTGTTAGTGAAGAGCTGGAGCTGGAGACTGTGAACGGTGCACTTGGGTTCAAGTTTACAAACACTGTGAGAGAAAGCAGCTACACAAAAACCATTTCACCCTCAAATGTCAGATCTGCAGGCCGGTAGTGCCTGTTACACCAGAAATGTCTAGTGACAACACTAGTGTTTGGTCTGGTTTTTTTGTTTTTTTTTTTGTGACGGAGTCTCCCTCACTCTGCTTTCCAGGCTGGAGTGCAGTGGTGGGATCTCGGCTCACTACAACCTCCACCTCCCGGGTTCAAGCGATTCTCCTGCCTCAGCCTCCCAAGTAGCTGGGATTACAGGTGCCTCCCAGAATGCTCAGTTAATTTTTGTATTTTTTGTGGATATGGGGTTTCACCATGTTGGCCAGGTTGGTCTCAAACTCCTGACCTCAAGTGATCCACCCACCTCGGTCTCCCAAAGTGCTAGGATTACAGGTGTGAGCCACCGCACCCAGCTATGTTTGGTCTTCAAGGTTAATGGCTTGAGAAATAAAACCATATCCTATTTATGGAGACTGCCACCACTCCTAAAGTAGTTCAGTGTTTTGCTGTAAAGGCCCATTTTAGTAAGGTTTAAAATAATAGTGTCTTAAAGCTCATTTTATTAGGAATTCTGCATGAATAATCTGCTGTATAAATTAATTGTTTAATGACTCTTTGCCATACTCTAATAGCTCACAGTACATTAGTAACCAAAAGTTATGAAGAAATATTTGCATGTCTATAAGCTAACTTTCAAATGATCACTGTTATATAACAATAACAAAGAAAAACAAAGTAGGAGTATTAATTTAACTAACAGAGGCCCTTTCTCTCCCCACTACCTGTAATTACCTGAGGAAGGTTGGGGGAGGGCAGTGTCCATCCAGACAAGTAAACCATAATCCCAGTGCTTTGGGAGGCCAAGGCGGGCGGACTGCCTGAGCTCAGGAGTTGAAGGGCAGCCTGGGCAACATGGTGAAACCCTGTCTCTACTAAAATACAAAAGATCAGCCAGGCGTGGTGGTGCACGCCTGTCGTCCCAGCTACTGGGGAGGCTGAGGCACGAGAATTGCTTGAACCTAGGAGGCGGAGGTTGCTGTGACCGAGGCTGTCTCCAAAAAAAAAAAAAAAAAAACCACTCTTGTGTGAAGTCCTTATCATGGACAGAAATCACTCTGTTTTGTCTTATTTATCTATCCTCCGGCTAATCTTTCCGCCTACCATCCTCTTAGGCAGTAGAAATTGGGTCTTAATCTTCCTCTCAATCTTTTCCCCTGGCATCCTTCTCTAGGCTGGAGGCCCTTGCACCAGCATGGTTTCAAAGCTGCCCCACCTCCTTGTTTCTTGACAGCTTTCTCTTTGAACTGGCTTCACACTGCCTTGGATAAGCACTGCTCCCAAGGCATGGGGTCCTGGGACTTGAAGCTTCTAGTTGAATTTCCCTTGCTATGACCTCTTCCCCATCAGTCTCCTGGGTTTTCACTGCCCTTAGTACCTGCTTCTGACTTTCACTCTTTTTTTTTTTTTTTTTTTTTTAAAGAGATGAGATAGATAGGGTCTCGCTCTTTTGCCCAGACTGAAATGCAGTGGCACAATCATAGTTCACTGCATCCTCTTGCCTTAGTCTCCTGAGTAGCTGGGACTACAGATGCATGTCACCATGCCCAGCTAATGTTTTTTCATTTTGGTAGAGACAGGTCTCTCTCTCTATGTTGCCCAGGCTGGTCTTGAACTCCTGGGCTCAAGCAATCCCAAAGTGCTTGCCTTGGCTTCCCAAAGTGCTTGGATTAGAGGCGTGAGCCATCGTGCCTGGCTACTCTTCTGATCTCCCGGACTCATCTGATGCTCTCAGCCCCTTTAGCCCCATTCTAGCCTCAGCTCAATCTCCCTCATGTCCTGAGGGATCCTTGCCCTGCTGTACAACAGCAAAGCCCCATGAGGCATCTATATTGACAGAGCATGGCGTGAGGATCTGAGACAGGGAAGTCTGCTGTTCTCTTACTGCTGAAGGCAACGTCCCACTCACCCATCACCCCTACTGAAAGCGAAAGCTACCCGTGCACCTCCAGCTGGAAATGACACCACCCATTAAGAGGGCACACACACTTTCCTCACTTTTTACACACAACTGATCCTCATTACTGAACTCTAAGCAACTAGACGCCAGGAAAGACGCATGCCCCCAGCCCAGCACAGTAAGGAACCTGCAGGTGTAGGCTCTTTCAATAAACACTGGGTGAACGACTAAAAGAATGCGTAAATGAACGTTACAGAGAAAGGGAAGATGTAATTTCTGCTCAAATCTACAGGGAATGCTACAATGAAAGTCCCAGTATCAAGTAATAGCCAAGCCTCAGAACCAAGCTTCTAATTCACTATGAATCTATAAAATTCTTTTGAATACCTCCTTTAATTTGGTGGCCAAATTATTTAGTGCTAATATTGCATGGTACATAGCACAGTTCCATTAACCACAACTTAGGGCCATGAAGCAAAATGGAGCTTGGGGATTACAAGCAGTTTGCTGAAAAGGGAAGATGAACGAAGTTATCTCATGTTCAAGAGGTCTTTCTAATTGAATTGGGATAATGAAAGTTTAAGTCACTGGGGACACTTTTATGGGAAAGAAGTTGCTAAAGTGGCACGTGCAACATCCCTCATCGCTTTTAACCAAAGAAGTTACAAGGAAGATGTGCTTTACCTACCGTTCCACTAACCACATCAACCAGAACAAAAACTGAATTGAACTAATCATCAAAATCTAGTTAGCTCTTCAAAGCACACACATTTTCTAAGATAGACCACAAGGCTTCCAGTTAAACTTCCCCTAACAATAAAGTACAAATGAGCCAAACTCACTGATGGCATGTTATAAGAAAGAGCAGGTATCTGACAACCAAAGCAAAATATTTTAGTGACCTCATTTACTGAGGTTTGCATCTTAAAACTTTTAACTGGGTTTTTATTTTTTACTCTTTTTTTTTTTTTAGAGATGGGATCTTGCTATGTTGCCCAGGCTGGACTCAAACTCCCAGGCTCAAGGGGTTCTCCTGCCTCAGCCTCTAGAGTGACTGGAACTTGGGTTGTTTTATTTTAAAAATCACGTAACCCTTTTAAAAACATGTCTCTTCTGTGATGAAGAGCTCTATCTATCTCCTGGCTCATTGGTCTCCTGTATTTCTTTCATGAGAACTCCCAAATGCTGTTAGGACTAAAAGCTTGTTCATGAAGAAATGGATTAAGTGAAGCTTATTGGAGTTACTTGATTGCTTGTTTGCTCCCATTTTTGCAGGCATTGTAACATAGCCTATAAATACCCAGACTGTAAAATACGGACTTGTCAGTTACTTTGTTCCCTAAGCCAAGCGCTGATGCTGTATCCAGGGACTTGCAGAAGTTCTTGATCTCTCCCCTACTGAGTCATAAAGGCTCTAGCAGAACATGGAATATATTCATCCCTGTGATGAAAATATAGACAAAAAGGAAAAATCGTCTTTGGACAGCGAGGTAACTAGCCAGAACGTGGCTCCTGCAAGTACTGACTGTATTCCAATCCCTGGCACTGACCATCAGGAGAACCAATGACAGTTCAGCAGCACCATCTTCATATAGGGCACACATGACTCTACCATTTTCCCACAGCCATAAAATGAAAAGAATGCACCAGTCACTATTTTTACAAAAACCCAAACCCAACATTCATTTGTAGCTCTTCCCAGATGCAAAGTATTTTCTGTATTCTAATTCTTGGTCACTATAATTTTATTTCCAAAAGCTTTATTTTAGCATTTAATCCATATTCAAGACCTTTGGATCAATAAAATGACAAAATTATAAAGGGAACAAAACCCCGGGGCATTATCAGTTTGCTTTTGTTTTGCAATTTCACTAGTGGTTTCCCTAATTAACAGTAAGATTTCTGAGCTGGCTGCTGTGACTTGCACTGTAATCCCAGCTACTTGGGAGGCTCAGGTGGGAGAACTGCTTGGGGCCAGGAGTCTGAGACCAGCCTGGGCAACACAGTGAGACCCCTCTCTCTACAAAAACAACAATCAAGAAATTAGCCAAGTATGGTGGTATATGCCTAAAGTCCCAGCTGCTTGGGAGACTGAGGTGGGAGGATCACATGAGCCCAGGAATTCAAGGCTGTGGTGAGCTATGATTGTCCCCTTGTACTCCAGCCTGGGCAACAGAGTGAGACCCTGACTCTAGGAAAAAATAAGTAAGACTTCTGAGTAGCTTTTCCAAGAGAGGCTTGATCCTTCCTAACTATGGGTCTGTAAAATGTGTTTTAAATGCCTCCTTCACCAGGTTCTCCCGAGCACATCACACACTCACATGCGCATCCCATTCTTCCCTACACCACGAAGGTCGGACTGACCTTGACTTTCTGTTGGTGGTGGTAAATCTGCCAGGCGATGTGAACATGCATAGCACACCACTTCCCTGGTTTCTGGAACAAGAAAGAGCAACGTGGTTAGGAGGAAGACATTTCAGAGAAAACCACCTTCAATTTCCCCAAAGCTTTCAGCAGATTTTGGCTGCAGAGGCTTTTTTCGTGAAACAAGAGTGCTTTGTACTCTCCAAGCGCCTTCCATCAGTAGCTCTCCAGCGCCCAGTCATAAGGGAGTCACAGCCAGCTCCCCCTCTCTCCCCACGTGGGCTTGCTACTCAGACAACCACATTGACAAGGGCCTCCCCGGTTACCAAGGACAAGATGGCAAAAGCCTGAATCCCACTCTGTGTCTCTTCTCTTTCTTTTCTGGTGCCAGCTGGCAGACCTGGTAGAGTGGGAAGCCCTACTTAACAAATGCTGCCATGCTATAATGCAAATCAGCTGTTCAGAAGAGCTCCTTAGTGAATGTCTGTGAGTCAAATCAAAATAAGAGAGGGTACAGAACTTGTCCTAACCTCCCCCAAGACCGTGGTGGTTTTTATTTTAACCCCCAAAGTGGTACAAAGAAATTCACATTTTGATTGAAGCCCAGTTACCGTAAATGCTAAGAGTCAACTACCCATTCGTGTTGGTGGGCGCTGTTCCTAAGTTTAAAGAAAGAAACAAAGAGAAGAATATTCCTTCCTTCCTGTTCTCTAGGCCTCTGCAGATCTCAAGTCCATCCTCCACCCTCTGGGGTTGAATTTGAATCCATATCTCCCCAATTATTTCATGTCTTGCTTTATAAGGAGTGGAGTGCTGTGAGTGTATTCTCTTCTACCAGTCAGCGGGCAGGGACCACCTTTTCACTTCATTTCTGCTAAGTAATCTACCCATAAGCTCGGCGTGCGCGGTCAGTGACTACTGGACAGATGAGAAGAAAACACAGCCTCATTCTACATCGGCGAAGAACAGAAGCTTCTGGTTTCTACAGTATGGAGTTAGTTCCGAAAATATATACTTAAATGCAAGTCTGGGTCAGTTCTCTTCTCTTGCAATGAAATTATGGGTAGTTTGAAATCACAAATAATATACTGCCTCACCTAAGTGATGACACAATTCTCCTTTTTCCCTGGAGAGATCAAATTATCTGATTATGTGCCCTAGAAATGAGTTACGTATAGCAAGAAATCTGCTGTCCATCCATCTTCTGTCCAACAATTCATCATGCCTGTCTTATCCCCCAACCACCAGGATTCATTTAGAGGTCATCACACTGGCCAGTCTCCAGACCTCGAGAACAATTTGCTTTAAGCAAGATGTTAACAAACCAGATGCTTATAGTACCTCCTTCCTGCACCTTAAAAGGAGGTCAAACGGCTATGGCAAGTCAATGTCACTTACTACAGAAAGAGGGAGCCACCAGCCAAAATAAATGGACCCAGCTACATATTTTCTAAGTGCAAGAAAGACTAACTTCAGCCTATAGCTTCAGTCTTTCCCCTTAAGTTCCAAGTAGTCAAACCTTTTACCAGAACTGCTAACAAGAGATCGGACTCGTTGACTTTTCTCTGTTGTAGAGATTAAAAAAAAAGCCAATGGCCTCCGACAGTCAAAGCAAAACAGTTTAGGCCATTTTCAATCACACTATCTGAAAAACCCAATCACCGTTCATTCCAATGTCTTATTCCAACATTTCTATGGCTTATTTCCTTGTAATAGACTTGTATTTTTAACCCACAGGGAGTCAAACAGAGGTTGCAAAACAGTTCTATAAGAAGCTTTCTTACCCTTAACATAGGTCTGAAAGGATCTGTCAACTGTGAAGAGAAAATGACAACTTGGTTACATGCCTGTCACTCAAACAATTGCTCTAATTAACAAATTTGTAGTGCTTCATTAGGAGGGGAAATTAAAATGTTAGAATTTTACTTTTAAATGAAGCCCTTTTAGAGAATAATTAACCCATTTTCACACTATCAAAAGTGCCAAGTGTCCCCTCCCCCACTTCACAAGCCTTGGTACAGCTACGCTGACAAGCCCCTGTACAAGTTTAATCAATAGCAATGTGCCCTCTGGCAACATGATTTGCTCACATCACACACCAGGAGTTTCACTGTTTTGAGCTCCAAACCACACCGGGTAGGTCTGAGGGAGAATGGCCTTCAGACCCCCGGCTTTTAAAGCTGTCTACTAACTGGTATCTGGGGAGAGGTGTCCTTTCCATCCATCTAGGAGAATTAGGCTCTCTTTACCAATACCCTTACATTGATGACTTTACATTATTTATAGCTATTAGACATTTTCCAGAAGTTCACTACCCATCATGACATACTTACATAGTTGAGTCATTTTAAACTTCTATCTAACTCTGGTTATCAATTTCTGACTGCCCTTATGTAGGTAAAAAGACAATATTGTTAAAGATTTTTTCATATTTCGTATAAAGATGACTATAAATAACAATCAATGAGGCAAGATTGTATCTATCGTATAACTTCAGATTCCTTTTTTGGAAGCAGGCAGTGGTAATAAATTATGAATAAACAACATAACCAAAGCATAATGGATATTTTATTTAGCTCTAGAGTACAAAAGGATCCCTAGCACATTAAAAATAGAGGGCCAAAGAGCCGTGCAGTACAATAACTTCCTGACCCCAGGCAAGGGGGGGATGTGTAGCCTGACTTCCAGGAAGAAAAGCGCCTTAGTGCTTCTCCATTCAAAACATTCTGTAGCTACTTCACTTGTGTAAGACAATTTAAGGAGATACAGACAGAGAAGATTGGTTAAGTAAAAACTATACAAGCTGACACTGTCCAATTTCTGGGCTCAGACCGTAACTCATTCCTCTTTTCTCCCATCGGCAAGTCGGTCTCTTTGTGTCCTATGCTCGCAGTGAGCAGGAGAGACTGTGTTTTCTAAGAGTAATTGGCATTTTCTTCCACAAACTAGAAGAACAGCTGAAACAGCAGCTCGCTCAAAAGAGCTAAGGAAGATGCGAGCACTGGGCTGGCCGTCCCGTGCAAACACACACACCCTGGTGTTACCTGAGACCAAGCCTGACTTTGCACGTACCCTCGGGTCCTTTTGGAGTAAAGTGTGTGGGACTGTCCCAGGCCGAGCAGCGACATCGATAGGGTTGGATGTCTACAAATTAATTAGACCACAGCTTACTTAGGAAGCACAAAACAGGTGACATGAAAGCAAGATCCTTCCCTCCTGCTAAATGAGAGAAGCCAAACTTCATTTGTTTGTTTCCTTCTGAAACGCAAGATTCATTTTTCTCAGGGACCACACCTGCTCTTTCTCAAGGGGGCCTGACCACAGCTTGCTCTCTCCAGCAATGGCATCTAAAAGCAGAGAGAGGTCCCCAGAACATTTCACTGCAATAAAAAGCACAGGACCAAAAAAGAGAAGCAACAAACGTAAATGCTGTCCTGGAACTCCTCTTCCTCTGAATGAACCCATGGCAGGGACTGCCACTGTTTTTTTGCTTAATCACCAAACATTCCAAGAAACGCTTAAGTGAACATTATTATAATTGGCAGTATCAGGTGTTTCTCATCAGAATAACTGGAAGTACTTTACAGACATTAAGCTCTCCGTTTTAACTGGCAGACAATAATAAGGAATTACACTCAGTAATTACTCATTAGCAGTGGTGGAAATGGGACAAGAGAACCTAATTTAGGGACCTTGCGGATCTGCTCTTTGATGATTTCTAAAGCAATTCTGCTTGCTCTTACCTATTCCCACCACCATTCTCAAATATTGCTAATATTAACCTTATCTGTGAGCTTCTGTCCTTTGAATTAGCAACAATAAAAAGCCTACTTTGGGCACAATCACTATTTCTAGTGGGAAAGGATTCAGGACACGACACCAGCTATTTTATGGAAGAAATCACAACTTCTATGAACACCCCCCACACCAGGAAGTTAAACTCGTGGGGAAAAAGAGCTCAAGTTTAGGCCCGAAGCTTGCCTACAAGGAGAAGGGGGGGAAAAGAATGAAAGAAAGAAAAGCAATCAGCTGCAGTACAACTAACAATTAAGCTGGAGTTGTTAACAACCTGATTTGCATACATATGAAGAACTCCACTAATGAACTGCAATCTACATATTCAATCAGGACGATGGCCTGGAAAGGCCTATTTCAACACCAGGAGAGACACTTTCTTGCCCAGATGTAGTTTTCTGTGTGATTGGATAATTGTGAGTGAGGGAAATAGTCTAATTTATTAAATGACCTACCAGTCTGTCTGGGGAGGCCCCAGAGATTTGGTGTAACCTAGAGGGGACAGACCAGGGTCTGAGGGAGTAGTGAGGTGCAGACTGGGGGAAGGAGTTTAAAATCACCATCATTTTATCTCCAGACAGGAGGTGTTTAACGAGGCAGTCATAAAAGCCCTGCATATCTGTAACCTTGCATATAGGCTGCAATTCAATGCAGGCAAATTCAATAGATGAACTGAATTCAATGCAATTCAATGCAGGTGATTTTGAAGGGGGAGGGGACCCCACTTCTAATGCCTTTTAATTCTTTTCCTGTCCCTAGTTTTAATGAAACACGTCTTTGGAAATGCAGTTATGTGCTTATCCTGGAAGACTCTGGCCCAAAACTGTGTTTTACCTTAGACATGAGATGGTGGGGAAAAGAAAAACGAAAACCCAATGGCACACAGCAGAATATCTTCAAGTCTGAGAATGGTTACCCACATGAAAGTACGGCTCTTTTTATTTTTGTGTGAAAGTAAAATAGAAGCTGTAAGTATATTTAAAAAGAGAGTGTTTCGAGAATGACTCTTCAATATTGACCTTTAGAGATAGCTGTAGCCAACGCTGGACGGCATTATCACTGACTAGGTAGAACAGAATTTAATTTTTATAAAGGATGAAAGGTTAATTTCACACTAGGATGTTAGTAACTGATGACAAAGTCTTGGCCTTGGCCAGTGTAACCATGGCAGGGGTGGGATGGCTGAGAGAGAGGGAGAAAGAAAGGAGGACCAAAATGGGAGGCGACCACCCCACCTGCTGGCAGGCCCTGTTTGCAGCCGATGGGGTTGGTGAGGGAAATGAGGGAGAATGAGGAGAATTCATAGGATACAATTTTAGTTGTGGAACCTTTATCCCCACTTCTACTAAAATCAGTAAGGACCCAGCTTTGTGTCTTTACTAATTACATACACCTGAGGAACAACCTGGCGCACATGTGTCTGATATTTCATAGAATTCCTGACCAGAAGTTATGTCCACGATATTGGTAGTAAAAAAAATAAATATTATGTATATTTTGAAGAGCACAAGAAATCTTAGCTTAACTGAGATTATCTGGGTAGTACAGTTTGAAAAGTAAATTTTCACGGCCATTTAAAACTAGATGGACTCGGAAAAAAAAAGAAAAATAGGCTCACTCTAATCCCAGTGGTCACTTAGGACCTGATTAATGAGTCACTGCACAGGCAAGAGGACGCAGAACTTCCTGCACGCCTGGCCCGGGACGCCACTTAGACACATGCCTGTGTGTTTTCACTGTGAGGTTTCTTACCTTCGGCTGAAATGCTCCTTGTAGTGAACCAAAAGGGCCAGTGGGTGGGATCATAGGGGGGATGCCCGACACTGCAGGAGGATAGGAATGGAAGAGCTGTGGCCAAAGACGGAGAGGGGGAAAAAAGATTTTAGTAGGAGGCAAGTGACATATTCAAATTCCCGTCCCATAGAAAGACATCGACATGAGCAAGCCACGTAATCTCAGTTTGATGCCATTAGTCAAGAAGCCATGATGGAATGATCACACAGATGTGCCACGAATGTGTAACTTAAAAAGTTAAAAGTAGTTCAGGATCAATCAGCCAGCAAATGACATCCCGGGTGGGGGCATCATTAAAAAGGGAGCTTTTCTAATTATTAATTGTTAAATCAGATAGAAGTCCTAAATGATTGGAGATTTTAATGCATTTCAAAAACAGGAGGGATCCTGAGCCAAATAAGATGCCCAGAAAATTACAAGTTAATTAGAGGGGGAAAAAGACAGAAAAAAGAAAAAAAAAGGGGAAGAAAAAGAAGTCTTCATGAGTGCCAGGATTTTATACCATTAAAACTCAATTAGTACTTTCAGACTTTTAATAGTTTGAGGAAATGAGAGTATATTCACAATCCTTGCTTCATTAGGTTGTTGCAGAAGTGGCAGTTCCAGAGGACAATTTAATTCTCTCATCTAAAATAATGACAAATATTTGTGAAAGGGTAAAATAAAACGACTCGATGTATACTTTAAATGGAGCTGCCAATTTGTCTAGAAGATGGATTCTAGTTGCACAGAAATAACCTGAGTCTGGAATATCACTATCGAGCTTTCAGTTGCTCTTGTTTAAGTCTCAGGTACTCAAAGCACTTCCGTATTAACATATGAAGTCTGAGTTTTTATGGCCACTTCTGAATGGTACCTGCTATTAAATGAACAAGCTCTTTGGAGGATACTCAAGCCAAGCCCTTCACGTAGGAGTCCACTCTATGATGGTAAAAGAATGACTCTGAATGAAGACTATGAATTTTCCTGAATCAACAGCCTACAAAAGGACACAATTGAGGAAAGAAATACAGAGAATCTGAAGACAATGCAAACACAACTTTCCCTCCTTCTAAAAATTTAATCTTTTTGAGGTCCTATTGGTTTGGTTCCATTTATCAAGCCACCATACAAATATTTTAAATAATGCCCCACCTTCGTGGTGGTTTATTATGTCAAAATTACAACAATAATTGAAGCTCTTCTTAATAAAGTATTTGTGTTAGTTATTTTTGGTAATGACTGAAATTCACATTTCGCAATCCCATGTTCAGAGCACGTCCTTTTTCTGTTGGTCTTTATTTCATTTTGCTCCCTTCAATGATGCAGCAAAGTTTTTCAGACTAATTGATATTGAACTAAATCCACTTAAACGGTGATTGCAAGCCAAGTGCCCTCATTTAAAACTACTTTTAAGTCTAAAATTGTGTTTTAGATACTTGAGTGCATTGCATCTTAATTCCCCTTATAATGTCCTAATCCCCAAAGCAGGGGAGACTGAGTACTTCATATATTATCCACTATAACTCCTAATATGAAATAACTCTCCCACAGTACACTGAATAAAGCTGAGTAATTAAATACATGCCCCAGTGAAACACACTCAAATTTCAAGTATTCTGCCTCCAGGTGGGCTTTTCCCTTTAATGTTTACAATTTAAAAATTGGATGTTCTTACCACTTTCTTTTTGCTTTATTCCATCATTGACCTTTTAGAATATAAATATAGCTGACTATTCCTCCCCGACTAAAAACCTGAAGCGCCTAAGTAATAATACATACACCTTCCAAAAATTCAGGCCTCCAGGCTTATTCTCCATCTTCGGCCTAGGACTGTAGAATATGCGTATCAGAAGGCACCGCAGTGGGTCCTAGAAAGTAAATCTGAGCCACTTTTTGGGCGCTAAACTTTCTATATTAATTATTATTATTATTATTATTTTTTGAAATGGAGTCTTGCTCAGTCGCCCAGGCAGGAGTGCAGTGGAGCCATCTCGGATCACTGCAAGCCCCGCCTCCTGGGTTCACGCCATTCTCCTGCCTCAGCCTCCCGAGTAGCTGGGACTACAGGTGCCCGCCACCACGCCCGGCTAATGTTTTGTATTTTTAGTAGAGACGGGGTTTCACCATGTTAGCCAGGATGGTCTCCATCTCCTGACCTTGTGATCCGCCTGCCTTGGCCTCCCAAAGTGCTGGGATTACAGGCATGAGCCACTGCACCCAGCCTGAATTATTTTGTTAGCTGGTCCTTACTTTAAATCAGCAGAGTATAGACTAAGGGCAGAATGGTGGCATCCATGGGCCAGACCGAAAGAGGAAACCCATAGGTCTACTGGGCTTTGGGTGTCCCTGTGAAATATGTTTTTGTATTCTGGTACTGAGCAGAACAGCGGGGACCATGTTGGGAGGGAGGGGGAGGAGGCATCACTCAAATACACTTTTCTAACTTCTTTTTGAAGAGGTCTTTCATCTTATGTTATTTCTAAATGCCCCTAGAGTACATAATTTTCAATTGATTTCTAATATTTTCTAGCCTTGACTTCTCAGCTAACCTCTTGACTAACATGGTATCTAATTATCTGGTTCAGAATATGAATGAATTCAGTCTTTGCTGATCTATTAAAGTAGCACTTCTCAAATGATAACACTATCTACAAACCTAAGCAAGAACAGTTGAGTATGGTGAATCAACACGGCTACAAGCAATGATTAACCTTCTCTTTTTTCTGGTTTCATTAAAAAAAAAAAAAAAAAAAAAAAAGAAATCACTGGCAAAGAAACTTGCAAATTTTCAGATAAAAATGATGCAGTATTCACCCCATCATCAAAATATCATGGAAATATTCAAGGTCTTTGAATAAAAATAAGCTCTTGTCTTACAAGTTAACTGAACCTATAACTTAGGGTGTTATCAATTGAAGTTCCAGAACATAGTCTTAAAATTGCATAAAACAAGTTTTTTTAATTTTTTTTAAATAAAGGAGAATGAGTTTAAAGAGAAAATATCACTCATTTCAATTTTGGGAGTTTCTTTTAATTAAGTGATATTTTTACTTTCTATTGTAACAAACTCAACAGAACAATACCAGCCATGTGGAAGAAGGTTCTACATTTAGTCTAGAGCAAATGAAAATCTACTTGTTGAAGAGTCATGAGTCAAAAAGACAAGGGACTTTCTATTTAAGAGGAAATAATTCAGGTTGCATTCCAGAACTTCTGTGTTAGTGGCATTTCAACTGACGACTGAAATGCTGTGATTTCAGACTCTCCTGGAACTCTACTGACTCCATTGCAGACACCTCACTTTGCAGGACAGATGCCTGACTGCCACTAAAGAGCAACTCTGCTTTCAAGCCTTTGGAATGCTTATGATCTTTTGATTCAGAAGATGATACTGCATCTTTACCAAAAGCAAAACACCACAAAAGCAAGCATCCAAAGTGGCGAGGAGCAATGGGAACTCTTGCAAAGATGATTAAGGAAGGCTGCTAGTCATTGACTGATCTGTGGCAAGAGCACAAAAATGGCAAAGCAGTTACATTCAATGTGTAGCATGGTAATGAAACTCACACTGTGCCGGTAGAATGGGTCAACTTTTGTAGGGTATTTGTCAAACTGTAAAGGGATCAAAGCAAAAGCTAGTTACTTAATCTGCATTTCTGTTCACTGCTACAGTGGAGGTGGCCCTACAAAGCTTCCCTGCCATTAAGCTGTCATGAGACCCCATAACCTCATTACATATGAAACCATTCTGAGCTCCTGAGTCTCCCTGACAAGAAGCCAACAGAAATGGAAGAACAAAATTAAAAACCAAGTGGTACGTTTTAGTTCTGCACGTACTAGGATGCCTTTCTTCCTACTATTTTCTTTCTACAGATTGGCACGAACCAAACATCTAAACAGGAGAGAACAGCCAATTATCCAGATAAATCAGAGAGAGGTGAGCATTTGGTCTGATTTACCCAGTGAATTCCCCCTATTTTCATCTTCACTTTGGCAGAAAAACTGTCTTGCCATGCAGCTGTCTTCTGAAATGTATTATACCCAAATACAAAGTGATCTGGGGTAGGCCAGACAGCCTTTCATTTGAACAGAAAAAGAGTATACTATTGTTCCCTCTAAATAATGTCATCATATTGATGCTATAACTACCCTTGGTTAAATTTATTTGTGAAACAGCTCACACAGGCCAGCATAAAACTTTCTCAAAATCTTAGGATCTTCAAAATCTAATTGTTAAGTATAGTTCATCCAAAAAAGAGATACAGGATTTGCTATTAAGAACATATTTCTGGTCACAAGGCCTCATTGCTAATATTCCTTGAAATGAAATTTATAAAACAAACTTTAAAAACAAACACATTTTTAAAAAGTAAGTTAAACAAGATGGGGGAGGGAGAGGAAGGAGAGGAAGCAAAGTTGGGTGAAGTGGACTCCTTTTAAAATCATGCAATTTATTCTCACAATGCCTATAGTAATGGCCTTAAAATCCAGTATTTCCTGAAATATTAAAAATTAAATAAGTAAAAAATGACTCTAATACTCACTGTTAGACAGGACTCTATCTGAGAATATTTAGCATTCTAATATGGCACTATTAATTATCGTTATTAACTTAAAAAAAAATTCCTCACTGGTTCTGGACATGTGCTAGCCCCCAGTTAAAGCAAGACCATGTCATGGCCAGTGGTTCCTCTTGCCCCAAGGCAGAGCGTTCTGTCCCTGCGGGGATCCCTGAACACTGGCTGACAGAGCACAATACCAGATTAGGGACTGTCTTATGAAACACAAGAAATATAACACCTCCAACAAAGTGGGTTTAGGGAAGCCATCGGAATGCACAGGTGGCACCCAATGCAGTCCCAGCCTCCTGGCAGAGGTCTCTCTCCCTTCTCTTCTCTCTTCTTCACCCCCATTACCCTGCAAGAATGTATGTGCTAGCACTTGATGCAAAGCACAAGCAGGTGCATTTTCTGTCCGGTGACAGTCCCCCGGGAAGTTCAAGAAAACAAAACAACCCTTTAAGAAGTTAGCCATCAACACTGGACATGACTGTTTTGAGGGCAGATGGAATCATTTCCGCCCGCAGTGCTGGATACAACTGCCTAGAAAGAAGTTCCTACTTTAGGCCCCTGAAGTCAGAGCTGCCTGAGGCAGGGCACTAGGACACATTCCCTTCTCTCCAGCCAACAGCCGTCACTCCCCATTCGATCTCTGGTGGCCCCGCTGCCCAGCCCGGTCCCACGTGCTGCATAAAGAAAAGAGTCGTGCTCTACTTATCCTCACATTTCTGCCTGGGGTACGCACCATGGGAGGTGCTGGCGTCGGCATGATGGCGGTGGGTGGGATGGCGTGGGGGAACGGCGTGAAGGTGTGCTGGTGCGTGTGCTGGTGGGTGTGCTGGTGCTGGTGCTGGTGCTGATGGAACTCGGTCCGCAGGTAGGGCGGAGGGCCCAGGGAAGCCCCGCGGTCAGCACTCTGAGAGGCCAAAAAACGAGTGTTCAGTTCCTGTCGCAAGATGTCTTGCTCTGGAAGAGAAGAAGAGGGAGACGATGACACCTTTTCCTTCAGAAAAGGACATCGGACTGCCTTCCTGTGGAGGGATACGGGGCTGATGACACAGTGGCAGGGGTGGCAGGGTGTGGCTGGGCCCTGAGATATACGGGGGCAATCAATGAAGCAGACGAGACCAAGGCCCGGTCGCACCCTGTCTCCCTGTTCTCTAGCTGGTCTCCCAGCTTTCGGGGACAGGCAGTCTATCAATTTGGGGAACAAACTCCAGGCCAAACGCCAAAGTCCGATTTCAAGCTGTCACCACTGGCTGAGTGACCCTGGGCATGGCAAATAACCCATCTGAGGGCCAGTTTTCCCATCTCCAAGAGGGGGACAATAATATTGCCTAACTCATGGGTTTGATTTTTGAGGGTTAAAGCAATTTGCACATGTAAGTGCTTGGGAACAGTGACAGTGATAGCACACTAATAAATGTCAGCTGTTCACACGGCAGGGCTCGCATGTCCTCTTCAAGTGTCAATTACTGCTATATGGCTCTCTGTATTGGCGGCATAACATGGCTACACTGGACCAAAACTGGGACACTTGACCTGATTAACACAGGTGAGGAGACAAGGACCCTGTGTCTAACATGAGGTCTGCCCTTAAAATTCTGGGATATATTGTCACAAAGAGTGTGTTATCTCCTCCCAAGGAGACAGGAGAAGGCCCTGCCCTGCCCAGTGAAAAGAAACCCCTTAAACCAGGACACAATCTAAGATCCTGGAGCGAGACAGACATGGGCTTGGGGACACTTCCATCGCCCTCAGGGGAGCCCAGACGACACAGGACACACTACCTGGGTCTGGCCACTCAGTGGCTGAATTTAGCTGGAAATGCCTCCTAACTCCAAACAAACCCACTCTCTTCGGGCAGTGTCTGATTCACAGGGGCTGAGCTAGCTTAGTATGGGTGCTGACAGGTATTTTTGCTGGACCTCAGGCCAGAGAGCGTTTGAGGAAGATTACAGTAAGGAAGGAAAAAATTGTAGGCAAATGCAACCTTGCAATCGGGACAACATAGGTAGGGTGAGGTCACAGCGAGGGGTCGTGGGGGTCGGGGTCACGAGCACAGGCCCCTCCGTCCTACCTGAGTAAGTGCTCCCGGCCGGGTGTCCGGCCACCTGCAGACTTCCTGATGTCAGTGGTGGTGGAGGAGGCAGAGCAGTGGGAGGGGCAAACATATTGGGGTGATGTGAGTGTGCGGGGGGCTGGAGGGTGGGTGTGAAGCTGTGCAGGGGGCTGTGGTTGGGCAGGGAGAGGGGGAACGGGGAGGCAGAGGGGTGGTGGGAGATGTGAGGTGGGGCGGGCTGAGTCTTCGCTGGAGTGCTGCTTCTGCTGCTGCTATCGGAACAAAAAAAAAAAAAGAAAAGAAAAAAAATAAAAAAAGTAAGCAATGTATTCTCTTTAAAAGAATCCTACCTCCTTCCCCTAAACCCTCACCACAGTCTCTCTTGCCCCTTCCTCTTTACAGATCCTCCCTGTACGCGCACACTTTCTGAAATCACAACTCCTGCAAACTTTCCCATCGCTACTGCAGACAGAGCAAACCGAAACTGCTGCTTCAGGGCTGTGGGGCATCTTGGTGTCGAGACAGCTCATTCTGCCTAAACCTCAGGGCCTCTCTCGCTCCTGTGGCCAGATTCTCATCAATGCCCCTAGAAAATCCCCAGCCTTCCATCCTCCACTAGCTACATCTCCTATAAAGCAACGGTTAACAAAAAGGAATAAAAAAAGCGATGATCTGAGTTCCCCCCATCTGTCTTGTTACCTCTTAAATGAAGACACACAAAGAAGAGGTGAAACCCAGGTGCCTGGGTTCTCATATCACTTTATGGTCTGGAGGCCACAGAAACGGCCGAGGGGGCAGAAGCCGGGCCCGGCTCCTTGGGGAAGGAAGAAACCTGCCTCCCAAAGACTGTGCTTTCCCCTCTTAGGAAAAAGCAAGGCCCGGAACCACCAAAGCCACCAGGTTTTCAAAAGGAAAACAGTAACAAAGACACACAGCCCCAGGAGCTGTGCCGGGTTAGAATGATAGCCCCCGGGGCACCAGGGCTTGGCTCTACTTGGCGCTGCACACTGGGTTTCTGCCTCTCTTTTCTTTGCTGTGTTCCTCTGTGCTGCTTCTTAGACGTTTCTTTGTAACTTGGCAAAAACAAGACAGAGGAGAGCCTGGATTTCCATACAGAAATTTCTCACTTTCTCTAAATGCAGCTTGTTTTGTTTCTTCCCTACTTCTCTGACCCACATAGGAGGAAGTAAATCAGAATGAAAAAAAAAATCCTTAAGCTGGAATACTCATCAGGTCCCAATCTTCCTGCCTTTGGAGCTGCAGGGAGACGAGTTTTCTTTAACACTTCTTCCATCAGAGGCAAAGAGCCTCTCTTGAAAGGATCTGCTCACACTGCGTGGCCTCTGATATGCCCCAGGCTTCGACTCCCTGCCTCCCACGGCTGCTGGGTCTCCCTGGCCCAGGGCTTTCCAAGCCTTCCTCTCCTTCCGCCTCCACTCTCGAGTGCCCATAAATATTTTACTTCTTTACAATGTCCTCACCACCCACCCATCCCAACCTGTCCTTTCCCAAGAGACCCGAGTCTCACCCAACAGCCCCATTCTTGTCTCTAGTCTCAGAGAAAAGGATGATGTTTCCAACAAGGAAACCTCAGTCTCCCTAGGGATCCCTCCCCGACTCCCACCCACCTGATCCCCAGGGAGAGGGCAAAAGTCAGGCCAAAGAAGAGCAGGCCACTCACCTTAAACTGTTGAGGCTTAAGCTACTGCTGTTGTAGGCTGACAATGGCTGGGAGAGGCTCTGAGCAGAGGGGTGGGCCTGCACAGGTGGGAGGTTCTGATGGAGCAGCTGGGTGGGGGACTGTGGCCTGGGTGGCCTCTGCACCTGAGGCTGCGGGGCAGGCTGGAGCTGGGCCTCAGGAGGGCCCTGCGGTGGCTGTGTACTCAGAGGTGGGGGTTGAGGTGGGGCTTCTGTGCGCTGCACCAAGTCAGGGTCCGGAGAAGGAGCTCGGAGTTGGGGCTCCGTCTGGGGCTGGGGTATTGGCTGTGCGACCTGAGGGCAGGGGTCTTTAAGCACCACAGGCTCAAAGACTGGCTCTTTGCAACAGTCCTGGCTCTTCTCCTGGCTTCTCTCTAGACCTGATATCTTGGGGACAATCGGCCCTGCATCCTGGCTGTCATGTTCTGGTAGCGTGCCAACACCTAACTCCGGATCTGCATGGGAGAGAGCAAAGACAAAACCACAGGCAATGACATGTGAGTGTGGGGTAAGGAGGGAAAGCAAACTCCAAGGCTATCACACAACTCCAGCAACAGGACCTGGCACCAACCCTCCTGGCTTGGGTCCTTGTCTCCACCACCTGCGGGGGTATGCGCCCACAGCAAATGGGGTCAATGGTGGACAGAGAAAGATGCAGGAACAGCCTTTGCCCGTGGGGAGCAATGACCCTGGGGGTGTGGGAGGGGAGAGAAAGGCCAACTGGCCAGAGGAGACTGCATTCAAGAAAGCAGCCTAGCGCCAGGCATAGGGGCTCACACCTGTAATCTCAACACTTTGAGAGGCCGAGTTGGAAGGATTGCTTGAGCCCAGGAGTTCGAGACCAGCCTGGGCAACATAGCAAGACCCTGACTCTACAAAAAAAAAAAAAAATTAGCCAGGTGTGGTGCTGTGTGCTACAGTCCAAGCTACTCGGGAGGCTGAGGTAGAAGGATCGCTTGAGCCCAGGAGTTCAAGAGCACCCTGGGCGACGTAGCGAGACTCCGTCTCTGAGAAAAAACAGCAGCCTAGACTACATTCTGAAAATGAATGTTTTCCTTAATCTCCAGAAAGTCTTTTATGGCATCACAATTAAGAAACAATAGTTGACAAGTTGATTTTTCCCTTTTAAAACAAACACATTTGTTGAACATACAAAAGAGAAGTGTTTTCAATAGCAAATGAGTCAAACATTATTTAACATCACACGGATGTTTTTTCTTGGCCTTCCCTTCCTCCCCACTTTCCATTTTGACCAAAGGGACACACTTGACATTTACAGATAATTTTTTGTTTAGCAAGTGCTCAACTTCCAAGTCAAAAGGCAGGTCTCTTAATGCCCGTCACCTGATCCCGGCAACTTCTGAGATCAAAGGTGCAAACGGGAACTGAAATA
The DNA here is from genome assembly GCF_028858775.2 of Pan troglodytes. Lineage (NCBI taxonomy): Eukaryota > Metazoa > Chordata > Mammalia > Primates > Hominidae > Pan > Pan troglodytes. The sequence goes on along the minus strand of NC_072404.2, from coordinate 79,384,196 downwards.
AAGTTTCCCGTCAACTACACTTGTTAGAGCTTTTAAGAAAGTCCCCTTGGACCACATGGGGGTCCCCACTCAACCAAGTTAAAGGGGTGCTGGACATTGAGACTAAGCTTGGATATTAAATTTAAGTGAAATTCTACAATCGTGAAAGAAATACAGAAAATAGCTGCTCCTGTATGGATGTAAAAGATGTACTCCCTCCAAAGGTCAAAAGATCTCCCTCCAAAGGTCAAAAGGGCCACATTTAGTAGAATGGCTTGATTACCCCACAAGCCAAACTCCATAAAAATCTCAAAACAGAATAATGAAAGACCAATAGGGCACTCAATAGAAAAGAATGGCCCCATTTGGGAGTAAGTACTTTTGTATACAACTGGGGGAAAACTATCCTTCCCACATTTTTGTGCTGAAAAGATGCATCCTTTTATTACTACACAATTTCGAAAGAGAAAAAGAATAGATGACAACATCCTTTGAAATGAAGGTGTTTTTCAGGCATTCTTAAATGAACTGCCCTGGGCGTTAACTTTCTCCTCTTACCTCATTGTATCAAACGGGAAAAGTATGTGGTATTCTTGTTGGTTCTATGTATTTCTGGGGTTTTCTGTTTTTTGTTTTAGAGGTGGGGTCTCCCCAGGTTGTTTAGGCTGGACTGTACTGGATATTCACAGGTGTAATCACAGCACACTACAGCTCCAACTCCTGGGCTCAAGTGATCCTCCTGCCTCAGCCTCCTGGGTAGCCAGGATTAGAGGTGCCTGCACTGTGCCCGGCTTACATATTTCTGTTTACGTACTGTTGTATATACACACTTGTTTGCCATTATTCCTTGGAATTCTCATCAAAGCAATTCATTATTTTCAATGTTCTTTTGGTAAGACAGATCAAACTGATAACATGCACAAAGGCAAAAACAAAACTTGGGTTTATAAACAAAGCACATTTTTGGCTAACAGGAACTTGGCTATCTTCAGGTCTCTCCAAACAGCCTGGAACAATAACACCAGCGAGATGGGAAGAAAGCTGCCTTCTTCACATGCTTCAGAGGTATGAAAAGACAGAGCACTTGGCAAAGCGCTGATGAAAAGTAACTCTGGACTTCTGACATTTCTGTCCAGTGCTGTCTTATCAACCTTTCTGGGAAGATTTTTGCTTAGGATAAAACTGAAATTGAAAGGCTTCTCAAAACCTTTGTTCCTAACTTCAGGGCTGAAGGGGCACCCCAAGCCCTTGCTGTGGATAGGTCCCCATCCAGCTAGCAAAGCTCCTGGATCCAATGAGGAAGGAAGGCCCTTTATTCAGAGATGTCACAGTTAGGGATCCAGCTCTGTGTCTCTCCATGTGTCTTCACAAAATTTCCCATATTTTTCTTTCACAGGATTTTCCCACAGCAAGCTATTATCAAAGGCATTGAAAAATCACGTGCTTCATATGCATGATCCAGGCCTGTGAGTCAGGTCTGGGACAGAAAGTAAGAACAGCCCAGAAATCCTAACAGCACAGAACAGAGGAGGGGTTTCACCCAGTGAGAAGTTCTAGGTACATGAGCAGGACTCTTCTCACACTGACAGCTAATTTAGGATTTTTATGCTTGGTACAATGGCAGAAACACTTTTTAAAAATCTTTTTGTAGGCTGGGTGCGGTGGCTCACGCCTGTAATCCCAGCACTTTGGGAGGCCAAGGCGGGCGGATCACGAGGTCAGGAGATCGAGACCATCCTGGCTAACACGGTGAAACCCCGCCTCTACTAAAAACACAAAAAATTAGCCGGGCGTGGTGGCGGGTGCCTGTAGTCCCAGCTACTCGGGAGGCTGAGGCAGGAGAATGGCGTGAACCTGGGAGGCAGAGCTTGCAGTGAGCTGAGATCACACCACTGCACTCCAGCCTAGGTGACAGTGTGAGACTCCGTCTCAAAAAAAAAAAATCTTTTTGTATTACTCTGTTTTCTCCAGACTGGGCTGGTGAAGACATCAATAAATACTTTCTATCTTGGTAAGTATACATTCAAATTCCCTCCAAAAATCAGCTTCCTTTTCCAAAGGACACCACTCAGAGTATATCATTCACACTTACTTATGCTGGTAAGGAGGCACATCAGAGACACATAAGGGAGTACTACAGATATCTAGCTTGACTCTGTTTACCTCCTTGTTCTTGAATGAGCCTCAAGAATTTGGATAACACAGCCAAGCTTGCAGATGGCATCCTGCAGGCGTGGGCTCGCTTCCCAAGGCCCCGGAAAGGCCACTGGAGTTGACTTTCTTGTCTCCTCTGTTGCCTCACTGTCTCAATCTCAACCTAACCACAGCTAGAACATGAGGAGTGGTGCCAAGGCTGTGGCCGTCAGCACCATCTCCAACAAGCTACCAGAGATGAAGGGAAGACCCCAACCTCTCCAGGGAACCCTGCAAATCTGTACGGCACTCCTTTAACTTTAATGCATGTTCAAATCACCTGAACATCTGATTAGAATCCCCATCCAGATTCCACAGCTCTGGGATGCGGCTCTAGATTCTGCCTTTCTGAGGATCTTCTAGGTAAGGCTGAGGCTGCTGATGTGAGGATCACATTTTGAGTAGCAGGATCTAATCTAACACTCTCTGACCAGATAGGGAATATGCCCAGAGAAGTGAAGGAACTTGCTTGCTGGAAGTCACATCCTTGTTTTGTAAACCAGAAGGCTTGAGTTCCAGTCCCAACTCTGCCAACACCAACTGCCTTTTCTCCAATCTATACTATGCTACCTCCTAAAAAGCAGAAGTCTCAAAGCAAAGCAGGTAATGATAAATCCAGGATTCAGTTAAAATATTTAAGTACATCAGACTTAAAGTGTAGAGGGTTAGTAAAGCTACAAAGAGTTGCTGTAACACTGCACTTCAGCCAGCCCTGAAAGCAATCAGTCCATCGTTGCTCTGGTACTGCAACCTATAAACAAAGCAGTGATGAGTTTGAGCTGGTAAGAACTTCGGGGGCTGAAACAGTTTTATGACTCCCCATTTACAAGAGTCTCTTGAGGCACAGGTTAGGCGTCAGGCATTTTTGTGGCTAATCGGTAATGCATTTCCTCTTCCTTTCAATTATTCAATAAATGTATCTTCCCAGTTAAGCTTTTCCATCTTGACAGTCAATTTGTCTTACTGTACTTCTCCAAAATTGGCAGGAACACATTTTAAGAAATCGCTTGGTATTGCACTGCATACTCTGAATTTGCCAAAGGATAAAGGAAAGAATGCAAGTTGCTGAATTTGAAAGACATAAGAATGTACAAATTGAGTAGTCTTATTTAAATGTTGTATTCATTACATTTTGGGGTTTAAAAATCTCTCTTCTTGTGATTATAAAAATAGTTCATCATGCTTATACTAAAATACATGCAAATTCAAATTACACTGCGCACTTTACGGTAAAAAGGGTGAGTTTATTGCATGTAAATTGTACCTCAATAAACAAACTTTAAGAGATTAGGAAAAATTGGTTTCATTTTGATATAGGTTTGATACAAGTTGCCTGGGGAAAATGGGCCCTTTTTTTGTACTTTACTAGTAGAATGCAAACTCTACAACCTCTGTGGAGGTTTAGCAAAATAACAAATGGAGTTCCCTTGGTGTGGTGTGTTAAGGATTTAGTCTACAGACACGATGAAATAGTACCATGGTTTGAATACCAAGTTTGGAAGCCACCTAAATGTAACCATTAGGAGACTGGTTACATATGTTTGCAGATCCACACAATGGAACACCTTGCAGCTGTAAAAAAGAATGCCGAATGTACAACGTAGAGCATTTACTATCTTTTGTGGAAAATGGAGGGAAATAATATATATATTCATCTTATTTTACGTACAAAGAAGCCGTGTGGCTGGGCGCAGCGGCTCACGCCTGTAATCCTAGCACTTTGGGAGGCCGAGGCAGGTGGATCACTTCAGGTCAGAAGTTCAACACCAGCCTGGCCAACATGGTGAAACTCCATCTCTGCTAAAAATACAAAAATTAGCCAGGTGTGGTGGTGTCTGCCTGTGATCCCAGCTACTTGGGAAACTGAGGCAGGAGAATCGCTTGAACCCGGGAGGCGGAGGTTGCAGTGAGCTGAGACTGCACTACTTACGCTCAAGCCTGAGTGACAGAGCAAGACCCTGTTTCCAAAAAAAAAAGCCATGGAAGAATACTCAAGAAAACAGTAACAGTGACTACCTGTTTGGGGGCTTGGGAGGAGTGAGAACTGGATAGACAGGGAACTGGGGTGTGTGTGTGTGTATATATATATGTATAAAAAAATAAGAAAATGTAATCTGTGAATGTGTAATAAATTTGAAAATAAAATGGATTTTATGAAAAAATATAAATTACTAAAATTGACTTAAAAACCCAACCGGATCATCAAAATAAAAGGAAAAAGTACTCAATAATCCAAACCTTCACCTCCCCTCCCAAAAGGTATCTGTTTCACAGACAATGTTGGCCAAACCTTTAAGAAACAAATTATTCCTGTCAACTAAATTGAAAACCAACAGCAAATATTATACAACAAAAGAAAGAGGAAAAACTGTTTACAAAAAATATAATTACCTAGCTGGAAAACAGAGGCAACCAGCTGAGAAAATATTAGAACTAATAAGAGAGTGCAACGAGATATCCAAATAAAGAAAAACCACAACCAACCTCAGCTTTTCTATACACCAGCAACAGTCAGAAAATGAAGTTTAGAAAGGATCCACTTCATAATAACAAAAACCATAACACCTGGGAATGAACCTAACAAGAAAATTACAGGGCTTGTAAACCTTCAGAAATGGCTTCTCCCACAAAATTGCTTTTTTCAAAGTGTTTTTCAGTGCAAAAAAATGCGAACTAAGTCAGTCACGTAATAGATAGTTCCCATTGGAGGATACTACTCCCTATGGGAAGAGATGGAAATTTGTGGGAGTGTGTGGCTATCACTATGACTGCAGGTCATTGGTGGCTCTTAGGGATGTCTGATTTACTGCAACATGAGCAGCAACCCCACACGACAATATCTCAATGCACTTCCTAAATTCCACCCGACATTTGTGCAGCTGAAAACCCTAGAACCTACCACCTCTGTTTTTGTATATAAACACAAAGTAATTTTTTGCATGGGTTTTAATATACGCTGATTTTTCCAGGAATGCAGGGACTGTACTTGGTTATATCTGGGTCATATGCAAGGGTTGATGGCTATTTGGGAAAATCATGACACAATGGTAAGGCTGCTCCAGGTATCTGAATCTCCATGACCATGTATTTGTGTGAGTCTGCATTTGTAGTAGAAGTATTTAGATACCATTCTAGATATAAAGTCAAACATTGTCTTCTAATATAAACAAGCATTTACATACTTAAACGTATGTTATTATAAATGACTTGGTTTCCACTTATTTCTCCTTTATATTTTTATTAGGGCTTTATATATACTTTTAAATTATGTATGTAGATGGGTACATTAAGTATCTATTTCATTCCAGAAAGTAAAAAATGAATGCGCTATAAAATATTTCTTATACTGGGTCTGGAAGGGTTGAGATTCGGTATATTCTGATGAACTCCTACACTTCTAGAAATCCAATGACTTACTGCACAAATGCAGTAACAACCTCCTAGGATGGTTGTGGAAATAAATTAGGCCATGTAAAGTGCTTTCCACAATGCACAACACATAGTAAGTAAGTAATCAATCAATATTCCCAAAACTATTGTGAAGAAGTATTTAATGTCACAGAAAATATCTCATGACAAAATTGCCATTAAATAAAGTGCACTATTATCAGTGTGATCTCAATAGTGAAAACTACGTGTGTAAATGTATACAAGTATGCACAGAAAAGAGACTGGAAAGATAAACATTAATTGCAGTCCCATCACCCAGAAATAAACATTGACTTTAATTCTCATATTGTGCTTTTAACTTTCAAAATTGAGGAGGAGGAGGAGGAAAAGTGCAAAACAAATGAATATTATAGAAAATTTGGAAAGTTAAGAAAAGCACAATATAAAAATTAAAGTCAATGTTTACTTTGTTATTAAACAAAGCGAATAATTATATGCAGTTATTAAATAATAGTATTATTTACTGTAATTAGTAAAGTATACTTACTAAATTTTTATTAAAGTAAATAAGAGTATTATTATTGTTAAAGTAAAAAAAGAGATGCTATATTTTAAAATTAACTATTTTTGCGGACAATACACCTCTACCATTAAAATAAGCCAACTGAGAAAGTGATCGTTCAAGTCTTTTTAAATTGCCTTACCTACTGAATTTTTTTTTGAGATGGAGTCTCACTCTGTCGCCCAGGGTGGAGTGCAGTGGCATAATCTGGGCTCACTGCAGCCTCCGCCTCACCTCCCAGGTTCAACTGATTCTCCTGACAACCTTCCGAGTAGCTGGGATTACAGGGGCCTGCCATCATGCCCAGCTAATTTTTGTGTTTTTAGTAGAGATGGGGTTTCACCATGTTGGCCAGGCTGGTCTTGAACTCCTGACCTCAAGTGATCCACCCCCGCCTCGGCCTCCCAAAGTGCTGGGATTACAGGCGTGAGCCACCATGCCTGGACTATTGAATAGATTTTTTAAAAATCTCTTCACCAAGAGGACACATAAATATTTGACTCTGTGTATGGTGCATGGTTTTAATTTTTAAAAATATGGTGCATGTGTTTAAAAAAAAAAAAAAGTTAAAAGGGTCTCGCTCTGTCGCCCACGCTGGAGTGATCATAGCCCATTGCAGCCTCAAACTCACATGGTGAAGTGATCCTCCCCACTCAGTCTCCTGAGGAGATGGGACTACAGGCACACATCAGGACATGGTGCATATTAAACCTTCTACCTATTCTTCAGAATTTCTAACTGGTTCTAACTGGGTATTATTTGGACAGAAAGGAAATGGTGAATATTATTGATGAAGGAGGAGGAGGAGTACAAAACAAAAACAAAAATACACAAAAAACCAACTCTCCCAAAGTACAGCTTCTGCACTTCTGGTCTTCACATCTTCATACTCTGCTACGAAGTCTCCTAACAGGACTTACTAACTACAAGGTCATTGCCGCAGCAAACCTGAAGGAGCTTCCAAAGGCATCAAGAAAACTATGTGGGGGGCACTAGCTCCTAGGACATCCATCCGTCCATGCATCATCCATTCATCCGTATCTTTTTGAATATCTAATCCTTATGACTTAGAAAGAGACATGTCCTATTTTTATTATTCCATCTTCTAGTTAGCTTCTCTCGTTACTGTCCAAATGACAAAGCCACAAAAAGCACACCACACAGAAAGACTACAGATCACAGTCAAATAAGAAAAATAACCCAGACTTTAAAGTGCGAACATTAATAAGGGACTGAAATGTTTAAACACTGGGAATCCCAGAGACATATGGAAATATCAAATTTCTGTGAATCAACATGCAATTACCTCAAGCTGGTAGCAATGTCTATTTTATTTTATTTTTTTGGACACAGTCTCACTCTGTTGCCCAGGCTGGGATGCAGTGGTGCAATCACAGCAGACTGCAGCCTCGACTCCCTGGACTCAAATGATCCTCCCACCTTAGTCTCCAAGTAGCTGGGAGGCTGAGGCATGTGCCACCATGCTGGTTAATTGTTCATATTTTGTAGAAAGGAGGTCTCACCATGTTGCACAGGCTGGTCTTTAACTTGTAGGCTCAAGCAATCCTCCCGCCTAGGCCTCTCAAAGTGCTGGGATTATAGGTGTGAGCCACCCTGCCCAATCAATGTTCATTATTATTTTATTTTATTTTATTCTATTTTGAGACAGAGTCTCGCTCTGTCGCCCAGGCTGGAGTGCAGCGGCGCGATCTCGGCTCACTGTAAGCTCCGCTTCCCGGGTTCACGCCATTCTCTTGCCTCAGCCTCCCCAGTAGCTGGGACTACAGGCACCCGCCACCACGCCTGGCTGAATTTTTTTTTTGTATTTTTAATAGAGACGGGGTTTCACTATGTTAGCCAGGATGGTCTCGATCTCCTGACCTCGTGATCCACCCGCCTCGGCCTCCCAAAGTGCTGGGATTACAGGCGTGAGCCACCACGCCCGGCCAATGTTCATTATTTAATTACCTTCACCTGTCTATTCTGTTGCCTCAAACAAAATCTCTTTTTAAGCAAAGACTGCGTATTGTATATACGTATTAAAACCCCAACCGCACTACTGAGTTAATTTAGCAATACTTTAAATTCCCCCTGCTAAGTTTTGATTGTATCTCCAAAATTCTACATTCAGTGATGTTTTGCAGAAAAATGTCCACTTTCTCTAACATACACTTCACTTTATTTTCCTCCTCTCCCTCTTTTCTTCAAATCATTAAGCAGAGACCAGTTTGTTCCATTAGAAGATTCAATTACTTGAGCGAATGGAAGGATGACATTCAGTCTTGCAGCTCTTCTTCTTGGTCACTGAAACTATACAAATAAATTGAGGAAAACCCACTGTTTGTTCAAGGCAAATTAATTTTCAAACACTGCAAGAGTGGAAGATCAGGGGGAATGATGGGTGCTTGGCAGGGCTCGAAGAGATTCTATTTTGTGCTTGTCATGTTGTGTAAACATTAATTACCATCTGGGAGGCTGAGCTGTGGGCTGAAGTCTGTATCACAAACCTCTGAGGGCCTTCAGGGTTCCTATTAAAAGCAAAATCCTAAATAGGAAAAAATAGCCATTGCATCTGCCAAAACACCAGCAGCCCACTGGGAGAGCTGTGTGGAGTCCAGTGGATTAGAGGCTGCTGTTATCAGAGAAGCTAGTTTGGCTATCATCTAGTTGAGCAGATTAACCCTGATAGGGGTTAATCTGCTAGGGATTAAAGGAAAAGCAACACACTGCAGTTGAGTGTACTTAAACTTGTTTCAAGTTTATTGCTCCTAAACCCCACACCAAAACATATCAATCCTGATGCATATGCCCACATTCCTGATGCCTTAAAACCAAAACATCTGCCTTCAAGGGGGGTGTATCAACCATAATCTTGACTGTGGAGACCACGGGTTCTCTGAATCATGGCTTTGGCCTACAGAATGAAGAGCTTTTAGGGTCAACCTGGACTTGCAAACATTTTGTTTATTTTGCAGTCTCAAGCAAACAGAGCCACAAAGGACTATGTAATCAAATGACCAACATTAGAATGAGAGAAATAGGTTGTGATCTATTGGGGGTGGGTATGGCATCCTTAAAAAGTCTTTAGAAACTCAACAATGTCAAGGTCACATATAATCCATGTGATTGTCACTTCATACGGGGGAAAAACTCATTTGTATTACCCTGCCTCACGTGCCTATCTTTGTGTTAGGCCCTGTTCAGGACAAATGAAAAAAATAGGGAAATGGTAGTCAAAGAACCTGTGGTCCTGATCTTTCGTTTTTGTTTTCTGTAAGGCTCACAGATAAGCTTAGATAATCAGACTTAATGATGATATCCTATATCTTATTCTGAGTTATCAATGGTAAGGCATTTATATCTATAACACGTTCCCATTGCACCGACCCCAAGGGTCTTAGGCCAATATCAACTGAATCCTGTGATGTGATATGTGGAGACCTGACAGGAGAAATAAGGTATGAAGGATGCAATCTCCAGTCACTTCCAAGAACACAGAAAAACTCCAAATATTGGTTTCGGAGAAAGCTTTTAAAGACACGGCCCCACTTTTTGTTTGTTTGCTTGTATCCTCCTGCCAGCCTCAATATTTATTAGCTGCTTCCTCTGGATAACATCATCTCCTGCTTGCTTTCCATTCCCAGTGCAGCCTTCCTGCTACCCCCAGACTCCTTCCGCGATTCTTAGCTGTCCTGGCCTGTCCACCCCTGCCTGGCTGTTAACTAAGTGCTCACATGACACTGTGTACTATGCACATACACACACCCAAGCACAGCCACCCTTAAAACCAGTGTATGCAGGCCAGGCGTGGCAGCTTACACCTGTAATCCCAGAACTTTGGGAGGCCAAGGCCAGTGGATCACTTGAGGTCCGGAGTTCAAGACCACCCTGGCCAACATGGTGAAACTCTGTCTCTACTAAAAAAAAAAAAAACAAAAATTAGGTGGTGTGGTGTCACGCGCCTGCAATCCCAGCTACTCAGCAGGCTGAGGCAGGAGAATCACTTGACCCCAGGAGGCGGAGGTTGCAGTGAGCCGAGATCATCCCACTGCACTCCAGCCTTGGCAACAGAGTGAGATTCTGTCACAAAAAACTAGTGTATGCTCAATACTTAAACACGGTACTTCTGTGTCTGTGACACAGGTATAGGAGGTCCTAACAAGGCAAGGTTCTAAAAGGATTTTCAAACAAACATGTATGGATTTGCACCACACAGCACGCCTACTCTGAGTAAAGATGAAATTGAAGGACAAGGCTATCATTGACCTAAAAGCCACAGCACACATTCCTTAGGCGGGAAGACAATGGGGAAAATGTTAGCTTATTTTGGAAATTTTCCCAAGGGTGAGACCAAGGCACTGAATAGGAATAATTTTAGATGTTTGGTGTAAAAAAGTTAAAAAGATAGTCTTCCCAGTATCTAACCATCCTGCTTTTCACATTAAGGTGAATAAAATAAAGATACAGGCAGCCCTGCTTCCAGTATTTACATTACTAAATATTGTGTGGAAGGCAAAGCCACGAGGCTCACAGATGGGGTGCATTATAGATCTGACACCTTCCTTCCTACCGCTGCCCTCTGCTAACCCTAACACCTTCATCCGAGAAGCTGATGTCCACACCCCAAATGGGCCATAACCATGAGGCTAATCCAGCCCTGGTCACCATCTGAAGCACACATTCTGTGTTGCAATGCGCCCCTGTCATTTTACCTGTTAATGTCATCAACGATTTTGGGGTGATTTGCACGTCTTTTGATAACAGAGACATCAACATGTCTGTGATATAATGGGGCCATGGAACAAGGCATTTAGCTAATAACTTTCACACTCTTAAAAAGTCAGTGTGCCCATTAAGTTTGGCCAATGGTTGGGTCTAGGGTAAGCCCTAGTTTCGAGTTTCAACACTTATGACTTTACCAAAGATGATTTTCTCAAGGATGAAGTAAAGCCACTAGCAGCAAAGACCGACTTACATACTGTCTGTCATCTACCACCTTCCTGCTTTGCATCTGATGATTGTATTTCATCTGATTTGGGGCACACATTGGACAATCACTGAGACCCATTTAGAAAAGAGGCTGGGTATGCATGCCAAGAGGCAAAGTAGGAATTTCCATCTGTTGGACGGGTGTGGTGGCTCACGCCTGTAATCCCAGCACTTTGGGAGGCCAAAGTGGGTGGATCACTTGAGCCCAGGAGTTTGAGGCCAGCCTAGGCAACATGGCAAAACCCTGTCTCTACAAAAAAATACAAAAGTTATCCGGGCATGGTGGCGTGTGCCTGTAGTCCCAGCTACTCAGGAGGCTGAGGTGGGAGGAACACCTGAGCCTGGGAGGTAGAGGCTGCAGTGAGCTGTAATCGTGCCACTGCACTCCAGCATGGAAAACAGAGTGAGACCCTGTTTAAGAAAAAAAAAGACTTTCCATCTGTCGAGTTTATCCTAGGCTTTTTCTTAGCTCTGGCCCTACACATACATACTCTCCGCACCCGAGTCACCTGTACCATGCAATATCCCTGTGCCCACTTCCTATTCCTCCAGATTACCCTCTCATCAGGGTCCAGGTAGCCAAAGAAAGGCTCCAAGTTACCTTAGTAGAAAGAAGTGTCTGTGATATCTTATGGCAGTGACTGTTTCATTCTGTTCTGCAGGGGAGGGACCACAGACACCCAGGCATGTGGACCACTCTGGCCCTAAGCTCATCTTTTGCCAATATCACTGCAGAGCAGGAGGGTGATTACTTTCCACCAGCAGTCTCAGCGACCTCAGTCAAGTTTTCCACCAAGTTCACACAGCTGTCACTCGGAGTGTAGTGTAGGTAGAAGCTCTTCTATTCCTTTAGAGCTTTATCAAATATCCTAAAAGCAATCACTGTTTTCCCAGTATCATTCTTGTCCTATAGGCAACAGTTCACTGAGAAGCAGGCTTTGCCTTGGGTAATATCTACTATCCTTTGGCGATGACTGCTCTGTCAGCATTCAGACATGCCTGTTTGTACTCCTGAGGACAGAAGACAAAACTTCTCCTCAAGTCTGTTCACACAACCTGCTATGGCCCAGGGGACCTGGGTGCTGCCAACCCCCTGCAATCTCCCTGACTAGCTTATGCGTGAGCACCAGGGATGCTGCTAAAATGAATCCATGAAAGTAGCTTTCTGGCTATCACACAGCCCTTAATTCTTTAAGTTAGAGGAGGAGGAGCAGGGAAAAGAGGACTTTGACATTTTTTTCTAAGTAAGTTTTGATCTTTCTGGTCCCAAACAATCTACCAGCTCACACTATGACTTTGATGTATGCTACAGCCTCACTATTCCCAGTGTGGTCCACGGCCCAGCAACCCTAGCATCATCCAGGAGCTTGTTAGGACGGTACATTCGCGGACCCCCCTCCCCGCGCCGCCCCGCCCCGCCCCATGCACATTCAAGTTTGCACAGAGCTGTTCTACAGCACTGCTGGGAGGGTTAAAGAACCTCAGCAAGCCCCACTGCTGAGGGAGGCTGTCCATAAGGCTGCGGATCCTTCTCTGTCTCTGCTTCCCAAGACCCAACCTTGGAAATTCTTTCCTTCATTCCTTCCTAGGGTGGGTCCTCTACCGACATGTAGGTTGGACAGGATGCGGTGGTGGGAGGCAGTGGTGATGTTCACCAGATTAGGAGCTACCCCCAAAAACAACATATTCATGAAAGCCAGCAACAGGGAGCTCCTGTTTGAGGCACTGTTCCCAGTCCGGCTCTATGCAGACTCACTGGACCATGCAGAAAAGGGAGTTCCAGAGCCTTGCCCCAAGTACAACTGTGAGCACCTTCAAGGACCTGATGCTTCTCACACTGAAGAGGAAGCAGATTGATTGGAAATGGCATCATGGACAGAACCGGGACCAAACAATGCATATTGCAGAAGAAAATTTTCAAGTGAAATGGACTAGGCTGCCTCACAGGAGAACAAACTGCCTTTAGGGGAAGCATTCAAGAGAATGCTGAACACCCATGAAAGAACCATGAGGTGTTACCCATGGAGTGGAATGGGCACTGGGCTACAGGGCCTCTGAGAGTCCCAAATGCTGGTAGCACCCTCAGAAGAACACTGCTTCTTTATCCTCCTTCACCTTTCCAGAACGCGGTCTTTTAAAATATCTCACTGGTAGGTTCATGAACACTATTCTCCTTGATTTGCAGAAATTTTGATAAATGCTACATCCTACGTAGCTGTAAATGAAGAATCTCCACACCAAATGATTTTCATCTATAATAATCTTTAGGAATAGAAGAAATAAATCTACTTATCCCCAGCCATGATGGCTGCAAAGCTGAAAGAGGTTTTTACAAAGGGGGTGACGGGGAGCATTCTGCTGTTCCCTATATTTGAAGAGATGTATCTTTTTTAAAGGACAAGTCTATCAACCTTTACATTGATTTTCTATAAAACATCCATGTAATAAATACTTTGTAGGAAAATAAAATCTTTTGCCATTATTTCATCACTTGCCATTACTTCATTTCATTATCCTTAATTTGTCATCAATAAAGGAAAAACGTTCAAATATAAACTTTGAAGCTACATACCTATAAGGTTTAGAAAGCAGTGAGGATGGTGATAATAGCCTGTTAGAAATGAGCTCTCTGGGCCGGGCGCGGTGGCTCATGCCTGTAATCCTAGCACTTTGGGAGGCTGAGACGGGCGGATCACGAGGTCAGGAGATTGAGACCATCCTTGCTAACATGGTGAAACCCCATCTCTACTAAAAAAAAAAAAAAAAAAAAAAAAAATTGGCTGGGCGTGGTAGCAGGTGCCTATAGTCCCAGCTACTGGGGAGGCTGAGGCAGGAGAATGGCGTGAACCCAGAAGGCGGAGCTTGCAGTGAGCCGAGATCGCGCCACTGCACTCCAGCCTGGGCGACAGAGCGAGACTCTGTCTCAAAAACAAAAATAAATAAAATAAAATAAAATAAAGAAATGAGCTCGCTGGGCTGGGCGCAGTGGCTCACGCCTGTAATTCCAGCACTTGGGGAGGCTGAGGCGGGCGGATCACCTGAGGTCAAGAGTTCAAGACCAGCCTGGCCAATACAGCGAAACCCCATCTCTACTACAAAACAAAAACAAAAACAAAACAAAACATAGCCAGGTGTGGTGGTGGGCTCCTGTAATCCCAGCTACTGAGGAGGCTGAGGCAGCAAAATCACTTGTACCCGGGAGGTGGAGGCCGCAGTGAGCTGAGATTGCGCCATTGCATTCTAGCCTGGGCGACAGAGTGAGACTCCGTCTCAAAAATAAATAATAAATAGATGAGCTCTCTGCTGGAGTCACCTTTCACATCTGAAATGCTACAAAGTAGCCTCTAGAAAGAGACAGTGGGAAGTTTTACCTGACCTTGGATACAGCTGGAGTAAGTCACCAATACACTAGTGCTGCTTACCACTCACAATTATAATCCTGGAAGGGAAATGCTCTCAGACAACCAAGTTGATGCTTCGGAAATGCATGTCAGAATGACTTCTACTTTCCTGCAATCACCTGAACTTTATCTTCAGAGATGCTTTCAAAAAAGAAGGCAGAAGGTAATACGGCCTTCATTTGTTTCTTCTTCAAGAAGCAGCTACACAAATTAACCTAAATGGCCTTGTTGCCTGAGGGCCTTGTCTACCTGGCTGTCCTACCATTACCTCCAGCTCAACAGGACGAAAATCACACCCACCCCCTTCCACTCCCACTCTGTCCTGTCTCCATCATCTAAGCTCAGAAACACAGCATCCATTGTTTTCATTCCCCCAATATTAGCCGGTGGCTCATGGGTAAATTATTGCTTATGTGACACTATTTAAAACAAAATAATGGTTAACAGAATCCACTGTCCGCCAGCACCCTGAGTGAGCTCTTAAAATGTAAATCGATCATGCTGACAATAATCACTACTTGTAACAACACTGCTACTCCCCGTGTTCACAAAAGCTGGTTTAAAGCTCTCCAGTGGCTTCTCATCACAGACAGAATCCCTCCCAACTCCTCATCAAGGCCTGCCCCCCTCTCCCTCTCCTTCAGCCACCGTCCAGTGTGCCAAGATCCTGCGCTCTCCCCTTTCCCACGCAGATGCACTTTCGAATCCCATCTTTCAGCCTCACGGTTAACCCCTATCCAGTCTCACAGCCCCTGCTAGCCATCTGCTCTGATGAACTTCTAGTCTACACTTAATGTCCTTGGTATTAGCAAGCAATACATTATGTTTCTTATAGAATAAATTATATTTTATTATATAAGATTAAATATGTTCATATTTGAATGACAATAAAACTTAATCCTAGGCCAAGCGTGGTGGCTCACTCCTGTAATCCCAGCACTTTGGGAGGCCGAGGTGGGCGGATCACCTGAGGTCCGGAGTTCGAGATCAGTCTGACCAACATGGTGAAACCCCGTCTCTACTGAAAATACAAAAATTAGCCCAGCCTGGTGGCAGTCACCTGTAATTCCAGCTACTCAGGAGGCTGAGGCAGGAGAATCGCTTGAACCGGGAGGCGGAAGTGGCAGCGAGCTGAGATTGTGCCACCGCACTCCAGCCTGAGTGACAGAGTGAGACTCTGTCTCAAAATAACAACAACAACAACAAAAAACTTTACTGCTCTTCATATTTTAAAACACACAACTTTTTTGAGGAATGATTTCTTTCAATCTTTGCCTTTACTTCGATTCTGCACACAATGCCTTCCATAGAGTGAGCACTTGATAAATCGTTGATTTCTTTAACCACATAATAATTTACAAAATCTAAGCAAGTTCCTTTATAACTGCAATTCAAAAGGAAAAAAATCATAATGAGAAAAATACTCAATAAACAATTACATGTTAAGCCAGAAAAATCATGTCTCTCTGGAGTTGTTTCCATAATTGGACATCATACTGCAATAAAATAATAGTATATAACGCAAGCAAATGTGAAATAATTGGAAGCCATTATGAAGTTTAAGGAACTATTTTCAATATATAATAAAACTAATGTTCTATTTTAAATCATAAAAGATTCTAATAGCTTGGTTATTTTTGTATAACAAAAAGAGCAATCAAAAGCAAATAATGTTAAAGGCGAGCAATGTTAATAATCAAAGGTGGGCGAAGCCTCCAGGTATACGCCTGTGGTCTGCACGCTCCGTCTATAGCAGTCAACACTCTTTATGAGGACAAACACACTTTTATGTGCATAGAAAGAAAAAAATAAGAAAATATAAACAGCTGCTACCCTGGGAATTGTTATGAGGAGCTGTCAGAGGATTCATATTTTCAGCCTTCTATAGTATTTAAATTTTCAACAGAACACTGGCTTTAAATCCGGAAACCTGATACAAAGTCAAACAACTGCGCAGTCAGCAGGTAACTTAAAACACTCATTATAAGCAAACCAAAGTACAAATCTTTTTAAAATTAGCCAACGAGAACTGCTAAAAACTAAATGGAAAAATTAAATGGAAATGAAACACTGAGGAGCAGTGAATGCTGGAAGAAATGATGCCCGAATGACTAAGCTCAAAGTACATGGGGCTGGGGAGAGAGAAACAGGGTTTTGTCTTGACACAATAAAAATCTCCGTAATGATAGTGAAATACAATCGGGATACAAACACATCAAACTGGGAGATGATACAATACAGAAACGTATAATAAGGACTTTTCTCAAATGCAGAGGGTAAGAGTCAATTTTTTAAAACTGCAAAAAAAAAATTGCTAATTATTAATATAATACTGAAATCACCATTTTCCGGAGGAGAGCCTGCAATGCATCACTGCAATGGAACTGGAGGGGCGATGATGAAAAGGTGGCCAGGCCACATCAACTCCAGAGCACCTGGAAGGGTGATCTGGAAGAAACCGTCCCCTGCTCCTTTGCCTGCTCATGAGCACATAAGCACCCTGTACACATGAGAGAGGTACAAGCTCCTCCCGTGGGAGGAAAGCAGTATTCTGAAGATGATGACTGCCAAGGGGGGCTCACGTGTCAGTCAGGCCCTCCAACTGTACAAAGACACAAAGACACTGTCAGAGGCAAAATGACAGGATCTAGAAGCTCTTGCTGCTCTTGCCACCTCGAATATGTCACCTGTCTGCACGGAGCCTCGCTCATCGGTCTGACAACGGCATGCGCCCGGCAGCCAGGCGGCACTGAAGGCTGGCTTACTGTTCCCCGGGTTCACAAAATCAATACAGACTGACTTTATTTGAATTGTGCCTGTTCCTTATATGTCCTCCTCGTCAAGGCACCGTGGAAGGCTTTTAGTCCTGACTAAAGCAGAACTGAAGGACATTCTGAAACCCTGACCTTAAAGACAGGAGAGGGCGGCCTAGAAAAGGCAAGATGAAACAGAGGGCATTCAGCTAATGGCCCCAAACCGAGGATGTGCTTGCCCGTGACATTGGTGGCCTCAGGGGGCCACTGAAAAGAGGAGCGCATCTACCTCACCGCAGACAAATGGCCTCATGTCACTCACCCTTGGAAAACCCATTGTTAATGAGTGACGTTGGCTATATTTCTTCAGATCCTGATTTACTCAGATCTAGACAGTACTTTCAACACCACACTTGGACAAACGATTGCAGTTGAAATTTGGTGTTTTCAAATCCAAACATCCCCCGAGGAAAAATAAAACCTGTTTCCCAGGAACTTTTTGGACTCAGTCAGAAAAGTGAGAACAATATGAAAATGTTTTTGCCAACACTCGGGGCTGGAAATACATGAGTTGGATAAGCCTCTCTTACAAAACAGGGGCTGGGGCGGGGGTGGGGGGAGATTACCCCTCCATCCACACTTTAACCATCCCTTCCTGCTTTTTGAAAATGCAGCAAATTCTTTGCTTCAAGTTCCTATACCCTAGAAATGATGATTGCTCCCAGGCAAAGTGACCATGGCCAATGGGTCATGAGGACCCCAGTCAAAACTATGGGCCTGGCACAAAGGTGCACTTCAGGCACACATTTCAAATCTGTCAATGCTGGGAGGAAGCAGATGTAAACAAAATAAGACCCACCAACTGGAAAAGAGAGCATGCCCTGACTAGCGGCAATGACATCTTAATCCTCCAGAAGGCACCACAAATCCCACAGACATAACCAAGGATGTTTCCCCCTCAAAACCCCAGATCAATGCACGACAAATGCTTAAATCTTTTTGGGTACAAAGAAACAGAATTTTCTGTCTGACCTAACAAACGTGAATTTATAAAGCACAGAGTCTGAGGAATAGCCACTTTGGTGAGTTTGTGTCATACTAGTTTTTTTTTTTTTTTTTTTGAGACAGAGTCTCCCTCTGTCAGCCAGGCTGGAGTACAGTGGCGCAATCTCGGCTCACTGCAACCTCTGCCTCCCAAGTTCAAGTGATTCTCCTGCCTCAGCCTCCCGAGTAGTTTGGACTACAGGTGCGTGTCACCACGCCCGGCTAATTTTTGTATTTCTTGGTAGAGATGGGGTTTCATCATGTTGGCCATGTTGGTCTTGAACTCCTGGCCTCATGTGATCTGCCCACCTCAGCCTCCCAAAGTGCTGGGATTACAGGTGTGGGCCACAGTGTCCGGCCCAGATTTCTTAAAGAAACAAAAATAAAACAAGGGGAAGCTTATTATCAGTAGTAACTGAATTGGTGAAACTCCCTTACTAAACAGACTAAAAAGCTGAAATAATATGAGTTTAGATTTCCTCCTAAATGCACAGATTTTATGTCCTTCTATGATACAGTTTTGCGAGGCAACATATTATAGTTTCAAAATTAACTGGATTCAAGTTCTGGCTTTACCACTGGCTAAGTGACTGTGCATGTAACACTTCACTTCGCAGAGCCTTGGTTTCTTCATCTGAAAAAGAGAGAAGTTTGGGCTTCCTGATATCTGTGGTCCTTTCCAGTTCTAAGAGTCTCCGATTCTATTGGCATTAGTCTATTTTCAGTTAAAGCCATCATCAAATCACACACATGTAAATGATATGAGGTGAAATTCCACTTTTTGAGATGGAGTTTCGCTCCTGTTGCCCAGGCTGGAGTGCAAGGGCGCGATCTTGGCTCACTGCAACCTCTGCCTCCCGGGTTCAAGCTATTCTCCTGCCTCACCCTCCTGAGTAGCTGGGATTACAGGCACGCGCCACCACGCCAGGCTAATTTTGTATTTTTAGTAGAGATGGGGTTTCTCCATGTTGGTCAGGCTGGTCTTGAACTCCTGACCTCAGGTGATCCACTCACCTCGGCCTCCCAAAGTGTTGAGATTACAGGTGTGTGCCACCGTGCCTGGCTGAAATTTCACTTTTAAATCAGAAACTTGATAGGTGAAATACAAGTTTCTCCTCTATGCTGCTCCTAAGTGAATCACCTTTTAGATACTAGCTGAAAAGTAAGAACCATTCAAACTCCAGCTTTTAGATTTGAGAGAAATCTGCTAAATGTAATTAGGAACCAGACTTATGAGATATTCCTCTGGCGGGGGGAGACTTTGGAAAATGGCTAGATCAGCCAAGTATGTCTCTTTAACATGTACTTTCATTCCTCCTAGCAAAAATAAGCCAATCTTTAAGACCAAGAGTTTTAGAAAGTGAGTGGGTAGTATAATTTATGTATCCTTATATACCAGTGCCTGGAATTACTATAAGAACAAAAAAGATGCTTTACTGATCAAGCAAATAACACAACAAAGAAACAGGAGCTGCTGCGACACTTGCTTTGAAATGTGAGTTTATTCTAATGTGAATGTAATGTTTGCTTAGGTGCAATTTTGTCTGCAAAAAGTACAAGGTGAATGGAGAAAACTGAGCCGCATTCCGGAGCCCACAGGAATACACTAACCATACAGCCTCAAGCATCCCTCGCCTTCCTCAGCTGACTGTGTGTGCTACGAGTGTAGCACATTCAGATCTGCTGTTACAACCTTCTTTCCAAGTTCAGATAATCCTCCTTCCACCACGCCACTATAACCACCGGCTCCAACCCTCCTCATGTCAGCTCCCATGAGCAAACTTCAGGCTTTTTACAAGGTAGATGCCATATTTATTGTAGCATTTCTTTTCTTTTTTCTTTCTTTTTTTTTTTTTTTTTTTGAGATAGAGTTTCACTCTTGTTGCTCAGGCTGGAGTGCAATGACACGATCTTGGCTCACCTCAACCTCCGCCTCCCGGGTTCAAGCAATTCTCCTGCCTCAGCCTCCTAAGTAGCTGGGATTACAGGCATGTGCCACCACGCCCGGATAATTTTGTATTTTTAGTAGAGACGGGGTTTCTCCATGTTGGTCAAGCTGGTCTCAAACTCCTGACCTCAGATGATCCACCTGCCTCAGCCTCCCAAAGTGCTGGAATTACAGGCGTAAGCCACCGCGCCCGGCCTATTTATTTCTTAACCATTTAGCATGTGTAAAACTAAGTTACTGTTTTTACTGGGTTCCTGTTTTTTTTTTTTTTTTTTCCGTCAGTGAAAAATTTTTGGTCCCTAATCCCATTTTTCCCATAAGTCTTATGGCTTCATTTGTACCACTGTGAACAGCATGGTGATTTTAAGGAAACTGTATGTAGCGTTGTAACAGAACTGACTATAAAATTAGGGAAATTCCTGATAAAATAAACCTTTTCTTAAAAAGAATGTCAAAGAACAGATCAACAGTCATCCCAGGGAAAAGTTTCTTTTTTTTTTTTTATTTTTTGAGACAGGGTCTTGCTCTGTCACCCAGGCTGGAGTGCGGTGGTGCGATCTCAGCTCACTGCAACCTCCACCTCCTAGGTTCAAGCAATTCTCTTGCCTCACCCTCCCAAGTAGCTGGAATTACTGGTACATGCCACCATGCTCGGCTAATTTTTGTATTTTTAGTAGAGACGGGGTTTTACCATGTTGCCCAGGCTGGTCTCAAACTCCTGACCGCAAGTGATCCGTCTGCCTTGGCCTCCCTAAGTGCTGGGATTATAGGCATGAGCCACTGCGCCTGGCCCAGGGGAAAGTTTCTAGTGGGCTGCAAAACAGCATCTAGCCATTGTCCTCTTCAATGTACTTAATAAGTAACTTATTTATTTAAAAAAACCCACATTTATTACTTTATATAAATATAACTGTATATATTCAAATAAGTATGATAAATATTGAAACAGCATGAATAATATATAATTATTAATAAACTATCAATAAGCAGAATTTGGAAGAGCAAATACTTTTGACTCATTCATTCAATGAAAATGTATTAAGCACTTACTATGAGCTGTAAGTGTTGAAGAGAGAAGAGGAATATGATGAGACATGATTATGATCCTAGCAGAACTCAGGAGGAAAGACATAAAGAGCCATAATGCAATGTAGTAAAAGCTCTAATAAAGGCATCACTAAGTCCTCTGAAGCAGCAAAGGAAGGAAGGACAACTCTCAATGACAGAATATGAATCTCCAAAGTTTAACAAGCTGAAATGATGGGTTAAAAGAAAAAAACAAAATTGGAGCTGCAATAGCACCACGTGTAAGGTCCCACAATTGAAACCTGAAGGACTGTAAAAAGCCTGCTGCTGCTAAGTCTTGCCTCTCCTTTCTTTTATTTGAAAATAGTTGGTATTTGGATTCTCTTTGCAGTAACCTGAAATTCGTCAAAAGCAACACCGATCCAAGTGTTGGCTGTCTCAATAAAAATCTGTCACTGGGAAAATGGGGATGACAGGTACTGATTAAGCTCCACTGGGAGAATCAGGTTCTGCATACCTCCTTTTAAAGGGGCTGTGCATGAGTTGGAGCACATTCAAAGGATGATGAACAAACTCACAGCCATGCTTCCTTGGTAGTGGATGAGGGGAGGGGAGCCAGGAGGGCCGGGAATACTGCTGTTGTCCAACATTTGAAGGGCTGTCTTTTGTAAGAGGAAGTAGACTTGTATTACATGGCCCCAAGGGGAACAACTACATGGGGAACAGACTTCAGCCTAACGTAAGGAAGACTTTTTTTTTTTTTTTTTTTTTTTAACAATTAGAGCTGCCCAAAGACAGAACGGTGCTCCTTGAAAGGCGTCTCAGGGATGTTCAAGCACAGCCTTGGTGACCACGTGGCCGGGAAGCTACAGACTGAGGATTTACACATCAGACAAATGGCTGAGTATACATCACACCTTTAAGATGGTCCTCCAAACAAAAGATTCTACAACTTTAGTTATTTAGAATTAGCTTTGAGACTTTGGGCAGGTCACAATTTTTCTCTATCTCCTATCCTGTAACTTCAGAACCAGACACACTACTAACATCATAACATCCAAACTTGGTTTTTGTTTTTTTTTTAAACAGATAAAAAATTTGACTGGGCACAGTGGCTCATGCCTGTAATATCAGCATTTTGGGAGGCCAAGGTGGGAAGATCGCTTGAGGCCAGGAGTTTGAGAGGGGCCTGGGCAACATAATATGATCTCATCTCTACAAAAAAAAAAAAAAAAAAGGAAAAAAAAGTAACATTAGTGGGGTGTGGTATTGAGCACTGTAGTCCAAGCTACTCGGGAGACTGAGGCAGGAGGATTGCTTGAGCCCAGGAGTTCAAGACCAGCCTGGGCAACATGGTGAGACCCTGTCTCTTCAAAACATAAAAAACATTAGCCAGGCATAGTGGTGCACACCTGTGGTCCCACCTAACCAGGAGGCTGAAGCAGGAGGATTGTTTGAACCCTAGAGGTAGAGGCTGCAAGTGAGCTATGACAGCAACACCGTGCTCCAGCCTGGGCAACAGAGCAAGACCCTGTCTCTCTCTCAAAAAAAAAAAAAAAAAAAAAAAGGCCTCAAAACCTCGTGGACATCACCAGAATACAGAAAGTTAAGTTAAAACCTTCTGAGTAGATGCGTTGTCTACAAAGTGGGGGATGGGAGGGTTTTGAATATGCTCTATATTCCATGTGCCATAAAATGAGGAAAAGACATTTGAAACCAGGTTAATTTCCTTGTATTTGAACTATGTATATCCAGTGTGTTAAGGACTTAAGTGACTAGAAAAACCACATGATTAACTTTCAACATCCTCCTTTCCAATAGAGAGAAATGTGATCAAGAACATGTAACACTCACGTGGTCCCCTCTCTTCCCTGGACTGTCACCGCTCCTCTGGGATTGGGGCACAGGAGCCTTGCGCCATGCATTAAAGATCCCCCAGCAGTATGGGCCTTGGCAGCTCACAGTGGAGCTCATAGCCTCTGCTTCTGCAGAGGGACTGACACTGGTTCTCTTCATGCCCGCCACGTACCTCACAGCTAGCAATGATATAAAAGCAACTCTCAAAAGAGCAACTCCATTCACCAGCTCCTCAGGCACAACACACAACTTTATACACATTTGTCATATGTCCAAAAAGTAAAAAAAAAAAAAAAAAAAGAAAAACTTGTTCCAACTTTTTGCTCCAAGAAAAAAAAAAAAAGCTAGTTAATCTAAGTGCTTCAGGAAGCCTTAATAGCCTTTTCATCTGCTCCAGCAGCAACGCCCATTTCTCTGGCCAATTGGAGAGAATCAACTCAGGAGTTACAGGTTCTAGCACCAGGAGAAAACTGCAGTGAGAACGGTTCATTTGTTTGAAGAGACTGCCACTCCCAGCATTTTTGCATGTTTACAACTTGACTGACTTGGAAGACTTCATTTCCTAATACTAAGGAAAGTTTGCAGAAGGGCCCATGAAGTATCAAAGCCTCCTAACTGCACTGCGAGACGCAGGAAAACCCGGCCATACCTCCTCGTGTCAGTTTTCAGCTTTGTGGACTTTATCTGACGAAAAGTTGGTTTCAGAATGTCTTCCGTACAAGCCTTCAAATAGAGGGCTTTGTAAATTCCCAAAGCCAAAATTTTAAAATCTAATTATTTGTATATTAAAATGCTTCTCTTTATTGCTAATTGGCTGCAACATAATAATTAGTCTGCATTATATTTTACTGCTAATCACAACCTCAATAAAATGGACAATGATGTGTTTCCATTTTCAAGGTTACCTATGAAGCCCCAGGGCTCTAAAATAGGTCAGGACTTCTCTTCACCCCTCTGGCTCCTCCTTCTCTCTGGATTTTAGGTTATTTCAATATCCTGTGTACTCTCTGATAATAAAGAAAGTAATGACAGAGCTGTAAAGAAAAATGCATGTCAGTCCACTCTGGAAACTATTTAGTAACTGTGGGCCGTGAGTTTAAGGAAAGGGGAAACCAACACATTTCGGTAAAATTAGGTGGGAGAGGGGCTTGTGAATTTCAAATACCTATGACACAATAGTCTCTTCCTCCAAAAATCACAGACATTAAATAAGAACTGGATAAAATCGGTTAAGATATTTCTATCTTGCACTACAAATAACAGAGCAAACTGGGTTTCAAAAATAAATTCCTTCTGACTGGCAATCAGAAACGTGAGGTTCTCTTCCATTTTGATTTTATGGACTATGGAATTTACAGATGTTACAGCGGTGGGGAAATCTAACGTTCCAGCCCTTTGGCACATGGTGGTGCTTGAGCCACATAATGGGAAGGGGCAGGCTGATGCCCATGGTCTCTGCTCTAGGGCTGGACCCATGGAAAATGTAACCAGAACACTCCAGGCCACCTGGGATCATTAATTAGCCTGCATGCACTACCCAAATCTGTCTACTTTCACTTTCTAGGTCCCTGCTTTTTCCATTTCTTACTGCTTATCAGGGTCTCCACCAGATGTGCA
This sequence comes from Pan troglodytes, assembly GCF_028858775.2. NCBI lineage: Eukaryota > Metazoa > Chordata > Mammalia > Primates > Hominidae > Pan > Pan troglodytes. The sequence goes on along the minus strand of NC_072404.2, from coordinate 79,359,437 downwards.
TTAAAGAAGTAAAAGGAAAATAAATCTTTTCTCCTTGTAAGCAGTTATGAGTAACGTTTTAGTCACTTGAGAGTAAAACTTTTGACTAATAGGGAGACTGTTATGAGGGAAATGATCCCTTCTGTTGTTAACCTAGCTGGAACCACGGAAAGTGATCAGGAATGCCGGTGATTTACAAGGAGGATGAAGGGGTGGGGAAGTCACTCACTGGGAGGAGGACAGCCTATTTCTGACTCCATTGCACGATCCGTCTACGCTATGTCTGGATCCTTCTAACAGGCAGAGATGCACTTTGTGGCAACAATACTTTCCAAAGTGTATGAAACAGAAAACACAACTCTGATAAGCCGGCGTTAGGAATGCAGTGAACAGCACTGTTGTTCCTCATTCCCCTAACAGTTGGGCATTTTCCACTAGTGTTCTCTTCTCCAGGAACTGAGTCTTTCAGCTAATCACCCCAATCTATCAGAAGAAATCCCTCTTTGGATGGATGAACATTCAACTAATTTATGCATTAAAAACCACTAATCTGCCACTTTTAAAAGTAGGAATAGACGTACCTTAAAGTATGCATATTATAAATACATTTCTCTTTAATTACTCCAACCACATCACAGATCTTGGAAAACAAGTAACAAAAATATCTACCCCCTAAACCAACCGGCAATAAAGCATGCCAGTCATTTCACGTTTTTTCTTCAATCCACATTTTATATCACTTGGTAGTAAAAGTATTTTTCCATACTGACATCTACTTTTCATAATGTCCATTTCTAGAGGAGTGATTGATATGATCTATTGATTTTTCTGCTGGCTTTTTTTTTTTGTAATACATATTTAACTCTTCAGTTCAATTGAATTTATTCCGGTGTAAGATGAAGACCTAACCATCTGATGAATAATCTTGCCTTTCATTCCCCTTTGATTTGTGAAGGCTTTTTTATCATATATTAAATTTTTATGTGAAAATGGGATTTGTTTTGGGGTAATTTGTCACTTTACGGTCTATTAACAGTGTCATGATATTCTAATTGTTATAGTTATACACACACACACACACACACGTATAATAAAATAGATATACTATTACTTCCTCCTCCTATGTAGATTTTCAAATCCAAACTCCATTTTATCCATCCCCACTGTCAATCAAATAAGGATTTTGATTGCAACTGATCTAAACTTCCAAATTAATTTGGATAAACTTCAATACCTAGCCTCCCAAACTAAGAACTTGCCATTTCTGAAGTCTCTTGTCCCTCCAAGATTTGTAGTTCTGTTCATCTAGGTCACATAAATCTTCCTCGGGGGAATGGAACATTGCCTGTCTGTTAATGCTCTATTTTCTTTTTCCCTCTTAACAAGCATTCTAATAACACAGTATTCTCTCACTCCTGGGCACTCTATCCTCCAAATGGAGGATTTCAGGAAACATTAAAGCACCACAGTAGAGCCAACACATGCTTCAGTTCCAGGGAAAGTCATTTAGGCTACCGATGCATTCCCTGACACAGGGAATGAGGAAGACAGGGTGATGCACCCGCATTCACTTGATTCGGAAGAAAACTCTCCTCGCGGTCCTTAAAGTCAAAGGCTAATGCATTCTTCGGAACATCCGCATCACCCCCGTGAGGGTCAGGGTTAGGCAAACCCAGCCTTGACTCTAGAAGCCACCCATCCTCCCTCCCAGCTCTTCTCCTCTGGACGTGCTCCTGAATGACTGTTGTAACTTCAAAAAGGAAATACAGGAAGAAAATTCTGAACAAACCAACTGAATTTGCCATGTCGTTTTGACATCCTTTCACCAAGTCAATTTCATTTTGTTTGTTTCTTGATTTCAGAAAGGTCGAAGTGAGGCAGAGGGAACCAAACACATCTCCCAGCCTCGGGGGACAACCCATTTCAGCTCTCTTTTGGTAAGGTTTTATTCTAAAAGAGGACACTTACCCTAAGAATTAGCTGTGCTCTCCCACCTGAGAGACAGGCTGTGAGAATATGAAATGAACAGAATTGACGGCCATTTCCCACTGGGTATTAAGGTCTTATAAAATGAGAACGCTGTCCTACTAATGAGAAGCTAGATTTCTTTTTTTTTTTTCCTCCTCCAGATTTATATTTATCTTGACCTTGGGTTGAAAGCTTATAATTATCTCTCTTGCTACCTAAAAGTACCCAAACCTTCTTTCACCTTCAACACTGCTATACTGAATTTCAGTTTCGATAACTATTAGGCATGAAAGCAGGCCTTCTAATGTCTCATAACAACCTCTTTAGGAAGATGTTGCTTCCATTTTTAAAAAAGGCAGGGATAATGATAAACAGTTTAAGAATCTTACAAAGGCAATAAAATGACTTAGGGCAGATATCACACAACAGTTGATATTAACTAGGGGACTTCTGCATTTATTATATGGCTTTATTTTCTATTTCTGGAAACTCTGACTAATCTATTCAGTGCCCAACATTTCCAGTGAGCAGATAAGATGCCAGATAACTACACTACCATACATACCTCACCCTGCCAGCCCCCACAAGCACGCCAAACCATATGTCCCGCCAAACCTCATTCTGGGACAGATTTTTAACTGAGTGAAAAAGGGGGGAGGGGACAATGTATCCCCATACTGATATTTATCAAGGTTTTCTTCTTTTTTCTTTTTTTTTTTGAGATAGACTCTCACTCTGTCTCCCAGGCTGGAGTGCAATGGCGCGATCTTGGCTCACTGCAAGCTCCACTTCCCAGGTTCATGCCATTCTCCTGCCTCAGCCCCCCAAGTAGCTGGGACTACAGGCACCGGCCACCATGCCCAGCTAATTTTTTTGTATTTTTACTAGAGACGGGGTTTCACTGTGTTAGCCAGGATGGTCTTGATCTCCTGACCTCGTGATCCGCCCGCCTCGGCCTCCCTAAGTGCTGGGATTACAGGCGTGAGCCACCACACCCGACCAGTGTTTTCATGGTATCTGGACAAACGAGTACAACATGAAGCCTGGCGCATGCAGCGGGCTGTCGGGAGGCTTAAGTATGAGAATCAAGGCCCTTGCTCTCAGCTCTGTCCCATGTTGCCGGGGTTCAAAGGGATTCTGAAAAATAAAAGGAAACTCAGCCACCAAGAGACTGTAGGGTCCCTTCCATCCAAAACATCAAAGATGCTTAATGATTTTATTAACAAAGTATATCAAAAATAGCCTGGATTTATGTGATAAAACTAATGTAGAGGCCAGGCGTGGTGGCTCACGCCTGTAATCCCAGTACTTTTGGAGGCCGAAGCAGGAGGATCACTTGAGGTCAGGAGTTTGAGACCAGCCTGGTCAACATGGTGAAACCCTATCTCTACTAAAAATGCAAAAATTATCAGGGTGTGGTGGCGGGCGCCTGTAGTTCCAGCTACTTGGGAGGCTGAAGCAGGAGAATCACTTGAACCCTGGAGGTGGAGGTTGCAGTGTGCCGAGATCACCCCACTGTACTCTAGCCTGGGTGACAGAGTGAGACTCCGTCTCAAAAAAACCCAAAAAACTAACGTAGAAAAATGTTACAACTGCATAATCTAGATGGGGGTGTGGGGGGGGGGGGTGGTGAGAGTACAGGTGGGAGTGGAAGAGGTGGGAATAAAGCTGTTCACTGTACAATGATCTTCACTTGTCGGTATGTTTGAAATTTTTCATACAAAATTGTTAGGGGAAAATAATCTAGACAATTGGGATCTTCGATTTTGTACAGCATTTGTCCTGCAGCAGTGAGGGTTTCTAAGTTTCCATAAAATGCTCTGTTTATGTAATAGAACTATTCCATGACTCTGAGTGATGTAAACTGTGGTTATTAAACACCACTAGCTCTAAGTCTCCAAGAGTCCTGAGAAGCATCCCATTTAAGATACCCTTAAGCTGCTATTATCTCTGCAGGTAGAGATTTTCCTCCATCCCCTTCCTTGAAGAATTAAGTGCTCAGGAGCCTAACTTTTTTATATACTTCGGTGCTGTCTCAGATCATTAAAAATCTAAGGTGTAAATGTTTACTATTCTTGAATGGTGTATAAACCGATTCCTATCAAATGTACAATACTGAGTTTTATTAACAAACTGATTAGGAAGCACAGCCCTGTGGAAATAGCGTAAGATGCAAAATCAGAGAAGACAGGTGTGAGCTTTGGTGAGGGGCCACCTCCTAAACCACAGTTCCTCTGTGGACAAAATGGAGATCACATGTGCCACGTCTATCTCAAGTGTGTGTTATGAGGCCAGATAACTACAATAAACAAGAAAATGCTTGAAAAACTGCAATGCATAATGTACTTCAGTACGATTACCAATTTGCTTTGCACCTGTTTGCAAAAATAATACACGCTTTTTTCTTATCCTAAAGCAGAATTGCTAGAATTGAGAGAGTTTGGAATCTGGTGATGTATAAGATGACAAATTGTTAAAGGGAAAGCTGGGCCTGCCTGGGCCAACTCATCAGGAAGAAGATTAAGTGGGTTCAATGAGAGCCAAGCGGGAACAGGAAGAGTCAAAACGATAAGGAGAATTCATGCTGGATGCACCCCCACCACACCCACCACCGCAATGTTTCTGTCAGGGGAGACAGACAGGGGTCTTGACAAATAGCACTGCTAGGAAGGAAGGGACCTGGCCCTGTGATGTCTGCAGGTCAACCCAGGAACCTCGGATACTGATACCCACTTCTCTGTCTCTTTCTCAACAGGTAGACTGGTCCATCCCTATCTCCTTCACCCCCTCTTCTCTAGGGAAGTGCTCAGGACATGGAAGCCTCTTCTCCGTGTGAGGAATCCTAAAGGGCAGATGGGTCAGATGAGACCTGCTAGAAATTCTGATGCACGAACCAATCTAAGTATTAGTTACTGTGCTAACCTAAGCACTATTCTAAGTATTTGCTATGAGGAAAAATAAATATATTTAATAATAAAGAAACAAGAAAACACTTTGAAAGCTGTAATGCATAATACACTTTAGTATGATTATTAATCACGTGTTTAGGAAATACCCTTATAGACATTAATTTTTTCACTCAGATGCAACACCCGATACTAGACAAGATCCTATACTGGAGGGGAAAAGTAATGCCGTAAAGGACATTGTCACCTGGAATCTGAAGAGCTGATTAGATAAAGGCATCACATCAGTGAAAAATTTATTGCAATTGGTAGCTGTACTGTGGTTATGAAAGACATTACCCTTATTCCTCGGAAATACTCAGTGAATTACTTAGACATAAAAGGTTATGATATATATCTTACCTTCAAGTGGTTCAGAAAAAAATTGTCTATTTGTGCAGGGGGGATGGGGGAGGGGAAGGGGAGGAAGAAACAGAAATAGAAACCAAATGGAGCAACAAATTAAGAGTTAGATCTGGGTAAAGGAGACTGGGTGCGGTGGCCCACGCCTGTAATCCCAGCACTCTGGGAGGCCGAGGTGGGCGGATCACAAGGTCAGGAGATCGAGACCATCCTGGCTAACATGGTGAAACCCCGTCTCTACTAAAAATATAAAAAATTAGCCGGGCATGGTGGCGGGCACCTGTAGTACCAGCTACTCAGGAGGCTGAGGCAGGAGAATGGCGTGAACCCGGGAGGCGGAGCTTGCAGTGAGCCGAGATTGCACCACTGCACTCCAGCCTGGGCAACAGAGCGAGACTCTGTCTCAAAAAAAAAAAAAAAAAAAAGATCTGGGTAAAGGGGATATATGAGCTTTGTGCTATTCTTATTCTTGCAACCTTCCTATAAGTTTAAAATTATTTCCAAATAAAAAGTAAAAAAAAAAAAAAAATAGTATCTTCTTGACCGTCATTTGGAATGAATACTCACTAAAAGGTGAAATAAAATGAGTGATCAGTCTTTAGTTTTATTTTAAAAAGAAGTCCTTCAAAAGACACTATCAAGAAAGTGAAAAGAAAACTCACAAAATGGGAGAAAATATTTGCACATCATTTTGAGAGTAAAGGTCGAGGATCCAGAATATATAAAGAACTATTACAACTCAACAATAAAAAAACAAATAGCCCACTTAACAGTGGGCAAATGGGTGGGGTAGACATTTCTCCAAAGAAGATATACAAATGGCCATAAGCACATGAAAAGATGCTCAACATCATTAGTCATTCAGGGAATTGCAAATCCAACCCACAATGAAATATTACTTCACACCGACTATAAACAGAAACACAGACAATAGCAAGTGCTGGCAAGTATATGGAGAAACTGGAACCCTCATACACTGTTGGTGGGAATGAAAAACTGAGCAGTCACTTTGGAGAACAGCCTGGCAGTTCCTCAAAAGGCTAACCATAGAGCTAATACATGACCCAGCACTTCCACTCTTAGGTACATACCTGAAATGAAACCTTACATCCACACAAAAACCTGTGCATGAATGTTCACAGCAGCATTATTCAGAGTAGCCAAAAAATAGAAGCAACTTGAATGTCTGTCAACTGATGAATCAATAAACAAAACGTGGCATATCCATACAATGGAATATTATTTGGCAATTAAAAATGAAATGCTGATATATTCCACAACATGAACTTTGAAAACATTATGCTAAGTGAAAGAAGCCAGACACGAAAGATCACATGTTGTATGACACCATGTATATGAAGTGCCCAGGAACGGGCAAAGCCAGAGACAGAAAGCAGATTAGTGGCTGCCTGGGCTGAGGGATTGGGAGGATGAGGGGTACAGAAGCTAAGGGTACAGAGTTTCCTTTGGGGGAATGAAAATGTCCTAAAATTAATTGTAGTGATAGCTGCATAACTCTTGGAACATATTAAAAGTCAAGAAATGTACCCCTTAAAAGAGTGAATTTCATGGTCTGTGAAGTCTAACTCAAAAACCAACCAACCAACCAACCAACCAACAAACAAACAAACAAAAAACTGGTTGTCCTTTTACTGCTTAATAACGGGCAAACAGGCTGGGTGCAGTGGCTCACACCTGTAATCCCAGCACTTTGGGAGGCCGAGGTGGGCGGATCATGAGGTCAGGAGTTTGAGACCAGCCTAGCCAACATAGTGAAACTCCATCTCTACTAAATATACAAAAAATTAGCCGGGCGTGGTGGCGTGTGCCTGTAATCCCAGCTACGCAGTAGGCCGAGGCAAGAGAATCACTTCAACCCGGGAGGCAGAGGTTGCAGTGAGCCGAGATTGCGCCATTGCACTCCAGCCTGGGTGACGGGGCCAGAGTCCGTCTCTAAATACATACATACATACATACATACATACATACAATGGGCAAACAGTGTCATGATCTTCAGCAAGAGGAAATCAGAAGTTCATGACATTGTGCTTATACAGTTCATTCAATTACAACAACTTCTCAACCTTATCCTAACATCCGAAAGAGGAGGGCACTTGAGGCCTGGCTTCCTCACATTTCTGAAGTCTTCAGGTTTCAGGAAGAGAATAATTTCCGCAGCTTTATTACCTACAGTACAGAAACAATTACTGGTCATTTCAACAACGCCTGACTGACTGCCAAATTTCAACACCTGAAACTAGGAGTTTACTGAAGAGTAAGACCTGGGTCCTACCCTGAAGGATCTCACCACTTACTGGCAAGATTGGTTAAAACAGAAAACGAGGGTTGAATGTGAAGTTCTCTAATGGAACATGGAAGCCCCCCTGGGGATTCCAGGTAGGGACACGTTCCTGGAAAGAAAACAACAGAAACTGGGCATCATGAAGTGTGGGAAGGAGGAGGCCCCTGGGGAAGTAACAGGGCATCTGGTACAGGCCAGGCTATTACCAGTCTTTGGGGCTGCTGGGCTCCTGACCAGGAAGGAACTGGGAAGTGGAGAGAGGCAGAGGAGTAGTGGGGAACAGCACCGGGGTCCGCACTGGCCCAGCCATGGTACCTTTAACCATCGGCACGGGAGCTCCAAGCCCCACCCCCGGCGCAGGTCTCCAAAGGCTCTGGAAAGCACCAGGAGAAAAAGAGTGATGGAGGGTGTGGCCGTCGTTTTCGCCCCATTTTGTAAATGGCTGTTCTCAAGAGCAGAGCAGCTCTAGCTTTCACAAAGAACAGAAAGTGGCTCCTCCCAGGCTGCTAATCCTGCCCGGAGGTGGTGCCTGGGTTTCCCTTTCATGTGGCCCCTTGGGAGAGAGCGCTGTTCACTGAGTAACTGGGAGGAGAGGAGACATTTCTTCTAATCAGGGAGCATTGTTAAGGAAACGATCTGTGGAGGAAGAAAGTTAATGGATCAGTTAAGAATGCAGGCTGCCTTGGCACTCTTACTCAGGCCACACACACAAAAATACAAGACGTGAATTTCTCTCTCACTGGTAGAATCACCAATTGGGAAAATGGTCAAAGGCACAACTTGCACGGTGCTGCCTCCAGATGAACTTTTTTTTTTTTTTTTTTTTTTTTTTTGAGACAGAGTCTCACTCTGTCTCCCAGGCTGGAGTGCAGTGGCACAATCACGGCTCACTGCAATCTCCACCTCCCAGGTTCAAGTGATTTTCCTGCCTTAGCCTCCCAAGTAGCTGGGACTACAGGCGCCCGCCACCATGCCCAGCTGATTTTTATATTTTAGTAGAGACAGGGTTTCGCCATGTTGGCCAGGTTGGTCTCGAACTCCTGATCTCAGGTGACCCACCCGTGTCGGCCTCCCAAAATGCTGAGATTACAGGCATGAGCCACCACCATGCCCGGCCTCCAGATGGACTTTGAAATTGCTTGGAGGAACTCAACCTGGTAAGGGTCTTTCTGACCTAGTTTTCCAACCACATAATGCTGCACTACAAAAACCATGATAATCGTGCACTTTAAGGATAAGTTTAGGATTCTCTTCTAACTTTGGCTGGCATAAAGCATTTAAAAAGAATTATATGCTTTAAGAAAATCTCAGAGTAATAGCAATTAAGATCCACAGATCAGGACAGCATCACAAAGCAAACAATTTTTTTATTTGTTTCTATAAGCGATGTGCTTCAGGACATACTACCCTAAAACACGGCCTGTTGGGATTTGAGAAAACAGCAGTAGCAGCAGGTCACTCTCACCTTCCCACCCTTCTTTCCCCAAAGCAGGTCATAAAATTTAGAAAGGATTTTCTAACCTTCCCCTGAAATACACCATAAAACCATCATTTGAGAGGTGCCCTCCCTATTCCCAGAGGAGGGGAACATAGAAGAATCTGAACAATCAGGTCCTGCTAAGTTTCCTCCACTGTATTACCTGCAGATCCTGGCCTTTGTCCAATCACACTTATCCACAAATGGAAGCCTTCCTTCATTTCCACATTGTCACTAACACAGAAGACTTCTGCCCAGGAGTAGGATTTTAACTTGTTAGGTCAGGTCTGAAATTTACTGCCAGCCTGTCTTATAAAACCAAGACATAGATCCTGGAATACATTAGGTGATTAAGAAAGTCTTTTTATCTTAAGACAAATTTTTAACCTCTGAAACATAAGTTTTAAAAACAGCCTGGCCTGGCACAGTGGTTCATGCCTGTAATCCCAGCACTTTGGGAGGCTGAGGCAGGCAGATCGCCTGAGATCAGGAGTTCGAGACCAGCCTGGCCAACATGTTGAAACCCCATCTCTACTAAGTACAAAAATTAGCCGGGTGTGGTGATGCATGCCTGTAATCCCAGTTACTTGAGAGGCTGTGGCAGGAGAATCACTTGAACCCAGGAGGTAGAGGTTGCAGTGAACCAAGATTGCACCATTGCACTCCAGCCTGGGCAACAAGAGCGAAACTCCATCTCAAAACAAACAAAAAAAAAAACCAGCCCTGTGGCAAACAGGCATTTGGGGCTCTAACAAACACGGCTGTGGTCCCTTTGCTTGCTATGACAGAAATCTGAAAACACACTTGTGTACAATTACCGTTGCTTTGGTAGGAATGTGCAGGTTCCCACACGCTGGCCTGGAGGGAATTGTTTAACCTGATCACAATCGGAAAGCTACCTTTGAATTCTCACGAGGTGGGGTGGAAATAACCTTCCTCCCCTTAGACACTGCAGAGGTTCTGAAAGTTACATTACCGATGTTAATACCCAGCCTTCACTAATTCTACACATTCATCAGTGCTAACTGACGAGGAGGGTGAGGACAGAAAGCTGGCACGGAGAAGTGAAAACACAAGCCTACCTACCTACTCTTCACTAGCGTCTGCCTTTAGAATTTACCTGATCAAAGACTCTCAAAGCTGAGAGGAAAGAGAATGAGGAAGGGGGATGGGATTGGCTTTTAGATGCTTTAAAATAAGATAATCCCGTGTGTTATCCTTTCCACCTGCCTCTCAAAAGAACAAAAGCGCCAGATCCACTCTCAATACAGGTCACTAGGGTTCCAGAAGATGCTATTGTGTTTAAGCCTCTCTGACTTGACAATATGATCCTCTAAAGTGGAGGATTAAAGGGTCTTGGGGCTCTCCAACAGCGATAAGCTGGACAGGGTCTTGGGATTTCTTAATGCTTAAGATGTTATCTTCTCTTCTCAAAAATTCTGGGATACAGAATTATAGAAGGTTCCACTTGTATTTTTACTCATTGTTGAGTTTGCATTTTGGTCTCTGTTTATTTTCCTCCTACTGTTAGTATTTTAAGCCACAGAACTTTAAGAGGGCCAACATCAGATGCCATTTTGATAGGAAATGTTGACGTTTATATCACATATACGACGATAGGATGTCTGTAAGTTGTTTAGTATATTTCCATACAGCAATTCATTAGTTCAAATATGTGGTGGAAATGAGTCAATGAGGTAATTTTTTTTTTTTTAAGAAACGCCATTTCTCATTCAAATATATGTATGGTATGACAGCAAAATATTCCTTGAGAGATTTCCTTTATGAGTAAATAAAGATTTCTAATAAACACATCCATTGTCTCTATATAAAAACTTCTAATGTGTTGAGAGGTAGCATTTCAGGTGTCAAATATCTTCCATCATCTTTCTATTCTCTTCTTAAAACATGAAAAAAAAGAAAATTCCAGATTCACATCCTAAAACTTAACATAGTAAATCCTGACCCCTAATAAAATACAAACTGGCTCTAGCCCTCTAGCCTTCCCTTCTCCCAGGTCCTTTTTTTTTTTTTTTTTGAAATGGAGCCTCACTCTGTACCCCAGGCTGGAGTGCAGTGGCACGATCTCTGCTCACTGCAACCTCCATGTCCCAGGTTCAAGCAATTCCCCTGCCTCAGCCTCCCGAGTAGCTGGGACTACAGGCGCCCACCACCCACGCTGGTCTCAAACTCCTGACCTCAGGTGATCCACCTCCCAGGTCCTTTATATAAAGGGGAGGACAATTAAGGACAGCACTGTCTATTTTTATTACATTTGGCCATTTGTCTCTACTAGGGGCAATGAAACCACTTCAGGGCTTTCAAATTCTCTACCTGTAGGAACTGACCCAAAACAAATAGAAGGACCTTAACCTTAACTCTTGGCTGAACTTCAGCCAACTTCAATCAGATACATCAATCCCTGCAGGCAAATGTGCTAACGGCAGAGCCAAACCAGATTTTGGACTCTCAGGGAATGCCACTGCTTTCCCATTTGTCATGTAAGTTTGTTAAATGGAAAATCCTTAGGCAGTTGCAAAAATGAAAATACATTTGGTGTTGACAGTCACGACAGAACATGGGGACTAGAGTTGCTCCCACATTTCATTCATTCTTACAACATAATTCTCCTCAACAGTTGCCCTTATTAAAAAGGATTAACGGCCGGCCACTGTAATTTCCATTCTACCCAAGGCATCCTTTTAAAATGGGCTGTTGATAGTCGCTGCCAATGAATGCTCCAAGTTGATGACATTTCAAACAGGCTTTCAGGGTGCTGACAATGGACCTTCCCTCATGTTCAGCCAGGGCACTCACTTCCGAGATTTACCCGAGAGGAAAAGGGTAAACCACTTTCAAAGTCCAATTTAATTTGTCTAAGTCTTAAATGGAAGGTCATTTTTCTGTCTTACTAAAAGGCCCAACCTCCTTGCTCTCCTTTCTCAAAAGATCTGTAAATCATTGTTTAAGCAGACAAATTATAAAATGTGATATCATATCCTACATAAATGTACCATAGTTCTTCATTTCTAAGACACACGTTCTCCCTCTCCCACCCCTGCACAAGCACGTGCTAACGTTTCTGAAATCCAGACATCCTGCAATCAACATAGCAGTTTTTAACGTCCTAGTGTTTCTCAAACTCACTCCCTCCCCAAAAAACCAGTATTAAGTCAATGGTACACCTTGTAATGGAGACAGTAAATTGTTTAATGTATGGAATTATTGAAAAGATCCCTCTAGCTTAAGTACTACTAATCTAGTTTTAGCAGTATGCTATCACCTTAGCACCTAACACATAAAGAATGTCAGGATGAGGCCGGGCGCGGTGGCTCACGCCTGTAATCCCAGCACTTTGGGAGGCCGAGGCAGGCGGACCACAAGGTCAGGAGATCGAGACCATCCTGACTAACACGGTAAAACCCTGTCTGTACTAAAAAATACAAAAAATTAGCCGGGCGTGGTGGTAGACGCCTGTAGTCACAGCTACTCGGGAGGCTGAGGCAGGACAATGGTGTGAACCGAGGAGGTGGAGCTTGCAGTGAGCCAAGATCACGCCACTGCACTCCAGCCTGGGCGACAAAGCGAGACTCTGTCTCAAAAAAAAAAAAAAAAAAAGTCAGGATGAAAATAAAATCATTCTTCCAAAAATAAACTGATGTTTTAATTCTCACTATGCCTTGATTTTTGATAAGCTTACTATAAAACAGAGAATCTAGTTATAATATTAGTTTTCTACACCTGCAGGGTTATAAATCAAATATGGAATCAAATTGCTGATAAGCACATATGAAAGTAACTGAAAACACCTAAAGGTATATATGCGCCTGCAAAATCACAGCCACATTTTCATTTATAAAAGAAGTCCTCAGCCAAATGGAGTGGCTCACGCCTGTAATCCCAACACTTTGAGAGGCCGAGGCAGGCGGATCACCTGAGGCCAGGAGTTTGAGACCAGCCTTGCCAACATGGCGAAACCCCATCTCTACTAAAAACACAAAAATTAGCCAGGTGTGGTGGCGGGTGCCCATAATCCCAGCTACTCGGGAGGCTGAGGCAGGAGAATTGCTTGAACCGGGAGGTGGAGCTTGCAGTGAGTGGTGATCGCACCACTGCACTCCAGCCTGGGTGACAGACCCAGACTCTGTCTCAAAAACCCTTCTCAAATTCTCAAAAAGTCTACATGTATACTTGCAAAGGTCTATAAACAAAACGTTAGTTTCCGGAATACTTGATCTTTATTTCAGAATTTTATTTTCTAGGTAATGACTCCTAACAAATCAGCTTTACATGTGGGCCAATGACCTGTTAAACTAAAACCCAAATACACAAGTTTGTTTTATTGAAAATACATAAATAAGAGCAGAGCTACGCGAGTATTTTTCTCTACAACTCAGAAAGGTAAATTAAAACAGTTTCTCTGGGGAAAAAAATAGAGCCTTTTACTTCCTTCAAATGCCTCCAAGCACTATGCACTTGACAATCTGTACAGCGGGCGCTTCCTGCTGTCTGTCTGACTCAAAAAGAAGAGCTCCTTTAACAGAGTGGCTAAGAGTGCAGGCTCTAGGGGCTTTCTGCCAAATCCAGGTGTGCCATTTGCCAGCCCACTGGTCCTGGGGCAGTTTGGCCTCTCTGAGCTTCCAAGTGCCCTTGGAGGTCTATGATGAGGTCCGAAAAACCTCCCATCTTCAAGGTCTTGGGTTGAGAGGGTGAATGTGGTGTCTCCCAGAACAACCATGAAACTTAGAACCCAAAGGTGTTCTAAACCAAAGCAATTGCAAGGGGTTGTATAGAGGAAAACAAACAAACAAACAAACAAACAAAACCGAAAAAGTTATTTTCAGCGTTCATCCTGGAGGAACATGTGTGTAAACTAAGAAGCTTTCAGCCAGGAGTTCCAAAAGGAAAATCTCCTGATTAACATGATTAGGGAAAAGAGCATTATAAAACACCACCCACTGCAGGTGACTCAAGAAGCTCACGTTCTCTACTCCTATGCCCGACTCGTCACTTTCCACATCCTTCTTCTAATTCTGACACTTAACCAAATTACTGGTTTTAATCAACATTCAGGTTTATCTGGGAACAAATTAAATTTAAATAATAAACTGCAGTGAAGTTAGTTTGTAAAAGCTGAAGTAACATGACAAAGGATGAACAGGCCCACTGGGTCTTCAAAAGTAAAAATAAGACAATATTTAAGGGCCTGTCTGACACTGCGAGGCTCCCTAAAATACTCAACAGTTTGAATCTGAAATACATGAACACAATACAGATCTTTACGGAATTTGAAAGGGACAGGATTTTCTAACATTTATTAGAGGGATTCACGTAAAAATTCTTAAGAATCATTGTGAAGAAGAATGTTTTAGCAGACATCATAATGACTTAATGGAGACTCCCAACTTAAGGGGTGCTGAGCCCCACTTCCCTTATTGATTAACCTGTCAGCTTGCTAGTCAAATCTAATTAGTTAAATCCTTTCTTAATGAAAACATTATGCCTTAAGCAGTTCGCCAGTTCCAGGGTTGTTGGCAACAAACTAATCTCTACAAGAAAAGAGGGGAAGAGAAAAATCCTTAAATTCCAATGGAATCCAGAGCTCTAAAAGCTCATTTGACTATACAGCTATAATTATTTATAGCATATAAAATGCTGAACTAAATATTCCCCATCTCCCTCTATATTTTCCACGTGTCCCTCTTCCCAAAGCAGCTACATCTAAGTACCCCCACAAAAAATCTAAGCAAACTGGACTCATAAAGCAGTGTGAACACAGACTGAAAATGGAATTTTTTTTTTAATTAAAAAATAATCGGGTAACAAACCCCACCATGAGGAAATTCACAAAGTAGGATTTCCTAAAAGACAACCAGCCTGGGCTCTTTAAACTGCTGATGTCATTTAAAGATTTTAAAAGGGGTTGGGGCCGGGACTGGGGGCTATATTTAATTTCAAGAGGTCAAAGAGACGTATCAACCAAAAAGGTGTGGTCTTCATTGAATCCTGGATTCAAAAATGAAAGAAAAAAAAAAAGCTCACTATTTTGTGAAAAAGCACACTTTGGAAACAAGCAAGGAAAGTTCAATATGAATTATATCCTAGATAACATTACAGAATCACAGCTAACTTTTGGAGGTATGATAATGGTATGAGATTATGCAGAAAGTGCAGCAGATGAATACTGAAGCATCATGATACTTTTAACATTGAAATGACTTATCTAAAAAAAAGAGAGCTAAAGCAAATGTAGAAAAATGTTAAGAACAGTGGATCTAGGTGAAGGGTATATGGGTGTTTGTCATACTGTTCTTCCAACATTTCTACAGGTTTGCAATTTTGCAACATAAAAAGAAAGTGAGCTACGGTCCAATAGACTCAGGGTCAATATCTGACTAGCCCAGTAGCAGGTCATGAACTGCTACAAGCAAAGCTATGTACAACATCTCAGTGTCCACTGTCTCTCAGACAATGTCAGGTAGGCACTCAAATACCTGATAACTGGATAAATTGACAAAAGAAGGTGGGTGGATCACCTGAGGTCAGGAGTTTGAGACCAGCCCGGCCAACATGGTGAAAACCGGTCTCTACTAAAAGTACAAAAAATTAGCCAGGCGTTGTGGCAGGTGCCTGTAATCCCAGCTACTCGGGAGGCTGAGGCAGGAGAACAGCTTGAACCCAGGAGGCAGAGGTTGCAGTGAGCTGAGATCATGCCATTGCACTCCAGCCTGGGCAACAAGAGTGAGACTCCATCGGAAACACACACACACACACACACACACACACACACACACACGAATGAAATTCTGGCTGTCACACACATCAGTCGTGTGGCCTCTGGCATGTCATCTCCTTGAACCTCTATACAGCAGTAACAATACCAGCCTTGCAGGTCCTGGGCCCACTAGAGAGAACGTATATCAGGAGCCCAGTTGAGCAGAAGACATATATTTGGGGCTCAGCAAATGGTGCTATTATTATTATTATTATTAAAAAACTCAATGTTTTAGAAATTCCCAAGATTGAAGAAAAGCAAATGTTTTCATTTTTGCCTGAAATCATCCAGATTTATAGATGCGATGAGATGCCAGAGGTCTGTTTCCCTTGTGTTTGTATGTTACCTGAAATACACACCCCTTTGCTTATCTCTCGTGTTTAAGACCTTTTCACTTTACAGCTCACAATCTGCTTCTTCACATCATCATCTGATATGGGATACCCTTTCTACCCAGAGAAATCTGAGCTTGAACTCATTTTCCTAGCTCTTCAAAACAAGCTTCTCTTAACAAAGCAGAACAATGCGCTGTGTTGCCTAAAGGTGCTGAGTTTGGAACCACTTTAAAAGGAATTCCTCAGCTACTAAAGTCCTGTAATTCTGAAGATGGTTAACAAACTTGGCCTGGTGACAAAGAAAGAGAGAAGGGACCCCTGGTGGAAGAAGTCTGGTGGCCAGGATGAGAACAGGACCTTTTTAGAGGGAACCAGAGCTGAAAGAAAGGGGTGTGTGTGTTAAAACATATGTACAATAAAAAGATCCCTACCAACTACTTTCCTCTCCATAACACTTTGTAGGAACATGAAGAGAAGATGCTCCGTGCCCCTGGGGAAGAATGCTGAAAAGCTCTCAAGCAGCTCTCTTCTGGGTAATAGCCACCTTCTTCCCCCGCTGCATAATCCCTACAGATTGACGCCTGCGATTTGGAGACCAGTGTGGATAACTTTGTGCTCATACCCTAACAGTATTCCCCGAGTCAGCGGGTGTACTTACCACTTCCTTAAACTCTTGAGGCTTGTGAATATTAGAGCAAACAAAATAAGTTCAGCTTTCAGTAAATCTTCCTGTCACCCTGGTGGCATTAAAAAAAAAATACAAGAAAACAACAACAAAAAGACTTCGTGTTGATCTTCAGATCTGCCTAAATAATAAACTCCGTGGAGTAACGATTCAGATTTTGGCAGGAAAGGCTTTTTAAAGTAGGGGAAGAAGAACAGCAACAGCAAGGGAAAGAAAAGAGATACAAATGAGACGTCAGGCTAGAGATCTGCGAGAGGCCTAAGTTCTCAAAAGAGATGCTTGTACTTGTGTAAAATTCCCATTCCTAGGAAGACCAAGAAATTCATGGCTTAATATCTGGTCACTAAGTTAACTCCAGTTCTTAAGTAACATCATCCTAAATTACCTTCAGGAATGAGAAACCGGTGAGATGAGAAAAATCAGCAGAAACAAATAACCAGAATTTCACTGTGTGGGGTGTAACCAGCTTAGAGTCTAGACTTTTCCATTTCTTTGTTTTAAAAATGTGTGTCTTGGCCGGGCGCGGTGGTTCACGCCTGTAATCGCAGCACTTTGGGAGGCCGAGGCGGGTGGATCACAAGGTCAGGAGTTCACGACCAGCTTGGCCAATATGGTGAAACCCAGTCTCTACTAAAAATACATAAATTAGCTGGGCATGGTGGCAGGAGCCTGTAATCCCACCTACTCGGGAGGCTGAGGCAGGAGAATCGTTTGAGTCAGGGCAGCAGAGGTTGCAGTGAGTGGAGACAGAGCCACTGCACTCCAGCCTGAGCGACAGAGTGAGACTCCATTTCGGGGGGGGGGTGGGATGGGGAGTGTGTTTTAGAGAATATTAGTGATAGGGGAAGCCCTGCTTGTTCCGAGCCGGCTCCACATACTATTTGAGAGAAGAATTAAGTACTTCACTCCTGTTATTGAGCCCTTGACAACCAGGCAACCCTAAACGCTTACTTTGGAAGGCGATACTCTTGTTTACAGTGTACACTCCTTTTAATTGAGCAGACATTTAGAAATCTCTGCTAACAGCTCAGGGGAGATATGGATGGTGACCTTGGGGGCTGATGTAGCATGGGGTGAGTGTGGAGGACATAACTAGGTGTGTAACCTTGGGCAACTTGTTCAGCCTTAGTTTCCTCACAGTCAAAACGGTGTTAATACCATCTACCTCAAAAGGGCACTGTGAGGGTTCCATGGGTTAATCCAAGTGATCAGAACAAAGCTCATCTCATAGTAAGTACTCAATAAATGGCAGTATCATCACGAGTGGATTGAACCACTCTGACAAACTGAAAAACCTTGGATGATCACTTGGGTGATTATATGCCCTGGTTTACATGGACAGTCCAGGGTGAGGCCTGTTGTCCCGGGATAATGATGAAGAAACAGTCGATTTCACTCTCAAAAGTGTCCAGGCCTGGACAGTAAGTTATATAGTCACCTTAATTATCACCAAAAAGATATACCAATGCAAGGTATTTTATACAAAGGGGGAATGAGAAAAAGGTATCAAAAAAGGTTTCTTTGTTTGAAGTATATGAAGAAGCAGCAGGGCTAGATCTGTTGTTTGCATTTCTGTGTTATTGGTTTTTTTTGTTTGTTTGTTTGTTTTTGAGACAGAGTCTTACCTGTCGCCCAGGCTGGAGTGCAGTGGTGCAATCTCAGTTGACTGCAACCACGGCTTCCCAGGTTCAAGTGATTCTTGTGCCTCAGCCACCTGAGTAGCTGGGATCAAAGGTGTGCGCTACCACACCTGGCTAATATTTTGTATTTTTGTAGAGACGGTGTTTTGCCATGTTGGCCAGGCTAGTCTCCAACTCCTGACCTCAAGTGATCCGCCCGTCCCAGGCTCCAAAGTGCTGGGATTACAGGCGTGAGCCACTGCACCCATCCTCTGTGTTATTGTTTTTAAAGCTAAGGATACTCTTAAGAGACTGGGAGAAATAAAAAGCCAGGAGAAAAGGGAAGAGTTGACTGAGGGGCCATGTCTGAAAAGGTGAACTAGGATGGAAATGCTGGACTAACTATGAAGGCCGGCCGGGGAAGGAGGCAGAAAGCAGCAGCACCCTCTTGAGCAAGAGGAAGAGGCCTTCTGAGTTGAGGAGAGGAAAGGAAAGCTCTTCCCCCACAGGTGACTTCATCACTTGCAAAAGGCCCACCTGATGGGGTGGGGGTGGCACAGGGAGCAGACAGACCACGAAACAGCTGTGGTGGGAGTAGGCAGTGAATGAATGAATGGTGGGTGATGAATGCTCTACATGCTTCAAGAGGTAAGCTAAGGTTGCAATGTACAAATGCACACAAGTCATCAGCTCAGTAAATCTACTTTACTCCAGGGCAGGAATGGAAGAAATGACATGGCTGGATGTTCACTGTGGTTGGCAGGTGGCGCTGGGTGTAACAGAGCACTCGGGAAGTGAGTGGTGAGGATGCCTTTAAAATAATTGCATTTCAGGTTCAAAAACCTCTGCGTAGCATTTTTTAAAGAGAAAAAGTGGCTTAACAGTGATACTCTGCCAAAAAAGGCAGCACCGCCCCTGAGGCTGACTGGCACCCAGAGCCAAAGATCAGCAACGGACAAGAAGAGGCTGGCGAGGGCTTGAGGTGCTTCAAAGAGGAAGCTACACAGATAGTGGATAAATAGCAGGGATTTCTGGTACTTTTGCCACCAGAAAACTCATAGTGGGTTGGCCTATGTATCACGCTTTTTAAAGAACAGGCAAAAAAGGATTAACTAGGGACAAGTGCTCTTCCACCCACCCCTCAGGAGATCAATTTCCTCTCCCTGACACATATAAATACACACATCCTCGAAGGGTGAGTTACAAAGTGCACCAGGAGCTCGATGCTTTGGGAGGCAGGGGTGACAGGATTAATCGCCTGAGGCCAGGAGTTCCAGACCAGCCTGTGCAACACAGCAAGACCCCATCTCTACAAAAATATTTAAAAAGTTAGCCGGGTATGGTGGTACAGGCCTGTAGTTCCAGCTACTTCGGAGGCTGGGATAGGAGGATCACTTGAGGCCAGGAGTTCCAGACTAGCCTGGGCAACATAGCAAGACAGTGTCTCCACAGAAAATTAAAAAATTAGCCAGGTGTGGTGGCACACACGTATATACGCACCTATATAGTCTTAGCTACTCGCAAGGCTGGGGCAGGAGGATCACTTGAGCCCAGGAGTTCAAGGCTGCAGTAAGCTATGACCGTGCCACTGCACCACAGTCTGGGTGACAGAGCGAGACCCAGTGTCTAAATAAATAAAAGTGTCAAGGCTTAAACAGTCAAAAAAAAAAAAAAAAAAAAATTAACTCCACTGAGATTTCCAGCCATAACTACTATCACTTGAAATGCCTTTACAGTTTTTCCAGTTTGATGTTTATTGATTAGAAATATACCCAATTCTATCAATCTCATTTTGTGGGAGGTTACATCTTAGTATCACATGAAATCTCCCATAAAACGAAGTAACCGAATACATCTAACACACACTGACAGCCTGCTGCCCATGGTGCTGTACTGAACCTCTCCTCAAGTTTTCCCAGGCTGGAACTGCATCACCAGGATCTTCCACCCCAGACATACTTCAAACAGGTCAGGCTGAATGAGAAGCTGTGTTGTCAACAAGAGACTTCCCTTTTTTTTTTTTTTTTTTTGAGACGGAGTCTCGCTCTGTCACCCAGGTTGGAGTGCAGTGGCGCCATCTAGGCTCACTGCAAGCTCTGCCTCCCGGGTTCATGCCATTCTCCTGCCTCAGCTTCCCGAGTAGCTGGGACTACAGGCGCCTGCCACCACATCTGGCTAATTTTTTGTATATTTAGTAGAGACGGGGTTTCACTGTGTTAGCCAGGATGGTCTCAATCTCCTGACCTCGTGATCTACCCACCTCAGCCTCCCAAAGTGCTGGGATTACAGGCATGAGCCACCGTGCCCGGCCTTTAACAAGAGACATTTTTAAATTCACCAAACTGAAGCCCCCGATCCTCTTTATGCTGGGCTGGTATAAGAGAAAGGGCAAAGAACAGGAGATGGCAAGAACTCACTGTCACTTACCAGTCACCAGTGTTCTCACAGGTAATAGACCGACCTGGCTAGGCTACTGTATGAATCAAATAAATCAGCAGGTGAAAATCCCTGGCACACTGTAGGCACTCAATATACGTGGGCAGCCTCCCACTCCTTTCCTGAAAAGTACCCAGTTGGGATCATCAGATTTTCGGTTAATTCCAAATGGGTTGATCAGACCAAACATGATTCAGGCTTTTGCCTACTTTCTTGAATCAAGTCACTTAAGATTCTCAGGATATAACCTAAATTCCAAAGTTTGAAATCACTTTTAGGATATTATATTTTAATTCATTTTAATTCAAAGCACCCTGTGGGTCACCATGGGTAGGATAGGGGTAGAATTCAGAGAAAAGGGGAAGAGGACATCTACAACTTCAATAAAAGACAGGCAGGCAGTGGGCGTGGTGGCTCATGCCTGTAATCCCAGCACTTCGGGAGGACAGGGCAGGTGGATGGCTTGAGGTCAGGGGTTGGAGACCAGCCTGGCTGACATGGTGAAACCTCATCTCTACTAAAAATACAAAAATTAGCTGGGTGTGGTGGCATGCGCCTGTAATCCCAGCTACTTGGGAGGCCAAGGCAGGAGAATCACTAGAGTCCAGGAGGCGAAGGTTGCAGTGAGCTGAGATCATGCCACTGCTACAGGCTGGGTGACAGAGTGAGACACCATCTTAAAAAAAAAGAAAAGAAAAGAAAAGAAAAAAAGACAGGCAGGATGCAGGAAGTGCCACAGGAAAGGTTCAAACCTTGGGAAGGTAGGAGGGCTTCCTGGAGAATGTGGCATTTGAACAGAGCTATGAAGGGCAGGTATGACTAAATTCACACACACTTAAGTGTGTATGAGCTCATTTGACGATGTTGTTCTTGCAGTACCTTTCTAATTTTTAGATATTTTGTCCCTCCAATTGATAAACACAAACCATGTAAGAAAAGCTCAATGCACTGAACGCATAGGTTAGATTTATTGTAAGAAAAATGCAGAGAAATGTTCAGACTTATTAATAAACTCCTGGTAGAGCACCAACTTTTTGCTCTGAAAACATGCAATTAGAAGGAGAGAATTGAGCATTTACTTTTTTCCTTGTATTATATTTGAGTGTAACCAAAGAACTCTAGTTGATGAGGGAAAGTGCCATTGTACTGAAGAATTTCAGCCAATAAATGTGGAATAATGCTAGAAAAGTCACCCTCTGCCATCTCTAATGAATTACTGCATCAGGCAAGCATCATCAATAGATGAGACCATGAGATAAAAGCTTGACAGGGAACATGCCAATGCAAGTATCAGGTTGCCACAACCTAAACTTAACTGAGTAATTTTGACATCACTAAAACTGGGACACCCAGACACTGTGTGTTCCCAGATGTGAGGCAACATGAGGTTCGTTGCAATGCCTATGAAGTTTTCTTGCCAGGAACTCTAACCTGAATCTAATCAAAGCTTTAGGGCCAACTTCCATTTACAGGAAATACGAGGGACAGAGGAACAAGCTAAATGACACCGCAACGACTTCCAGAATGTGGGGCAGTCTTCAGGACAGCTGACCTGGTTTCTGCAACAAGTCAATGACTTGAAAAGAATGGGAAGCTGGGGAGGGTGGAGTACTCTAGATTTAAGACACGCAGTATGTGTGTCTGTTTGTACCCTGATGTGCACAGATCACGTAAAATGACTCCTTGTGGGACAATCATGGAGATGAGATCATGGATGGGTATATTCCTCAGGTGACACTGAGGAATTATTGCATATTTAGTTAGTGTGATAACAACATGTGATTTTGTAAGAAATGTTCTTTTTTATAGATGTGCACTAAAGTATGTAGTCGTAAAATGATATGAAGTCTGAGACATGCTTTAAAATATTTCAGCAATAAAGAAAAAAAAGGTGGACATCGCCCTATCCAGCCTGTCACCTAAAAATAATCGTGGAAAAGTCTTAATATGAATCTAGGTAATGGGTATATATGGGGGTTCATTTCTACATTTTCTATATTGAATTAGAGTTGAAAATTTTCATTTTGTAAAAAGCTCCCGATTCATGATAAAATTGAATTCACTTTCATGTGTCAATTTCATCTTACATGTAAAGATACATTTCACACCTTTGAGTGGTGTGATATTCCCTACTGAAAATATTCCCTATTGAAAAAGGCATTTAAATTTAACCCATGTAGATCACACAGTGCTCTTAGGGGACTGGAAACATCAGTATCACCTGGTTAGTTGAAATGCAAGTTCTGGAGCCCTAGCCCAGACACGCTGAATCAGAAATCACTGGAGGTGGGGCCCCGCAAGCTGTATCTTTTTTTTTTTTTTTTTTTTTTTTGAGACGGAGTCTTGCTCTGTTGCCCAGGCTGGAGTGCAATGGCGCGATCTCGGCTCACTGCAAGCTCTGCCTCCCGGGTTCACGCCATTCTCCTGCCTCAGCCTCCTGAGTAGCTGGGACTACAAGGCTCCCGCCACCACGCCCGGCTAATTTCTTTGTATTTTTAGTAGAAACGGGGTTTCACCATGTTAGCCAGGATGGTCTCGATCTCCTGACCTCATGATCCGCCTGCCTCGGCCTCCCAAGGTGCTGGGATTACAGGCGTGAGCCACCGCGCCCGGCCGGCAAGCTGTATCCTAACAAGTCCTCTAGCTAATTTTGATGCAGGCTAAAGTTTGAGAACCACTACTTTAACACAACTAGTTTTGGAAGATGCCTATTCTTGAAGGACAACTGAAAAAGCTTTACTATTTAGGTAACTTACTTAAACTTCTTAGAGTTTTACATTTTTTGGGAAAACTCAATTTACATGTTAATTTTATGGCCTTAAAACTCTAATATTCAATACAGAAGAAAAAAAGATTTCAAAACACTTCTGCCCATTGTTCTACAATCCTGGATAATGCAGTTTAAAACAGAATTAACACAGTACTTTGTTTACAAAATAGTTAGTGGTAATCACGGCACATTTGCCCAGTATGTGTGTGTGTTGTGTGCTGTGATAGCCCTTCACACAGATGGCAGGCCGGCATTGGTGATGCAGCACCTGCCAAGAAGGAACTCGATGGAACAGTTTGTCTTTGAGAAGCGGTTGAGCAAGTTAGCTCAGCTGGTTACAGCATAACATTGGCCCAAGGTCATGGTTTCAAACTCTATTCAGATGAGCAGAGCCCTAGGTACAGGCCTAGCATCTGTCAGAACCACGCTAAACATGAGTAGGCCTGTTCATAAGGCTATAGAGAGTGGAAGGATTGGAAATGGTAGGTGCAGGGGCACTTTGAACAGATCAGGTGAAGTTGATATTTACAAACAAACAAACAAACCCAGGAGGCTGAAGCAGGAGAACTGCCTGAGCCCGGGAGATGGAGGCTGCAGTGAGCTGAGATCGTGACACTGCACTCCAGCCTGGCCGAAAGATTGAGACTCTGTCCCCCCTAGAAAAAAGGCTGCCCAACTACGAACCTAGACCTATTCCCTGTGCAATAGAGTATGATTTCACCCAGTGATTCTGTGGATCGTCTGAGCATTTACAAAACCTCACTGCCAAAATGTTCTTCCTCGTTTTTTCTGGACCACAGTCGTCTGCATTAGAACTACCTGGAAGGCTTGTGAAAACAGAGTTGTGACTCTACCCCAGAGTTTCCAATTCTGTAGGTTTGGGGTGGGGCAGAGATTCCGCACGGCTAACAACCACTCAGAGGATGCAGATATTGCTGATGGAGACTTTGAGAACCACCGGTCTAGACCCAATTCTGCACTGAATTTCATCTAACCCATTCCTTTTCATGGTGAGTTCCTTATCAGCAGAAACCTTGCCTTTTCCATCCTCTATAAAACTAAGCATTGCGACCGGAAAGCTAATCCCTGACATATCAAGATGTGGAGGACACTGGGCGTGGTGGCTCATGCCTGTAATCCTAGCACTTTGGGAGGCTGAGGTGGGCGGGTCATTTTGAGCTCAGGAGTTCGAGCCCAGCCTGGGCAATGTGGTGAAACCCTGTCTCTGCAAAAAAACAAAACAAACAAACAAACAAACAAACAAAAAAAATGAGCCAGGCATGGTGGCTTGTGCCTGTAGTCCTAGCCTACTTGGGAGGCTGAGGCTGGAGGATCACTTGAGCCAGAAAGTGGAGGTTGCAGTGAGCCGAGATTGCACCACTGCACTCCAGCCTGGGCGACAGAGTGAGACCCTGTCTCAAAAAAAAGGAAAGAAAAAGAAGAAAAGATGTGGAGGGAACAGAGTGAAAATGCAAACATCCTTTAAGCATGTTGGGTTGTATTTCTGTAGCCCTCTCTCAGATGAACTCCAAAGAGGTAACAGAGAAGATGAGTGGGGAGTGAGTAAAGGGGCATGGAAAGAGACTGTGTTTTTAGGCTAGTTTTCGCCAGGGTCACCGGTACTTGGGACCCCTCTCCGAAGTCTGGCCCCACCTACTGCCAAACACAGCCTCCTGCGTGGCTCCCGCCCTCCCCCTTCTAGGATGTCAGTTGTTCACCTGTATGGAAATGACAGCCGCTTGTCATGGTCTACATGAGAGGCCTCACTTGCAGCAGTAACTAGCATGCCATTTCCAAAGCTGTCATTCTCTGGTGTCAGCACAACCCACTGTTCAAAGATTTGCTCTGACATGAACCAGGCAGCGCTGTGACTGTTACTGCCGTGGACTCTTCTGTGCTCCGACACTGATGGCAGCTGCTCGGCGCCCAGGGTTTGTTTCACCCAATTATTTGTTTGTCACTTGGAAGCCAAGGATGTCGAGCAGGTATTGTGGAGGTATTTTTGGCCTGATGCACAGGCAGAAAGCATAATGAGGCCCTCAGGTGAAGGTCTATTTTGTCAGTTAGGTGCTAGGATGATGTGCAGCCCCAGAAGCAATTAGGATATTTGAATAAGATAAGATACCTGGCAGGATGCTGAGAGGGCTCGGAAAGTGAGACTTAACTTTTAAAATGCCAAAAAACCCCTCAGAGTAGGCAGTTTTCAAGTTTATCCTGGAGCTAACACAGAAGGTGGAGGTGTAAAGCTGTCTTCCCTCAACCTGGAGGGCCCTGAGAAGGAAAGAAGGCACAAATCAGGCATGAGCCTGACCCGAAGGTGTGCTCTGGGGGGGTGAGGCCCTGGCCACACAGGGGTAACAGGTTGTAACTGGGTCATGTGGTCAAATAGCAGTTACTCCTGGGAGGCGAGACCAGCGGGGAAATGGCAAGCCACCCTTTACCAGTTATTCTCAAGCTGCCTCTTTACAACCGGAGTTCCTCTTCCCATGGGGGTAGAAATCAAACTGATTTGATGTCTAACATCTTGGGAAGAGGTCATTATACAGGGCCATGTGGCCCCTACAGCCAACTGCACAAAACAAAACCACAAAATGTAGTTTATCATCTAATATTCCACCAGAGCACACTGCTCCAAATCCAGGAATTTGTTTTCTAAGCTTCTCGCTGTCTTGTCTGTGACGTTCCTCCTTTCTCCAGTTCTCAATCTCAGAAAGTGAGGAGCACAGTCCAGACAAGTGGAATTTTCCCAAGGAACACATTATGGACTTGGTAACAATCAAATTAGTTCAGCCCCTCCCTCCTTAAATCCATTCATGATTTTGGTGTGTGCCACCTCTAAAACCAACTCTCCCGCAAAGACACAAGAAGACTGCGCATCAAATTACAAACCAACAAACAGCAAATGCAGCACTGAGTGAATGAAGCTGCAATTATTATCACCTTCTAGCAAAAGAAAAGTAGGAAGTCAGATTGCTCCAGTCAAAAAGACCTAGATGAACTTGAAGAACTAGAACTCTGATGAAATGCTTGGTGTGTGAGTCTGTGACAGCTGAAGACAGATGGGAGGGTGGTGACATTCTTTCGATTATCTACAATGGCCCATGCAAGCCTCATTTCAATTCGTGGTGGTAAAATGAGTCATCTCATAGAAAAAGAAGCTGCCTGGCAGTTGCCCCTGGGGTGCTCTTGGGCACTTTCTCTGGTATCTCGCCCCTGCCCCCACCCTCATCTAACCTGCAGCAATCCCTGCCTAGGAAGTGGTCCAAATGACAGTCATTCCACTTGAGAAGTCAAGTACAAAGGAACCCTAAGTACTTATATATACAGTGGGGTTTTATAAACATTTACTGAGCAGATAAATCATCTCTTTTAACAGCACCCAAGATGCAGGCAAGCAGAGAAGGAGGACTCTGTATTGTTACTCTTATTCTGGAGGTTAATATCGTAATACCTTAACAGCTGGTATTCAAATTGTAGCCACTGTCTTTTCCACTCCTCCCTTGTGCCGGGGCTCAATCCCCTCTTACCTTTAAGATCTTTCTTACACAGATGCAATCTCCTGAAGAGGAGAGAGGCTTATTCCTGTTCACAAGTTCAGGACTGAAGTCCTGGTATCGGCTACAAGGCACTACTGCTTTCGAATGCTAAGTGTTCAGAATCTCTTTCACAGCTAGCAGGGAAAATGTGTGCCCTCTGCAGAAGCGTCAGGTTCTGAGAGGCCCTAAAAGATATATGTAAATATTTTTCCAGACAGAATCTTGCTCTATTGCCTAGGCTGGAGTGTGGTAGCACCTATCTCCGCTCACTGCAACCTCCACCTCCTGGGCTCAAGCCATTCTCGTGCCTCAGTCTCCCGAGCAGCTGGGATTACAGGCGTGTGCCACCATGCCCACCTCATTTTTGTATTTTTAGTAGAGATGGGGTTTTGCCATGTTGGCCAGGCTGGTCTCCAACTCCTGACCTCAAGTGATCCGCCCGCCTCGGCCTCCCAGAGTGCTGGGATTATAGGCGTGAGCCACTGTGCTGGCTGGCCCTAGAATATTTCTAACACAAACTTTGGCCTTTAGATTCACAAGGAGTCTTGGAGGCCACCCCCCAGTTTCTCATGATACCCATGAGAAAAGCAAGTCAAATGGGGTGATCTGCTCAACTTTACAAATAGTCTTGCTCAGGCTTGAGCATGGGGCTTCCCTCCTGCCACCTCCTTGCGGTGGGCCAACCTGGTAAGAATTTAAACAACAAGGCCGGGTACGGTGGCTCACGCCTGTAATCCCAGTGCTTTGGGAGGCCGAGGTGAGCGGATCACAAGGTCAGGAGTTCAAGACCAGCCTGGCCAACATGGTGAAACCCCATTTCTACTACAAATACAAAAAATTAGCCAGGCGTGGTGGCGGGCACCTGTAATCCCAGCTACTTGGGAGGCTGAGGCAGGAGAATCGCTTGAACCTGGGAGGCAGAGGTTGCAGTGAGCCGAGACGGTGCCACTGCACTCCAGCCTGGGCAATGAGGTGAGACTCGGTCTCAAAAAAAAAAAAAAGTATTTAAACAATAAAATCTAACTGAAGAAACGTGAAAAAAGTGGACTGTATTGATAGGTGATGTACAGATCTTTATGGCACTGCCAAAAACCTTTGCAATAGCTTAATTAACTCATATAACAATAGCATCAATTTTTAAAATGGAAAACTCAAAGGGGTAGGTTTTAGTCTAACGATGAGCAGAAGCTGGCAGATTCTGGGGCTCTCTAAATGCGAGACATAATTCTGCAGTTTGAGGGCTGGTCAATTTTTGGTCTGCTGACCCTTCGGGGCTCACCTCAGATAAGCTTTTCCACCTAAGAAAGTCTTAAGGCTATATATTTTTTTTAAATTAGTGAGTTTGCTATTATACCACTTGAAAAACATTTCAAAATACATTTAAACTCTTTTACTCTTCTGGTCAGGTGGGTGTCATCTATTATTCAGTGTTGTTACCTCCAGATCCTGTTCCATGGTTGGGGCTCAATAATATGTGAATGAAAAGAATTCATTTCAATATGGCTTCCACCTTAAGCCAATGGAAGGAATCAATGGAATCACCACTGATGTCACTTCTTTAACAGCTGACCAATCTGCTTTCAGAAGACTCCTTGTCAAACTAAACTTTATGGATAAAGAAGCCTTCATAGAAGCCCAAGAGGTCCTGCGGAGGAGCTGGGTTTTCGGGGAGAGGAGCTTTACTATGGAAAAACCTTTCCCAGCTATAAACAGAGAATGAGAAAATGATGTAATCTTGGCTAAAATTAG
The DNA here is from genome assembly GCF_028858775.2 of Pan troglodytes. Taxonomy (NCBI): domain Eukaryota; kingdom Metazoa; phylum Chordata; class Mammalia; order Primates; family Hominidae; genus Pan; species Pan troglodytes. The sequence continues at coordinate 79,330,498 of NC_072404.2, read as the reverse complement.
GTTTTAGTGTTACTCTGCTGAGAGATGTGAAAGGTGATAGATAAGAGGGGGAAAATGTTTTCCAAGTGGCTTTTAAAGGCATCCAAATATAACTGCCTCCCACATCAGTCTATTAACGGGCACACTTGAGACATTTCCCTCTTCAAAAGGACTCTTAGAAAAGCAATGATGTGCTCTCAGCCTCCTCCTTTAGAAGACAAGGTTTACGAGGGTCAGAGACGCAGATCGGAGCCCACAGAACGCCATTCCCTGTTAACAGCACAGATTTGGGCCTTGTGCTTATGTCATCGGTTGCTAGGGAAATGCCCCTGCTTGAAATTCCTAAATCATTTCTAATAAAATCTGGCTGAAAAGTAAAGATCAGTTCACGCAAAGGCACAAGAATGGGCATGGAAGAGCGAGGAAACTGGAGGTGCCTTAAGCTGAGCCCCGCTGCGCTGCAGTAACTATGGCGACTCTGGCCACAGGTGATGGGATAATGGTTGACATCCTGGAGAAGTCCTGGATGAGAACCTCCGGGACCTTATGTTTTATGAGAAGATTAAATACTTTGGGAAGGTATGGGAGGAAAAGCCCTAGGGAAGCCCTTGTTGAGGGTTCCTGCCAGTGTCTTCCCATAGAACCCAGTTTCCCCCAATCCAAATTTTTACCATCCCGCTTTGTGTCTCCCTCAGGAAGGACAGAGATCCTCCTCCTTTCTATTCTCTGCCATATCCCCAGAGCCTAGCACAGTATGACTGCTATGAGCACGTCTAGGAGTCAGCTGGACCGAGCTCCACCACTTACTAGCTGCGCGACCTTGGACAAGTTGCCTCATTTCTGAGCCTCAGTTTACTCACTTAAAAAATGAGTGAATTACATATAAAGTGAACAATACCTAGCAAAAAGAAAGTCCTCAATAAATGCTAGCTATTCATATCTAACTTCAGTTTCCCTGCCTGTAAAATGCAGATGCTATTTCTAAATTCTTTTCTAAATTAAGAGCTGCTGTGAAGATTAGGGGATAGAATGTATGTAAAATACTTAGCACACTGTATCATTAGATCAAAATATGGTACAAGGTAGGCTAAGCATTTTCTATACATTGCCTCGTTTCATCCTCACAGCACCTGTAAGAGATGGGTTTGGTTATTCCCATTTTACAGAAGGAAAAATTGGTTCTAAGGTGTTTTAACTAGCCCAAAGTTCCACAGCTAGTAAGCGTCTTCAAAGCACTGAGATTCAAAGCAGTGTCTGTGAGAATCTTAAATGCAAAGCCCATGTTCAAGGTAACCATGACAACGCATACTATTTTGCAGTAAAGTTTTACAGCAATCATGCTTCCTCAGGTTAATTATGCAGAGTCTAAACATCTGGCCGGTCCAACAATTATTCTTTGCAAATCACTGAAGACATTTCTGCACTCTGGGGCAACTTTTCCATAAGTCCTTCCAAGCCAGCAATAAGTTAATCCAGATAAACAATAAGAAAGCATTTAATTTCTTGACAACTTATCAGATCTAACTTAATATAAACTCCAACCAAATGGCTATTAGGGAACCAGGTCTCTAACAGAAAAGCCTACGGAGATCATCAAAGCTATGCAAGCCACCCTCCATCCCATTTGCATTAACACAGTAAGAGGCAACAGCTCCTGATTTGTTAGGTTTCTGGGATGGGCCTGTGGCAGATAGCATTACCCATGCAGGGTTTGCTTTCCCTTCCTTCCAAGGTCCTGTGGATCCCTGTGGATCCCTCTTCTCTTGTGCTCCTCCCTGTAGGAGTTTACTTCCTACTCCACTGATGGCAGGCTTGGTCATGTGACTTTCTCTGGCCAATGAGATTTTTGGAAATGCCACACCCACCTCCAAGTGGAGGCATTCTCTGTTTCTGTCTCTGCTCTTTTCCCCTTTACCAGCCGAATAACCACGATGGGGACTCCTCCTTTGGCCTGGATCCCAGAATAAAAACAAGGAAACCTGCGGCTGATTGGCAGATGACACCTAACATAAGACTTTTGTTGTTGTAGGACTCTGAGCTATTTTGTTACTGCAGCAAAATGTGACAAAGCAGACTCACAGAGACCCAGTGACTTGATGCAGAAGAGCAAAGACATCTGTCAAGATCCAGCATGTACTGGGGTCGTGGTGTGTACAAGGAAATGCTTTATAATAGAAACTGCACATGGGACAAGGTGGCCCTTCACTCCAAGCCATACCAGTGGCAGAATACTTTTTCCCTACTCTCACATTCAGTTCATGCTGAGAGGCTTGTTCGGATGGAAAATTCTGCACATAGGATGCACACAGACCTATCAGAGCACCCCACGAGGGATTGGTTTCTTCCACTCCTATCCAAGGGCTTTAAGGGTTGATGAGAAATCATTTGTAGGAGGAGACCCAGAGGCCCAGCTCCTATGCCCAGCTTTCCTCTTGGAGGTAAAATGAATCTCCACTTTCTGGGCCACTTCATACAATCAGGCCTCAGAGTGCACTCTCCCAGTAAGTCCAGGCAAGCTCAGCTAATGACAGGAGTCAAGTCTGTGGGGTGGAGGAGGCGAAGGGGGAAAAAAGAGAGTGGAACAGCACCTCTGAGTTCAGGAGAGTCTGGAATCTCCTTGGTGAATTCATGAAATGGCTCTTCAATAGACAGCTGTTTCTACTTTTTAAAAGCACAGACTGGGCAAGTAGGTAAAATACTTTGATGTTAGCTCCGGGCTAAATAAAAGACAGCTGAGTAAAAGTTCAGGCACTATGAAATTAATAAAATCACTGTTGCACTCGTTCCACCAGAGGGTCAGGAATAAACTGGTAAAAATCCGAAATGCACGGAGCGGATTACTCGAGTGGGAATCAATCATTTTCTCCACTGCAGTTTTCTGGCATTTCCTTATACAGTACAGTCACTGGATTCATAATTCACCAAAGGTGCTTCCTGAGACTGTGCTTTCTGAGTAATTGAGACAAATTCTGTTAAATAAATTCCAGACGAGAGTGTATTTGACTTATGCACAGGAAAGGAAAGAATTCTTATATAAGCCGCAAAACAATAGAGTTTTATCTTATCTGAGGAACTTATTGCTGCTTGCCTGTGTGTATTTTACTGCCAAAATAAAATAAATTGAATCAGCTCACACATGATAACATGCTCTTTCCTAACTCATACTAATTGCTTGGCTAATTGATGTTTGTTGAACTTTCTCCATTTCATTGAGTGATTAGGTACAAAGCTAACAGTTGACATCTGTAGGCGCTTAACTGGCGTCTGTAATTACTGTTAATGTTAAATAATTGTTAGTTAATTGGAGTGGTAACTGACTGAATGGAATCCAGATTGTGAAGCAAAAAGAAACCTAGTTAAATAAACATACATTTTCAGAGAAAACAACATTTTTCTGCAGTTGTCAGAAACTAGAAATAATCCAGAGGCCACGGGCTAGCCACGGGCTTCCTCCATTTAGGAACCCTCCTGTCTGGGGTTGGCCCGCGTGATTGAGCCCTTTGTCACTCAACTGTTCTCATTAGACTCTAGAGAACTGATCTGATATTTTTCAATTCCAATTGTCTATCATGAATGCATATTACTTTCTGAGACAAACAAATACTAACTACATCATTAACTACACAAAACGCTAAATATGAATGGATTGAAGAGAGGCTGATGAACATTCAAGCTTTTTGGTCAATATTGCCAAGGATAGAGAAAACTCTTTCAAAGGACAGCAGTAATCGCCCAGTATAAGTCAAGGGCTTTCCACTGAGCTCAAAAGTAACCAGAGTGATGTTTGATGGGTTACACTGTAATCTACGCCTCCTCCATCACAGGGGCACTCAGGATGGAAAAGTGGCAGCTGTCAAAGTTCTACCCAAAAGGCATCATCAAGATCACTTCGAATGCCTGGAATCTTCCACCCGGTTCACAATTCCAGTGATGGGATCCAGTATCCCAGGATTCACCACCACACGCATTCACAAGTTCGGCAAAAGATCAGTTCGGCCAAAGCAACTATTGGAAAATTTTCGGGAGACACTTTCATGCAACATGGAATATTTTTTGACTGTTACTGGTGGTTTCATACTAACAGTACAAGGCATCTGTTTCCAAGAACGCTCAAAGGATGATTCTATACAACAAATTCTCCAAGAGTCGGCTTCTATAGGAAGGTCAATTTCCATAACAAAAGGAGCTGATTGCATGCTATTTGCAGTATGGAGTAGGAGGAGGGACTGAACTACTCATAACTCCTTTGTCTCTTGCATCAAGTACCAATTACCCTTAAATACTACTTAACTCTCCAGACATCTCTATCTCCTAAAAACTCAAGAAAATGCTCTGAAATAGTACAAAGAAGGTCCAGAGGGAGAAAAATAAATGAGTGATGGTCTAACTCTCCCTTATGTGGAATTTAAGGCATGACAAAAACCAAACTAATTTACAGAGACTGAAACGGGCAGTTTGCTCTTGTGCACATCGGAAATGCACTTTACATCATGTCCTCCCTGCGACTAAACCCAAGACCCTAGGAGGAATTGTAAAATGGTCTCCATATGTTCATTATAAAGGGATTTTAAACTGTAAACCAAATTTTTTTCTTAAGAGAGCTATTCCACAGTCAACTGCATTATTTTCATGCATAGAATTATTTTATGGAAAGGGCTTTTTTTTTTTTTTTTTTTTGAAATGGTGTCTCACTCTGTCGCCCAGGCTATAGTGGCACAATCAGGGCTCACTGCAGCCTCGACCTCGTGGGCCCAAGTGATCCTCTCACCTCACCCTCCCAAGTAGCTGAGACTACAAACACACGCTACCAACCCCAGCTAGGTTTTTGGAATTTTAGTAGAGATGAGGTCTTGCTATATTGCCCAAGCTGGTTTTGAGCTCCTGAGCTCAAGCAATCCTCCTGCCTCAGCCTCCCAAAAGTTCTGGGATTACAGGCATGAGTGACCATGCTCGGCGGGAATGGGTTTTTCTTAAAAGTCAAATGGTGACCTTGATGGTAATATAACTCTTACCTTTCTGTCACCAAACCAAGGAAATCCCTTGTGTCTAAACCTAAAGAATAAGGTCATATGGTCGCCATGGAAGAATTTATTAGGTACCTGGTTAGTAAGCCAGCAGTATCCTCTGGGTAACTTGTTTCTTACCTCATCTCCTCAGATTTCAGGCAATTTTTAAGCTAGGTCTTCTTTCTACAATGCTGATAGAACCATACTGCCAAAAATATCCAAAGGCTTCACTAACCTAAAGGCTCCAACCTCATCTGTGTTCCACCGGAAATTCTCAGTGCAAAACCAACCCCAAGAAGAGGCCAGGTGTGTTCCACTAATAGGCCTGGTAGGGCCCGGGAGAGGAAAAGCAGTCCTGGTCAGAGAGGGCTCCAGGTGGCCAGAGCGTTGCGTCTGGTGCTCTTCTTGGTGAGTGACTATCCACTAGAATCTCCCAGGCTGATGTAGGTGAGGTGGGGTCCTGCCTAAGAGGGTGAGCAGCTGCTCTGTTGCTGTTCACATTTCAGGAGACACTGGGTGCCCACAGTAGAAAGAAGCAGAATGAGGGGCCTCATTCCCTGCTGGAGGAAACCATTCAGAAATGCCCATTTAGCTGGGCACAGCTCCCCGATGGCTCACTCAGGAGGCTTTTCCCCAGGAGTACCCAGTTCTGCAATTTGAGACAAAGTTGAAGGAAAGAGAAGGGGTGAGAAAGTCACGGGGTAAAATACACCACTGTGCCCCTCTCACCGTCTATCTATGAATTGTCTTGACTTGTCATCGTCTATCTATGACTTGTCTTGGTTACGGGCTAAATCCTGGGAAGGAGGGCTCTGAACCAAGAAGGGACAGCAATTCAGGGATTTTTCTCTTCCCCTAACCTAGACCACGGCCACACGCCAGGACTGGCATCCTATAAACAGAGGGCTCCGCAGAACTCCTGACACCTGACTAGTGTTGTCCTTCCTCCCAGACAGGCTTCCCTTCTTTTCTTTCCTCCTCAAGCAGCTCTGCTCTGGAGCAATCCAAGAGTTTTAGGAAAGATTCATTATCTTGGCAGGATAATTGTGTGCAGCAAAGAACTCATTTTCTGCACTTTTGTCTACAGACCAAACTGGTGACACCAGCAAGGATCTACAGTAGGCAAGAGAGGATAATAAATACTAGCCATGTTGAATAGACTGAAAGTTCCTTTATAGAATAAATACCCCAGAATTTGGGGTACAGGTCCTGTTGCTCCTATAGCATTTCAATCAACTAAATAGGGTTACCAAGTTAGTCTCTCTCTGTGCCTCTGCCTCAGTGGGAAAATTAATTTTTTCTTTGGCAGATGGTTGAATCACAAAGACAGAAGGATTCATAAAATTCACATGAACATCCTGTAAACATTTAAACACATAAAGATTAAATACGGCAACCATGACCTTGATTACAGTTAAACTGTTTTTTTGTGTCTACAACGCTAAGCCCTGCTCAATGCCACACCCCTTTCGAAATGCTCAGTCCTCATTGGGCATGTTGTGTGTACATGCAAGCATGTGCTGTTTGATTAACTTGTTTTAAAGCAGGAAATAAAAGGCATGAGAAGAAAACGACCATTCGGAACACCTAAACACAAAAATCTCTGTGAAACTGGATGGCATCTATAACACAGGGAAAGTCAAAATAAAATCGATGAACAAACGTGATATAAAATATACTCACTGTATCCACTCTGTTTCAACCCCTGCCCCTTCCCAATTAATTGTTTTATCCCCACCAGAGATGTTGGCCCTGGAATAGGTTTTGTTATGATTGAAAATCTTGACCTAAAGAGGGTAAATGACTTATTCAAGCTCACAAGCTGACTGATGGGCCTCGAGCCACGGCCCCTGCTGCCTCTGCCTGAGCTTCATCTCCGCACTGTGCAGCCCAACATCAGGGCTGCGCCCCCCCAACCCCCACCACAATCAGCTTGTGAGATTAGCACTGCCCTCCCACGGTGAAATTTTATGGACCAAATCTGCCTGCCACCAGGCTCAGCAGCATAATTTCACCAGCAGCTTAAAGCCACACTCCTCTAAGGCCAGAATACTACCAGTCTCTTGAGAGGGAGAAGTGATGTGTAACTTAAACATCTGGAGGTGGAGGGATACACGTGTCAGCTCCCCTGCACTCTGGTTAGATTGTCCCATAAGCTGGGGCTTTGAAGATTTCCCCAGTTGTGTTTGTTACCTGGTGTAAATTTGCCCTTTCTTATGATGCTTTTTATTGCTCTTGGCTAAAGATACTGGACAAAGATAGGAGACCTGACTTTCAGGCAGGCAGGCCGCCTTGCAGGAAAACTTGAACTTGATGTGCATGAAGCTGACAGTTCCTTGAAGGCCTTGTCAGCCATCCATCCTGTAAACACTGCCACTACCCGGAGTAAAAACAGACCCAAAACCACAAGCCTATAAGGAGACTCTGCACCTGTCCTGAAGCAATTATTGACATTATCGCTACACAATGAATTCCTTTTTGAAGTTGTTTTCCTGATATTTAGCAGTTTGAATACTAATCCCCTTAACAAAACTGTCCCCGATGCTTTCCCCCTCCACACCCCCCTTAATCTCTTTCTCCCCAGGGAGGAAGGGGGTGCGGGATACCAGTCAGTCTACTTTGCACCACCTGGATTCGCACTGATTCCGTCTCTTGTCATTCATGTTACCAACAGGAATTAGCATAAGGCATTAAGGGGAAACTCTGGAGGAGAAAAGAAAGGCCATTTTGATGGAAATAAGGGGCAAAGGAATAATCTGCCATCAACTAAAATGCTTATTTGTGTATGGTTTCCCAAGCAAAGCTTAGAAAAAGCCTATGTTGATTTTAGTGTACACAAAGAAACCTTAATCCTTTCAAGGCAACTAAATCACCCCCAGAAAAGCAGCTCAGAAGAAAGGCACCCTGTCAGGGGGAGGGCTATTCACAACCAAATAGATGCCACAAATCACACTCTGTAAGTAAACAAAAATAAGAATGTGGGAAACGTTTGATTGGAAAAGGAAAAAAAGGGGGGAAAGAACCAGAGGGAAGAGGCAGAGGCGAGCTGTTCATCCGCCCTGAAGACAGTCTCTCAGGGCAGTGGCGGCCAGAGTGCAGGTCTTGGAGCCAACTCTTATTCTAGGGCCTGATCCCAGAAAGGGGAAATACATTCCAAAGCTTTCAGTAGCAAATCAGCAGAAGACAGACACAGTCACATGTGGCAGAGGTCCTGGGGGGTGGCAGAGGTCCTGGGGGGCTGCAGAAACGAAGAAGCCCTGCCTTTGGTGACCTGCCCTCTACCCCAGTCTCCCTCTCCCATCACCCTCCTTTCTCACAAGGAAACGCCAAGTGGTAGACAATTGTGCATTTTTACACACGAGTACTGTATGCTATGAATGGCACACATCTTCTTTTATTGGGCTTTTAGCATTATGGATAACACATTTATACAAACTTTCAGTCCATCAAAAAATATGATGAAATATAAAACTGGAATACTCCATTATGCAATAAAAAAAATAAAATTCAATATGACAGTAATTCTGGGAGTAATGGCAATCACATACACCTCGAGGGAACTCCAAACATAATGTACTATTTAAAATTGCAATTGGTTCAAATTCTAAAATAATCTGGGAGCTCAAAATAACTGCACTTGGAAATGTCTTACTAACCAGCTAGCAAAAATGCTAGCCAAGGCAACTACAGAAGGCTGAAATGGTCTCAAATTTCACTTTGTGAAGGCCCAAGTCTGTTCAAGTGCTACCAAGTGTCGTCCATGTAACCCAGAAAGAGATTATCACAGAAAGCACATCTTAACTTAGCAATTATCATGCCAGCCCCTAAATCAGGCTCGACAGTGGAAAGGGGAAGATTAAATAGTTTATATGGTTTGTCCCTTTCAAATTACACACCTTTCAGAGCCAGTGATTACAGACTCCCCTAAATTTCCTTATTTCCAACAATACTGCTAACAAATGAAAGCTGCGCAGAAACCTACTGGCAATGATTTAAGGTTAGTTTTCCCTTAATGTACTGCTATATCATTAGCCTCTCTTACTCTAGATGGTGGTTTGGAAGAAATTAATGGGATAGTGCATATTTAAATTCTGCCCTCTCGCTCGTTTATTAACTTTACAGAAAGCCCACAGCAGAGTAAGGCTTGGTTTATGACCATAATACTGTGAATTCTAAACATCCATTGATTACTGGAGTCTGCAATGCACATCAGCTATTTATATTTCTCCTATTGCTGGGTAGTTGATAAGTAACAATAAAGTTCAGGCATTTTGAGAACTATTCTTCTCGAGTACAGCTTTCTATATTAAAGTCACATAGTAGTAGTGATTAGTCAAATCAATTTAAATAGGGACTCAATGTATTCTTTTAAAATAAACTGGTTGTTAATGTTAATGCATCACAAAGTATGCAGACTTCCATCTCAAGCAAAAACATGAAACATCAACAGTAGCTTCAGAATTATAAGAGGAAGATCACTCTAGCTCTTCTTTCTTCCTAGGCAATGACAATGAAACTAACATAAAAATAAGCCATTACTCAGGAGAATGAATGGGTCTTACCTTTGTTTACAATAACAGTGTTGAAGAGTTTTTCAGAGCTGGCATCTGATGCCTGAAAAACAAGAAGGGGGAAAAAAGCATTATTATTGTCATTAATATTGTCATCACCATCAACATTCCCATTATTTTAAATCAGTTGACTACATTTTACGAAAGCCTAGCAGGGAAGCAGCAATGTCCCCAAATCATCCATAAGGTGGTGCTAGTTGACTGCTTGAGAGAGACCTGCAGTGCAGCTATTTGCTGGGGGGGAAAAAAAATCTGATTTTAAAAATGTGTCCTTATTAGACACATTATCTGTGCAAAACATATTTCTATGAGATGATACACAAAGCAATTCAGCTCATTCACATAATGATTTTGCAATTTCGTTGACAGATTATTTTGGAAATGTTATGTTTTTCGTGGTATTTGCAGACATGCCAATTTTTCAATTTTCTTTCACAAATCAGAAATGCCTATTATTTAATGCTAAGCTTTTCCTCACTAAAATGTGTAAGCCAACACTGCCAGAAATTAATTTTTTTTTAAGATTCATCTGATGACTCCAAGATCCCTGTCCCTTGCAGTAACCAAACGACCTTGGTGTTCAAAAAGACGCAAGCTGGCCTGCCCCAAAATCCGACCACTATGCATGCCACCAGCATTATTTCCTTTCCATTTTCTAGAGAACATGTCTGCTAATTATTACAGTGGCTTGAGGAAGGTGAAATAAGCCTGTTTAAACAGTAAAACTAAAGCCAATTTAAATTATACACTAATGTTCTGGAAAATAAACATGGAAGTCGGTTTGAAGGAAAATGCTATAATGTTTCAGCACTGAATATTTCTAGAACTTGAAAAATTAAAAATTAAGCATCTCCACTACATAACGTGAGGATATATCTGCATTTAAAGTTATAATGGCCAAGCTATATTTGTGCTGTTTTCACTACATAACCCTCATGAGAAATCACTCATCTTTCACACTTGATACACAGAGATGCATATTCTGAGAAAGCAAAAGCCTAGAATGTTGAATAAATATGGAAAAAGGAAATATAGGAAATAGGGGGAGGGGGAATTCTGAAGTGCAGCATATTTTGACTCTGGGGCTAGCTTTTAGGGACAAAGAGGATATTCAATTTAGTCTTTCCATGTAATACTGACAAAGATGAAATATTCCTGTGTACATCTGGGGGACATGTTCTAGTTCTCAATGCAAGTGATATAGAAAGACAACATATTTGTATTAAGACTGTTTTTTGCTTTATTTTAATTCTAACATTACTTTTATGGGGGTGTCCATATGATTAACCAATCCAGAAACAATGAATGTATGTGCAAAACGAACATTGAAGTGCATACATTTATACATGCAGTTTAACATAAACCCTAGATAGATTTTTTCCTATTTTGCAGGAATAATGAAAAATACAGAGGGCCTTCCTGACATCTTAAACTATATATAACAATACCTTTACATAAAAACAAACTGCCAAAAAAAAAATGTTAATGGGAGAGAAACAAGTTATACCTAGATCAAGAATAGTGAGTTATAAAGCCAAAAATTGCATGATGATGCTACACTGAAATATTAAGTGAGATTTCTAGGACTGTGAATTTCCCAGCTAAAAACTCGAGATATGTGTATTTTACCATCCTTTCATGAAAAAGTGTTTCTTAGAACGGGTTGGAATTCTTTTTGAATGTAAATTCATGTTAAATTCATGGCTTACAAAATTAATGAACTGATAGAAGGGGGAAAAAAAGCCTGTTTATTAAAGTGTTTTAACAAACTGACATAACCTTTGAAAATTCTGGGATTACCTATTAAAGTGAGTCTAACTGGCCCCAAGAAATGTAAAAACAAATTACTGTCTCTGAATGCAAAAAGCATAAACAGGGAAAGTAAATGGTTCCTGACCAAGTTTTTATTTGCACTTAGTGTGTGTGTGTGTGTGTGTGTGTGTTCGAGTGAAAAGGACAGAAGCTGTGGGTGAACAGGCCTTTTGCTTCTGCCACCTTTGTCAGCTCCACATGGGATTCTCAGACAGACACTTACGTGATCCTCATGTCTGAACCAAACTTGAGGATGCCATTATTATGATGCCGATCAGTAAGTTATTAAGGAAGTAAGTCTGACCGGATATTCAGAGAGGCTTAGGAGTGTATCTTCGACTAAAAGCTTTCTAAGCCCTTACTTGGCTGATCCAAGTCACAGGGCTGGACACCATGCCTCTTGCAACTGGGAAAGGGGGTGTCTCAGAAAGCCCTCCCCAGAAAAACACCCAAAAGATGACGACTGCAATGGAGCTCTGGCTGACCGTGAAAACATTCTGGATCCCTTCTCTCTCCTATCCAGGTGGTTACAACTGTGGCCGGCCACTGTCCTAACAAGTCAGAAGAGAGCTTCTTTGCCAAAATCTTCAGGGGAAACGACACGAGTACCCTTTGCTTTTCCTCAACGAACTTTCCTTCTACTTAGGGTTTTAGGGCATTTGTACAAATGATTTGGTTCCTTGGGTCTGAATCTTGGGGATGTTTATCATTTTCGTTGCTTTCAGAAAATAGTCTGCATTTCCTTCTATTACCTGGACCATTTTCCTGGCTTTTTAAAAAAAATTATTATTCAAATGGAAAAGCGGCGAGCCCAGAATGAGCCGACGAATTGAGCTCTTCCTTCTCTCGAACACGGGGGCACCTCTACCCGCTACAGACTTGAAGATTTTACTCACTTCCTTTCATCCCCTCGCTCGGTTTTGGAGGGTAGGGGCATGAAGTGGTTGAATCTAAAACTGACAGAAAACCAAACCTCTCTTTTGGCTGCTTTTTATTTAAGGGAAGGGGGAATATGTTTTTTTGTTTTTTTTGGATGTAAAAAAAATATTGCTAGAAGCCGTAGTTGGCGTTTAAAGGAAAGTTAAGTAAGTGAAACAGATTGGAGGCGGGAACGCGGAGAATAAGGAAAACTTATAAAAAGCCGTGCGTGCAGACGGGGTGGGACCCAGCGATTCCTGCTCCAGGCCCACCCTCACTCCCTTCGGACGCAGACCCCGGGGGCCGCCCTCCGCACCCGCACAGGCGAGAAGGGGGGCTTTCGAACAACAAAACAGAAACCTCCTGGAAACTTAAGCGCGAGTTCTTTCTCCCGCTGCCGAACCCGAGCCCAGATCTCCTTTCGCCTCCCTTGGCACCGGGTGCGGGCCGGGATCCCGACCTCCGCGCTGGGGAAGCGCGACCCCAGGAGCGGGCAGCGCCACGCTAGGGCCCCCAGCTCAAGCGGACGCAGGCCCCGGCCCCCTCCTCACATCGGAGCTCGGCGGCGAACGCCAGGCCCTCCCGGGCACGACCGCGCAGCTCCGGCCGAGCCCGGCCGGCCGAGGGAGGAAAGTACAAAGGCGGGCGACAGGGCCGCAGAGCGGGGAGGAAAGAAGGGAGGAGGGGTAGCGAAGGGGCGCTTGGGCGCGCCAGACGGGAGAAGCCCGCCCCTGCCACCCCTGCCCGCCGGCCCGGCCGCCGCAACAAAAGACCCCCGACCCGGCCGCCTCCCTTCCGACCGCGAGAGGTAGGCAAGCGAGCCGCGCCCCGGGGGCTTCATTACCTGGTTGCAAAGGGTTAAACGGTCCGGTCAGCCCCAAGTTCATGGTTTGGTTCCTTAGCAGGACTCCCGAAGGGCGATCGTCAAAGACCAGGGGGGAATCCACCAAAACACACGAAGAGAAAACGCCCAACTCTCGACCCGGCTCTGTCCACAAGAGTCTCTGGGCTCCTTCCTCGCCAAAGTCCGAGAGCGGAGGCGCCGAACCAGATCCGAACCGGGCAACAGCTTCGGGGCGACCGAGAGCCGGCGCCGCGCGCACACATCCAGCGCGGCCGAGGCCCCGGGCGGCGGGAGGAGCGCGCCCGCCGAGATCGCCCGGCCCGCGCTCGCCACTGTCTCCCCGCCGCTCCTGCGGCGCGCGGGGCCGGGCTGGCGCGGCGGGGGCTAGCAAGGCGCGTCCCGGGCCGGCCGGCGGGAGGGCGAGGCGGAGAAGAGCGGCCTGAGCCGCCGCCGCGGCGCGCGGAGCTAAGAGCGAGGCGGCGGCGGCGGCGACAGGACAAAGGAGACCATGTGCGGAGGGAGGGAGGAGGGAGAGGGAGGAGGAGGAGGAGGGCGCGCGGCGGCTTCTCCCCGGCGGCCGCCCGGGGCTCCCCGACAGCCGGTCCCGCCTCTCCAGCCGCGCCGCGGGCTGCCTGGTCCTGGGCCCGCCGCGGTGCTGGAGGGAGCCGCTCCGGGAGTCTGGATTTTGTGCGGATCTCGCCGGCGCGCGGCCCAGGAGGCGCTGCAACGGCGGGGCGCGGGGCGGCGGCGCCTCTGGCCGGAGCTTGCGGGCTGGCGGGTGAGCGCCCGGGGCTGGCTGGGCTCCGGCCCGCGCTCGGCTTGCCGGCGCCTGCCTCTCCCGCCGGTTCACAGCTCAAGTGAACTCCATCGGCGGCCGCCGCGGGCTCCCTGGCTGGACGGTAGCAGGAGGGGGCGGCGGCTACGCGGGGGCCCCTTGCTCCGGACTTCGCTCCCCGACTGCGCCGAGCGCGCCTCCTCCAGACGCTCGCAGCTCTCGGAACGGGACTTCCTCGGCGCGCCGAGCCCGAGCCGCCGGTGCCACCGCCCCTCCTCCGTCCCGCCCCGCGCGCCCCGCCCCTCGCCGCCCCTCCTCTCGTCCCCGGCGCCGGGTCGGCCCAGCGGAGGCGCGGTCCCCAGGCGCGACATCGACAGCTGTTGCTCCCCCCGCGGCTCGAGCCCTCGGCTCCCCCCGGCTGCCTTCCTTGCGGGCGGGCGCGGCGGAAACTGCACCGCTCCTCGCCCTCCCCGCAGTTGCCGCTTCCAAGATTGCGCCATGGCAGGGAAAGGCCACTAGGCCCGCAGCCTGGGGTTGAATTGCCACCAAGCCAGTCACATCTGCAAAGAGCAGGCTCTCTGGGCGGTTGTGAGGGCTCAGTGGGAAAGTCATGTATGTAAAAGGCCTGGCACATAGTAGGCGCTCAATACAAAATAATCATTGCATTGTGGAAAATGGAGACGGGGATCACGGTCTGGGTCTCAGAACACAAAGGTCTTCACCTAACCTCCTTCCCCACCACAGCCGACTGACCGCAGTGTGTTCGGTTTGATGAATAACTTAAGAGCATGAACTGGCCACTTACAAATCCTCTCCTCCCAACTCCTCACACCCTCTGACACGTGCACACCCTGCATCCACAAAAGTGGAGCCTGTTGCTTCCCCTGGCATTCACCGATTGTAGGGAAAGAATGAAAGCAATGGCAAAGCCTCGCTACATGGGCAGCAGTTATGTCTATCATCCTAACATGTATCGTGTCTGTATCCCCTAGAGCACAGTGCAGTGCCCCCAGAGGGTGTGGGGGACTGAATGGCCAGAAATGAGGCACTCAGCAGATTCCCCTGAGCAACCCACTCCCACCAGAACACACCCGGGGCGAGGAAACCCTCTGAAAACATCTGGAGTTTTAATTCCACACCTGCAGCTTGACAAGGTTCCTCCTTGGTGCAGAGGAAAAGCTGCTGCAATTTTCCTAGTACAAGAAAAAGGGCAAGCAAGGCCTAGGTTGCAACTGGTAGGGTTGTGGAGTACAGTGGGCACACCAAGGTGGGGTGAGAGGAAAACTTCAGTTCTAAGTCCCCTCCCAGTGCCACCGTTACCTGGAGTGTGGCTGAGGAAGAGAGGAAGAGAACAGGGGTTGGGAGAGATGCACACCACATATGAATGACATGCAGACTGGTTTAAAGTAATGATGGCCACTCCTTGCCTCTTTGAAGTTGCATGTCTATCACTATTTGATTTCATGGCACTCTTGAAAAACCTCTCAAGTTAAAAAAAAAAAAAGGTGGGGGTGCTTGCTATATGGCATACTTCCCCCTCCTCTAGCCTCTAAGTTTGGAAATAAGAAGCCTTCTCTCTCTAGCTTCATCACCCCCTCCCCCAAACTGGTAGCACAATGTGGTGTTATACAAGTCTTTTTAAAAAGATAGGTAACAGTGATTTTTCTCTACCACTGCCTCCTGAGAAGTCAAAAGAAAAGGCATCTCAGAAGGTATAGGTTTGGAGATGGATTTTCCAGTTGCTTACAAGATGTCACAATACCCAGCTGTGGTCCTCCAGCGAGGCGGCATTCATTCTGAAGCTGTTTAGACAATACCAGGATAGCTCAAAGGCGGACATGAAATGTTCTAGAGAAGACATTAAAAGGTTGTTTCTTTTGGAACAATCAAAATGGAACAGTTTTCTTATCTTGTTGTTCTAGTAAAATCGGTGTTACAGGGAAGAAACTGCCTGAGCTCCTGCACCATCCCCTACAGGGTAAACTGAGAGCACGACGGCATGGCAGCTTAGCTGACCAGCTGAAACCACTTGGCCCTCCAGGGTGCTTTCATTAGGTGGCACTTCTGACATTTATCATGCCTTGCATTAGATTGTCATCAGTCTGGGCGCAGTTGCTCACGTCTGTAATCCCAGCACTTTGGGAGGCCGAGGCAGGTGGATCACTTGAGGTCAGGAGTTTGAGACCAGCCTGGCTAACATGGCGAAACCCCGTCTCTACTAATAAAATGTGTAGAGGTGCACACCTGTAACCCCAGCTACTTGGGAGGCTGAGGCAGGAGAATCGCTTGAACCTGGGAGGTGGAGGTTGCAGTGAGCCGAGATCACGCCATGCCACTGTACTACAGCCTAAACAACAGAGTAAGACTTTATCTCAAAAAAAAAAAAAAAAAAATTGTCATCAATGGTTACCAGGGATTAGGCCTCAGATGACGGCCTCAGCCAGATCTGCATGTGTCCAGATCTTTTGATGATCTCTCATCAAGAGGAACCTGGGAACGCCAAAAGCCAAGCCTCTGACCACTGTGGCCACCTCCAGTGCTGCTCCCCAGGGTCCCCTGGCTGGCCCGGTTGCAGAACACCACCCACTGTGACCTGCTCCATTTCTCATCCTCCCTCCAGACTCACGAATGAGCCCATTTCTGACTGGTTTCCAAACTGCTCTATTCCCTATGCTTTCTGGAAGCGGGGATGGGAATGAATGTCAAAATTGGAGGGGACCAGGTACACAACAGCGTCAGAAGTAGGAAGAAGGAAGAAAGAAGACTAAATTCGATAATCCATATATTAGGGACTGAATCCAGGTCAGAGGGCTTTCAATAATCAGGAAGATTGGTTTTTTTTTTTCCTTGAGAAATTTAATTTCCTTTTATTGGAGTTTTAATATAAAGATGCCAAGTCAAAGGCTGGAAGCTATCTTTTCTGTTACATGGAGGTGGATTAACATACTAAACACTAATGGCTTCTTAACATCACCTTTAGCCTCTGAACCCAATCTAAGGAGAACAAGTCTTAGAAAGCGGCAACCCTTTCTAATAGAAAGCAGAGAGCAAGAATGTGGACTCAATTTCCACTCTGGTGTTAGATTAATGATTTCAGAAATAATTTTTAATATATGCCCAAAGATCTTAGCCAAGTTTATGATTAATCAGTTAAAAAAATGTAAAGCTATGTTAAAATATGGAGCCTTCTTCCTCAAATCTCAAAAATACGTCTAAAGATTTAAACTAGGTTTAAAAACAAAGGGAAATTCTTGTAAGTCAATCTATACTTTCAAATTCTTATTAATTTATTAACTTATTTAAGAGACAAGGTCTCACTTTGTCACCCAAGCTGGAGTGCAGTGGCACAATCATAGCTCACTATAACCTGGAACTCCTGGGCTAAAGCAATCCTCCCGCCTCAGCCTTCCAAGTACCTGGGACTACAGGTGTGTACCACCACGCCCAACTAATTTTTATTTTTTGTACAGACAAGGTCTTGCTATACTGACTAGGCTGGTCCTAAACTCCTGGCCTCAAGTGATTCTCCCACCTTGACCTCCCAAAGTACTGGGATTACAGGCATGAATCACTCTGTCTGGCCTATACTTGCAAATTCTTAAAAATTATAATCTGAGATGGGATTCAATTTATACCACAAATTACCAGATTTAAGCTAAATATATTTTAGCAAAATATTTCTTAGAAATTCTAGTCTTCTGTTAAGCGTTTTATACAGAGAAAGTTCATTAATTTCATTGTGCTCCCCCTCCTAAATATAATGAAGTTCAGGCACTCTCTAACAGCGCATGTGCTGTGTGCTTCTTGAGGTGGTTTAAAGGAAGAGGAAGTCTTCACCAGAATTTCCTCGAACCTTTCGTTATGGATGGTGTAGTTTTAAAAGATCACTAGGTGATTGAAGGAGGGTGATAACTCCAACTAGCCTCGGGAAGGATGTCACCATGCCTGGTTTATTTCTGAAACTATGGAAGTCTCCATTCTTTTCAAGTTCTAAAGGTTCTGCAAGCTCTGAAAATCCAAGTTTCTACTTGTTCTTCAGGGTAGAGGTTTGGAGCTGGGCCCCGGAGCCAGCATCAGGTTTATAATCGTGGCTCTGCCATTTCTGAGCCAGGACAGCTTGGGTAAATCTCTTCACTCTCCCTGCCTCAGTTTCCTTATCTAGGAAGTGAGATAACAGGAGCCACACCTCTTGGGGCCTTTGTCAGTAACAGTGCCTGGCACTTAGTAAGGAGGATATATTTGTTGTCTATTATGATTACAGATGACACACTTCTTTTGATTACCGTGGAGACCAACAAAATAAAAGTCTATTAGGGCCACAATGGCCATAGCCTTGCCTTCTACTGGGTTCTCCCAGTGGGGATCACCACAATAATGAAAATAACCACATGAACATCAAAATGACACCAGTCCCATAAAGTGGGGACAGTGGTTTGTACCATCTCTACTAGGGAATGACATCTTTTTTTTTTTTTTTTTTTTTGAGACGGAGTCTTGCTCTGTCGCCTAGGCTGGAGTGCAGTGGTGTGATCTTGGCTCACTGCAAGCTCCGCCTCCCGGGTTCACACCATTCTCCTGCCTCAGCCTCCCGAGTAGCTGGGACTACAGGCTCCCGCCACCACGCCCAGCTAATTTTTTGTATTGTTAGTAGAGACGGGGATTCACCGTGTTAGCCAGGATGGTCTTGATCTCCTGACCTCGTGATCCGCCCGCCTCAGCCTCCCAAAGTGCTGGGATTACAGGTGTGAGCCACCGTGCCTGGCTGGGAACGACATCTTTACAGAGGACCTACTGCAAAGAATCCCTCCAGACAGGGTCAGAACCTGGACAGTGGATAGCTTGGGTCTCCTAATAAGGGTGTTTCTTTTTCTTTTTCTTTTTTCTGAGATAGGGTCTTGCTCTATCACCCAGGCTGGAGTGCAGTGGTGCCATCACAGCTCACTACAGCCTTGACCTGCTGGGCTCCAGTGATCCTCCTACCTCAGCCTCTTGAGTAGTTGGGAGTAGCTGGGACCACAGGTGTGCACCAACACATCTGGCTAATTTTTAAAAAATTTTTTTCTAGAGATGGTGTTTTGCCATGTTTCCCAGGCTGGTCTTGAACTCCTGGCCTCAAGTGATCCTCCTGCCTCTGCCTCCCAAAGTGCTGGGATTATAGGCGTGAGCCACTGCACCCAGCCACATGGATATTCTTGGTAGATTATAAAGTCGACCCTGAATCCAGCAAAATGTTAGAAAAGCCTGCCAGCCTTAAGATGTGATGAAACTCTTAATAGTGAGGGCTTTAATTTCTTAAAACATAAAATAGCAGCATCCCAATTATGTCATTTAGACATGTTAAATTGTAATTTCCAGTTTTAAGAGGACTACCGTTTTGCCTATGACTATAAAAATGATGTCCTACTGGTGCAGAAGCATGTTTTGTTTTGTTGAGATGGCGTCTTGCTGTGTTGCCCAGGCTAGAGTGCAGTGGCACAATCAGAGCTCACTGCAGCCTCCAACTACTAGGCTCATGGGGTCATCTTGCAGCAGCCTCCTGAGTACTGGGACTATGGGCATGCGCCACCACGCTGGGCTAGTTTTTAATTTTGTAGAGACAGGGTCTCGTTATCTTGCTCAGGCTGATCTCTGACTCCTGGCCTCAAGCGATCCTCCCACCTTGGCCTTCCAAAGTGCTGGGATTAGAGGCATGAGTCACTGCACCCGGCCATGGTTTGTTTTTTTTGTTTATTTTCTCTGTATGGAGGACCCACCACCTCAATTTGGCTTTAAATGTGACTATCCAAGGACTGTGTCTTGCTTGTCTTTGTCCATGCCACAGCAGCAGTATAACAGATGTGTGTCTGGAGACAACACTTTATTATCTGTTTGTGATGATAAATCCTCCTGTATGCCCCGAGCCATGCCTTCTGAACTCACCTGGTTTCTTGTGGATAGAATTCACATCTTAGAATTTGTCCACATCTTGGAATTTGTACCCAGCACAGAGTTAGGAGGCCTTGCTCAACATACCCATGATGAGAGAGAATGAAGACACGGTGGAAATTGTCCCAGCATGCTAGTTAGTCTGAGGGCTCCCAACAAGTGTCTGGGTAACTGATAAGGTTGGGAGAATGCTCAGGGCAGACAACAGCTACTGAGAAGCCTGGAGGGATCTGCATTTTGACTCAGGTGCCCACTGCTCTTACTCATGGCAGTCAAGCAAGGGTCCTAGGATGGAGAACTGGAGTCAACAGGTTGCCCGCCACTGGGAGGCAGGCCGAGGTTGTCCTACTTGTCACCTCTGCTAATTCCTAATATTCTGCCTTCCACACTGTTCAGCCCAGGAGATTAAAACTCTTTCTGGTTCCCAGGGATTTCTTCTGTGTAGGCTGATTCATTTTAAACTATGGATTGGGATGTCTTCCTTAGCGATTCAGGGCTAATCAACGTCAGGTGGCCCCCAATTCCTCTGCTCAGTGCCCCCCAACCCCTTCTGAATGGGTGATTCTGAAAATGGAAGCTTCCTTCCTTATCACCCTGAAAGGAGAGTGCAATAGCTCATGCTCGTACTGCTGTAAAGTAAAAACCTCTGCCATTATATGCCCGTGTTGCTACAATTGATCATGGGTCTGCAACAAGAGGGAAGTAAATAAACTGAACTGGATTAGTTTATGATGCATACTATTGAGACACAGGGGGGAATGAATATTTTCCGAGTGTAGAAGTCAAGGCAAGGAATTTTACTTTCAAACTTCACAATGTACTATAAACTACAAAGGGGAAAAAGTATAAAAAAATCCATAAAATATATCTTACTTAACCACCAAATCTACATTAAGGTATTAATATTCAGAATCTGACAACTCTGCAAAGAAAGGCAATGAAAAATACAAATAAATCCAATCCCTGCTCGTGTCACCCAATTGGCTGTAGGTATCTCATCTTACTTTTTACAGCAGTGCATGTGATGAGAACTGTGAGGCCTCTCTGCCTCCCCTGGTCATGCCTGTCTCGTTGCCGTCTGGACTTGGTTTGCTCTTTCTCACATCATGTCATATTGATGGGTGTTTGAAACTTGGGGTCTAGCGACCTGCATTTCATATTGAGTCCATGCTCCCTGGGGGACCCTACTAAGTCCAGGTACGCATCCTGCCTTAGTTACCGGCTCATGTATCCAACACCTGGCTCCTCTATTTCCATATGAACATGGGGCAGAGTTGGGGGGTGGTAATTAAAATGAAAATGTATACAGAATGTCTGCATGAGCTGAAAGGATGGATCGGCGTAGAACACAATGTGTAAGTCAGTCATCAGAGATGATAAATTGAGGAAAATAATGTGTTCAGCGGAAAAGAAGACACTTAAGACAACTCCCCACTGCTAAATTCGATTGGATTTAAAAACAAATAAATGAATGAATGAAAAGATGCTTTTGGGTCAGGCGCAGTGGCTCACGTGTGCGTGGTCCTAGCACTTTGGGAGACCGAGGTGGGCAGATCACCTGAGGTCAGGAGTTTGAGACCAGCCTGGCCAACATGGTAAAACCCCATCTCTACCAGAAGTACAAAAATTAGCTGGGCGTAGTGGCAGGTGCCTATAATCCCAGCTTCTCGGGGGAGGCTGAGGCAGGAGAATCGCTTGAACCTGGGAGGTTGCAGTAAGCTGAGATTGTGCCACTGCACTCCAGCCAGGGGGATACAGCAAGACTCTGTCTCCAAAAACAAAAACAAAACAAAAAGGGCCTTTAAACAGGTGCCAGCCATTTCTATGTTTGGGGACAACTAAGAGGTAGTTGGTCTAGTGGTTAAAAGCTTAGCCACTCATGAAAGAACCAATGGGTTCAAATCCTAGCTTATCCTCCACTCCCACTTACTGTGTGATGGTGGAGAGAGGACTTTGCATCTCTGTACCTCAGTTTCCACATCTAGAAAGTATGGCCATAACATCACCTACTTTGCTGCAACTGTTGTTAGGGTTAAATGAATTAATGTATGTAAAGCACTTGGAACAGCAACTTACCTTCATCATTAGTGACAAGTCACCTAGGAGTAGACATTCTTATAGTTTCAGGAAGGCTGACTTCTAGCAGCCCCTCTTAGTTTTATAAATGAAGGTTGTCAAGCACCCAGTCCCCTAAGGGGACAGGAAATATGGTAGCCTGACAAAGGCAGCCTTGCTGTGAGGTCTGTTGACAGGTGAGGATCCCAGACAGGAGCTTACTATGAAAGAAGAAGGACTGAGCTGGGGGAGATGGTGCTGGGGCTGGGGATTGCTCAGCAAACAGTGGCTGTCATTGCACCCATGTATAAATTAAGAGCTGTAGCCATGGGCTCCTGGGCATGGGTGCAGCTTCTGGGAGGGTGGGAAGGGAGTCTCTGCAATTGCTGGTAGGGATGCGACCATCTTTGTTTCAGCAGATGCGCTAAGTGGCAATGTTAGAAACAACCACTGTGGGAAACGGGGAACTGCTGGTGAACTGATCGCGTTTTCCAGTTCTCTAGGTAACAGGCATTTTAGCCATTTTAGGCTGAGGTCTCCGCAGTTTTTTTTTTGTTTTTTTTAAAACAATTCAGGGGAAAAGAGGGCCCTGAAACCACCTTAGATATTCCTCAGTTGGATGCTGGAATGACTAATATGAATATTGAAAGAAATACTACCTTTTTGGGAGTTGTCCGACCATGTTTACCATTCAACAAGTCATACCACATATGTTATTATCATTTCAGCTCAGTTTGAGGGAGGACTACAGAGGGAGAACTACTTCTCTTTTCTTTTCTTCTTCTTCTTGTTTTTGTTTTTTTTTTTTTTGAGACAGAGTCTTGCTCTGTCACTCAGGCTGGGGTGTGGTGGTGCGATTTCTGCTCACTGCAACCTCTGCCTCCCTGGTTCAGGCTATTCTCCTGCCTCAGCCTCCTGAGAAGCTGGGTCTACAGGGGTGCATCACCATGCCTGGCTAATTTTTGTATTTTTAGTAGAGGCGGGATTTCACCATGTTGGCCAGGCTGGTCTCGAACTCCCGACCTCAAGTGATCCACCTACCTCAGCCTCCCAAAGTGCTGGGGTTACAGGTGTGAGCCACTGTACCCAGCCAAGAACTACTTTTCTGTATCTGATCTGAGGACCCTCATTTCTAGCTTTGGTTAGTCCCAGGGAAAGACTGCTGCTATTCTAGGACTGAGTCAAGCTCAAAATATGATTCTAGTCTTCATTTCAGTGCCTTGAAATGGAAGGGAGGGAGAAATCAACCAACCAAGAAGTGAACCCTAGACTGAAAAAAGAGCATGAGCCATAAATTATATGTGACGGTGCCATTTACTGGTTCTAAGAGTCAGCCTCTCCAAAGGACGCTGCCAAAAATGCCCTAGAGTAACACATATTTTTCCAGAATGCTACAATTATAATGTCATTTGCTCTTACATCAATCTTGTGAGGCAAAGAGAGTAACGGAGAGTTTCTTCCTTATTTTAGATAAGGAAATGGATACAGGAATGTAAGGAGGTTCTCTGCAGTGAAGGAATGAGGATTATAGCATGGTGCCAGCAGGCATGTCACATTCCTTCCCTAATACCATGCTCCCACTGTCCATCCCCACCATACCACAACACACCATACCACACCACACCACGCCACGCCACACCACCCCACACCATACCACGCCACACCATACCACACCACACACACCATACCACAACATGCCATGCCACACCATACCACGCCACACCACGCCACGCCACGCCACACCACACCACATCATGCCACACCTGATACCACACCACACCATCCTATCCCCACTGCTGGGTAAATCTCAGTTTCTCCCTCCACTGGCCAGATGTCTAAGTCAAAATCAATTCTGCTGTCTAAACTCTAGAGAGGTTTTAAGATCTGAAGGGTCATGGTAAGGCTGTCTATAAGTCATGTGACTATTCCTGGGATATACAAGTAGTTTACCTTCCCAGGTTTTGTGGTTTGAAAGATTACTGACATCCTGAGAATGGTGGCCAACCACATGTTAGTCCATCCTTCTACTCAAAGGCTTCGCTATCTCCTCCTGGAAACGTTACCTGAAAGTATTAATAATCTTTAGGGTACTGAAAATTCTACTCCTGCATCTATGCTAATATACAATGATCTAACAAAGCTTTTTTTTTTTTTTCCTTAGCTTTATTATTAAGCATCCTGATGGTCCAAATATTGACTTGCAGGAATTCTTGTTGGCTGAGGACAAAATATTTGCTTCCACTGGTTTGGGGAATCATACACTTGCTGGGGTAGTAGCTGAGGAGCTAGAATGTCGTAGAATTCCCTTAGTTTAGATTTCCTGAAAGCATTCTTATTGAGCAACGTTTCTGATTTTCCCTCTTGCTCTGGCCTTAGTTTTTCTCTCTGTGTCTTCCATGCTATCAGAATGGAATGGGAAACCCTACTATGGCCATTCCAATAGCCTCCATCTCTGGGGCTTTATCAATCAAATTAGCACAGTTTGTAGATGGTTAACTGTTACAGAAATGCCAGTTATTATGATCATATACCGCTGTTACATAGGGTCAGGGCAAGCCTGTGTGCCTACAAAGACCCGCCAGCTCCTCTCTGGTCCTATGTAATTTCCATTTACAGATCTGTATTGCAAATGAATTACACCAGAAATGTCTTCTTCTGCTCCAAACTACAGCTTTTCTTGAATGCTTCCTAATGGAAACATAGATCTAAGACAATATATAACATGTAGTTGTTTCTTGGCTCACCTCTGGACACTGCCATTCCTTTAGGGGCACACGTATCCTCACTGGGAACAAGATACTGCTTTGGAGAGCAGTCTGTAGATTCAATCACTCAAGGACCAGGACTGTGATGTACTCTTACACACCACCATTGCCCTTAACATCTAGTACAGTATTCTCATGCATCACATGTAAGAGATGGGTTGATACGCAGTGGTCAGATCAATGAGTAAATAAATAAATGACCAGATCTCTGCCAACTAAAACAGAAGAGAATGAAGACATTATCTCAAACATAAACTAAACTGCAAAGTCCTTTCCACGAATTGCCAACAGTTTGGGATTTCACAGAATATAGAAACCCATATGGCTAACAACAGAGCGTGGGTACATTCTCCTGAAAATCAAAATTCTAAAAAATATATCATTAACCATTGTGGTTGCTCATCTCCAAATATGGTTCCCAAATAATTCTGTATGTGCATGTCATTCCTCCCATTAGAAGGTGAAACTTATGTCCTTGTGACTGACGTGTGACTGTTTTGATGAATAGAATGAGGAGGAAGTGATATACTGGAGATTCAGAGTTTGGGCCCAGCAGCTTCTGGTTATTTAAGCTTGTAACGCAGTTACCATATAGTAAGGATGCCCAAGCAGTACCACATGGAAGTAAGCTGAGGCCTTGGGACCACAGGGCTAGCTGAGTTCCCAGCCAACAGCCCCTGACAACTTGCCAGCCACGTGAAGAAGCCATCTTGGGTGTGGCTCCACCAGCTCCAGCTGAGCTTGCCTTAGCAGATGCCATGTGGAACAGAGAGGAAGCTTCTCTGCAGAGCCCTGCCCTAATGGCAGCATTGTATTTCCAGGCTCCAAATTTGTGGTTTGTTACAAAGCAGTAATAGGTAAGTGAAACAACCATCTGGGTCAGCCTCAATCAACACTGCGAGAATGGAAGAAGGTGAGCACATGCCAGGATGAGATACATCCATGGGCACCACCTTTGTGTTCCTGCCTCTGGGAGGAAGTGACAAGGACTTTGAAGTTCGAGAAAGAGTGCTACTGAAATGAAAATAAATCACAGCAACAACAAAAAAACTTGAAATAAGAAAAATCATTGCCAAAATAAGGAAAAGTTTTCTATTTGATAAAGCAGAAGAAAACTTAACATGACAATTTTAATAAAAGAATAAATCTGGTCTCCCCCCTTTCCTTTTGGAGGCTGGGAATGTTTGTACAACTAAAAAGTCTTTAGTAATCCCTTCTTTTATCCAAAACAGATTGCAGTTTTCAGCATGGCCCCATAAACTGCAGGTTCAAAGGAACCTGAAACTGAATTAGCATAAAATCTGGAATTCTCATTTCCACCAAATGCACAGCTGCCATCTGACAGCTCTTCTGTGATTTCAGTTTCAAATAGAAACTGAAAGAAGCTGAGGTGGCGCGGGCCATGGGTTCTGTCCTTTCCCTCACTCTCCTCCACACACTCAGAGTCAAGGGGATCTTAGAGGTCTGCCTCAAACCTCTGGTTCTAGAATGAAGCCCTTAGCTAACAACCTGCCCAATAAAACTGGTAGGGAACAACCCCAAAGCCACGGACAGTTAGTTTATAAGCGAAGAGGGCTGGGGATTGCCCATAAGATATGAGTGCTTTGCTGACGGCCTCGGGAGTGTGAAAGACTTTAAAGTAAATTCACACAAAACATGGGGTCGAATATGAGGGGACTAAGTTGGAACATAGGGTTGGATCTGCTGGGAGAGGAGGTGGAGCCCCCTTTCCCAGTTTCTGCATTACAAATACCAAGAAATCCACACTGGAATACACTAAAATTTAAATACCAGCAGGTCTGTTGATTTGCTTTCATGATTCACTTAACACTTCCTCAGCTTTCTCTGTAGGTCATGACAGCTCTAGGCAACTACATTTAATTCTGGAAAAGCAAAGTGGGCGGGTTGGGGTGGTAGTGGTGTTGCTTTGCCTACCGCTGAAATCCTTCACCTTGGGGGAACAAGTTACTCTTCTTTGCATAGAGAAGAAAAAATATATATATATATATATATATATATATATATATGTACACTGATGCCCTGTGAGGAGCGCATGTGCTCTGAAGAGGATTTTCTCACCCCCAGTAGCGAGGGAGGATTTATCCAGAGCCATCCCAAGCCTCTCCTCTGATTCTCCATGTGATTGACTGAATGACTCCAAGTGACAGCGGGTGGGGGCAGCATCAATAGCACATGAAAAGCGGGCTGCAAACCCTCGGGGAGCGGGAGGCAGGGCCCTACGCCTCCCTTAACAACAGGATTCCCGCCAGGCCCGGGTGGATTCTCCCAAACCACCACGCCCCACGCAGAGCCATCTGCTCCTGAACTGGGGCACGGATGTCAACTTAACATCCGCCACTCGGGTGAGAGATGGGATGGGCCTGTGCTGGCCAAGTGTGGTGGGCTGCCCTCCCGGGAACACTCCAAGAAATTCACAGGGAAGCGAGTGTGGATCTTCAGAACTTCACTTTCACTCAGGTCTGTGCCTCCTTTGAAGTTCCTCTACTGCTAATGTACAACTTTTCATATTCTCCAGGAGAGAAAAAAATGTAGGGAGCATCTGGTATTTACACAGAATCTTAGAGGGAGTTGATGGATTTAATTACAAGTGTTAGTAAAACAGGAAAATTGTAGCCAGGCTTTCAAATAGCCACTCGCCTATAACTAACAAGACTTTCGGTTGTGCTGCTGGGAAAGAATGCTATTTATTTTCCTCGCAATGAGTTTTCTGGAAGAAGAGGAGGCTGGTAAAAATACAGTTGTTGGCTGGTAGCTTTTCTTTTAATTTATGATGTTTTCCTTCTTATACAAAGATCGGGCCACAAACAACATTCTACTAGGCAGTACGTTCCCAGTTGTTTTTCCATCAGCACTCGTGGTGATGGATTTTCTTTCTGTTACCAGTGCTCACTCACAGCTGACAACCTGCATTTGCAAAATGACCGGCTGAGTTTGGGGGTGCATGAGGAGGCATGGAAATGATTTCAAAGAACTGACCTGTAGGCAGATTAGAGAACCGACCTGGACCGGATCTCATGAGCAGCCAACTCTGATGAGTTTTAGAAGACCGTCTGCAGGGCTATTGTAGACCATGACAGGGAAGATGAGGTGCTGAATGAATACTGTACTGGATTAGAAAGGTCAGAAGCCCTGGATTTTACAACAGGTCCAGTCCCAACTAGTTATGACTTTGGGTAAGTCAGGTAACTATTTCTTCACCATTAAAATGCACACCAGTTGGGATGAATAATCTCTCTCTCTCTGTGATTCTTTATGATCTGGTACCTAATTTATAAACAGAGAATAGTCTCTGTGCTGAAAAATAAATATTTTCCTCCTTCTATTAATATTTTCTTAGAGTTTATAATTTCTAAGTAGGATATACCATTCAATGTATGTACCTCTTCTGCTTCCACCCTCCTCCCCACTCTCATGGAATTTCCTGATAAGTCAATGAAATGTCAGAAGTATGCTATGGTCTGCATTTAATCCTTCTAAGTGGTGAGTAAAATTCAGCTTCCTCACTGAGATGGTCAGGGTACAAGTGAGCCTCCTGGGCTCCGTGCCGCTGTCAGTTGGTACTACGGGGCCATTAAACACATTTGTCAGCTTTGTGTTTTAAAAACAAAACCAAAAGGGTAAATGTGTCATCACACCCACTTTAGTCTGAAATCCACAAGGGAAGGACTAGAACGAAAGAACAAAATACACATGCCTTCCCCCAAACCCACACAGATCAGAACACTGCTAAATTCTAAGTTGGGCTTTGCCTTAATCAGACCATTCCTAGCCAAGGAAATGTGCAGGCCACATTGAGAACCAATTTAGTCATTTCTGACTTCTCAACAATCAAATAAAACAATAAATAGCCTGAAGTGGGCTAGAAGCGGACAAGGACCACATGTATTTCCTCTCAGGATTTTTTTTTTTTTAACATGAAAGTTTGGCTTGAAAAGAACTTATTGCATAGACACATGTGGCCTCAATAGGATAGATCTTTAATGGATGAGACAGATTCCAGATTCAAGCACACAATATCAGGATTTAAAACCCCAGAATTTGGTAATGGAAAGTTTGGGTCACATTAAGGGCTGTGGGATCCAGGGATAAGATTTAGTTTTAAATTAGCCTCTTGGGCAGGCTGAGCATCTCCCTAAGAAGCACCAGCTGTCTCCAGTTCTACCTCTTCCCTTCTCTCTGGGCACTTCCCCCTTGGATGGGCCACAACGTTCCTGGCTTCAGATTCCTTTCCCGTGTATTTATTGTTGACTCCTACCTTTAGAGTTACTCATTTTTGTTTGTTTTAGATGTCTTTTAAAGTTTTGCCTAAGTGTGTATTTTGAAAAATTTCTGACAGGAAAAAATAATGATAGATGGTGAGAATAACACCCAAAAACTCTTTGCTTGACTTCCTCCATTGATAACATTTTGCCACATTTCCTTTGTCTCTCATTATGCTTGGTATATGATTACATACACCATGCAGGGTCTATTTATTCATCTACTCATTTAGGGTTTGTGTGAGGGAAAGGAAACTCGCCCAGCTTTCCTCATGGTTGCCAATCCGAGTATTAGCATATAAGACTCTGATTGGGCCAGGTTTGCCAGTGGACAGGGTCCCTGTGCTTCAAAAAAACACAGCTTTGAATTTAAAAAGTCCTGCACACACTTGGGCCTCTCTTCTGCCTTCTGTTGCCTTCAGGACTGGTGATGACTAAGCTCAGCTAGGGGCCCCTTGGAAGTTGCTCTGAGCTTCGTGGTCAACCCACAATAAAATTTAGACTAAGGGAAAAAGGAAGGCCTGCTTTGGTGGTGAGCCTAAGGCACTTACTTGCTTTAGCACGGATTGCAAAAAGAGGTTTGTTTGGTGGTACTAAGCATTCACCCAACTAATAAAAAAAGTAGTATTTGATTTTTCGGTCAGTTTCTTTATCTCTAGAATGGAAAACATACTGTACCTGTCTCTCAAAGTGTGTCTTGAAAAGACCAGGGTTGTGAAGATTACCTTAGCTAGAAGAGCATCAGCTGCAAAGTAAGTGCTCAATAAATATATCTATTATGATTCTTGTTATTGTTGTTGCTTATGTGTCTTGCTCCCCCCAGTACCACTCCAAGGAGAGTTGAGGGGCAAGGCAATATTTGGAAGTACGTTCGGCAGTGTTAGCCTCTTCATGTCATCAAAATCTTTCCTTAAATCCAACAGTTTGTGTATTGTATGTGTATTAAGCATACACACTTCCGCTGTATGCCTCATTTCTTTACAGTATAAGTAAGAGCCATTCATTCAGTATGGATACTTTTACTAAGTATGAACTATGTACAAAAAAAAGAAGAACAAAACATGTTATCTGCCCTTAGGAAACTTATAATTTAGGAGGGAGAGAGGACAACTACACGTGGGGAAGGTAGAACCTACTAAAATTATTATTATTATTATTTATTAATTTTTTTTGAGACAGAATCTCGCTCTGTCGCCCAGGCTGGAGTGCAGTGGCACCATCTCGGCTCAGTGCAAGCTCCGCCTCCCGGGTTCACGCCATTCTCCTGCCTCAGCCTCCCAAGTAGCTGGGACTACAGGGCCCGCCACCATGTATGGCTAATTTTTTGTATTTTAGTAAAGACGGGGTTTCACGGTGTTAGCCAGGACGGTCTCGATCTCCTGACCTTGTGATCCACCCGCCTCGGCCTCCCAAAGTGCTGGGATTATAGGCGTGAGCCACCGCGCCTGGCCAGAACCTACTAAAATTATAAAAATTTTATAAGGTAGAACCTGATAGGTATCCAGGGAAGCATTAAGAAAAGTCACCCGAGGTGGGCTGCAGTGGCTCATGCCTATAATCCCAGAACCTTGGGAGGCCGAGGCAGGAGGATCGCTTGAAGCCAGAAGTTCGAGACCAGCCTGGGAGACAAAGCAAGACCCTGCCTCTACAAAAAGAAAAAAAGAAAAGTGACTCGAGGAAAATGGCAGGAGACACGGGGCAAAGCTAAGGTGAGAAAATACACTTAGGAGGCAGAACTTCAAGGAAGGCACGAGTGTGTGGCAGTGATGCAACACAAAGGGCGATGCTAAGATGTAAAGCCTGGGGAACTGGTTAACATCAGGAACACAGAAGCATGTGGAGGCTTTCAGGGGAATATAGAGACTTTGCTTGGGACGAGATGAATTTAGAAGACCGTGAGGAAAGCCTAGCCACGGTCAGAAATTTGGGAGTGGAACATCAGAAAGAGAGCTCGGATTTGCAGATAAGTTGCAAGTGTCTTCTGCAAAGAGATGAGGGAATGTCGTGGCGTGAAAAGAAAACAGAACCAAGGACTACACCTGGACAGTGTCCACGTTTACTGCGCTGGGGAAGGAGTCACAGACAGAGTTGAATGACAAGAAGGGATTTCCAGGAGGAGGAGAACTCAAAAATGGCAGATGTGTTAGAGGTGCTGGAGGAGAAGGACTGAGAAAAGACAGGTGGATCGCTGATTTAGGAGGTCTTTGGTGAATAGCAGGAGAATTGTTAGAAAATGGGGTTGAAGCTAGGTTACATATTAAATGTTAAGTTCTAAACAAAGTTGTAAGAACATAGAGGCAAGTATGTACAGACGATTTTTGAAGAGTGTAACAGAGAAGGACTGGAAAGAAATAGAAAGGTGAACTTTTTTTTTTGAGATGGAATCTCACTCTTGTCGCCCAGGCTGGAGTGCAATGGCATAATCTCAGCTCACTGCAACCTCCACCTCCTGGGTTCAAGTGATTCTTCTGCCTCAGCCTCCCGAGCAGCTAGGATTATGGGTGCATGCCACCACGCCTGGCTAATTTTTGTATTTTTAGTAGAGATGGGGTTTCACCATATTGCCCAGGCTGGTCTCAAACTCCTGACCTCAAGTGATCCACCTGCCTTGGCTTCCCAAAGTGCTGGTATTACAGGCATAAGCCAGCGCACCCGGCCAGAAAGGTGCCCATTTAAGTGAAGTCTGAGTCTGTTTTAAACCATTAGCAACAGAGAGCAGGAACAGGACACTCCACCCCTCAGACTCCCTGGGCCATTAATGTGGTTGGGCTCACTCTCTCTGTCTACATCTTTTCTCTCTCTCTCTCTCTTTATTTTTTGAGACAGGGTCTGGCTGTGTTGCCCAGACTGGAGTGCAGTGATGCCATCATGACTCACTGCAGCCTCGACCTCAAGGACTCAAGCCATCTTCCCAACTCAGCCTCCTCAGTAGTTGGGGCTACAGGTACGCACCACACCACCAGGCTAATTTTTGGTAGACATGGGGTTTTCCATGTTGCCCAGGCTGGTCTCGAACTCCTGGCCTCAAGTGATCCTCCCATCTTGGCCTCCCAAAGTGTTGGGATCATAGGCACGAGCCACCACATCTGGCCTATATCTTATTCTTCTTCTTCTTCTTTTTAATGAAGAGGAATAACCTTTTATACCAAGTCAGTAACCATCCAAATGTCATTTACTTTACATTCCTAGGCCATTTCGTTCGTGAGATGTGAAGAAACACAGGTAGAAAGAAACCTTTACAGCATGATGATCATTTTAAAGCACAGCTGCACATCCTTTGACACTGCCCCATGGAGCGGTCCCCATCTTCTTTCCTTCAGCCTGGTGGGCTTGTCAGTGCTTCAGCTCAATGGCAGAAGTGGCTCCATGTGACTTTCCAAGGCCAGGTCAGAAGTCTCGCTGCTTCTGCCTCAAGCTCTTGGGATACTTGCTTTCTGGTAGCAACCCCTCCGGCAACTCCTCCCACAACCCAGACGCCGTTCTGTGAGAAGCCCATGCTACATGGACAAGGCTTGCAGAGGTGCTTTTGTCCCTGCCAAGTGCCTCCTGCATGAGTGAAGACTTCTCCAGGGGATTCCAGTCCCCAGCCATTCATGTCACCACCAGTCGTGGTGGAGCAGAGACAAACTGCTTCTCTGCTTGGCCCTGTCTGAATTTCTGACCCACCAAATCCAGGAACAGAAGAAAAGGGTACTGCTTTACACCAGTAAGTTTTGGAGTAGAGAACTGGAACAAACGTTTCTTTTTCTTTCTTTTAGACAGAGTCTTGCTCTGTCGCCCAGGCTGGAGTGCAGTGGCACGATCTTGGCTCACTGCAACCTCCACCTCCCGGGCTCATCAAGCAATTCTCCTGCCTCAGCCTCCTGAGTAGCTGGGATTACAGGCACGCACCACCACACCTGGCTAATTTTTATAATTTTAGCAGAAACGGGGTTTCACCATGTTGGCTAGGCTGGTCTCAAACTCCTGATCTCAAGCCATCCACCCACCTTGGCCTCCCAAGGTGCTGGGATTACAGGCGTGAGCCACTGCGCCTGGTCACCAAACATTTCTGAAATACGGATTTTCTGCTTTATCACCGGCATTCTCCACAATAAAGTTGTTCATTTCAGAGGCAGTTTTCTATGATTGGAGGTAGGGAGTTGAGGGGGGGAGGATTAATTTGAAATACTTCTGGAGCACAGGCCACACCTGAGGTAGAGAGAAGCTTAATAAAGGGATAGAAATTGCCAGCCTGAATCACAGGGTGCAGGAGGTGCATCAAGTCACATGCCAGGAGCTCTTACTATGTCACTTGTAAGAGAATCAACAAATGCAAAAGAACTTGATAAATATTTTCCATAACAAAACACAATTGGTTGCAATGGGATCTAGCTCTGTTCCTCATTAGTTACCCTTCACTACTCAGACAGGCTCCATATCTCACTGAAATCCATTGTGGATTCTTTCCAGTTTGTTGGGAAATGTGACTGTACGTTTCCTTTCTACTGCATGCTTTCTTGAGCCTGCTTTTAAATCTAGAGTACATGCTTAGCTCCCTCTTCCCACAGGAGAAGGAGCTTCAGCTTCAAGGAGAGGTAAAAGCAGGTAACAAGCAGCTGCTTTTGAAGTGGTGCAGCGGCAGAGGAGGTGGAGAAGGCCAGGTTGCCATTATCAGTGGCTACCAGGTGCCGCGGGATCGCGTTAGGTGATAAAACACTTGGCTGACACCAGAAAAAAGAATCATCACTCCTCGCCTACCCCACCCTCACTCCCTCGCTCCCTCTTCTTTTTTTAAAAGGCGGCTTTTTACCCTCATTAAATGAAACCTTATCTCTGAAAGACTGCAATCCTCAGCAAATGACAAGTGCGCCTAATCTCATTTTCTGACAAGTGATTCTGACAGCACCTTCCTTTTGATTTCTGAGACATGTAGTTAGACATATATTAATCTGTCAGTCATCATCCCTAGGAAGAATTTTTTTAAAAAAGAGAAAGAAAGAAATGAACATTTGTGAATATGAAGGCATGACAAGAGGCTAGGACACCTATTTTAACCAATGCCTGAACATTCCTTTCTCAGGGCCCCCCTCCCCCACCGCCCCTTTAGCACACAGCACATCCACGGAGCAGAGCCGGGAGCTGCCCAGTCAAGGGGCCTGTGAAACAGGCCTTAGTGACTCCAGGAAATGCGGCCCAGTGGGAAGAGCTTGTGCTCTGGAGTGAGGCAGACCAGGTTCAGATCCCCTCCTACCTCATAAAGCCGGCTTGATTACATGAGATCTGTCATCTCTGAAGCTCAGGATCCTATCTGTAGGATACGCCTCATGGCATCTATTAGCTCTAAAGATATCTTTATCTAATGTGCGTGTAGGCATACAGTAGGCACCCCAAACACAGAAGCACTTACTAATACCATTATCTCTACTAAGGTCTTCTAGAAATAGTAGATGATTCCAAATAGAAGTAGATGATTCTGTGACCAACACAGAATACTTGGCACCAGGATATAAAGATGAGTAAGACCCAGGCTCTGCTCTCAGAGAGCTCACAATCCAGCACTGGGAAACAGGTAGGATCAAAAGAGTACAATCCGGCCAGGCATGATGGCTCTCATCTGTAATCCCAGCACCTTGAGAGGCCAAGGCAGGTGGATTACCTGAGGCCTGGAGTTCAAGACCAGCCTGGACAACATGGTGAAACCCTATCTCTACTAAAAAATAAAATAAAATAAAAATCAGCTGGGCGTGGTGGTGCACACCTGTAGTCCCAGCTACTTGGGAGGCTGAGGCATGAGAATCGCTTGATCCCTGGAGGTGAAGGTTGCAGTGACCTGAGATGGTGCCACTGCACTCCAGCCTGGGAGACAAAGAGAGACCCTGTCTTAAAAAAAAAAAGAAAAGAAAAAAAAAGACAATCAAGTGTTACAAGTGAGTACCAAAAGTCCCTGCACAGTACTAGAGTTTCACCAATACTAAAACAGGACAGAGTGGGCAGTTCTGCCCAGGTCCCTTATTCCTGTAGTCCCTGGTCAGCAAGTGACTTTCTGATTATAATTTGGATTCCTTAGGGATTGTCCCTGGGGGGCATATGTGCCAACTACTGCATGTAGGTCACTCGCGTTGGGTTGCTGGTTATACTCCTCACTGTAAACAGAAGATTTGTGTTACCAGCCAGCCAGTTTCGCTGAAGTCTGATTAGTGCCGTCACCTCTGACTTTCTAGGCTGGGCTGACCCAAGCAAGCAAGTGCCCTGCTGTGTCACCAGCTAAGCTCCCATCTCATTTTCTATCTTATTCTTCTATGAATGCTGTAGTAGGGTTGTTTTGACCAGCATGGGAGCTTCCCCTGCTTTTAAAATCACGTGTCCTGGCCGGACATGGTGGCTCACACCTCTAATCCCAGCACTTTGGGAGGCCAAGGCAGGCGGATCATGAGGTCAGGAGATTGAGACCATCCTGGCCAACATGGTGAAACCCCGTCTCTACTAAAAATACAAAATTGAGCTGCGTGTGGTGGCAGGCACCTGTAGTTCCAGCTACTTGGGAGGCTGAGGCAGGAGAACTGCTTGAACCTGGGAGGTGGAGGTTGCAGCGAGCTGAGATTGCGCCATTACACTCCAGCCTGGTGACAGAGTGAGATTCCGTCTCAAAAAAAGAAAAAAAGAAAAAAAAACCATGTGTCCTACCCTTTCGAGGAAGCAGTGACTATTATCTATTCAGCTGCCCTAGAGCTGTTCCACCCAAAGAGAGTAACTCTGGCCTTTAACGTTTATGAGCTTAGCAGGTCTCTGGCCGAGGGCCTCCTAATTAACAAACACAGTGGCCCTTTCTGTCTCTTTCTGCAGAAGTGGCAGACTGTCTCTCCCTTTGTTACTGGGCTTCCGTGACAAAATACTATTATTATTCTCTTGTTTCTCAAGTAATATTGCCTTCTTTGGATTCTCTTATCCTTTAATATTGAGATTCTTCAGGTATCCCTTCAATGTCTAGAAAGGAGGAAGTGGGGGACTCTCTCACCAGTTCCCCAGCTTCCGCTGTAATTTCCAAGTAGGGGGCTCCCAAGACTCCAGCTCCTCCTGCCTTACATTTCTGTATCTCCAACTCATTTGGTGGAGTGTGGCACTGATTGTCCATCGGCGCTTTAAAAATCAACAATCTACAGATGACCTCACTGGGATTTCCTCCTGATTGTCAGTGGTCTTACCTAGGCCATCACCCTCCCTAACTCCAAACCCAGTTCACCGAATCCTCAGGCTGCTCTGTCTTCCCTGTGCCTCTTGCTCATTTCCTCCCTTCCACTCTCACTGCCACGGCTTTCGTTCTGGTCCTCAGTCTGCTGGGATATTTTTTGGTATCCTGATTGTCTTCTTCCAATCTAGTGTCTTCCACTCTCTCTTTTCACCTAAGTAAAGGTTGCAAACAGGCCAGGCCCAAGGACAGAGCTCTGCGCCAAACCATCTGACACTTCCTTCCAGGTTGACAACGCAAAGAGACAGGTTAGCCAGGGACCAGCTTTCAGATTTCTTCCCTGTCTCACTGACACTGTATGGTCTTGGACACTTTATTAACCTCTTTGAACACAGCAACCTCTTCATTCATAGTGGGGGTTATTACTTGCCATGCCCAGGCTGATAGGAGGAAACTGTGGTGCCTGGTCTCTTGCAAAGCAGACCCTTGAAATGTGTTGTCTTTTCTGAAATGCAGGGGAATAGGGAAAGAGGCTAGTTTTATTTGCCTTGCTTGGCCTGTAGTGCCTAGCCTAGCGTACTACACATAGTAGGAACTCAAAACATTTTACTGCCTTTGAAATAAGGAATTCTATGTTAGCAAGTCCCAAGGTGAGAAAGATATTCTAGGGGCTAGGGCTATCCTTTTAAGGGATAATGTTCCTTTCTTCAAGCGGTTACCCAGGATTGACAAGCTTTCATTTCAAGCATCAAATCTAAGTCATTTTATGAAGGCTATGAGTGGCTGCCCACTGAATACCCAGCTGGGGAGGCAGCGGGCGTAATAAGGCCAGAAGCCATTTCTGTGTGTGCCAGATCTGGGTTTTTGTTGTTTGTTTTTGTTTGTTTGTTTTTTGAGACAGAGTCTCGCTCTGTCACCCAGGCTGGAGTGCAGTGGTGCAATCTTGGCTCACTGCTACCTCCGTGCCCCCATCCCCCCACCGGGTTCAAGCAATTATCCTGCCTCAGCCTCCCGAGTAGCTGGGACCACAGGTGTGCGCCACCACACCTAGCTAATTTTTGTATTTTTATTAGAGATGGGATTTCACCATGTTGGCCAGGCTGGTCTTGAACTCCTGACCTCAAGTGATCCGGCCGCCTCGGCCTCCCAAAATGCTGGGACTACATGCGTGAGCCGCCGCACCCTGCCTGTTTTGTTACTCCCTACCAAGGCTCCTTCAGGGTGGCTACCGTCAACCCTGCAGTCAGTGTCTGGGCATAAATAGGTCAAATTCCAAAAAACAGGATGCGGGGGCACTGGGTAAAGAGGGGCAGAAGTTTAAGGGGATGAGGGTTGTTTATTCTTTTATCCTAAGGGCAACTGTGTAGCTGCCCTTGAGACTCTGAAAAGCTGTAAAGGAAGGTCCCTTATTTATGGAGGTGTCAGCCAAGGCTGTGCAGGATAAACTGTGTCTGCCCTGGGCTATGACTGGACACAAGGGAGCGACTAAATGTCTTTTCTAGGCCACTTCTAGCTCTCAGTTTATGAAACCTTGCCCACCTGTGGGCTGTGTCACCCGGAACCAAGTACTCTGCTCAACTCGACGGCAAGAACTTAGCCCCAATTTCCTTTCCTCACTCTGTAATAATGCTGACAAATCTTATTCTCAGCTAGATTAAAATTTTCAGCCTCCTTATTCAACACTTTCTGTTTTCTGACACATGCATATGAGGATCGGGGCTAATATGTGGATGGAATCAATTATAATTTGACTAAGACGCTGCAGAAAGAAAGTAATAACAATAATCATTTCATTTATAAGCCTTCCTTCCCCACCTAGGCTCTTGGTGTGCAGAAAAGGCAATTAAAACAGGGTTCAATTAAAAATACCGTAAAACAGAAATCAAATAAAATATTAAAAAGCCAAAGTGCCATTATTAAATAAGTGTTTGTGAGAGGAGGTCCTTAGACAGTAACAGTCTGTAGAGACCAGGCAGCGTGTAGCGTAGCAGGGACGGGGTGTGCCTGAGGTGCACCTACAGTGAACGTTACTTTGTTGTTTTAGCACCAAACCTCTGTTTTGTTGAAGAGTAAAAAATAAGGCCCTCCTTGGCCACTCTACAAGTATGTGAATCATATTCATTTTACCCTTTGAATTCTTCCACGCCCTGTAACCCTGGCTCCTTCGCTTTAGAAAGGCACATTCCCTATTAACCTGTGTGAGATGTGATGTGCATCTGTTTGAATCTGCTAATTGTGTTCGTTTTTCTGCCTAGCACAATGCTGAAGCATCCTCAGAGCTCTTGTGCCAAAGAAGAATCAAATAAGAAATGCACAGAAAATGCAGTAATTGTGGCTATTCACACGATGACTTCAACTCTCAAAGGAGAGACAAGAAATTGACTAACTCTGATTGTGACTTTTATTAAATATCTGAAAAGAAATAATTATGTGCAGACAGTATGATGTACAAAATACAGAGGTTTACGAGACCTGGGTTTTAATCCTACTTGTGTGACCTTAGGCGGGTCATTTCAATCTCTCTGAGCCTCAGTTCCCTCATCTATAATTCGAGGGTGCTGGACTAAATGCACTGAAGTCCCTTTCTGCTCTAAAATTCTCTGCTTCTATGTGTCAACACAGAGCATAGGCACTTTCTCTGCTGAACCCTTGTGTCCCTCTGTAGGGCAGAAGAAAGCCAGAGAAACAAGATCCTTAGAAGTCTATAATCTGAATAACCAGAAGGGATGTAATTAAAATCAGGGTTCTGTTCCCACAAACACACCCAAGCATCTTCCCATAAAAAACACTGGGGTAATGAACGAACCTGCAAACCACACGTTGCCGCCCTCCGGGCCCTGCCAGGCTTAGATGTGAGCCTGACTCGGGAATCCAGGCTGTTGTCCTCACCTCAGAGACAGCAAGCCTCACTTCTGACCGCTGTTCAGGTGTGTTTTAGCCCATGGCTCTTAGTGAGACAGCGGCATTTTCAAGTCATGTAGGGGCACAAATACATTTCTGGAATTTTACAAATCATTACAACAATGAAAAGAAAATACAAGGGGACTGCTTGTATCAGAAAATTCCCCTATCTGTCCCAAAGCCTCCTTTTTCTCTCTTCGCCTGTAAGGGATTGCCATAGAGCAGGTGCCAAATTAGTTTCTTGGGAACCTGGCTCTCCTCTCCCCAGCCACCACCACCCTCCCCAGGGAAGCGTGCCTTACTGCCCAAGCCCTCTAGCGCTGAGGCATTCCACAGGCTGGGCCAGCCCCTGGCACCATTCTGACAAGAGTAAAGTCTATTTTCGGAATTCTCCTCCACTTTTAACACCCTTATGTCATGCGTTCACCCAGACTGGCCTTGTGGCCCAGAAATTATATTTGTCCTGTTAACTGCCTAATGTGATAAACTTAAGGTGCCCCAGCTGGGGAATTTGAGGCCACTTGGGGACAGCCTGGGAGGTCTGTTTTAGCAGAACATGCCTGTCAGGGTCTCTAGATAACATCAGGGAAAGGTGTTCGTAATCACACATGACAAACGAGGTCCAGTAGGAGAGGCCTGAGAAAGATAACAAGGTCTCAGATATTTCTAGAATAAGTTCATTCAGGGCAAGCACTGTGTTTGGTTGTCTTAGTCATTGCCATGGGTTTACCACAGGGAGCTGGCAATTTGGGGGTCTTTCACATTTGATGAGCTGAATCCACTAACTGATAACTGATAAGAGTCTTCTGTGCAACGTTGCCACTCAAAGATGTGGTCCTGGGGCCAGCAGCACTGGCACTGCCTGGGAGCTTTTTAGAAATGCAGAATCTGGCTGGGCGCGGTGGCTCATGCCTGTAATCCCAGCACTTTGGGAGGCTGATGCAGGCAGATCATCTGAGGTCAGGAGTTCAAGACCAGCCTAGCCAACATGGTGAAACCCATCTCTACTAAAAGTACAAAAATTAGTTGGGCGTGATGGCACACACCTAAAGTCCCACCTACGTGGGAGGCTGAGGCAGGACAACCACTTGGACCCAGGAGGTGGAGGCTGCAGTGAGCTGAGATTGTGCCACTGCACTCCATCCAGCCTAGGTGAAAAAAGAAATGCAGAATCTCATGCTCCACCCTGGACCTGCTCAGGCAGAATGTGCATTTTAGGGAGACCCCCAGTGATCGTGATGCATGCTAGAGTTTGGGAATTACTACCTACCATACTAAGAAGGGGCCGAGAATTAGGTCCAAAGACCGCAATGGTGGCACGTTTAGGATTAACTCTGGAGGAAGAACATAAGATCAGATTTGGACTGCATTCAGATTTTACAAATTTGGTAATGCTAAAAACAAAACCCTGATTTTAAGCAGGAGCCCAAAGGTGTCATGAACAGGTGTCCTCATTTACAAATTCAGCCATCTGTGTTAAGTCAGCAGAATTTCCCTATGAGTTAGAAAATTGGATCCCAGTCTTACCAAAGTTTTGAAGAAGCATCAGCAATGGGCCAACAAGCTCTTTTCCACATTCCTTTGGTAACCTGCCAGTTGATCAGTTTTAAACGCAAGTGTGTGCCTGGCCGAAGCTTACTTGGATTTTCTTCCCAGTATTTGTTAGTGAAAGGCTAAGAAAAGGAAAAGAAGTGTGAAGGCGATTTCTTTGGGGGCCTTGTGTCAATCTTCCAAGGGGTAGTTTGAATCTCTCAAATCAGCCCAGTGAGAGATTTCTTTATTGGTTTTGCTTTTTAGGCTGGAT
Organism: Pan troglodytes; assembly: GCF_028858775.2. Taxonomy (NCBI): domain Eukaryota; kingdom Metazoa; phylum Chordata; class Mammalia; order Primates; family Hominidae; genus Pan; species Pan troglodytes. The sequence goes on along the minus strand of NC_072404.2, from coordinate 79,289,695 downwards.
TAATAAATCCCAGTTTCTTTCTCAGCACAGGTATATTTTTCATCTGCTGATGATGGGAGAAAGCCTCTTGCTCACATCTGTATTATAATAAATGCATTATAAATGAGTAAGTAGGAAACAGTAAGGAAATGATGTTTTACTTTTAAATGCTAATTACGAAGCCCTGGTGCAGTTAATGTGCGGGGTGTTCTGTCAATTTTTAATGTTTATGCCAAGTGTAGTCTTCAATTTAACATGAGCTTTTAATCCTTTGAGTACTAAATTGCCTTTTAATGCTTGCCGAACAACACTGTGTTTGCACAAAGTCAGGTCTGAAAAATGTATTTAGTACAAGGTGTGTTGTGGAAAGGCAGAGAGAAGAGGGGGGAAGGAAACTTTTTTTTTTTTTTTTTAAGAAGACGGCGCTAGGAACACAGCTCCCTGCTCCCTTCAACAACATCATTCTCTATTCTTTCTGAGGTTGCTGGGAGTGATGCTCTCCTGTTGCTGATTTAACCCTGCAGTAACAGCTTCCAGCTCCCAGGAACACAATCAGCCCTAGGGTACACCTTGCACCATCAAAAAGACTAGAGCAGAAACAGTTGCAAAGGAGGGGCTATGGCTGTTTTCTGACTACCCTCCTGGCATACACCAAACTCAAAGAGAGAGGAGCTGCAGGTGTCCTTGGGGGTGCACAGAAATTTCCTACACCCAGACATATATAAAAAAAAATGTGGTGGGAAAACGTGAACATTTCCTATAATTAAAAGGACTAGAGGTTTTGAGACAGGAAGAAGGGCAGGAGAAAGCACAGAGACAGAGAGATAGTGGAATGACAAAGTCAGATGGGTCTCAGGACAGTTTCTGCTGGACATCACTACATAGGTGGGTATTTGCCAACTGTCGCCTTCTTCCAGCCGTGGAAACCACACCCAAATCTCTGTCTGTCCTGTAATCTAAGTCTCCCTTCCAGAACCGATTTCTCTTCTACTCCAGGACACCACTTTGAATTCCTCATTGCTTGTCTAACTTCTTCATGCCACTAAGCTCTGTATAAAAATAGCAAATACTTCCATATCACTTAGTATCGTGCTGGATGCTGTTCCAAGTACTTAAACATATTAACTCTTTTAATCCTTTCAGTAAACCATAATGCCATTATCATTATTCCCATTTTACAGATGAAGAAATTGGGGCACAGAGAGGGCAAGTAACTTGCCTTAGCTCACACAGCCAATAAGGGGTGAGTCCAGGATTTGAATCCAGGCCATCTGATTCCAGAGTTCTGTGTTGTCAACCAGCTCACAATGCTACCACCACAATCTGTCATGGCACCTTATCATCTGGGCATCTTCCACTTGTCAGTAAGCTCCAGCTCAGAGGCCCCCAGCCACCAGTGGAGCCCTTCTTGACGCTGACTCCTCTGTCAGCCACATGCATCCTGGGAAAGCTGGTAATGTTGCACTGTTTATGGGTTTGTGTTCACATTACAGTTGTCCCTTGGTATATGTGAGGAATTGGTTCCAGGACACTTGAGTATAGTAAAATCTGTGCATACTCAAGTCCTACAGTTGGCCCGGCAGAATACATACATACAAAAATTCAGCCCTCTGTATATGTGGTTTTTGTATCCTGTGAATACCGTATTTTTGATCCAAGTTTGGTTTAAAAAGCCCCACATCTAAAATCCATGCATTTCAAACCCGAGTTGTTTAAAGGTCAACTGCATGCTGAGTGCTTCTGTAGCTAAATGGAATGCTACCTCACTAAAGATTTGTGTTTCTGCCTGGGTGTGGTGGCTCATGCCTGTAATCCCAATACTTTGGGAGGCCGAGGCGGGAAGATCACTTGAGCCCAGGACTTCAGACAAGGCTGATCAACACAGTGAGATTCTACCTCTACAAAAATAAATAAATAAATAAATAAATAAATAGATAAATAGATAAATAAATAAACAGCTGGTCATGGTGATGTGTGCCTGTAGTCTCGGCTACTCAGGAGACTGAGGCGGGAGGATCACTTACACCCAGGAGGTTGAGGCTATAGTGAGCCATGATCACACCACTGCACTCCAACCTGGGCAACAGAACGAGACCCTGTCTTAGGAGAAGAAGAAAAAAAAGATCTGCATTTCTGATTTCAGAGAACCTCCTATAAGACAATGTTAGAAGTGGTAGGAAAATGGTGCCCTGTAGCCTTATAAACAAACACCTCCTTGGGAAGCCAGTTTTGTATTAGTTTGAATATGACGAAATTGTTGTTTGGAAGGACAAAAATTGTTGAATATAAGCATTTTTTTTTTCTCTTTCTTTTGAGAAAGGGTCTCTCTCTGTCACTCAGGCTGGAGTGCAGTGGTGCAATCAGAGCTCAACACAACCTTCAATTCTTGGGCTCAAGCGATCCTTCTGCCTCAGCCTCCTGAGTAGCTAGGACTACAGGTGTGCATCACTACGTCTGGCTAATTTTTTGTATTTTTGGTAGAGACGGGGATCTTGCTATGTTGCCCAGGCTGGCCTTGACCTCCTGTCCTCAAGCAAACCTCCCAGCTCGGCCTCCCAAGGTGTTGGGATTACAGGCGTGGGGCACCGTGCCTGACCAAATATCAGCAATTTCAAGGAGTTCAATGTGTCCTTGGCTAGGCCTTACTACTGGGTCAGGGCTGGTCTAGCAGCAGCATCCATGGTGTCTCTGTGCCACGCCACTGATGGCTTCCCAATCTTCCCAGTGGCTCTCTCTCCTGAAAACCACAGTTTCTGGAAGAAAGTGCTTGTTTCCAAAATGTTTTCCTTTAGTGATTAGGCATTCAGAAAGAACAATGGCCACAAATATACCCTTAGTAAACTGCCTAATGATTAAATAATATATTACTAAAATTTGAATATAAAAAGGCCATCTTTACATGTGAAAGCTAATGGGCATGTTTGACAAACTTCAGTACAGCTGCTCAGACAGAGAGGGAACTAAAAGAGGAGAGAAATTATGAGGTTTCATCACTTTACAAGTTCAACAACAACACAAAATCCCACAGAGTCCAACAGCTGCCATTTACCCCAGGGGCAAGTGGCCACCTTAAATACACGTTTCTTTGAATCCACTTATTACATGGCTGACCACATAATCATTTGATGCAAAACTGTGTGTGAGCTTTACAGGTACCACTGCAATTGACTGAAGGGATAAGGCAGGTTTCGAATGATGAAAAGACAAGTTTCCAGGGGTCTTTCTCTTCTTGTATATTAAAGAGAGACTTTTAAGATTCTTTTCTATTGCATGAACCACAAATTGTCAATAAGGACAGTAAAGGAACGTCATTCTGTCCATCTTGCTTTGGCTGGCCCCATCTACTTACTCTCAAACTCAACAATTTCATTTCTGCCTTGGTGGAGTCAGAAAACAACTACGGCCTGGGTATTTGAGTTCAATTTTAGGCTGCATTCACCACTGACAATGTGACTTAAGCCAAAACCACATTTCTATTAGCAAATACACTCATTCTGAGATGTGGTAGTGATTATTGTCCACTAATTATCTGACACTCATTCTGAGACGTGGTAGTGATTATTATCCACTAATTATGTGCCAAACTCATGATCCTTCTACAGTATATGCATTTCACAGGTACATGCATGTTGTCTCAGGTAAGCAACTGTCTGGTGAAGGACTCCATTTCCGGGCCACCCCTGCCTTTCACTAGTAGTTAAGGTCACATGACTAGTTCTTGGCAATGGCAGAGGTGCTAAGTGTCAATTCTGAGTCTTCCTCCCCATGATTGGGTGGATATAGAAAGTAAGAGGCTTACGAGATGGCAAAGCCACGAGATGAAAAGAACGGGGTCCCTAAGACACTGCAAGGGGAGTCATGGCCAACCAGCAAGATCCATAAGACTGTCGGATGGATGAGAAGTCAACGTCCGTTCCATTGAAGCCTTTCTTCATGTGGGGCTCCACTTGCTATAGGAGCTCACTTTATTCTTTTCTTTTCTTTTTTAAAAGACAGAGTCCCGCTGTTGCCCAGGCTGGAGTGTAGTTGCATGATCTCAGCTTGCTGCAATCTCTGCCTCCTGGCAGAATTCAAGCAATTCTCCTGCCTCAGCCTTCCAAGTAGCTGGGATTACAGGTGTGTACCACTATGCCTGGCTAATTTTTGTATTTTTAGTAGAGACGGGGTTTCACCATGTTGGCCAGTCTGGTCTCAAACTCCTGGCCTCAAGTGATCCGCCTGCCTCGGCCTCCCAAAGTGCTGGGATTACAGGCGTGAGCCATCGCACCTGGTCAGGAGCTTAAACTTTATTCTAGTTCAACATATGGAACCTCAGTTACTCTGTAAAAAGGCCTTTCATTCCTCCATAGAACTTACTATCTTCTATCTGTAAAATGGGGATAAGTGTTTAAAAATTGCTAGTGACCTCCAGATGAAGAGCAGCAGTGAATAGCAAGTAATAAGAGCAAAATACAGGTATCTTTTCTTCCACAACTAGGTTCAACAGTCAATATTTCGGGAAAAGAAACACAACATCAATTTACTTTACCTAAAACAACCAACTGCAATGACTGAGAACCCAGCAAGACTTCTTTCCCACCATGCCCTGTGCCTAACTCCCAACCCTGCTGCTGACAAGGCAAGGACAGGAGAGGCAGAAGCTGAAAAAGAGCTCACTTATCCCAATCTTGTAATGAGGTGTGGCCCAGAAAGATTTCTTCTTAACACCTGCCTACCCTCTATTAGAGAACTTCCTGCCAGGGAAAGGCTGGAGGAAAATGACATTATTATTTCCTCATTTGGGATAAATTGCTACAGGCCTAGGTATGTAGGCAACGGTGCCAGAGGAGTAATTCATGAAGCCCGTTTCTCTCTCTCAGGCCCTAGATACAGTTACAACTCTCGCTTGAACACTGGGGATTACAGCTTCTAATGAATCACTGCCCACACATTATCCTGCAGCTCACCTGCTGGGTTTGGAAATGAGGACTGTTTCCCAGGTAGTAATTAGGATTTCCCTTTCCTTCCCTTAAGACATTTCTGCCTCAACAGGACCCATGTCCATAGCTTGGCTCTGGAAAGGGCAGGGTGGTGGTGCCTGTTCCAGGATAAAGCCCATCTTACGAGTCTACCTACTTTTCTGAGGCCCTCCATGCAGCCCCAGCATCAAGCTGCCCAAAGCACGCTGCCACTGTGCAATGGGCAGAAGGCATTCTGCAGTGGGCTGGGAGAATAATGCAGAGCTTCCCACTTGGGGCCAACTTTCAAAGGGACAGCTGCATCAGCGCAGCTGCCTGGGCCTGTGGGAAGGGCCGACAGCCCCCACCTGGCCCACATCTCTGGCTTCAGGTGTCTGCCCCCCCATTGTCTGCTCACCCTTTCAATCTGGTCCACCAGGCCAATACCTGGTGGAACTGTGGAAGGTTCCAACCTTCCTGCAGGAAAGGAAGGTGTTACTGGGCAGAGATGGGACTGGCTTTCTGGGTGGTTGTTAGTATTCTAAGTTTTATTCACGACCTTTTTTTTTTCCTTCAAACAACAGTATCCAAAAAGCCATTCCCATACCTCAAGTAAAAGGTTAAACCTGAGGTCAGCGCTGGGCCCGTGCAGAGGCCCTGCTCGTGCAGCACAGCCTGGGTCCACCTCCCCAGACTCATTTGTTCCAACTGCTCTACACCAGCATCGATCTACAGATCTACAGATTTGTTCTAACTGCTCTACACCAGCATTCGATGTACAGAAAGTACTGTCTCATTTGGTTCTCACTGAAGGGAAGACACTATTATTCCCATTTCACAGATAAAGCTAAGGAAGTTGCCCAAGGTCACAGACTGATCAGGTAGCGGAGCTACGACAGCAAGATCTGAGTCCAAAGCGTGTGTGTTTCAGGATGTCCTCACACTGCCACCCCTCCTCCCACCCTGGTCACCTGCCACAGGGAGCGACTATTCACTCAACAGTCCTGAATTTTCCTGCCTGCATCTCAACCCTCATTTTCACATTTTCCAGGGGACTACCTTCCCCTCATTCCTGCAACCTAATTCTACCTGTGAAGCCCCCTCCGCTTTGAAGTGCATCCAAGAAACACCTTCCTGAAGAAGATGGCCTCAGACACTGCCAGGGAGAGTTTGTGTTTCTTCTGAAACAACCTATGTTCTGCCTAGAATTTCAGCTGCTTCTGTCCTGGTCTTCTTTCTCCTGTCAGGTAATTAGGCGGCATCTAGAACGCCAGCTAATCTCCATTCAAATGCCGGCTCTGGAGTGAACGAGAACAGTCCACTGTCTGTGCTGACGTTCTAGTAGGGGAGAAAGACAAATAAAAGTCAACAAATGAATACCAAGAAGGTAATTGCAGGGTGTGACATGTGTCATGAGGGCTAGCCCAAGATAAGGGATGGTCAGGAAAGCTGAGAAGGTTCCATCTGCACAGTGTTATGGGGATTCAGTGACTTAATGGTGAAATGCCAGGCTCTGGCACATAGTAGGCCTTTAGTATGCACGTTAGGTCCCTCATGGAAGGACAACAATGCAGGCTAACAGCAAACACTTTCCAACTTAGCTGCTGTGTGGCCTGGGGTGACATGAACAAACGATAGCATGACAAAGCCCCAGAGCCTTCCCATGTAAAATGGGGTTGAATAAACCAACAGCTACTTCCCCTGGTGAGGACATGATGACAGGATGCACATAATGTATGTAGCCTGCGGCCTGTCTCACGGGAAATGCTCTGCCACGGTGGTGGTTAACACTGGTGGAAGGAACTGTAGTGGCTGTGGGGGAAGAGACAAAGGAAGGGGTGGGCCTTCCTCATATTCTGCCCCATTGTGCTTGAACCAGGTCTTGCCATCTGCAGGCCTTTAATACGTATCTGTTGTACCTGGGTAAATGAAACATCTGATTATCCCTTCTTCTCTCCAAATCTACGCTCACTTTGAGAAGCTGTGCACAGAGCTAGGTGCCTGGATTCATCACGCAGATGGCGATCGGGCCCTGGGCTTGCACAGAGTCTGAGGTCTGTCTTGAGGGAGTGTCTAATCTGTTTAGAGAAAGACATCACACTGAGATCTCATTGACCCAGGGTGAAGTGGTAGGAACTGCAACACTGTAGAACCTGCCAAGGATGCCACGCACAGTTGCCTGCATTTCTTTCTTTCTTTCCTTTTTTTCTTTTCTTTTCTTTTTTTTTTTTTTTTTTTTGAGACAGAGTCTCACTCTCTTGCTCAGGCTGGAGTACAGTGGTACAGTCTTGGCTCACTGCAACCTCTGCCTCCTGGTTTCAAGTGATTCTCCTGCCTCAGCCTCCAGAGTAGCTGGGACTACAGGCATGCATCACCATGCCTGGCCAATTTTTGTATTTTTAGTAGAGATGGGGTTTCACCATGTTGGCCAGGCTGGTCTTGAACTCCACACCTCAAATGATCTGCCTGCCTTGGCCTCCCAAAAGTGCTGGGATTACAGGCATAAGCCACCATGCCCAGCCAGTTGCCTGTATTTCTGACAGCCTGGGACTGCATGTGCCCTTTATGTGCATGCACTCTCTCCTGCCACTTGCCACCCTTCCCCTTGGCCATATTTTCCCTTCACAGTACTGCCCACGATTTGACATTACAGTATGTATTTGCAAGTTTGTTTGTTTATCCACCATCTCCATGACTAGAAAATAAAGAAGCGCCACAAAGGCAGGGACTCTGATCTCTCTTTTTCCAGCCATAACAGTTCCAGGTCCCACAACAGTGTCTGGTCCATGGTATCCTCCTAGTCATGTCCATAACTTGAACCCTTGCAATAATCTCTAGGAGATAGGTGTAATGAATCTTGCAGTGATTCCCCTATGTTACAAACAAGGAAGCTGAGCTCAGTTAACATGCCCGGGGTCACATGGCCAGGAAGTGACACAGCTGTGGAACCTAGGCAAGCTGTATGATGAGGCTGCGGGACAGTGGCTCTCAGCCTGGACCGCACATGGAATCACCTAGGTGGGAGGGGAAAGTCAGAAATCTTAATATCCAGGCCACACCCAGACCCATTATATCAGAATACGGGTGTCATTTAGCAGGGCCCAGGTTTAGTATGTTTAAAGCTTCCCAGGTGATTCCAACGCGCAGTTCAGGCTGAGGACCGCCAGTCGTGGGCGTGATATCCTGCAAGGGCCGCGGGGATTCAGAGGTCAGGTGCCGAACCTCACTGTCCATGCCTACCTCCCACTGGTAATGCCCACAGCAAGGCTCCTTGTCCCCCCTGAGAACAGGCGGCGGTCAAGCACCCAAAGAAAGCTAAGTATGTGTAACACCACTCCAACAACCCCCGTGGCCCGCCAGGGAGTGGACTGGAAAACCAGTTTAGATTCGCAAAGAAGCTGGTATTAAAATCACGGAAGGCTCTCTGGCTCGGGATGCCATGCATGTTAGGACTTGTGAATAATAAAAGGGGAGCTTGTAATTCTACTAAAAAATGAAATTTCCCCATTTCTGCAGAATAAACAAAAACAAAATAATACATTAGCTCTGCAATATGTCTGTGCTTCAGGGCTTCAGACTGTCATTAAAGTTGGATTTTATCCATGACGGATTTCTCCACTCCCCTCGCACCCGAAATAAGAAAATACGCAGCCTTACCATGAATTTCCTTTTCTTCCTATTTTCTATCTGCATGTGGTTTATCCGTACTAAACTGTAGAGAAAGTTTCCAAGACACTGGGCTGTTGTTTCCAATTCTTTGTGTTGGCCCTAAGACGTCTCCCAGGCAGTTCTTAAGAATCCTATAGGACAACGCTGAAAGAAGTACCTCTCGCAATTTAGGGAAGATAAAAAGAAGCCCCCCAGAAGCCTGTGCTCTTGTCTGTGTGAGGTAACTCAGAGGGAGTTGTAGAGGGGCTACTGGCTCTGGTTTCAAAGCGGATCAGCCCCGTGAGGGGCTGGATTCAGCCGAGAGATGGATCAAAGGCTCTCGTAGGTGGCAGCAGGGCTTTGAAGCTCTTCTCTGAAAAGACCTGGCACCTACTTCCTCTGTGCATGAGGCATGTGCAAGTGTGGTGTTGTGGGGGAGTGGTCTTTTGCTGTTAGCACAGGCACCCCTAGTGCCCTAGACAGTTCCCCAGGGCCTCCAGGATCAGCATAATCATCCTCAGGCTGCAAGCTGAGACATTCTGGCCAGTACACACTGTCTAATTTTAAGAAGGAGCTCCACCAGGTCCATAGTAGGTACCTATCAAACTAGGCTTGGCATTCAACTGTCCAGGATAGTTGAGGCCACTGGAAAACTCTCATTATAGTCCAATTGTTCTCATATCTGCTTTGGCAGAAGCCAAAATATTTAAAGAAGCATGACTTACATGGTTTTCCTTGCCCCTCTTTCTTTCTTGGGCAGATAGAGTATGGTGCCTCAAATATATCCGTGTGAACAGGGAAAAAGAAAACCAAAGAGGCTTGGATGTGCCATAGATTGGGAAACGAGTCACTTGCAAAACCCAGGGCTTGGTGGAAGCAATCCTCCAAGGGCCCCCAAGGGGATCAAGTTCTCAAGTTTCTCCCTGCCTGTCCCCAGAAACATGAGGTTACTTGTTCACACGTGGTCAAGTACGATGCGGATGACTTGAATACCAAGTAAGCTTCTCCATACTGAGATCCCATGCCATGACAGGGATGAAAAAAAAGCCCTGATGACAGCTACAGGTCAGGTTACAGCTCAGATCCCTTAGTGAAGGAGTGACGCTAGGGGAAAAAATAGCAGCAAATTAGATGCTCAGTAATATTCCAGAGATGGCTCCACAAGTGGCCTGGGCTAACAGAGCAACTCACATCTAGCTTTGATGTCTTGATAGGCTTTTAACAAATTCTCCTTCAGTTATCCAGCTGCTTAGCTAATCAGATATTATTACCTCCTTTGTGCTTCCTTTCCCAGCTCTCTCTCTGTTTTTCAGGCCTGCCTTGCTATAAAAAGAGCTCCATAATGATCCCTATCTAAATATTTCACTTCTAATACAAAGGTCTGTGTTTTGCATTCCAGAGAGACTCTACAGCTCACTCTGCTAAGAAGTAGCTCCCCTGCCTCTTTGGAAAAAATAAGCTGATTTTACTTGTACATGATCTCGATGGAATTTTCTTGTATAATGTATCCTTGCATGCAAAACCGAGTAGGCAGACATTAAGACAGCGGGTTAACCCCAGCTACACACACCAAAGACATCTGCAGAGAATGCTGACTGGCAACCGCAGCCACTCATCCTTGGGCTTTGTCCTACATTAGAAAACCAGAAGGGACACTTGAGGCAAGCTGCAAAATGCCATCAGAAAAATGGCATCAAAATGCCATCAGAGACGATATTAATGAAGCACCTGAGAAGTCCAAGAGCAGGGTAACCAGCAGAACTTGTTCTGTCTCCTCTCTTCCTCATCTCTAAAACCACTGCTGGGGTTGTTCTGGGATTTTTAAAATACAGATATGACCTAGTCCCAGCACAAACCCATACACCTTAGCTTGTAGGATGTGAGTGACATTTGCATGTTAAAATTCAGCTCACGGGGAAGGAAATGTCCTGAGGAATCTGGGCGTAGTCACAGAGGTTGAAATGAACAGGTAACATGGCCGGGTTATCTGTGGCTACGATGTCCTCCTGTAATCCTATTGCATGCTGCCATAGACACTGGAACTTAAGTGCTAGAAACAGGAAAGTGTCTCAGAGGCAGGCTGTGAAGGCCCAGGCTCCAGTGCCAACTCTGTGAAGGCTGGTAGGATCCTGGCCAAGTCACCTCAGCTCTTATACCCTTATTTCTTCATCCGTCAAATGCAGATAATAGTTATGGAAAGTACTGAAATAATATGTATGAAAGTGCTTTGTAAACTATCAATCTCTACAGATAGAAAGTATTTCAGGATTAGCTCCATTTGGCATCTCACAGATTAAATCAATTCTTGCTGTTCTTAAATGAGTTCCTAATTTTATATACATAATATTAAAAAAAAAGACAATAAGAGCCAATAGTTTAGACCATGGAATTAAATAATATTTAAACTATTCCATGAAATTAAGATTGGTAGAACTCTTCAAATTTATTTTAAATTTTCAAAATAATATGTTCCAGAATAGTAATCTATTAAAAAATACCAATCATGTATTTCTGTACTGCAAAGGAAAAATGCAGACATTATATGATTTTACTAAGAAAAATGAAATTATTTTTGTTAAGGGATTGAGGGCCCCAAAGTGGCTTACCTATCCCCCAAAAGGGATAGACAGAGGTACAGAGCACCTCTGGAAATATAAATATTATTTATTTATATATAAATATTTCCATAAATATTCCCCAAAAAGACTTGGCTGGGTGGATAACACACAACATCCAAAAGACTCGGCAAGCTCGATCCTGGTGGGCATCAAGAAGTCCTGTCAAACAGAAAAAGCACTGACGGGGAATCAGGTGTCTGCAGATGATCAACAAACAGAAAAAACTGCTGGCAATAATCCCAGAGGACTGGCCATAGATTCTTGGCAAGGCTTGGGATTCCTCGGTCAAAGCAAAAGGTGCTCTGACCACTGTCTAGGGGGTTCAGCTGGGTGTGGCAGACCTGGGTTGGCTGCTCCCCCAGTAGCCATCCCTTTCTCTTGTCTTCCAATAGAACCCTGATGTGGCATGTGTCCAGTGCCAGGGAAGGTAGTGATTGGTCTAAGCCAATAACGGCAATCTCTTTCCCCTATGCCAGAGGCCGGTGATGCTGTTCAAGCAAGCAGGTCCCAAGAAGAAAACCACCAGGGGCTTCTGGGAAAAATGTCCCCTGCTCAAAGAGAACAGCACTTGGAATCCCCTCTGTTTATGCCCACCCCCTTACCGTAAAGCGCGGTGCCACATGAGGTAGTGACATTATACTTGGCGTTTCAGTAACCTTCTTGCATCCATGAGGGAAGTCATCCCCCAACACTGAGATGGCAGCATAGGAAGGTGGAAGGGTCCTAGGTCCTCTGTGACAACACTGAGCCTCTACAACATGCTTTCTATTACTCATCTCCACGCTTCTTGTAATGGGAGAGAAATGTCTTTACTTTGTAAGCTGCAGTCATCTGGGTTTTCTGTTACTTGCTGATAAAACAGGGAAACACTCTTCCTGTGAGGGTGAACACTGGCTCAAGGACTGGAGAGGGCCCAAGTTCTGAGGGGCCTGTCATGGTTCTTGGCTGTGAGACAGTGGAAAAGCCATGTGGGCAGGGGCCGCTGCTTCCAGGCACTGCCAAAGTAACTCTACAGTGTGGGATGTCCCAAGAGCAATGGGCCCTGCTGCTGTGATGGCTTCCCGCCACAGGCTGTCACTGAGACATTTCTGAATCCAAGTTCCGAAAGATACTTTGTGGGTGTCCAAACTTCAGGGACTAATTATTTCAAGTCAACTTGCAGTGCACTTGGGGCCTTGTTTTAAAAGTTTATTTCACATAGTTGCACTTCTTGGCCTTTTGACTGTCAAGGAGAGAGGCTATTACTCCATGCATCAATTTAAAAAGAGAAGTGAGGATTTTTAAAGTCATTATTAACAAAAGTGCCAAGCAGGAAAGTAGAGCCTAAATATCCCACTGAGAGAAAGTACCAAGACAGAAAGTAATGTGCCACAGATAATACCACAAAAGCAAACTTCTTGGAAGACAAGGTACTTCATCAAATACCGTAGTCACCTTTCTTTAACGAATTAGCCTCAATAGTGGTATTTACAACATGAACAGAATTTCATCTCATTTCTTATGCTGAGAAAGTCTAGAGAATATTAACCCTGAAATATATACTGAATATTCTTGCAAATAAGTAACAAATTTACTAACCCTTAATTTTTCTTTCTTTGCAGGAACTCCTTAGCTATTACAAAGGAAGTAGAATAAATGCCATTAATACAATTAAAAAAAATAAGCAGTATGGTTTACATTCCCATGTACTCTATGGCTTAGAGCAGCTCATTAAGCCCAATGTGACCTCCGTCTTATTTTTGTAAATAAAGTTTTATTGGAACATAGTGATGTCCATCCATTTATGTATTACAATAGCTTTTTTGCATTACAATAGCGAAGTTGGGTAGTTGCTACAGAGACTGTATGGCCCTCAAAAGCCCTCAAATATTTACTATCTAGACCTTTACTGTAAAAGTTTGCTGACCCCTGGTTTAGAGTAATGGTTATTCTTTTCTCTAAATTGACAGATAATGTTCATTTTGACAAGGCCCCCACATCTTGTACAGTAGTAGAGGACTATCATATTTCCATAGTTCCATAACCATTAGCAGTGATTTCTGGCTTATTATGGGCTTTGGCACAGAAAAGATAGGCTGTGGATTAACATACAATTTCCTGGGTCCTGACTCTAAGTCCATCCTTTTTTCTTCCATTTAAGACAAATCACAATGCAAGGGAGAGTGTCACACTGAAGTATTAACACTGCAGGATGATGATATTATCATTAAAGAATATTACTGAAGGGAAACATTCTAATTTATACAAACAGTACATAGTTTGCAAACTTCCAAAACCTAACAATCATTCATAACAAATCACTTCAACCCGCTTACAACTGATTACAATGTCCCCATGAGCCCAACACCAGGGTTGAGAGCCAGTGACTGTAGCTAGTTATTTTAAAGAAAAAAATACAACTGATCTCAAGATTTATTTAGTCATTCATCCTTTCAGCATTTGAGTAGCCATCATGGGCAAGCTCTGTGCTAAACATTCTGGGGTGCAAAGATGACTGAAGATACTAAAGATGCAACCTTGGCTCTCAAGAAACTAAAGGTACAACCTTGGCTTTTGAGAAACATGCCCTTCAAAAGGACAGGAAATAATGGCCTCTTGAGGAAAGTGAGAAAGCAGTATCAAAAAGAGCTTCAAGAAGTAGCATTTGAACTGGATCTCAGAGAGGTATAGGATTTTAATTGGTAATGGTGGCAAACCACTTGGGGAAGGGAAGTCTAGGGCGTAAGGATCACAGAGACTGACATACTTCATCCGTGTTCACAGTTAAGTATTAGAATTAGGATTAGGACCCAGGTATCCAGTGTGAAGCATTCTTCAAAAGCCATTTACAAGGCATTTGAAATATATTGAGGGTTAGGTTTCCAAAGAGAAAATATAAAAGTATGAGAGATAGGGTTAATAATTTTTTTTTGAGACAAGGTCTCACTCTATTGCCCAAGCTGGAGTGCAGTGGCATGATCATAGCTCATGCAGCCTCGAAAGCAATCCTCCTGTCTCAGCCTCCTGAGTAGGTAGGACTGCAGGTGTGTACCACCATGCCTGGTTGATTTTTTATTTTTTTGTAGAGATAGAGTCTTCCTATGTTGCCCAGGCTGGTCTTGAATTCCTGGGCTCAAGTGATCCTCCTCTCTTGACCTCCCAAAGTGCTGGGATTATAGGCATGAGCCACCACACCCGGGCTTGTTAAATTTTTAAACCTCTATTTAAATAAGGGGAGGGGAGGATTGTCATATAAACGATATCAGGAAAGAGTATGTACATTACAAAAAAGAATCTGGATATCAGGCCAGATAAAACATCAACCAATCACCAAAAAACACCACCATTGCCAAGAGTCAAAACAGATCTCAATATCCAAGAGTAAATTAGAGTCTACAATTAGTTTACAATAATCAAAATACACCAATAAAACCATTCTTTTTTTAAAAAAGTAAGACACAGGGTCTTGCTATGTTGCCCAGGCTGAACTCAAACTCCTGGGTTCAAATGATCCTCCTGCCTCAGCCTCTCGAGTAGCTGAGACTACAGGCGCACGCCACCACATCTGGCCAAAACCATTCTTGAAAATTCAGGGCTACCACAATTTTCTATGACTTGGCACATTTTCCAACTGGGGATGTCTCTCTCAGTGCAGTCTTTTACATTTACTTAGGTACTTGATCTTTAGCAGAAATGATGATCTGAGACTTTATACCCATGAACTCCTTGTGTCTAGATAATGTCAATTCTTTTCCCTCTAACTGCCAAGTAAATTCCATTTTTACACTTTAAATGGCATAAATTGTCTAACCCTAAAAAAAAAATGGCAGAAGTACTTTTGCTGGTGTTAAGTAGGACGAATCAAATAGAGAAGAAGGAAGGCAGGGTATTATGCTGTGGCTTAATTCTGTTTAGTAAACACTTTATACTGCAGAGTAATGAAAGACTTCTCAGTATTCATCTCAAAATGAAGGTGGTTTGGTATATTGGTTACTGCTATTCTGTGTGGATTCCTACTTCGTAAAACATGAGGAGTTGAAGGCAGTCAACTACCACTTAGTCACTCATAAATAAATGGCTCTTGCAGCTTTCCAAATAGACACAGTAATATACATGGGATTAGAGCAACGTGCAACCGTGATGGCGTGTGCAATGTATGATGTGATCATAATCCGGTGATGTCTTCGCTGCTTACAGACACATAGAAACATCCCTCACCTTCAAAATGGAGGCGCCAAAGTCTGAGGGCCTTTGGTGTTCAATGTTGGGGTATTCTTTTTCTGTGCATTTCTGTGCATGTGTTTGCCAGTGTTTTCTGGGATCCAGATGACCAGCCCCAGTTCCAAATACTTCTTAATTTAGTGAAAACTTTCCCTACCTTTTATCTCACTATTTTGCCTATAAATCCTCCCTTCAGCTAAATCAACATACAGATGGTCCCTAACTTCCAATGGCTCAGATTACGATTTTTCGACTTCATGCTGGTATGAAAGCAATATGCACTCAGTAGAAACTGCACTTCAGGTACCCATACAACCATCTTGTTTTTCACTTTCAGTACAGTATTCAATAAATTACATGAGATCCTCAACACTTTATTATGAAACAGGCTTATGTTAGTTGATTCTGCCCGATGGTAGGCTAATGTAAGTGTTTTGAGCATGTTTAAGGGGGGCTGGGCTAAGCTACAATGCTCAGTAGGTTAAGTGTATTAAATGCATTTTTGACTTACAATATTTTCCACATATGAAGGGTTTATCGGGATGTAACCCCAATGTAAGCTAAGGAACACCTGTACAGAAGTCGCCTCACAAAACCCTGGGCTTCCCAGTTTCGTGAGTTTGCTACAGTAAATGAGGCTGAGCACCAGAGAGGGGGCAGGCTATGAAGCCACATTACCTGGGTCCAGCTTTACCATTTACTAACTCTAGGGCACTGGGTACATTATTTAACTTCTTTGTATGCCATGATCCTTATCTATATAGCGGAAATAATGAGAAGACAATAATCCCATCTCATAATAGCTTTTGTGAGGATGAAATAAGTTAAGACATGTAAAGTGCTTAGAACTTTATCTCAAACAGCAAGTGCTCAATAACTGTAGTTGATCATTACTCATATCAGCAAGTGCTCATAACTGTAATGTTGATCATTACTATCAACATTATCTTCATCCCATTCGGACTTCCTCCTCCTTCCTCTCTGTCCATTGAAATCATTCTCTTGGGCCTCAGCCATGCCCTCAATGTGATCCTTTCTTCCCCTGATTTGAACTCCGGTCATCAATCAATTAGTTGGCACTATTAATTTATGTCTAACTGTCATGGGTACAGGAACAGTTTTTTCATCTAGCCTGGAAACTTCTTGAGACAAGGGTGTAGATGTGTTTGCTTTGCGTGTAAAATGAATCTGATAAAATTGACAGTTAATGGTCACAGAAGTTCACTGGAGATATGTAGAGGTAAATGTATGTACTTCTCAATTTTAAACAACATTCTTGGTAGCAATCAACGAGATACTAGTTTCAAGTGAAATGCACAATTGTTGTATGTCTGACTTCACACATTTGAAAGTAAAAATAATTCCAGGAAGAAAGCTGAGTGGGGATGAGAGTCACAGTAAGAGAAAAGAGATTCTAGTTCTAGATCTGCTCTTGACCAGCTCACATTCTTTGACATTCAGAGAGATTAAACCACATGCCTGATTCCTAAGTGCTAAGTCAGAATCAGTGACTTTAAGGTCCCAGACAGACCCTGTTGGTTGCCCAGGCAAGAGCCCTCAAGTTCACTGAACCCAGGTTTTGTTCAGGTACTGCATGGCGCCATGCTGTGGGCAGGTGGTCTTCCCCTGTTACAGGAGGCTCAGGCCACCCTTGGCAATCCCATTATTCTTGGACGGTGACTGTTTTAGGAGACGGTATGTAACCCAGTTCTGGCCAGTGAAACCTGAGGGGAAGTTTGCTATGGGGTCTCTAGAAAAGAATTTCCTCCTGATAAAAAGAGGTACGTGAGGAAGAACACCTTTCCTTCCTGTCTGTGAGTGTGGCTTCCTGAGGAAATAGTGTCTGATAACTATGGCGGCCATCTTGAAATCATGAGGAGAAAGCTAAGAGAATGGCAGAGAAGCCAATCCGTGCCCCAAAATACTTAACCAGTCCCATTTAGAAACACTACTCACACCCGCCCCCCTGCCATGGTTGAAGCCATTTTGTTCTGTTACTTGTGCCTGGAATGTCTTGGCTGTCCACATTCTAAGAACCCAAGCACCACATGATTGAGGCCCATTGTTAAGCTACAAGGAAATGTGGCACACAGATCATCTCTGCTGACCTACAAAATCACCACTGGGGCCGGGTGCGGTGGCTCACGCCTATAATCCCAGCACTTTGGACACCGAGGCGGGTGAATCACGAGGTCCAGAATTCAAGACCAGCCTGGCCAACATGGTGAAAGCCCATCTCTACTAAAAATACAAAAAATTAGCTGGGCATGGTGGTGGGCACCTGTAATCCTGGCTGCTTGGGAGGCTGAGGCAAGAAAATCGTTTGAACCCAGGAGGCAGAGGCTGCAGTGAGCCAAGATCGCACTACTGCACTCCAGCCCGGGTGACAGTGCGAGACTCCGTCTCAAAAAATAAATAAATAAATAAATAAATAAATAAATAAATAAATAAAATACATAAATCACCACTGGGACACTCTGAGATTAAATCCTGACCCCCATGTCCCACCACTTATGTTTCTATTAACCATTGTTTATTCATCTTACTTTTTTATTTTTTTTGAGACAGGGTCTCACTCTGCCAGGCCAGAGTGCAGGGGCACGATCTTGGCTCATTGCCACCTCCACCTCCTGCGGTCCAGTAATCCTTCCACCTCAAACACCCAAGTAGCTGAGACCACAGACATGCTCCACGGGGTTTCGTGATGTTGCCCAGGCTGGTCTCAAACTTCTAATCTAAAGGTCTCAAACTTCTAATCTAAAGGTCTCAAACTTCTGAGCTAAAGCAATCCACCTGCCTCAGCCTCCAAAGTGCTGGGATTACAGGCATAGCCACCATATCCAGCCTATTCTTCTTATTTTGACATGTCAGCTTCTTTCCGTAAACTGAGGTTGACATATATAATCAGAGACTTAGGTCAATAGGAAAAGGCATTCCCTAATTTCAAAACAGATCTAAACTCTCTAATTTCCTCAAAAGAGGTCTCCTAATCTTTCATCTACTGGGATTATTTTAATAAACTCATTTTAGCACCCTGTTACTATGAACTCTTAACAAAGGTTCCTTCCAGGGCTGGGCGCGGTGGCTCATATCTGTAATCTCAGCATTTTAGGAGGCCAAGGCAGGCAGATCATTTGAGGTCAGGAGTTCGAGACCAGCTTGGCCAACATGGTGAAGCCCTGTCTCTACCAAAAATTAAAAAAAAAAATTAGCTGAGTGTGGTAGTGCATGCCTGCAATCCCAGCTACTTGGGAGGCTGAGACAGGAGAATTGCTTGAAAGGGGGAGGCGGAGGTTGCAGTGAGCCAAGATTACGCCACTGCACTCCAGCCTGGGTGACAAAGTGAGACTGTCTCAAAAAACAAAATGAAACAAAACAAAAAACCAAAAACCAAAACAAATTCTGTTTTGTTTTTATATCGTGTTTCTATATCTAAACATGCTACTAGGTTGTGCTTCACGATATGAATGTATAAATTCAAGATCATGAAACTCTCATTGGTGCAGACATATACAACACAGAACTGCAAACTCGCCACAGATGCTCCCACGCTTGTCCCTGAAAGCACCATGGCAAGCCTCAGCCCATTCCTCTCCCTCGTGCTGCAGATGAGAAAGCTGAAGTCCAGAGGGGTGAAAGGTGTTGGTGAAGGTGACTCAGTGAGCGGACGGCATCACAGAATGCAGGAAACTGTGGTAGTCTGGTGGTGGAGGGGGGCGGAGTACTATGACACTAGCTGTAACCACAGCAACTCACATTCATCCTGGGCCTAGGACAGCACAGCAACAATTCTAGACTCTTCATGTGTTTTAGTTCATGGAACCCTCACCAGAACCCTGAAGAGGTAAGTACTATCATTATTCCCATGTTATAAATGAGAAACCGAGGCAAAGAAAAGTTCGGTACCTGCCCAAGGCTAAGCAATGCTGAGTGTACATGCCGTCATCACTCAGCTATTTCTAGTCTCCTACCACTACATCAGGCCATGGGGTGACATTTCCTGAATGGATACTCTTGGTAGGTCAGTGGCTTAAATTGAGATGAAACTAATCAGTACAATGGACTTCTTAGATCTACAATCCTGTCTTTAGCCAGAGCACACTGGATGGTCTGAGTTCCAAAGAAAGGCCACTGTTTCATTCCAAAATGTGTGCATGCAGTCCTTGTACCACGTATGCCACCTGCCTCCCTGGCATGCTAGCTTCAGGGAATAGGGAGGCTGAGAGAGGGTGGTGGGCAGAAGAGGGGTTGAGAGACAGGTATGATACCCAGTTGTCAGTCTCCTCTGGTTACCAAAGTGCAAGTCCCAGAAAACACATCACACAGGAGAAGAGCCAGGGTGTGACCCAGGATGCCTTGTCTCAGTTTGTGGGGAGGTTAAGGGAGAAGGCATTATAAAGGCCAGCATCATTTTCAAGAAACCATCACTTTATTTCTTGCTTAAAAGCAGAGCTGGCCAAGTTAAGATAGCTGTTTTTTCTGGATTATATTGTGTTTCAAAGCAAACCACTCCTCATAGGGACTCAGGCTACAAAGCACAGAGAGGTGGAATGGCCTTTACTGGTCATCTTGTCCAGGCACATTCAGGGCTTGCAGAGCGAAGTGAGCTGAGGCCTAGAGAAGTTCAGTGCTCATCCCAGCTCCCACGGCCCCCAGAGCCGTCCAGTGTTTCTCACTGTGTCTAGTGTTTTTCGCTGTGTGGATAAGAATGAAAGGAAAAACTCTCCATCCTGGAGTAGAGGGGAAACGTGGAATGGGCACAGATTTGAGTTTGGGCTCCTTTATATCAGCTCAGGGGGACCAGAACGCATTCTCCAACATGGAACACAAGTCAACAGTGAGCGGATCCAATCAGCTGCTGAACAAAACAAACTTCTCTCCTGGGTCTTGTCTGACTTCTGCTGGGAGAATGTCCAAGACTGAGCAATGCTGGGCTAAAGACCTTGCAGCTCAGCCCAGACACAGAGGTGGCAGGATCAGCCCTGAGTTTGAAACTGCTCAGCCAGCCTGGAATGATGAGCAGCAAGGCCAGAGCAGAACAGCATCCAAAATGGGCAAAGGTAGGGAACTGGCAAGGCCCTCCTCTGATCAGATTGTTCAACAGCCTCTGAGCTGGCTGGCCCGGTCCTGGCCTCAGCCTCTGGGCCAGCCCTGCTGCCCTGAGCCAAGGCCCTCGCACTAGAGCAGGCCTTGAGCAGCCACCTTGCATGGCCTAGATCTCCTGGCACTGCATCGGAGTCAATCTTGCCTACAGCTGTCAGCGGCACAGTCTGTTTGATGCCGCACAAATGGCAATGATTCAGTCATTCCGGGGATGCTTCCAGGACAGTGTTCTTGGGCATAAAGAAAAAGAGAATCCCCTTGGGGGGCCGGAGGCGGTGGGCTCCACTCCAGCGGGCTGGCTCATCCCCATCTAAACACCATCAAAAGCCTGCCAGGGTGTTTTTGTTGCAACCTAGCAGTTGAATGGCCTCTGACATTTGACTTGGGACCGTCCAGGTGACCTATTAAGTGAGATGCACTCTTGACGGCTGACCTTAGTGGATGTGACGGCAAGCTCACTGCTGCTCTAAATAATAAAAATTCTTCCTGACATGACGGAGGCAGAGAGGGAAATGGCCCCTCTGGTGAAACCCCATGGACTCTGCCTTAACCTCACTGCAGAGGGCTGCTGATGCAAAGGCTGATATTTGCCTGCAATCTTTCCCTGGGAAGTAATTAGTTTCCATTTAGAGGGATGACAAATTGATCAGGCAGGAGTCGCACTGAGCTCTGAATTGAAGCTCAACTGTGATGGCTGTGGCTCTGGCAAGTCAGGTTTGTAGGTCTGTCGATGCATTTTACAGTTTCAAAATTCAATCACCCAACAGCAGGAGAGGAAAGACACTGCTCTGAAAAGAGAACCAAAGCCTGCATTTCCTTCTGCAAGTTCATTATCGCCTCGCTAAAGCATGACGGTGGTGTGAAATGGGTTAGACGCACGGATGCCTCTGTTAACGGCCAAAGAAAAAAAAGTCGCACATCATTAGGAATGGAATAAACGATACTGAGGCACACAGCAGAAATGATTTGATTAGTAATTTCCAGTTTTGAAAAGACCTGGAAAAGTACCAAATGACTATACAGAAGGTGTGATGGAGTTCTTAATTGCTGTAACTGCTCTGGGAGACTTGATGATTTGTGACATAGAATACAGCACAGTACGCTAACACTAATAACCGTTAATTAAATGCAGCAATGATATACTCTCAAAATGCACATACAAGTTACCATAATTTCCAGATTAAAAGCTGCGCTGTCAGAAGCCAAAGGCAAAGAAAGGTGGAGGGAAGGCAAGATACATCTCTTGCCTTCGTGAGCAGGCCCCATGGTCTGCCCAGAACAGAGCGGCCAGAAAACACTATGGGAAAAAACCGCACTTAGCTGGAAAATGTGAAACGGTTCCTGAATGAAGCTGCCCCTCTGGAGGGAGAGTTATTAATTCTGAAAGGCTGCTGCAGCACCAGACCATCTGGTGGTGTGGAGAGAGTTCAGTGGCTGGTGCAGCTTCCGGTTGGATCTGCTCTGCCCCACCGTGACACTTCTCACGTGAACTGTTGTGATGCCAGGTCAGAAATGTTTGGGGGGAATGAGGGAAGAGAGGGGTCTGGGCAGATCCAGGGACTCTGCAGAGTTTTAGATGCTCTCCTTTTCATGTCCAGCTCCTAATGAATGAGGGGAGGTTGGGAGGGCTGAGGGGGTGGGAGGGTGGGAGCGATTCACATGAAAGCCTCATTTGAATGGAAGATAAAAGAAGTCAATTAATCTCCCTCCCTTTGGGTGAAGAACGCTTGTGAGCCTGAAGGAAGATGAAGGAAATGCTACTAGTATTTCCAACTCAATTATCTTGGTAATAGCACAGAAAGAAAGCTGGGATAAACAGAGAAACCCAGAGATCATTCCAATACTCCATTTTAGGCCATGGCCTTTCCTTTCTCCTTTTGCTCTGATTCAACAGTAAAGCCACCAGCGTTTAGGAAATACCAGAGGCCCGCCTCTTGGAGAGGTCAAGGAGCAGGAGAAACACTTTTGGGCCATCCTTCACCCAAGGTCTACTACGCATTTGCTGGACTACAGAGTTGGGCCAGGCGAGGAATATACAAGGGTGAGATGCCACAAGGGTTATGCAGCACTTCTGGGGATAAATGTTTCTGGAATGAGGAGGAAGAGGGCACTTTCAAAGGGGATGATTCTGGAAGGCTTCATGGAGGAGGTGGAAATGGAAGCAAACGTTGAATGAATTACAGGATCTGGCATGAGGCAAACACACAAGAAGGGCATTTGCTGGAAGGTAGGAGGGGTGGGGGTGAATAGCACAAATAAGTGCCCCAGGGGAGGCAAGTGAAATGTCAGCAGAGAGACCTGGGAGAAGTCAGGTCAGTCTGGGTGCGAGACGCTGTGTGGAAAAGGGTGTGGGAGACAGTTCGTGGAGAGCACAGAATGGCAGTCAAACGTCGCTGCTGTTGACCCTGCGAGGGAGGTGATAGAGTCGGGACTGTGTTTTAGGATGGTTAAAGCACAAGAACGTGCAGTTCCCTCTGTTTGGAATGCTCTTCCCTCTAGGTATCTGCTCAAAATTTTCCTAAACAGCAAGTCTTCCCTGACGACTCCCTCTCCATCACCACTCTTCCGTCCCTTCAACCATTTATAAATGCTAACCATTCTTAGCATGTATCACTTAAACATCACATTATAGATGAATTTATTCTTTGTTTGTTCCCTCCACAACCTTTTCAATAGATGACCTTGTTTTCTTCATTGTTGAATTCCAGAACTTGACACTGGTACTCAATAACTACTTGTTGAATGAGCCAATTGATGGATGGGAAAAATCAACGGAAGCAGTAGTTCCCAAAGTGTCGTCTAGACCAGCAGCCTCAGCATCACCAAGGAACTGGTCAGGAAAGCAAATTCTCAGGCCGTACCCCAGGTCTACTGCAGCACAGATACGGTAGGTGGGGCGAGCCAGGACGTCATAGCAGAGGCTGTCTTGGTGGAAAGGGAGGGATGGACTGAGCCAGTCTTTTGAGAGGTAAAATACATAGCACTCAGCAAAGGAAGAGTCTGGGGAGACTTGCTGATGTGGGGCTTTGGTAACTGGCTGAATTGTGGGTATGGGAATACAGGAACAGGTTTGGACAGGGTTGGGGAAAGAGAGAGATCAGAGATGATACATTCAATTAGTACATGATAATAAAGTTTGTTTCTTTGATTTAAAAGGCAGTCTAGAAAAATTCCCAGAGACCTGTCTTAGGATCCACTTAAAAATCAGAAAATCAGCAGAGGACACAGAGGTTGAGGAAAGATAACTTAGGTTTGTCACACTTTTACTTTATTTTATTTTTTTTAGACGGAGTCTCGCTCTGTTGCCAGACTGGAGTGCAGTGGCGTAATCCCAGCTCACTGCAACCTCAGCCTCCTAGGTTCAAGCGATTCTCCTACTGCAGCCTCCTGGGTAGCTGGGATTACAGGCACGCACCACCATGCCCAGCTAATTTTTGTATTTTTAGTAGAGACGGGGTTTCACCCTGTTGGCCAGGATGGTCTCGATCTCTTGACTTCATGATCTGCCCACTTCGGCCTCCCAAAGTGCTGGGATCACAGGCGTGAGCCACCACGCCTGGCCTAGGTTAGGCACATTTTTAATGGTACATGTCCACAAGACACCTGGCCATCTTGTTGGCTGTGGAAAATATGGGTCTGAAGCTAAGGGCAAGACCTGGGATGGAGACATAGTCAAGTATCATTGTCATGCAAAAGTGGCGAGAGCCATCAGAGTGGACATAATCTTGGATTCTGTGGAGGCTGAGGAATCACTGAAAATGATCTGGGAATTGTTGGAGAGACAAAATGAAGATGAGGAGACGGGAATATCACAAAACCAAAAACATT
This sequence comes from Pan troglodytes, assembly GCF_028858775.2. Taxonomy (NCBI): domain Eukaryota; kingdom Metazoa; phylum Chordata; class Mammalia; order Primates; family Hominidae; genus Pan; species Pan troglodytes. Next base: position 79,265,382 of record NC_072404.2, on the reverse strand, counting down.
AAAAAAATCAAAAATCAAGAAGGGTGGTTGTAACATTTCACATGCCCTTCAGGGTGGGCCTGATGAATGCAGGGACTGCTTAACCTGGCAAGTGGAAATGACTGAAGCTTCTATGAGGATGGGTCAGTGCCATCAACGGGCAGAGGCAAAGCCAGTTGCTGTGAAGGAATGACAAGTGAATGGGGTCAAGAGACAAGGAGCCAGAGGAAGATCCACGAGAAGGGGGGTTGACACTTAAGCATGTTTATGTGCTGACAGCGAGAGAGCTTAGAAGACAGAAGAGAAGTCACTGAGGAGGATGGAATGGAAGGAGATACTCAGATGCACAAAAAGTTGACCTGAGACGGGAGGAGTGATATGTCTTCCACTGAGAATGTAGGGAAGGAATGTCATCAGTATGGACACAGGGAAGTAGGTCAGTCAGGTTAAGGCTCGGCAAAGCTGAGGCTTGGATGGAGAATGCAACATAGTTCTTCCAAGACTTTACAACTGGTTGAGGACACAATTGGAAATAAATTCAAGGCAAACTCTAGGAAATGGTACAAAGTATTATGGGGTGAAACAAAGACCTAAAAGTGAAAAATAAAACTATGAAGCTAATAAAAGAACAAGTGAAATGATATCTGTGCACGAAGGATAGTATCTTGTTATTAAACAAGATACTCCCAGAACATTAAGTGAGGCCAAAATATGTATTTGTTTCACTATAGCAAAAGTAAAGATCTCTTAACATCAAGGTCACTACAGTTAGCTAATGGGCAACAGATTTGAAGAAGATATTTGAGTGTCCAAAATAATAGCCAACGACCCATAGTTAAATTATACCAAAAATGCAAATCAACAAGAAATCAGAAACTCAGAAAAATGGTCAACTCATTATAATACTTTATACCTATCAAGATGGCAAAAGCTAGAAAGGTGAATAACAGCAAGTGTGGGCAAGGACATCTGGAAATTAGAACTTACATGCACTGCAGGTAGATTGCAGAATTCCATAAGTAGACACATTACAAGGATGGTTATGGTGACAGTGTGTGCTTGATTGTGGTGCTAATTTCATGGGAGAAGTTGAGGGCAACCTTGGCCATCTGATACTAGGGGAATGTGCACTATAGAATATTCCGTATTATTGAGAAGCAACAAATACATGTGCAACCACCAGCAAGGCCAGATCCTAAAAATGTTATGTGGAGTGACAAGAAACAGAACCAAGATTTACAGCATATCATCACTTATGTAAACAAAACACCCACACAGAAGAACACTATATACTTGACAAGGTTACATATCAGGCACATGAGGCTGGGTGTCTGAGAATTGGGGAGCAGGCCAGGATAGTGGGGAAAACTAAGGGCGGCCTCCCATGGATCCAGGATGACAGTGTGTTCTGAACTAAGGAACCTGATTACCTTAGTTAACTTAGTTAACTGGTGAGCTCACAGATTTATGAAAGACCTATTTCTTTTTTCTTTTTTTTGAGACGGAGTCTCGCTCTGTTGCCCAGGCTGGAGTGCAGTGGTGCGATCTCTGCTCACTGCAAGCTCTGCCTCCCGGGTTCACGCCATTCTCCTGCCTCAGTCTCCCAAGTAGCTGGGACTACAGGTGCTGACCACCATGCCCGGCTATTTTTTTTTGTATTTTTAGTAGAGATGGGGTTTCACTGTGTTAGCCAGGATGGTCTTGATCTCCTGACCTTGTGATCCGCCTGCCTTGGCCTCCCAAAGTGCTGGGATTACAGGCATGAGCCACCGTGCCCGGCGAAAGACCTATTTCAAGTAGGGGTCTAGTGAGTCTTCCTGAAGGGTAGGGTTCATGGTAACTCTTCAAAGATGGGAATAGGACTTCAATTTACAAAGATAAAGAGTGTTCTGAGCCAGAGGAACAGCTTGAATGCAGATGGGAAAGTACTGAGCATAACTAGAAACATCTAATGGACCAGCATGGCTGGAGCCGGGTGGACTAGTGTGGCTGGAAGGTGGGTGAGGGATTAGACCAATGAGAGAGAAAAAGAAGCAACTGTGGATGACTTTGAATGGCAGGCCTGGGAGGTGAGAAATGATGTGGCCACACTGGCTGCCATGTGGAACGGGGGAGATCAGAAGCCCAGGAGGCTGGGAGATGAGACTGGAAGCTGCTGCAGGAATATGGGCAAGAAGGGATGACGGCGTGGGCTCTAGCAACGGAAAGCTGAGCTTTCAGGGCCTGCCTGGTGGACAGCAACAGAATTCTGAGGTAGCAGTGCTACGGCCCACATCACAGTTTAATGATGGCTTTCTCCAAAAACAAACTGTCATTGTGACCAGTGGAAAAGTGTGTTACTGTTCTAGGCCCACACTCCTAGCCAAGGGAACCAAGCCTTCTTTCAATCCCCGCCCACAAGCACCACTGGTATCAATGAAAGCCCCTGTGTCTCAGTTGGTCTCTTACACACTTACACACACACACACACCATTAGTTCTGAGCTAATCACAGAAGTAAACAGTATGTTATTCTAGTGCATCCTGGGACGTCTGCGCTGACTTCCAGTTTCTGTTAGCCTAGCATGCCAGTCCCCTGACCTCATGCAGGATTTTTTATGTTTTTTTTTTTTTTTCCCTGTGAGTTTATTTTTCAGAGGTTGGTTCAACTTGTTCTAAATGAGTCAAGTGTTGGGGCTCTAACTTTTTGCCTTGAGAGATTTATAACTACTAAGAAAAATTTCCTGTTTCATCCTAACCTGTCTTCCTACCATCCGGGCCACCACCAACCATTTATTTTTCTTAGGAGCTCCAAGAGAAATGTTCTAAAGTATATTTTCTAAAGAGATGAATGTCATGAGACATGCACATCCGTGTACTGTACACATCACAGCCTCCCCGAGAAAGAGACCACAATGCTCCCCTAGCCACCAAAATGCATCCCATAGGATTAAATCTGCTCTGAGTTAAGAGTATAAACATCCTTTTCTCTTTTCTGCCTGACAGCCTTAATCCCTAAAAAGGCTCAGCCATCATTACAGAAAATGACATACCGTAATGTTTTCAAATTTTCCTCTAAAACACAAGACTGCTAATCAGAAGAGCACAACAGAGACTCTGAAACTTCTGTCAACTGTGATTGCACAAGCAGTGCTGAACTCAGCCTTGTAGTCCTCTCAGAGAGGGAATGGAGGGGTTTCCTCTCTTCTGACTTCCGATAGGGAAACTGAGGCGAGTAAATGACAAGCAGTGCTGAACTCGGCCTTATAGTCCCCCCAGAAAGAAAATGGAGGGGTTTACTCCCTTCTGGTTTCCAATAGGGAAACTGAGGCAAGTAAATGTAAGGGCGTGCTTAAGGCAGCTAAGACTGATCTAGTGGCCTGTCTGCAAGGTCCCAGTGGGGATGACTGATTCCCTATTTTTTTTTTTTTTTTTTTTGAGACAGGGTCTCGCTCTATCACCCAGGCTGGAGCGCGGTGGTGTAATCATAGCTCACTGCAGCCTCAACCTCCCAGGTTAAGCAGTCCTCCTGCCTCACCACCCCCCCAGTAGCTGAGACCACAGGCACGCACCACACACCTGCCTGGCTTATTTATTGGTGGGTAAAGATAGGGTGTTCCTATGTTGCCCAGGCTGGTCTCAAACTCCTGGGCCCAAGCTCCCTATTTCCTTTGAGCTGGTCTTAGAGGAGAGGGGGAAAGGTTTCAATCTTCAACCTTCTTGGGGTCAGCTCATGAGCTTCAAACTCAAAAGCAATTACCTAGTCCCTTAGTGATGCTGGGAAAATAATATTTCATTTGGTTTTATCTGAGAACCAGATTTTTTATTTTCTTTCGTCTAGTGAGAAGGCTATAAAAGAAACCAGACTTTTGGTGTGGTGGTGGCGGCGGCAGCGGGGAGTGGTAGTTGGGGGAGATGCATAAAACATTATACTTTGACATATATTATGCGCTTAATCTTTTGTGGCAACTTTTTTACATTTGTAAGAGTTATGGATTTTAAAAGTCAGGGCTAAGATGGCTTAATGAGCATTCACCCCCCTGGAAGTAGAAGTAGGGCTGATGTGTGTTAGTCAGCTGTTAGCTTTATTACCTCTCTTCTGTACTAAAAGTGACAAGTTGAACACATTATAGAGAGCTCAGATGTGTTATGCAGATGAAGCCTGCAGCAATATCTGCCTGCTCTCTATTATTTATGATGTCTATATAATACAATGGACTGAGATTTAAGCCATTGTGATGCAGTTTGTTTTCCAGGGTGCTAAAGTACAGCACATTTTACAGAGAATTGCATCTCTGTTACATATTAATCAAATCCATCTTACATGCAGCTCTTACACTGTAAACTAAAGGGAAAAAAAGATTAAAGCGCTTGGCTTTTCCTCAGCTGTCAAGGACTGGCAATAAAATAATAATAAGGGCTTCTAAATAATGTGTGTGTGACAGGCCTGTGCTCGCTTGCACAGTCCTTTATGGAGGTTAACTACAAAATAAGTTCCAGTGAGTGATCAGGAACAGGCATGTGTGTAATACTGTAATGTCAACGACGGCATAATTCTTGAAAAGTTCATTTGCAGAAAATTCTCTGACTTGATGAGGCAAAGTTTGGCTCCCTGAATCATTCTGCCATGGTGTGCGGCATCTGCAGAGTTGCTCTCAAGTTTACAATCCTCGCACTTTTGAACTTGCTTCAGCTGCAGTCCATTAAAAACTGAAAGCGCCATTCCCTGGTACCCAAGCTGGGGTTTACTGTTCGGGAAGTCATGGGAAAGTGGTTTTATGGCGGGACTCGTCCAAAACCTGCAGGGTTCTGTGGTTTGGACAGGATTTGGGGGGATTATTACTATTCTTTTACATGAAGGTGATCAGCAGGTCTCACTGCTACTTTGGGTTTGGGGAGAAAGATGGGGAGTTTCGGTAATGAAAGTCTGGCTCTCTAGAAGTTCTCCCCAAACCCTTCATCCAGGGAAGCACTGCCAGGGCACTCAGGAGACTTCCGTGTCTTTACTTCCAACTCTATAGACTCTCAAAGAAGGAATACAGGTTACAAGATTCACAGCCACTTCCTGTCCCTTGGAATGGAAAATGCCTGCATGCCAACCTGAGCCCAACTCACTTTTCAGCTCGAGGTAATTTCTAAAGAAAGGAGGGGAGGGAAATTGCACTTGGAAGCACTCAGTCTGCCAGGGAGTTAACAAAAAGCCTGGATCTGTGCCTTTGTAGTAATCAGTAGATACAACACAATGGTTTCAGAATCTGCCTATTTACCCAAAAGCTCAAAGTACAAAATTTACACTATTATCCCCTTGCCCACCATCTATAAAAACCAACCCCCCAAATACCCCTACTTAGGGAAATTGCTGAGCCTCCCTGGGGCTGCTTTTCTTGCTCTAATGTGGGAAGAACAACGCCTACCTCTTCCTACCTCCTGAGGCCTCACAAAAAGGGGTTCTCGAATTGTGGGTAACATTATATTCCTCCAGTTTCCTGGACTCTTCGACTTGCCCAAAATGAACACCTGTTATCTGATTTATTAAAATTGCAGTGAATGCTATTTTAAAACTTCTTAATTCACAAATCTAATAAGCACTTATTGACTGCCCATGGTTTGCTAAAGCTCTGTGTCCCTTACTTTGAATTTATGTAACTCTGGATTTGCAGCATCTGTTCTGAGATGGAAGGGTGGTGGTATATACGCAACGTACTATGGTTTCAACCCTATCTACATATTCCAAACATCCAGGAAGGTTTTAAAGAAACTCAGTGGCCGAGCCCCACATCAAACCAGTGGCCTCAATCTCAGTATTTTTGAAAGTGTCACAGATGATGGTTAAGCCAGGATGGGAACTTTTAAAAAGCATAATGGTTAAGAACATGGACTCCCAGTGAAACTCCAAGGCCAACATGGAATCAGGCTGAACCAGGCTAAATGTCCTGCTCTACCAAGTTTAAAGCCTGAGCCTCAGTTTTATCTTGTGTAAAATTGGGGATAAAAAGACAACCTACCTGACATAACACATAGGGATCACGTTTGCCTGGAAACTGGCAGGTGTTCAATAAACATAACAATGCCATCTTACGTGCAAAATACTGGAAGTTAAAAAGCACTTTCTGGACAGGTGTGGTGGCTCACGCCTGTAATCCCAGTACTTTGGAAGGCTAAGGTGGGAGGATCACTTGAGGCCACGAGTTCAAGACTAGCCTGGGCAACATAGCAAGACCCCCATCTCTTAAAAAAAAATTACTTGGGCATGGTAGTGCATGCCTGTAGTCTCAGATCTTGGGGAGGCTGAGGTGGGAGGATCCCTTGAGCCCAGGAGTTTGAGGCTGCAGTAAGCTATGATCACACAACTGCACTCCAGCCTGGGAGACAGAGTGAGACTCTGTCTCAAAAAAAAAAAAAAATGTATTTTTGTAGGCCATCAATTTAACTTAATCCTCACAAAATCCACGGAGATGATGTATGATTATTCCCACTTTATAAATGAATAAACTGGCTCAAAAAAGTTCCGTGTTTTTTCTAAGGTCCCACAAAATGTATCCATAAGAGGGGGACTTGAACGCAGGTCTCCCGATACCTACGGTTTCCACCTTGCCATGGCTGCCATAACCAACTACTGTCAGTGGAAGTGATCTGTCTTAATAGTGGTCAATATGAAGGTATTGCTTAGAGTAGTGGTTCTGAAAGCACACCAACATCACCTAGAGGACTGGCTGCAACACAGCTCTCTGGGCCCCACTCCCAGAGTTTCTGATTTAGTTCCCAGGTGGCGATGCTGCTGGTGAGGGACCACACCTGGAGAACATGCTTGCTGCCTTAGAGTTTGTGAAAGGAGGTGAAGCCACCATCTCACACCTTGCCTGGGCCACTCCTCGTGACACAGCTTCATCCATGCCTCTCTGCAATGGTGCTGCCTGATAGCCTAGGCAAGATGTCATTTGGTCTCTTAAGAATTTGAGTCTGAAGACCTGCCGGAGACATAAGAGGCCCACATCTACTTGGCCAAATCACTCCTTCCTCCAGAGAGCTGCCAAATCCTTGGTATGATCCCTACAGAGAGCAGCCCAGCCTGATTTTGCTCCAGAGGCAAACACACGAATGGAGGCAGCACAGCCAGTACCTCTCTGCCTCTTGGATGTCATTTCCAGACTAATTGGCTGAAAGTGCCTGGGTGCTCTGCACTTCCACTTCTATCCACCTGGCACATCATCAATTGTGTGTCAAAGTCTCTCCTAGGGTCCATCTTGGGGCCAGAGTTACCTAACAGCATGCACAGGTCCTGCAGTCCTTAGTCATGTTAAGCAGGGAAATGAAAACCTGCCAATATGGAAAGAACACAAATCACCCCTTCTAGAAGATTCAGCAGTGTTTTCCAGGAATAGTCCTCTGACAGAACCTGATAAACAATGCTCTTCTTACCTCTCTCCTTCCCACTGCCAGGCCACCTAGAGATGGGAACAACCCAGCTAAGAACTCCTAAAACTCGTTTCCTCTCCCTCTCTGTGTATGACTTGCCCAAATGTGCTCAGGGAGAGCTTAGGAAGCCAGGCCTTCGGGTCCTCAGATGAAGCCCTTCAAGGCCTGGGACGGGCTGTGGGGAGGGGCTGGCTGCTCACCATGGCCTCGAGGATTTGCAGGAGCTAACCTATCTCCACTAAAAGGCAGCACAATTTCCAAAGAGTAGCCTGATTGCCATAAAGCCCTCTCTGCCTTCACAATGTTCAGAAGGCCTCACTGGCAGCCAAGGGGGTAAGTCACAAAGTTGAGAGGACACACAGGAGAGGCACATCTGAATGTCATGTCCTTGAAAGGGCTTGTGCCTTTGTGGTTCAGACATGAAGAGGAGCTCAAACAAGATGCCCTGTCGAGCAATGCCTGGCTAGCCTGCAGCAGAAGCCAACCTCTAACGTGGCATGAAAGACACCAAAGTACTATTAATTTTTTCGCAGAGTGGAATTCATAAGGCACTCGGTACTCTGGTTCTTGGAATCCCACTCTCAAGGTGGATGACACAGCAGACGTCACTAAGTGGTGACTCCCTCTTTACAGATGGTGAAGGGGTGTAAGGCTCTGTGACTCACTCAAGGCTCCGGTTACTCAGCAGGAGACCAGCAACCAAGGACCATGTCTGCTAACCCCAGCCCCCAACACTAAGCTGCTCAGAGACCAAGAATGTCTAGAGAGCTAACAGAGTTTCCGCAATGTGCAGCTCACAATCTGCCTTTGCTCACTTTCATCTCATCCTCTTAACCTTTCTGGGAGGAAGTCACACCTACTCCCGTTTTACAGAGGAGGAACGCTGAGGCTAAGAAAAGCCAAGTGGTTGGCTGAGGTCACCCAGCTGAATCAGATGGGATGGAGGATGTGGGTCCACATGCACATGGTCTTATTCCTAGCCTCGTGCTTTCTCCTCATCGTGGTTATCGCCCTTGACACTGGGGCAGGAAAGATCTTGTGTGTGGAGAGAATGATGTACCGAATCACAAAGGTGATGGAGCCAGGCCAACAGCTCTGAATGCATGCACTCTAGAGGGCTGCCACAGGTCCAGCCCGTGCAGCTTAAATCCAAAGGGTGTCCTCAAGCATGCAAGGTCATTTCCAAGGCTAGGCCGCCGAACAGCAAATGGGGGATGAAAGGTGGATCGCTGGAAAGTGGAATTCACAGGACACTCGACATTCTGGATAAAAGCCCCAGGCACACTATACCCAGGTTCTTTGTGCTGGCTTCTCCCTCTGCCTGGAGTGCTCTGCAGGGCACAGCCTCCTGCTCCCTTTAAGTCTTGGCTCACACGCCCCTTTCACAGGGAGATGCCTCCTGTCCTCCTATTTCAAATGGCGCCTTCCCACTCCAGCACTTCCAACCCCCTTCCAACAGATTCCATTTTACTCATTAATTCTCCTTGTCTCTTCTCACCACTAGAAGGTGAGCACCACAAGGGCAGGGACCTTTTGCTGGTTTTGTTCACTGATGTTTCTAGTACCTAGAATCAGCACTGATGATATGGATCTAGTACCTAGAATCAGCACTGATGATATGGATCTAGTACCTAGAATCAGCACTGATGATATGCATCTAGTACCCAGAATCAGCACTGATGATATGGATCTAGTACCTAGAATAATCCTGACACAGCCATCACCCTTCACCAGCATCCGACAATGATGAACATTTCTCCACATTTATCTGTGAATGTGTGTTTCTTTGTGCATTTCTTTTTTCTAAACCATCTTAAAATTTAGGAAAGTGTATTATTTCCTAGAGTAAGAACATTACCACACCCAGAAATTTCAATTGAGGCATTATTTAATAGACGGTTCACATTCAAATTTCCCCAGCTGTCCCCTCAAATATCCTATATACAAGCTTTTAAAAAATCTAGACCTACGGCCCAATCAAGGATCAGGCATTCCATGTGTTCTGTCCTTTTTTTTTTTTTTTTTGAGATGGAGTCTTGCTCTGTGGCCCAGGCTAGAGTGCAGTGGTGGGATCTCGGCTCACTGCAACCTCCGCCTCCAGGGTTCAAGCAATTCTCCTGCCTCAGCCTCCCGAGCAGCTGGGATTACAGATGACCGCCACCACACCCGGATAATTTTTGTATTTTTAGTAGAGACAGGTTTCACCATGTTGGCCAGGCTGGTCTCGAACTCCTGACTTCACCACCTACCTCGGCTTCCCAAAGTGCTGGGCTTACAGGCGTGAGCCACTGCACCTGGCCCATGTTCTGTGTCTTTAGCTACCTGGAGAGAAGCTTAGTAAGTACTTGGTGAGCAAATGGATGGGTGAGTGAGCTGTGCTGTGGAGAATCCTCCAGCAGTCTCTTCCCAGAGCCAGAGTGAAGAGGTGGGGGGACCCTCGCTCTGATTTTGCTCTATGTCTCTCCCTTCTGCTTTAGGTTCTCCCAACACATTCATATAGGGTGTGTTTCACCAAGCGACCCTGAAAAGGCCCCCGGACAGTCACTGTCTTGCCCTCTACCCCATGGGGCATGGATGCTGCTCTCAGAGCCCTCGCCCCATGCGAATTTCCATTATCCTCCAGACCAACTTTTTTTTTTTTTTCCCCAAGGTAGAGGGCTTTGCCTACTGCTCCTGGCTCACATCTTTTTGTACAAATATGGAGGAACCAATGTGTGGCCTGGCTGATGGGAACCTTAAAGGTCCAGCCTGTGAACTGCCTGCAGGAGGGGTGTTTCGAGCCACCAGTGGGGGTCTGTGTCCTCTGCAGCCCACAGAAGTCTGTTTGCTCGGGAAAAGCCAACCGTGGCTATTATGACTCCATTAATGGCATGAGCTGTGGGATGCTCAAAAAAAGGAAAACCATGCTCAGGGAGAGGGCAGGAGGAAGAACCCAAGAGAGACATAAAAAGGCAATAAGATTCAGAGAGCACTCTTAGGAGAGAGGAGGGTGATGGATGGAAGGGAGGGGAGTGTCAGGCAGGGAAGACGTGGGAGCCAGAGAGGGGCAGCAGGGAGTTAGAACCTCAGATTCACAGAAACCTGCGTGGCTCAACGGGAGGCATCTGTGCCCGCAGACAGCAGTCCTAGGACAAGCAGAGAAGAGAGCAGGGAAGGGGCTGAAGAAGTCAGAGACCAAAGCGAAGAAGCCACAGGGTCCACCCTCCATCGGAGCCCACGAAGAATGAGCAAAGGCCAAGGGGCTTAATGAGAAACCAGCAGGGCTTCCCTCACTTCTCCTTTGTGAAATCTCAGCCCACGGTTCTGGACCGAAAGGAAACCGAAACCCCTGGCTGCCTTTCGCTGGGGCCTCCTTCCTGCCTTCTGTTCCTCTATTAGCACTCTGCACTAATTACTGCTGTACCTCCGTCCTAACAATGGATGCTCTTGATGCCTTTCAAGTATGAGTCTACATTGGAATCACCCCTGTCCAAGATCGCTGGAGCCTGGAGTTGCTACAACCTCCACGGTGGGTACTGACCATCTAATTTCCTAGTCTCCTAGGGGCTCTAAATCCAGCCCCCTCTGACCTGCCAGCAGGAGAGATGACCTCACATTTGTCCTGCTTATCACTTGTAATAACGATTAGGGACAATGGCAGGCGCTCACACCTGCTGCCTACCAGGACGGCAGATCGGGTCTCCACAGGAGGCCAGAGATGCAAATCTCCTTGTCCTTTTCATCACAGGCAGTCTCCCCTCTGGTCACACCACTGAATCAAGGGACATGGGAGAAGTAAGCCAAAGCGGCAGAGTGCGCCCTGCCCCCTAGCAAGTTAGCACACACGGGCGCGGGGCTGGAGATGCTGTCAAGCAGCAGTATTGATTCAAGGATATTTTGCTGCTGAGCCCCTTGCTGTGGCCCAGCCAACCGTGCAAAGGCTAAGGTTGGGGACATGGGGCTATAAATGGTGCTGACTGTATTCTCTGCACACCCATTTCTTCGTGAGGAATGACTTTCTGCAGCCTGGGCCATTTTCATAGCTGCCCTTGTCGCTAAAATGGTGCTGAGAATATCTGGGACAGAACCTGTGGCCTTGGGGCCACCACTGGGACAGCGCTCTCCAGCCCACATTCTAGGTTGCGACCACCCCGTCCCCCACGGTTCAGAAATCATGGAGAGTCTCGGAACTCCCTAACCCGAACAGCCCATTGGACGCTTCCTCTGAAACGAGCCTCTTCCCGCACAGAGCAGCATGCCTGACACGCACACAGCCACGCAGACATGCATGTGCACATGCTTCCCCGCCGCCAGTCGCCAGCCCCTGCCCTGGTGTTCTCTTCAAGGCGAGCCAGCAGCCCAGCCAGCCCGCAGCAAGCCGGGCCCCAGCCCTGCTGTAAAGTATTAACTCACACTGAACACAGTTTGTCTCTGAGGACCCTCTTGGCCCCTTCGTCATCCTGTGCTGACATTTTAATCGTGCTTTTGTGGGAGCTGGCTGGCAGTTTGTCATCAGGAATGGCGCGGCGAGGGGCCAGAGCGGGTTGCTGGCTGTGGCTGCTGCTGAGGGAAGCAGCCCATTCTGACAGACTGAGCAATAATCTGAACTTACTGCGCCGAGCCTGTGGGACACCAGCCGGGCCGCTTTATCTTCTTCATTAAAGTACGCTCAAAAAAAAAATCCATTTTCCTTTAAAGTCTCAGGAACAGATGGAGTAAAATTAATTGCGCCATTAAGTCCCGATAGACAATACCAGAGTGGTTTTCTTTCAACTGTGCATGTGTGTTACAAAGTGCTCTTCGTAAAAGGCAATTACTGCAACATTTGCCATAAAATAAAGGTTGCTTTAATGGGCAATAAACACAGGCTTCAAATTTTGTATGAAATGGGTCTCTAAAGGGCGCTGTTAGAGGCAGCTCAAAGGCACGACTGACTTTAGTATTTCTGCTCGGGCTTCAGCTCAGCTAGTTCCGAGAACAATGATTCCCCACCCTTGGATATATTCTGATAGAATTATGTATGTGATGTTCACTCACTGCATGGGCCTCTCCAGCCAGATTTTTCTGGTCAGCAAACAGCAGGCAGGAGAGGAAGAGCAGGAAAGAGAGAGAAAGAAAACCAGGGGCAGTGGCAAGTTCACTAAGGGTGTCCTGGGCTGTAACCACTGCCTGAGAAGAAACCAGTTAAAGTGACAGGCCCCGTTCACGGGAGCCGAGAACACAATTTACTCGTCCTCTGTCTTAGAGGTCTGGTGAAGCTTTCTAGTTGATTCCTGGCAGCAGGGCTCAGTCAGAAATCTATAGTTATGTACATTTGGAGCAGAGATTTGGCAAAGAGGGAAAATAGGCTGTGCTTTACAACTGAGACGAAAATGATGATGAAGGTCTGTCAGCATATTGATGACCGGGCCCTCCAGCCAGAGCCCAGCTTTCCGCTCCTCTGAGGACAGCTGTGTAACACTGCCTAGGTGAACCCAGAAAGCACACTGCAATATAGAGCTCTCCTGGCACACGCAGAGGAGGCCGCCTTTCTAAGCCCCCTACCCCTTTCCTCTGCAAACCCCATGTGTAAATCTCGCCCTTTTGCGATCCAAGCTGCTCAGACATGCCTGGATGGGGGCAGGAATGGAAAGATGAACAGAAATTCATTTCAATCCACTCTATTCCTACATTTCAGTAATTACAAAGTTAGCATGACATATAAATGATCCATTAATTGGAATATGGACTACACGACTCCAATATTTATGGTATAAATCCATATTTCATTAAACAAATCCAATAGGCAAATATATCAAGGAGAACATGAGAGCATTTTTATTTAAGTATGAGATCAGGAGCTAAAAGACCATCTTCTGTCCAAAATATAGACCTAAAGCTTTTAAAAAAGAAAAAAAAAAAAGAACCTTAGGTAAATTTAGAATTAGGTGGGGCTGGTGAGACAGCGAGGCTGATGATGATGAAAATTAACTTTAAGTAAATCCAGGGTCAGCTTATATGGTCAGCTCAGAGAATCAGGGGCTCCGTCAGTCACCAGCTGCCATGATCTGAGACGCGCCTGCCTCTATTCAGGCTGCTAAGGGAGGTGGCAAGGGGATGGATTCAGGCCCTACCATGTATGTTGGCTGCTATGACCTCAGAAGGGCTGGCTTTTAGCTGTGGGCTTTTTTTTTTTTTTCCCCTTTTTTTGAGATGGAGTCTCGCTTTGTCGCCCAGGCTGGAGTGCAGTGGCACGATCTCAGCTCACGGCAGCCTTGGCCTCCCCGGTTCAGCAGATTCTCATGCCTCAGCCTCCTGAGTAGCTGAGATTACAGATGCCTGCCACCACGGCTGGCTAATTTTTTGTATTTTTAGTAGAGACGAGGTTTCACCCTGTTGGCCAAGCTGGTCTCAAACTCTTGAGCTCAGGTGATCCTCTCACCTTGGTTTCCCAAAATGCTGGGCTTACAGGCGTGAGCCACCATGCCTGGCCTAGCTGTGTTTTAAATAGAAGGGTTGGTTTGCACTGAGCCATCCATGCTGCTACCTGACCTCTTCTTGCATTAGGTGGTTTCCATCTCCAAGTGGCATCTGCAGAGGGGTGGCATCTGTGGCAGTACAGCAAACCCGACTGCCCCGCGATGGATATGAACCTGCCACTGGAACCTCAGCACTTACTAAACTCATCCTCTCTTGGCTCTTCCACAGGCACTTCCTGACATCCTTACATCCAGCTGGAATCCCCACTTCCCCCCAATGTCTGCCACCCCCTCCCTGTTCCATCAGGCCAAGGGAAGACACCACCATCTATCTACCCAGCTGCCCGGTTCAGAAATGGCACCCAGAGGTCTCCTGCCCGTTTACCCGTGCGTTCCCATCCTGAGGATCCCAACTCCTTGTCTTCAGTTTCTTTAATGCTGTCTTAATTCTGGCCCTGATCATCTCCTTTGAATGTAACAGCATCCTAACTGGTCTCCCTGCTCCAATCTCAACCTCCTGTAACTGCATCTTAAGATTACCAACCAAGTGGGCTAAAATCAAAGTTTTCATACACTGCTTTTTGCCAAGGAAAGTTCTGATTACTGGATTTTTTTGGGGGGGGAGGGGGAGGGATGTAGGTATAACTATTAATAGCATGGTCTTTTACTCTCAAAGTATCTCAGTTTCAATGATAAATTATAATCCTAGCTAAAACTCACATCACTTCCCTTCTTCATTAACTCCTATTACCTTCAGCAAAAAGTAAAGGTCCTTAAGCTTCAGATTCAGGTTTTTGTTGAGCCTGAAGCTTATATAATTTATATATACATATATGTGTATATATATATACATATATATATATATATACATATATATATATATATAGTTTTGCAAATTAAAAAAGGAACAAAGCCCAACATGTGGCCCCTCCCCAGGGGCCCTCAGCTTAAGCTTCAAGAGCTTCATGGTAAATCTGTCCCACCATGGCATATAAACATGTTTTTTTGATCTGGCCTCTGCTTACCTCTTTGGGCTGTCTCTCAACATTGCCCGCATGGCTTCCAAGGCATTGCTTTGCCACACTTGTGCCCTGTGCTTCAACCACAATTTCTACTTATAGAAATTTCTACTTATAGATCAATGAGCCACCTTCGTGCACACCTCCATACCTGTGCTCATGCTCTTCCATCAGCCAGGTGAAAGACGGGGAAAGAGTATCCTGGCAAGCTTCCATGCAACTTTCAGGGCTTGGTTTTAATATCGCCTTCAGAAAGTCTCTTTTGATGACTCTACACAGGGGCCTGTTTCCTTTCTTTGAAGCTCCCATGACATCCTGACCACGTTTATCCCAACCTTGACTGCAGAGCACAGAAATTAACTGTCTTTTCCTCCACCGTGTACATAACAGATGCTAAATGCACGTCTAGTAAATGAATAAGCCATTCTGAGAACAAAGCATCCCTTTTTCCATTGCATGTGGGATCCCTGCTAAGGCTGGACACTTGGCTTGGAATTGGATGGAGAATGACAGGAACTGGCGCCAGCCCTACACTGTAAAATTCCAACTCTGCTCCATCTGAACCAGGGCAGTTACCAAACTAGAGCAAATTGTGATTGAGTGTTGGCAGAGATGGAATAACGAGCTGGTGCTGATTAATACCCGAAGACTGGGTTAGTAGTTCTCAACTATGTTTGCACATTAAAAACATCTGAGCTCCACAGCAAAAGAAGCTATCAACAGAGAAAAGAGGCAATCCACAGAATGGGAGAAAACATTTGCCAATTATGCATCTGATAAAGGTCTAATATCCAGAATCTATAAGGAACTCAAACAACTGAACAAGCACAAAACAAATAACCCCATTAAAAATGGGTAAAACACACAGACACTTTTCAAAAGAAGACATACAACACATGAAAAAATGCTCAACATCACTAGTCAACAGAGAAATTCAAATCAAAATCACAATACGCTATCATCTCACACCAGTCAGAATGGCTATTATTAAAAGTAAAAACAACAGATGCTGGCAAGGCTGTAGAGAAAAGGGAATGCTTATACACTGCTGGTGGGAAGGTAAATTAGTTCAGTGCCTATGGAAAGCAGTTTGCAGGTTTTTCAAAGAACTTAAAACAGAATTACCATTTGACCCAGAAATCCCATTACTGGGTATATATCCAAAAGAAAATAAATGGTCTACCATAAAGGACACCTGCACTCAGCTGTTCATCACAGCACTATTCACAAGAGTGAAGACACAGAATCAACCTAGGTGCCCATCAACGGTGGACTGGATAAAGACAGTGTAATACATATACACGATGGAATACTATGCAGCCAGAAAAAGCAACAAAATCATGTCCTTTGCAGCAACACGAGTGCAGCTGGAGGCCATTATCTTAAGTGAATTAATGCAGGAAGAGAAAACCAAATACTGAATGCTGTCATTTGTAAGTGGGGGCTAACCACTGGGTAGACATGGACATAAAAATGGCAACAATAGACATTGGGGTCTATGAGAGGCGAGAGGGAAGGATGAGGGGAAGGGTTGAAAAACTATTGGGTACTGCGCTCAGTACCTGGCTGATGAGATCATTCATACTCCAAACCTCAGCATCACAAAATATACCCATGTAACAAACCTGCACATGTAGCCCCTAAATCTAAAATAAAAGTGGAGATTTTTTAAAAAGTGAGTTATTTAAAAAATATATTTCATGGTCTGGTACCTAGCCCTAGAGATTATTATTTTTTTCCTGTGGTAGGATCCACTCCTACCAGTACTTAAAAGAAAAAAAAAAGTTTTTACATAATTTTTTTTTTTTTTTTTTTTTTTTAGAAACAAGGTCTTGCTATGTTGCCCAGGCTGGATGCAAACTTTTAGGCTCAAGCAATCCTCCCACCTTGGCCTCCCGAGTTGCTGGGATCACAGGTGTGAGCCACCACACCTGGACATCTATCAGTTCTTTAAAAAAGATCTTCAGAGCAGGCGTGGTGGCTCACGCCTGTAATCCCAGCACTTTGGGAGGCTGAGGCAGGTGGATCACCTGATGTCAGGAGTTCGAGACCAGCCTGACCAATATGGTGAAACCCCATCTCTACTAAAAATACAAAAATTAGCTGGGTGTGGTAGTGTGTGCCTATAGTCCCAGCTACTCAGGAGGCTGAGACAAGAGAATCGCTTGAACCTGGGAGGTGAAGGTTGCAGTGAGCTGAGATTGCGTCACTGCACTCCAGCCTAGGTGACAGAGCAAGATTCCATCTCAAAAATAAATAAATAAAATAAAACTAAATATTAAAAAATAAAAAAAGGTCTTCAGATAATTCGAGAGCTGAAAAATGATGATTTAGCCAATTTTATATTAGTTTAAAACCACCAATTAAAACACTTTTGCTCACAATTGGATATGGTTACAGTTACTCACCTATCTATAGCCACGAATGTATGTGGTCTATCACATATCATGTCATTTACTCCTGATGAACCAGAGTCAACTGTTACATGTTTGTATAGAGGGGCATGACGGCCTGGCACTTTCTCACCTCCTCATAGGTGCAATCAACAATGCTTGGCAGGTGTTTGGTACAAGCGGTTACCGGAAATACGAAGTAAGACTTAGCCTTTATCCTCAAGGAGCTTATCATATTTTAGGTGAAATCACAACAAAAGTTGACAGTAAAAGAATATTCACATGCCTGTAGCTATCAAGTGCCATCTGACTACTGGTGAGGAGTGCTTTGTGTAATGATGTCCCCCATGGCAGAGCTGTGATTGTCAAGTATTGTGTGAATCCCAAAGGTTGAACACGTGGAGGAAACAGCAACTTCAACGGCTGTAAGTTGGGAAATAACTCTAAAGTCAAATTGGATACACACTCATTCATTCATTCCTGCTATTTACTGCTAAGAATATGCATCAAGCACTTGGCTACATACCACACATAATGGGGGGTTCTAGAGATATGGGGGTGCAGAGAACAGAGATGACCCCCTAGTTGGATAAAATGTACTACAAGAGAATCTCTAATTCATTATGCATCAATGTTCTTAATTGCTACTGTGGTGAGTGCTGTAAAGGGAAAGTCCAGAGTCCTAGAATGTGAAAGATGATTATAAGCCAAGGACCACAGAGATCTCCCAAGAACATAGGAGGTAATGGACTCAACCTCAGTGATGAGCCAGGCTGCTGGCTGTGGAGTGGAACAGCCCGAGGAGGAAACTGGTGAGCTGGGGAGAGCTCAGGATTCGCCTCCCTGCTGGACAAAATTCTCTCTCACTGGCAGAGAAAAAAACCTGTGGGGACTTACATAGTGCCATGCGCAGATGGGGTTTAATGAATGTGGTGATGATAATGATGATAATTATTCAAATTCTTTCCTATCTCTACACCCCAGGGAAGCCAGTGCTGCCTTTGTCATCTGACTAAATCTGAGAGGTGACCCTCTTTCCTAAGTTTATTCTGTAATGCCTTCCCACGCGGGGCACAGTGTTTCTCTACCTTACATCACTCTAAGCAGCATATGTTTAGCAGTGTGCTAGATACTCAGGAGGGTATGAAAGAAAAATGAGACTGCCAGGAGGTCCCTGGGCCCTCCTGTCATTTATGCCAGGGCCTGGGGTTGGGGCTTGAATAGAGACTACCTCAAAACAGAAAATATCAAATGTGGGGACCTGAAAATAAAATTTGTATTCATTTGTTTATACTTCGCCTCTTTCAGAAAACAATTTAAGGAGAATTAAATTAAAAGATATACACAATAAGGTTATTAAAACTAAAACAGAAAATCAAACACCTGGTTAAGGGAGAGAAAGCAAATTTCTAACCACCATGGCTAATCAAGTCAATATAAATGAGTGCTGAGTTGAACTCTGGAGTTCTGGGCAGATGGGGCAAAATGTAAAACAGTGGGTCACATCATTTGCATTCTCCATTGGAAGGAGGTCCCACGGTTCTTCCAGAGAGACCAACACATCCTGATTATGCAGTGCTTTACCTGAATGGTCTACATCTTTAGTAATGAATGACTTTCACAGCACATGCAAGTTTATCTTCATATTGATTTTTAAAAATTATCAATAAGCCCAAGGTATAAACATTAAAGTATGATCTATCAAAGATAATTCTAGTGAGGAAGATACGCTAATGCTATTCAGGTAGGTACTTCCCTGGTAGTCTAACCTGATGGAAGGAGACAGCGACGATTACCAGAGAGGGAGTATCTCCCTTGGCAGATCTTGAGGGAACATCGCTTTTCCTTGCCATTTTAGGGAAGAGCTGAAGAACGGCAGTTCATCAGAAACAGCAGAGAACACTCTGAATTGTGGCCCATTTCTGACAGTGCGTAAAGGTTGGTATCCATATTTTGGAGGGCCAGAATGGCCCTCATTGTGATGAGATATAAAACAGAGAAGCCTGGCCAGCATTCTTGGCAGAGTGAAGGCTGCCTCTTCTCCACATGGTGACCTTCTCTGGTCTCTGGTGTATTTTCAAGAAAGCCAACATTTCCCATAAGGAATGGCTTTAGATCCAGTGATCCCCTGAACACGTGACATGTTGAGACTCTAGAGCACCACTGTCCAGAACTTTCTATGATGATTAACATGTTCTGTATCGTCTGATACAATAAACACTGTGACAAGAGTGACTACTGTACTCTTGAAACTGGCTAGTGTGTCACTGAGGAACTGACGTTTAAATTTTATTTGATGGTAACTAAATTAAACTGAAATAGCCACAGGTGGCTAGTGGCTACTGTATTGGACACAGCAACCCTAAAAATCTGCCTCTGGGAATTGAACAGAACGACAGTTGGTTTGCAAAGTTTCATAAAAGACATTACTCATAACCTACCCTAGCTGTAGATAAACCTTCAGTGATGCTCTTGAAGGCCTCTCAGGAGAGGTCAGAATCCAGGAAACTCCTGTCAGGCACTTGAATAAACTAGTCTGCTAAATGAAACTATTTAGTATCGACCAAGTACATTTTGTAGAATGCCTGCCAAACGCAACAGTTGTGGCTTTGACATATCTGGGGTTGGGCCATGCTGGTATTGGATAACTATGAGGACCAAATGCTTCCCGAAGCCATTCCTAATTCCTATATAATCCATGGTCATAAAACACCATCAAGCACACAAGCGGCCACTCTCTTGCTAATTGCTATGGCAGGAGGGCACACGGAGAGTTCATTGAAATGTGGTAATTAACTCCCACTTGTAATGGTCTAGAATAAAACACATCTCTGTTTTCAGCACCTGTGATTAAGATCTGAAATGTCTGGGTATCATTTTGGCCAACCCCCAACTCTTGCAGTGGTAATAAAACACAGTCTTCACAAGAGTATCAGCGGCCAATGGTTTTGGCTAAGTTTGGCCCTTTCTTTTGGTCCACAAAGAAAAAGGCCGATGAAAGACGTGTAAAGGCTGCCAACAGTTCTGGATCCATTTTTCCCTAAGTTGAAAGAGCACACCCATTACATATAATGTTTAGCAATATGAGTTAAGTTTTGTCATAATTCATTAAAGCTGATTTCAGGGGAAAAAATACAAGCCTTTTTTAAGTCTTATATTTAATAACAAATATAACTTCGGATTGCTAAAGAACATTCTTGGCAAGAGGAAATGAAGGAGTTATGGAATAGAAGCCCAGTGATCCAACTGGAGGAAGTTTTGATTCTAAGAAAGTCTGGGGGTTAGCGGGAGTGCAGGACAACCAAGGGCCTGGGTAGCAACGGTGGGGATGACGGGAGCTATGGAACCTGGCTGAACACCGTGTTCTGCTCAGCAAGAATGTGCTGCTTAAAGAACATCCAGAGCACTGACCAAAACGGATGCCAGGTCTAGACGGCAGGATGAGGTGAAAGTCCAGGAACAGAGGACAACGGCAGGCCCCTCAGGCAGGAGAGAATACGGGTCAAAGATGCATTTTTAAGAGAACTTGGAGAAAGGGGGTTTTGTAAGAGACCACAGAGAAATGAAGTTGCCAGGACATCTCCGCTCCAAGAATAGCCAGAGGAACTAGGTCTGAACATGTCCTTAAGAATGACTGTGCTAGCCAGGCGCGATGGCTCACACCTGTAATCCCAGCACTTTGGGAGGACGAGGCGGGCAGATCACCTGAAGTCAGGAGTTTGAGAGCACCCTGCCCAACAGGGTCTCTACTAAAAAATACACAAATTAGCCGGGTGTGGTGACACATGCCTGTAGTCCCAGTTACTCGGGAGGCTGAGGCAGAAGAACTGCTTAAACCCAGAAGGTGGAGGTTGCAGTGAGCTGAGATCGCACCACTGCACTCCAGCCTGGGCGACAGAGACTCCGTTTCTCAAAAAAAAAAAAAAAAAAAAAAGAGAATGACTATGCACTAACGTAAGCCTGCCTAGCTGTAGCGTCCCAGAACAGCTAGCAAAGTTCAGCACTGGTCCACTGTGTTTGCTATAGTTTGTACTAGGCCTTTTTCCTTAATCTTTGCTTTTGCTCTGATCTAATTCAGACATGATCATCAGTTTAAAAATAAGTGGAGCTGAATTTTTGTAGGTTTCTGTTTCTCAATCTAATATCCTGCATGAGGAGTGGTTCCTTACCTCCTACCCTCCCACCCCTCAAAGATCTGACCTAAGATGGGACATGAAATCAGAAAAACTAAAATGTCTGTGACTTTTGAGGATGGAAAAGGTTGTACTGGGGATTAATCCAGAGAAACCTACACATGAGGTGAAAGTTGCTGGAAATATAATTTGGAAAGAACTGGGCTCAGTACTCAGGAGAGGATTTAAAAATGGTTCAGGTGGCAAGAGATCTCCTGCATGTTGTCATCATTTTGCAGCGACCAAATGACTAGGACATGGGAGAAAAAAAGGGGAGAACCCCCCACCCTGCCCCCACAGTGAATACAGTTTGAGTCTGTAATCCTGGACCTGAAAGGCCAGGAGAAGGAGCTACCCAGGCAGCACAGAAGCCTGGAATGTGTGCCCCCACTCCCGGCAGAAGCCACACTGTGGGGCAGAAACACTCAACCCTTCCACGTGCTATTCATGAGCATCAGGGAAGGGGAAGAAAGAAGAGATGTATGTGGACTGGAGCTTTTCCCTTGTTTTTCCAAATTAAATAAGCTGCTGCTCTTCCTTCATTCTCCTGGCTCTTTCCCTACCCCACCGCCGCCATACCGCGGCCCCTCATGGTCCTCCCCGCTCTCAGCTCAGGCCCTGGAGGAACTGGAAGTGCTCCTGTTGCTGCTCAGCTGCTGAACTGGTCTTCTGACCACGCCTCTTTCCTGCAACAACTCTTTGGCAACCCTCCTCCAAAATGTCCCAGTTTCCCTCCCTGCCCCTTGATCTGGTGCCAGAGGGGACGGTAACAAAACACAAAACAAAAACACAACAAAGAGGCCATGGAGCCAGTGCCAGCAAGCAATGAGAGGGAGAAATGGAGCCCAGTGGAGTTCTTCTCCCTAAAGGAAAATTAAAAGACAGATGATCAGCTAGCTCCCAGAAGTTCTGCCTCGGGCCTAAATGAAATAAATGAAAAGGGTGAGAAATCCTAATGAAATCACCAATCCAAACAACACAATGACCTGAGGGCGCTAAGGGTCAAGGTTCAGGACAATTCAAGGAGAAGCAGTCAGGCCTGTGGTTTTACAACCCAAACCCTGGGCTTGGCCACCAGCACAGGAGAGCAAAGGGCCCGACCAACCCCTTTCCTTCCACATCTCAGTGATGAGCATGGTGTGACTGAGCGCCTACTGCACACCGATGCCCATAAGATGTGGTCTTCAGCATGGGACTCCTTGAACAGGTAAACCAGGGTGTGGCTACACGCTCTGCTGGAGAATTTCTCACTTTACGAAAGGAGCTGTGTGCTCAGGTTCCTACACCAGTAAGTACAGGGAATATGATTGTGTTTTCAGCTTCATTTCGACTGACTCTAAACAATGTAAATCTATGAGCTACAAAATTCCACCTGTCAAAAATTGCATTTACATGCAGTTTTTCAGGAGGGTGTCTGTTCTATAAATTGAGGTGTACCAGTGCTATGTGCTAAGGAGTGAAGAAGAGCAAGAAAAGAAAGCGGGTCCTGACTTCTGCCCGCAGCACTCCCAGGTTAAGGGAGAGGTGCAGGTAAGGCCATGGGCTCGGTGGGAATCTGCACCCCTACAGAGCGGTACAGGGAGGGTGGCAGGGTGCTAAGCGCTTCTCGGCAACAGGACTGTGCACAAGGCCTCTGCCTCTTGTCTTAGCTGCTGTCCAGCCTTCCAGCTCTGTGGCTGGGACTCAAGTACCTGAACAGTGAATGGGTGTGGGGGTGAGCCATGGGCGGAGGCAGGCGCTGGGAGATTGTGTCATTAGCAACTGAGTCAGGAACAGAGGGGCAGGGAGACAGTGATAGCATGGGGGTGCATCTGAAACGCTGACAGAGGCAAATTCCCTCTTCTCTTCTACTTAAAAGGGGTCGGATCCTTCCTGCAAACAGGCAATTCTCCCTCACCTACTTGCTAGCTGCCACAGCTCAAATGCTAATTATTACATAAGGGTCAAATGGCAGCCCGACAACAACACCTCTTGAAAAACAAAATGCCAGGGTTATAAAATACACAATATATTTTCTCCCCTTTGGCTGTTTTTTTTTTTAATACCTTGACCAGCACTTCTAATTATTTGAGAGAGGAGAAGGAAGAAAGGAAATCAAAAGATCTGCTTCAGAACGCTTCCTCTCCTGGGGTGAGCTTGTCTCCTGTGAGATAACAAGCATGAAGAGCATGGCAGGCCGCACGCACTCCCCAGACAATGGCCAGGCACAAAAAGGAAGCGGCTGCACGCAGGAGGCAGGCAACCTGCTGGCAGCAAAGGGTTAAAGTCCACAGCATCCTCCCGCGCCCCGTCTGCCTTTCCGTGAAGGATACAAAGCTCAGTGGGGCAGGGAGGAAACTCCCACCGGGCCCCTATTAAAACAGATCAAGTCACACATGTCGATAGCCCCATTTCATAGATGCTCTAATTTGTTTGACAGGAGTGAATCCTGCTGATCCAAGTCCGGCAAGGGGATGGGGAGGGGGGGAAGGTCTGCTGGAAAGGGAGACCCAGGGAGAGCCTGGTGGCTTTCTGTATCTGGCCTTTATAAAAAATTCAGCCATGCTTTGAAAACAGGGTGTGTCCCAAGTAGAATATCATCCTTAGGCACATACGTATGGTGTGTATGTACATACACAGTGTATTGTTCTGCTCTAACTGTGAGATGTTAAAAAAGGTACAATAAAGCTTTTCCCTCTCCCAGTGGAGAAGAGGATCAAACCCTGCTCTCCCTCCAGTAATCCTGATAAATGCAGTGCCAATGTTCTAACAAAACGCAGGGCTGCTGTTCGAGAGCTTTTCTTTCCCTCTTGTTCTTCTTTTGTGTTTCTCTTTTTTTTCTCTTGCTCTCTCTCTCCCTGTGTTTCCTTCTCTCTCTCCCTTTCTGTCTCTCTCTCCGTCCCCTGCCAAAGGCATTAAAAAGAGATGGGAACCACTCCACCAAGCATGTGTGTGTGGGGTGAGGGGGTCCTAACCCACGGCACTGCTTTGCTGGGGAAACAGCTTTTGAACAAGACCCCTGGCACAAATGAGATGAGGTTAGTGATCGCAGTTTAATTCTCAATAGGGCACAGCGTGCTCTGTGGATATGAAATATACAATATGGGGGGAAATGGAGTCCTTTCTAGAATTAGTTTTTCCTCTTGGTTAATGAGGGTCAGAGGAGAATGAAGGCATAAACTGCGAGCTAAGTAAAACCCAACAGGCCGAGCCCTCT
Organism: Pan troglodytes; assembly: GCF_028858775.2. Taxonomy (NCBI): domain Eukaryota; kingdom Metazoa; phylum Chordata; class Mammalia; order Primates; family Hominidae; genus Pan; species Pan troglodytes. Next base: position 79,240,792 of record NC_072404.2, on the reverse strand, counting down.
AGGGACAGACTGCTGGAGAGGGGCCGGGGCTGCCTTGGCTTTCCCACAGGGTGACCAGATTACAGGAGGTTAGAGAGGATGTCAGGAGCTGAGAGGGTCCGGCCTCCTCGTCTCATACAGGCAAAGTGACTGCCCAAAGAGGTAGCAAAAGCCCACGGCAACCACTTGGCCTCTCTACAGGTCTCACGGGACCAGCCGCAGCAGTCACCAGACATGTTAATGCCTTGTTCTGTCAACCAATAAGAACGTAACTGTTAATTGGTAAGTGTGCACACTGGTAGATGTCAAAAGCCTGGTCTAAGAGGGAGAAAAAGACACAGACTCATTTTTCTCAGAGTTTCCTTCGAAGGTTCCTCATAAAACTTAGGTGGAGTCATATCTGCTTAGGTTTCTTTCCTCCTTCTCCAAGTTAAGTTGTTAAAGGGAATACATTTTCTGGAGATTTGAAGCAGAAAGACAATCAGAAATACTGGGCAAAAGTAGCGATCTTGAGGAAAATTCTTTCTGTTGTGTGTAAATGGTTAAATTTCTGAGTAGAGGCGGTGTGCAGAGAGAAGGAGGCAAAGAAATGGACACAAATTTCAGCGAAAGTAGATTTCACAAAACCATGATGTCCCCAAACTTAACAAAGTTCTAGTAGCTTACAGGTGAATCATTTAACTTTTCCAACTCTCCCCTTCCTCCTCTCCCTCGGTCACTTTCTTAGGAATCCCTCACAAACTTCTTTTTTTTTTTTTCTGAGACAGTGTCTTGCTCTGTTGCCCAGGTTGGTGTGCAGTGGCGTGATCTCAGCTCACTGCAAGCTCTGCCTCCCTGGTTCATGCCATTCTCCTGCCTCAGCCTCCTGAGTAGCTGGGACTACAGTCGCCCGCCACCACGCCCAGCTAATTTTTTTGTATTTTTAGTAGAAACGGGGTTTCACCATGTTAGCCAGGATGGTCTTGATCTCCTGACCTCATGATCTGCCCACCTTGGCCTCCCAAAGTGCTGGGATTACAGGCATGAGCCACTGAGCCCGGCCACAAACTTCTTATATTCATCATAGGAGAAATAAGCTCGCTGGAGGTCAGATCCCACTAACCGTTGGACTCCACTGTCATACCTGAAGGAGGGACTAGTGGTCATTTAGTCCTGACCATTTCCTCAATCAGCAGAGCAGGCAGCATGCGAAGTAAGTGTCTGCAAGGATAGCACGGACTTTTACTTGAATGCAAATGTGATGCTAGAAGGTGCATCTCATGAGGGAAAGGCCAAGAAAGTCTTGAAGACAATGGCCCTTACACCACTGAGCCACTGAACCAACACAGTGGTCACCCAGCTGTAGCTGTCTTACCATCACGTGAAAAAAATAAATCCTTAATTGTTTCAGGCACTGCTAGTCAAGCTATTACTTGCAGCTGAAAGCACTCCTAAGTGATACATAGCCCATGACTACCGGATCCTTTTTTTCTCTCTTCACCTCTGGTCTCTAAGGAGGAAGTGCCCTGTTTCTGCTAATGAAAATTCTTCTCTGCTCTTAATCTTGTCACTTCAGATCTCCTCTGGGACCGTGTTCCATCAATAGTGCCATCATTCCCTCTCTAATAATTCCTACTGCTTGGCCTAAAAACATGCTCAAGTTTCTCCAATCAAAAAAAAAAAAAAAAAAACTATTCGACACTCTATTTTGAGAAGAATTTCTTTGGGTTTGGGAAGCACATTGGCTTACTTTAAAGATACGTTGATTTTTAACCCTGACCACTTATTCATTCCCTTTTTCATTTGCCAAGTATGTATTGACCACATATGGTGTGCAGAGCACAGTGTCAGGCACTGGGGACTCAACAGTATGTAAAAACTAAGACCTTGCCCTTGTGGAGCTTGGAGCATCAGATAATCCCACTATAAATGCAAAATGGCAACTGCAGTACACAGCAGGGCACATGGTGTCACCAGGCAGCTGCATCAGCCCTGTCAGCTGTTAACGCCGAATGGTACCTCAGCACTCAGCCAGGGAGAAGAGCATGGGGTCTTTAGGCTGGCGCTTGGGCTTAGATCCTGCAGCCTCCACGTGGTAGCTATTAGCTGCTGAGAGGCTCTGAGCCAGGGGCTTCACCTGCCACACGGGGCTGGTGAGCATGCTTCCCAACTGCACTGTCAGAAGGAGATAAGACCCCTGTGTAAGAGTTTTAGCATAAGGCCTAGCACTGGCTTCATGTTAGCAATGATTCTTCCTCTTGTTCCCTCCACTTCTCAGTGAACTCACTAACAGAATAGGGAAAATCTGAAGAAGATGTACAGAAGCTAATTCATTTGCACCTTTTTTTGTTGTCTTTTTGGAGAAATCCCTCCTTTATCTCTGCTAAAAGAAAAGTTTCTGGGCTGCATGTGGTGGCTCACACCTGTAATCCCAGCAATTTGGGAGGCCAGGGTGGGCAGATCACTTGAGGTCTGGAGTTCGAGACCAGCCTGGGCAACATGGCAAAACCCCACCTCTATGAAAAATATAAAAATGAGCTCGGCAAGGTGGCCAGCACCTGTAATCTCAGCTACTCGGGAGGCTGAGGTGGAGAATCGCTTGATTCTGGGAGGTGAAGGTTGCAGTGAGCCAAGATCGCACCATAGCACTCTATCCTGGGCAACAGAGCAAGACAAAAAAAAAATTTGAACAGAACACACTGCCGTTTTGCACTGTCCCCAAACTCTTATTAGGACACCTGTATACCTGGTGAAAGCAGCACAGTTGACCTCTACCTACGCCAACTAAGGGCCACATACATGTTGGTGTGTGATGGCTCCTAAAGAGAATAAATGCTTTTCCTCCAACAACAACAGCAACAACAACAACAACAACAACAACAACAAGCCATAAATCTTCTAGAGGTTTTTTTTTTTCTAAGCCTGAAAGTCAACTGAGAAAAATCTAGACTTTTCCTGCACCTTGTGAGCAGAGCAGTGACTAAAGACATTGCTTCCCCAGAGGGGCCTCTCAAGCCTCTGCTCCCTTTATGCAAGATTCTGGTACATGGGAGGGAAGTCTTAGTTCGACAGAAGTTGTATCTGGCAATGGGTGTGCTGGAAGGTCCACCTGAGCAAGGATCCAAAGACCAGCCGCTTCTTTTTTCCCTGCAGGTATTTCTAACAAGTACACACACATCCAGGACTACTGGTGTTTCCTGCTCCACCCTCATCCCTGCCACCCACTCTTCCACCCCATCACCCAAGGCAGATGTGCCATCTCCTTTCCAACTACAGAAGACGGAACTCATGATAAATCTTCCTGATGTCACCGACCTAGAGCCTGGGAAAGGAAAAAGACGACAGGGGAAATGGTCCTGTATTAACCTCAGTGTAGCCAGCCAATTGTTCTTCATCCAGCATTCGTAATTTTTATTTCTAGAGAGCTACCCTGGGAAGGCCTAAGCAGATGAGCCACACCGTCCAAGCTGTGAGTTCAGCCAGTGTCCAGTCTGGAAGGCAGAGAACAATGCGTGTGTGATCCTGAGCTGGGCTGCCGGTGCAGGTTAGCCCTGCAGCCGGCCAGCCTCTGGGCCCCTGCCAGGCTGCCGACCAGCCAGGGGAAGTGAATGTGCTCAGCGTGAGAGTGCCAGCTGGCTAGGCTTTCTCCCCAGGGGGGAGGCTGTAAGCACAGATTACCAGTGACTTTGTTCAGTTCTGCTGCCGTGCTCCCCGAGGAGAGGAACATCACAGCCCAGCATCAGTACTAATAGGCCCTGATGCGCCAGACCCAGGCTAAGAAGGCCAGCGTGGGGGTGGGGGTGCAGCAGAGAGGAGGACAAAAGCCACGCCTCTGAAGCTGTCAACTGGCTCTGAGGCTGACAAGGAAGCACTCTCTGCAGCAAGTTCCAATCCCTGCCGCAGGAAGGAATAATTTCATCACTTTCTCACTATTTATTGTCCACAGCAAAAAGAAACCCCCACACCTCCACTTAGCACCATCGTGAGCATCCCTAGAGTCCAATAAATTACAGAAGAGAAACTAAAACTTTCCTTTGCTTCATTTCAAGGGCCTGTGACTGTGAAGTCACATGAGCTGCCACATCCAAGGCGTTGTCATGGAGACAGTGGTGGTTGCATAAATGATGTTGGTCCCCACTTTCATAAAAAAAAAAGTAATTTAAATTTTTATGTATAAGACCAGTTCATTAGACTGAGAAATTAAATTGATAATTTCTTATTTTTTTCCTTTCCCAGAGGAATTTCTGAGGAGAGCTGTAGACTAGCTTGTATGAAAGTTTGGTGGGATTTGGGCAGTAAGACATCAACTGGCCAGTGAGGATGTGCAGGATTAGCCAGCCAGTCTCATCTCTGACTTCAAACTGGTTTCTTCCAAGAAACAAAGATGGCTCCCTCCCTGGCTTCACAGCCCTGGCTCCCTGTTTAGCCGCCACCCACTAACTACCCTAGCCTTCATTTGGGGCGTGCTGTAATTCATTTGGAGCTTGGGATTTTTGTCACTTTTAGGTACTACTGGGACACTAAACTAAAAATCAGTGCGTAAGTGGATGTGAATGCATGTTGATGAAAAGGTAGGCAGGTGCACACTGAAGCCCAATTTGACCACAAGGGTGATTAACTAGTCATGTCGCCCTGTCTAGAAGACTCCAAGGAGCCAGGGATCATGTTCTGATTAATTTCTCTTCTCGCATCTATGGATCTTGCTTTGTTCCATTCCCCTCCTATTTAGGGGCCTGCTCTCACCAACCCCTCTCTCTGAGTGACATCCAGGCATCTATATCATCTGGGCTCAGCAAAAAGCCTCCTCCCTGCTCTCCTTCTTCTGTCCATCCCTGGGGTCAACACCGTCACAATGGGACTTACTGAGGCCATCCACCCTCGGCAACCCTCCCCTCTGCTCTCCTGTGGCCTGCCTCTGAAGTCCCCAGCCTGGGAGGAGGGAGACTTAATGAGTTCTCACCAGGGTCAATCCCTAACAAAACACACCTCACACAATACCCTCCTCATCTCCTTTCATAATATGTAGGCAAGCTGTCATCAGAATCTACTATGACACTCCGAAAATCTAATATTACTTGCAAAACAGCATTCTATATTATCAGTGGAAATGTCTCTACAGCCTTGATTTCAGTGGCTCAATCTAGAAAAGAATGATGCACTTTTAAGGCAAAAAATACACACACACACACACACACACACACACGCACACACATATATGTATATATATGCCTCTCCAACCTTTTTTCCTCTTGCTATTCTGGGGATTGTCTTTAATGAGCAGCTCCAAATGACAGCTTTAATCACTGCCTCTGGCCACTGAAAGAGGCCGCTAATGATAGGAAAGAACATAGGGCCATTTGCATCAATCAGCTCCAGTCTAAATCACTTTTTATGATAATGCACCCAAGCGAAGAAGAAAGTCTCTGATGTCGCCTGCATGATGATGTACCACCGCGCTGTCTCCCTAGCTCAGACCTCCACATAAATCTCTTAAAGAGGCATGCACCCCACCCTGGACTGCCCGCCCAGCACTGCCCTCATTTTCTACACCATTAATGATCCACCACCAGGGCAGAGTCACAAGGGTCTAAGCAATCTGTTCCTTTAGTTCCTGTTCTTGGGGATATACCTTCTGATTAAAAAAAAAAATGTAGAAAAGAAGAAATAAATCCTAACCCACTTAGGACAGAACTGCTTATGACATGATCTCATTTTGTTTGCTTTGTAACCTCTCAAATAAAAGTGAGAGTGGATACATTGCCAAACTTGGTATTTGTTAGTCTCCTTGAAATGGAAGGTCATGCTGTATGACAAGAACAATGAGGTCTGGGTTCCAGCCCTGTGCCACCCAGGCCACTGTGACCTTGGGTAGGTCTTGTTGGACTTACTGGACCTCAGTTTCCTCAACTTGAAGGACAATACTAGATCATCTCCAGGGTTCACATCCGGTGGACTCTAAAACTATTTAGGAGAGCTGATCTGCATGTCTAGAATCCCATTCTGCTGGGAAAAAAGGTTGACTCTGCCTCTTCCTGGACCAGAGGTTTGAGCAACCACAGCTGACGATGTCAGATGCAGTGATCTGCTATCTCTACAGGGACTCCCTGTAAGCCAGAAGCCTGGAGATGACTTCCAATATTTTGCATTAACTAAAAAAAAAAATTATTAAACAACTGCAACTATTAAACAGTCAATTCTGATGCTGAGATGGTTCAAACACAGAAAACATAAAATACGTATTCTTTATAGAATAAAGAAGGCTATGGTACTTTTCTCCTTTCCCTAAAACTACAAAAATCTATTAGCAGCTAATAATCTGGGGTCATTTGTTCCTGTGTTAAAGTCAGGAGCAGATGTTTTCTGCTACTTCGAGTATAACAACCAATGCACGCATTTGTGCATACATTATACATACTCCAGAAGGTTTCCAATTTATTATTTGTATATTTAGAGAAACGCTTCAAGTAAGCCCATTTCTAAGGCCCCCTTTGTAGAAACTATGACTACTCTAATGAGTATGACTCTCAGCACATCACTGAAGTCACTATTCAAGTATGGTTTGGATGCCCACGTGACGGACTAATTAGTAATTACTTTATTTTATTATGCACAAGGCTGTAAGTGGCATTTTGGTAAATGTGAGTATAAGTACATTCTAGTGAGTGAGTGTGAGATTTTCATTCCTCTGTGCTTCATACCTTTCCACAGTCCACAGTAAAGTGCAGATAGTTATCCATTGTGACTGCGTAATTGTAACAAAAAGACTTGCTATAAGAAGCGGCTTCCAAATGTTAGAAATTTAGGAAGGTGGATGATAGCTCCTTTTAGAGCCATTTCCCCACTGGATTAGTTAGGATTATGTTTGACTGCAAGTGACAGGCAACCTAAAATAACAGTGGCTCAAGCAAGAGTTCTCTTTCTCACATCAAAGCCCCACGGTAGGCAGCCTAGGGCTGGTATGGCACTCTATAATGTCAGGGACATAGGGTTTCTCTAGATATGTTGCTGTTTCTGCCTTACTGCCTTTCATTCCCAAAGCTACATCATGGTGCAAGATGATAACTGCAGCCCCAACCATTATGTCCACATTCTAGACCGCAGAAGGAGCAAGGGTGAAGGGGGCATGCCCTTGACTCTTTAAGGGTACACTCTACAAGTAACACTTCACTCTTTCGTTAATACCCACTGGCTAATGGGGAAGGGACAGTCTCCTCAATACATGGTATTGGGAAAACTGCATACCTACGTGCAGAGGAATGAAATGAGACCCTTATCTCACACCGTGTGAAAGAATCAACTCAAAATGGATTAAAGACTTACATGTAATACAAGACCTGAAGCTGTAAAACTCCTGGAAGAAAACATAGGGGAAATACCCCATGACATTCACAAAGATGTTTTGTATATGATCCTAAAGGCAAAAATAGACAAATATGGTTGCATCAAACTAAAAAATCTTCGGCATGGCAAAGGAAACAATCAACAGAGTGAAGAGAACTTATGAAATGGCTGAAAATATTTGCAAATCATGTATCTGATAAGGGGTTAATATCCAAAATAGATTAGGAATTCAAACAACTCTACAGCAAGAAAATCATGCAAATAAAAAATGGACAAATGACCTGAATAGGCATTTTTCAAAAGAAGAACTACAAATGGCCAACAGATATATTTAAAAACTGCTCAACAGCACTAATAATCAGGGAAATTCAAATTAAAACTACAATGAATATCACCTCATACTTGTTAGGACGGCTACTATCAAAAAGATGAGAGACCAACCTGGGCAACATAGTGAGACCTGGTCTCTATATAAAAATTAAAAATTATCCAGGTGTAGTGGCGTGCACCTGTGGTCATCCCAGCTACTTGGGTGGCTGAAGTGGGGGGAAAGCCTGAGCCCAGGAGGTTGAGGCTGCAGTGAGCCATGACCACACCACTGCCTTCTAGCCTGGGCAACAGAGTGAGACCCTGTCAGGAAAAAAAAAAAAAAGATGAGCGCTAAGTTTTGGTGAGAATGTGGAGAAAAAGAAAGCTTACATGCTCTTGGTGGGAATTTAACTTGGTACAGCCATTATGGAAAACAACAGGGAGGTTCCTCAAAACATTAAAAATATGGGTTGGGTGTGGTGGCTCATGCTTATAATCCCAGAACTTTGAGAGATCAAGGCAGTTGGATCACTTGATGCCAGGAGTTCGAGACCAGCCCAGCCTACATGGCAAAACCCTGTCTCTACTTAAAATACAAAAATTACCTGGGCACTGTGGCACATGCCTGTAATCCTAGCTACTCAGAGGCTAAGGCAAGAGCATCGCTTTAACCCAGGAGGTGGAGATTGCAGTGAGCCAAGATGCCAAGATCGCACCACTGCACTCCAACTTCAGTAAGCGACAGAGTGAGATTCTGTCTCAAAACAACAACAACAACAACAACAACAAAAAACAGAACTTCCATATGATTCAGCAATTCCACTTTAGGGTATGTATCCAAAGGAAATAAGATCAATATGTTGAAGAGATACCTGTACTCTCATATTCACTGTAGCATTATTCATATTAGCCAAGACATGGAATTCACCTAAGTGTCCGCTGACAGATGAATAGATAAAGAAAATGTGGTAAAGACACATACACAATGGATCCTATTCAGTCTTAAAAAAGAGGACAATCCTGGCCGGGCGTGGTGGCTCACGCCTGTAATCCCAGCACTTTGGGAGGCAGAGGTGGGCAGATCATGAGGTCAGGAGATGGAGACCATCCTGGCTAACATGGTGAAACCCTGTCTCTACTAAAAAAACAAAACAACAAAAAAAAACAAAACAAAAAAAACAAAATTAGCTTGGTGTGGTGGTGGGCGCCTGTAGTCCCAGCTACTTGGGAGGCTGAGGCAGGAGAATAGCATGAACCTGGGAGGCAGAGTTTGCAGTGAGCCGAGATCACGCCACTGCACTCCAGCCTGGGAGACAGAGTGAGACTCTGTCTCGAAAAAAAAAAAAAAAAAAAAAAAAGACAATCCTGTCCTCTGGGACAACACGGATGAACTTGGAGAACATTATACCAAGTGAAATAAGCCAGGCACAGAAAGATAAATACTACATGATCTCATTTATATGCAGAATCTAAAAAAGTTGAGCTCATAGAAGCAAAAAGTCGAATGGTGGTTACCAGGGGCTGGGCGGAGGGGTTGGGAAGTGTTGGTCAAAGGATGTAAAATTTCAGCTAGACAGAAGGAATGTGTTTAGGAGATCTATTGTACAACATGGTGACTATAGGTAATAACATTGTATTCTTAGAAATCACTGGATTTTAAGTGTTCTCATCACAAAAAACAAGTATGTAAGGTAATACGTACGTTAATTAGCTCAATTTCATCATCCCACAATGTATGCACATTTTAGAACATCATGTTGTACACAATAAACATATGCCATTTTTATACATCAATTAAAATAAATAAATGAATGCATTTAAATTTTTAAAATAACCATTGGCCAGAACTTAGTGATATGACAGCACCTTGCTGCAATGGTGGCTAAGACATGTAGTCTTTATTGCATTTAATCGGGCAAGTTACCAAATTAAAAATGCAGTGGTTCTATTAACAAGGAAGACGGGGAAAATGAATATTAGAAGTCAAGTAACATTCTCTGCCATATCTACTTTCCCACTGAGCAGTACACCAGGGGATTGTCCAATATCATCACTGGGACCCATGCCAGAGGTTCCCAATCCCACACAGAATGTGGGACATGGAAGCTCTAAGTACTTCTTCCTTTCATCAGGGTGGTTCATCGCGAATGCCTTTAATTTTCTTACTATGGGGGGAGGCTGCTCTGAAAAAGTTATCCCAATAAGAAAATAGCAAATAAACTGTTCCCCTAAAAAAAGCATTTTAGTCTCAAATAGTCACTGCTACACTATGGGCAGAGGCATTTTAAAACCTCCCGGACAAAACCACAGGATGCCAGTTTTTTGTCTGTCAAACCGTCAGATTGGGCTGGATGCAGTGGCTCACACCTGTAATCCCAGCACTTTGGGAGTCCAAGGTGGGAGGATTACTTGAGCCCAGGAGTTTGAGGCCAGGCTGGGCAACATAGTGAGACCCCATCTATACAAAAAAATTAAAAATTAGCTGGGTATGGTGGTGTATGCCTGTAGTCTCAGCTACTTGGGAGGCTGAGGGAGGAGGATCTCTTGAGCCTGGGAGGTTGAGGCTGCCGTGAACTATGACTGTGCCATTGCTGTCCATCCTGGGCAACAGAATGAGACCCTACCTCTAAAAATAAAATAAAATAAATGCCAAAGACTAACAAAAGAGCAAATGCCCAGAGCTGGCAAAGGTCCAGTCAGATAGGCATCCTGGTACTCTGTGCTGTGCTTAGGGTACCAGTGTCCCAACTCTAGTTTTCAGGAAGAGTCGTATCATATGACTATTCGTAGAAATAAGGGTTTTAAGTTTCTTAACATAACACATTGACCACCAACATTCCACATGTGCAGTTCCTTGCTGGAAGTGATTAACTTTTAACTTTAAGTAAATGCAGATAGTAGAAGACCTTCTACAATTTTACTTCTACAATGCATAACAGCTTTTCTTTAAATATTCTCATTTTTCCCTAAATATAAATATCTGTTGAAGGAAATGGTTCTTTTTTTGTGTGTACCACTTCATATAAGCTTAATCACATGGGCGACATCAACATGAACATGTGCCAAATTCATCTGCATCTCAACTGTGTGGCAGTATCTTGCACGCTGAACTGCAGCGTCGCCTGAAGGAAATGGCATGGGCATTGCACACTATCAAGGACATCTGGTAATCGTGCTCACAGGTAGAAATCACCCAGCATCCACCATCTCTATCCTTTAATCTCCCAAAGTTCCCCAGACTCTTCCAGTCATCTCGTCTGCATCGTGAGTTGTCTTGCTTCTTGTCTAGACTTGACTTTTCCAACACCTGAGACCTCACTGCTTTCTTCTTCTCTGTACCATATCCTCTGTATCATACACCTCCACTAGGTTCGTTTTTAAGTATAGGCTTTCCATCAATGGATTCTGCCCAGAGGCTTCAATTGATCATATATCCCAACACAGAGAGGCATACTTATTTTAAAAAGAGTGCATTCCTGTCAGCACTGAGGATTCCATGACTACACTCTAAGGTTTTCTGACACATGGCAAGCTCCACGCAGCTACTAAAGGAACTGTAATCCAATCACTCCCACCTTCGCCCCCCAGCAGAGGATTACTGAGAGCAGCATTTCCCTCCTTTCAGAAGTAGGCCAAGTGCAGTGGGGCCCCTGGGCCTCATCAAGAAGAGAAACACTCCAAATCACTCCGAATTGGTCAGTTACACAGGATAAATCTAACTCTGCCCAGGTGGGAACTGGGGCTCGCTATCACTAGGACTTATTACAGGTCTCCACACCTAGCTGTCTCCCCATCACTACAGAAACAATAAAGTTTTCAATGTGTTGTGTGTGTGCGCACGTGTATGAGAAGTCCTCCATGAAAGACTTATTATTATTATTTTTTCTTGAGACAGAGTCTCGCTTGTCGCCCAGGCTGGAGTACAGTGGCACAATCTCGACTCACTGCAACCTCCACCTCCCATGTACAAGCGATTCTCCTGCCTCAGCCTCCCTAGTATCTGGGATTACAAATGTGCATCACCACGCCTGGCGAATTTTGGAATTTTCAGTAGAGATGGGGTTTCACCACTTTTGATGAGGCTGGTCTCGAACTTCTGACCTCAGGCGATCTGCCTGCCTCAGCCTCCCAAAGTGCTGAGATTACAGGCGTGAGCCACCACGTCTGGCCCCAAGAAACACTATTAAAGTAATTGAAGATTTTGAAAAGCTTATGGACGCTGCACTATAATATAAGCTTCATGAAGCTTCATGTCTACTTTTTCACCACTGTATCCCTGGCTCCTAACAAATTGCCTGCACAGTAAATGCTATTGACTAAATGCATGAATGATGCTTCAAAACTAAGAACCAAGTTCATCATTAATGTAATTATTGATGGGCTGCAAATATAAATATAAATATAAATATTAACTTTTAAGAATCATAGATTACTAGAGTGTTAGGGACTCAGTCCTAAGTCCTAAATCGTCTAGTTAATCTCATAGGCTTCAAGTAGAATTCCTCATAACTATCAGATCTAGACGAGGCTCACTTTTAAAGGTCTGGAGGTAGCGTAATTATCTCCTCTGATAATCTTATCCAGCGCCCAAAAAGCGTGTGTGAAAGTTGATTATACGAATTGAGTCATTCTTGAAATATTCAACTAAATCAGAGTCGAGGTGCTGGGGCACTCTGGACATATAGCACCAGCTCCAAGACGTGAATTTTCTGCAAGCCCAGCTGCTGAAAAGGCTTGCTATGACCCTAAGGTTGTTTTACACAGAGCTGCTGAAATGACCTGCTGTGAGTTGTCTTGCTTCTTGTCTAGAGTTTTACCTGCTGCCACACTCATCAGACCTTGCCAGCTTCGAAAAGCTTCTGTAGTGCCAATGAGCTTTCTTTCAAAACAATACATAACATTTTTCTTTCTAATAAAATCCCCAATCTTCTCTTTGTCCTTTGAACATACCAAAGACTACTCTGGTCTGTGTGTATTCCTCAAATTGTAATTCTGTGATTCGCTAATACAATGTTTAATTGAGAAATTCATCTCTATGTTGTATTTTGACTTCAACACCTTTTATGGGAAAGATGACCTCAGACAAACTGATTTTCCACTACTTACTAGAAAAGTTCCAGATATGATACTTAAGCAGATTTCAGTGGGAGCTTTATATTTACACAAGAGAAAGAAAAGACCAAAAAAAAAAAAAAAAAAAAAAAGAGAAAGAAGGAAAGAAAGAAAGAAAGAAAAAAAGAAAAACAAAAACAAATGAACTGCTACTTATAGTATTTAGTACCAGGAGTACCTGGTAGTAAACGTGAGTTGATTCAAACGGTTGTGTTGTTAGACATCTTTTCCATGGAAGATATCAATTCCAGTCCCTCCTGGCTTGGTCAGCCTGTGAACATGAATGCCATACGATTCAGTTTTCAGACCATTATTTCAATTCATCTCATTTAGCAGTAGGTGGTTAGCCAACGTCGAAAACCAGGAACAGGCAACGACTTCTCAGCATTTCCAAGGAAAGTAAAATTGAGCACAGAGCAAGGGCAAATGCTGTTTTATGATGCTTTAAAGTGGATATGTCAGTGTGTATAAGTTTAGCCTTAGTGAAAAATGGAAAATGTTATACTGAATTCTTCACATGTGTTGAAAATGAAGACTCATAGAGCAGGAGGAACCCTTAAAAGATATCATGACCATTTGCGTGCTTAATGGAACTGCCCTAAAACATTACCACAAGAAAAGATTAAGGGCATACAAAGAAGGAGCTCCCTTAACATCTCAGGAAAATCTATTCCCACAGTGAAGAAATCTGATTTTTATTTTAGCCTGTAAGAATGGCAATAATTATTAAGCAAGCCCATTTATATCAGATTTCCCATATTTGGGGAAACTCCTGGGTTAAGTCTCTTTCCCCACTGTAAGGACAGAACCTAAATTCCCAGCCTCCCTTGCAGCTAGATGCCACATGGTGGAAGGTACCAGAAGGCAGAGCTGTGGCCTCCAGTGTAAGGCCTGCCACCAAGGACTGTGGTGGTCTGAGTGGTTCGGTTCTCCTTTCTTGTCCATAGCTTCTCTGTCAGCAGAGGCAGAGGTGAGCAGGGATAGTGGAGTGGGCTAGATGCTCTCTAATTCCCTTCAAGCTCTGACGTTCTCTAATTCTATACTGGGGAACAGCCAAATCCTTAAAGTAGGGCCTAGGGGCAAGTGTTACCTGTCCTGTAAGGTGAATATTTCTACTTTCAATTCCTTTCAAACTTCCATTTTCAACAGCATGTTGATCATTGGGCATGCTGAACGCAAATCTGGCTGGTGCAACTCTCTGTGATGGTTGCTGCAGAGCAAGGGTGAACTTCTGCCTTACGCAATCACAGCAAGTAAAAGAGCAGCTAGGTAAGGCCCACCTTCTGCATCTCCAGGCCTGAAAGCAGTAGCTCATGCATGCTGTGGGCACTGACACTTTGCTCTCGGCCCACCCCTGCCCATCACCAGCCTGGAGGAGAGCACAAAATGGAACCAAGCAACAGTCACCAAAGCTTTTAATCTGTGCAGATATAAAAAGGTAAGTGATAACTACCGTTCTGTGGAGAGGAATGACACCTGAAATGACCATCAAAAAGAATAAAATTGTCCTAAGAAGTTCAGCCATTCATTTCATGCAGTCGATATTCATTGAGCGGTTTGGTGAGTTCCACAAAACACCTTACACCGGGTCACGGTGTGTTTGTATTGTGGGCCAGGCACGTTTTAAAGTACTGTGCTAGAGGGACCCGGGTTTAAACCCAGACAAAATCACCTTGCCAAGCTTTGGCATCATTATATGCCAATCCCATTGATTTTTTGAGTGGCAGAAAATACTAAAGTGCTGAAGCACCTGGCTGCTAGTCCTCAATAAATAGTAGTTGTTATTATCTCTGCTTCAGAGGAACTGGGGGAGGCTGGGTATCACGAAATGCATATTTCTTCATTAAGAGAAGAAAGCTGCAATTTAAATTATTGGCAAAATATCTCCTTAAAAATAAAGTATTTTCCCTGTTGCTCTTTTCCTGATTTTCTTTGGCTGGCAGGGGAGCTAACATTTGCAGGCTCCTCCTCGAGGGCCAGGATCTTGTATGGTTTGTTACTGGAAGATACTATTTGAGGTTGATGAATAATTTCTTACAATGACAGCACTTTGACCCTCTCTCAAGCACCTGCCCCCACATCCTTGACTTGGCATTTCTAAGCACTGGAGTAGGAGAGCACAGCACAGGCTGCAGGAGGGCACAGCACAGAGGCCAGGGTGCCAGACCCCAGTGACGGGGCATGTTCTAGACTGAAGCACTTTCCTTGGTGTGTTAATCTGGCCAACAAGCCTCTTCAAAGGTGTGGCTCTGTCCAGAGCTTAATCCATCAGGACATCAACCAAAGGTGACAGGGTACCTGGCACACTGACACTGGGAGGAGTGTGGGTGAAGACATTTTTATGGTGAAACTCTTACCCAAAAGCATCCTGAGAAACTTGCAGATCACTTCTCTCCTGCTTAGGATAAAAAAGAAAAAAAGAAAAGAAAAGGAAAATGGGGTAATGGGACAAAATGCCAATTTTGCTCATCTTGCCACCTTCGATCTGTGTCTATGACTCTAGAGGGCATTTATATACTTTGTTCTTCAAAAACAAAACAAACAAAAAAGAGAAGTATGCAGAAATCTTCTACGTAGATATAACTAGCTTTAAGGAAAAAAGTACCTAAAATCCTGATTTACAGAAGAAATGAATGAGTAGGGATAGAATAACTTTTTTCACAACACAGTTCTTTGCTTTATCAGAGGATCTGCTTTTTCTCAGCACATACCACTTGTGAATTTAAAATAGGACTAAAAGGACATCAACCTGACACATGACTTTTCAGGATATATTCTTACCCAAGACAGGGTATACGCTAGAGAACTCAGGGCGAACAGACGAAAGAAAATCATTATCCAGTATGTACAGGGCTACTTAGTACACAAATGTCCTGATCCACTCTTTGAATTCTGCATTGCCACAGTTTTGTGTTGAATGTGTTCAAGAAACAGTGATCCAAATACTCTAATTACGACCCAGCCTGTTACAGAGGGGCTCCTGGAAGAAACTGAGAATTTAAGTACATTCTAGAACTTTCCTAATACTTTGACCTCTCTGCATACTTTTGAAACACTTTTCTTCAATGAGACTCAGGGTGATCTCATAGCATTTGGAATATGTTACTACAATGAAACACAGCTGCAACACCAAATAAAACATGAGTGCCTGGCATCCGGAGACCTGGAGCCTCCTGGGAGAGGATCCACTTATAGACTAAGAATTAAAACATCCCACCATTAATCCTTAGCAACCTGTAAGGTAAAAGTGCCCGATGAAAACACTGGGTCAGGTGTCAATGTACCAGGGGTCAGGTCCTGATCATGCTACAGTCCAACCGGTGACATTAGCCAAGTCACTTCCTGGAGCTTTGGTTTCCTCTGGTGCAAGGTTGAGAGAGCACTTTGTAAGTCAGATGGCATGACATAAGTGTAAGGTAGCTGTCTTGTTATCATACGTGCAGAGGCCCTAGCTATGTGAGAGGATGGCAAAGGTTTTGCTGTTTTGAAATTCTTTTTGCCCCAATATGTCATTTTCAAGGTGTGTTGCAACCATAAAGAGAAGCTGCCTGGGAGCCCTGAGGATGTGCCTGGTAGTCTCAGGTATCTTGAGAGAGGCACCTGCCCTGGGGGGTTGGGATGAACATGGCACTGCCACCATGAGGATCTGCTAATAGGGAATCAGAGACTATTTAAGGACACCTACAAACTTTTTTCTCACCTGTAATGTAGAATAAATCACACTCTTCACGCACTTGTTTGGAGTATTATAATCAGTCTTTACAAACACTCTGAGAAATGGTGGAGGCAGGTCATTTTTGCCCAAATGAAGAAAAAGGTGAACTGCTTCACCTTGCTGAGGCTGGTGAAGGTCATGATCTTGAAAGAAATCTTGGGCTCCTGAGATCCCCTCTTACAGGTGTGTGTAACCCATAAAAGAATACTAGAAGGTCTGCCCACAACTTCCTGTCCCCGCTTCTCTACTTGTTCCTCTTCCTCTCAACATTCCCAGTCTTCTCCAGCAGTCTGCAGCCACCACATCCCTGACACACACCACTCTATCCTAGCAAGTCATACCGTGTCTTTCTGAAGCATGAATTGTAATAGAATGTGAATCTCTTCATGCTAGCCCTTGATAGTGGGCTCTCCTGTCCTCCTTTCCCCCTTTTAGACAGTTTCACATCTGATTAGAACTTTCCAGTGGGTAATGGCCACATGTTGTAGGCTTTGTTTCATAAATCCTAAAACACCTGCACAGGACTGGACACAAAGCTGACATACTGAGGGATTCCTTAAGGAACAAAAAGAGCTGCCCTAAGAAGGATCTGAATAGACATTTCTCCATAGCAGATGTACAAATAGCCAATGAAAACATGAAAACTATGTTCAACATCATTAGTCATTAGGGAAATGCAAACTAAAACTACACTGAGATACCACTTCATATTCACTAGAATGGCTATAATAAAAAGGACAGATATTAACAAGTGTTGGAGATAATACAGAGAAACTGGAACTCTCATAAACTGCTTGTAAGAATGTCAAATGGTACAGTCACTTTGGAAAACAGTCTGGGAGTTCCTCAAAAAGTGAAACATAGAGTTAACATATGACTGAGCAACTCCTAGGTATTGACCCAAGAGAATTGAAGAAATATGTCCATACAGAAACTTGTACACCAATGTTCACAGCAGCATTATTCACAATAACCAAACAGTAGAAAGAAACCATGACCATCAATGGATGAATAAAGAAACAAAATGTGGTACTGTCTAAATAATGGAATATGATTTGTTCCATGAAGGAAATGGAGTACTGATACATGTTACAGCTTGGCTGACTCTCAAAACGTTAAGAAACAAGACAAAAGCCACATACTGCATTACTCAAGTTAAATAAAGTATCAAGAACAGGCAAATTCACAGCGACAGAAAGCAGATTAGTGGCTGCCAGACTTTGGGAGGGGGTGCAGAGAGTGATTGCTAATGGGTGTGGGATCTCTTTTGGGGATAATGAAAATGTTCTGGAAGTAAAGGCGAGGGTTGCAAATATACTAAACAGGTTATAAATATACTAAAAATTACTGAATTGGGCCAGACGCAGTGGCCCGTGCCTGTAATCCCAGCACTTTGGGAGGCTGAGGTGGGCGGATCACTTGAGGTCAGGAGTTTGAGACCAGACTGGCCAACATGGCAAAACCCCGTCTCTACTAAAAATACAAAAATTAGCCAGGAGTGGTGGTGGGCGCCTGTAGTCCCAGCTACTCGGGAGGCTGAGGCGAGAGAATCCCTTGACCCAGGAGATAAGAGGTTGCAGTAAGCCAAGATGGCGCCACCGCACTCCAGCCTGGGCAACAGAGCAAGACTTCGTCTCAAAAACAAACCAAAACAAAACAAAACAAAAAACCTAAAAACCCCACAAAATTACTGAATTGTACACTTTGGTGAATTTTATTATTAAGATGGACTGTGAATCATTTCAATAACAATTAGAAAACAAAGCAAACAGAAAAAAGGCTGCCTTGGAGCAGTGGTTCTGAAACTTGGGCATGCAGCACTCACTTGGAGAACGTGTGAAAACACAGGTTGCTGAGCCCCACCCTAGTTTCTGATTCAGTAGCTGTGGGTGGGGCTCAGGAATGTGCATCTCTAATGAGTCCCCGGGGTGCTGAAGGTCCTGTTGGTATGCAGCCACATTTTGAGAACCAGTGACCTAGAATAGAGCTTCTCCCAACTTCAGTGCATGTGGTGGACACTGTGATGAGCTACCCAGATCCTTTTATAATGACAGACTTGCTGCTGACTGCTGGGAGTGCTGTCTGCAGTGAGTTGAAAGGCCTGGCCATCCCTGCCCACCACAGACAACTTAGAAGGCTGACCTAGCTGTGTAGCTTCCCGTGTTGTGAGTGATGACTGTCACTGGGCCTGTATTGCTGCTTGACTTCTTGCTCTATCTACCTATTCCTGTTCCTTCCTCCTCTTCCCATAGGTATTGATCCAAAGGGCACTCCTTAATAAATACGCCACTGGCTAAACTCCATCTCAGAGTTGGATCATGGGACAACCCCACCTGTCATAATGCATATGAGAAATCTGGGGAACTTGTTGCAGATTCTGATTCTATAAATCCAGGGATGGACCTGAGGTTCAGCATTTCTAACAGGCTCCTTGGTGATACCAATGCTGCTGACCCATGGTCCACACTTTGAGTAGTGAGGGCCTAGATGACCTCAAAGTACCCCTCCAGCTCCATAATGGGGAGACTCTATGAGCCATCAGGTCGAGTGTAAAGAGAGAAAGATACCACATTTACTAGGTCATTAAAAGGTACTGAGATTACCCTGTCCTTGAGATCCAGGCCATGGAATTGGGTTACAGGTGAGTGTGTTCAACACAGGCCTTTCAGGTGCTCCCTAGCTAATCCCCTTGGACAGGGGCCAAGATCAACCTGAGTTTCTTTTTTATATGCTCTATTGTTACAGTACGGCTTCAGGGAGTTACTTGGGCAGAAGTGAGTAATCTGCATTGTGCAACCAGCAGACAAGTGCTGACTGATACCCACTACACAGCCTATGCAGGGAACCAAAAACGGTGGGAAGAAAGATGAAAGGAAAAGAAAAGTAGAGGCAGGGTGGTGGCCACCATCTTTTCCAGCATGTTTGCCCTCAGACAAACCTTGCATTTTAAGAGCAGTTAGGCCTGTTCGTGTCTTGTTTCCAAGTGGGATCATTTGATAAAGAGTTTGGAAATCTGTTTTTGACCCACATCTGTTCCTAATTTACTGGGAGTCCCATACCTTGTAACTCAGTTTTTCTATCTGTTCAGGCTGACTTCAGATAAATACATAGGTCACAGACTCATATTCTCAGCAGGTTACAAAAAGAAAAAAAAGGGAATTTGGAAACAAATCTTAAAGATGTTATCATAGAAGGAAACTTTCACACCATCCTACCAAACACCCACTTGTCAGAAAGAGAATCTGGGGGTAGGCTGAGCCTTAGGGTAGCCTTGGGCAACATTTCTGAGAGGACAGCAATCCTTGAGCCCCTACTCCCTCTTTTTTTAAACCTCATCTAGCTATTGTAACAGCTCACAGTCAGGTGTGTGATGGACGGCAAATGCATAGGGAAAAAGGAGCGATATGAAGTTGTGATCTTTAATCAACTCTTAGGAAAAGTTAGGAAACTTGGCAATGTGTCATTTTTGAACGTTACAAGGCTCAAATTTCCATCCATGTTGTATCTTCAAGCTTCTGCCTGTTGTACAATTTCATGGGAAATAAAAGGAGTGAACGTCTGCTGTGCCTTGGGCAGAATACAAACAGAAAAGGAGTGGGCGCTCAATACAGTAAACCTGCACTGAGAAACCATGGTTCTGGAAGGACACAACTTTCTACACTTTTGCTAGATTTTCATGGTAGCAATGACAAAACAGGACTAGGGGAGAGGGGAAAAACCAGGGTAGGTAAGCCCTTAAAATTCTGGACAGTGACACTCTATACTTAGGGACCTGCAAAGCACCTGGAAGGGCTGAGACTGGGAGGCACACATACAGCAAACGTCTTTCCATACCTGCTTTTTTCTCATTAACCAAGCGGATTTATGAATAAGCTCTGCAAACTTTAAAACCCATGCAGTATTCAAGATGCAATGCCCCTTCCATGCCACTCACTGTCTCTTCTGGATTGAAATGCAACTATAATGGTGCTCCCTGAACCCACTTGCAATATGCAAGCTCTCTAGAGAAGGTAGTCCCTGATCATCCTGTTGAAAATCTAGACCTCGTGTAAGCAAGAAAAAGAAGTCAAGGTACAGAGTGGCATAAATATTGTTACTTGAAGTGCTAATTATCTACCAGTGTATTCAAAACCTAGTGATTTCCAAACCTGCTGGAGCTTCTTATGGAAATAAACATGTGCATCCCAATGTAGGGTTAAAAGGATTCCCAGAAACCTACACCAAAAATATAAGTAAATTATCCTCTGAGCAGGGATTTCTCTCCAATTTCACTGCTTCCCACAAGGGGAACAATTTCTTGAGAACATAATAGTAAAGGAAACAATACACCACCAAAGAGGAAAATAACATCTTTATAATTACAGATTAGTTCCCAAATTGCACACCTACATACTCACTCTGCTTTGAATTTGAGTAACTTCGGTGAAGCTTGTCTATCCCCTTCAGCTATTAACATTTACAGCTCAACAGCTCAATCACAAGATTTTCCATACAGAAACCCCAGACTGCAAAAGCACTCTCAAATGACCCACTCATTTCATTCTTGAAGAATGTGGAAAACACAGCGACAGAGAGCACAAATCGGGGTTAATAGCCCGGCAGGAGAGAGGGAGCTCTGGTATCTCTAAAACAGTTTCAGTGTGCCAGTTTCAGAGATTACCCAATCATTTCTAAGCCGTTCAGATTTTTATCAGACAGGAATTAGCAGCTGAAAGTCTTGCTTGGCCCAAGCTGTTACATCTCTTTATCAGGAATTCATCTAAGTTTGCATTGCTTGAGCAAGGCACTCACATTCATTTCAACTCATTGGTTACTTATCCATTAAATGGGTTTCTTAACCATCACACTGGTTATTTAATTCCTACCCCATGGCTCCCCCAAGAAATAAAAAGTGCACTATAATTATATAAACTCTTAATTAAACTGAAGAATTCAGTGTTGCCATTACCAGTCAGTAATTCCACTCAATTAGGACAATAGACTTCCATTTATTACTGAACTCCTAATTGCTACTCATTTTCCTGGTTAGTAATTGCCAATCCTATCAGACAATGTGCTTAAAGAAAATTCTGCCATGAAATTATATTTCTCTCCATTACGGGAAAGGTGGAATCAGAGTCCTTACGTGGTCAGGAGTTGGGTCCTCTTCTCTAGCTCCATGCGTCTCCAGGCTCGGGGGTTTTAAAGGCTGGCGAGCCCCAGGGTTGGCTGCTGGTGCTGCGATCCGCGGGAGACTTACCCACAAAGGAAAGGCGTATCCAGGTAGCCAGAGAATCCCAAAGCCAAACCTAGCCGAAGAGGATGCAAAAACAAAACCACCTGAAGCGGTCTCCGCATTTCCAGAAGACTAAGTTCAAAGTCTCCAGGCAGGGCGCATTTTAGGTCTTGAGGTGTACGTCCACGTCAGGGGGCAGGTTCGGCATCTGCTGCTTCTCAGCCTCAGGAGACTCAAGACGGAAGTCCGAGGGTGGCAGCCGTGCGGTACCACGGCTGGAGCCAGCCGGCCTCTGCCTCTGCCTCCCCGGGTCTGGCTTCCGAGGTGGGTTCGCGGGCACTGGCAGGTGCCGGGGAAACTTGCCGGCACGCCGTCCGCCGCCTCTGGACGCCCGGGCAGCCCCGCACTGGAGCTGGAACGAGTCCTGGCAGCCGGCTCCGCGGGAGCTCCCGGGCGGCGACCAGACGCGAGCGATCTACCCGCGGCTCGCGGATGCCTCGGCCCAGGAGCTGCGCGCCGCCCGCCCCAGCCCCGCCCCGGCCCGCGGAGCGCCCCGGCCCGCCTCGCTCCTCATGACCGTCTCCTAAGTAGCTCAGAAGACTGCAACTCGCCGGCTAGCAAAGACACCCACGGTGGGGAAACTTGACAATTTATTCCCGGGCCCGGGGGAGGTCACCTGCAGTGCACCAGCGGATTGGCTGCTGCGCGGGTTGCGGCGGCAAAGCGCGCAGGCAAAGCGCGCAGGCAGAGTGCGCGCAGCTTCTGATCCGCTCTGCCATCCCGGCAAGGCAGGGGGCAGGGAGGGCCGCCCCGAAGCAGCCCGCGGCTCAGTACCGTGTGAAAGGGACGGTGTCGGTGCCGGAACCACAAAACTGCCCCACCTCTCCAGATTGGGTGGTTTGGAAGAAATGCTCTTTGCTGTTTGGGTTTTTAGACGTCACACTCTGTCTTCCAGTTGACAATGGGCTCAAGCCATTTACAGCCGGAAGATGCTCTGAATGAAGTATCTACTCCAACTTCATGTTACAGAGGAGGGAACTGAAGCAGAAAGGATGAAGGAGCTGTGAAGGTGAGTGGGTGGAAAAGCTAGGCCTGGACGCCGGGTGTCCTCACTCCTAGTCTTTCTAAAGAGACCAGCCCTGCCCTTGGGGTTGCCTTCCTTACAGAGAGCTCCACCCTCAGGGGCATTCCCAGGAATACACAGCAGTGCACCGAGAACTCTGAAACTCTGGTGTCTAGCCCACAACCCGAGAGGTCAGTAAATCAGAGAGCATTATCTCCATCGTATACATTAAGACACTTAAACATTAAGTTTCTGAACGATGCCAACATAGTTCAGAAACTCCCCCGCCCCTGAGCTAGTTAGTAGGAAACGGAGTGGGCATGCAAACTCAAGCTTCCACAATAATTCCTGAATTTCAGCCACCACACCTCAACGCTCTGCCCAAGGAGGTGCATGGAAGAGGAATTCCTGGAGGGGCTGCCTAGAAACCAGTGGCTGAGGATGACATCCTTGCAAATGGCACCAAGCCCCCTAACAGCGGTTGCTGCGGTGCCAGCTTGGGACATCCTGACCACAAAGCAGCTGGTAATAATTCTTTTTTTTTTTTTTTCTTGAGACAGTTTCACTCTTGTTGTTCAGGCTGGAGTGCAATGGTGCAATCTCGGCTCACTGCAGCCTCCGCCTCCCAGGTTCAAGCAATTCTTCTGCCTTAGCTTCCCAAGTAGCTGCGATTACAGGCATGTGCCACCACGCCCGACTAATTTTGTATTTTTAGTAGAGGCAGGGTTTCTCCATGTTGGTCAGGCTGGTCTTGAACTCCTGACCTCAGGCGATCCATCCGCCTCGGCCTTCCAAAGTGCTGGGATTACAGGTGTGAGCGACTGTGCCCGGCCTCAGCTAGTAATAATTCTTATTGCCCACTCCATTTTAGTGCTTGTCACATCTGCTCCTCATCAAAAGTGAACACACTCACTCACCCCCATCTCCCACTCTCGCTGAGTCTATTCTGGCCTTTGCAACCTCCGCCCATACAAATGGAGGAAACTATCAAATTAGGAGAGAGAAAAACAGCAAGCTTCAGAGAACTCTCTCTGTGCCAGGAGAGATGAGAGCTGCTAAGCCTCTCCCTGGTCCTTGAATACACAGAGTCTAGAAGGGCTCCCATCCTAGTTGCCTTGTGTTTGGAATTTGAATACGCAGCACTCAGCATTTGAGGCATCCTGTCACTTTCCTGAGCAGAGAGTTGAGCCAGCTCACCAATGCTATCAAATCACCGGTTCTCTTCACTAGCAGCATCCAGGAACCCAGATGTCAGAAATGTAAATTATTGGGCCCATCCCTGAGCCACTGTATCAGAAACTCTAGGGGTGGGGCCCAGCAATCTGTATTTTCAAAGCCCCGCCCCCCAACCCCAGGGGATTCTGCACACACTCAAGTTTGAGAACCACTGCTCTAAAAAGCTACTTGCCAGGGTCACCTGAAGGGGACAGAGCAAAGGTCAGGGTCAAAGTGGGCAAGTTGCACCGTGTATCAAAAAGTGCCGCCCCTCCCCTCAGCCACAGTTAGAGGCCCTCTAGGGAGAGTTTGGAAAGGAAATGAGTAGGATTGAGGCACAGTATTCTTCTTCTGACTTTGAGGATCACTGGCCTGACCCCATCCTCCTGTCATCTCAACACTTGAGGGCACAACACTGAGGGCTGCCTGGGCCAGACTCTGCAGCCCACATTATTTTGCCCTGAGCAGAATAATGTTCTATGTTCTATGATGTTCTATGACGCTGTGCTTGCGCTGCTGGCCCCTGGACTGAAGTCTCCTGCTCAGGGTCCAGGGCTCTCCTGCCTCTCTATAGAATCATTCTGGGGAAATGGGAGCTGTTCAAGTGACTGGTCCTGACTGTGGTGAGACCACAACAGTTTGAGGGGAGCAAGTCCCTGCGCCTGCAGCCCAGTCCCACCAAGGGGACTCAGCTTTCCCATCCCCTCAATGGGAAGAATAGTTCCTCGCTTTCCTGATTGTTGTGGGGACTAAACAGCACTTTGTGTTTTTGGAAGAAAAATAAAGCACTATAAATATATAGGGCTTGGTGACCCCTTATCATCTCCATTCATTAAGACATATGCAGTGAACACTCTCATTCCATTATCACCTGACTAGAATCTGGCCTTGTCCCTTGGCCTCGGACATCACTGAAATGCAGGTCCTCTCGGTTGTGCCTGTTCTCCAAGGTGTATGTGACTAAGGGCCTAGGAGAGGGGAAACCAAAGGGAGTGATGCCCCAGCTTCAGTCCCAGTCTTTATGTCACTGAGGCAGTGTGCAGAGCATGAAATCACAGCTCCTTGATTTTAAAATGTTATGTTCTCATTTATTAAAACACGGTATAAAAACAGGAATATTACCAACTTAGATTATTGAGTGCTTACTGCACAGCACGAAGCATTATTCTAAGTGCTTTATTTGTGTTAATTCCTCAAAACAGCCCCATGAGGTAGGTACTATTATTGTCTCTATTTTGTAGATGAGAAAGTGGAATTATAAATGCCAAATAACTTGTCCAAAGTCAGGTCAGGCATGGTGGTTCATGCCTGTTAATCCCAGCACTTTAGGAGGCAGAGGCAGGAGAATCGCTTGAGGCCAGGAGTTCAAGACCAGCCTGTGCAACATAGTGAAACACCATCTCCACAAGAAAAAAAAAAAAGTAGCTAGCATGGTGGATTGTGCCTGTAGTCCCAGCTACTCAGGAGACTGAGGTGAGAGGATCACTTGGGCCCAGAAGTTTGAGGTTGCAGTGAGTCAAGATGGTGGCACCGCACTGCTGCCTGGGCAACAGAGCAAGACCGTCTCTAATAAAAAACAAAAACAACAAAACCTAAATTCCAAAGTTTGAAATCACTTTTAGGATGTTATATTTTAATTCATTTATGTTCAACAAACATTAATGACACCCCTATTGTATACAAAGCACCCTGTGGGTCACCATGGGTAGGGTAGGGGTAGAATTCAGAGAAAAGGCAAAGAGGACATCTACAACTTCAGTAAAAGACAGGCAGGCAGTGGGCGTGGTGGCTCATGCCTGTAATCCCAGCACTTCGGGAGGACAGGGCGGGTGGATCATTTGAGGTCAGGAGTTCGAGACCAGCTTGGCCAACATGGTGATACCTCATATCTACTAAAAATACAAAAATTAACTGGATATGGTGGCACACACTTGTAATCCAGCTACTTGGGAGGCTGAGGCAGGAGAGTTGTTTGAACCCAGAGGCGGAGGTTGCAGTGAGCCGAGATTGTGCAACTGTACTCCAGCCTGTCAACAGGGCAAGAATCCATCTCAAAAAAAAATAAAATAAAATAAAATAAAATACACCAAACCAAACAAAAAAGCAGTATTACACAACTAGCAAGTGGCAGAGCTGAATTCAAACCTGGGCAGTTTGGCTCCGAACTCAATTCCTTCCCTGAACTTAACACTGTATTGCTCACGACAAAAAGTTAAGAGAAGAAAGAAGATTCTGCCCTTTCTTTGATGTGTCATACTGAAAAAACATACAAATATGTAAAATATATATCGATGGCAAATATGAATATTTTTTCTTAATATGTATTACATTTTCTACATTTTTACAATGAGCATATATTCTATTTATAACAGCATAACTTTCTAATTTTATAGACTACTATTTCTATTGAGCATATATTGCATTTATAACCAGCAACATTTTTTGTTATTATTTTCATAGATGATCATCTCTATTGAAGGCTCAGCCATGAGGCAGTCCGTGAGCCTCCTGGGAAGCCTAGAGGTTTGTTTCTACATGTCTGGTGGCTGCAGAGTTTGGAGAGCCGTGCCAACTGCAGTACCAGCCAAATTGAGGAATGGGGGATTATCTGCTCACAGCCAGATCAGGGTGAGAGAAAAGAGACCAGCAAATAGCCCTGACACATGCGTAGACTACAAAGTATGTTGCAGGTGGGGGGAGCATAAACAAACGCATGGAGCATATTAAGAAGAGAGTCGGGGCGGGCGGGGTGGCTCATGCCTGTAACCCCAGCACTTTCGGAGGCTGAGGCGGGAGAATCACTTGAGGTCAGGAGTTTGAGACCAGCCTAGCCAACATGGTGAAACCCTGTCTCTAGTAAAAATATATAAAGTTAGTCAGGCGTGGTGGCCAGTGCCTGTAATCCCAGCTACCTGGGAGGCTGAGGCAGGAGAACCGCTTGAACCTGGGAGGTGGAGGTTGCGGTGAGCTGAGATAGCACCACTGCACTCCAGCCTGGGGGACAGAGTGAGACCCTGTCTCAAAACAAACAAACAAACAAACAAACAAAGACTGGGTAAACCCGTTGCTAGGAACGAAAGCTTCCTGTCAAGGAGTAGCCTGGTGTGGGTCTTGGGACTTTCCTCCAGCAAAGCGGGCAGCATGGCCTATGAACCAAAAGCTTTGAAACAGACACCCACAAATGGGCTCTGTCACACCACGTCTGGTGTCACATTCAGGAGCACCTAATCTTTCACATTTGCCTTGGGACCCCTCTGGGGTGGGGACAGGTGGGGTGGGTATCAGCAGCCTCTCTTCCTGAGCCTTACTCAAGTCACACACAAAGGCAGGCCAGGACTGGAACCAACTTTTCTGTCTTAGTTCCAAGCACTTTGCCACCCATGTTGCCAATCTAGGTAAAATTGTAAATCTGAAAGATGACACCTTAACTACAAGTTCCTTTAACTCTGGAGAGAGTTAAATAAAAATAATGTAGTGGGCACTCTGCTTACTAGAAGTGTTATAAATATCAATACAATGAAACATTTGAAACCGATGGCACTCTGAAAGGACAGCTATGGTAAATGAGGAAAACAACACGAAAAAGGCCATTATTTTGCTTATTGGGAGAGTTTTCCATTCACAACTACACGTATGTTTGTTACAACTGGGAAATCTGTTATGTTTTGTTGACAACTCAGACTGTTTCTACATTCCTGCCACATTGCTGGGAGATTTCCAGGCTCAAGGAGATAATACGTTCATGTGTTTAGGCACCAGGGCTTTTAGTTTATTTACGATTTAACAGAAGTTTCTTTTCGGTCATAAAATATAAAACTATGATGACCGGCTCAAAGGTCTGGAGGGACGAGCTTGGGAAAAGGAAATTACCCTACTAGTCTAACAATGCTACCCTTCTCTTCAAAACAGATCCTCAGAGCTGCTTCAACCACTACCCTATATCCAAAGAGTTTCTAAAATAAAGGAACAGTATGCCCCCAAAAGTTCTAACAACCTCTAGGGAGATAGGGGATGGTAAGAACAAGGCAGTTTGAGTCAGAAAGATCTGAGTTCTGAGGCCCACTCCGTCACCAGCCCGTGAACTTGGCAAATCGCTTCAACCTCTCTAAGCTTTCAGTTTCTTGAACAATTGAGAGCAACATTCTCTCCTCGCAGGTTGTCATCAAAAGCTGCAAAGAACTGTCCTCTAACCAGAGGTGGTTGTCAGTACTTCTCTGGGGGCCAGTGCCCCCTTATTTTATATATATATATATATATATATATACATACACACACACACACACACACACAAATGCAAAAACAAGTTCCTGGCCACTGTTCTCTGAGGTCACTACTAACCTGGGTGCACTTGTCTGAGACCAAGTTCTGGGCACAGCTGGAATACCTAAGTCATTGTGGCCACTCAGGCCTTGCCTCTGCAGACTGCTCTCCCTCCTCCTGGGGAGGGGAAGAAAGGTTTCTGGGCTTTCTGAGAGGGAATGGCAGGAGTGTTTGAGTGGGGAACAGCAGAGGAGAAAGCTGGAGTGGATGATGCTTTCCTGAGGGGCTTTGTCAGGCAGGCCTGAGAACAAACCTGGTCTCAACCTTCCCCCAGAGTCCCCCTGGAGCTTGGGGTGATGAGTTAAGAAACTATAATAGAAGCTGAACAGAAACTATCAGTCATATCCCCACGACTTTCTTTCTTTTCTTTTCTTTTTTTGAGACAGAGTTTCATTCTATCACCCAGGCTAGAGTGCAGTGGCATAATCTCGGCTCACTGCAACCTCCGACTCCCAGGTTCAAGCTATTCTCCTGCCTCAGCCTTCTGAGTAGCTGGGATTACAGGCGTCTGCCACCGCATCCCGCTAATTTTTGAATATTTAGTAGAGATGGGGTTTCGCCATGTTGGCTAGGCTGGTCTCGAACTCCTGACCTCAAGTGATCTGCCCACCTCAGCCTCCCAAAATGCTAGGATTATAGGCGTAAGCCACCGCACCTGGCCATAACCCCACTTCTTTCTAGGTCATTTTTTTTCCCAGGGGGTTTTGTGCACAAAAAGGTCATTTTTGATTCCCTGTTAGCCCAGGTGGCTCCTGGGTTTTCCACCATGCTCTCCTGCAGCCCCACTTCGCCCCCTGGGAGGGCTCTCGTTTGTTCCCCACATGGGAGGAGTGGAGAAAGAGAATTCATTCTGCAGACCCGTTCTCCCTGCAGTTGGAAGGAGCGGATTGCCCCACTCATGTCTCGCAGTGCATACTTGGAAGGCCACTGCTCCACTGCCACCAGGAGGCCAGTGCTAGGGAAAGGGCCCCCACTGTGTGACTGGCCGCTTTTTACGGTTGCTGCCTCTGTAGGAAATGCTCTGAAGGGATTTTGGAAACCATGGGGTATCCAACAAATGTTTCAAAGTACATGCTTCACTTTCAGTAGGCATAAGCTTTGTAACCCCTGATATATAGATCGGAGTCTGAATATGCTTAGATCTCAGAATGGAAGGGTTTCTAAAGAAAAACTCCAGAAATACCCGAATTCAGATGTAAAAAAATGTGTGAGAATCAAGAACAAAGCCAGCGAAAGCAGAGGGAGTGAATAACCTTTCATTTCAAGCTGCTTTCCCCACTAGAGACAGTCATGATCTGTACAGCACTATTTGATGCAAATGCCTCTCAGAAAAGAGCCAGTGGATAATAGATAAAAAGATTATCTGTGACATTATGAAAAATGAAAGTTTAAAAACGGCTACAAGTCCCATAAAAAAAAAATCCTAAACTTTATTCAGTCTTGTTGAAAGGCAACAGCGGAACTGTGTTTTGTTCAGCCCCTGGGGTCCCTGCCTCTTCCGCCATTGTTCTAATACCTTCCACCAGCTCATCTGTTTTCAAAAATCTTTCCTGCTGCTTTCTCTTTGCTGGAAACATAAGGTCCAAGAAGCTATCACAGCTCTGTTTCTTTTCCCTAACTGGACTCTGATGCTGGAAATTCAAGTGCTGCAGCTCCTGCCCCTCTCTCTTCCCCGTCGTCCCCCTCTGTGCTAAACCACCGGCTGCACACTTGATTTAACAGATGAATTACAGATTCAAGGCATGGGTTTCCAGGGCAGGAAAGAGTCTGATTTTTGTCCAGGTCTCTCTTGATTGGCTCAGCATGGAAGTCTTTCATTTAATGGGCCAGGTCCTGCTGAGAACACCTCTGCTGGCACCACACCGATTTCTTTCTTTGCTTGAGAGAGGAGCAGAGATCCTAAAGAGAGATTTTCCATCTTCCAGATTTCTGATGTGCTCACTACATATCATTCCTTTTAAACAGAGCATTACGAGTGTAACCCAAGACTCCAGGAAACATTTGATTCATCTGACCAACCATCTTTGATCTCAAAGTTGGCCGAGGTGTTGTTGAAGAACCTATTTAACACCTAGGCCACAAAAATATGCCTTTTTCTTCCACCCAAGGAGATAGCACTGTGCGGCGGCAGTTCAGTGTGAGGGTGTGGAGGGGACTGCCTTGTTCAAATTCCAGTTCTGGCACCTGGTAGATGGGTGGACTTTGAGCAAGTTTCAATGTCTGAATTTCTCTATTTGCAAAGCAAATACAGTAAGATGATCAGATTGAACCACATAGGACTGCTAATATTTGACTGTTTTTGATTACAAAAAGATTATTAGATTGGGCCACATACAATTACCAATATTTGACTGTTTTTGACCTACAAAAATGGCAGTTTCACATGGTTCATCCTAATACCCACCTCAAAGGGTGACTGTGAGGATGGAAGACAGAAAGTCATGTAAAGTGCTGCACCAAAGTGCCTGGGATGCAGCATGTGCTGAGTAAAGGTTATTATTGCTGTTATTGTCAAGGAGCTTACAGGAATCACTTGCTGTATACAGATCACCTGTGTACAGATGCTGCAATGTAAAATACTCAGATCAGTCACCTAGTTGCCAAGGACCATCCAGGCCAGGTGATGCAGTGCTAACAAACATCATTGAGGGTAGAGAAAGATGTGCACTCAGTCCAAACTCTTTCTGTCTCATTTCCTCTTGAAAAATCCCTTCCTAGGCAGGTGTGGTGGCTCATGCCTGTAATTCCAATACTCCGGGAGGCTGGGATGGGAGAATCTCCTGAGCCCAAGAATTCAGGAACAGCCTGAGCAGCATAGTGAGACCCTATCTCTACAAAAAGTTAAAAAATTAGCCGGCATGGTGGTATGTTCCTCTTGTTCCAGCTACTCAGGAGGCAGAGGTGGGAGGGTTGCTTAAGTCCAGGGGGGTTGACGCTGCAGTGAGCCGTGATGGCATCACTGCACTCCAGCCTGGTAACAGAGTGAGACTCTGTCTCAAAAAAGAAAAAAGAAAAATCCCTTGCCATATGGAATGCTGCTCCCTTCCCATTCTGGAGCAATTTTACCCATTCCTGGTGGCTTTTATAAGCCAGTTGGTATGACTGGAATTAGACCTAAACTACTCAAATGGAGATTCCAAAAACATGTTTGAAAACAGACATCAACCCAAGACTGTGTATCACACTGTGTGCCTCCTTCCTCTGTTTCCTGCAAGTAGTGAAGAGAAAGTATCCAAGTTATTGCAATTGTTGGAGGAAGAGTAAAATAAAGAAATTAGGAAAATCTGTGGACAAGTGCTGACCTCAAGGACAGGAACAGTAAATGTTAACCTGCAAACTGAATGGGATTGAACAGCAGGGTCTCCGGAGGCAAATCCACCCAGAACGTAAATATGCAGCTAGCTTTCCCACACCAGAGTTTAGGATGCAAGGCTTAGTGCTGAGAACTCGAGAAACATCAATGCAATGGGCAGGCATCCTGTGCTTTCTGGAGTGCCTGTCTACCAGTGCTATCCCAGAGTACAATGCAACGCTTCAGTCATGCTCCCAGTCGCATCATTTCCTGGAGCAATTCTTGAGATGTTTAACCCTAAATAGAATCCTTCCCTTCCTTACATGCACCCCAACAAATACACTCCCCTACTTTAATGAAACCATTCTCCGTTGGCCTAATCATAATTACACTGAAGGCCTGCTTGCTTCTTTTTAAATTATGAAATATTTTTGGACTACAGGAAAAGTATAGGATAACATAAGAATACACGTAAGGAAAACCTGTAGAGCCACCATATAGCTGGAGAAATATATATTTCAGATATCTTCCCGCAGGGTACACACTCACCAATTTGATATTTATCATGCACGGTATGGCATTTATACTTTTGCTATATTTGTACATAGATACAAATGCCATGTAGCATTGTTTCGAGTGTTTTAAAACTTTATTTCAGCTGGGCGCGATCGCTCATGCCTGTAATCCCAGCACTTTGGGAGGCTGAGGCAGGAGGATCACTTGAGGTCAGAAGTTCGAGACCAGCCTGGCCAACAAGGTGAAACTCTGTCTGTACTAAAAATACAAAAATCAGCCAGACATGGTGGCGCATGCTTGTAATCCCAGCTACTTAGGGGGCTGAGGCAGGAGAATAGCTTGAACCCGGGAGGTAGAGGTTGCAGTGAGCCGAGATCGCGCCGTTGCACTCCAGTCTGGGCGACAGAGCAAGACACTGTCTCCAAAATAAATAAATAAATAAATAAATAAATAAATCTTTATTTCATTGGTTTTGTCCCACATGTAGCCTTCCACAACTTTTAAACAAGAGATTCTAATTCACTGGTCCCAATAGGGGTTATTCGCCTTGAACCAACTGGCTAGATTGTGGGTAATAGCGAGGGTGATCATCCCGTAGAATTCAAACTCGGATACTTTTAAGAGTGAAGATATCCACTGTTAACAAGTACAGCAGGCATAAATTGGGGCTGTTTGAGGCAAACCAGGACCTATGGTCACCTTGGTGATGGCAGATCAGTTCCTATGTTAATATACGCGATCTGTATGACCGACTAGAAGCCTCTTACGTTGCAACTGATAGGGCTCTCGGAAGGAGTTCATTTGTTTGTGCCTCTTTTGGCAGAAAAGTCATTAATGAGAACCTCAGTTTCCTGGTTAGTCAAATAGGGGATTCTGGAAGAGAAGGGGGAGTGTAGCTCTAGCGACCCTCCTGATGCTGCTCTGTTTCAGGCCTGTGTTGTAAAGTGCTCTGAGCGCAAGAAAACACCAGCAGCCCCGCAGAAAGCCACAGCACCCCCCAGAGGACTAGAGTCTCCTCTCTGTGTGTCAGTCCAGCTGTTTCCACAGCAGGGCAGGGACAGTTTGCCCCCTGCAGGACCCCCAAAAGTTGACTGGTCAGGGCTCTCCACTGCTTTTTCACACAGCATCTTAATTGGCCTGTTTCTACGGAAATAAGCTTACTGCTAATCAGGTTTTCTCTCAGCTCCCAACTGGTTACCAACACACCCCTCAGATTTGAAATAGTGCTGAATTAGATGCTTGCTAAGTAAGTAAATAGGAGCCAGAAAGGATATCAGAGGAGTTAGTAATTTTGGTTTCCCTTTGAAAAAAAGAAATCAGACACTGAGCTTACTCAACACCTTGAAAAGCAGGGTGCAGAGGCGCAAGGAGAACCTACATGCTCCTGGCTGGGTGAGGCCAGGCTTCCACCTGTGTGCCAGAGCTTCTAGAATGAAGACAGAGCCAGAGAAACACTGAAGTTTTCAGTCACTGCCCCAGCACACGCCCTTCGTGGCTGGCAGGACGAGGGATTCCTCCTGGTTGCTCCCCCTTCCTTCTTCAGAGCAAGGCCAGCACTCGCCTCCCTGGAACAGGGGCCTGTGGTGTGAAGGGGTGCTCTGGGGCTGCACTAAGCATGGTGTTCTCGGCCTGTCTCTGTACTGCCCCCAGGGCTGGCTCAAGTTCACTGGCAGCTGTGGCTGAAGTCGCAGCATGCCACCCAAGATGCCTTCTTTATTCTGGCTCTGTATTTAGGCATTAGGATGCACAGCCCTTTTATCAAGGGTTCTTCCCCCTCCCAAATTGCATTTGACCAGTTTCATTTCTGCCTGAAATTAAAACACAGAACTTATAAATCCCAAGCTGTCACAGCGTGAATGAAACCCTAGAAATAAATCCAGTCTAATGACAGAGCGATCCGGAGACCTCAGTGGGAAACAAGATACTTTGTTTAATAATTATCAGCCTGCTTTCAGGGCCTGTCTGCTAAAGCAGTGGTGTCAGAAGCTGCACAGAGAAGATTTTTTTCCCCAGATTTCACCCTGGGAAAGACTGAAGCCATTTAAAACCAGACTGGACGCTTTTGATTTACATTTCTGATATTAAATGCAGTGCGGCTGTCTACATTTATGCTACAGGGCATTACTTCAGTGCGAAGAAACAGGGTGGTGGCAGAGATCCAGTTTCCTAATGAACAAGCTTATCTGGAGGAAAACAGCTTTTCACACCGTAACAAACAATGAACACCTCTTAGATAACAAATTCAACGGCAAAAATATAGCATTGTACATGTCACAGTCCTGTAATTTAATGGAGGCACTTGCAGCATTAGTGGTTTACATTAATTTTTAAAATTAATTTTGTTTGGCCCGCAGGGAAAATATTTTCATTTTTGTTTCTGATATCCTGCAGCTAATTAACACTGCTTACCGCTGCTCTACAGAGCTATCCATAATCGTCCACTTGGTAGCCAGAGGCCATTTTTAAAAGAAGAATGCTGGAAGAGGGGCAGAAGGCAGGTTTTTTTGCTTTCTTCCACAAAGAAAGGCTCGCCCAGAAGGACAGAGTTGCTCGGCAGAGGCCTGAGCCGTGCGGTGCGGGTTTCAGCGGTCATGGTGCCTGGAGGGCAGCCTTGGATGGGCCCAAAAGGCTCTTTCTTCACTCACTCTCCACCACTCCCCTAAAAACAGAAGCTCCCAGAGCTGGGGACTCTAAGCATTACCTGGGAAGTTTCTGTGAAGGTGTAGATTACTAGGCCCCACCTCACACCTATGAATCACTTCCTCTGCCTCCGCCCCTCCCATGAAAGAGTTAACGACTGGCTACTTAGAAAACAGGCCCCCTCTCCCTCTGCCTCGGGCAGGGAGATCAGGGAATTCACTGCTAATCACTGCGGTTGTGATTTCTGATTTCAACTGGCAGCAGAGAGAATTGAACTGGGGTCCCCAGAGAGCAGCCAGCTCCACGAGGCAGACCTTGAGCTTGTTAGGCTGTGGTGCTGCCATGCGATTATCAATTTTAAATTAATCTCCCCAGTCTCTTTAAAGTGGTTGCTAAAAATATAATCTCTGGGATATCTTACCGTAAGACTTAACTAAAGGGAAAAATTTGGATAATAATTAAGTGCTTCCCTCCGCCTAAGCTTCCTGTAAAACACTTCTGGAGACTAGGCTAATCCACGGGCAGCAGGAAGACCAGCCAGGGGCGGCCCCAAGGTCTGAGAGAGCTGGTTTATAAGTTACACACTTTCTCTAAATAAAATTTAAACAGGCAATATGCATTTGGACAAAAGGTTAAAGATACAGTACTACACTGTATTAAAACAAGTCCTTCCCTATTTTTAACCCAAAGAAGTTTGGGGGGAAAAGCCAAAAAAAATTGTCTAGACATACTTTTGCTAAGCTCATGAGGGAGTCGTTACAAACTCACTTTATAGGGACATAATCTAGGTTATATATACAACACATTTTTTTTTAAAGGCAGCAACATGGTGGGACAATATGAACAAAAGTGAAAGGAGTTCTTATTTGCAAGAAAAGGGCTCTCTGTAGAAACATCTCTGGCCTTGTAGAAGGCTCAAGTCAAAAGCAGACACATTTTCTAAAAGCTACTAAGAACGATGAAGAGGGAAATGAACAGCAATTCATTAACAAAACTCAGCATTCTACCCACACTTTGCAGCCTTCTGCTAAATGAAAAGATGCTTCTGTACCTTGAATTCTGTGAAGTGGTGAGTCCCAAGCTTCCCCAGAGGGGAAAATACCTGTGGTATTTTTCCTTTCCTTTTCCCCTGACCTTCCTATTTCTTTGGGCAACGTGGTGGGAAGGGGTAACTTAAAGCAAGAGCTCTGAACAAATATACATACTCTCCACATGCAGCCATTCAAGTCGGAGAATGCAGGCTGCTAGAGGGTCCAGTGGGAACCCACTCCGTAGGCCTCAGCCTGAAATATGGGATGCTTTGTATACTCAGCTTGATGTGGAAGGAAGGGCTGGGGCTGGGGAGAAGGGAGAGGATGTGGATGGAGGAAAGAGTGCGGGTCTGAAAAGGGCTGAGAAGACAGCCTGTGTGAGGCTTTCATAAAACCACACTGCCTTCTTTTAATGATAACGATAAAGAAAACCCCCAACTTCATAAAATTCCATTAATTCTATAATTTCCTTTCTTCGATAAGAGCAAAGAATAAAACAACTCATTACCTCTACTACCAACTAGATGTTTGACCTTGAAAAACGACTTAACATCTCTGGTTAAAAAAAAAAAAAAAAAAAAGTGGGTTGGGTAAGACAAGCTCTAAAATTCTGATTTTATTCTTCTGGTTGAAAGAAAACAAAACAAAATGAAACAAAACCTTACTATACATAGACTAAAGCTCAATTTTGGCCCCACCTTTGACTAAATGATGAAAAATTAGAATGGGGAATGGTAAAATAGACATTTTTACTGTGTGAACAATATAAAATGTAAAGGAATTTAGAAACAAGTCAACTACACCACATTAAAAAAATGCCTGAATTAAGATGAAATAAAAGTGATAGCAGAGTCTCTTTTATAGTCAGGGAAGGCTCCCCAAATCTTGGTGAATGGAAACATGGCTTACTAGGAACCAGGTCTGTTCTTTGTTAAGGCTAAGGTTGGATAGGGAGAAGGGGGTCAGGGGGGTGAAAGTCCTGTGGTGGGTAACAAACAGCATACATTTCCAAAGTGACGTGTGCATAGTTAGTCTCTGGTTAAGAGCCCAATGAATCTCAACATTTTTTTTTCTTTGAAACAGGTTGGAGGTTGCTCAGGTTGGAATGCAGTGGTGCAATCATAGTCTAGAACTCACTGGCTTAAGCGATCCTCCCACCTCAGCCTCCTGAGTAGCCGGGACTGTAGGCACATGCCATCACACCTGGCTAATTTATTTATTTATTTATTTTTTGAGACGGAGTTTCGCTCTTCTTGCCCAGGCTGGAATGCAATGGCGCAATCTCGGCTCACCACAACCTCCGCCTCCCAGTTTCAAGCAATTTTCCTGCCTCAGCCTCCCGAGTAGCTGGGATTACAGGCATGAGCCACCATGCCCGGCAAATTTTTTTGTATTTTTAGTAGAGATGGGGTTTCACCACGTTGGTCAGGCTGGTCTCGAACTCCCGACCTCAGGTGATCTGCCCGCCTCGGCCTCCCAAAGTACTGGTATTACAAGCGTGAGCCACTACGCCCAGCCTTATTTTAAAATTTTTTTTGAAGCAAAGGGGTCTCACTGGGTTGTCCAGGCTAGCTTCAAACTCCTGGCCTCAAGTGATCCTCCTGTCTTGGCCTCCCAAAGTGCTGGGATTACAGGTATGGGCCACCACACCCAGCCTCAACTATTTTTTTGGTTACAGATTCTATTTGAAAATCTGATGAAAGCCAAGAACCGTCTTCTGAGGCAAATGCACAAGCACACAAACAAAACGTTAAATACATTTTCAGTGGACTCCTGGGCTCCTTTAAAGTTCGTCTGCAAATCCTGTCGTATCTGTTAAACACAACGTAAAACTTCCTGTTCTGGGCCTAGACACTGGAACATCTATTTGTTCTTCCATTTGCCTTGAAGGTTTGTAGTGTTCCCATGTTCTCAAGAAAAAATGTCTTTTTCAATTAAAAAATAACCTGACTCTCCCTGCACACCCAAGCAATTCTGCAGGGAGTCTGGTGTGTTCGGCTCAAGAGCAAAAGGTTGACAAACAGAAGACCTGCAGCTGCAGCCCTCATGGCCTGAGCACCTCCAGAGGTGGGCCTTGTATCCTGAGGCTGAATTCGGAACTGTTTTTCCACAGGAGAGAATTCCTATCAGTAAATAAGTCTGTGTCCCCTCCTATTAGAGACTGCCCTCTTTCTGACCTACTTCATCCACCCTTTTGACCTGCCTTCCTTCCTGAAGAACTAATAGGAAACGTGGTACCTGGTGAGGGGGAGGACCGGCAGGAAGCAGCCTCCTGGAATGTCAATGATGCTGGGACAAGCACACCTACCCCATTCCCATTCAGCAGGCAGCCACGCTACAGCGCAGGGCACATGTGCATAGCTGAAGGTCAGGATGAAGTCAGACTGGCTTTCAGCCCTGAAACTCCACTGTTTCAGGGTTGCAAGAGTGAAACTGTCTAGTACGTCCACTCTAATTGGCACTGGGCTACTGAATGATAAGAGACGGGAATGTGCTTTGAGGCCCAGTGCACACCACCGAGTCAGTGCTGGTTACGTTCGAAGGCACTGTGTTGTGGAGCCCCAAGTGGCTAAAATGGCTGGCTTCCAGAGGGTCTGTGTCCTGGCCTCGAAGACATCTTAGAGGCTGTCCTGCAAACGTAATCAACTTCACAGCAGCCTGCTTCTCAGAGCAGTTGGTCATCCTCTATCTTCCTGCTTCTTCCAGACTGATTATGAATCATGTTTGAAGTGGAAGGAAATGGTGGCTTAGGGGCAGATTCTCCCCGACTTCCTGCTCCAGCCAGTCTCCCAACTAAATGGGTCCAAAAACCTCTCCTCAAGAAAGTGACAAACGAGGCACTAAATCAGAGGAATTGTGAATTCAATCACTTAGCCTGAATGGAGAGAGCCTTACAAGATGAATTCCATCACATTAAATAGCTTGACTCATGTCAGGAGAAAGCAGTCTACAAACCACTGGAAGGAAAGCTTGAAAAGATGGTTTATTAATTGCACCTGCTCTGTCTTATCCCTGGGCAGGGTAGGCTTGAAACCCATGTCTTCAGCATTGAAGGAGATGGAATGGAATGTTCCATGGGTAAATATGTGAACAAGATTGCCAACCTGATTTCTCATGAAATAAAGCAAATAAGGAACAGGGCAGCACCATTTTTTTTTATTAGCAAATTAATTGCTTAGAAAAAAGAATCCCATTGTCTCAAGAAAAAAAGTCCTTAAGAGCCAAACTGTTCATCTCAATTTCATTTGAATTATTATTTGAAAGGATTAAGTCTGTTAAAGTGACACTTCTCAGCATTGCATACTGAGATAGCAAAGCTGCCTAACTTGATTTTTCTAAAATGTTCCTCCCTTCATCTTTTTTTTTTTTTTTTTTTTTTTTAGAAAACAGAATATAAGGCTGGGCGTGATGGCTCATGCCTGCAACCTCAACACTTGTGGAGGCCGAGATGGGTGGATTGCTTTAGCTCAGGAGTTTGAGACCAGCCTGGCCAACATGGTGAAACCCTGTTTCTACTAAAAAAACAAAAATTAGCCAGGTGTGGTGGCATGTGCCTGTAATCCCAACTATTCGAGAGGCTGAGGTGGGAGGATCACCTGAACCCTGGGGAGGTTGAGGCTGCAGTGAGCCATGATCGCACCACTGCACCACTCCAACCTGGGCAAAGGAGGGAGACTCTGTTTCTCAAAAAAAAAAAAAAAAAAAAAAAAAAAAAAAAAAAAGAAAGAAAGGAAAGAAGAAAAGAAAAGATAATATAACTTAGGCATCTTAGACCTGTTGGTTTGGCTATAGCTAGCAACATGCTTAACCAAAGAAGGACCCAGGGAAAATGAATTTGCTGGAGAATATGTCTTACCAAAACAGTCTTAATTAAAAAAAACCAAATCATGATAATATGGCTAAGTATAAACAAGAAAAATTTGGGTAGGTCCCAGTATAGAACAGGCCTCGTTCCTCAACTATATCAGAAGTTGGGAAAAATAATGAAGAGGGGGACTGATTCTAGGTTTTGTATTTCACTTTACAGTGAACTCAATGGCAAATCTAGAAGAAGCATATTGTTTTGGTGCTCTAGTTTACTAACGTTTATAGTTGGAAGAAAAATAATTACTTCAGCAAGATGGGGTTACAAAGAGTCCTGGACTTAGAATAAAGACGTGATTTCTAGTGCCACCTCTGTCTCAGGTGATTTCATTGGTCAAAAGGGAGAAACTAGGGACAGAAAATGTGCAGCATGCACACTTCCTTGCCTTCATGCCATGCTCATGGCAGACATCACTAATCGATTTAGCCTTTGATGCCTTCATGGCCCAGAATCTTCAATACAAGCCTCCAGGCAGCCAACTAACAAACCATAGATAGCAGGACAATCGAAACTTATTTGCCATCTCTAGACTAGATGATCTTTAAGGTCCCTTTTAGCTCTAACTTTCTAGGATATCTTCTGCAAATTATTTTCATATTCTACTAGGAATCTACTGAGGACAAAACACATATGGACAAAAGGCCAGGTGCGGTGGCTCACGCCTGTAATCATCCCAGCACTTTGAGAGGCCAAGGCGGGCAGATCACAAGTTCAGGAGACTGAGACCATCCTAGCTAGCATGGTGAAACCCCGTCTCTACTAAAAATACAAAAAATTAGCCGGGCGTGGTGGCGGGCACCTGCAGTCCCAGCTACTGAGGAGGCTGAGGCAGGAGAATGGCGTGAACCTGGGAGGCGGAGCTTGCAGTGAGCTGAGATCACGCCACTGCACTCCAGCCTGGGCAACAGAGCAAGACTCCATCTCAAAAAATAAAAAAAAAAATAAAGAAAAAAATAAAAAAAAAACAATAAAACACATATGAACAAAAATGCTTTATGATGTTGCCACAGTTGGGGGAAAAAACATAGCTTAGTAAATTGTTTTCATGTTTCAGTGATTAGAGAGTCTCCAGACAAAACACATGGTATGTTCTGAAACTAAGAAACTGTTGCCATAGCTGTGGCTATACATCAACTGCTCATCAACCTTGTTGATCAACCCAAAATGACAGTAATCTCAGACAAGCCAATGTCAATTTATCAATTAAGTAGCTAAGACTGGTAACAGGTAATGTTATGTATCACTTACATATTCCCTACACCGAAGGATTTAAGTTACCTTAAAGGACCAAAAGGATAAAGGATTTAAAGTACCTTAAAGGACCAAAAGGATTTAGGGTACCTTTAAAAGATAACAGGGAGGGGGGAGGATTTTTAAAATTATTGGTAGAAAAGAAGGA
Source organism: Pan troglodytes (assembly GCF_028858775.2). NCBI lineage: Eukaryota > Metazoa > Chordata > Mammalia > Primates > Hominidae > Pan > Pan troglodytes. Next base: position 79,199,801 of record NC_072404.2, on the reverse strand, counting down.
AAAATAAACCATGTGGGTATGCACAGTGGAGATGGGAATGAAGTCTGCCCATCACTTAACCACTTATTTATAACAGATGGGCCAGCAAGCTGGCTCTAGGCTTCCAGCAGCCACGGTGATGATGGGAAGCTAAGCAGTTGCACAGTTCATGGGGGTTGCAAGATAAAAAGAAAACCAACTCTTCAAAAAAGGCTCAATTATTCCTAACTCTGCAATCAGAGTGTTATTTCTCCCAAGGATCTACATAAGCAAAACAACACATAGCACACTAAATAATATTTTTTTCCTACTCATTCATTCAAAAGTCCTGGCATTGGTGTCATAGGGTTATTAGAGCCTCTATCTGCAGAGCATATGGTGCTGTTCTAAACTGGAATACCAGAAAGGCTAACTCTGGTTCTCTGCTGGTTTGTCTTACTCCAGATCCTCTGGAGTAGCATTTCCCAAACTGTGTTCCAAGGGGTCTATGAGATGTTCCTAGGTGTTCTGTGGTCAAAGCTGTTTGGTAAACACAGCATAGTATTGCCCTCTCCACTGCTTTGCTTAATTTGATCTAATCCAACACTTTTCAAACAAAATCCTTTATCCTAGTGGCGTCTATTAATATATTACGAAAAGACTATTCCAGGAAACATTTCAGAAAATGCCAATCTAGAGAAAAAGGACTGCACTTATTCCTATTTTTGGAATCCTTCTAAAACATTGTTCCTCTAAATGAAGTTTGGAGAGCTACCTAATGGCAGTGAGTTTGAAAGGCATTTCCTGGAAATTACACAGAAGATGTTGATTCTCGGTTGCTGGTTAGGAGTGGAAGCGTGTGTCTTAGCAGAAAGTCAAGCTGTATGTATGGACAAATCAAGACTCTAAAAGCTCTAAGTCCAACCTTCTAATTGTTTAGGTTCCACAACATCAACCCCAAAATGCAAGTGCTGATATGGGTCAATGAAAATGGAGTCTTCAAGAACAGAGCAAGGGATCACTGTGGAGGGGTGAGACTATCAGTGGGAGGAATGAGAAGTTATAAACACAGCTCAGCAGGGGCAGCAGTTGCTCTGGACCACTCAGATCCCTCTCTTTGACCCCTTTCCTTCTTAGGGAGTGCAGAGGAGGGTGGGCCACTCAGATGGGTCTCTTGTAGGCCTTGAACTTGGGGCAAGAGGGGAAACTGAGGCTCACTCACAGTCCTGCCCAGTGCACTGGTGTTGGTGATTAGGCCAGAATTTGGGACTCAAGTGCAATAAAAAATGTACATCTGCCTAGAGTCTGCTTTGGAAACCTAGGGGGTCAATTAGGGAAGTGGATTCCAAGACACAACTTCTCTTGGAAACCCAACTAACAGAAGTCCTCAAATCCATGAAGCACTGACCATAAATAGGAAGAACCACCACCTGCCAACTACCTGGGGACAGCCATGCTACCTTCCAGAAGTAATTACTATGTCCCAATCTGAAATTCAGAAATCAAATATCTACCAAATATCAACAAACCACACCCTTAATGAGAGGCAGGGCAGAATGATGTGCAAAGCTCGTTGGGTGGTATGTTTGCAGGCAGCGCAACAACCTCATGGTATCTTGCAGCAGGTTATTTCTGAAGTTCCTATGATATGCTCCTAATGGGTATAAGGATGTGCTGACTTCCAAAGTGGGACTGACAGGCCCGCAGTTAACTGTCATTCCCATCACAGACTTAATAGCTTTGCCAGGCATCCTCCCAGCAAACGAAGAGAAGAAAGGTCTTGCTATATGACAGCATTCAAAAAGAATGCATGTGAATGCCATTATGGTATTGAAAGTGTCAGGTGCCAGCAGAAGGGCCCTGATCAGACAGACAACCACTGGGGCTGCATGCTTTAAGGTTATTTGAAGCCTGTCATTTCCATTAGCTAGCTAACCACAAGTGGAATCATTCATTAGCTGGCTTTCTTTAGCACCAAGGTGGGGCTGAGGGTGGGGGTGGAGGTGGGAGAAGGTGGAGAGGCCTGGGCTTGGCACTTTTAGTTCCTACCCTATTAGCAACTCATGATGGCTGGCAAAGGAAGGGGGTGCACACAGGCAGGGATGCCCCATGTGCCTGCTCATTAGTGGCTGGCAGTAAAGCACAGAAACGAGTGGACATTGGCACAGGCTGGCTTTCTGTTCCTGGAGAAGGCCAAAAATAATCTCAGTAGATTTAATTAAAACTGCAGTGAACAGATGGGGAAGATGGAAAGAACTCCAACTGGAGACCACTCATCTGTCTAGGTCTCTGCGAGCGTTTTAATGAAGCCTTCGCTGTCTGCAGGTCCCAGTCCTGACACAT